>NC_064639.1:651298379-652529004 GCF_023864345.2 Schistocerca serialis cubense | reverse complement strand
AGGGGGAGTTCTGCCACGTAGGCTGGTCCTGAAAGTCTGGAAAGTGAAATTTCGGACGGCTCGGATACAAAACAGATGTAAAATGAGGTGACAACAGTCGCGGGATAGCAAAGTCCACATATATAGACGGCGATAATATTAATAAAATAGCAAATGTTAGGTATTACCTCTCATCACAGACAACGCGGTGGCTTCACTTAACGACCGAGATTTTGCGTAAAGTTATAAGTGCTAAAAGCCAAGCAACAATGCGTGAAATAACCGCAGAAACCAGTGTGGGACGTAAGACGGAATATCCGTTAGGACAGTGCAGCGAAATTTGGGGCTATGGGCTATGACAACAGAGGACCGATGAGAGTGGCCTTGCGAAAAGCACGACATCGCCTGCAACGCCTCTCCTGCACTCGTGACCATATCAGTTTGACCCTAGTCGACTGAAAAACCGTGGCCTAGAAGTATGAGTTCCGATTTCAGTTGGTAACAGCTGATGGTAGGATTCGAGCGTGTCGCAGACCCCACGAAGCCATGGACGCAAGTTATCAACAAGGCACTGTGCAAGCTGGTAGTGGCTCCATAATGGTGTGGGCTGTGTTTAAGTGGAATGGGCTGCGCCATCTGGATATTCGTATAATTTGCAACTATTGATAGACTGCTTGTTCTGATGAATGACAACGTGCCATGTCACTGGGCCACAACTGTTCGCCACTCTTCTGAAGAACATTCTGGACAATTAGAGCGAATGATTTGGCCACCCAGACAGCCTGACATGAATGCCATAGAACATTCAAGGGACATAATCGAGGGATCAGTTCGTGCACAAAATCCTGCACCGGAAACAATTTCGGAATTATAGGTGGCTATAGAGCCAGCATAGCTCAGTATTTCTGCGGGGGACTTTCAACGACTTGTTGAGTCCATGCTGTATCCGTTGCTGCAGTACTCCGGGTAAAAGGAGGTCCGACACGATATTAGGAGGCATCCAGTGACTTTTATCACCTAATTGCATTCAGATACTTATGTTTATGATCCGAAAGAGGTGCTACACGTAAGGTATGCTATGTTAATGCATTCAAGAACATTCGAGAACGGCTGTAATAAATCATACTGGAAGACACCGCAAATGCTGCTTTAGGAAATTACCGCACCTCGATAAGAGGCCGCAGACCAAAGCGCCCTCAGAGCTTTACGGAGTCATCGTAGTGAACAGGCGAGAGCGTTTTTGAACTCATTACGGGGAGGCTGAGGATTAAAGGGGTGGCAGTAGGCACGCGCACGCGAGGAGTTGTAGTGAATTCGCCTGTACGGGCGCTGCCGCTGCCGCTGCCGCTGCCGCTGCCGCTGCCGCTGCCGCCGCCGCTGCCGCTGCCGCCGCCACTGCGCCGCGCGACCGGCTGGCTTCATTAATGATCGCTCCTCGACGGCGGGAATTGCGAGCAAGTTGTTAATGAGGCGCCGCAGCCGTTTGCTACATCCGGCGCTTTGCAGGGACGGGGCGGCCCGCGGCACAAAGCGCGGGCCAGGCGGCGGCCGGCAGCCGCTGCCCCGTCGCGCGATGTACGACCCGGTGCGACGCGCATTAGCCACCCCTTTGTTCTTCACTCTAAACAAGACCACCTCGGACGCACACGCGTGCTGTACGAATTAAATTAGTAGCGCGTGAACTAATGTGTTAGAAATTACGCGTCACTGCAACACTTTTATTAGTGAAATTTGGTTTCGCAGGATAGAGCGGATCAGGTTATTGTTGTGGAGGAGGGCCATAACCACTTACTGTCAGTTGCACAAAACACACAAACTTTTATTTTCCTAAGTACCACTTAATTACACATGGCCTTAAAATGATCAAAATACAACAATATGGCTGAAGGCCTAGTTAAGAAAACTTGAGATACCTCCTCCGCTGAAAGGCCCAAAACCACACCAAAAACAAGAATCGCTGAAGGCCTGATCACAAGTTATAAAAAATTGCTTTAAAGAATGAACGCGGTTGAAGGCCTTACTGAAAAAATATATATATATACCACGTAAATACTCGCCTGAAGGCCACACAAGACACTGAACAACTCAGGGCTTAAGGCCTGGATAACAAGAATTCCAGATAGAGCAATTTTTAAAAAAAATCGTTTTAAGCAAATGAATCTTCAAATTTTAATTTAAGATAGCTGAAGGCCTTATCTTAAAAATATTTCACATAAAAGCTCAGCTGAATGCCACACACTGAACAACTCAGGGAACAAGAATTTCAGATAGAACAAACTCTCAAAATTTAGTTTTTAAACAAATTGTTGTGTACATAGTTCCACGTAGTCAGCACGTACACAACTTTCCCAATAGAGCGCGCCCCGCTAATCCCAACAGCGCAGGGGCAGCGCTCGTCCGTCTCCACACTACGCGATGGCGCTGTCTTAGAGACGGACCAAATTCTGCTTCCGCCGACCCTCGTATTAATATGTAACGCAGCCAATGAGATTTCTGCTAACGTAGAACCTTTTCTCCTCGCGGATCACACTCGCGCAGTGATACCTGAACGCTCGAGGTATTATAACGAGTGTACAGACCTCCGATTAGTCAGTCTGCATTAGTCTGCATTTGTCTGTACCAGTCTATAGTCAAGTTTCAGTCTGCGCCTAATATGATTATCATATTCCTGTACATAGCCATGAAGAGAAATGTATAGACACTGTGGTGTCACCGCCAGACACCACACTTGCTAGGTGGTAGCTTAAATCGGCCGCGGTCCATTTAGTACATGTCGGACCCGCGTGTCGCCACTGTGTAATCGCAGACCTAGCGCCACCACCAAGGCAGGTCTCGTGATACGAGAGAGCACTCGCCCCAGTTGTACGAGAACCTAGCTACCGACCAGATGTACGAAGCCTTTCTCTCTCATTAGCCGAGAGACAGAATAGCCATCAGCTAAGTTAATGGCTACGAACTAGCAAGGCGCCATTAGCCTTACAGTGATTGTAATTAAAGTCTCCTGTGTATCGTCAAGATCGATGTACCACAATGATATTAAAGATAAGTATTAATCAAGCTACGTACTTTTATTCTTAACATTAATTACGTAGCCTGTTCCAGTACTTCACGCCCGTCTGCGTTAGTCTAGCGTGCATTTTCAGCCATCTCAACTTCACGGTGTCGGCCCAGCTACCGACACAACAGACACTTTGTCAAGTATCAGAGATATGTGAGAATATGATTAACGTACCAAGACCAAAGGAACTTCAGAATGTCAATTGTAAATAGCATCCAGAACCAAGTTAAGTTATTTTTATGCTTGTTATTATTTTAATAAATGTATATGAAAATTAATCAAGTTCTGTTTAAAGTTGGTCACCGTCAATCTGCTACTCTAAGTGTGCAAGTAGCATTTCTATCGTCTGACCTAATGGCAGAAGATAAACACGCCACGATAAGAGCACGAGACATATTGCTGACACTCGCCTACTTCGTTAGAGCGACAAGTCAAATAATCTGATGGTGTGTGTACCGAAGGTCTTACAGTACGCACACCACACAAATCAATCTTCAAATTTTAATTTAAGTCACCTGAAGGCCTTATCTTAAAATTAAAACAAACTAAATTAATAGACAGCTGAAGGCCTCGCACAGTACTTCAGACTAAAATGAAAATCACAATCTAAGACCAACAGAACAGTGGTGCTCAGAAGTGTTCCAAGGGTCGGCCTGAGGAGGCTCCTCTAATGTAAGGTGAGGTGAGACTGGCAACCAAGAGTAAGGTTAAATAATCGGATGGCAACCCCACCCAGGGACGGCTGTAGGACTGACAACAACCAAATCAATTCCCTTCTGCCTGAACAACTTCACAACAACAGAAGGTATCAGCCGAGGACGAAGATACCAACCAGCACTACGTCTTCAAAATTGGCGTCTAAAGACAGCCAAAGCATAATAACCAGTCTAAGAAAAAAGTACAAACAAACAGCTAAAAGGCTGTCGAACTACACGCCATGCCGGACAGCATCCACACAGCGAGGAAAAACACACTGCTGGGAAACTAAGCTACCGATCAGGGCAGGTAACTGGGGCGTCAATGGCTACAAGGCAGAAAACACTGCTGATGCATTTCACTGATAAGTAACAACCAATTTAATAGTTAAAGGCCATACAGGAAGACAGCTGACTTCAACACACCATCCGTTGCTTCTAGCTGGAACGGCCCAGGAAGCAACAACCGGCAATGAACGAAGAGATGTCATAGCAGTTGAGCTTTCATAACAGTTTAACTGAACACTCAACTTCAGGTTCGGTGGTCAACGAACTCTGTAGTCAACGAACTCTGTAGCTCTCGCAGCTAGCGCCTCACAATCTGACCGCGCATGCACGCTGCCATCTGTCCCGGTCTGACCTCTTGCCGTGGGGACTTCCTCGCTGCTCTGTCCCAACCAACCGACTGCCACACACACCACCACACAGAAATATAGCGGTCACACCAAAGATGGTACAGCAGTACTAGTATCAATAAGCGCTGCTGCTGCCACTGATGGAGGCAAGTCAGCAACTCGTTTTGGTAGTAACTCAGGGAGAAATAAGACGCCACTCAACTGTGACAAAATGCCAAAGAACATAAGTCATCAATGCGAGCCGGCCATGGCTCAATTAGGTAGCTCTCTTTTCTGTCTGTTCGGTACAAATTTTGCAATTAGTAAGTTTCATGTGACACCGATCATTTTGCATGATATATCGTTACGATGTGGAATGAGTCATTTTACATTCATATCACAAATCAATTTGTAAACATGGCTACATGCTGAACATTCATAAGTCTTCTACTGATCTGATAGAATTACACTTTCCTTGATACACATGAGTCTTAAGTTTATCTTCAATATTGACAGAAGCTGAAGAAATAAATTAAAATTTGTACCACAGCCAGGTCTTGAACCTGGATCTCCTGCTTACTGGACACATGTGCTAGACGTTACACCACCATAGCAGGGGAAGTAGGCTGAAGACGTGAATTTAAGTTTGTGTTGGGGGGGGGGGGGCATTGGAGTAAGGCAGTCCATGCAGGTGAGTTAGCTATACTTCTACGGTGGTTTAATGGATATTACATCTGCCTAGTAAACAGGAGACGTGGGTGTGAGTCTCGGCCCTGGCATAAATTTTAATTTATTTCTCCAACTTCTACAATTAACTAATTTATCTATTTTTTCCTTTACATGTACAGATCTGAATTAGTAATTAAAGACTTGAAATAAGAAATGCTCTAAGTGTCGTAATGAGCAGTTCTTAGGTTTTGTGTGAAATGCGATCTACAGTCCAAGTCCAATAACATATAAAAGACTCAAACTGCCACGAATGAAAATATAGTACCAAATGCTTAGCAGCCACTGCTGTTACCATATGAAAGGCTCTATGTTCCGCGTGCTTACTACTTCCGTTAGATAAAGTGTCGGAGGCAGCAAGTGCTTGTAAGATTGTGAGTGGAATGATACGACAAAATGAAGGAGAAGGTACTGTAGCAGCAATGAGAAAAAAGCTGAAAAATTAATACATAAGTTACGGTAATAAATGTATTCCTGAAAAGGGCTGCTAACCTGCACCATAACTGGACAGAAAGTTTATTCCTAAGTTATCGAATGTATTGAGCCAGAAGAGGTAAAGGGCATGATACAGCAATCAACACAAATGAAGCCAATTATCTTCAGTGACATGACTGCATGTGACTTCTTAGATTTCAGGAAAGCAACAGATTTTAACATAAACACAGCAAATCTAAACATATTGAGAGTACAGTGGCTATGGTTGGAGAAACATAAGCCTCATGTAGTTAAGACCAGGTAAGGCCAGGAGAAGCGTAAGTGAAATTGAGGCCTAGAAAGGCGTCCCTATTTTGAGAAAATGTGTACGAGTATAGGACGTCAAGAAAATGCAACTGCCTGCCCCGAATGTTACAAGCCACACCTGTGAAGAAAAGAAGAATTATTTGTTTGTAATGATGCGCTGGCCGGAGTGGCCGAGTGGTTCTAGGCGCTACAGTCTGGAACCGCGCGACCGCTACGGTCGCAGGTTCGAATCCTGCCTCGGGCATGGATGTGTGTGATGTCCTTATGTTAGTTAGGTTTAAGTAGTTCTAAGTTCTAGGGGAAAAATGACCACTGCAGTTAAGTCCCATAGTGCTCAGAGCCATTTGAACCATTTTTTTCTAATGATGCAGTACCCGAAAATAATGACGACATATCGTTTTACAAAAGCAGAATGAACTTTTATTATCTTTTTGCTACCTATTGAACTCTGGCACTTAGAGCTTTTCATTGCATTTCCACTTTCAGTAAGTTTTCCATACAATCACATTACAATGTTTGTAATTTAATTTGTGAACTACATTCATACTATGCTTAGCTTTCAAATAAAACACAATAACAACACAATAACGACCATTAAGTACCAAGTATACTTAAGACATTTTCTTCAAATTCATGATTTTGGCACTTAGAACCCTTTTTATTTCAGGTCTTCAGTTCCTATCCTCCACCTTTCACACATTACAGTAACAGAAATTCTTCTACGGAATAGAAGCATGTGTCAAGGAGAAACTTTTTCAGTCCGTATTCAGATTTTAGTTTCTTGCCCGTCAGACAATTCGTATCAGTATAGAAGTGGACAAAAAACTTTGTTGCAGTATTCTGCACGACTTTTTGTACTGAAGACATCAAAAACATGGAGTATAATGAATGTCTTCTGGTATTGTATTTATGTGCAACATTGTTCCTTTTGAAATGCAGTGGATTATTTGCAACAAACAACAACCTTCAGGAAGGAATAAGTATACTCTGAAGTACTTGGCAGAATGCCCAATTTCTTAAACAGATGTGTAAAAGATGACTGTATGAGCACCATATATTGTTCTTAGCGCATGGGTTTCAGCAATGAAGACTTTCTTTCTTACCCCAGAACATTATTCCATATGGCATCACTGAATGATAATATGCAAAATATGTCAACGCACTGATTTTTCCATTTCCAAGATTTGCAATGATTCTAAGCGCAAATGTAGCTGAACTACATTGTTTCGGGAGCTCCAAAATGTGCTTTTCCAGTTTAAATTCTCATCAATAAGGACACTTACGAATTTTGAAGCAGCTTTTTTGAACTAGCTTTCCGATGAGCTAGTGACTTGAAATTTTACGCATAGCTCAGACCTGGACGTCAGTACAATAGTGTGAGAGTGAGAACCACCTATGGTACCTCCGATAGGGGATGGGATGGACTTTAAGACGAGTGACAAAGGAGCATAACGTAGAGTATCGCCTGTCCAGTTGGAGTTCCCGCATGATGGCTGTGCTTGGGATATTGTGTCACAGCCCTTACAGGCGCAAGGCGCTTAAATTGCCTGTTGCAGAAACTGTCTGTGACAACGCACTACTTATAGGTGTAATTGTACAACGACTGAAGTAACTTCTACCAGAACGGGCACACCTATCACTCGAAAACTGGGAAAAAATGCTGTGGCAGTAAGAACCCGCCTCCAAGCACCCCTACAGCTAGCGGTGGCAGTAAAAGGGGTGAACATACTCTGTAGAGGCAAAGAAACAGATACACCTGCCTGGGCGGTGGTTAGACACTGGACTCGCATTCGGAAGGACGACGGTTCAATCCCGCGTCCGGCCATCCTGATTTAGGTTTTCCGTGATTTCCCTAAATCACTCCAGGCAAATGCCAGGATGGTTCCTCTGAAAGGGCACGGCCGACATCCTTCCCTATTCCGATGAGACCGATGACCACGCTGTCTGGTCTCCTTCCCCAAACCAACCAACCAACCAACCAACACCTGCCTAATATCATGTAGGACTCACGCGAGCACACCGAAGTGCCGCAACACGGCGGGGCATGACTCGACTAGCGTCTGAAGTAGTGCTGGAGGGAACTGACACAATGAACCTTGCAGGTCTGTCCATAAATTCGTAAGAGTACGAGGGGGTGGAGATCTCTTCTAAACAACACTTTGGAAGGCATCCCAGATATGCCCAATAATGTCTGGGGAAGTTGGTGACCAGCGGAAGTGTTTAAACCCAGAAGAGTGTTTCTGGAGCCATTTTGTAGCAATGATGGACGTTTGGGGTGTCGCGTTGTCCTGCTGGAATTTCCCATGTCCGTCGGAATGGACGTGAATGGACGCAGGTGATCAGAAAGAATGTTTACGTACGTGCCACCTGTATGAGTCGTATCTAGACGTATCAGGGGTCCCATATCACTTCAACTGCACACGCCCCAAACGATTACAGAGCCTCCACCAGCTTGAACAGTCCCCTGCTGATATGCACGGTCCATGGATTCATGGGTTTGTCTCCATACCCGTACACGTCCATCTGCTCGATGCAATTTGAAACGAGACTCGTCCGACCAGGCAATGTTTCCAGTCATCAACAGTCCAATGTCGGTGTTGACCGGGCCAGGCGAGACACAAAGCTTTATGTTTTACAGTCATGAAGGGTACGCTGTAAGTAGACTGTTTAGGTTTTTATGTTGGTAACGCCACGTAGCGCTCTATATGAAAATCACTGGCTGTGCTGCGTGCAGTCTGTGGCTGGTTTGCATTATTGGAATATTTGCGAGTGTAGTGTCGGGCTGTTGGATGTGAACAGCGCGTAGCGTTGCGCAGTTGGAGGTGAGCCGCCAGCAGTGGTGGATGTGGGGAGAGAGATGGCAGAATTTTGAGAGCGGACGATCTGGACGTGTGTCCATCAGAAAGAGTAAATTTGTAGTACTGGATATCATATATGATGACTTTTGAACATTATTAAGGTAAATACATTGTTTGTTCTCTATCAAAATCTTTCATTTGCTAACTATGCCTGTCAGTAGTTAGTGCCTTCAGTAGTTAGAATCTTTTATTTAGCTGGCAGTATTGGCGCTCGCTGTATTGCAGTAGTTCGAGTAACGAAGATTTTTGTGAGGTAAGTGATTCATGAAAGGTATAGGTTATTGTTAGTCAGGACCATTCTTTTGTAGGGATTATTGAAAAGTCAGATTGCGTTGCGCTAAAAATATTGTGTGGCAGTTTAGTGATGATCAGACTACGTAAAGAGAGAAATGTCTGAGTACGTTCAGTTCTGCTCAGCTGTTTGAAAATCAAATAACGTAAGAGGTTTATCAGCACAGTCATTCATAAATTTTTCTAAGGGGACGTTCCAACGCGAGTCGGCCTTCTGCTCCGAAAGCCTATATCGATGATGTTTCGTTGAATAGTTCGCACGCTGACACTTGTTGATGGTCCATCATTGAAATCTGCAGCAATTTGCGAAAGAGTTGCACTTTTGTCATGTTGAACGATTCTCTTCAGTCGTTGTTCCAGTTCTTGTAGAAATTTTTTCCGGTCGCAGCGATGTCGGAGATTTGATGTTTTACCGGACTCTTGATATTCACGGTTCAATGATAAAAAGGAAAATCCCCACTTCTTCTTTACTTCGGAGACGCTGTGTCCCATCGCTCGTGCGCCGACTATAACACAACGTTCAAATTCACTTAACTATTGATAACCTGCCATTGTAGTAGCAGTAACCGATCTAACAACTACGCCAAACGCTTGTCGTCGGGTAGATATCTTTCTTGCTGCAAACAAATCAGCTGCGTGACTCCAGATGTGCAACGCGGTTATAATATCCCGCAGTGCTGAGCGGACAGTATTCCTGTCCTCTCGGGCGCAACTCGCGTGAGGCCGCGGAAAACCCCCTTGACGCTGATTATGATCCTCCGTAATACACTGATCCCACATTCGCATGGTATTCTTGGCATCCCGAGTAACGCGAGCAACAATAACGCGAAAGGATAAATTGCAATCTCGACAGGCCACGTTCCTGCCGCCATTGAAATCCAGCACATGCTGGTAAGCGTTCCTCCTCCTTACTCAAAGCTGGATATAATCCTCTAACAAATACGGCTTTCAATAGTGAATGATAAACCCGCACGTAATCTTTCCTTATACATGGAATGTAGATGGAGTTACTCCTACCGACTTCGTGCAGTTGTGTTGAAATGCTTGATGCGGCGGGTGTATCGACTACTTATTCGCCTGTTTCGATAGAACCGCCGTAACAAGCATCTCTGGTGGCGGGTAAACCGCTGGAGGTAGCGCCGGTGGGAGGGGTGAGGTAGGAACGGCCTTCGCGAGCAATGCGAAGAGACGGTGTTCACGGGTTGGAGTAGTGGGCTGAGTGTGTGCCGAGTAGCTCTGCTCTCCTGCTGTAGTGTACTTGGCTGATGAGTGCTGGCGGCGGCATCCGATGTTCGTACGGAATGGAGTTGAGGCACTTGTTCTGTTAGCATTCACAGAAGCTGTGGCCTATCTGGCTACTTACTCATTTGTGGTATTGAAAGATTCGCGAGAAGTTCGCTTTTTGAAATACGTAGTTGTCAAGCCCGTGGGCTACGCTCGCTTTACTGTTCACAAACAGCGTCGCAATAGTGAGGATTGCCTAGTGTCAGTGCGTCTGCCAGTGTGGCTGCTATTGTACCTTATTATTTACATTGCTTGCGTGTGTGTGTGTTGTCAGATATTCTGAGACACACGATTTATGTGCAAGTAGTGTTCATTAACCTAGATGAGACAAATCTTATTTCTGCTGTAGCTCGTGTATAGCACCCATCATTACCGTATACAAAAAGTTTGAATTTATTTTGGTCTTGGAGGCGTTTCTTGATTATAGTTTAGTGTTGAGATATTTCGTGGCGGTTTCTAACCGTCGTTACAACTCTCAGGTGACGCACTTTTAATTTTTTTTTCTGAAATCATGAGGTCTGATCCTGAGACGCAGTTGCAGTGACTGTAAATTCGCATAGGACTGTGTGTACTGATTTCAATGCTTCCGATTCTCAGGTGATGGTATCCCGGGTTCGTTTTCCGGCTGGGTCGGGGATTTTCGCTGCCCACGGACTGTGTGTTTGTGCTGTTCTCATTATTTCATGATCATTTGTGAAAGTGGCTACACCAGGCTGTGTAAAGATAGCGACTTTGTACAGGCGCTGATAACCGCGCAGTTCAGCACCCCAAAAACCAAATATCATCATCATCATCTTCATCATGTGATTGTTTTTGTTCTTCGTATTTTACTTAATTACTGTAATTTTCTGTGAATTCCACTTGGTGTGGAAGCACACTTATAAGCTAATGAGAGTCAGTTGAGGCCAGGCGACAGTTTGTTAGTCGCTCAGTTTCAATTTGATTACCATGTGCGCCATTCTGCCTTGTGTAGCGGAGTATTGTGTCGTCACTGGTATCGACAACTACAGTAAAAAATGGTGCAAATGGCTCTGAGCACTATTGGACTTAGCTGCTAGGATCATCAGTCCCCTAGAACTTCTAACTACTTAAACCTAACTAACCTAAGGACATCACACACATCCATGCCCGAGGCAGGATTCGAACCTGCGACCGTAGCGGTCACATGTTTCCAGACTGTAGCGCCTAGAACCGCTCGTCCACCCCGGTCGGCAACTATAGTATTATCAAAGCGCTTGTATACCGGCTTGTTGAAGGTCGGGGTCTCTTTGGTCCAGTCAGTAACTTACTTCCTTTGAATAGCATTGTTTTCAAGTTTTAATATCTTGTCTTAAGGTAATATCCCAGCAGTAGCCCATCTTACCTCCACAGTTTTATAAAATTACGCCTTAATCAAAGCTATTACCTTTTGTTTAGTAACACCACTGACGTAACTGTCCCTATGGTTAGTACAATGGACTCGCATTCGGGAGGACGACGGTTCAAACGCGCCTCCGGCCATCCTAATTTAGGTTTTCCTTGATTTCCCTAAATCGCTTCAGGCAAATGCCGGGATGGTTCCTTTAAAATGGCACTGCTGACTTCCTTTCCCATCGTTCCCTAATCGGGTGGGGACCGATGACCTCGCTGTTTGTTCCCCTCCCCCTAATCAACCAACCAACCTGATATTAAGCTTCTTTTCCATGGCCCCTGTGTGGAGGTGTGGTAATTGCCCGTATGTTTGTCTTGCACTGTACTATTATTCTTTGTTTCATAAGTAGCCTTGACTTAAATATTTCTTATTCCATTCCGTTGAGGCGGGGTCAGTGTTCATTATTTTTCACACCTGACACTGGTATAAATTGTTCGAGCAAAGGAATACTTATTTCCTTTACATGGGTCGCATCTCACGTGCAGCTTGTAAATAATTTGGGATTGTTTTAATTGAAGGTGTTGTATTTTCTAAGTTCTGAGGAGACGTACATATTGTCTAAACTATATTATATCTTGGAATTCTGTTAAAAATACGTCTGTTTTCATAAAAATTGCATATGTCACTTCTAAGCTGTATCATATCTGTGGAATCTGTTCAAGTAGATTTATGTTTTCTTAAAGGCGGCATACGTTACGTTTATGTATATTATGTCTTTTATTCAGAGTAAGAAACGTCTTGTGTTTTTCCAAGGCGACGTACGTTAAGTTTTGCTAAACTGTACCTTTGAAATGTCTTAGAGTAAATGTCTCTTTTATTTAAGTCAAGTCTGAACTTTGGAGTATTCATATATGCTAACCTGTGATAGACTTTAAGGTCAATTGTCTGGACCTCTCGTAATTTAGTACTGTTTCCACGGATTAGAGTGATAAATGTTTTGATAAAAGAAAAAGATTTTTTTATTCTTTAATGAAGATTTGGTGGGTTCAGAAAAGGTCGATCATGCGTAGAACAAATCCTTAACTTGAAAAATGGTTCAAATGGCTCTGAGCACTATGGGACTTAACAGCTGAGATCATCAGTCCCCTAGAACTTAGAACTACTTAAACCTAACTAACCTAAGGACATCACAAACATCCATGCCCGAGGCAGGATTCGAACCTGCGACCGTAGCGGTCGCGCGGTTCCAGACTGTAGCGACTAGAACCGCTCGGCCACCATGGACGACTTAACTTGAAAAACTCAATGAAATATTTACATAGTACTTCAAACAAAAGTTATGTCATCACGTTTGTCGACTTTAAAAAAGCATATGACAGTATAGACCGAGAATCCCTTTTTGAAGTATTAGCAGAATTTGGACTAGATGAAAAGACAACAAACATCATAAAGGAAACACTCACGGAGACCAAATCCAAAGTAAAATTTATGGGAGAATTGAGCACAGAATTTGAAATAGACACAGGAGTACGACAAGGGGATGTACTGTCCCCTGTGCTCTTCAATTGTGATCTTGAAAAAGTTGTTAGAGAATGGAGAAAAGCAGGTGCACCAGCACACAGACTGGGACCAAGACGTAAGTGTATAGAATTAGACTGTTTAGCATTTGCTGATGACATGGCACTGATCGCACAAGACATTACCGATGTACAGAAACAGCTAGAATTATTACAAGAGCAGGCAGCTAAAATAGGATTACAAATTTCATTTGAAAAAATAAAATTTATGACTGACATCAAAAATGCACCTTCTGATCTCAAAATTGGTCATAACTACATCTCTCAAGTAAAAGAATTTAAATATTTAGGTGAATGGATTGCAGAAAATTGTAATGAAAAGAAATCTGTCAGATCAAGAGTCCAGAAAATGGAGACGGCGTTTCAGTTAACAAAAAACATTTACAACAAAAAGAGTCTCTCGTGGAACTGCAAAATACGACATTATACAACAGTAATTAAACCCGAAGTTCTCTACGCATCTGATACACTAAACCTTCAACACAGAACACTAAAAGAGGAATTAGAAGTGAAAGAACGTAAAATAATGAGGAAAATCCTAGGACCAAGAACTAAAGATGGTGTGCATTATCCAAAAGCCAATGCAGAAATATATAAAAATATCTCCAAAATAACAGACACAATGTGCATGAGAAGAATCCAATTCATGGGACACATAGAAAGAATGGACTCAAACAGGTTAACGCACAAAATCCATACATTTTTAAAGAACAAGACCGAACTGGTACAAACAGACGGAAAAAGACCTGAGAGAATTAGGGTCTCCAAATCTAAAGGAAAGAAATGAAATCAGAAAAATCACAAACACACGGGGTTTTGAGGAAGAAGAGAAACTAATTATTTGCATATCCAAACATGTAGTAGACTTTATGAAAGTTTGACGTTTGCTACGTGCCAAGTTCATGCTGTTGCAAAATCAATGACCGGCAGTATATAAAGAGGTAAGTTTGTCCGGAAATAAGTAATTGTTGATCTACGAGCCAGACTATGTACACTATCTGATAAAATGCATCCAGACACTGCAGTGTAATGTGGAATTCAACAGCAAATGTCACGATAGGCGGACTACCCACTAAGAAATGAGATGGGGAGTATAGTATAGTGAGGATAGTAGTGGTGATAGTGATAGTAGTAGTAGTAGTGAGTAGTGGCGGCGGTAGAATCGGTCAGTCAGGGGAGATCAGTGACCTGAGACGTGGATCAGCCATTGGATATCACTTGAGTAACAATAATCCATCAGGGACATTTAGATTTTTGTAAAGCTGGCGAAGTTGACTGTTCATCATGTGACTGTAAAGTGGAAATGCGACGGAACAACCTCTACCAAACCACGACCACGTGGACCCCATGTAGCGATGGACAGTGGCCATAGAGCAGTGCGGAGGACGGTGATAAAAAATCGCATGACATCAGCTGAAGGAATCACTCGTGAGTTCCAAAGTGCTGCCAGTAGTCCAGCTAGCCTAAGGATTCCGCGCAGGGAGTTAAGAAAGATGGAGTACAGTGATCTAGCAGCGCCTCTTGAGCCACACATTTCCGCAGAAAGTGCTAAGCGACGCTTGAGGCGGTCTAAAGAGCGACGCCATTGGACAGTGGGTGACTGGAACCGAGCGATCTGGAATGATGAATCACATCGAACCTGCGGCAGTCCGATGGAACGGTTTTGGTTTGGGGTATGTCTGGAGATCGATACCTGCCGTCATGTTTAGTGGTAACAGTGAAGTATGGAGGAGTTAGTGTTGCGGTATGGTGGGAGTGCTCCCGTTACTTAGCTCAAGGAAATGCTAAATGCGGAAAGATATGAACGCCTTTTATAGAACTGTGTACTGTGTACAGCAGAGAAACCGGATACGATGTGTTTGCATGACAATGCACCTTGTGATAAAGCAACATCTGAGATGCAATCCTTTGTGGACAGTAACATTCCTGAAATGGACTGGCCTACCCAGAGTTCCATTCTTATGTCAATGGAACACCTTTGGGATAAGTTACAACGTCGACTTCGCTGCAGATCCCGGTATCCAAAATTATTACCTTATCTGGTTTCTACTCTTGCGTAAGAGTGGGCTGCTATTTCTCCACAGACATTCATAAATCTCCTTGAAAGTGTCCCAGCAGAGTTCAACCTTTCATAAAGGCTGTGTGGCTAGGGCCTCCCGTCGGGTAGACCGTTCGCCTGGTGCAAGTCTTTCGAATTGACGCCACTTCGGTGACTTGCGTGTCGATGGGGATGAAATGATGATGATAAGGACAACACAAGACCCAATCTCTGAGCGGAGAAAATCTCCGATCCAGCCGGGAATCGAACCCGGGCCGTGAGGTATGACATTCCGTCGCGCTGACCACTCAGCTACCAGGGGTGGATTCATAAAGGCAAGCCGTGGCTGCACCCCATAATAATGTCCACACCCCATAATAACTGTTTATCAGGTAACGTATATAGAGAATGGACAGTACTCAATGGTATAGGCCGTCTATCTGTTGAAGGTCATGTCTGCTCCTACGTATATTCCAGTGACTGCACCACTGATTTGAGTCATAGTCGGACTGCAGTTGTAATGAAGGCTAACTGCTAAAGATCCCCTTTTCACGGCTTGAGTTATACTTACAGATAGCGAGAGATTCACTCAGAGTCAAAATAAGCAGTTACAAAAAAATTACCTGTTGGCACCTGTGGGCACATTAAAATCTTCAAGTGGTGGCGAAAACGAGGGATTAGTTTGGTCTTAATATCAGTGTGTGAACAGGACATGTGACGGACTCAAAGGTCCACATACTGCACCAGACTGATTGGCAGGAACTGGTTATCTTCATTTTCCCCGCAACCAATCATCCACTCTATTAGAGAACGTCCCCCCCCCCCCCCCCCCCCCTGCTAAAAGACAGTGGATGGGCACAACTCCATTTTTTATGACTCACGCTACAGTTCCTATAATTTTTTGAGCAACAGATCGGTCGAAGAAGTCGAGGACAGCACCATTAGGTCTCAGGTGTGTGTCCCATGGGTGAAAATAAAATCGAGGACACCAGTCGAGGTTGTCATTCTTTAAGTGAAGTAGCTAAAGGACATGTAATAAAGATTGGTAACCACACTCAGCGCATCCTATAGTGCAACATACACGGCTATCATTGATCTAAATGGCACATAAGAATAGGAGACACTTTTCTAAACATAATGTGTAGTGGAAAATGTACTCACAGATAATTATGACATGGTAATCTCTTACGTTGGCAACGGCCTTGCCGCAGTGGAAACACCGGTTCCCGTGAGATCACCGAAGTTAAGCGCTTTTGGGCGTGGCCGGCACTTGGATGAGTAACCATCCAGCCGCCATGCGCTGTTGCCATTTTTCGGGGTGCACTCAGCCTCGTGATGCCACTTGAAGAGCTACTCGACCGAATAGTAGCGGCTTCGGTCAAGAATACCATCATAACGACCGGGAGAGCGGTGTGCTGACCCAATGCCCCTCCTATCCGCAACCTCCTCTGAGGATGACACGGCGGCCGGATGGTCCCAGTAGTGCAGTGCATAATCTCTTACGTTGTGGGGTATCCCGATATTCCCTCTGTAATTATTTCGTTCGTGTTCGCTACCTAAGTCCTTTTCGTATGGAATGGGTAGTGAACGAACAAAGCATTCTTTTATCACCAGTAACTTGTGGATTGGGAAACATTACTTTTTTTCAAATACATATAAGCTGAGGGCACCACCTGAATAAAATGTGCAACTAGGTCATGTAGACGACATCGTCCTACAAGTATGTGTGTGTTCCCTCTGCCGCTACGATACCAGTCTTCTGATACAATTTTTCGACTTGCAGAATGAAGACACTACGTCCGAGTAACGTGCCATCCTACTAGCGTTCGTTAACGAACAGATTGCATCAAATACAGAAACGTGAAAGAGCCAAACAAAGAAGAAACTTCCTGGCAGAGTATAACTATGCACCGGACCGGAACTAGAACCTCAATCCTTATTAGGTTACCGGTTCAAGTAGCGATTCAACAAAAAGTTTTAATCTGCCTCAGCAAAAAGTTTTAATCTGCCTGGAGGTTTCAAAATTGCATATACCAGGTGATCAAAAAGTCAGTATATGTTCGAAAACTGAATAAATCACGGAATAATGTAGATAAAGAGGTACAAATTGACACACAAGCTTGGAATGACATGGGGTTTTATTAGAACCAAAAAAATACAAAAGTTCAAAAAATGTCCGACAGATGGCGCTTCATCTGATCAGAAGAGCAATAATTAGCATAACAAAGTAAGACAAAGCAAAGCCGGCCGCTGGTGGCCGAGCGGTTCTGGCGCTACAGTCTGGAACCGCGCGACCGCTACGGTCGCAGTTTCGAATCCTGCCTCGGGCGTGGATGTGTGTGTTGTCCTTAGGTTAGTTAGGTTTAAGTAGTTCTAAGTTCTAGGGGACTTATGACCTCAGCAGTTGAGTCCCATAGTGCTCAGAGCCATTTGAACCATTTTTTTTGACAAAGCAAAGATGATGTTCTTTACAGGAAATACTCAATATGTCCACCATCTTTCCTCAACAATAGCTGTAGTCGAGGAATAATGTTGTGAACAGCACTGTAAAGCATGTCCGGAGTTATGGTGAGGCATTGGCGTCGGATGTTGTCTTTCAGCATCCCTAGAGATGTCGGTCAATTACGATACACTTGCGACTACAGGTAACCCCCAAAGCCAATAATAGCACGGACTGACGTCTGGGGACCTGGGAGGCCAACCATGACGAAAGTGGCGGCTGAGCACACGATCATCACCAAACGACGCGCGCAAGAGATCTTTCACGCGTCTAGCAATATGGGGTGGTTCTAATAAAACCCCATGTCATTCCAGGCATGTGCGTCAATTTTTACCTCTCTATCTACATTATTCCGTGGTTTATAAGTTTTCAAATTTATACTGACTTTTTGATCACCCGGTACTCTGCCCTCTATGGGAACAGGTCCCGAAAGGCCCTACGCTATCGGCCGACCGCCGTGTCATCCTCAGCCGACAGGTATCACTACATGCGGATATGGAGGGAGAGGGGGGGGGGATGTAGTCAGCACGCCACTCTCCCAGCCGTTGTTAGTTTTCGCGACCGGAGTCGCCACTTCTTAGTCACGTAGCTCTTCAAATAATCTCACGAGGGCTGAGTGCACCCGCTTTCCAACAACGCCCGGTAAACGGGACGGTCATCCACCCAAGTGATAGCCAAGTCAGACAGAGCTTAACTTCGGTTATCTGATGGGGAACCGGCTTTACAGCTGCGGCAAGGCCATTGGAACATATTCTGCTGCGGAGTGAAAATTCGTTCTGGAAAGAAAGTTTTTCGTTTGCTCCTCTGATTGGGTTCGACGTATAATTATGTGTCCTATATTCTACAGTAGAGACAGTTGCTATTTTGACAGCAGTTCATAGAGACGATTCTTAATGCGCACGTAGCTCTAAAATTAACATTTTGACGCGATCATTTTCAAGAGACGACTATGTCATCTGCTGCTCTGCATCATATATTAATTACATACTATATGTCACTGAATACTGGATACAAGAGGAGAAACTAAGTGTACATAAGACAAAGATGTCTTCAGATTTTAAGCTGCTATACTGTACCACTGACGTTTCTGTTACTTACTCTTGGTGACACTAGCACGAAGTAGTGGAAGCGCGAATAGGGAGGTGAATAGTATGTAAGTATCGAGACAATGTTTATCAGCAAAGGAGCAACTTATCCAGCTTCAAGAATTGCAGGTAATGGGTTTCATATCTCACCATAGGGGCTGAAATACTGCGCGAGACGGACGGTCCTTAGATCAATGTAAACGTATATCTCACAAAATTCTTGTGTAGGGTAGTTGGCATATCATAAAACATCTTCACTTAAATACAAATTTCGACAGCCAGCCCATTTAACAAGAAAACAGGTTGTTGTTTACCGACTCACTTGTACACATGGTTCCTTAATTCAAAAATGCGTGTCCTTTTGTTTCTTAATTACGTTCTTCATTCACTTCTCTCAGCAAAGATTTTTTTTCACTGCACCATACTAGAAGCTCTCGCCATGAAGGGTAGCAATGGCAAAGGTGTTGCATTGGGCTCAGTGATTCCGAAGACAATGTCCGGAAGAAAGGGAGTAAGAAAATTGTCGAAATATTGCGTCAAGACCACGTTGTTACTCGTCAGACAACATGAGATTTCAACAGTGAAATTTATCGAGAAAACTTGCAGCCTCAAGCATAGGATATCACAGACAAACTTCACCTGTCTTAACACACTTCGTTATTGCGATACTTTAGTAAAAAACTGGATTATATTATCACGTATTTACCGAAACAGCCCCAGGTATTAAATACTAATAAGATACGTCGTATGGTACAACCTGCCTTACACACTATAATTTGCAATGAGAGATATTTTTATTTAAGAACGAACTCAAATATAGTTCATGCCGCAAATTACTTTGCAGTCCGAATTTTGTATGTTGACACTGCATACCGTAACAAAAGTGGATTACTGCAGAGGAAGAAACTGAAATATGTCAGCGATATTTATATATATTTAGTTCACTTGGTATGTAGTCAGTAACTTATCAATGGTTTTCAGAAGTTGCTCTGCTTACAAATCCGAGGTATGGTTCACGATACGGTATTCACGTGACCAATAACCGAAATAGCTGATGGATCTGCCAGTCATTGCGGATACGATCCAATTAACTGCCCGCTTGTTGTTATAGAGGCCTTGAATATTTCAAGGATTAATCACCGCCAGCGGATTTCAGTTCATAATTAAGACCACAACCATTTCCTTTTCGATATGAATGGAATGCAGCCCAATGATTTCGCTCTGCATTGTAGCAAACGAAGAAACTCGTTGCAGGTTTTTCTTGTTTTACAGCACTGTGACTTATCGAACAACTGCATTATTTTATTGGACTATCAGTGCTGCAGTCGAACGAAGGCATTGGATTTCTTTTCGGGAATAGAGCCATTTAAGTCACTGTCAGATAATCAGGAGCAGATTTTGGGTAGTTTTGTTAAATATCTTAAAGGCAAATACAGGGATAGTTCCTTCGAAATGAATGTGGTTGATTTTCCTACCCATCCTTGTCCTGTCCAAGCGTGTGCTGCATCTGCTATGACCGCTTAGTCTATAGGTAGTTAAATTATTTGAAAATTCTCTCTATGTTTGCTTCTTCCAGTTAGTGATGCATAATGATATAACCTGTGCATAGAGAAAAGTTGGAGTATTCTTAAGTCGACAGAATTGTCTTACGTACAGTAGCTTCATTTGTTGTGGTGATAACAACTCAGCACAGAATGATCGCCACTGAATAATTATCACGCCACTAACCCACAATTCTGCCACAGTCAGGATGATTCATCTGTCGATCTCATCGTGAATAATGATGCCACTAGCTCGCCCGAAGATTCCTAACGGATAGACGTGATGACGAAACGTAGGAAATTATATTTCTTCCCCTTAAGGACAAGTTTTGTGATACATAGTTTTTTAACTACAGTTTAATTTGTCTGGAAGATATCACTATCTTCTAAGCATGTACACGAGTGGGAACGAATGGAGGATAGATGAGCAGAGTGACCTCATGCTGTCGAAAATAGGACCACCACAAAAACATCGGCTACGAGCGCTCATCGTATGCAGTATTTCCTGTGATGTCATTGCACAGTAATATAGTCATAACCTAGAATTGTAAGTGGCTTGGACAGAACAAGGATTTTCTGATTTTTTGAAAGAAATGTACAGACGATTACAGACGATTATTCCTATATTGCAACTGACCTGCGTGCCCGTTCAGGATGAGAAGATCGCCAAATATTTCGTTAAAGATCTTTACATACCATTAAGGGACAGAGGCACAGGAGAATCTCGGAACTGAGCCATCACTTGGGCTACCCAGATCTTTCATTTGGCTGTCGTTTCTCTCATTCTTTACAAAGCGAGTTAAAGGCATTTTGTTTCATTTCCATAATGAATGCAGCAGATTCCGTCACTGTTTCTCATATAACCTGGTGCAGAAACACATGCAGCTCTAGAAGGCGATTTGCAACGACGGCTTTACAATAAGCTGACATCATTTAAAGCATTGCTACAGTACGCAGAAAGACTTTTACTCGATCGATGACTCGTTCAAGGAATTTCAGCTGAGCCTCTACACGTAATTCGCGTTATATACTAATATATCCAATATCGTTTGATTACACAATCAGCAACCAGGCCCCGTAAAGGGGTTTTACGTACCGTTGACCACAAACACATACTGGGATTGGGAGAGAGTGGGAAAAGAATCTGAGCGTTCCTTTTACATTTGCCTTAACTCAAAATTCTCGACGAGGATTTAAACCACTTTCCTCCGAAAAGGGGGTCCAGTGTATCTAAAAACATGAAACGGACAAGAAGTGCAAAACGTCAAAGCAAAACGAACAATACAACCCTGCAGAAGCATGCATGACTACAGCAAAGGTATGTGACGCCCATAGGAAGATTAAAGAGAGGTTTGAAGAAAAGTGTAGCACCAGTATGAATATTAAACAGTTCCGATGGCAAACCCATACTAAGGAAAGAGGTGAAAGCTAAAAGATGGAGGAAATGTAGTCTATATAAGGCAAACATACCTGAAGACATATAGAAAGGCCCGCATCTCGTGGTCGTGCGGTAGCGTTCTCGCTTCCCACGCCCGGGTTCCCGGGTTCGATTCCCGGCGGGGTCAGGGATTTTCTCTGCCTCGTGATGGCTGGGTGTTGTGTGCTGTCCTTAGGTTAGTTAGGTTTAAGTAGTTCTAAGTTCTAGGGGACTTATGACCACAGCAGTTGAGTCCCATAGTGCTCAGAGCCATTTGAACCATATAGAAAGGGAAGGAGAAGTAGATGAAGATCAGGCAGGAGACATCAGTTTGTGAGAATAATCTGAGAGAATACTAAAAGATCTAAGTAAAATCAAGTCGGCTGGAGTAGCCTACATTCCGTAACAATTACTATCCTTGGGACAGCCGGCCATGACAAGACTAATCTAGCTGGTATGCAGGGTACATGGTACTGACTAAGTGCCCTCGAACTTCAAGAAGAACATAATAATACGAATACCAAAGAAAGAAGATGCTGACACATGTGAATAATACAAAACTGTCGATTTAAGAAGTCATTGTTCCGAAATATTGACAAGAATTATATACATAAGAATGGAGAAACTGGTAAACGCCCAACTCGGGGAACATCTGTTTGGGTTTCGGAGAAATGTAGGAGCACGTGAGGCAATACTGACCCTATGATTCATTTTAGGAAATAGACTTTTAAGAAAGGCAAACTTACATTTATGGTAATTGTAGATTTAGAGAAAGGTTTAGACTGGAATACAATCTTAGAAATTCTGAAGATGGCAGTGGTTAATTGTAGTGAGCTAAATGTTATTGCCGGCCGTTGTGGCCGAGCGGTTCTAGGCGCTTCAGTCCGGAACCGCGCGACCGCTACGGTCGCAGGTTCGAATCCTGCCTGGGGCGTTGATGTGTGTGATGTCCTTAGGTTAGTTCGGTTTAAGTAGTTCGAAGTTCTAGGGGACTGATGACCTCAGATGTTAAGTCCCATAGTGCTCAAAGACATTTGTACCATTTGAAATGTTATTTACGACTTATACAGAAACCAGGAAGCAGTCATAAGATAAAGGGTATGAAATGAATGCAGTAGTTGAGAAGGACCACGACTGGAGTTTAACCTATTCACAATGTTGTTCAATTTATACACTGGGCAAGCGGTACAGGAAACTAAGGATAAATTTGGAAAGTTGGAAAATAAATGAAATTTCTGGGATAATAACTAACAACTTTGAAGTTTAGCGATGACAGAGACGGAAAAGGACTTCTAGGATCAACTGAATGGAATGGGTAGTGTTTTGAAGACATTATTAGATGAACATCAACAAAAATAAAATAAGGGTAAGGGAATGTAGTTAAATAAAAGCAAATTATGCTGGTTTGGAAGCAAAATAATGACGATGGCTGAAGCAGAGAGATATAAAATGCGAACTGGCAACAGCAAGAAAAGAGGTTCTTAAAAACCGAAATTTGTTAACATGAAATATGAATTTAACTGTTAGGAAGCATTTTCTTAAGGTATTTGTGAGGGGTGTAGCCTTGTACGGAAATCAAGCATGGATGATAAACAGTTCTGACAAGTAAGAATAGAATGTGTTGAAATTTGGTGCTGAAGAAGACTGCTGTAGATTAGATGAGTAGATTAACTAACGAGAAGGTACTGAATTGAATTAGTCAAATGAAATTTATGGCACAGCTTCAGTAAAAGAGGGTCTTCGTGATAGGATACATTCTTAGCCACCATGAGATCGTCAGTTTGGTAATGGAAGGAAGTGTGAGTGGTAAAAATGTAGACGGAGACCAAGGCTAGACTATAATAGACAGGTTCAGATGGAGGTAGGCTGCAATAGTTATGCAGAGATGGAGAGGCTTCCACAGAATAGTCTAGCGTGAAGAGCTGCACAAAAACAGTCTTCGGACGGAAGACCATATCAACAGTATGACAAGAATATTACTGTTAGAGATGTGGTTACAAAGGGCACCAGCTTCATTTGAATTAAATTTTAGAGAGGTCATGGTATTATATAACGTGTTAAAGATCTAATGGGAACAAAATATGTAAAACGACGTACAATCTTTAAAATCCAACTCGGGATAGTGAAAATGGAAAAAGTAAACTCGTGTTGTGAAGAACCTGAGGCATGTTTTTCATCTAGTACCAAATGCTGTCTAACTTCTGTGGCGAAGAAAACTGAATAGAACTGAAAGAAAATGAAACCTGTTGAATTAAATTTCCGTGGGAATATAAAACAATGGTAAAAATTGACAGAGGTGACGAATTGAACGCAGAACAGAATAAATATTATTCCATTTTTCTAATAAGAGTATGTAGTAACATGACGGAAGTACAGGGAAGCATCTAAAAGCAAGGCAACTTTCTTCAAAATAAAATTTAAAAAAAAAACTTCTTTTAAATACTGCCAACATGTCCGAATCAGTACACCTGGAGTTCAGTTTTAACTGAAATGAAATACGACCCTGAGAACAAAGACTAAGAAGAATAAATTAGACATCTGTAAGATAGTATTGCAGAAGTAAGTAAAATTTTAAGTGGAAGAAGAAAGTACGAAGAAAGAATGAACAATGAAGAGAGCTTTCGAAAATACCTTATCAGAAGAAGGGCAAGTGTGTAGTATGTGGGAAAAATGGTCCAGGAGCAATTGTTTCAGCACTGAAAGGTGGAGAAGCATACATTGTAAAGACAGACAAAGATTACAATACGGAAAACAGACTGTCACGGTCGGTGGACGTATTGCTTACGCAAAATTGAAAAGATTAGAAGTGTGTACAATGGCACCTGACGTAGAACTGATGAAAACTGTAATGATGAAGGGAAAATGTGCACTGCAGATTGCTTTGTAGAAGAAATCAATTGACAATGAACAGTTACCGTTCTTCCATAAGAATGACTTTCGCGTTCGCCAGCAGGAATATGTTAGCCAACTGTGATTGCGGTCACTACATTAACAGAAGGATACCACTTATTAACATGTATCTTGTAACAGCTTATATTTTTTCGCCTTCCAATCCTATTCCAGGCCGTAATTGCAATATTAATTACTCGCCATTATACATACTTATTTCAGGGGAAGTGCACAAACCTGATATTCAATTAGTACTCAGTACTAAGGCATTATTCCTGGCGATTATGCACAATCCTGTGTTGCAGAAACGGTTGCTAATTTCATTAAGGTTCTTCGCATATACACTGAGGTTACAAACATCATGGGAAACTTCCTAATATCGTGTTGGATCTTCGATCGTCCGGCGTAGTGCACCAGCTCGACGTGACATGGACTCAAGAAGTCGGTGGAAGTCGTTGGAAGTCCCCTGCAGAAATACTGAGCTATGCTGCTTCTATAGCCGTCAATAGTTGCGTAATTGTTGCCAGTGCAAGACTTTTTGCACGAATTGAGCTCCCGATTATGTCCCATTCATGTTTGATAGCATTCATGTTCGGCGATATGGGTGGGCAAATCATTCGCTGTAATTGTGGAGAATGTTATTCAAACCACTCGCGAACAGTTGTGGCTAGGTAACATGACATTCGTTTGCGAACATGAATTCCATGAATGGCCGAAAATTGTCTCCAAGTAGGCGAACATAGCACTTTTCAGTCAATGATCGCTTCAGTTGGACCAGAGGACCCAGTCCATTCCATGTAAACACAACCCACACTATTATGGAGCCACCACCATCTTGCACAGTGCATTGTTGACAACTTGGGTCCATGATTTCGTGGAGTCTGCGCCACATTCAAACCCTGCCATCAGCTATTACCAACTGACATTGGGGCTCATCTAATAAGCTACAGTTTTCAGGTGTGTGGCGTCCAACCGACATGGTCACGAGCCCAAGAGAGGCGCTCCAGGCGATGTCGTGCTGTTAGCAAAGGCACTCGCGTCGGTCGTCTGCTGCCACATCTCATTAACGCCAAATTTCGCCGCACTGTCCTAACGGATACGTTCGGCGTACGTCCCATGTTATTTTCTGCAGTTATTTGACGCAGTGTTGCATGTCTGTTAGCACTGCCAGCTCTACGGAAATCCCACTGCTCTCGGTCGTTAAGTGGAGGCCGTCGGCCACTGCGTTGTTCGTGATGAGAGGTAATGCCTGAAACCTGGTATTCTCGACACATTCTTGACACTGTGGATCTGGAAATATTGAATTTCCTAACGATTTCCGAAATGGAATGTCCCATGCGTCTAGCTCCGACTACCATTCCGCGTTGAAAGTCAGTTAATTCTCGTCGTACAGGATTAATAACGTTGTAAACCTACCACGTGAATCACCTGTGTACAAATGACAGCTGCGCCAAAGCACTGCCCTCTAATCCTCGTATGCGTGATACTACCGCGAGCATATTGCTATCCAACGCATTTGTCATCTCAGTGTAAATACATGGATTCAGTTCAAGTCAAATATTAGTTGGCAATGTGCATAATCTGCAGAATAACCACAAATATTGGTTCTCACAAACAAGTAATACTGAACAAACACGTGCATTTGTTGGTGTGTGCTTCTATGATTTCTGGTGACGCATAATTGCCAGTGATATTTCGTACAAAGAGAAAAAAAAGTGAAATTTATCTTTGCTACAGGTTCGTGTGGAAAAAGTCTTCCGTCACTTTTTCTGTTTGTGTAAAAAATAAAAAGTTTATGCAAAAATATCAGAGTGGCTTAGACTGTGAAGTGACACGGTAAACTGCACCCGAAGCATACGTCTCATATCACAACAGCTGTCAGGTACAGATGCTTAGCTTCGACAGCTGCTCCATTGATTACTAAACTCCGTTCCGTGAAACTCGGCAACTTGCAGTAAGTCTGCCGTAATGCAGACACAGAGAACGCGAGCCAGGAGAGAGTCTCGCAGAGCTGGGAGATTTAGCCGTATACAATTACCCGCAACTGAGTAGCGCGCCGCGTCGCTGTCGGACAGGAATTACCCGAGATAACGCAAACGTATGGCCCGGCCGCAGCCCCTTTGCGGGCAAACGCTGATGGCGGCTGCGGCGCCCGTTGCACCTCGCATGTCGTACTCAGCTGTGTTCAGCGTGCGAGAGTGGGAGGGGCGGGCCTTCTGAAAGGCCGTTCGTAATCTGCTCTTCTGTTGCCACAGCAAAACCAGACACTGGAAGACTAAATGTTTCTAAGCCCCTACAGTTAGATACTGCTCAAGCACCTCGAAGTACAAACACAAGCCAGCCGCTAGGCGTAAATATTTCGACGTGGTTAATTAATCAGCAAGAGTGCGACATTCTGCTACATCTTCATCTACATTTATACTCCGAAAGCCATCCAACGGTGTGTGGTGGAGAGCACTTTACGTGCTACTGTCATTATCTCCCTTTCCTGTTCCAGTCGCGTATGGTTCGCGGGAAGAACGACTGCCGGAAAGCCTCCGTGCGCGCTCGAATCCCTCTAATTTTACATTCGTGATCTCCTCGGGAGGTATAAGTAGGGGGAAGCAATATATTCGATACCTCATCCAGAAACGCACCCTCTCGAAACCTGGACAGCAAGCTACACCGTGATGCAGAGCGCCTCTCTTGCAGAGTTTGCCACTTGAGTTTGCTAAACATCTCCGTAACTCTATCACGCTTACCAAATAATCCTGTGACGAAACGCGCCGCTCTTCTTTGGATCTTCTCGGTCTCCTCTGTCAACCCGAACTGGTACGGATTCCACACTGATGAGCAATACTCAAGTATAGGTCGAACGAGTGTTTTGCAAGCCACCTCCTTTGTTGGTGGACTACATTTTCTAAGGACTCTCCCAATGAATCTCAACCTGGCACCCGCCTTAATAACAATTAATTTTATATGATCATTCCACTTCAAATCGTTCCGTACGCAAACTCCCAGATATTTTACATAAGTAACTGCTACCAGTGTTTGTTCCGCTTTCATATAAGCATACAATAAAGGGTCCTTCTTTCTATGTATTCGCAGTACATTACATTTGTCTATGTTAAGGGTCAGTTGTCACTTCCTGCACCGAGTGCCTATCCGCTGCAGATCTTCCTGCATTTCCCTGCAATTTTCTAATGCTGCAACTTCTCTGTATACTACAGCATCATCCTCGAAAAGCCGCATGGAACTTCCGACACTATCTACTAGGTCATTTATATACATTGTGAAAAGCAATGGTCCGATAACACTCCCCTGTGGCACGCCAGAGGTTACTTTAACGTCTGTAGACGTCTCTCCATTGAGAACAACATGCTGTGTTCTGTTTGCTAAAAACTCTTCAATCCAGCCACACAGCTGGTCTGATATTTCGGAGGCTCTTATTTTGTTTATCAGGTGACAGTGCGGAACTGTATCGAACGCCTTCCGGAAATCAAGGAAAATGGCATCTACCTGGGAGTGAGTGCGAGCGAGCTCAGCGGAAAAATGTAAGACAAGTGCAGACCAACATCCTCCGTTACTCTGATAATATTATGTACGAAGCACTAGGTAGAACTCAACAACACCTATCAGGGATTTGACGGATCAGTTATGATTTTGAAACAAACTGATTAAGATAATACAGCAAAGCTTTGCTGACGACTCCTAATGAACGAAATCGATTCGGTCATTACAAATGACGTCGTACAAAAAAACCGCTCCTCAATGCCATAAATACTCCCAGCTAGCCTAGAGACAGTCGATCAGTGGCATTAGCGGTGTTCATGTCGTTCACCCTCGATTCTCTGATTATTGTACTGTAACATCTTGTGTGAGATTGTACCAATATTGGTCATACTCTTGGTGTATGATCTGATGACCGCTGATGTGTAACCCCAGATGCCTATGACGTAACATCCAGTACTGAAGTCGACACTGATGAGTAGTCAACGAATCTATTAACACTGTTCCATTTCAGGGCACTAACTGCTCTGAAACTTCAGCATCAATTGGGTCAGACCACCTACGGAACTGGTGGGTCAGGATCAGCATTCAGCACATCATAGCATCTGACATCGCGGTCCATACGATGGGACTACACAGGCAGTGACCGGAGAGGTACAGAATACTCTCAGGATGGCGTGTGAGCCACACACACATGTGCTGCGGTCACAGTCTCATCCGTAGCAGACCAGCAGACGTGTAGCGCCCTCAGAACCAATGTGCTGGCAACCCACCACACTCCGAGTCACCAGCCTATGCTCAGGGCTGAAGCAGCTATCTTCAGCAGCCCTTAGAGTGCCTTTGGATTCAGCAGATTCCACTCTGTCTTGTGAAGCCACCAGCCACCATGGAAGACATGGCCACAAGAAGAATTCTGAGGAATATAAGAAATATATTTATTGGGTCTGATGGCGGCACACTAGTTCCTCAGCCTCCAACCTGACGAAATAGTAGTGGTTTCCAGCCAGGGAGTGGGCGACGCCTATAGCGCAGTGGATCTAAGCACTCCTTGGAGTTATGTTGGGGGTGGAGGACTAGGTTGTGGTCCGCCGGTACTACTTGTTTCACGTATAATCAACTTAAATTTTTCCTGGAATTCTCTCTCTCTCTCTCTCTCTCTCTCTCTCTCTCTCTCTCTCTTAGAATTAGCACTACGTTCTCACTCGTTGTCAATTCATACCTCGATATCTTAAGGTCTGACGCTGTTATCCTTGACCACGTTGTGCCGCTAGTTGTTTATAGTGAATATTGTCTTTCTGCATATACCATGTTTGGGCTTCTGATATACATTGTTATCAACTGAGGGTTGTACTATAGTTGCCACGAACAGCGATCTCACGTTTCATTTGTACCTTGAATATGAGGGGTGTTCACCTTTTGAAACATCGACGGTTGTCGAGAACCTTAATCCGGCTGCATTTCCCTAAGTTATTGGAATATTCGATACGTCACCATAAGTCAAAGTTTCACATATCCAGTTCCTTCCATAAGCAGCTGTTCTCCTGTTTATTATCTAGTACTACCTCAATTCGTGTCAAATTTCTAAATGTTTCCCATATAGGTGCGTATATTTCAAGTGCTGGTGTCAGTTTTATTGAAATATCTTAGGATATTTGGCTGCGTTATTCTGTAATAATAAAACAACTACTTACATAATAAAACAAACGTTTCGACCATCTTTGCAGCAGTCCTCTTCAGGTCGATGTAAAGCAAATATTGTCGAAACAAAGGATTTTCAATGGGCCTGTTGTGTCATAAATGACCCGATATAACGCCAAAAACGATTTTACTCAAAATGTTGCTCATTTGTTCTAGTGCCTGGGTGTAAACTAAACACTCGCAGAAGAACTGGCTTTAATGATCTGTCTCAGGCATTGTAAAGAATGCAGATAAGTCACAAAACGTCTGTAACATATTGACCATAGAATGCTATCCAGGATCTGTGTGCGCAACGTTCATTAACCATAACAAATTCTTACAATACGAACAAAGTGGAATTTAGTATCAGGAATGATCTGAAACAGTACTGAACAATACTGAAGAATTGGCTTTTTTCGATACATACTGCATATGCCGTTGAGTTAGCTTCATCTGTAGGGACAAATATGAGGTAAAAATTAAACTAAGTATGAGTATGACGGTATGAGTGTACTACCTAATCGGGGGATAAAATGACTGAAGATTGTACATTATAATAGAATTAATAGAATGCTAATGAGATCTCGTCGTGAAAAATGTTGCAAGTATTATACAATGAGTGACGTCTCGTTTTGTCTCGGCTCGATGGTGACGGTTGTCCCAGTCGAGATGACGTGGAATGGCGTCCGTCGATCACGACAACGCCAATCTGTAACAATTATAAAAACAAACTCCTCGCGCGTTTAGGCTATTTTTCAGACACTGTCTCTCGAAACTGACAACGTCTCGACGGAGCAGCACGCCAGAGTGTGTGCTCCGCCCTTGCTTGTAATTAAAGTCATTGTGTTCGATATCTATCGATCTTCTGCACTTATAAGTATAGCGACTGCACCACTCGACAACGCGATGACTCCATTGATCTGAAATAATAACCAAAAGTCCTTTGGGTGTTCGCGAGAGACTTATCAGCTTACGCGAACTTGCTGGCTGTAGTTATTATGCCCGGTTTGAGAATGGGTATTCAAACGTTGAAAATATAATCACTTGAATCATAAATGCATAACCGAAGCCGATGTCACATCACGATTTTTGCGAGGATATTGAGTTGTTAATTATTATTCCGTCGTCAAGGCGTCGCTACGTCGCGTATTCAACAACTACACGACGTAATTCCAGAGATAACATACACCTGAGCAATGTTCAAAATGCGTCGTATTTCGGTGTAAACTTACTGCTGTTTACAGTTAAATTGTCACTAAATCACTTTTCACTTTTATGTTATCCGAAGAATCAGTTAATTCCACAAATACACTTTAAATTTCCATTAAATGATGTATGCGGCACGAAGAATTAAAGTTGAGTTAAAGTTTAATGTTCTTCGTAATTATTTGTCCCTACACTGAACACACACACTGATTTGTCATTCAGGGAAAGGCGTCTGTTAGCATCAGCAATTCTTACTTTGACGACAGCTTCTGACAACACGGCGCAATTTGTAAGTTCTTCGTGATTGCGTTTATCTGTTGCCTACTCAAGTCTAATAATGTCGGCGATCTGTCTCTTTCTGTGTCGTTTGATGTTCGTGACTATTAAGTATCACGAAGGCTAAGCCCAATCACAAATCAGCAATCACACGAGTTATTTTTCTATCGCATATATAAACTTACCCGTTATCTGGCTACACGGTAAAGATGATTTTACTTCAGCCCTTCTTCTGACTAATACTTCCAACCGTAAAACTTTTAAACTTCAGATCGGTTTTAAAACAATCCAGTAGCGCTTAACATGCGTACTACTATTACAAGAGTACAAGAGAGAAGTGGAGTTAACATCTCCATTGCCGAGTTACATTGTAGTCACAGCGAACTTACAGGTAGATGCGGCTATAACTCTCTTCTAGGATAAATGTTACCTTTGGTCAGTTTATGGTCAGGGCTTTAACATTCGTAAATAATATTTTTTGAATTCTTTCTTTAAAGTTTCTGTTTCGTATCACATGGTATTCTTTCATTCAGTCCTTTCTTTATGATAAGCATTAGTACCTACATAACATTCTTATTAATCAAACTGTCAAGAGTGTAAATTTTGTTGTCAGTAGCTGTCATCACTGACAGGATGAATGATTTTTCTATTTCGTTTTGGAACAAAATGGTGTTCATTATGGGTTCTATAATTGGAGCGTTACAACTGCCTGACAGAAAAAGTGAAACCCCGAGAACACGTCGTCGGATATCAATTTTGTACACGTAAAGGATTAGAGTTGCAGTTCTAGTCTGGAGCCGCGCGACCGCTACGGTCGCAGGTTCGAATCCTGCCTTGCCCGCATCTCGTGGTCGTGCGGTAGCGTTCTCGCTTCCCACGCCCGGGTTCCCGGGTTCGATTCCCGGCGGGGTCAGGGATTTTCTCTGCCTCGTGATGGCTGGGTGTTGTGTGCTGTCCTTAGGTTAGTTAGGTTTAAGTAGTTCTAAGTTCTAGGGGACTTATGACCACAGCAGTTGAGTCCCATAGTGCTCAGAGCCATTTGAACCATTTTTGAATCCTGCCTTGGGCATGGGTGTGTGTGATGTCCTTAGGTTGGTTAGGTTTAAATAGTTCTAGTGAACAGAGTCAGATATTGAGTGAGGATTAAGGACATGGAGATGCTACGTACTAGTCTGAGACAGCGTTATCAGCACCTGACAGCGTTTTAAAGTGGCATCATTGTGGGTCTCCGTTTGACCGATTGGTCGAATTGTGCAATTTACAGATTTCTGGGGCATATGGATGTGACAGTGGCCCGATATTAGACTGCATGGGGATGTGGGGTCAGGCATACTTGTCGTGAAGGGTGCGGTCGACTACATCTGACCGCTTTAAGGGAGAATCGCCGTATTGAGCACTAAGGACATCGTAACCCTTTCACATCTGCACCTTCCGTGTGAGAACACGTAAAGAAGCCCCTCTAACATTCAGTGTCGGTCGATGATTAGCAGCAGCTGCACTGGGTAACCACCGTCGCAGGCTGTCGTTAAGTCCACAACACATTGGTCTGCGCCCGCAGTGATGCCATGACTAGGAAGCACGGACTGCTGGCGAATGGCGTCGGATTGTATTCAGCGATGGAAATGATTCTGCACACTCACGATGATCATCGTCGGAGAGAGCGACGACCTAGGAGAGATCCCATTCTTCCAATGTTTTCGAGATCCATAGTAGCGTTACCCCTTTGAAGAGCCAGCAGTTACGCCTTGAGAACACATCTGCTAATGTTTGACGGAGTTCTGGCTGGAGCTTATCATGGATATCCCGCGTTCTCATCTGTTGACTATCATGCGATGGTAACGTCATGTCATTCTTTCAACAGGATAATGCCCATCCACACATGGTGCGTGTCCCTATATTGAGGTACTCTGATTGTCAGCAAGGTCCCCGTATCTCTCATCAATAGAACATGTGTGGTTCCAGCTCGGACCTCCGTCCAGCATCCTGGATATAATGGACCAGTTAACTGAGGGCGCTTTGCCTCCTCGAGGAAGGATATAATGAAGTTAGGAGAGCTTTACCTACCGAGTCAGTGCATGCATCCACACCAGAGTAGTTGCAGCGTCGTACTGACAACAGGGCACATACTACCAAGTTCTTCGAAAATTTGATTAGATTTTGTGATCGCTGCAATAACACCACATATCCTCTCACCCTTCGGGGTGCATCACATTTTTTGTGAGACAGTGTAAATTAACAGTTAAAGATAAACAATATATAATACAATGAATAGTTCCTCAAAGTTGTTGTTGTTGTGGTCTTCAGTCCTGAGACTGGTTTGATGCAGCTATCCATGCTACTCTAACCTGTGCAAGTTTCTTCATCTCCCAGTACTACTGCAACCTACATCCTTCTGAATCTGCTTGGTGTATTCATCTCTTGGTCTCCCTCTACGATTTTTACCCTCCACGCTGCCCTCCAATGCTAAATTTGGGATCCCTTGATGCCTCAAAACATGTTCTACCAACCGGTGCCTTCTTTTTATCAAGTTGTGCCACAAACTGCTCCGCAATTCTATTCAACAACTCCTCATTAGTTATGTGATCTACCCATCTAATCTTCAGCTTTCTTCTGTAGCACCACATTTCGAAAGCTTCTATTCTCTTCTTGTCCAAACTATTTATCGTCCATGTTTCACTTCCATACATGGCTACACTCCATACAAATACTTTCAGAAACGAATTCCTGACACTTAAATCTATACTCGATGTTAACAAATTTCTCTTCTTCAGAAACGCTTTCCTTGCCATTGCCAGTCTACTTTTTACATCCTCTCTACTTCGACCATCATCAGTTATTTTACTTCCTAAATAGCAAAACTCCTTTACTACTTTAAATGTCTCATTTCCTAGTGTAATTCCCTCAGCATCACCCGATTTAATTCGACTACATTCCATTATCCTTGTTTTGCTTTTGTTGATGTTCATCTTATATCCTCCTTTCAAGACACTGTCCATTCCATTCAACTGCTCTTCCAAGTCCTTTGCTGTCTCTGACAGAATTACAGTGTCATCGGCGAACCTCAAAGTTTTTTTTTCTTCTCCATGGATTTTAATACCTACTCCGAATATTTCTTTTGTTTCCTTTACTGCTTGCTCAATATACAGATTGAATAACATCGGGGAGAGGCTACAACCCTGTCTCACTCCCTTCGCAACCACTGCTTCCCTTTCATGCCCCTCGACTCTCATAACTGCCATCTGGTTTCTGTACAAATTGTAAATAACCTTTCGCTCCCTGTATTTTACCCCTGCCGCCTTCATAATTTGAAAGAGAGTATTTCATTTAACATTGTCAAAAGCTTTCTCTAAGTCTACAAATGCTAGAAACGTAGGTTTGCCTTTTCTTAATCAAAGAAAAGTAATCCTATTTATACACTTGAGTTAAGTCGTTATTCATCCTGCATCCAAGAAACTACCGTACGAGTTCCATTATGTTGTGAAACAAATGCGCTGAGAACTATATACCTATGTGCGATCTTATCATGAGCACCATCGGTATTGCTTGGGATCTATATCGGAATTGCATCATGGATTTTTTTACACAGTTAATTTTCAAACACTTCCTGTAAACGTTGCGAAAGATACAAGAATACACATACATGTTGACAGACCTTGTTTAACGATTTCCTGCAATATCATATTGTTAGGTGGAACGTTTATATTAGGCTGATTTCATTTTAGTTGATGCCCAATGATGCAGAGGCAGATACGCGTTCGACAGCACGTTGCTGTCTACCAATGCACCAGGGTGAGCAGCATTCGGCCCAGCACTTGCTGTTACTGCTGCTATTATTTCGTTCTAGAACGCGATACGGCCGCACTCGAGCCGCTAAGTGGTCGTGAATGGAGTGGAGTTACAGTACACAGTGCTGTCCAAAGGTAATGACTCTTTTACGGTGATGCGCCTCACGAACTGCGTCTGCGAAAATCAATTTCCCGTTGTCGGTCGTTCGATTACTCGTCCGCGCTCGGAGCACTCTACTACAAAATCTTTTTACATTCATTGTAAAATTCTAAATTGTAATTACAGTGCCTGTAAAGCCACCTCTGAAAGGTTCGCGCTTTGTATTTGTCAGTCGCTATTTGGTATTAAATTAATAAAATTTTACTGTGAACGCCGTGCAAGATAGATAACTTAATCTGAATAAAAAAAAGTTAACTTTGAGAGTTTATTATGACGCGTGAAGATCAAATTGCCGTAAAGACAGGCATTACCGGAAAATAACAATACCATGAGGAGTGTAAATACTTTCCCAACAAGCAGCTACCAAGTTATTATTTGCATAACGGTTTCGGAATGTTATGAAACTACCCCTACATTAATTTACTTTGGTAATGTCATGTTAGAACATTAACCGCCGTCAATGAAAAAGAGTGCAGTACATGCGCCCTTGAAGACTGGCATTTATAAATCTAAACGCATACAGACTTACACACGGAACTGATTTAAAACGCTGCTAGGAACTGATGGCCAGATCCAGTTTTTTTTAAACATTTAAAGTACTTGTGTACGACAAATGCACAGACATTCTGTCAATCAACGTTACTAACAACTGTCACGAACGACTGAAACATTGGCAACACTGTCCTGTTTATGACGTCCTGCTCCCGTGTCAGCATTTTCATTTTAAGTCATTTAAGGTTACTGCAAACAAACAATGAAGTGCACTAGCAAATAAGAGGAGAGACAGCTGTTATGCATAATATGTTTGATACTGGGCTAAATATTGCTAGCAGTGACACACACATCAGAATATACCCCTACGAAGGTTATACAGCTACACTTTCAAATAAGCAGAAAAAATAAGACAGTTCTAGAAATGGTTGTTTTGCTGCGAAATCCAAGACATTTACATTTTTTGTCTCGTTACGGAGTTACACTTTAGTAGGCCTATCCAGAGGATGACGATCAGTTTGGCTTTAGGAAATGAAAAGGCACCAGAGAGGCGGTACTCAAGTTGCAACTTGACAATGGAAGCCTGAAGTCTGGAGAAAAATGAAGACGCGCTCGTAGCAATCGTCGACAATGTAAAATGGTGCAAGCTGTTCGACATTCTGGGAAAAATAGGAGTAATCTATGTGGAAAGATGGGTAATATCCAATATGTTCAAGAGCGAAGAGGGAACAATAAGATTGAAAAACAAAGTAAGAAGTTCTCGAATTAAAAAGACAGGAATGCAGTCTTTAGGCCCTAGTGTTCAATCTATACATCGCAGAAGTAATGGCGGAAATAAAAGAAATTTTCAAAAGTAGGTTTAAGATTTAGGTTGAAAGGATGTCATTGATAAGTTCCGCTGATGACATTGCTATTTTCAGTGACAGTGAAGAAGAATTACAGGCTCTGTTCAATGGAACGAACAGTCTAATGAGTATAGAATATGGGTTAAGAATAAACCGGAAAAAGAAACGAAGGAGATATAGCAGAAAAGAGAGTAGTATAAACTTGACATAAAAATTGGAGATCACGAAGAAGACGAAACTGAGGAAGCAAAATAACCTATGACGGACGAAGCGAAGAGGACACAAAAATCAGACTATTACAGGCAGAGAGGGCATTTCTGGTCAAAAGAAGCCTTGTGCTATTAAACATTGGCCTTAATCTGAGGAGGAAATTTCTGAGAGTGTACATTTGGATCACACCATTGTATGGTAGTAAATCTTAGTTAGTAGGCAGACCGGAAGATAGTAGATTTGAAGCATTTGCGATGTGGTGCTACAGAAGCATGTTGGACTGATATGAAAAGGACTGAGGAGATTCCCCACAGAATCGGCGAAGGTAAGGACATATGGAAAAAACTGAAAAAAAGAAGGAACAGATCGATAGGGAACATGTTAAGGTCTCAGGGAATAACGTCGTGGTACTAGAGGGAGTTGTAGAGGGTGGAAACTTAATGGGAGGACAGAGATTTGAATACAAACAGCAAATAATTCAAGACGTAAGGTGCAAGTGCCACTTTCAGATGAAGAGGATAGCGAAGGAGAGGAATCTGTGGCGGGCCGCATCTAAGCTGTCAGAACACTGATTATTAAAAAATAAATGCTAAGGACGTGGTATATTCTCATTCACGCCAGTAAAAATGTGCTCACTGATGGCTAATCTGTACTATAACAGGCCGGCCGGGGTGGCACTACAGTCTGGAACCGCGTGACCGCTACGGTCGCAGGTTCGAATCCTGCCTCGGGCATGGATGTGTGTGATGTCCTTAGGTTAGTTAGGTTTAAGTAGTTCTAAGTTCTAGGGGCCTGATGACTTTATAAGTTAAGTCCCCTAGTGCTCAGAGCCATTTTTTTTTTTTTTTTTTTGTGCTATAACACTTTCCGTCTTAAGATCATGTGACAACCCTTCTGGTCTCAATCGGCGAAATGGAGGTATTAAGCTCTGCAGGAGAGCTTCTGTAAAGTTTGAAAGGAAGGAGACGAGTTACTGGCGGAATTAAAGCTGTGAGGACTGGTCGTGAATCGCGTTTGTGTAGCTCAAATGGTAGAGCACTTGCCCGCGAAAGGCAAAGGTCCCGATTTCGAGTCTCGGTCCGGCACACAGTTTTAATTTGCCAGGAAATTTCGTATTATTAGAATGTTTGTGACTACAACGCATTGTATCCACATCACCTGGCAGTCTAATCTGTTCAGATTATTCAGTCTGTTGAGACTCACTCATGGCAGTAGAGATGCGAATTTTTACTAGTCTCTCTTCTGCCAGAATCCACAAGCAGATCCCAAGTGTGCCTAAACGCGTTGCTTGCAGGCGCTTGTGGGATCAATAATCAATTTTCTGATACCCATTAGAGGTTGGCCTATCTTTTCGGGCGGTAACATGAGCATTCCGGATTAAATACCTATAAATGTGTGATATCACCGCCAGCTGGCGTCCCCTGCTGTCCCATTAACGGCTTTATTGGCGTGGCGTCTGACAATCACATGTCGTGGAGGAGTTATGACGCAGCCATATAACTCATACATACGCGAACAAGAGTACATTGTCTTTCTTTTTGCTGAAAAATGTTATCTAGGTTGTCGACAATGATTATACTAATCATACAGCGTTATACAGGGTATTTTTACTAAAATTGGGACAAACTGCAGAAAAAGATCCTTGAGAGAAAAAGGTGTTTGAAAAGCCATACAGACATATGGTCGAAAATTCTTTCCAAAGGAAGCACACCCACTTACATTTGAACATAAAAAGTCTTTGACAATGTAGGTTTCAATGATTGGAAGCAAAGATGAGAAAACGCCAGGCAAGTAAGAATGTTTTGTCTGTATTAATGTCTCAGCCCCACACTAAAGATCGCAGTAATGTTGTCCATGACAGTGGTGCACTCACGTATCGGTACTAGGGGACATCCGTTTCTCTTCTGTTGCCGATTCTGGGGTGGACACGTGTCATGTTGTCATGGACAACATTGCAGCCCTCTTGAGTGAGGAGCTAAAACACTAATAGACACATAACATTGCCACTTGCCTAGCGTATTCTCATCTCAGCTTTCAACCATCGAAATCTACGTTGTCAAACATCTTTCATCTTCACCCCCGCACTGCATTTTCGACCTTATATCCATATGACCTTTTATGCTCCTTATACACTCAAGGATCGTTTCATGCGATACGTCCCTGTTTTAGTAAAGTCACCCTATACAGCCAAGTCTGATTAAAGCAATCATTGCCAACCAAAAAGATAACGTATTTTCTCCGTTAACCAAGATGACGGGCATTCGGGAGGACGAAGGTTCAATCCTATCCCAATTTAGGATTTCCTTGATTTCCCTAAATCGCTCCAGGCAAATGCCGGGATGGTTCCTTTGAAAGGGCACGGCCGACTCCCTTCCCCATCCTTCCCTAATCTGATGAGAACGATGGCCTCGCTGTTTGGTCTCTTCCCCCACACAACCCAACCCCTCCAAGATCACGCTGTACAGACCGTCTACGTAGTCGAGAACTCAGCGTGTGTGATTGTAACATACAGGAAACAAATTCAATTCCATGCCACTAGAGAACAGTTTTAAAAGTTTATCACGCAATGGAACGGAACGAAATGGGTTTTAGCCTCTTACGAAACAATATTTTTAACCGTGACATTCAGACAGAAATGCTAAGTTGATGATAAAATGGAAGACCTCTTAATACTGAGCACAATGTAAATAATAGACTGTGTCCGCTAAGATCCCTTTCTGGAAAATTCTCTTGAAAATAGCCCCAAAACGCACATACGACTTCTCATTGTCCAACAAGATATGTATCCAAAACAACTGTTTTTCTATTTATTCTAATTTTTTTTATATATCCAAAACAATTATTTTTCTATTTCGAACACATGCTACGTCTGTAATATTGTAACATACACTACAAGCATGAGAAACGAAACCGTTTACTGTAGAAGTGGATACAAGCTTAGTTGTGCTTCCGTCCGCATAAATCCGATGTAGAGATCTTGTCTCCATTATGCGCATTCAGAGCCGTTTCGAAGTTAAGAAAGTTGAGGGTGCATTGTGAGAGAGCGAAACTTCTCTTTCACCAAATAAAAAAGACAGCTGTGGGGATGGGAGCTGAAAGAGAAATTCAAAAAACCCTTTTGAAGTAGAAGGTAATTAAAATAACAATGATTTAGATGAACGCCACCGATGAAAAGTTAGGCAACAGTATAATCAAGTACATTAGACGGTTTTTCAGTTAACAAGAACTATTTGCGACTTATTACATTTTGCCACGTGAACAAGGAGCTACACGTCCGAAATGGGGAGCAATAAATACACTACTGACCATTAAAATTCCTACACCACGAAGATGACGTGCAACAGACGCGAAATTCAACCGACAGGAAGAAGATGCTGTGATATGCAAATGATTAGTTATTCAGAGCATTCACACAAAGTTGGCGCCGGTGGCGACACCTACAACGTGCTCAAACGAGGAAAGTTTCCAACCGATTTCTCATACACAAACAGCAGTTGACCGGCGTTGCCTGGTGAAACGTTGTTGTGATGCCTCGTGTAAAGAGGAGAAATGCGTACCATCAAGTTTCCGACTTTGATAAAGGTCGGATTGTAGCCTATCGCGATTGCGGTTTATCGTATCGCGACACTGCTGCTCGCGTTGGTCGATATTCAATGACTGTTAGCAGAATATGGAATCGGTGTGTTCAGGAGGGTAATACGGAACGCCTTGCAGGATCCCAACGGCCTCGTATCACTAGCAGTCGAGATGACAGGCATCTTATCCGCATGACTGTAACGGATCGTGCAGCCACGTCTCGATCCCCGAGTCAACAGATGGGGACGTTTGCAAGACAACAACCATCTGCACGAACAGTTCGACGACGTTTGCAGCAACATGGACTACCAGCTCGGAGACCATGGCTGCGGTTATCCTTGAAGCTGCAGCGCAGACAGGAGCGCCTGCGATGGTGTACTCAATGACGAACCTGGGTGCACGAATGGCAAGACGTCATTTTTTCGTTTGAATCCAGGTTCTGTTTACAGCATCATGATGGTCGCATCCGTGTTTGGCGACATCGCGGTGAAAGCACATTGGAAGCGCGTATTGGTCATCGCCGTACTGGCGTATCACCCGGCGTGATGGTATGGGGTGACATTGGTTAAACGTCTCGGTCACCTCTTGTTCGCATTGACGGCACTTTGAACAGTGGATGTTACATCTCAGACGTGTTACGACCCGTGGCTCTACCCTTCATTCGATCCGTACGAAACCCTACATTTCAGCAGAATAATGCGCGACCGCATGTTGCAGGTCCTGTACGGGCCTTTCTGGATACAGAAAATGTTTGACTGCTGCCCTGGCCAGCACATTGTCCAGATCTCTCACCAATTGAAAACGTCTGGTCAATTGTGGCCGACCAACTGGCTCGTCGCAATACGCCAGTCACTACTCTTGATGAACTGTGGTATCGTGTTGAAGCTCCATGGGCAGCTGTACCTGTACACGCCAGCCAAGCTCTGTTTGACTCAATGGCCAGGCGTATCAAGGCCGTTATTACGGTGGGAGGTGGTTGTTCTGGGTACTGATTTCTCAGGATCTATGCACCCAAATTGCGTGAAAATGTAATCACATGTCCGTTCTAGTATAATATATCTGTCCAATGAATACTCATTCATCATCTGCTTTTCTTCTTCTTGTAGCAATTTTAATGGCCAGTAGAGTATAATATTTTCATATTGGCAATTGCAGAAACATCCACCTTAGTGCTCTCACTATGTACTTTATTACAAATTATAACCCCATCTGGATGCAGTAAAATCGAGAGAAAAAAACTTACATCTTTCATCAATGGGTAATCTCAAAGTACAGTCACGAACAATTTAATAGGAAAAAATCGTAACAAGAAAGATGTAGCATGCTCGTATCACTATTTAGCGTTAGCTTCTGCTTTGAGTTCCGCGCCTCTAGAAACTTCGAAACAACCTGTACGCTTGTTAGGACTTGCCAACAGCTCTTGCTTGCAAATTATTTTCTGAAATGTGCCAGTGTGCACAACACGCAGTTTTCGGCCTGAAGTTCAACAGCACAGAAGCGTACATATTCTAGAACGCTGCTGAAGTTCCGTCACTGGCGATGGTCTTTAGGATGAAGTTGTGGCCATGACTGACTAAACAGTTTCTTATTAGGTCTGCTCTGCTTGTTTAAGAAGCACCGCAACGCTAATGGACTTCCGACCTAGTTAATCATCAGTGACGCTGTCCAGTATTGCATCTGTCCAGTAAAATAATACCTGAGGTTAGACTCACGACGGCAGGTCACAAGACTGTGCCACCAACCGAAAAGTAAATACTTCCCGAAGAACATTAACTTTCCATCTGCTGCGTTCAGAGGTGAAGGACGTAATACCGTCAACGTGGTTATTCTTCACTTTTAGTGTTAGGCAATATATTACTTGTTACAATACCCTTCTATATCTGTGAGGCGCGTGTTTTCACACTAACTAGATTGGTAGTCTTTCTGAATTACACTTCGTGGGTTGTTCTTTCGTTTGTTTTTGTTTTCCTGCATTTTAATTCGTACTCCACCACTACGACACCTGACTTACTGATCTTACCTCCTTAGGCAACTCTAAAAACGTTCTTCCCAGTGCTTTGACTGTTTTCCTTGCTAACAATTACAACTCCACCTACAACAAAATTAAGACTAAACTTTAATATCGTGCTTTCGTCTTTTATATTTTGCGTCCTTATGAATAGTTCAAGCGTTTTATAACTATTCGGCTTCTTTTGTATTTTATCACAAGATATTAAATATACTTCTTCGTATTTTATTGATGGAGACAATATTTCTTCTGACATTATGATCATCGCCCACAATAAGACTGAATGCTACCTGGTGGCGTAGCGGACACGTGACTTAGTAAGGAGAGTACCTAAACGGATCAGGATGAATGGGATATCATTCTAGCAACAGCACGGATCGGAAACAGGGCAATCAGATGACGTAAGCAACTTTGACAAAGGGCGAGTGTCATGGTCCAGCACCTGGGAACGGACATATCGGAAAGGGTGAAGCTGTTCGGCTGTTAAGAGTGCTACGGTCGTGAGAACCTAAGGAAAGTGGCTGAAGGATGGTGAAATCATGGGTGGGTCACAAGGTGTTGTACGACCACGTCACACCACAGAACGCAGAGGTCAGAGGCTTCTACACTCTGTAAAGCAGGAAAGGCTCCCGGGAATCTGTCGCAGATTGTTAGTGCAGCCACAAGAGTTTCAAAGGAAACGTGTGGCCTGGTCGGATGAGTCATGTTGCTTGTTACACCAGGACAATGGTCGTGTCCTGGTACACTGTTATCCGGGCAAATGGCTACACCGCGTCATAGAATCAGGCCGTTGGGGACATGACAGCTGTGGACTACATGAACATCATTGTGGACCACGTGTATCCCTTCTCGGTTGACGCCGGCCGAAGTGGCCGAGCGGTTCTAGGCGCTTCAGTCCGGAACCGCGCGCCTGCTACGGTCGCAAGTTCGAATCCTGCCTCGGGCATGGATGTATGTGATCTCCTTAGGTTAGTTAGGTTTAAGTAGTTCTAAGTCTAGGAGCCTGATGACCTCCTATGTTAAGTCCCATAGAGCTCAGAGCCATTTGAACCACTTTTCTTGGTTGACTTCCACGATGGTGATGGCATCTTCCAGCAGGATAACTGGACCTGCCAGAGGACCAAAATCGTGCCACTTTGGTTTGAGAAGCATGTAAGTGAATTTACGTTGACGTTTTGTCCTTCAAATTGGCCTGATCTGAAGCCAGTGGAACACATCTGGGACACTATTAGCCGATCGTTCAGCGTCCATAAACTACCGGTCCGTACTATTTGCCAGATGCGTGACCTGTGCGTAGACATCTGTCTGGTGCGGCATATTTCCAAAAAACTACCAAGGACTTGTCGAATCCATTGCACAGAGAATCGCCGACGTATAGCGTTGCAAAGCTATTAAGCTGACGATCATGGTCAAGCTTTGTCTCATTAGTGTAGATTCTTCGACCAACTTGATGAGAACGAACGACACATATTACAGAGAGAGCATTAAAAAAACAGTATTGCATGTATATCCAAGCAACTAAACCTCAAGTTTTGTCCAAAAGTGTCGCAGGGTAAGAGGTGGGAGAAGGTAGATGAGTGCTGGGATGAAGGGGCTCCAGATCATGTTAGTTTCGTTGTTAAAGGTGAAACAGTTCTGAGATTTAAAGACAAACGGCTTTGGGTACATATGGCATTGCTTTAACTTTCGACACAAGATCTCGCAGGAGGCCTACGACCATTAAACAAGCTTGAACGCTGATCAGATCACCAAGTAACAAGAATCCACTTGTTGCAAAAAGTTTATTGACACGTTTCGGGCATGGCGTGTAACCTGAATATCAGAAACCAGTTTAATACAATGGTAACTAAGGTGTCCACCGTAGGCTGTACACAAGTAAAACATCCAGGTAAAAACAAATGAACAAAGTTTATTTGAGTAAAGAGAAACGCAATTCAGCTTCAAAATGAGAAATCTTTGGAATATGGTTAAGCACAACCAGTCTTTGAAACCTTGGAAGGAGAAAACAAAGTTTTATACTTCTGAACAATCTTCGTAAAGGAAAAACACAAATGAATTCTTCTTAGCAGAATACAAAAATAGTCCAACTGTCTGATAATGAGAAAAACAAAGTCTTGCCTCTAAAAGGCAGGGAAAAAAATCTCTGATCGTAAATTCAGATAAAAGCTGCCGAAGCAAACTTATGAGTCAGTTAGAGAAATAATTATATCTTTCAAAGTTTATAACACATTTAGGATAATGACAAATTCCGATATAAATGCTTAATCTGACAACATATTCCGGTAGGGTACAGTTAGTCTAAGTTCCAAATAAGGCCGTACAACTGGGAATCACAGAAGTATCATGAAATCAAGAGTCTTCCTGTCGGCAGTAACTCGCTATCCCGGATCCCGGCGCCGTCCTCTGCGCCAGGATACAGTGTCTCGCTTCCTATCACGTGGCTGGCTTAAAAAGAGATCCGTGGTGCCAGCGACCTCTGCTGGCGCTTTGGTCACCGTCTAATGGTCCAGCGTACAGCGGCGCCCCCGAATGTCTTCTGCCAAAAACCAGGCTGCCTGTGTAACTGGAATGTATTTTAGGTTGCAGACTTATTAGGAGCAATGACTTTGCACCACTATTAACATCAGGTATCAGTGCTAGAGTAACCACTTGACTTTATATTATGAATTAGTTTCGTTTCTGATGATGGGCCGAAACGTGCTAATAAACTCTCTAACAAATGAATTATTGTTATTTAGAAACATGAAAGAGTGTTAATGGCGTCCTCACTTAATCGTTTGCTGCTATCCGACATCCTTTACATATTTTGGGTTTTTCTATACACATATTTGATAGTCCGTCTTTTTGGCATGTTGGTATGCGATTCCGGCTGCCGAAATATTTTCCTAGGTACGGTTGCCCTTTCCCGCTCACTGTTGGCTACGCCCCGTTCACCTGTTCTCTTATTGGTAACGCTGCAGTGACGGAGGAGCGCACGCCTCTGTAGTTCCAGCGCAGCAGCGCCCTGTATTTCCTGTGGCGGCAGCCCTCAGTCCCCCGCCTGAGAGGGTCCTCGCTACACTCTCACCCACCCCCTCCCCCAGCACCCCCGGCGTGCAGGTCTATTTTTAAGCCCTCGCACAGCGCGCGCCGTTTCGAGCGTCCAACCAATCAATCGATCTCGGACGTGCTACCCGCAGCGGGGGCAGCCGCCCCGCGAATCTCGCACGAGATGTCCGCTGCTACAGCGCTCCTGATGCCGGTAACCACACTTCTGGCCCACACTGTACATTTGACACGTCCCTCAGCGTGACCAGTTCCTCCGTACTTACTTACTCCCTACTTCAGTGAGCGGCATACTGAAAAAATTTCGCCGACGTGTACTCTTAACATTACTTGAATTCATTGGTGCAGAAAACTTTTAACTTCATTGATTGTTATAAAGTGCCTGAATAGAGAAGAGTATTCATAAATACGAAACGTCGCTTAAGCTACTGTATGAGAAAAGTAAAGTATTTCAAATTACTCTCATAGGATACGACAATAGCTTTACAGACAAACAACTGCGTTCTATGTAGTCGCATGTAATCTCATACCTCAACAAGTGTCATTGTCTACAAGAAAAATAGTTCCACACAATTTCAAAATCATAAAAAGCTTTTTAGCATCCATACCTAAAAATATCCACCAAAAGAAATGCATGTTTTTAAGTACAAATATAAAACACTACAGCACAGTGATATGATCGTAATACAAGTTGAACAATAGGCTGCACAGGAGCGAGGTACATAAAAGATGTTTTATTAGAAAAAATAATGGAGCCAATACAAAACTACAGATGGTTGTAGAAGAGAAGTAATGATTGGACTGCAGCTTTCTAGACCTGCGTTATCGGCTGGGGATTTGTAGGACTCCACTTGATACGTCAAGGATGAACAACACGAAGGAAGCAACTCCTCAAGTAGCAGACTACTTGTGGAGTGCACATGAGGGTTTCTTAGGCTAGGCCGTAGTTCAGGTACTCTCATGAACACTCGCAAGTCGATATGCAGCGAGGGAAGCAAGGCTGTGTTCAGAGCGAAGAAACTTTGACTGTCAAAATTTCATCAATAAACTGTTGAATTATTCGTAACAAACTTCCCGAGTTTACTGTCCTCCAGGAAATTTCTCGAGCTCAAATTATTCTAGAGACCAAGAGCTGGCTGAAACATGAAGTGAAAAGCTCGCGACATTTGCCGAGTCATGATACATATATCCGAAAGAGAGATTAGAAGCCATAGGAGGGGAAGTGTTCATTGCAGCTGACAAAAATAGTCTCTCTGTTGAAGTCGCAGTTTAGTGTGACAGTGAAGTTATCTTGTCGCGAATAACAGGCCTAGGTAAAACCTAGTTAATTGCTGGATGTTTTTACCGGCCGCCCGATTCTGCTGTGACAGTTCTAGAGCTATTCAGAGAATTTCTATGATCAGAAGATCATGCACTACTAGTTGGAGACGATCTTAACCTACCGAGTGTAAACTGGGATGTCTATGGATTCATTGTAGGGGGCAAAGACAGATAGTCATGTGAAGTACTTTTGAACACGTTTTCTTAAAACTGTCTTGAGCAATGGAACTATCTTAGATCTTGTAACTACAAATTGGCCGGACCTTATCGACAGACTCAGTATAGAAACGGGGATTAGCGATCCTGATGTCATTATAGCAATTATGGTCACAAAAGTTAATAAATCAGTTAAGAAAGCTTAGAGACTGTTTCTGCTAGAAAGGGCAGATACGTGGTTGTTAGCATCCCACTTAGACAGTGAACTGACATCTCTTGGTTCCATTAAGATGGACAAGACTAATCACTGGCAAAGCTGAAGCAGATTATAAATGGCAGTCTGGAGAATTATGTGCCTCGTGAGTGGATTAAGGACGGAAAAGACGCACCATGATTTAATAATGAGATGTGGAAACTGCTGAGGAAGCAGAGGCTGTTGCACTGTCGTTGCAAAAGAGAACGCACAAATGACAAGATTTGTTACTGGTAGGTTCTAACAACATGCAGATATTACGGAGATGCTTCGGAAACTGAAATGGGAATTCCTGGAGGGAAGGCAACATTTAGAGAACCCGCATTTGAAGCTGACTGCGGAACGATTCCGTTGCCTTCACCAAACATAGAGAGTAAGGATCACGAAGATAACATACGAGAAATTACAGCTCATACTGAGGCATATGAATAGTCGTTTTCCTCGCTCTTTTTGGGAATTTATCAGGAAAGTAAATGACTAGTAGTGGTACGGGATACCCTCCTCCATGCGCCGTGAGGTGGAATACGGAGTATCGATGTAGATGTAGATTTAGATTTAGATTTAGATGTAAATGTAGATGTAGACTTACCAAAATACATAAAAATGTATCCACAGTAATGGCAAAGCGAAGGTTACCCTTCTTTGTACATGTCTACTGAATGACTGATAACAGGCCGATAAAACCAATTTTGCTGCATTTCTGGAAACAGAAGTCAACGGTAACGCTCATGAGTGAAACCACTGTTCACACATAGTCACATAGTCACGTAGAGAGCGCGTTTGGAATTTCGATGTGTACTTCCTCGTTACGTCGTTTTATACATGATGGGAAAATTACAAACTTGTCACCATTTACGAATTAATTTGCATTGATGAAGCTGATCAGGTATCGTGCTAATTCAAGCGATCCGTCAGATACAATTAGTGTTAGTCGATCCCATAGCGTAGATGATAGTGCATGAGACTCCTTAGCCTTCAATTCAGGTTCGATGCTTACTACCATCCGAAGTCCAATTTTTGTATCGCTCTCTTTTCGGTTTTAGGAGACCAAACAACAAACACATTTGACGATACCTTCATTGGCGGGTAACTTGAATTTGTGCTCACAACGGCATGGCTGCCTATCTTCAACGGTAATTAATTCGCAAACGGTGCAAAGTATCGGATTTCTTTCTTAGCAATTACTTCTCAACACAACCTGCAACAGCATTACAATTTTCTCCGACTGTTTCTAACCACCTTGAATATTCTTCGTACATCCATATTTAATCTGGAAAACAATGGAATCATACCTTACATATGTCTGATTGGCAATGCATATTTTTCTTCCTGTTAGTTAAACTGTGCACACAAAGAAGAATTTTTAGGGTATTATTATTCGTTTTTAACACCATTTTAGTACTGTTTTATTCCTGGATTACTATCTCTAAGAGTAATGGCATGCCACCTATACTTATATATACCCCCATTTTTATTCTAATGTCTGGTATTGATCTATAACGGAAATAACCGTGTATATTTAGCATCATTTGCACTTGTTTGTACCATAAAAATTGTTAATGTCTAGGTCAATCGCACCTTAGTGAAAATGAACTAAATGTAACTACTTTTAATGAATTCATCCTACATATAACATGTTTATAATATATTTATTTTGTACACCAGCTCACAGACTACTGATTCCTCACATTGTTTGTTTTATGTATTGTGTTGTTATATAGGGCCTGAAGACGGCGTTGACGCAACGTCGAAAGTACTAGCGAAGTAAATAAAAAATCTTAAATACAGTTGAAGGAATTTCATTTTTAATAAAAAATAATAAAAACTCTGAATATTTGCTGAATTTAGATTTAAGTTATTTGACAATGATAATTGCTCACTAATGTAAGTACACGAAACGCACTGATAGTTCGGAACGTAAATGTCCTTGACTCTGTGACTGATTTGTTATTTGTTTCATACAATAACTAAAATGAAGTTTTGTACTAATATATGTTTTTCTGTATTCAGATACTTGATAATGATCAATTAGGTCGAAACCAGTTGTGCTCCAATCAAATAAAGCAGATTTTTCCAGAATACCTTTCATTAAATTCATTAAAATTGTCAGCAACTGCTATCATTGGGCTTTTATTCGCTACTTGTTGTAGTCTCTAGCAAAAACAGTAACTCTCCAGCTTCGAAGTCTTAAAGAAATAATGCAAAATGCACAACACAAAGAATCACAACAGAATACCTTGCAACTCGCTGGCTTGCGGCACTTGGAGGCGAACCAGACTCAAACAAAATCAACACGTCGGATTAACTGGGAAGCAATAGTTTTGTTTAAACACTTTCTCATACTTACCTAAAAAAACATTCATTTCTGTCCCAGAAACATAGCATACAAGTAGTTAAAATACAACCTATAGTATAAAGTTTCCAGGATTTACAGACCGGTGGCAGATGAATGATTATTGCGGCAGCTAGGACGACAACAGGTGTTGGATGATGCTTCGCTCAACTTGACGTTGGCAGTTGTATTGGAGTAGTTACTTGTGATATAGCGATCGTTTACAGCTTGTCTTATCAAGAACTATGAAAGTTACTACTGTGCGTTTTTATAGTAGTTTCGTCTCGATGATTTGAATTTTAACAGAGTAATGACGAGAGCCTTAAATTTCAAAACGCGTTGAAGTGCATTGTGAACATGAATGCTGTCAAGCTATAACGATGTACCAGTGGTCTTACAATGAGACAGAACTCCCACGACATGTTAGGTTTTTCGTTGCCGACACATCCCTTTCAATATTTCGTTTCGGTGAAGTTGATAGAGAAATTATTTGTAAGTTTTTCACTTTAGCAGGTGAGAGTACTCATGACTACGGTTTGGACGTTCGTAGGGTTTTGTCGAATCCGTTTCGAGCGCGCGTACGGTTTCAAGTCAGCTGCGAGTGGGGCAGTCGAGAATGAGAAAGTGGGCCAGCAGGTCGCGTCGCGAGGAGAGCCAGGCAAAATCTTGAGTGGAACGAAGTTATACCGACTACTTTGATTATTAAAAGTGAGATAAATGTCGATGGAGGTAAGAAGTGGAAAGCCGACAAAAAGCAGAAGATTAATTAAATAATTCAGGGAAAAATATAGTATAAAATATCATTAAGTAAGTAGCGTTTGGATTTAAGAGGCTGGCATGTTTAAGACATAACGGGCGTGTGCATGATGAGAAACAGTGATTGTGATATAAAATGTGTCAACTCAAGCAATTTCCAGATTTTTTTCTTTCTGCTCATCCCTTTTTGATTCCCTACTCCTGAGACGTGGCCAGTCTGTTGTAGAGCAAATTTTGTCCCGTTCAGCCAAATATCCCAACAGGCAGAGAGACTCTCAATTTTAAATGCTTGAGTTCGAATTCCAGAATGATACTGTTTTAACCTTTTAAAAATCTTTTCACTCCCATCCCCGAGGGGGAATGCGCGTCGCTTGAGAGATTCTTCTTGCTCTGCTCAGTCGTATGGCTTGTGCACATTTATTCTATTGCACTTTCAATACATATATTTCCTTTATTGCACGTTTAAAAATATAAAAGTTCTATATCTTGTTATTAAAAATCCTAGAGGTCTGTTTGTTGCTAAATTTCACTGCTTTGTGAAGTAACTGTTTACTACATGTTCCGTATATTTATATTCTAGGGCTTTAGTTACATATTCCACTGCTTTGTGCAGTGGCTGGCTACTGTGCTGTTTATATTAATTTATCGTCTTTCGTGTGGATCTAATTGGGTGTCTTCGTTTTCCATCTGGAGTTTCCGTTGTCTTTTTGTTTCTTTCTTTTTTTTATTTTACTTTTTTGCCTCTCTTTTCCAACTCATGAGAACAGGATGATTTATTTTTGGGAATTATAGATCATTGTCCCAGAAAAAAAAATTAAAATTCTGCGTGTGTGTTTTGTGTAACTGGTCTGTCTCGCATCCAGAATTAATTTATTTTGCGCTTTTAATATTTCATTCCTACGAGCACAGCGGGCGGTTTTACATCTGGCCCATTTTAGGCTCTCGGTATTTTTCAGCCAATGAAAAGCGAGGTGTTAGGACAGAGGGATTCGCGATTGAGACTAAGTAGAACGGGCTTACGATTTCCAAGGAGAAACCTCCCATAAAACTTTGTCCGAACCGGGAGGTTGGAAATATTTTAATTTATTTCTGGGACCATATTTTCAATTGTCTCGGAAGAGAATAAAATGTATGTTAACAGCGTACATACGTGTGTCACTGTGCGTGCTGAGGGTGGCATCAACATGAACTGAATAGTGTTGTAAAGGAAATGACAAGTGTGAGTGCGGACTATACTATTGCTAGCATGAAATTCTCCTCTAATAAACTGTGACCGTAACTGAAATTTACATTCGTTGCAATTATTGAGTATAAACCATATGTATCCTATCATTTACGAAGCTGTAACAGAATCAGACTGTATTGAAATCCAATCAGGAACGTGGTGTATGTACGAGGAGGCACAGGTTCACAGTTATCTGCTCTCTCTTTTCAACCTGTATGCCAGTTCTTCATCCAGTCACTACTCCTAACTGAATAACACCATTACCTCTACTTTCTGATCGTTAGCAATAATCTAATTTATAGGAAGTATGGATGGACGCTTTACAAGCATCTAGGAAGTACGTTTTGGTTTCGTAGAAAATTATTATTTGCGGCAATCTATCACTCACTTTTGAAGTTAATGATTCACGAAACTCATTCTGTTTTCTTCTTTCTTTCGCAACGTTGTATCTTACAATCTGTACCATGTCTTCTTTCTTTCTTTATTTCGGTTCACTTATGTATCACGTCACACACACGGCCAAGTATCCATCTGTGTTGTTTCTTTCAGACATCGACAATCGGTGTTTCTTTTACTTTCTTCGCAGTCTTCCAATAGGATGCGCTGCCAATCTTCTTTCCACTTCGTGCAAACACGGAGGGTAATCAAATTTTCCAGGCACGTCGCCGCTGTATCCCTTCTCTAGGCATTCAACGAGAAGAAACGGATTCGCCGGAAACATTGGACTCCAATGAAATACTGTAAAGCTCCAGAAAGCTTCTATAAGCAGTAAAAAGTTTCAAGATGTAGCGTAAAGAGCTTTTGCTGATGTTGACCTGCTATCATGTTTAACATGCGTGAGAGATATTTCTAACAATTGTAGTAATACGCTTTTGAATATTACATCCTCGTGCCAGTTTACAACAGGATGCTATACTTTCTTTCTTCATCCGCGGTTTCATAATTGCATTCGTATTATTCATTTGTGGTAATGAAGATAGTTACAGCTTCTATGATTATCTTCATTACCATAAATGAATAATACGAATGCAATTATCACAGGCAATTTTAATTCGTCGTGTGCGTGTGTCAGCATTTATCTAGATACGAGATTATGCAACATAATTGACGTCTTTGATAACAGACAATAGTGAACTTTGATTTAATGAACAACGCTTGAAGAACAAAGAAAGCGGCTCTCGTGTCGTCCTCTAAATTCCTCTGTTCGCAAAAATGGATTCGCAATTTCATGTGCAATAAACACACAAGGACCGATTACAAGACCAACATCCAACGACGAAAAAGTATAAAAAAAGACGAAATAAAAATTACCTCTAATATTTAAAGTAATACGAAATGATTTTAACGAAGAATTAGCAAAGTATTGTAACTTTAAGAAATCCCAATCCCAATGTGGTGAAAATTGCTCGAAAGTTTGCTTCATCTCACTTAAAAATAAAAAAATAAAGAGAGACTCGGCATGGCTTCCCTTTCGACAGTGAACTGCGTCGCTGCAAATTAACAGCAATGGTTAAATTATCTCCAGACTCTTCGTGAAAGTACGAATCTTCTGAAAGTAAATCCTTTGTAGTCCAATCCGTAAATTAAATTTTACCCCAAGTTTCTGTATTCGTTAATACAGGTATAGAAGATATAGCGTTCCGAAATCTGAAACACTCTGCACCTTAATAACAAAGAAGATAAAAATAATCCAACCCAGAGAGAGAACTTCACTGTCTTCTATAATGATCTACATTTGCAATCATATCCTTAACTGAGTATTAGACATATATGAATGGTTTCATTGCTTACTCGTGAAGGGACGAACGAAGACAAAACCGATCTTCTCTTAATACTCAATCAGCAGACAATTTAATGGTATAATATCTTGCGAGAAATAGTCTCGCTATTATCGCTATCAGTTCGCAGGAGACTTACGAAGGCGAATGATAGCGCCTGCATTGTCGCCGTGAGGCAACCCGCCAAACAACTCCGCTTTGCGTACACTATCTCCGACAGGCGTTCTCCATTTCGAGTTACGCGTAACTGTCTCGTTACATGCAAAAACACACAGTACCTTTAAATGAGGTCTTTCACTTTCCTGCGATGCTCTTCATGATGGTGACTGAATCCATGGCTGGAATAACACGACGCTTTACAGGTCGAATTGTTTTGGAAATATCGAGAAAGCTTTGGGTGGTATGTAGCGAAATGCATTTATTTTTACACGTTAATCATAGGTTCTCGTGACATTCGGATCACGATTAAACGCTCGGTATGATGAGAGTACAGCAAATATTTGGAAGGCAGGAATCAGCAGAGGTAAAGAATTCTTACACAACTGCATGTTAGTGCACGTAATTTACGTATTTTCCTTCTTACAGTCAACATAGCAAAACGAATTTCTTGAAGCAGGAAAATGTGCCAGTGGTAGGTGATGATACAATTACCTGAGCCGACTAAGTTAATGCCTAAGTATATAGTCTGGTACGATGATTCAAATAATCAACGTTCTTCCACATACGGAAACTTCGGCTTCCACTATGTCTGTATCATTGCACAGGTATACACTCACAACACAAATACGTCTCCCCGTGGGGGCATGTATCAGAACCACTGCAGTGTTCAACTTGTCTCCGGGATTTGAATGGCATATGACGGCAGCACCAAACTTCGTGGAGGAACTTCTACAACGGATATACGACTAGTTAATTATCAACAATGGCACATGTACTCACAGAATTTACAAACTCCACTTTTGCAAATCACCTAACAAAATAAAACTAATGGCCAAATAATATAGATCTAACCTCCTGAAGATGCCCAGGGAAAGTAACAGTCTATGCTGAAAACTGACATCAGAAGCAAATTTCAAAAAACAATAATAAAGGAGAAGAAGGTCCTTAGTGGACACAAAATACAAGATTATTTGCTGCAATTGACATGAAAATGCTAGGACACGAAGCAGCCAGTTGGATGCACTTTAATAACTGTTCTTATGTCATGGTCACACTTTTTTATTATTTACCAAATCACCTTACGTATTTAGATATCTCGTCATTTTCAAAGGCTCTGAAACAACACAAAACTGGTATCACAAGATGTAGAAATATGTTACATCTCACCACTGATTAGAGACATAGTACAAGGAGTAGAAAATGTCTTTCTAACTTACCACTGTTATGTCAGTCATATAAAACTGTTCGTCAGATACATTGACCTCTTTAACTTTTTCAATCACGAGACAAGTGCAAACTGCTACCAAGGGACAAATTGGAAGACAAGAGGACTAAACCGCTAGACGGCGCTAGGTACGCGGTACACGCTGGATTACATCGCATAAAACAATTTCATCGCTGAACAGTTCATGGATATCAAAAAAATGGCTCTGAGCACTATGGGACTCAACATCTTAGGTCATAAGTCCCCTAGAACTTAGAACTACTTAAACCGAACTAACCTAAGGACATCACACACACCCAAGCCCGAGGCAGGATTCGAACCTGCGACCGTAGCAGTCCCGCGGTTTCATGGATATCGCTTAGCGGTATTTTATAAAAATGTATTTCCTTACAAAAAAATGTGCAACAGATTTTTTCAGTGGCCGAAAATATTACACTGGAAGAGCACGCCGACTAGCGCTACGGTACATGAAGCCAATCGTCTCATAACAAACAATTTTTTTTTACAATTTACAGCGTATAAAATGCTAGCATCAGTAAAAGTTCATAAAACCGTTTTATAAGAATTTACAATGTCTAGAAATACCAGCTAAGACACGTAGCATTCACTTATGAGGAACAGTTGGTGCCCACGCATTTCAGAAGGCACAATCTTGGAACAACATACATCATATTCATCAATACTACACTGGTGTCCAAAATTGAAGCGACGAAGGGCTATTTCCCCGCCCTGTGTCTAATTCACGATATCGTCACAAAAAATGTCAGCAGTCCGTACAATTGTGACCTACACGGAATATGGCATTCTGTTCAACGGACGACCACGCCAGCGAACACGTCAGAGCATCCATCAAAGGGGGTAGTATTTATCGGGTAGTCCCACATTCACAGTCGTGGTGTACGCGGTCCTAGACGGTGCAGTATGGCACATAGAATATGCCTTCCAGACTCTCTTCAGTGGAGAGTCATACGAAGAAGGGGAAGCAGGACAGTCGCAAACTGATGTGGCCCGATGGCTTAATGTGAATTGTCCTGTTGCTTTTCGGATTTGGCGACAATTTATAGAGATGGAAACTGTATCCCGAAGATCAGGGCAGTGCCAACCACGTGTGGCATCAGAAAGAGAGAAACCTTACTTGACTGTAAGGGCACGACGGTACCGCCCCAGTACTGCGCAACAACTGGCATCTTACCTCGGAGCACCAACTGGACGTGTTGTAACGAGGCAAACGCTGTATAGGAGGCTAAAGTGGCCTTTATTGTGGGAGACCTGCTGTTTGTGTACCTCTGACGCTTCTTCACATAAGGGAACGTCTAGAGTGGAGCCGTCAACATACCACCTGGGCAGTCGAACAGTGACCAATGCTCTTTTCACAGATGAGTCCCGTTTTGGTCTGGAGAGTGATTCTCTACGCACTCGCGTTTCGAGGGAACGTGGAACACAAATTGTGGCAAGAGAGAAATATCGAGGAGTATACCTAATGGTATGGGCAGGGATTATGTTGACCACTCGAATGCCTTTTCATGAAACTGTACGGGTGAATCGGCAAGGTTTAACTGCTGTCAGATATCGCGACGAGATCTAGGGACCTCAAGTGCGGTTACTGCGAGGTGGTGTGGGCCCAGACCTCGTGTTGATGGACGATAACGCTCGACCTTATAGAGCACGGATGGTTGGTGTTTTCTTGTAAACGGAATATACTACATGCATGGAGTGGGCTGCTCACTCAGCCGATTTGAATCCCATGGAGCATGTCTGGGATGCGCTATGGAGATAGAATGCGTAACGTCAACATAGACCGACCACCCTCCAAGACTTGCTAGTAACTCTGCAGGAAGAATGGGTGTTATTGCCTCAACATGAGACTGATGACATCACTCACAGCATGCGCCGTCTTTTTCAGGTCTGTACTGCTGCCAGAGGTGGTAACACCCCATGCTGAGCACATTAACCAGTTGTCGGAACGTATGTGCAAAACGAAGATTTTTGTCTACCGTTATGAACGTTGCAGTTGTCTATGCTCTGCATCCTTTACCATCACCTGTTTGTATCTACATCTGCATGGATACTCCGCAAATCACATTTATGTGCTGGCAGAGGGTTCATTGAAACACCTACTTCTCTATTAATCCAATCTCATAAGGCGCGCGGAAAAAACTGACACCTATATGTTTCGGTGCAATCTCCGATTTCCTTTATTTTATTGTGGTGATCGTTTCTCCCTATGTAAGTCGGCGTCAACAAAATGTTTTCACATTCTGAGGAGAAAGTTGGTGATTTAAATTTCGTGAGAAGATTCCGCCTCAACGAAAAACGCCTTTGTTTTACTGATGTCCACTCCGAAAACTTGTATCATTTCAGTGACACTCTCTCCCCTATATCGCGACAATGCAAAACGTGCTGCCCTTCTCTGAACTATCTCGATGTATTCCAGCAAACGTTTATTTTTTTAAGGATCCCACACAGCGCAGAAATATTCTGAAAAAGGCGGACAAGCTTAGTGTTGTCAGTCTCTTTAGTAGATCTGTTATATTTTCTAAGTGTCCTGCCAATAAAACACAGTCTTTGGTTAGCCTTCTCCACAACATTCTCTACGTGTTCCTTCTAATTTAAGTTATCGTCATTGTAATTCTAGGTATTTAGTTGAATTTACGGCCCTTAGATTTGACTCATATATGGTGTAACCGAAGTTTAACGTTGTTTTCTTTTAGTACACGTGTGAATGACTTTACACTTTTCTTTATTCAGTGTCAATTGCCAATTTTTCCACCATACAGATATCTTTTCTAAACCGTTTTGCAATTCGTTTTGACCTTCTGATGACTTTACTAGTCGATAAACGACACCGTCATCTGCAAACAACCGAAAACGGCTGCTCAGATTGTCTCCTAAATCGTTTATATACATAAATCGTTTATATACGTAACACTATCACACTACCTTGGGGAACGCCGGAAATCACTTCTGTTTTACTCGATGACTTTCCATTATTTACTACAAACTGTAACCTCTCTGACGGGAAATCACGAATGCACTCACATAACTGAGACGATATTCCATAAGTACGCAATTTCACTACAAACCGCTTATGTGGTACCGTGTCAAGAGCGTTCTGGAAATCTAGAATTAAGGAATCAATTTGAAATCCCTGGTCAATAGCACTCAACACTTCATGCTAATAAAGAGCTAGTTGTGTTTCACAAGAACGATGTTTTCTAAGCCCATGTTGACTGTGTGTCAATAGACCATTTTCTTCGAGGTAATTCATAATGTTCCAACACAATATATGTTCCAGAATCATGCTACATATCGACGTTAGTGATATGGGCCTGTAATTTAATGGATTACTCCTACTACCTTTCTTGAATATTAGTGTGCACTTTGCAACTTTCCAGTCTTTGGGTACGGATCTTTCGTCGAGCTAACGGTTGTATATGATTGTTAAGTATGGGGCTATTGTATCTGCATACTCTGAAAGGAACCTAACTGGTATACAGTCTGGACCGGAAGACTTGCTTTTGTTAAGTGATTTAAGATGTTTCACTACTCCGAGGATATCTACTTCTACGTTATTCATGTTGGCGGCTGTTCTTGATTCGAATTCTGGAATATTTACTTCGTCTTCTATGGTAAACGAATTTCAGAAGGCTGTGTTTAATAACTCTGCTTTCGCAGCATTGTCGTCGATATTATTTCCATTGCTATCGCGCAGAGAAGGCATTTATTGTGTCTGGCCCCTGGCATACTTCACATACGACCAGAATCTCTTAATTCTCTGCTAGGTTTCGAGTCGAAGTTTCATTGTGGAAACTATTGTAAGATCTCGCATTGAAGTCCACGCTAAATTTCGAGCTTCTGTAAATGACCGCCAATGTTGAAGATTTTGTAAAATGAACGCAACCTCACACAATTTCAGCTTGTTGCTTTGATTTTGGACAGCAGCGTATGTGGCAACCATTCCAGTTTGCCTGCCTAATTGAAACTCGTTAATCATCAAGCATCAGTATAACTAAATTATCATCCAAAATACAATCATATGAAAACTAGTGCAGTATTACTTATAACGGTACATGGGCAATTGTGCTACCTCAAATTACTTGTTCCCTTTTACTTACGTCACGTGTCACTTTTTTTTTACTCCAGGAATGAAAGAAAACTTACTGAAATAGGTACAACTACATGACAAACTCTCGGAAAAAGAGCTCTCGAAAACAGCGCTACTATGGCTGTTCCACAACGCTTTCCCGTTTTTTATTGAAAGTTATTTTACGAAGCGTTTGCAGTCACAAGATTACAAATGGTTTTACAGGATGTCATGCTTAATCTTGTTTACCCCTTCACCGCCCCCTCCCATTCTTTAATTGTATCATGGCATTTTACATTGCTTTTTATTCGCAGAAAACAGTTTCATGGTTATAGAACCACAGAAGATCTTATGTACGTTGCTTTAAGTACGCCAGTTGGAAATCTATTCTCTTCCCACCTACTCCTGTAACAGTTTTCTTTCATTCCTGTGTATTTTCAGTTTATCATAGATTTGAGATCCCACTTCCGTTGCAGTAGTTCAATATTTTGGCTTTCGTACCACGCTGCAGCTTCTTTCTGCCTTGGAGAGTTTTCTGAAGGCATCGGAAAGGGTCGAAGGTTGGTGTAAGGGGGAGGGGGGGTTAGCGCCACCTGCACGTGAAGGCGATATTTACCGCCTGAGAGCGACGCTTTTCAACGTTTGCACTTCCTCAAGTGTGACAAAAATATCGCATCGCCGCTTGCTCTGCAGTCGAGAGTGCTAACTGCGGCACAAAAGGACTGCCTGCCTTCAGAGGGGAGGGAAGGGGGAGGGCAGATTAACGGACCCTTTTTGTCGCTGTCAGCCGAGCCCTGGGCGGAATCTCCTTCCCCCGCCGGCGCGCCATTATGCCAAGTCGCCCGTGAGGAAACACCTGCTGCAAATTAAATCCACGTAATGACACAGAAGCTGGGGCGTAAAGTAACCTCTCTTACAAGAGGGAGGTTGTAAACGTACTTCTGGCGGGGTCAACTGTCGCAGTCACACAACACGTCCTTTGAGTAGTGGACTAGAGATTCTCCCCACCACCTCCTGTATGGCGCCACCGTAACCCATGTTCCCCCATACCATGTGTTTCACTCACTAAAACAAGTCCAATGCCCAACATCTGAAGTAGCAGGAAGCGAACCCCCTACCATAGAAAAGTAGCTGCTGTAAGATCTTGTTTGCTTGCACGCTAGCAACTTGTATTAACTACATCTGCATCTACATCCATACTCCGCAAGCCACCTGACGGCGTGTGGCGGAGGGTACCTTGAGTACCTCTATCGGTTCTCCCTTCTATTCCAGTCTCGTATTGTTCGTGGAAAGAAGGATTGTCGGTATGCCTCTGTGTGGGCTCTAATCTCTCTGATTTTATCCTCCTGGTCTCCTCGCGAGATACACGTAGGAGGGATCAATATACTGCTTGACTCTTCGGTGAAGGTATGTTCTCGAAACTTCAACAAAAGCCCGTACCGAGCTACAGAGCGTCTCTCCTGCAGAGTCTTCCACTGGAGTTTATCTATCAACTCCGTAACGCTTTCGAGATTACTAAATGATCCTGTAACGAAGCGCGCTGCTCTCCGTTGGATCTTCTCTATCTCTTCTATCAACCCTATCTGGTACGGATCCCACACTGCTGAGCAGTATTCAAGCAGCGGGCGAACAAGTGTACTGTAACCTACTTCATTTGTTTTCGGATTGCATTTCCTTAGGATTCTTCCAATGAATCTCAGTCTGGCACCTGCTTTACCGACGATCAACTTTATATCATCATTCCATTTTAAATCACTCCTAATGCGTACTCCCAGATAATTTATCGCATTAACTGCTTCCAGTTGCTGACCTGCTACATTGTAGCTAAATGATACGGCATCTTTCTTCCTATGTATTCGCAGCACATTACACTTGTCTACATTGAGATTCAATTGCCATTCCCTGCACCATGCGTCAATTCGCTGCAGATCCTCCTGCATTTTAGTACAATTTTCCATTGTTACCACCTCTCGATATACCACAGCATCATCCGCATAAAGCCTCAGTGAACTTCCGATGTCATCCACAAGGTCAATTATGTATATTGTGAATAGCAACGGTCCTACGACACTTCCCAGCGGCACACCTGAAATCACTCTTACTTCGGAAGACTTCTCTCCATTGAGAATTACATGCTGCGTTCTGTTATCTAGAAACTCTTCAGTCCAATCACACAATTGGTCTGATAGTCCATATGCTCTTACTTTGTTCATTAAACGACTGTGGGGAACTGTATAAAACGCCTTGTGGAAGTCAAGAAACACGGCATCTACCTGGGAACCCGTGTCTATGGCCCTCAGTCTCGTGGACGAGTAGCGCGATCTGGGTTTCACACGACCGTCTTTTTCGAAACCCATGCTGGTTCCTACAGAGTAGATTTCTAGCCTCCAGAAAAGTCATTATACTCGAACATAATACGTGTTCCAAAATTCTACAACTGATCGACGTTAGAGATTTAGGTCTATAGATCTGCACATCTGTTCGACCTCCCTTCTTGAAAACGGGGATGACCTGTGCCCCTTTCCAATCCTTTGGAACGCTACGCTCTTCTAGAGACCTACGCTACACCGCTGCAAGAAGGGGGGCAAGTTCCTTCGCGTACTCTGTGTAAAATCGAACTGGTATCCCATCAGGTCCAGCGGCCTTTCCTCTTTTGAGCGATTTTAATTGTTTCTCTATCCCTCTGTCGTCTATTTCGATATCTACCATTTTGTCATCTGTGCGACAATCTAGAGAAGGAACTACAGTGCAGTCTTCCTCTGTGAAACAGCTAGAATACAGATAAGATGGACAACACAATGATGAACAAGTCAATAGCGTGGCAGAAGCATTAGCAAGTTTCCGTGTATGAGCACTGTCTATATTGCGACTGCTCAGAATTCCCACGGCTAGAGACTGCCTGGCTGTGTGCACCTTCTCTAGCTATCGCTGCGAACAATGACACTGCTGTCTACACAGCATCATCCTCACGTAAACACAAATAACGTACATTTTAAACTAAAAAGCGAACAACTGACGTAGATCGAAGGTGCTAACCGATACCTTAACATAGGTCTGCTGGAGAGTCCTTGAGCATATTCTAAGTATGAATATAATAAATTTCCTTTAGAAAGAAAAGCTTGTGTCCACGTATCAGTACAGATTCAGAATGCATAGCTCGTGTGAAACTCAGCTTGCCATTTTCTCACACCTGTGAATCATGGATGAAGGAAGAAAGGCAGATTCCACATTCCAAGATTTACGGAAAGCTTTTGGCACGGTGCCCACTGCAGGCTGTTAACGAAGGTACGAGCGTACGGAATAAGTGCCGAGTTATGTTGGGTGTCTAGAAAGTTTCTTAAGTAATAGAATCCAGTACGTTGTCCACGACGACGAGTGTTAATCAGAGGTAAGGATGTAGCCAGGAACGCCCCAGGAAGCGTGATAGGCCCGCTCGTATTCTCTATATGCATAAATGATCTGATGTGTGTGGTTAGCAGCAATTTACGTCTGTTCGCCTACGGCGCTGTTGTGTACAGGAGTGTGTCGTCGTTGAGTGACTATAGGCGGATACAAAATGACTAAGACAAAAATTTCTAGATGGTGTGATGAATAGCAGCTCGCTCTAGATGTAGGAAAATGGAAGTTCATGCAGATGAGTCGGAGAAACAGTCCTGTAATGTTTGAATACAGGACTAGTAGTCTGCTGCTTGACTCATACGTCGGTTAAAAATCTAGAAGTAACGTTGCAAAGCCATATGAAGTGGAACGAGCACGTCAGTACGGTTGTAGGGAAGGCGAATGGTCGAGCTCTGTTTTCTTTTCTTTTTTTGAGGGGGGGGGGGAGACTTTAAGGAAACTGTGGCTCATATGTAAGAGAAACGGCGTAAAAAACATTAGCTCGACGCATTCTAGGTCCGACCAAAGGAAGGAATCGAAGAAATTCAGAGGCGTGCTGCTACATTTTTTTCCGATAATTTAAAGCAACGTCCAAGTTTTACGGACGTGCTTCGTGACCTCACATGTGAATTCCAGGGGGTAAGGCGGCACTCTTTTAGCGAAAGATTATTGACAAAATTTAGTGAACCTACACTTAAAGTTGACTGCAGCTAGATTCCGCTGCCGCCAAAGTACATTTTGCGTAAGTACCACGAAGATAATAGTGATTAGGGCTTGTATAACGGCGTACAGACAGTCATTTTTCCTTCGCTCGTTACCCTGAAGGAACAGGAAGGCTATCTATAATACTGATGACTTCTACCCTTCACCTCGCATTGTACATTGACTTCTGGAGTATATACACTCCTGGAAATTGAAATAAGAACACCGTGAATTCATTGTCCCAGGAAGGGGAAACTTTATTGACACATTCCTGGGGTCAGATACATCACATGATCACACTGACAGAACCACAGGCACATAGACACAGGCAACAGAGCATGCACAATGTCGGCACTAGTACAGTGTATATCCACCTTTCGCAGCAATGCAGGCTGCTATTCTCCCATGGAGACGATCGTAGAGATGCTGGATGTAGTCCTGTGGAACGGCTTGCCATGCCATTTCCACCTGGCGCCACAGTTGGACCAGCGTTCGTGCTGGACGTGCAGACCGCGTGAGACGACGCTTCATCCAGTCCCAAACATGCTCAATGGGGGACAGATCCGGAGATCTTGCTGGCCATGGTAGTTGACTTACACCTTCTAGAGCACGTTGGGTGGCACGGGATACATGCGGACGTGCATTGTCCTGTTGGAACAGCGAGTTCCCTTGCCGGTCTAGGAATGGTAGAACGATGGGTTCGATAACGGTTTGGATGTACCGTGCACTATTCAGTGTCCCCTCGACGATCACCAGTGGTGTACGGCCAGTGTAGGAGATCGCTCCCCACACCATGATGCCGGGTGTTGGCCCTGTGTGCCTCGGTCGTATGCAGTCCTGATTGTGGCGCTCACCTGCACGGCGCCAAACACGCTTACGACCATCATTGGCACCAAGGCAGAAGCGACTCTCATCGCTGAAGACGACACGTCTCCATTCGTCCCTCCATTCACGCCTGTCGCGACACCACTGGAGGCGGGCTGCACGATGTTGCGGCGTGAGCGGAAGACGGCCTAACGGTGTGCGGGACCGTAGCCCAGCTTCATGGAGACGGTTTCGAATGGTCCTCGCCGATACCCCAGGAGCAATAGTGTCCCTAATTTGCTGGGAAGTGGCGGTGCGGTCCCCTACGGCACTGCGTAGGATCCTACGGTCTTGGCGTGCATCCGTGCGTCGCTGCGGTCCGGTCCCAGGTCGACGGGCACGTGCACCTTCCGCCGACCACTGGCGACAATATCGATGTACTGTGGAGACCTCACGCCCCACGTGTTGAGCAATTCGGCGGTACGTCCACCCGGCCTCCCGCATGCCCACTATACGCCCTCGCTCAAAGTCCGTCAACTGCACATACGGTTCACGTCCACGCTGTCGCGGCATGCTACCAGTGTTAAAGACTGCGATGGAGCTCCGTATGCCACGGCAAACTGGCTGACACAGACGGCGGCGGTGCACAAATGCTGCGCAGCTAGCGCCATTCGACGGCCAACACCGCGGTTCCTGGTGTGTCCGCTGTGCCGTGCGTGTGATCATTGCTTGTACAGCCCTCTCGCAGTGTCCGGAGCAAGTATGGTGGGTCTGACACACCGGTGTCAATGTGTTCTTTTTTCCATTTCCAGGAGTATATATATATATATATATATATATATATATGTGCAGATGTAGCAGAGGTCTGCGATAAGCACGCGGGTGACAGTATCGCTTCACATTGTTAATGCCGAAATGTGGACGGAAGTGAAAAATGCATGTTGTATTTTCTCAAAAACTGCTATTTATTTTCTTATTTGGGCTGAATACGTTGTACATATAGCTCATCTCTCAAGCGGTACACAAAATACTGCCTGATATTACGCATAATCTACAGCGTGATTTCGCGACGATGTTAGAAACTTTCATAGATCATGGGAAATAGTAAATCTATCAATTTGAGGTACAGACCCTGGTCCGTAAAAGACCGAGTTGAAAGTTATAAAGGAAAAACGCTTTTGATACCTCTTACAGTAGAATACATGCCCCGGTATTTTTGTTACTGAGGCTGCACGCCGGCCGGGTGGCCGAGCGGTTCTAGGCGCTACAGTCTGGAACCGCGCGACCGCTGCGGTTGCAGGTTCGAATCCTGCCACGGGCATGAATGTGTGTGATGTTCTTAGGTTGGTTAGGTTTAAGTAGTTCCAAGTTCTAGGGGACTGATGACCTCAGATGTTAAGTCCCATAGTGCTCAGAGCGATTTGAACCATTTTGAGGCTGTACGGCAGGCAAGTTTCGGACGAGCTAGTATAGACCAAACCAAGAAAAAAGTGTTTGGTAAACACGGGCTCTAAAATGCATACCTTAAGAGCTGTGAGCACTTACTGATCTTGTGAAACACATTCACCCCACTGAAAAATTGCGCATAGCCCTTAAGATATGCATTTTAGAGGCCTTGTTAGTACACACTTTTTTGTTTTAGTCTATACTACCGCCTCTGCAAGGGCGTATCTTCAGTTGTGGCATGCACTATCACTATGTACATGGCTCTCATACTGAATTTTCTCAACCACTAGCTCAGTACCCAATATAGCTGGTTCAAATGGCTCTGAGCACTATGGGACTCAACATCAGAGATCATCAGTCCCCTAGAACTTAGAACTACTTAAACCTAACTAACCTAAGGGCATCACACATATCCATGCCCGAGACAGGATTCGAAGCTGCGACCGTAGCAGTCACGCGGTTCCGGACTGAAGTGCCTAGAACCGCACGGTCACCACGGCCGGACAATATAGCTCGTGTATGTATTCATTCCAATTCTATTAGTCTCCTCCTTCTCTCTCTGACAGTCACACTTCGTCTGGCTCCTCACCACAACTAAGATTTCGAATTAGCCTTAGACTTCACCAGCTCTCAACTATACTCGTATTGTCACTTTTCAGCCTAACTTATACCTCAGACTACGGTATGTTGCCAGAGCCTTCATTCCGATAACTAATGTGGATATCTATCATCAATATAGTCGCAAAATAACTGCCAATGATTTATTCTCTTGCTGTTTGCCCATGCGTCAGTCACACACCACGACATCATTATGTCAAGTGACGAAGCTGGTAGCTGACATCCGGTATCAGTAGCTTCGGTTGACCCGATACTCTACTGACAGTATGACACCGAGAGGTGTGACGCGCTTAGAACGGCGTCGGCGCAGCGGCGTCCTCCCTGGCCAGCGGCAGCAGGAGCAGGTGGCGTCCGAGCGGCGGCGGCGTAGGCGTCGTATCGACCCCCGGATGGTGGCCTGCAGGCTGGCCAGGCGGAGGCCGAGTCTGGGCCCTTAGTGCAGCCACTTAGGGCGCTGCGGGCGTCGCCTCGCGGCTGCCCTCCCTCCCTCGAGGCACTGGCCGGCTGTCTCGCCACGCATGCTGCGCCCATTAACCGTCGCAGTCGCTAACGAGCCTCCTGCTACTCCGTTTTGCAAACAACGCTGCACTGTTTATTACTCAGTGTCGTAACTGTCATTCAGTCAGGCGAATGGAATCGAAGGAAAACACTCAAATCGAAACAGCTGTAACATTGACTCCCAAACCTCACAAAAAGACCCCACAGCAAACAGATTTTTTAATTACTATCATAAACAGTCTTGATCACAATTTATTTATTATGGTGACCGGTTTCGACCACTACCACCATCTTCAGACCAATGAGTAAGGACCTCCTTCTGCTGGAGTATCACTACTAATGTTCACACTTCTCTCCTTCGTTTTTTAAAATTATTAAGACCTTTAGGTAATATTTTATCTTTACTTTGTAATTTTATTTCGCCAAATATTTTTTTTTATTTTTATTTTTTTATTCTCCAGCAGAAAGAGGTCCTTACCCATTGGTCTGAAGATGAGCACAGTAGTGGTCGAAACCGGTCACCCTAATAAATAAATTATGATCAAGACTGTTTTAGATAGTAAAATTTGTAACACTTCGATCACTCTTTACCCCACAATGTATCCAAAAGTAATTAAACAGATTTTTGTACTTTTTATATCGATGGTATGTGAAGTTCAAAGCTTAAATATCAGTCGATCAAAGCAGTTCGATGCAAATCTAAAAAATTCTCGAGAAAATCGACTTTGAAGATTTCCGGTTGTTTTTAATTCGCCGAAGTTAGATTTATTTCCTTTGCATGGGCCATGTGATCGCTGGAATGCTTATGTACTGTGTGTGTGTGTGTGTGTGTGTGTGTGTGTGTGTGTGTGTGTGTGTGTGTGTGTGTGTGCTCGTGCGCGTGAGTGTAGGAGGGGGGGAGGGAGGGGGGGGGGGGAAGAGCTCTTAAGTTCGATTCTGCGATTGTAAATTTTAAACGAAGGTTCATCTTCTACGAGAATTTCTGTGAAGTAAAAAAACACATAAAGATAAAAATTTAGTTGCAGTTTTTTCTTATAAATGTTTTACAAGATACCGATAACTAAGAACATATATTTTCAAGTAAAACTGTAATTTTGTATACCGTATTTAATTACAAATAGGACTACACGCATTTCTCATAAAAATGACTAATAGATATCTGTTAATTACCCAGTATTTGATGACTTTTAGTTTTAAATGATGTAGGTATTCGACCCGAATGAAAAGAAAAAATAAATAAAAAATGACGGCTGTGAGACTCTTACCGGCGACACAGCAGTTACCAAACTTGACCGCTAGCGACTTTTTTCTTCATCTTAATGTACATAGTTTACATTTCACAGAAATGCTGGTAACACAGGCGCCTTTGTTTAAAAATGTGCATCATCCACGAATCTAACCCAGACCGCAAACTTGGCAGCGTGTTTTCTACCATAGTTGTACCACAAAATATCGCTGTAGCTTTGGTGAATTAAAGACGCTCGGAATACTTCAAAGTCGATTTCCCAGAGGATTTTTGAGAGTTGCACTGTGCTTTTTAGTGGGAACTTCACGTACAGTTAACATTAAAAAAATTACAGAAATCTGACTGCCGTGTGCTCTCCTTGTTAGTAATTACGAAAGAAAATACAAGCTGAGATATGACGTAAGATTGCAGTGAGGAGCAGACACACTTGCATTTATTTATATTTATTCAAGGTTAAGTGCTTCAGATTTGGCTTACAAGTATCACTGCGATTATTACTAGTAACTTGTCACACACAATATTCAGATTCTTTTCGTAATCCGTTTTCTGTAATAAGTTTAGCGTTAAGAAACGCAAACGAAGCACTTCACGAGCCTTCGGCTCGCACCAACACTGCTGACCCAACGAGGTGTTTCGGGCTGACTAGAGTAGTTGTCAAGGAGAAGCGTCGAGTGAGTGCACACATATGGAGCGGCTATATGGCACGGTCGTAGGCGGGAGACCGGACATTTACTATCTCAGTTTAGTTTCGAAAGCCGCACAGTCAAGCATCGGTACGTGAGTCACGTAAAATAGCCGTGAGCATCGCAATCATCAAACTGACGCACCAGGTTGAAGACACTCGTTTGGTAAAACAGCGGGTCCTGATGCGCGAAGAAGCTCCTAATCGCCTGCTACACAGCCTCGTCCGACAGGACTCGCCTACTCCTCAAAGACCTGAAATTACAATGAAATCCAAACCATTAGCTGCTTACAGGCGTTGATAAATATCAACGAGGACAGTTAAAAATGTGTGCCCCGACCGGGACTCGAACCCAGGATCTCCTGCTTACATGGCAGACTATCCGACTGAGCCATCGAGGACACAGAGGATAGTGCGACTGCACGACTGCACGGACTTATCTCTGGCACGCTCCCCGTGAGACCCACATTTCTATCTTACTGGCCACACACTACACTTGTAGTGCCCCTGCCCACTATACTCAATCTACCGATGCACCTTCTTACATCAAAGATCTATACTGGGCAACAGAAGGCGTGATAATCGCACGGGGGGGGGGGGGGGGGGATTAGAACTGAGGCGAGGGTGCTCGAATGTCTCCCACTTGAGTTGTCCGTAGAGGATGAGGCTGGTCTCCCGGGTCGCCCGGCGTCGTGTCGAACCACGACCAGCACGGAACTTGACGTACCGTTCCACAACGATTGTTTTCGACAGACATGCTGTCCCAGACGAATTCTCCATTTCCGATGGATATCTAGCAGTGTTTGTCCTTCGACAGCCAAGCAAAGAATAACACCACGTTGGTGCTGTCGCATTGGTGATAACGTCGCTGTAGTTCATGTTTCCGCATTTATCGTAAGCACGTCGAGAGAGACACAGAAGCCACACTAATCCACTTTCTACATCGGAGTCTCACTACGTTGCATGTGTACTGCAGCAGCGTTCTCAAACTGGAACTTTTCTGTTGTCCAGTATAACTTAGTGAATCGCTTCTCTGCGAGCAATGCGCTGGCCGCTATGGCCAAGCGGTTCTAGGCTCTTCAGTCTGGAACCGCGCTGCTGCTACGGTCACAGGTTCGAATCCTGCTTCGGACATGGATGTGTGTGATGTCCTTAGGTTACTTAGGTTTAAATAGTTCTAAGTCTAGGGGACTGATGACCTCAGATGTTAAGTCCCATAGTACTTACAGCCATTTGAACCATTCTGCGAGCAATGCGAAGTGGGTTATATAAATAGGAGGTTAATTTCTTTCGTTCATGTAACTCATGTAAAGTATTTTATGCACATTTTCATTGTTGTGTAGTGGACCTGTGATACGTGTGACATTGTAGGCTTTACGTCATTATACCGCTTCTTAGTCGTTCACGACTCCATGTTCTACGTGATTCGAGTAATACAAGCTGCTCGCTTCTGACTTCTCAATTAGTTGTCTTGAGAACCACAGGAACTAACGACACGACCTCAATACAGCGTCTACGCCAGGACATCTGTGGACCACACAAGGTTGGTGGACAGTTAAAATCTCTCTATTCTGCCTTTACGTCGCGGAAGAAACTAGGCCCCTCACACCTGCTACATCCATAGCACAGGTATGGGTAGGAGATCTGCAGGAACACAGAGGAGCGGATACACAGGACGTTAGCTACATTGAACACAGACTCTTTTCCATTCTGACGTAGTAGTTACTCAGTTTCAAAATAGCATTACCTGTCACCCCACCATGAAGTCCCGATCGGCCTGCTCTTTTTTGCTGGGTCTGTCACCCTGGTGTTATCTGCGCATTGCTCATGGTAAATCAGTAATTGTCGTGCTGGGGATGGCAATGCATAGCGTTTATTGACAAAAAACAAGAGCAATGCAGATTATTTTGGGGAAGTGACGGACTAACCTTCAGCTGTATTGTCACTTCGTTGAACAGGCAGTTTCGTTCTGAAACGGACCATCTCGTAAGAACTGAGGACGGCCTGTTTCTGACCAAAAGCGGTTGTTTAATAGAACAACAATACAGCGATGTGCAATCCATTATTTCTGAAAAGAACAGTTAGCATATACAAACGTATGCAAAGTTGGCGGAGCCTCACGGGCTGACACAAAACGAGTTCCGAAAAGTTTCTACTCAATCCCATAATCATAAGCCTGCACAGAGTGCAGGTGTACAGTGCGATCCAGTGACCAGTACTTATACAACGACCCGCCTTCCTAGTAATGTCCTGGTCGAAGTTACGGAAGCGACTGATCCATCCGCTGGCAGACTGACTGACTGGCTGGGTGGCTGGCTGCGATACTGACAGACCTGTCCATTACTCCCCTAGGTTTACTCCGCAGTTTCCATTGTCTTTTCTTTCGTATTTCCTCACATTCAGTTTTTTTTATTTTTTCATCTATTCCATCTTCGTGGTTACCAGTGGTGTCCAAGCTTCAAGTCCGGAGCTGACCAGGCTATCTAGTGATGTTCAGACGCTGGACGCTGGTCCAAAGGGTATGGATGTTGGTCGTTTCATGTCAAGTGGTCTAGGGCTCCCCGCTCGACCATCTTGAATTTTTCTGAAATTTTGTATATCGAGTATCACATTTCTCAAAGGAACTTTGGTTAAGTTTTAGATTCTACAGTGGAAAACTTGTTGAGGTACAGCCGTTTGTTTGACCCCATACCCTGACCACTTACAGTACGACACTGACATTTCACCAACTTTGAGACTTAATATATCTCTTGGTATATCATTTAAAAACATGAAACTTAGCTAGCTCGTACAACTGTCGGCGCTCTATTTAATGGTGATAATTATTATTATTTCCGTGTGCGCTATAAGTAGATAAACTATGTCAAAGTCGGCAAAAGAAATTAGCACCTAAAAAAATTAAAGTTAAGTGTTACATATCTGTTTAAATAATTAAGAAATAAATGTCAAATTTGATGCATAGTATGACTACAAGGTGTTCTTTTAAAATTCATAATTCCGTGTTGCTAGGTCTTTCTGTTACTTTACAAATTGGCGATTTTTTAAAAAAGGCTAAAAATGGGGTATATTAAATCCGATGTTGCACAAAAATATCTTCTACAAACGTTTTAAAACCACTCTTATTAGACAGAGAATGTTTTGTGCATCGTAGAAAAGTGGATTTCATAGACTAACACCAAAGATGAACAAGTCGCAGAAGTTGCGCATGCGGAGTACCAGTTTTGTTTACAAATACCTGTTATTTTTATCTCGAGTGCCCTGTGCAGTTCGTTGTTGTATTCGTTGCGTTTTGTGGTCGTGTTCTACATTGTTTTGGCAATCCATCGCGAATCAGAACATAAAAGAGTACCGTACTTGTGTATCCTAGTATACAAATTTTCTGATTCGTATCAGTATTACTTCGCTTAGTTAGAAATGAACGTCAGTGAATCAATTAATAATGACAAAGAAATATTCAAATGTGTGTGAAATCTTATGGAACTTAACTGCTAAGGTCATCAGTCCCTAAGCTTACACACTACTTAACCTAAATTATCGTAAGGACAAACACACACCGATGCCCGAGGGAGGAGTCGAACCTCCGCCGGGACCAGCCGCACAGTCCATGACTGCAGCGCTTTAGACCGCTCGGCTAATCCCGCGCGGCAATTGATAATGATTATCTTATATATGAATGCGCTATTGGGCACAAATTGTCATCAAAATTCCACCACGGCTCATTTTATTCGAACAAAATCCCTCTCTATGTCCTCCATGCTCGCTGCTTGGAGATTACCGCAGATCAGACGTAACAGTTCATCCGCACTGAAGAAAGTGGATTCTTTGCCCATCGAGGCGGATCAGTTGTATGAATGCGTGGTGTCTATTCTTTCGGAAGTGTCCGAAAGAAGAGACAACACGCATTCATACATCCTGCACAATTTTGACCCTAAAGGCTTTATGGTATCCCTTTTGTCTCTAATTTGCTTCGTAAATGAGAGGCCCTCAGAACGCAGAACTGATCAGAATACTTGTTACTTGGCACGGACCGGTTTAGTCTTGTGGATTCCTACTCGTTTCCACACAGAGCGTTTTTAAACAAAACCCTCAGGCTTACGATGGATGTCCAGGCTCCAACGACTGTTTTCATAGCTGTGTATGCGCTGAAACTGGGATCAATTGTGATGTAGGGCCGGCAGACATTCGACCTCGGAGTGATGTTGCCATTACAGAGGACACGAGTTTGTTCGTAACGCCCTAGGGAGGACACCAGGGAAGCGGAGGGAGGAGCCGGCCGCGGTGCGAACTGCGCGAGGCTGTTGTGTTGTAGGCGGCACTTACCTCGAGATGACGAGCGGGAATAAAAAGATACGCGCGGTGCCGTGGCGCGCCGCGGAGCGCCGACGTATATTTTTACAGCGCCCAGGGAGGCGGCCGCGGCCACGCAGCAGTATCTCTCTCTGCGAGGCCGTGGAGGCGGTGGCAGCGGCGGTGGCTGCGGCCGCGCGGGGCTGTTACCGGCGCGAGCTGTCGCCGTAAAGCAAACTGCGCCGCCCCGAGGCCCGGGGGCTTTTAAAGCCGCACAAGGGAGGCGAGAGCGGCCACGTGTGAGCACCAGGTGTGGACCGAGGAACCGCAGGAAGCCGACGCGCAGTTCCTGCCTTCCTTTCCTCTTCCTCTGCTTCTGCTTCTTCTTCTTCTTCTTCTTCTTCTACTACTACTACTACTAGCACGAAACGTATATGGATCCAGAACAAAGGACATGAGTAACTTCATTGTAGGTCCGCCGTGGCATTCTTTCACATTCTACCTCGGCATGAAACAAACAAGTTTGCTGAAAATATTGACGAACTATTTGAGGACTTATACTGTCAAGGGAACCTCCCCATCGCACCCCCCTCAGATTTAATTATAAGTTGACACACTGGATAGGCCTTGAAAAATTGAACACAGATCAGTCGAGAAAACAGGAAGAAGTTGTGTGGAACTATGAAAAAATAAGCAAAATATACAAACTGAATAGTCCATGCGGAAGATAGGTAACATCAAGGATATTGTGAGCTCAGGAGCGCCGTGGTCCCGTCGTTAGCGTGAGCAGCTGTGGATCGAGAGGTGCTTGGTTCAAGTCTTTCCTCGAGTGAAAAGTTACTTTCTTTATTTTCGCAGTTATGATCTGTCCGTTCGTTCACTGACGTCTCTGTTCACTGCAATACGTTTAGTGTCTGTGTTTTGCGACCGCACCTCAAAACCGTGCGATTACTAGACGAAAGGACGTGCCTCTCCAATGCGAACCGAAAACATTTGATCGCAAGGTCGTAGGTCAACCGATTCCTCCACAGGAAAACACGTCTGATATATTCTATACGACACTGGTGACGACAAGTGCGTCACATGACAGGAATATGCTGTCGACCCACCTAACTTGTACACTTGGCGAATGGGTAAAAAGATTCTTCTACCTTGCCTGATTTAGGTTTTCTTGTGGATGTGATAATCACTCCCAAAAAAGTGATGAAAACATAAGAGTTTGTCACATATACTGCAAAAAATGAATGCAACAGTTTCACAGTCGCACAGTTTTTCCTGTGCTCTGTCAAAACATATGTTTTTAACGTTTTCAAATTTTTCCGTGTGCAGACCGTCAAATCCTGCATATGTCCAAGCAAATCTGAACATGTCCTAGAATTTTGGAGAGCGAAGTTGATTATGTGTGAGTGTCTGAACTTTGATAATTGTCTGAAAAAAAAATTAAACTTTTCACTCGAGGGAAGACTTGAACCAAGGACCTCTCGTTCCGCAGCTACTCACGCTAACCGCGGGACCACTGCGCTCCTGAGCTCACACTCTCTTGGATGTTGCTTATCTTGCTCACGGACTACTCAGTTTGTATATTTTGTTTATTTTCTCATAGTTCCACACAGCTTCTTCCTGTTTTATCGATTGATCTGTGTTCAGTTTTTCAAGGCCTATCCACTGTGCCAACTTATAACTAAATCTGAGGGGGGTGCGATGGGGAGGGTTCCCTTGTGAGATGAAAAAAGTTATAGGGTACCTCCTGATACCGTGTCGGACCTTTTGTCTGGCGTAGTGCAGCATTTCGACATGGCACGGACTCAACAAGTCGTTGGAAGTCCCTTGCAGAAATATTCAGCCATTCTGCCTCTATAGCCGTCCACAATTGCTAAAGTGTTGCGGAGCAGGATTCTGTTCACGAGCTCACCTGTCGACTATGTCCCGTAAATGTTCTATGGGATTCATGTCAGGCCATCCTGGTTGACCAAATCATTCGTTCCAATTGTCCAGAATGTTCTTCAAACCAACGAACAAATTTGGCCTGGTCACATGTTTTGGGAACATGAAGTCAATGAAAGCCTACAAATGGCCTCCAAGTAGTCTAACAAACATTTCCAGTCAATTATCAGTTCAGTTGGACCATAGGACCCAGTTCAATCCACGTAATACAGCCCACACAATTATGGAGCCACCACTAGCTTGCACAGTGCCTTGTTGACAATTTGGGTCCATGGCTTCGTGGGGTTTCCGCCGCACTCGAACCCTACCATCAGCTCTCACCAACTGAAATCGGAGCTCATGTGTCCAGGCCACCGTTTTCCAGTCGTCTAGGGTCCAAGCGATATGGTCACGAGCCCAGGAGAGGCGCTCCAGGCGATGTCGTGCTGTTAGCAAAGGCACTCGCTTCGGTCGTCTGCTGCCACAGTCATTTAACACCAGATTTCGCTACACTGTCCTAACGGATACGTTCATTGTACGTCCCACATTGATTTATGCTGTTATTACGTGGTTGCTTGTCTGTTAGCATTGACAACTCTACGCAAACGCTGCTGCTCTCGACCGTTGTCCGTGTTGAGAGAGAATGCCTGAAATCTGGTATCTTCGGCACACTCTAGACGTTATGGACCCCGGGATACTAAATTCCCTAACGATTTCCGAAATGAAACGTCCCATGCATCTAACTCCAACTACTACTCTGCTTTCAGAGTCTTTTAACCTTTTCACATGAATCACCTGAGTACAAATGACAGCTCCGCCAACGCATTGCTCTTGTATACTTTGTATACATGATACTACCGCCATTCTGTATGTGCATATTGCTATTCCATGACTCTTGTCACCTCAGTGTGTTAGACGAAATGTTGAATAACCACTTGTTTGAAGTTTACTCTGAACATATGGAAAACAAATTCGACTAACTGAAAAATGGCCTGCCTCTTGGTTCCACTCCTGCACTAAACTTGTTGCGTACTAACTCTTTCTTTAAACACTCTCCGTATGTAAAAAGGCTTAAATAAGTTAGTCGAGTTTGTATCTGCAGAGGGAATAGCCACAGACCTATCGTATAATCAAAAATGGTTCAAATCGCTCTGAGCACAATGGGACTTCATTATCTTTTAAAACCATACCATATTTATATGTTCCGAGACGACTGGAAGCTGTTTGGAATGTTAAAGCGTTTTCTACACCGTATTAGGCATAATATTGTGCCGTATTTCTATAGTTTTTTTAGTCTCTGTATGCACGTCTGCATCTGGAATCTCTTCGCATCACGCCTCGTTTGAAACTAGCTTCTAGCCGCTCTTGACTTACCTATTTTCTTTTATCATTAGTCTTCTGACTGGTTTGACGCGGCCAGCCACGAATCCCTCTCCTGTGCCAACCTTTTCATCTCGGAATAGCACTTGCAACCAACATCCTCAATTATTTGCTGGATATATCCCAATATCTGTCTTCCTCTGCAGTTTTTACCCTCTATAGCTCTCTCTAATACTGTGGAACTTATTCCCTAACGTCATAACAAATATCCTGTCCCTCCTTCGTGTCACGGTTTTCCATGTATTTCTCTCCTCACCGATTCTACACAGCACCTCTTCATTATTTTTTGTCAGTCCACGTAATTTTCAACGTTCTTCTGTAGTACACTCCTGGAAATTGAAATAAGAACACCGTGAATTCATTGTCCCAGGAAGTGGAAACTTTATTGACACATTCCTGGGGTCAGATACATCACATGATCACACTGACAGAACCACAGGCACATAGACGCAGGCAACAGAGCATGCACAATGTCGGCACTAGTACAGTGTATATCCACCTTTCGCAGCAATGCAGGCTGCTATTCTCCCATGGAGACGATCGTAGAGATGCTGGATGTAGTCCTGTGGAACGGCTTGCCATGCCATTTCCACCTGGCGCCTCAGTTGGACCAGCGTTCGTGCTGGACGTGCAGACCGCGTGAGACGACACTTCATCCAGTCCCAAACATGCTCAGTGGGGGACAGATCCGGAGATCTCGCTGGCCAGGGTAGTTGACGTACACCTTCTAGAGCACGTTGGGTGGCACGGGATACATGCGGACGTGCATTGTCCTAATGGAACAGCGAGTTCCCTTGCCGGTCTAGGAATGGTAGAACGATGGGTTCGATGACGGTTTGGATGTACCGTGCACTATTCAGTGTCCCCTCGACGATCACCAGTGGTGTACGGCCAGTGTAGGAGATCGCTCCCCACACCATGATGCCGGGTGTTGGCCCTGTGTGCCTCGGTCGTATGCAGTCCTGATTGTGGCGCTCACCTGCACGGCGCCAAACACGCATACGACCATCATTGGCACCAAGGCAGAAGCGACTCTCATCGCTGAAGACGACACGTCTCCATTCGTCCCTCCATTCACGCCTGTCGCGACACCACTGGAGGCGGGCTGCACGATGTTGGGGCGTGAGCGGAAGACGGCCTAACGGTGTGCGGGACCGTAGCCCAGCTTCATGGAGACGGTTGCGAATGGTCCTCACCGATACCCCAGGAGAAACAGTGTCCCTAATTTGCTGGGAAGTGGCGGTGCGGTCCCCTACGGCACTGCGTAGGATCCTACGGTCTTGGCGTGCATCCGTGCGCCGCTGCGGTCCGGTCCCAGGTCGACGGGCACGTGCACCTTCCGCCGACCACTGGCGACAACATCGATGTACTGTGGAGACCTCACACCCCACGTGTTGAGCAATTCGGCGGTACGTCCACCCGGCCTCCCGCATGCCCACTATACGCCCTCGCTCAAAGTCCGTCAACTGCACATACGGTTCACGTCCACGCTGTCGCGGCATGCTACCAGTGTTAAAGACTACGATGGAGCTCTGTATGCCACCGCAAACTGGCTGACACTGACGGCGGCGGTGCACAAATGCTGCGCAGCTAGCGCCATTCGACGGCCAACACCGCGGTTCCTGGTGTGTCCGCTGTGCCGTGTGTGTGATCATTGCTTGTACAGCCCTCTGGCAGTGTCCGGAGAAAGTATGGTGGGTCTGACACACCGGTGTCAATGTGTTCTTTTTTCCATTTCCAGGAGTGTATAACATCTCAAATGCTTCCATTCTATTCAGTTCCGCTTTTCCCACAGCCCATGTCTCACTAGCATACAAAGCTGTTCTCAGAAATTTCTTCCTTAAATTAAGGCCTATGTTAGATGCTAGTAGACTTCTCTAGGCGAGGTATGCCCTTTTTGCCAGTATAGTCTGGAGTTTATCTCCTTGCTCCGTCCGTCATGGGTTATTTGGCTACTTAGGTAGCAGAGTTCCTTAACTTCATGTACTTTCTGACTGCTAATAATTATGCTAAGTTTCTCTCTGTTCTCATCTCTGCTACTTCTCATTGCTTTCGTCTTTATTTGGTTTACTCTCAGTGCATATTCTGTAGTCATTAGGCTGTTCATTCCATTCTACAGATCCTGTAATTCTTCTTCAATTTCACTGAGGATAGTAATGCCTTCAGTGAATCTTAACACAGATGTCCTTTCACCTTGAATCTTAATCCCACTCTTGAACCTTTCTGTTATTTCTGTCATTAATTCTTCGACATATAAACTGAACAGTAAGGGAGAAAGACTACATGTCTGTCTTGCACCCTTATTTATTCGTGCCTATCGTGTTTGGTCTTCCATTCTTATTATTCTCCCTTGGTATTGTACACATATCCCATACGCTATTCAATTTATGTATTCAGGACGCGCCAGAAACCGCGTCTCACAAATTTATAAAAGTCGAAATCGAATCACCAAATACACAAGTTTCCCAGGGGCAGAAGAAATGTTCACTTTGTAGGGAGCACATTGTGCTTATGTGGGAGCGATCTAGATGCTTGTAAAACAATAAACTGGTAGCCAAGATCGCAGGAACTCTGATTACCGGTTGCGACGAAATTAAATCCACCATCATCGGATCTTAGATCACATACAGGTTACAACATCAAGGCAAACAATAGTGATATTAATAGTTGCATATAACACGCAGGCCTTACAAAATTGTCGTAGGTAGCCTATGAGCTACTTGCGACAGCTCTTTAAGGCCTGCGTGTTATAGGTAGCTATTAATATCACCATTGTTTTCCTTGATGTTGTAACCCGTATGTGTGCTAAGATCCGATGATGGCGGCTTTAGTTTCGCCGAAACCGTAATCATGGAATAAAAAGAATTCCTGCGATCTTGGCTATGAGTTTACTGTTTTACAGAAATGTTCACAATGAACGTACGTGTATTAGACGAGTATTTCTAAAGGTGAAAGTTAAAACCAAGTATAATAAAATCATAAGTTGCAGCTTTCGATCCTAGCAACAATAACGAAATCTACTGTTAGCGTGTATTGTTGGGAGACAATGTAACACCATGCAACAGAAATCCAAAGTACCCAGGTTTTAATATCCCTCGCTTCACCGTGCATCAACGAATCGAATCAGATGTGGAACAGAGAGAACAGCTGCTACTCACTACAACTGGGGTTGTCGGGGCTCTCCAAGATTCGACTGCAACGAGATGGCAGAGACGCATCTTTCAGAACTGCCCATTACATGCTTTTGCCAGATCCTTGGAAGAACTATACAAAGCTGGTGCCAGAGAAATTGGGTGTTTGGAATACCTACGTACTATATTGCATCACTTAGCTAACCTTAGCCAAACAACATAACACATATCACTGATTGCTTTCTGCGAGCCGCGCTGGATTAGCCGAACGGTCTCAGGCGCTGCAGTCGTGGACTGTGCGGCTGGTCCCGGCGGAGGTTTGAGTCCTCCCTCGGGCATGGGTGTGTGTGTTTGTCCTTAGGATAATTTAGGTTAAGTAGTGTGTAAGCTTAGGGACTGATGACCTTAGTAGTTAAATCCTAGAAGATTTCACACGCATTTGAACATTTTTTTTTTTTTTTTTTTTTTTTTTTTTTTTTTTTTTTTTTTTGCGAGCAGTTTCAGGAAGTAAGCAAATAGAGACGGGATTGTCCAGCAGTAGCGACATACACAAGGCTGAAGTAAAAATTTTGATATGATAACTAGGCTGGAAATTTAAAAAGTCTGAGGGTGCTTCAATACAAAAACTGGGTTTGATATAAGGTTTTTATACACTAAAAGATGCACTTAATTGATTCACGACTAAGATAAGAATGTAAATGAAGAGTAAACACAATGAACATTAATACATTTAATCGGTCCGTGACTGAAACTGATCTTGGAACTAACTGCTGTCTGAATTCAGTAGCGTTCTGAAATACACAGACAGACGAGCAGCACAGCTGGGAGTTACACACTGCTCTGCATGTTAGGCCGCCTTGTATTCCACCGGACATCTCACGGCATCCAGAACATTCTTTAGAAAGTCTCTGGTTTACGTTATGTACCGTGTCTGCAAAGCGCGGCCTCTGCGTTTGACACTTTATGTTATTTCCCGAGTTTGCGAACACAGAAGCAGCACTTCCGACGATTACAGTATTTGAAATACAGCTAAACCAAGAGTTTATTCCGGGACACTCAAAGAATGTCCACAGCCCTTTGGCGGCGCCTTGTGGGGATATTAACTCCGAATACACAGGTGATTGCTCATTGCCTACAGCTCTAGTCGGCTAGTGCCTGACGTTATTAATCTTACCAGTTCATCTGCTATTTTTTCCTTTATTTAACTGCTTGTTTATGATTTTTTTGTCTGTAATATTTTTAATGAACAGAGTGACCCAAAAACCCGTTAAATTTGAAAATTCAATGCGTCACGGAATAATGTAGGTATAAAGGAAAAATCTGATACACATGCTTTGAAATGACGTGGGGTTTTATTGACACCAAAAAAGTGTACAAAATTATAATAGATGGCTTGATTCAAATGGCTCTGAGCACTATGGGACTCAACTTCTGAGGTCATCAGTCCCCTAGAACTTAGAACTACTTAAAACTAACTAACCTAAGGACATCACACACATCCATGCCCGAGGCAGGATTCGAACCTGCGACCGTAGCGGTCTCGCGGTTCCAGACTGAAGCGCCTAGAACCGCACGGCCACTCCGGCCGGCATAATAGATGGCGCTTCATATTATACAAAAGGAAGACTCAGTATAACAATTGATTTTTAGCAAAGATATGATCTTTATAACTAATGCTCAACAAGGCGACCGACATTCATCAACCATATCTGTAGCTGAGGGACAAATTTGTGAACAGCACTGTACAGCATATCAGTAGGCACGATGTGAATTTGGCGTCAGATGTCGTCTTTTGCCATGCATAATGGGATCGGACAAACGCGGTAAGCTTGTGACTTCAGGTAAGCCCGCAACCAATAATCACATGGATTGAAGTCTGGAGACGTGGAAGGCCAAGATTGACGGAGATGGCCTATCAACATGAGATCCTCACCAAACGATGTGCGCAAGAGATCCTACCAGCAGTTGTTTATCAGTCAGTGTAGGGGTGAAGCGATTTTGTAACATATCGCCGAACCTCGTCCTCATTGCGCTGACGTTTCCCATGCGGTGTCACTGACGTCTGGTGTCCATCGCCACCTCTTGGTCGGCTTTTGCACTAGCTTTTGGGGTCAATAAAACCCTATGTCATTCCAGACATGCGTGTTAAGCTTTATCTTTCTGTCTATATTATTCCGTTAATTAGTGCATATTCAAATGTTAACGGATTTTCGGGTCATCATGTACTTGTGATTATCCAAAAGCATCAAACGCCAAATAAAAAAAATTAAAGATTCAGTTTCATTATAGAGGAATGCCTTTTGTGTTTGCCACACAGAAAATTTAATATTTCCGGCCCGCCCCCTCCACGCCCCCCCCCCCCCTCCCTTTCACCCGGCCAAGGCGTAAGTACCTCTAAGTTGTGAACTATTGGTCTAAATAATGGTTAGTGTGGAGTCATGGTGCATTAAACCAGTCAATAACTGCCTCTTAATAAAAAAAAAAGTATGTCAACACGAGTAAAAGTTCCATGACTTTACGAAAGAAGCAAATGCCTGAACTCTGTTACCTGCAAAAGACAGGCGGTAGCAGTTCGCTCGCAAAGCCACCGAGCGCCGAGGTGGTCCAGCCTTAGGCAGGCCGGCCGGCCAGCCCATTCATGCAGGAGCTCTATTGTCAAAACCAATAGCAGCAGGCAACGTCATCCTGTTAGCTCTGGAGGGGGCTGGAGTGCCGGCAGCCAGCAAAAGCGGCCGCTGTGGCGCCGGCAGAGGGGTGGGGAGGGCGAATGCTGGCACCTCATGTAAAATGGATCCCGGCTGTGGAACCGCCAGCCGCCGACAGGACAGCCCGCGAGGGGCAGTTAGCGAGTACTCGTGTTACAGTCCGTGTACTGGACGCGTTTCACGGTGGTTCCCCTAAATTAGCAACGCGATTGCAAGATTACCCACATCGAACGCCGTTTTCAGAGGACTCGCATGCTTTGTACTGAGTGCTTACAACAAGAAGTGCAGCTACTCACACAGGTCCACTGTGGGTTGTAATTAACTTATGGCGGTGAAACCTTACAGAAATGCTAATGCGTTAATGTGGAAACCGATTTACGCTGAAAAAAAGTTAGGTGTAAACATAGTGCTGTCAAAGTAAAGACATACACAGGGTGATCCATTGATAGTGACCGGGCCAAATATCTCACGAAATAAGAATCAAATGAAAAAACTACAAAGAACGAAGCTCGTCTAGCTTGAAGGGGGGAACCAGATGGCGCTAAAGTTGGCCCGCTAGATGGCGCTGCCATAGATCAAACGGATATCAACTGCGTTTTTTAAAATAGGAACGTCCATTTTTATTACATATTCGTGTAATACGTAAAGAAATATGAATATTTTAGTTGGACCACTTTTTCGCTTTGTGATAGATGGCGCTGTAATAGTCACATACGTATAAGTACGTGGTATCACGTAACATTCCGCCAGTGCGGACGGTATTTGCTTTGTGATACATTACCAGTGTTAAAATGGACCGTTTACCAAATGCGGAAAAGGTCGATATCGTGTTGACGTATGGCTATTGTGATCAAAATTCCCAACGGCCGTGCACTATGTATGCTGCTCGGTTTCATGGACGACATCATCCAAGTGTCCGGAGCGTTCGCCGGATAGTTACGTTAATTAAGGAAACAGGAAGTGTTCAGCCACATGCGAAACGTCAACCACGACCTGCAACAAATGATGATGCCCAAATAGGTGTTTCAGCTGCTGTCGCGGCTAGTCCGCACATCAGTAGCAGACAAATTGCGCGAGAATCGGGAATCTCAAAAACGTCGGTGTTGAGAATGCTACATCAACATCGATTGCACCAGTACCGTATTTCTATGCACCAGGAATTGGATAGCGACGACTTTGAACGTCGTGTACAGTTCTGCCACTGGTCACAAGAGAAATTACGAGACGATGACAGATTTTTTGCACGCGTTATATTTAGCGACGAAGTGTCATTCACTAACAGCGGTAACGTAAACCGGCATAATATGCACTATTGGGCAACGGAAAATCCACGATGGCTGCGACAAGTGGAACATAAGCGACCTCGGCGGGTTAATGTATGGTGTGGCATTATGGGAGGAAAGATAATTGACCCCCATATTATCGATGGCAATCTAAATGGTACAGTGTATCCTGATTTCTTACGTAATGTTCTACAGATGTTACTATAAGATGTTTCACTGCATGACAGAATGGCGATGTACTTCCAACATGATGGATGTCCGGCACATAGGTCGCGTGCGGTTGAAGCTGTATTGAATAGCATATTTCATGACAGGTGGATTGGTCGTCGAAGAACGTTCACCGGATCTGTCGTCCCCGGATTTCTTTCTGTGGGGAAAGTTGAAGGATATTTGCTATCGTGGTCCACCGACAACGGGGTCCGAACCGCACAATAACCCTGGGTTCGGTGTGGGGCGCCGGAGGGGTGAGTGGACTGTTGTAGCCTGTTATGGGGTTGTGTACCACTGCGGACTACGGCGGAGGCGAAGACTCTCCGTCGTTTCTAGGCCCCCAGTTCCATTCAATACAATACAAAGACATCTCAGGCCCATTGTACAAATTTTGTTTACGAAACTACTTAAGCCCGTTAACGCAGCGAGTCATATATAACTCTTTTCATTGGACTATATAGCAGAAAGTTATTACCTCTACGTTTCCCATTTTGAAATCTCCTGATAATTTCATTGTTTCTGATGGTGAAACGCACTTAATGGCAACATATCAAAACCGTTTATGAAATATTAAGTACTTTAAACGGAATAAGCTTACAGAGACATACAAAACCTGTATGATTATACAGCCAGTTACTCAAATGAAGATTGAAGACATATGGATAATTGTGGCAGAAGTAAGGTATATTGTTGTCCCTAAAATACCGTGTAACTCGTGGCCAATCCTCACATATATATTTTACAGTACGATTCCGTTTGCTAACAGTCGTCTAAAGCATTGAGAGGGAATTTACATCGATTATGTGGCTGTCGCCTGTCTGGACAATGTTATTGATACAGACATAAAACTTAGCGAGGGGCCGCAGTCGTTAGCACACTGGACTCGCATTCGGGAGGACGACGGTTCAATCCCTCGTCCGGCTATCCTGATTTAGGTTTTCTGTGATTTCCCTAAATCGCTCCAGGCAAATGCCGAGATGGTTCGTTTGAAAGGGCACGGCCGACTTCCTTCACCGTCCTTCCCTAATCCGATGAGACCGATGACCTCGCTGTCTGGTCTCCTCTCCCACAACAACCCCCAACAACCCCAACGGACATAATGCAGGTTGCATAAAACGACATCGGTAGGGGCAGCTGAATCACATCTTCTATACAAAGTGTCACAAATTGTGTAGTATGCTGGATTTATTCAAGTGAGGAAATGTTGTCATGTTTGCTAATAATAATTTCTGATTCTGTATTTTATGTAATGTGTAAACATTGTGCATGGAGTTACCTCTATATGTTTATTATTCTTAGGTCTGAAGACGGTCACCGTTGACCTAAATTAATTACCTGATTAATAAACCTTTATTATTTGTGACTGGGCTTATAATGGAACAGAGATCGAAAATTTTTAAAATTTACAGTTCTTATAATTGTACCTGATTATCACGAGTTGTGAAAGAGCAAAATTGTTTAAAAAGCGCGTAGTCATAAACTCTAAACTACAAGGAATCACCCCATGGTACACTTGTGATAACGTTCCATGACTTCTAGTATTTTACTACGCTCATTACACATAATGAAAGACCATGCGTCATGAATTATGGTTAGGAAGGGAGGAAAGTGGAAGGGGGAGAGCAGAGGCGCTGACACTGTGCGCTATTAAAATGTAAGAAAGATGTTGTACTAAAGTTGATATACGGTTTAAGCATTTAGGAAGCATTTAGACGATGCAACTAACAGTGATACAGGTAACATCTTGTTGAAATTCATAAATAAATTAACACATTGTTTCACCAGAGGGCGTCTGAGATGCATTCTCTTTGGCTCTGAGCACTATGGGACTTAACTTCTGAGGTCATTAGTCCCCTAGAACTTAGAACTACTTAAACCTAACTAACCTATGGACATCACACACATCCATGCCCGAGGCAGGATTCGAACCTGCGACCGTAGCGGTCGCGCGGTTCCAGACTGTAGCGCCTAGAACCGCTCGGCCACCCCGGCCGGCAGATGCATTCTCTGTCACGTACAATGGGTTCAGTGTGACTGCGGCCGACAAGCCGCTCAGCCACGCTGCCAGAAAATGCGATCTGCTAAGTCATCTTCTACCGAGTGGTGCTGCCACAAAGCTGGAGAGTTGCAGCTAACGGCGCCGTCCGAGTACGTCGTCAAAATTGTTGCAGTACACCCAACTCTAGAAGTCACACTGGAGATTATTTTATCTTATTCTTTCAGGGATGTCGTGTGACTAGAGTCTCCCGTCGGGTAGACCGTTCGCCGGCTGCAAGCCTTTCGATTTGACGCCACTTCGGCGACTTGCGCGTCGATGGGGATGAAAAGATGATGATTAGGACAACACAACATCCAGTCCCTGAGCGGAGAAAATCTCCCACCCAGCCGGGAATTGAACCCGGGCACTTGGGATTGACATTCTGTCGCGCTGACCACTCAGCTACCGGGGGCGGACTAATCTTTCAGGTGATACCCTTCGGCTGACGGATGCGTGTCTTAGTACAGTCGACGCCACATTGTGCGACTCGCATGCCTGTGATGAGGATGAAATGATGGTGAAGACAACACAACACCCAGTCCACGAGCGGAGAAAATCTCGAACCCGGGCCCGCTGCACGGGAGGCAACACGTAACCACTCAGCTAAGCAGGCGGACAACTAATAGATATATTTTAACATGTTGGAAGAATTTCAGATTTATGGGTATCATCTGAAAGAATATATCTGAAATTCTTCCAACATGTTAAAACATATTTATTAGGTGTCCGCCTGCTTAGCTGAGTGGTTACGTGCTTGCCTCCCGTGCAGCGGGCCCGGGTTAGAAATTTTCTCCGCTCGTGGACTGGGTGTTGTGTTGTCCTACTCATCATCATTTCATCCTCATCGCAGGCGCAGTCGCACAATGGGGCGTCGACTGTACTAAGACTCGCACCCGGCAGCCGAACTTCCCGAGATGCGGCCTCCCAGCCGGCAATGCCATCCGATCATTTCATTTCATATCATATCTATTAGGACCCAAGTGTAAAATCCAAGATGTCTCTATTGCTCCTACCAGCCATATAGATTCACTTAAATACTCTCCAAATGCTCTACGTATGTTCTCATTAATATGACGGAAAAACGTCCTGTTTTATGAACATTCCGCTAATTTCATATTGCCAGTTTACGACTGATCTCTGACGAACTGATACTTTCTAGTACATTGCCGTATTATTCTCCTCGACAAATATATAGTAGTATTCTTCCTTATTTGAAAGCACGTGCAATAAGTTACTCCGGAACATTGATTTCTTCTCATCGCTCTACTTCTTTCCTTTCAGTGCACACCCGAATCTCATTCCACACGTCTCTCCGAGAAAAGCCAGTACTTCCACTGTCTAAGCTAGTCACGTCCATTTACGGAAAATTCGCCCGGAGCGCGGGGGTCCCTGGAGGACGAAGCGGTCGGAGATAAGCTCCTAGCGCCACGAGTCGACGTGGTGAACTTTGCCAGAGGAGCCAAAGCCGCTGACAGCGCTAGACTGTAGCAAGAGCTCCGCTACGGAGTTCAGAACAGCAAGAAGAATTTCTGCTATTTCTACAGTTTCGCTGCTCGATGACGACACTTCGTAATGAGCGCCTATTACGAAGCTGCACAACCGCCGTGGATTGTAATATACTTAATACCAAATCATCTGCGAATGCGAAATTAGGTGAAATTTACGGCTATGAATGGGAGTTTTTCCGTATTTTCGTATACTGCCTCCTGCCTGCACCGGGCTGCCCAATTGGCAGGAAATACGTTCTACTTCACACGAGGACCGTCATAACCGTTCTGCATTTGTGCCCGTTTTGCTTTCTACCGCATCTGCCTGAACGGGAAAACTAAAATGTCAACCTACTTTGCTTGCCTATATACATCGTGTTCCGTAATTCTGTGCCGCACTGTCTTATTCTCAAGCAACATCTTATGTAGCCTTTGCAGAAACAAACCATCATGTCTATCTATGATACAGATATTTTCCTAATCTCATTTAATTGTAGACTCGTTCATACTTTGGTCTCTATCTCGAAATATGTGTTCGCGTGGCTCTTGTAACATCTAAATGGACAAGGGAATATGCAAGAGGAGAAGCACTGTCAGAGCTACGGAGAGAAAAAAAAAGGGAGATACACCAACGGACAAACACACACAACAGATAGTAGGACGGAGATTTGATTCATTTCATCCATCATACAGAAAAGTGACTTCTTTATCGTAACATCAACTTCCCCACCATCGAAAACATCGAAAAAATACTGGACAGGCGGGGTGTGGAGACAGAGAGAGAGAGAGAGAGAGAGAGAGAGAGAGAGAGAGACAGAGACAGAGAGGAAAAAGGGGGGGGGGAGAGGAAGGCAAAGAGGAGAGACGGTGGGACGGAGCGAGGCTGTTTATTGATTTTGTTGCGTAGCAGCTTTGTTGTAGAAGTTGTGTGAGTGAGCATGGCAGTAACCCTTTAAGCAGATTTCAGAGAGATTTAGTCATAAATGCCTGCTATAGCCATGTAGAACCACAGGATGGGTGTTGTATACATTACAGATGGAAATTCTAATTTAAGTGACCCAAGCAATCGCTAAATTATTTCTCTTGAAACTTGTTGTCGTAAGAGGCCACATGGCCTATATCGCGACTGACCTATGCTCCGCCTACTTATGATGCTCACAAGACAACTTAAATAAGCTCCACCTTTCCTTCCTTCGTATCACTATGAACTGTTAAGTGTTACACACACACTCAGGACAGACAAAAAATATGTCTACTAAGCACAAATGGAAGAACAATATATGCGCTATCGAGGTGTTTCGGGGACACACAAACAACGAAAAGCTCTACAAGAAGTCTACAAATAATAACCTGTAACAAAAATCATGAAAACAATTAAAGAAAAATAATCAACCCTCAGATGGTCATTTTTCAACAATATTGACAATTTTGTGGAAAAACTGCGCTCTAAGAGATCTGAAGAGGTGCCATTATTCGTTAATGCAAAATATAGGTCACGAAGCTAAGGGATTTATCACAAAGTAACATCACAAGTTAAGTGAAAGCAGGCAGTGTTCGTTCATTGTCCCAAACGAGAGAAGGATTGAACTTAACGAAATCAGTAATATTCATTACTAAATTCAAATATACAGCCACAGCGCACTTTCAGTATCTTCATTCACTCGAATCCTTTAAACGACATAACTTCAATTTAATTAAATAGAGCTTAAGTACTGATGCTTTTTAAGGAGACAGTGCAAGTAATTCTTCCTTGTATATTTATTTATCTATCCTCACTTTTGCATCCACCTACTTTGGAATAATCACGTGGAAGAAAAGGGACGGTCAATGAAAACAGCTGCAATAATTTCTGCAAATGACCGTCAGGATCTCTAAGCTGGCACAGCCGCAAAAACAATGCAGCGGTGTTCGGAAGGAGCAGGCATCGAAACCAGTCTGTCTATACGAATTTAGCTTTCACGGGACCTACAAATCACATAGTCTATTTATATTTCACAGAAGGTTAATGATTTGTTAATCTTTTCCTTTTCTAATGAATTTAGTAATTAAATAATACACAGAAGAATTGAAAAGAAAAAAAAATGTTCAAATGTGTGTGAAATCTTATCGGACTTAACTGCTAAGGTCATCAATCCCTAAGCTTACACACTACTTAACCTAAATTATCCTAACGACAAATACACACCCCCATGCCCGAGGGAGGACTCGAAACTCCGCCGGGACCAGCCGCACAGTTCATGGCGGCAGCGCCTTAGACCGCTCGGCGAATCCCACGCGGCATGGAAAAGAAAATAAGGGTTTTGTTAATTGCGATTGTTTTGGCTTTAGGAATGGTAGAGGCACAGAGAGGCAATTCTGACACTGTACTTCGTAACAGAGCCCTACTCAAGATAAATCTAAACACCTTCATAGAATTTGTCGAAGTAAAAAAAAAAAAAAAAGCGTTAAATTCTCAGAAAAATTATATAAACTACAGGGAAAGGTGAATAATATGCAACAGGTACAAGAACCAAGACGGACCAATAAGAACAGAAGACAAAGAACGAGGTACGTTGAACCCGTACATCGGATAAGTGAAAACGAATATAAAGTATTGGTTCAGTAGAGAGATTAAAATTCAGACTGAAAGGTTATCGATGATACGATTCACTCTGTGAAAATGAGAAAGAATTAGAAGACCTCTTGACTGAGATAAACAAACGAGCGCAGAAAATAAGCTGAGATTAAACCTTAATTGAGGACCTGCAGCCAAACTATCTGCGCGCTAGTCACATTGGACCTTCTCGTGGATTTATCGTATGGAGTGGTTATCCCAAGCACACTGACTGCAAAATTGTTCGTCAGTCTGGTGACTTGCCCTGCTGTACTGCCATACAGTAACAGCATTCCAGGGGATGTTTTCCAGCTGGATAACGCTAGCCCACGTACCGCTCTTGTAACCCAACATACTCTACAGTGTGTCCACATGTTGCCTTGGCCTGTTCGATCACCAGATCTGTCTCTAATAGAGCACATACGGGACATCATCGGAAGCCAAACAGCGTCATCCACAAACAGCATTATCCTTCCCTGTATTGTCCGACCAAGTGCAACAGGCACGGAACTGCATTCCACAGAGTGACGTCTGGCACCTGTAGAACAAAATGCATGCCCGTTTGCACACTTGCACTCAACGTCCAAGCGGTTACACCGCTTATTTAAGCACCAGCATTTCAACTTTTGCAACAGCTTATCTTTCGCTTACGTTGCATTGTTGATCACGTAAAGATGGTGTCTAGAGAAATGTATTACCGAAATTTCATTACTATACTTCATTATTTTTGGTGTAGGGATTGTTTTCCGCCAATGTATTTTCCGACGTCCTAGAAGAGATACTACGCCCTGCGAAGGACAGTCTCGGCCTCAGGATCCCTGGCGTTTACAATATTCCTTGTGAGTGAGGAAGCACTTACATCGGTCAGTCCACCCGCACCGTTTCCGACCGCTGTGCAGAACATCAAAGGAGATCGAGAGCTGGAGAAACATGCAGCCTCATAAAAAATACAAAATACTGTTTCACGAAAAAAGTTTCCTCCCAGGCTTCTACGTATTGGGACACGTAACCATGGAGGCTGTGGAAATTAGGTAGTGTGAGGAGATCTTCAACCATGACGGCGAATATAATCTTAGCGATGCATGTAAGGGAACTCTCGATACAGAGAAGAGACAGAGATATTCGTCGCAATATTTACGCTACAACAGGAGCGATGGCGCCACCAGCGCAGAATTTGACACCATCTGCGACAGCATTACGTAATCACTGACCAATCAGGAGCCGTCTATGGGCTATATGAGGCCACCACAGCAACGGTTTTGACAGTTACTTGATCCTGATTAAGAAGACGGGTGTAGTCTGGTGGTCTTAAAAAGATATACAATCTTCTGAAGTCGGTGTGGTTAAAGAGGTTTTGTTGGAAACGTAACAGCAAAACAAATCTTGGCTATTTAATTATGCCTGAGCAATGAAATTTGTATGTATATTTCTTTGACAAATTTCACATTTATGAGTTGGTACAATGTAGTTATTCAAGCAATTATTTTTCAAAAATTATGTCTATTTATTGACAACATGTCAGATTTAAGAAAGAAATAAGTTCTGACGAGAAGCTACAGAAAATTATTTCCTGATCAGAGCAATTAGTGTGCAATAAAAATATCATGCAATAAAAACATTAAGCATGCCATAGTCATTAAAAAAATGGAGTCCCATGCTTCTTGACACAGCATATGGGATCGATGCGGGAGACCCGCACCACCGTACTAGGCAAGGTGGTTTGCCGTTGCCTAACTCCGACCGTAGTGGGGATGAATGATGATGAAGACGACACAACAATACCCAGTCATCTCGGGGCAAGTGAAAATCCCTGACCTTACCGGGAATCTAACCCGGGACCATGTGCTCGGGAAGCGAGGGCGCTAGCGCGAGAACATGAGCTGCGGACCCATAGTGACTAAATAGAATAATTAAATATGTGCGACAACGGAGATCATACCTCTTGTTGGCAAACGAATCTGTTGCAACTGATTCGCAGTGGCCGTGGAAATACACTCCTGGAAATTGAAATAAGAACACCGTGAATTCATTGTCCCAGGAAGGGGAAACTTTATTGACACATTCCTGGGGTCAGATACATCACATGATGACACTGACAGAACCACAGGCACATAGACACAGGCAACAGAGCTTGCACAATGTCGGCACTAGTACAGTGTATATCCACCTTTGGCAGCAATGCAGGCTGCTATTCTCCCATGGAGACGATCGTAGAGATGCTGGATGTAGTCCTGTGGAACGGCTTGCCATGCCATTTCCACCTGGCGCCTCAGTTGGACCAGCGTTCGTGCTGGACGTGCAGACCGCGTGAGACGACGCTTCATCCAGTCCCAAACATGCTCAATGGGGGACAGATCCGGAGATCTTGCTGGCCAGGGTAGTTGACTTACACCTTCTAGAGCACGTTGGGTGGCACGGGATACATGCGGACGTGCATTGTCCTGTTGGAACAGCAAGTTCCCTTGCCGGTCTAGGAATGGTAGAACGATGGGTTCGATAACGGTTTGGATGTACCGTGCACTATTCAGTGTCCCCTCGACGATCACCAGTGGTGTACGGCCAGTGTAGGAGATCGCTCCCCACACCATGATGCCGGGTGTTGGCCCTGTGTGCCTCGGTCGTATGCAGTCCTGATTGTGGCGCTCACCTGCACGGCGCCAAACACGCATACGACCATCATTGGCACCAAGGCAGAAGCGACTCTCATCGCTGAAGACGACACGTCTCCATTCGTCCCTCCATTCACGCCTGTCGCGACACCACTGGAGGCGGGCTGCACGATGTTGGGGCGTGAGCGGAAGACGGCCTAACGGTGTGCGGGACCGTAGCCCAGCTTCATGGAGACGGTTGCGAATGGTCCTCGCCGATACCCCTGGAGCAACAGTGTCCCTAATTTGCTGGGAAGTGGCGGTGCGGTCCCCTACGGCACTGCGTAGGATCCTCCGTAGGATCCTGCGTAGGTCATGGCGTGCATCCGTGCGTCGCTGCGGTCCGGTCCCACGTCGACGGGCACGTGCACCTTCCGCCGACCACTGGCGACAACGTCGATGTACTGTGGAGACCTCACGCCCCACGTGTTGAGCAATTCGGCGATACGTCCACCCGGCCTCCCGCATGCCCACTATACGCCCTCGCTCAAAGTCCGTCAACTGCACATACGGTTCACGTCCACGCTGTCGCGGCATGCTACCAGTGTGAAAGACTGCGATGGAGCTCCGTATGCCACGGCAAACTGGCTGACACTGACGGCGGCGGTGCACAAATGCTGCGCAGCTAGCGCCATTCGACGGCCAACACCGCGGTTCCTGGTGTGTCCGCTGTACCTCGCGTGTGTTCATTGCTTGGACAGCCCTCTCGCAGTTTCCGGAGCAATTATGGTGGGTCTGACACACCGGTGTCAATGTGTTCTTTTTTCCATTTCCAGGAGTGTACATTTAAATGTGTAGCATGAAAAATTGCGTTAAAGCTGACAAAAAAAAGAAAAAAAACTAGAAAAGTAATGACTACTACTGTCATATCCTAACCCATACAAGAGAATAAAGGAATAATGCAGATTACAGATTAAAAAAAATGTTGTGTCATTTGTCTTCTTACTGGTTTGCTGCGGCCAGACACAGCTACCTCTCCTTTGCTAACCTCTTACACTTGGTTATATATCTTAACCTGTCTTTCCTTACCGTTTTTCCCCCTTACGGCTCCCTGTAGGTGGAGGTTATCCGATGATATCATAACACGTGTCCTATTATCTTGTCCCATAGTCAGTGCTATCAATGTATTTTGTCCTTTGTCGTTTCTGCGCCGAAACTCTTCATTTAGCACCTTACCGTCTCCACAACTTTCAGGATCTTCCCGCAACACTGCGTCTCAAACTTGTCGAGTCTCTTCTTCTACGGTTTTCCCACAGTATGTTATTCACTTCCATACAATGTGGCAGATGTCCATTCTCAGAAGTTCTTCCCTCAGATTAAGGCCCTTACTTGATAGCAGTAAACTTCTTTTTGGCGAAGGATACCCTCTTTGCCTGAGCTAGTCTACTTCTTATATCCTCCTTGCTTCAAACTTTATGCATTATTTGCCTTCTAAAGTGGCAGAATTTCTTCGTCTAGTAAGTGATTAGGATATCGTGTTTATTATTAATTTCATTTACATTTCTCCTAACGCGCTTTGGCTTGACACCACTGAAGTCGCAGATGGCGGTGGTTTGGGCTCTGTGGAATGCACGCTACAGGGCGCATGGCTCGGAGCTGATTTTGAAGTAACTGAATTGTAACAGTTCTTTGTGCCACTGTGGTGCCAGCTGCTGCTCAGATTGCTGCTGCAGATGCAGTGCGATGCCAACTCCGAACACGACAGTCCTCTCCCTCGGTAGTGCCATGTGGCCGTCGGAGCCCAGTCCTCTTGCGACCCTACATTCTCGTGCCCACCTCTGTCAGCAATTATGCACGGTGGCTACATTCCTGTCAAGTCTTTCTGCAATATTGCTGCCAGCGCCCTGTTGTGCAACTGGTGCGAAATATGAATAGACACCATCTTTCAGATGTAGAATCACGCCTAACAATTTCTGTTTAAGGCGCACAACTCTTTCTTGGTGTTACGACTTTTTTCCCGTCTCTATAGATCTGATACCTCGGCTTCCCAGTACTCTGACTATTTTGTAGGGAGTAGTGCCGCAGAAACGAATCATCCAATGAGTGGGTTATCACGTGAATGTCCAACATTTTCAGCTGTTCTTGGAGAACGATGAATTCATGTCAGGTGACGCATAGCCGTTCTTCCGGAACACAACTCCTCGGAATCCACGTGGTCCTCGTCAAACAGTTTTTGCTCTGCGTAGCATCGTACACTACTGGCCATTAAAATTGCTACACCACGAAGATGACGTGCTACTGACGCGAAATTTAACCGCCAGGAAGAAGATGCTGTGATATGCAAATGATTAGCTTTTCAGAGCATTCATACAAGGTTGGCGCCGGTGGCTACACTACAATGTGCTGACATGAGGAAAGTTTCCAACCGATTTCTCATACACAAACAGCAGTTGACCGGCGTTGCCTGGTGAAACGTTGTTGTGATGCCTCGTGTAAGGAGGAGAAATGTGTACCATCACGTTTCCGACTTTGATAAAGATCGGATAGTAGCCTATCACGATTGTGGTTTATCGTATGGCGACATTGCTGCTCGCGTTAGTCGATATTCAATGACTGTTGGCAGAATATGGAATCGGTGGGTTCAGGAGGGTAATACGGAATGCCGTACTGAATCCCAACGGCCTCGTATCACTAGCAGTCGAGGTGACAGGCATCTTATCCACATGGTTGTAACGGATCGTGCAGCCACGTCTCGATCCCTGAGTCAACAGATGGGAACGTTTGCACGACAACAACCATCTGCACGAACAGTTCGACGAAGTTTGCAGCAGCATGGACTGTCAGCTCGGATACCATGGCTACGGTTACCCATGACGCTGCATCACAGGCAGGAGCGCCTGCGATGGTGTACTCAACGACGAACCTGGGTGCACGAATGAAAAAACGTCATTTTTTCGGATGAATCCAGGTTTTGTTTACAGTATCATGATGGTCGCATCCGTATTTGGCGACATCGCGTTGAACGCACATTGGAAGCGTGTATTCGTCATCGCCATACTGGCGTATCACCCGGCGTGATGGTATGGAGTGCCACTGGTTACACGTCTCGGTCATCTCTTGTTCGCATTGACGGCACTTTGAACAGTGGACGTTACATTTAAGATGTGTTACGACCCGTGGCTCTACCCTCCATTCGATCCCTGCGAAACCCTACATTTCAGCAGGATAACGCACGACCGCATGTTGCAGGACCTGTACGGGCCTTTCTGGATACAGAAAATGTTCGACTGCTGCCCTGGCCAGCACATTCTCCAAATCTCTCAGCAATTGAAAACGTCTGGTCAATGGTGGCCGAGCAACTGGCTGGTCACAAAACGCCAGTCACTACTCTTGATGAACTGTGGTATCGTGTTGAAGCTGCATGGGCAGCTGTACCTGTACACGCCATTCAAGTTCTGTTTGAGTCAATGTCCAGGCGTATCAAGGCCGTTATTACGGCCAGAGGTGGTTGTTCTGGGTACTGATTTCTCAGGATCTATGCACCCAAATTGCGAGAAAATGTAATGACGTTTCAGTTCTAGTATAATATATTTGTCCAATGAATACCCGTTTTTCATCTGCATTTCTTCTTGGTGTAGCAATTTTAATGGCCAGTAGTGTATTTAAAACTGCTCTCTTCTGGACTGGATGGTGAAAAATCTGTGTGTTAACATAGAAACCAGTGTGCATCGCGTTTCGGTATTCTGAGTGGCCGAGACTTCCGTTGCACCAAAACATCTAGAAACTAGAGCCTTTCTTCTTTCCCTATTTCGCTAGTGAAATGAATGTTTGGGTGCATATTGTCCATATGTTCGTGGAAGTGCTCAAGAGTTCCTACGTTGTGTGGCTATACCATTAACGTGTCGTCAACACAACGATAACATGAAGTTGGCGAAGGGGAGCCAAATTTAATGCACATTTCTCAAAACGTTTCATAAAAAAATGTGTGAGAAAATCTTCAACCGTGACTGCGAATATAATCTTAGCGGTGCACGGAAGCAAGCTCTCGATACAGAGACTCAGAGATATTCGTCGCAATGTTTACACTACGACGGGAGCTGTGGCGCCACCAACGCAGATGTTGGCACCATCTGCGACAGCATTACGTAATCACCGACCAATCAGAAGCCGTCTATGGGCTATATGAGGCCACCGCAGCAGCAGTTTTGATAGGCAGGTATTCCTGACGAAGACGACGGAAGTAATCGTCGAAAGCTCGAGCGTTTACAGTGAACTGACGCGGCAAGAAGTCCGAGAATATTTTATTCAGCTTAACGTAAATGTCGCGTGACTAGGGCCTCCCGTCGGGTAGACAGTTCGCCAGGTGCAAGTCTTTCGATTTGACGTCACTTCGGCGACTTGCGCTTCGATGAGGATGAAATTATGGTGATTAGGACAACACAACGCTCAGTCCCGGAACGGAGAAAATCTCCGACCCAGCCGGGAATCGAACCCGCGCCCTTATGATCGATAGTCTGTCGCGTCGACCACTCAGCTACTGGGGGCGGACAACTTTGACGATGATTTGTACAATGTCAGAAGATTTCAAAAGTCTGACATATGCTGAAGAAAAATCTTTTGCAGTACCACTTGATTTTGTCCCAGAGCCCGAAACTGCAATAGTGAAGTAAAATAATTTTCTAAGTCAACGGCAAAGTAGATGTCTTTCGAAAAGCCTATAAATGAGGAAGGTATAATGTCGTAGTATGGACTGCATGGGGACGGCCTTGAGGGGAAAGAAAAAAACAAGACTCGGGCTCAGCGAGTCTATGAATGCCGCCGAAGGAGAAGACAAAACCTTCCCTTTCACTACACCCTACGCCCTACACCCTAGAAGCAGCCAAGACTGAATTTTCAGCTCATGAACTCAGATTGCCTATAAAATTAGCATTTCTCATAATTACTGATGTCCAATGTTTATTTTAGGAGCGTCTCCGCTTATTCCCTTTTCTGGTATGAAATGAGCATACAGTATCTCTCACAAGCGTCGTTGCCTTAATTGGCATACATATTCAGTACTGTAAAAGATCCCTTCCACAGATAAGCCTGTGCATGCAGGAGAAGATCCGTGGTGATAGAATTGATTCAGCAGCTGAGCCGTGCAACGCCGACGCCCTTCGGCACATTTATATGCATCGTAAAAACGTTCTAACCTAGCATCTACTTTCCATTTTACAAGTCCTATAGCCCTCCATTATTTAAATGTAACAGGCAGATGAGGTCGTTGACATCAACAAATACTTATTACGTCCTCTTTGATGATTCTGATACGCATAATACCCTGCGAAAAGCCGCAAAATTGTCTAAGGAAATTGATTTACCTGTTATTTACTGTCTGGTAGCAGCAGTGTGTGGGGGTGGCGGGTAAAAATTTATTTAAATGCCGTCTTATTCACTATTGCCATTTGAAAGCAAGTCTTTCTATTACAACAGCACATTTAGCAGTTCAGAGGGGACCTCTACGGTACGTTCCTACCAGATTGGCTTTCACCCTGAGTAAAATTACTCAAATGAAAGTTTACAATAAATATTCAGAATAAATACTCGCCATAAAAGTGGAAATAAAGTCATCACTTGCCACGCGGAATTTTAATTCACACGGACAGCACAGTAACCGTTACTTTGGTGAATACTAAGCTATGTACAGTCCTTGCGAGTTCACTATCCGTTTTTACCGCAAAATCCGCGCTTTGGTACAGTTCGGCTCTGACGTCATCCGAGACAGAGCGCAATCCGACGTTTAACAGACGCGGATTTTGTATTAGCTGAATGCGAAGTGAACTTCTCTACTGCCTCGCGGGCTGTATTTATATAGATGCCGGAGCGGACGGCCGAGGGAACATCTGTTGTCTACGGCTATCTGCATATTGCAGCAGCCGCCGAACGACGCTTTCTCGGGCACATAAACTTTAAAAATATCGCTACAAATTACTTCAGAAACCTCTTAATTTTTATTTGTATTCATTTAAGTTGTCTGAAAGTACAGAAAAATTTTCAGCTTGCTAGAATGAAAACGTTGCCTTCCAGAATTTTTATAGCGGAACTAACGGTAGATCGTTACCTCTGAAACACATCTTTACTAGAATTTTTGTCGGCAGTTATTAATACCACAACTCTAAAATTTGGTATAACACTATCACTTGGTATCTTTTATCATCCACTTTAACCAAAATTCCCTATCATTAAAATTATAGGTACTTAATCTACAACAATTAGGTACATTTTAGTTACATAATTGGTTTTTACTTAATTACTCAAAAATTATAAGAGGTAGCTTAACGTGGCCTCTCAGCTGTTATTTTTGGGGTGAACTGAAGCATAAAACAAATTTTCATGTTTCTAAGTCCATTATTTAGCGCTTTTGATTTTTCCTAAAAACGAGGATTGCGGCGTTAATTTTTGTTTTATGGTTTTGAAACCTTGTGAGTTCTAAACTGCACCTTCTAACTAAATTCTGGCTTTCTAGCTTCATTATTTATTGCCACTTATTTTTCTCTTAAAATGGCATTTTTACTTAAACTGTTAAGTCTAGAACATAAGGACTTGGTATTTGGAACATTATAACACTAACTATATTTTAACAACGTTTTAAACATAAATTTTGATTTTTAATTTCATACTTAATTGTGATGCAATACTTGTGCGCTACGCGCAGACCCGTTATGGTAGCGTGTAGCTACTAGCTGTGAACTGGGGTAAAAGTCCCGGCACACACTCTCGCCTCTGTATCTCACACACGATACAGCGCTTGCTTTGCTTCAAGTGTACCTTGCTAAAGTAGCTGATAATTTTAAACATATTGGTGTGATGAAAGTACCTAATCCATACGTACTATAACAATGTACACTGACAAGCTAAAACATTATGACCATTGCCTACGGCGACGTTGGATGACGCCTGGAGGCGTTGCGGTAACAAACGAAAGTAAGCGGAGCAGACACGGAAGAGGAGTCACCCTAGCGAAGAAACGGGCAGGAAATGGGGAAATCCTTAGACAAAGGCCAGATTATTATTATGCGGAGCCTGTGAACGAGTATCACGAAAACGGTGAAACTGGTCGAATGTTACGTGCTACTGTCGTGAGCCTTCAAGGAAACAGATAGAACGACAGTGAAACTACCACTAGGCACTAAATGGTTGGACGTCCACGACACTTCCCGGAACTTGGAATCCAGACACTTGTTTGCTCTGTAAATTTGGACAGATGGTGATTTATGGCATATCTGCCGAAAGAGAACAATGCTGATGCACGCACGTTTCGGAGCACGCCGTTCATCGTACACTGTTGAACTTCGAGCTCCGCAGCAGACCACCCCTGTGTGTTCACATGTCGACCTGACGACATCGCAGAACTACGATTGCAGTAGGCAAGGGACCGTCGGGATTCAACAGTTGATCAATGGAAACGTATTTGCTCTTCGGGTGAATCACATTTTTTCTGCACTAGATCGATGGTCGTATGCAGAAACACCGTTATCGAGGTGAACGGCGGCTCCAAATGTGCAGCGCAGGTTGGTGGGAGCAGTATTATACTCCAGGAGACATTCCCCTGCGCTTTATTGGGGCCAAGCGTCATTTGTAAGTATTCGAAGACACTCTCAGCTGCAGATCAACTGCATCCCTTCATGTCTGATGTCTTCCCCGACGGCAACATCATCATTGTCCGTGTGTCGGAGCCAGAACCGTGCTACAGCGGTCTGACCAGCAGTGCAGTGAACTCACGTTGGTGTCTCGGCGAACAGATTCGCCTGATGTAAATCATATAGAACCCATAAGGGTCGCCATCGAGCGCCATCGTCGCATACACATTTCAGCCGCCCGTTATTTAATACATGACATCTAACGCCACATATATACACAAACCCAGCAACAAACTTCCGGATCACTGATGCGCGGAATCAGTGACGTATTTAGTTCCAAAGACGGACAAACAAGATATTAGGCTCATCAGTATGTATATATATATATATATATATATATATATATATATATATATATATATATATATATATAGTGCGTGTGTCCACGTATATTCCATACCTCCTCCTAAACCAGAGGACCAAACTTGGTACAAACGTAAGCACTTTACTGTCAGGCAACAATCGCTGTGACTGTAAAAACTACTTACCTATGATTGGGGTGTGGTGGGGGTGGAAATGTTGGATAGCAGGTGACGCGTGAATTCCCAGACTTTATTCACAAAGGACTTAAGACTGAAAGCGCATAGCTCCATGCAACAAACTTTAAACATAATTTCAAACATTTACGAAATGTTTTCTTGCTGACAAGCCCTGCAAAGTGATGAAAAAGCTCATCACTTACAAATTTACCGCTGTTCATGCAGTGGAAGTACAGGATGAGGCATGATGTTATAATATATTACTGCTTTACTACTAACTGCATTCGAGATACACACATGTAGCACTGAATGTACCCTCAAAATTATACCATTGTACGACAACTGGTTCAGGATATATGACGTCATAAACAATGTGATGCGTCAAAAATTGCCGCATGATGCATGACGTTTAAGCTTACTACTTCTTTGCCACTCACTCTATTCGCAATAAGTTTCGCAGACAGTATCCACATATGTCTCTGAATGTGCCTACAATATTATATAATTGTACCACAGATATTTCATGAGATACGACGTCATAAACATGTAGCATAAGGCCAAGCGCTGTGTGGTATGGGTGTGGACGCACAGCTATTAATAAACACCTGGGCAAAACCGGGTTTCGCTGCTAGTGTTTCACACAACACCGAAACGTTGTTATGGACAATTAATAGTACGTACCGAAGTGAATTGTCTTTTATCGAGGTATTACTCTGTATCTTTCACCGATCGAAATTTGGAAGAATTTAATTTATATAAACGTGTACTCCCCAAAACATTTTTTTAAATCTTTCTTTTGACCATTCATCACCTATAAGCATCTTGGTCTGGATTTCTATTAACTTCTTAATATGTATCAGTTAGGCCCTATGCTGAGGAACAGACTATAACATTATTGCTATAATGTTCTCCCCTGGTGTCATATGAGATACTTTTCCCAAACAAATTTATTACATAAACTTTTAAATCTTCCCTGCTACATTACTGCATTAGAAACGGTGGTATAAGACCCATGTCTTCACACCACCTTGTAACCTCCCCCTCACTTATCGACCTTAATGACAGTGAAAAATGAAACCGCGTGTACCTAATGGTAATTTTGGAAAAGCAATCGTCACCGAAGTTAACCTGTCGGTAAAGAGGGAGGAAAGGGTTACATCTAAATGAAAGGAAAAATGCAAATGAAACCGGTGGAAATTAATTTTGAAATAGGGATAAAGTTAATAAAGAAAGTAAATGTGCGGCCGTTACGTTAACAATCAACTAGCGGTAATTAGATATTTGAGATTTGGGGGAAATTACGGTCGCCAGTCCTATGGACAATTACTATAGTAACTGAAAAAGAAAGGTAATTACACATATAATTAGCACTAGAAGCGTGGCAACTGAAGGTTGACACGTGTAGTGTGAAAACTGAAAGTTTGTCAGAAGTAATAAATTTCGCTACACTCTGACTTAATTTAGCAAAAGAATTAATAAAACTGGAAAATCGAAAGTTAATTTAGTGACTGAAGTTAATAGTGAGCTTTCTTTCTGAAGCACAAGGTTAGTCTTGGACTACCTCAACAATCATTTCAAAAGCTACTTGAATCTACGCAATTTAGAAATAAGAGAATTAACTTTGAACTTGAATTAAATGATTCTGAACAATTAACAATAGTAAAATTTAGTACGTACCAAGCTGAGCTGCAGTCACAGGTAAGCTAAAATACGGTAACAACACTCGCACTCTTAATTTGTGCTTGTGCAATCTAAATATTGTAGCCAGCTGAACTTTGAAATTAAAGCAGTGAAATCGAATGATGCTGGCGTTTGAATTTCAACGACCCTCGGGCTCATTTCGGAAAAGGAAGGGACCCTGCTTGGCAATGCAATTGGGACAATGAGCAACAAAGGTTCATGCTAAGTTGCTGTAATTTTGCGAGGCGAATGGAACAATTTGAAAAGCTGAGGTCTGCCATACAGTTCTGAAACTTTACGTGCTTTTAGTCTTCCTTGTTGGTTGATTGAAGGTTTGAAGCCGTCGATCGAGGAGGTGGCGACAGTCACTCATTGTCGGCCGTCGCTGTTGCAGAAGCTGGATGTTGGCGCGCCTTCTTCTCGACACGGTCACCAGGCGAAACGGGCTCTTGATGTGCGCCAGCTAAAGCTTCCCGTCCGCGACACCATGTCAGAAACTATCATCGCGAGTCGAGCGCAATTACATGCTGCCAAACCCCGAAAGCGCGGCAACTCGCGGGAGCGTCACACAACACACCTGCTCCACTCGCTACTCCAGTCAGACTCTCTCTGCCCGCGCTCCACGCGGCAGAGTTAACACTACCAAAGATCCTACACACTTTGATTCTTCACACGACCCATCGATGTAATCGTTCGATAGCAGTTTTCCTTAGGCAAGACCCAGCGTAAAAATACAAATAATATTTACGAAACAAACCAATTATACGAGTACATCGACATAAATGCATAAATATATATATACAAATAGTAAAACAATTACAATATGTAAAGACACAGAAATGTTATATATTCAGGTAACAAAAATAAGGAAAACAAATTATAGTACAATAGATGGAAATAGGAGGATATGCATTTCCGGCGTTACAACCTACTCTTCTAGAACAGCACGCTGCCGAAATATATAATGGACGAATCAACATCTGCTCTTGGGAAGAGTCACAGCGAAAACTTGGGTCCTGGAGTGTAATCCAGGACATCGGTGTTCAGTTCAGTGACGAAAAAATCACTGTAACACTCCTTAACTTGCCGGACAAATAACAGCGAACTATGTGACGACGTCTGCATTTTTGACAAGAAATAGCGATCGAGTAACGATTTAACTTTTATAGGAAGCTATAGTCAGCAGATAAATAGAGGTAATTTTTGGATTTGTATATCTTCACGCGACAACCATGGAAGCAAACGAAATGCACTATAATTTCAATATAAACTTTTTTCTTCAGCACTTACCCCGCCCTGATAAGGTTATCTAATGCTGGAAGATTGTCGCTTCACGACTTGGCAATTAGTTTAATTATGTAGCTGTTGCACTTTGCATTTACGCTAAAGCAGGGAAGTTGTCTCAGTGAATCGCCTGAGATTTGATCAATGCGTAACCGTGAATACAGGATCTTCACATCGTCAGAATATGTCAAGTAACAAACTTCCCAGAAGGTCTCCACACGTTGACTCGCGTCCTCAGTTGACAGCTCGAGAAGAATTCTTAAATCTCATTATTTGCTTACTGTGGTTCACAGCTAGGGAGAGACTCGCAACCTAGTATTTGTCCACACCATTGTGGAAAGTGTCCAAAAACCACACTTGAGCTGATCAGTGATTCTCAATCTTCCGTGCTCGAGTCCTTGAATAAAGTTCTCAATTAATTTATCGAAACAAGTTAATCTACAGATTTATAACAAAGTATGCACTCATCAAAAGCTTGAGATTTTACTCGAATGTGACGCGGCGAGTTAACCTAAAACTTTTGATCACAGACAAATGGTTGTTGATCAGATGTACTTCTACCTATATGAGCAGTGCGCTTGTATAAAATGAACAATGACAGAAAGTATCAAAACTGACGTTTCTGTAATAAGCATACCGGGAAGTTAAGTAATCCCCCAAGTAGATGGTTCAAATGGCTCTGAGCACTATGGGACTTACCATCTGAGGTCATCAGTCCCCTACAACTTCGAACTACTTAAACCTAACTAACCGAAGAACATCACACACAGTCATGCCCGAGGCAGGATTCGAACCTGCGACAGTAGCGGTCGTGCAGTTCCAGACTGACGCTCGTAGAATCGCACGGCCACACCGGCTGCCCCCCCCCCCCTGCCCCCCCCCCCCCCCCCCCAAGGAGACATACGGAGCTAGGTGAAGCAATGGCTAGCTCATTGGATTCGCATTCAGGCTGGCTGGTTGGTTGATTTGCGGGAGGGGATTTGGGGGAAGGGACCAAACAGCGAGGTCATCCGTCCCATCGGGTTAGGGAAGGATGGGGAAGGAAATCGGCCGAGTACTTTGAAAGGAACGATTCCGGCATTTGCCTGAAACGATTTAGGGAAATCAGGGAAAACCGAAATCAGGATGGCCGGACGCGGGTTTGAACCGTCGTCCTTTCGAATGCGAGTCCAGTGTGCTAACCACTCCGCCACCTCGCTCGATCCGCACTCGGGAGGACGACGGTTCAAACCCGCTTCCGACCATCCTGATTTAGTTTTTCTGTGATTTCCCTAAATCGTTTCAGTCAAATACCGAGATGGTTCCTTTGATAGGGCACGGCCGCTTTCCTTTCCCATCTTTTCCTCATCCGATGGGACCGATGACGTCGCTGTTTGGTCACCTCCTCCAAATCAACCAACCAACGAGACATCATGCTAATACCATGTGACACCACGTCTTGCACTCAATTCTTCGATTATGTTGTATCCAGCTCAACCCACAATTTGATAATTGCATCCCGTAGAACTACAAATTCTTCGGGGACGTTGACCGTTACGTTGGTGCATAATTTTGTAGCGTTTGTGTTTTGCATGTTGGTATTCAGGTTGCTATGGCTCTATTTATCGATTATTATTTGCAGTTCACTGTTGTCATTTCAGATTTCATTTTGTTATTTAGACATAGCGAGTGGAGCCGTGGATGCTAGAAAATGGAGCGCCAAGTGGATAAATCGGAACGCTTTCGGCATATTCTTCTGTTTGAGTTCTATAGGGGGGGGGGGGGGGGTGACAGCAGCGGAGACAGCCAGCGCGTGTACGCGGATAATGCCATTGGACAGAGCACGGCAAGGAAATGGTTATCTAGTTTTAAAAAGGATCGTTTTCATGTTAGGGACTCTCCATATTCAGGAAGATCTTCGGTGTTCGATGAAGATCGTTTAAAAGCATTAATCCACAATGATCCACGTCAGTGTACTCGAGAACGGCAAATGTGATGAACTGCGGTCATTCCATTTTATTGTGCAACGTTTTAATGCAGTGGGGAAAGATCAAAAGTCGTGTGTATGGATACAGCATGCTATGAGCCAAAATCACAAAAATCAGTGCAACTCTGCTTGCTCGTCATCAATTGGCTCGTGAACAACACCGACAATTCCTGTCGTGTAGAGTTACTGGTGACGAGGAATGGTGTCTTTATGCTAAGTTAAAGAAAAGTACCAATTCCCCGTACAAAGATCTGCGCGCATCCACGAAAGATAATGTTATAGACCTACATTTGGTGGAAACCTACATTTGGTGGAACAGCGACGGTGTGGTGTACTACGAATTGCTTCCACTGCTGCATTGCTGACATTTAATTTCAACAGCTAAGACGTCTTGTAGATGCAATCCAACAACAACGACCAGGAAGACTGCGTGAAGTGACGCTACTCCACGATAACGCCCGCCCACATTCTGCTAGACTGACAAAAAAATACTATACAGGACTTGGGTTGGGAAATCCTTCTGCATCACCCTTATTCGCGTGATCTGGCGCCTTCAGATTTTCGCCTTTCCCGCTCTCTATTGAACAACATTGAAGGAATTCCTTTCCCGAATGAAGATGCGCTCTGGACATGGCTAGATGAGTTCTTCGCCTCAAAACCACATAATTTCTACAGTCGCGGAATCGAAAAGTTACCGCAGCGTTGGCAAACTGTTGTATATAGTGAATTAGAATATATTATTGAGGACTAGTCTGTGTTATGTGTATCCGTCGTGTTCATTAACTTATGGAAAAACGGTACAAACGTATACCAAACCCACAGTTTCAGACATTTTCTGTTGGGCGCAGAACGCATGATTTAGCTGACAGCCGATGTACAATGAGATGCTTCAGTGCTCGCAAAATCAGGAATGCATGCGTGTGGTCCTGTGAAAACGCCCGTTTTCATCTTGTAAGATGGCATGTCCATCATGAAGATGTAAAAGAAAGGGCAAAACTTGGTTATTGGGAATGCTGAAACAAACATCCCATTTTATGTTCATGTTAAACTGAATGAATTGGTACGAAAAATACCCCCCAAATCATTACACAAACACTTCAGACACCCTCAGCATATTGCTAGCTAAACACCTCGTTGGACCATGGAATAACTTGATGCCCTGATGAAAAGAGACAATACCGCAACTTCTGGTATCACATTTACTTTACTCCAGTCAGCTACTGTTCGGTTTATGTGCTGTTTGGCCCACTGAAGAAGACTTGCAACTTAATGTGCCGCTGTGAGTCCAAATGTCCATTGCTTGCATTTCTTTCCACAGTGTCGGGTTTGAAACCCATTGCCGTTGTCAGGCGTGGCACTTGACTTCTTTCCTTGTCTGTTAGAATCTTCTTGGGATCATTGCTTATATACTCTGCCACATGGGTGCGAGTGGTACACCGTATTAGTAGACAAGTTGGACAGTCCGCGTTGATACGTGCAATAGTCATGGGTACGTCCAAGAACAGGTTTCTGTGACTTCTTTAGTGTACCCATAGTACTGCGTTGATTCCATATGAGTTACTGGCACTGGTTTAATAACTCCGGTAAATTTACTTGACAGAACGGAACATTTTAGTCGCGCTTTCACGGTTGGTAATTTGATTATTCCAAGGATCGTATAAAGAAGTTCAACAATGTACAGCGTATAGTTCATTGTTGGCAGCCGTCTGAATTGGTCAGGTGTGTCGACTGCCACTGAAAATGGAGAAAAGCGAGTTCCATGCTGTTATATTCAATTGAAGGGCTGGACTGCCGCACAAGTCAAAACGGAATTAGATGAAGTTCACGCGGGCTCTGCATCATCAGTGGAAGATCATTTGCTTTACGATTAATGAATTTAAACGTGGTCGGACAAACACTAAAGACAGAGGGCGCTCCGGTAGTCCAATTGAGGACACCACAAAGGAAACCATTGACAGAATCAATGACACAGTAATGTAAGAACGCCAAATAAAAATTCCTTGAATTGCTTAGACTGTATGCACCTCAACTGAGCGTGAGCGTAATAGGGTGATGGAGAATTAACTTTAAAAAAGCTGTGTGCGATGTGGGTGACGCGACTGCTCACAGTCGACCAACAGCGCATCCGGCTCAGTATTTCAACACAAAGTGTGGCTATGCTTAGTCGCAATATTGAAGATTTATTGCGCAGATTTGTGGCTGCTGATGAATCCTGGATCGGTCATTACTCACTGGAGTCAAAACTGCAATCAAAACAATAGACAGAGGCTGGTGAAAGTGCACCATTTGTCAGCTGGTAAAGTGATGGCCACCTTCTTTTTGGGAGGGGGGGGGGGGGGGAGGCGAGGCGATACCAAGGAATAATCCTCACAGAATACTTGGAAAAAGGAAGAACCATAACTGGACCCTATTATGCTTCAATGTTGGATCGTTTGAAACTTGAGTTGGCTGATTAAAGAACAAGGCTGGCACGCAGAAAAGTTCTTTTTGACCAGAATAATACACCATCCCACACGTCAGCGATAACAATGAAGAGAGAGCATGAATTGGGCTTTTAATTGGTTTCTCATCCATCCTATTCGCCATAGTTAGACAAAAGTGATTTCTTCCTGTTGCCTAACATGAAGCAGGCCGCTGTGGCCGAGCGGTTCTAGGCGCTTCAGTCTGGAACCGCGCGACCGCTACGGTCGCAGGTTCGAATCCTACCTCGGGCATGGATGTGTGTGATGTTCTTAGGTTAGTTAGGTTTAAGTAGTTCTAAGTTCTAGGGGACTGATGATCTCAGATGTTAAGTTCCATAGTGCTCAGAGCCATTTGAACCATTTGAACCTAACTTGAAACTTATGCTTGCTAAAGAGAAATTAGCATCAAATAAAGAAGCAATAGTTGCAGTCAACGAGTATTTTGCATAATTTGACAAATATACATAAGTACAATATACATAAATAACCTTGTGGATGACATCGGAAGTTCACTGAGGCTTTTTTGGGATGATGCTGTGGTATATCGAGAGGTTGTAACAATGGAAAATTGTACTGAAATGCAGGAGGATCTGCAGCGAAATGACGCATGGTGCAGGGGATGGCAATTGAATCTCAATTTAGGCAAGTGTAATGTGCTGCGAATACATAGAAAGAAAGATCCCTTATCATTTAGCTACAATATAGCAGGTCAGCAACTGGAAGCAGTTAATTCCATTAATTATCTGAGAGTACGTATTAGGAGTGATTTAAAATGGAATGATCATATAAAGTTGATCGTCGGTAAAGCAGATGCCACACTGAGATTCATTGGAAGAATCCTAAGGAAATGCAATCCGAAAACAAAGGAAGTAGGTTACAGTACGCTTGTTCGCCCACTGCTTGAATACTGCTCAGCAGTGTGGGATCCGTACCAGATAGGGTTGATAGAAGAGATAGAGAAGATCCAACGGAGAGGAGCGCGCTTCGTTACAGGATCATTTAGTAATCGCGAAAGAGTTACGGAGATGTTAGATAAACTCCAGTGGAAGACTCTGCAGGAGAGACGCTCAGTAGCTCGGTACGGGCCTTTGTTGAAGTTTCGAGAACATACCTTCACCGAGGAGTCAAGCAGTATATTGCTCCCTCCTACGTATATCTCGCGAAGAGACCATGAGGATAAAATCAGAGAGATTAGAGCCCACACAGAGGCATACCGACAATCCTTCTTTCCACGAACAATACGAAACTGGAATTGAAGGGAAAACCGATAGAGGTACTCAAGGAACCCTCCGCCACACACCGTCAGGTGGCTTGCGGAGTATGGATGCAGATGTAGATGTGGATAGTATTCCGATGGGATTAAAAAGCTGGAGGATCGCTGCACCAAGTGTATATCCAACAAAGTGGTTTTTTTTTTTTTTTTTTTTTTTTTTTTTACCAGACTTATCAAACCACCTTCACATCACTTCACTGTCATGAGGTCGCCTGACCGCTTTGCACCAGTTCTATCACCTCTACAACGCTCCAAAGCTATTGATTTTATACATGCGAAGCTGCGCCTTTACGCTCAAACTGGATGGCGCGAGTACCCGTTAACGATACGTAGAACGCACCGCCGGTGACGGCGCCTCGTCGGCACAGACAGAGAAGTGCGACGTCTGCCCCCTACCGGCCCTTGCCCAGGCAGCCCACGTCCGCCGCTGGTTATCAACCGGCGCCTGCTTTGGCATTCGCACGGCGCGCTCCGGGCTCAGACTGTCGAATTTCCGGCCCTCCGCCTCTCCAGAGGAGCTGATTGCGAACCTTTGTCGCCCAGGCCGCAGTCGGCAGCCGCAGCGCAGGCAGTGGCGGCGGTTCGTCTGCGGCGCAATGGCTGCAGCTCGTTGTGGGAAAGCGGGAACTGTTGCTGGCAAGTAGTAGCAGCACCGGCAGTGTCTACTTCCACACTTCCCTTGAATGCCACAAGTCCTGTGTGTCTACAAGTCACCTAATATCGACCTTCGTTAGTACTCGGTGCGGGTCACTTTCGCACGGGAAACAGCTCACGTGTTCGTTAGCGGCAGAAATATACCAAACAGAAGCGCCTTAGGTTGCAAAATGTGAAGTATCTGTCTCTTCGAGATCTTTGCGTACACTAAGATATGAACATTCCAAATAGAATAAAATTTTCACTCTACAGCGTTGTGTTGATATGAAACTTCCTGGCAGATTAAAACTGTGTGCCGGACCGAGACTGTAGGAGACGAGATACTGGCGGAATTGAAGCTGTGAGGACGGGGCGTGAGTCGTGCTTGGGTAGCTAATTTGGTAGAGCACTTGCCCGCGGAATGCAAAGGTTCCGAGTTCGAGTCTCGGTCCGGCACACAGTTTTAATCTGCCAGGAAGTTTCACATTCCAAATAATTGTGAGGAGGAATAATTTGAATGTCATTGCTTCTCGTTTCACTCGCTGCAGTTTAAGTTGTCCACTTAGGTTCCTGCATAGCCAGACACTCGCAAACTGCCACATATTCGAAAGCAAAAGGGCAAATATTAATTTCACCCTTCGTTCTCTAATCAGAAGGAAATGTAAATAACATCGAATATTGCAGAACGTGCTTGTATTGCATTCGTAAGAAAGTCCCACAACGTGTCGACAGCGCTGAGATGAAAAAAATAGCGTTTAGCAGGATGCATACCGAATCTTTGGACTCCGTAAACCACGAAAACATCCAATACGATAGCGCTTGATCATGGGAGTTATATCTCCTGTGTGCCACGCCGACTGGCCGCGAGGTTTGAGGCGCCACGTCACGGATCGCGCGGCCCCTCCCGCCGGAGGTTCGAGTCCTCCCTCGGGCATGGGTGTGTGTGTGTGTGTTGTTCTTAGCAAAAATTAGTGTAAGTAGTGTGTAAGTCTAGGGATCGATGACCTCACAAGTTTGGTCCCTTAGGAATTCACATACATTTCAACATTTTTCTTCTGTGTCGATTATCACAGCATCTCTTCATGCGTTATTAACTGACATTTCATGATAATAGTGACATGTTTGTCATAAAATTCAATGCACCATTGCCTTGAAGCGGTATACTACAAGCTGCAACGCAAAACACTTAAAAATGCCGAAATCAATATGGCACCTTGCAACGATGTGGGTTGCTCTCTCACTACCATTTTATCAATCACTTCACCTACCTGGATAGGTTTCAGGTTGTCTGCCCCCTCACTCTGCAATGGTAGATACTGGTTTATCCGATAAAAGCAGCGTCGACGTAAAGTCAGCTAACTACCTAACACGCAAAGGCCAAATAATTCCAGTCAATGGGCAGCGTCTGAGAGTTAGCTAAACCATCGGACGTTCGGGGATTCTTGGATGACTCGTTTGAAAAACGTATAAAATTTCTTGTAAGCTGGTTTATCGACTTTAAAACACAGAAAATGGCTGTCAAGTCCGCATTTAATATCCCGGCACTAATTATGCAATGTTACTGACTGTTTCTGTAACAAGTTCACAACCAAAAGCAGCCAGAAGATATTTTAAACGTCCTGAAGTATCACTGACTCAGGACTATTTGCGAGTTAACACATTCAGTCGTTCAGTAGTCTTTTTGTACAGAAGTGCTCGCCACAATGTCTCGTAATTTGCACGAAACACGTCACGCGGAGTTTGTACAACTTGAAACGTTCACACGCGAAATCTCCTAAGATAAATCACTCACAAAGCTCAAACTTTCTCAACATACTTAACACTGTAGTTACTTAATAATCAACTACACGAGAACCGATCAAATGCGCATATTTCTTCATTTTGGTACAAATTTGATCAGCACGATTTAACATAGGTGTTTACGAGAAGACGGCTCCAAACGACTAACTCGACTCATAGATTTGATGCACAAAGCTCTACTCAAATGAGCGGGAAATACTGTATTCCTACTGGCTAGTATGTTAAGCAGCCAATCAGATTTTCTCGAGCACTTCAATACTCGCGGTACTTCTAATGTCAGCCAATCAGGTTACCACACGTAATTTAGACTGGAAATGTCGTAATTCCGAAAGTATATAAAATTTAATGAAAACAAAGTATGATCCTTTCCACAAAATAAATTACTAATAAATTTAATACTCAACGCCCCTTCTGGCTGCCCTTTTCAAATCTAGCTCATCTGGACATACGTCACAAATTCCCCCACTACACAACAACATTCTCACGCTTACATTTACATAGTTTTAATAAAATATCACATTCTCACTTTACGTATGTCCTCGATTCACTCTCTCTGTCTCTCGAAAATACTCACACAACCAAAACACAATGAAATAAGAATTTTCCAATGTACTGTTAATTACGTCAGAAATCTGTGGCAATGAAACTAAAGAAAATTCTAGGAAATTAGAGTATATGAACCAATCCTCTTGGTTGTAGTTTTAATTGATACCATAGATGAATACATTACAGTCTCTAACTCGGTTTCACATGCCAGCGCAGTTATTATGTGTGAGCTAGAGAACCAAAATCTCTCCTCCTGGCAAGCTACATTTTTAATGCAAAGTGACAACTCGTAACAGTTTGCTACGTTGCAACCCTCCGCATCGATTGTCGTTGTTGCATGTGACTTCAAAATGGCGTCACATTTGCAGGTCTGTGAGATGTTGTGCCATCCATCTGGACAAAGGGGCACACTTGATGAATCGAATCTACGGTTAAGCTCTTTTGCTAAATCGCAGCGGCATCGCTGATGGGGATGCCCCATTGTTCTAGAAGGGAGTGATTGGGGCCTAGAGATTTTTTGGGGTGATGGAGTGAGTTCAAATGGTTCAAATGGCTCTGAACACTATGGGACTTAACTGCTGAGGTCATCAGTCCCCTAGAACTTAGCACTAACCTAAAGACATCACATACATCCATGCCCGAGACAAGATTCGAACCTGCGACCGTAGCGGTCGCGCGTTTCCAGACTGTAGCGCCTAGAACCGCTCGGCCACTCCGGCCGGCACGGAGAGAGTCGAGCGTGAGGAAGCCTGCATGGCGGCTCAGCGGAGCTCCTGCTCCGTTCATCTCGCTTGAAAAAGATATTGGGGAATATTGTCAGTAGAAGCGGAGCATAACTGCAGAACAGATCCCGAGTGTATAAAAGTGATAATTTTGTAGTCAGCTTTAAATTTTGTACTTAGGAAATTGTTACGAAATTAAAAGTGTTGTCGTACAGTAATGAACGGCAACGGTAAACGTATACATGAGGGAGGCGACCATGGTGAATAATTTGCGTAGTCTGAAATTTGCTGAACTGCTCACACATAAAGGAATTGTAACCCAGAGAAAACTAAAAACCACTACTCCTTCATTTATTAATCGATTTTTACGCGTTTTTCGGCGTTAGCCCTCTCAGAATCCTAGTTCAGATAAAAAGTGGAGGTTTACTTGGTTTCCTTGCAACTAACATGTCAGTCTGCTCAAGTTCGTTGCAAGTCAGTCACGTAATCCTCCAGTTTTTATCTAAACTAAGATTCTGATGATGGCTAACGCCGAAGTACGCGTAAAAGTCGATTAATAAATGAGGTAGTAGCGGTTTCTAGTTAAATGCCTTCATCTGCGACCAAATTAGCAGTCTGCAGACTACGCAGCACATACAGGCTCTTGATAAATGAGTGACTGCAAAATTCAAATGGCTCTAAGCACTATGGGACTTAACATATGAGGTTATCAGTCCCATAGACTTAGTACTTAAACCTAACTACCCTAAGGACATCACAAACATCATTGCCCCGCTTGGCGAATCATATAACAGTGTGGGAGAATAGACAGGGCAGGTGTCGTAGGTTCACTATCAGAAACTTAATTATACACGCTTGTACCTTTGGTGTAAGTTAGTCCTCTGACTATCTATTAATGTCTGATGTGCTAATTTGGAAATTTGTGGTAAGTTCCTATGGGACCAAATCGCTGACGTCATCGGTCCCTAGGCGTACTCACTACTTAATCTAACTTAAACTAATTTACGCTAAGGCCAACACATAAACCCATGCCCGAGGGAGGAGCCGCGTGGTGTGGCAGCTTGGTTTGAGGTGCCATGTCACGGATTGGGTGGACCCTCCCGCCGGAGGTCCGAGTCCACCCTCGGGCATTGGTGTGTTTTGTTCTCAGCACAAATTAGTTTAAGTATTGTGTAAGTCTAGGAACCGACGGCCTCAGCAGTTTGGTCCCGTAGGAGTTCACACACAAATTTTGCCCGAGGGAGGACTTGAATCTCCGACGGGGGGGGGGGGGGGGGGGGGAAGTCACGTGAACCGTGGCAAGGCGCCTCAAACCTCACGGCTACCTTGCGGGACGAATGTCTGATGTCTTATGTTTCTAACCAGCCAGACACTAATAAAAGCACTACAATAGAAGGTGCGGGCTATACGCTGAGAATACGAACCTTTTCCTGACTCAGTATTGAAAGATGTCGAACGAACTTGGGTCACAACGTTCCAATCCGAACTAATGACAAGAATGTAAAGTGCTGCGACGCAAAAAACTTCTGGGCAATGAGGAATGGTTCTGTCGACAGTCAGGTTACTTCTCCTCTACTGCTCGCATTTCAGCGGTGTGCTGCCCGTGTTTCCGACATGTGTACCTCAGTAATGTAGCTACCGGAAATGTTGAATTTTACTGCGCGGGAGAGATTATTGAATGTCTCGTCCGCCTTCGTATGAGCACCTATTAATAGCAGCTCATTGATTGAATGTTATTCCGATTCAGGCCTGCATTTCGTATCGCGGCCGAGAGTTTAATCTTCTAAAAGCATCGCAGCGAGGTGGCAGGAACGTCAATAATCCTTGGGGCGCTTGAAAGGGCACGGCCGGCAGCCGGTCTATGAGCTTCCAGGAGGCCCATTTATCGGCGAGCGCTGTGCGCCGTGTGGGGTTGAAAGCCCCCAATACTGGATCTGTCAACCTAACGAGGGCAACGAACACACGATGGCAGGCCTCCGGCATCGGCGAAACCGCTATCTATAGCGGAAAGGTGAAAGCCCCCGTCCTCAGTATGTTTTCTCTGCTATTGTGTAGTCGTGTACCGGTTAGAATACGTTCACAATGTACTTTATCGTTACATAGAATAATGTGGGATAATTGTATTCTCTGTGTTTCTCAATAATTTAATAGACTGAAAAAACCCTGCTTAGACACTCTTGACTGACTATGAGAAAGCTTTTGATGAAGTTCAGAAAATGAAACTGTGGTAAATTCTAGGAAAGACTGGCATACCCCAACATCTAATAAGTGTAATTCAAAGTATGTATATACACAACAAAGTCAAAGCACAAAAACGAACCCCGTTCGCGGGGAACATCTATCAAGTAATGACACAAGTATGTCCTTTGCCTCCCACATTGCTTAATGCACGGGGTGAAGAAAAACCCTGCGCACTTGGACTTCGTATCGTGATTCCTCACGTCCTAGCAGTACAAAAATGTCTGTCATAAAACTTCGCCGGCCAGAGTGGACGAGCGGTTCTAGGCGCTTCAGTCTGGAACCGCGCTATCACTACGGTCGCAGGTTCGAATCCTGCCTCGGGCATGGATGTGTGTGATGTCCTTAGGTTAGTTAGTTTTAAGTAGTTCTACGTCTAGGGGACTGATGACCTCAGATGTTAAGTCGCATAGTGCTTAGAGCCATTTGAATCGTTTTCAACAAAACTTTGTCCTACGCATATTTCCGGCAGTAAATGGTCGTTAAGACTGGCAGTCTGGAAACACTGTAATCACATGTACGGTAACTACCTCCGTCAGCATATCTGACTAGTGTTGTGAAACTGGTACAGTGGATAGCGTTTTCGGTTAGCTTGCACGAGGCCAATGATTCTATTCGGGGTCGAAGCGTACTTGTTTTTATTAGCTAAATGTAGTCTGCGTGCTACGGTATCTGTCATCTTAATCGTCATATAGCGATTACAATCTGCGCTTACGTACTAGGAACACAGAAATGGAAGTACAATAATTTTCATTGCTTACCTTTTAAAGGAGCTTTTTGCACGTTGTGGATGCACCACGGCATTCAATAGGTTCCAAACCTGTTTCCTGTGTACGAAATATTATTCTTGCCTCGTTCAGGTCCAGTATATTTCGTTAGGACCTTACGTCACCGGTTGGGCTAGCAACGTGCTTTGCAAACAATATCCGAACTCGGTTACCGTTTGCATGTATTATCACCATGGAACCACTAATTATGCCTTTCAACACTGAATCTCATAAGCGCAAGCAGCTTAGGAAGTATTTCCATGCATTACTATTACTGTTATTATTATTATTGATGGTAATTGGAAACATCACGCCTCTACCGTTATGGAAACGGTGTAATTCGAAGACGAACGTTCCACAATTAGCACTGTCGGGATGAATCATGCAGATCAAAAGCTGATGCGTGTTAGGTGGAACAGCCCGCTGCGACTAATGACGTGTTTATATTGTATATGCTGTTTACCAGACAGGGACTAATTGTCGGCGGAGTAACGCGCCCGTGACACATTCCATGTAAATACGTACAGATTTCGTATTTTCTTCTTGTGTTATGCAAAAACAGTGTGACAGACGTATGGCATACACAAATGATGAATATGTGGATATGCTTCTGGTCCTTGGTGCATCTGAGAACGGGCCTGGTGTTGCCGCTCGTGGATATGCTTCTAGATATCCTGGTCGACGTCATCCAGATAAAAATGTGTTTCGTCGTCTGGAGCATCGCCTGCGGGAGACAGGTTCTCTGCTTCCACCATCGCGTCACAGAGGTCGTCCATCGACTCACAGAACTCCAGCTACTGAGAAAGCTATTGTGGAGATTACACACTGAGAATCCTAGCGTAGCAAGGCAGCTGTGTGCCTCGGATTGACGTGCCGCACGAACATGGACTACACCCCTACCATTATTCTTCAACGCAAAACCTGCACCCTACAGACCGCCGTCTGCGGATGCAATTCTTTGAATGGTTCCAACAATAAGAGGAAGCCAGCTTCACGAACACTGTAATATGGTCGGATGAAACAGCGTCCACTCGTGCGGATGTCTTCAATCCGCGCAATGCTCACAATTGGTGAGGGTTTAAAGCCCACGTGACCCGCAACCGTGGGTACCAAGTTCGCTTTGGCATCAACGTCTGGGCCAGAACACTGAGAGATAGGAGTTTGGGTCCCTACGTGTTTCCTGACTGGTTGACTGCACGAACGTATCATACATTCCTCTCAAACAATTTTCCTGATACCCTGGAAGGTGTTCTACTTCATGTTCGGTAGAGCTTATCGTTCCAACATGGTGGTATACCTCCATACCTTAGAATTAATTTGTGACGGAACATTTCCAGGGAAACGGCTCGGACGCGGAGAACCCGTTGTATGGCCTTCGCATTCACCTGAACTAAAAAAATGGTTCAAATGGCTCTGAGCACTATGGGACTTAACATCTGTGGTCATCAGTCCCCTAGAACTTAGAACTACTTAAACCTAACTAACCTAAGGACATCACACACATCCATGCCCGAGGCAGGATTCGAACCTGCGACCGTAGCAGTCACGCGGTTCCAGACTGTAGCGCCTAGAACCGCTAGACCACCGCGGCCGGCTCACCTGAACTAAATCCCCTGGATTTCTTACTGTAGGGACACTTTAAGAAGCAAGTGTATTCTACTCAGCCGACAGATATGGAAGAACTGTTATAACGCTTTCATGCTAGGCTTGTATCTATGGATGCAGCCATGTTGCGAAGAGTCCAGAGCTGTATGATCCAGAGGGTCACTCAATATTTTGACACGCAGGTGGCCGCTTTGAGCATCTCGTATTTAAAATACACTATTAGACACATTGTCTAAGGGTCGATATTTCTGGTAAAGCCTGCTGCTTTGTTTCATCGCTGAGTATACCATCTTGAGTCAAGATGGTACGATCTTGAGTCAAGATGGTATACTCAGTGATGAAACAAAGCAGTAGGCTTTACCAGAAATATCGACCCTTAGACAACGTGTCTAATAGTGTATTTTAAATACGAGAGTATGCCATCGTAGGCACTGTATAAAACTTAAAACACTTAACAATGGCACTTTGAAGCCGAAATCATGATTTTGTAAGTGTAAATGTAACACTGCAAATAAACAACAGTCTAATGGCAGTACTAATTTTAAAGAAATATATTATGACTGTGGCCCCGCATTATGAAAAAATTATTACCTGCTGCACATCCACATTCGACAGGAATGGTTGACTAAGGCTTTTTTTTTTTAAGGAATCTAAAGCTTAATAATCGCATTTCGAGAGGTCATGACTATAGGGCGGGTGCTCGAATGTCTCCCACTTTTCCGCAACGGCTGAGGCTGGTCTTCCAGATCCAGATCGTCTTACGTTGAACCGCGACCAGCACGGAACTTGGCGTAGCATACCACAGTGTTGGTTTTCGATAGACATGCTCCCCATACACATACCTCATTGCCCGGCGTTTATCCTTCGGCAGCCAAGAAATGACTAAGAGCACGTGGGTCCTATTTGGACTCATTTGGTCACGACGTCGTCATAGTTCGTGTTTCCGCATTTACCGCATGCAAGTCGGGAAGACACGAATGAGGCACCAATCCCTTGGCGACACTTCGGTGGTTATATACCCGCATCGGAGTCGCACCACGTTGCTTATACGCCACAGAAACGTCCTAAAATGAAAACTTTTTGATCGCCCCTTATAGACTAGCGCCATGGGTAATTCTAACAGACTCGCATTTTTAGTATTCGTGTCGTGTTGATTTCAACGGTGGAGGCCCGTTGGAACGAGTATTTGCACTGGTTTACTTTCACATTCTGTGGAAATATTCCGAAACTTTTTGAAGGCGTAGAAGCAAACCGAAGTCTTCCTGCATGTGGCGACATTATTTTCTGCAGGTTAAGATGCTCATCCACAGTCACAACCAAGTTCTTGCAGTTTCTTGAAATGGTATTGGAATATCGTCGAGGAGAAAATGAGGCAACTATTCGCACGTTTCTGAAGTTCTTTATTTTCTGATGTATGGATAATCTGTAGCATGGTTTAATCTTTATTGTCCTTAGTTAGTAAGTTTGTTGTTTTCCTTCTCTTTCTGTACCAAGTTTTATTGGACGTCTTAGATTATATATGTCTGTTCCTATCTTAAGAACAGTTCACGTTCTCGTTTACACGCTTCATTTTCTTTGTAGCTCTTCATTTAGTGGCCCTTCAAATACTCACCAGTTATTTCGCGCACAACGTTTCAGTCATACACTTCTTAATTGGCCGGCCGCGGTGGTCTCGCGGTTCTAGGCGCGCAGTCCGGAACCGCGCGACTGCTACGGTCGCAGGTTCGAATCCTGCCTCGGGCATGGATGTGTGTGATGTCCTTAGGTTAGTTAGGTTTAAGTAGTTCTAAGTTCTAGGGGACTGATGACCACAGATGTTAAGTCCCATAGTGCTCAGAGCCATTTGAACCATTTGAACTTCTTAATTTTCATGTCAACTATGGACGCTAGTTAATGTCTTCCAACGAAAACAGTATCCCTGTAATATATTTCTTGATAGCTTATATGCTGTTACTGCTTGGATTTCTTTGCATCTTTTACTTCACGTTGCGTAATTATGATACTAACCAATTAGCCAATTATATACTGCTGGTCATAAATAGCAGGATATAATGAACCAATAGTGCTACTATCTATTTACGAGGCGTTAAGTAGTTGAAGAACAAAGCTGCAATTATTGGAGATCTGTTGTAGTAGTACACATAAACTAGCGAAATTATGCGTAATATTATCATGTACTTTGGAACTAGGGACCGGTTTTAAGTTATTCGTTCGGCGTGAATGGGGAAGCGGACGCGGTTCCGTTTTAACGGCGGTAGCGACGTCTGCGCCCTGGGAGAGCTGGTGAGAGGCTGAGGGCGCGGCCCTGGGAGTCGTCGCTTATTTAGCGCTCCCGCTGGACGGGCGGCCCGCCGTAAGGGACCCTGCGGCGCTACAGGCGGCGGTATCTGCCCCGCGACTTCCCCAGAGAGGCGCAGCGCTCCGGCACCGCCATTTGTTTGGGTTAGCGGCGGGAAAGAGCGCGGGGGAGGGGGCGAGACACGCGCTCTGAGCAGCAGCCGAGAGGGCGCGGCCAGCCGGCCGTTAGTATCACTTTGTACGTGAGGGTGCGGCGGACGCCCACAGCTGCCGATGAGGATCAGCTGGAATCGAGAGTTTTTTTTATATATATACAAAGGATGGGGTCCCTCCACGCCCACACCGACGTGGTGACCAAACCAGAAGTTATACTGTCACCTCCGTATAACATGCTAGTTTTCGAATCAGGAGTCACAGGATGCGGACTGTTATGTTGTCCATGCATCTGGGCAGGATTACTCATTGACATGGTCCATAAGGAGATAGAAATTGGACGAAAGAGATCGAAGGGTAGCGGTTTGTAAGGGCAGAGGGAAAGAAAGTGCCAAGGCAAGCGCCAAGGGAAAAACACCTCTGCGACAATAGGATGGGTAGTAAGGGCAGTAGCGGCCTGCTAGCTGCGACAGTGCACGCAAGGTGTGGTTATGCTAGCGCGAGGTATCATGCATCGTTACCTTTGTCGTGAATCGAGAGCAGGACGCAGCAGTAGCAGTGCCTGATATGATAGCAGTTCTGCACAGCTCCCAAAAAGTTTGCCCTCATTTGCCGCCTTTTCGTCTAATCTTTTAGTTTAGTAAACCTATCCAGTCAAATACAGGTGTTAGGAGTTATAACTGCAGATACCCTTCTGGTTGGTACCTTAAAGTGTGACAATTTCAGTGTGTTTGTTGTTTTTTCATCGTGCCTAACGCTCTTCCCACAAACACGTGACATAATTTACTGCCTGAGGTTTTCTGCTCCACTAAATGGACTATGCCCGTCAGCATAGACTAACCATTTAGTACACTCAAGACACCCCTGTGTACCATATAACATACACAAGCACTTGCAGGCGCAACCAAGAGGAAAACAATTCTTCAAAACAAACAGAACTTGCTAGAGACTAATGCGAACCTTTTTCTGCAGAGGTCGGCTCACAGATACAGGTAAAGTTGGAGTACTCCGCCGACTTCCGCCGGCTTTATAAGGCCACCGCAGCAGCAGTACAGCCAGTTCCTTGCGCGAGCTATGACCAGCTCCGACGGACCTCAACGACGCTCTTGATGAATGGGTGTCTACAAGTTAATTGTTTTTGTGTGTATATAGTGATTGTTCAAGAAGTGTAGTTCAGTTTCAATAAACGACATTGTACTGAGTGTTCTACAATGCTGAGTATTCTCCAATTTCATCCCTGGTTTCCCGTCTCTAGCAAAGACAATTTCTTTCCATATCACTAAGTCCTTTCCGTCCATCCTTCTCATATTTCTATATGTGCATATCGTTTTCATCACATGGATTTGCATCTCCGTGTTTTTACACGAGGTGCACTGGTCAAGTGACTTCCTACATTTCTTTTCCTTGATGGCAGAAGTTTGCATGTCCAACATGTTTAGTAGAAGTCATCGTATTTCACACATATTCCTTCTTGTATTTTCGTGTCTGATTATTAGGAGGTACTATGTGTGATTATCTGCACATGCTCTCGAAAAGGCTTAATTTGAACGTAATTTTTTGAGATTGCATGTCGGGAAGCGAGATGCAGCGATAAAATCTTTCCTCACTGCGATTCGCAGTATAAAGATGCAACATTCAAACTTTCGGTGCAGCATCCACCTTCAAATACCTCCTGTCTTCAATGAGATGGGTCTGTATACTCCACCCAAACTCAGAAGGTTGCTATAATGTGCAAGTCTATTTCAGATCTCACGAAATACTGAAAATCCGAATAACGTAAATGAAATACCTAATAAAGCGAAACACAATGATGAAAAGACACATTAACTTTCTTCGTCTACTTCTTCTTCTTCTTCTTCTTCTTCTTTTTCTTCTTCTTCTTCCTCCTTCTACCCTCTACGTCTACAAGACTACTATGCAATGTACACTTAAGTGTTCGGCAGATGTCCACAGAGTCACTCTCACAATATTTCTCGAACGTTCCACTCGCGAACGGCACGTGAGAAAAGCCAACTCCTTTCAATGCGAGCTCTGATATGTCTTATTTTATTTCGACTGCCATTTCTCCGTATGTAGGAGGGAGTGGGAGGAGAAACAAATGTGAAAATATCTCGACACACCGAAAACAGCATTTATCCGAATGATTCACAGACCAATTCCAGAAGCACATCTATGACATACTCAACTCTATATCGTAATAATACAAAACTAGTTGCCCATCTTTGAAATTCCTCACTGCCCTCGTCAGCACTATCTGTTAGTAGATCCCATATGGGCAGCAACACTCCATAATAGGACGAACTAGCATAGAGTATGTAGGTAGAGTCTTAATCAGATATGTTGCTTCTTCTCACTGTTCTGAAAATACAAGCAGTCTTTGGTTTGTGACGCTGAAACTTTTCTGAGACATATAAAAAGTGTGGCGAAGTCTCAAAAATTGACCAGGCCAGAGTCTTACATAGGAAGAGACTTTAATTGTGGAGTGATTCTGTGTACTAAATCACAATCTCAGCGATAGTAATCACGGCATATTATTTTATTAATTAAAGTCGATAAAGTTAATCGGTCCGTTTACTCATTAAAATTAATTTTACGGAGCCATCATAAATCAACGATAGCTTGCCTAAGTTGAGGAGCATCGAATTTTGGGGCAGATTAATTTTCGTGTTCACCGATCAGTTAATTCAGAAAGCCAGAAGATGGCGAAAATCAGTAGAAAATCGGGACTGTTAGGTTCAGAGTTCAGCTCCGGAAACGTCGTGGCATTGGGAAACCAATTGCTCCTGTGTCCATTGACCTGACGCCACAACAGATTAACCAACCTAAACGCCATAAGGGCGAGACATCCCTGTGTAAAGAAGCAGCGGAACTCGTCTTCACTGCCACCCCCAGTCAGTTTGGCTACAGGAATGATTTTCTCTAAGACGAGGCACGCGGCAGTGCTTCGTCCGAGTTTACAAATACACGGATAGACGCTCTCTGGTCCACATTCCGTTGCAGTATCACACTGTCACTTATAGCAGTGCAGGACTTGCCACTAATTGTAAGTGTGTTGCCTTCCATCACCCTGGAAGCAGCCTTGTGCGAAGTCAGTTTTAGTTAGTATGCTGCGCCTTACAATGTTCGTTACTACTTCCGACGTTTTTGTCGCGCAGTTACGCTGACAGTGCGATTTCATAAATGCTGAAGCGTAAGATTTTTTGTGCTGCTCCTGCCTTCGTTCTCATATCCGTAACGTCTCATGGTGTGTTACCTTCTATCGTGATGTTCTCCACCGAGACCTCGGTTAAATTTCTCCAAATACCACTCCCTAGGGACTGGATGAGTTTTCATTTGTTCCTTACTGTTTCCCCATGTGTTTTTATTGTCCTTCAGTAGCGTGTCGAGTAACCCAGAATTTTGGGTTGATTTATCTCAGTCCATACACTAGGACTAGCTCACATTCACTGTGTGTTAACGGACAACATATTACCATTTATTTAAAATTGACTGTCTGTTACCTATCTGTAATTTCTCCCTTGTTCTTTCTGCACGTTATTTTTTCTCGTAATTGAAGCACCTTTAGTAGGAAAAGCAGTCTGATGTCTCCACGGTCAGCGGACAGACAAGTGACATTGTCTTTATCCACTAATAAGGAAAAGGTGAGGGCAGTGCATTCTATGTCTTTCGTTAATCAAGCATCTCCAGGCTTGGCATCTGAAGGTTCGCCTTTCCATAACATTTTCTATGGTTTGGTTGCAATGTAGTTGTTCGCAATTGTAATCCCTAGACATTTATTCGAATCGACAATCTTTACATTTATATGATTTATCGGGGAAACGAAACCAAAGGGAATATTTTAGTTATCATATTAAGGAACACACACTTTATTGTTCAGGGTCAATTACTCTTTTTTCACCATTTAGATATCATGTCTATATCATTTTGTAATACCTTTTGGTTTTCTGATGACATCACGATTCTACTGAAGAGAGTCGTGCCGACCGAAAAATGCCGCACCGCAGTACTAAACAAAATATCGCGCTTTACTGAGTACTTCCGAGACGTACCGAGAAAAGCAGAGACAGGCCGACCCCTGGCCCAGACATCCGGTTCGTGAGGCGTTTAACATGCACTGGCCGGTTCTGGTTCATAAGATCATACACTCGTCTAAGATCTCACCAAATGTCATCCTATTATTGCACTCAGATAATGTCCTCTGCCGGCCGCTGTGGTCGAGCTGTTCTAGGCGCTTCAGTCCGGGACCGCGCTGCTGATATGGTGCAGGTTGGAATCCTGCCTCGGGTATAGATGTGTGTGATGTCCTTGGGTTAGTTAGGTTTAAGTAGTTCTAAGTCTAGGAGACTGATGACCTCAGATGCTTAAGTCCCTTAGTGCTTAGAGCCATTTGAATGTTCTCTCACTGTTGTTGTGTCATAACGACATTGTTGTTTTATTCTTGTCCTGACCTCTGTTTCTTTCTATATTTGAGGAATTTTTTGGGGATATTAAGTATTAGCAACATAGATTTTCCGTATATGTGTTATGTTAAATTGACGAAATACTACTGAGTGCATGAATACGTTATAACAAAGTCCGCGAGGTTCCAAACTGCAGATGTACACTTGAGGACTAACGCTTTACAAAAAGTGTTCCTCATGGCCGCAGTGTACGTGAAGGCAGGCATCAGTACGTCTCCCTTTCGCTGCCCAGATGAGTTCCGAATCCACTGACAACCATCCTCCTGGAGTTCAGGACTGGCAGGGTTCAGGTCTGGGAACCTGGGAGGCCATAGTACTGGCGAGTCGCGACCGATATACGTGTTGTTCACGCTATTGACCAGCAGTTAGCGTTACAGAATGATGCTAAAATCAAACGAGGGCAGTTTATCACTTTGTAATTTACGCCCTCATTTGCAGCCTTTCGAAACAAATAAAGCCTTCATAATTAACTGTGTTTTAGCGATGACGTGTCTGCACTTGTGTACGTCGTTTCGGGTAAACCATTGTTTTCTTTCTGGACCTATATTTATTAGTCGTTTAACGTAGGTAACTCAGCAAGACATACTTTTTGCAATTCATTCATTCTGTAAAGATTAAATTAGTAAATGTGAACTATCCAGACTCAAAAATATTCCAGACTAAAAGTTGCTACCGTTCTTGATATGGAAGTACTTTAACAGCAGTAAGCTCTCGTGCCAATTCAAACTACAAAGGAGTGTTGTGGCCACTGCAGAGATTCGCTTAAACATTCCTCGTGGATTCTAAGGATAGTTGAGACGCCACTGTGCCCCGGCGTCTCGAAACGGAACTCCTGAAGCGACACTTAGCGAACTGTCGGAAGACGCGGAATGCGAAGATAGTTCTCGGTGAACTAAATTCCAAACAAACTCATGCATATATAAAAACGGTTATTGCATTTGCACTGTGCACCGTTGAAGTAATAACAGCAGATCTGAACAACTGATATTCATTTGCAATGTTACTGTTTAAGTCAACAGCCGTTAAGTCGGTCTGACACAGTATCCCATTCCTGTCGCTTACCACCTATCGTCTTCATTTCAGCGTAACAGTTCCAGTCTAAAACATCCACTGTCTGCCTTACACATCTACATCTGCAATTCCCACTTAAGTAGAAAGAATTCTATAAAAAACACAACATAAAATTCATAATAACTCTCAAATTCATTTATCAGATTAAGTAATTTGTATATTCAGTGTATGCTACCTGAGATTATGTTTAAAAAATCATTCTCAAATTCATTCTACTACTCTGCAGGCGCACTATCGTTCTTTCGATGATTTTTGCTTAATTTTTCGGTATACTTGCGAATCCAGTTCTGGAGTTACACGCTGAATTCCAATATTGAGCTCTGGAGGTGATCCTGGTTTGTTGACGTGCACATGAGATTTCAAATATCCCCACCGAAAGGAAGTCACACTATGTCAAATCACAAGATAAGGGTGGCCAATTCAATTCATTATTGCGGGGAAATCACCCAATCAGAGAAAAACTCTCGTAACAAGTCAGTTGTTGTAATTGATGTGTGACTATTTGCACCATCGAGCTGAAATCACACCTCTTCAGCGTTCACATGATCCAGTTCAGGCCACAAAAGCCCTCTCAGCTCATTGCGGCAGCGTTCGCCACCCATGTTAATGCGTATCCGCGTCCACCATTGACGAAGTACCGTCCAATTACGACCTCAAACCAAATACCACACCACACCACACAGTCACTCGCAGTGGATTTAATGATTTCACCATAATTATTGGAGGGTTTTCTGTGTACAAAATCCTGTAATTTAGCTTGTTCACGAAGCCGGTGAACAGAAAGTAAGCCTCATTAATGAACATTATTTTCTTGATGAAACTGTTGTCCGCCGTCTGTTTCGCAAGTAAATATTCGGCACTTTTCGTCAACGTTTGGCTTCAGTTTTTGTATCTGATCGATTTTATAGATGCAGATCTTTCAGAATTCGTTGATCGCTTGTTTGGATATATCACATTGTCCTGAACGTCGGCGAATATATTTCACCGGACTTAACAGCTCACGATGACAATGTTTTCGAGAGAAAGACTAACACGAGAAAGCCGTGAAGGTATACCGTCAACAACCAGCCAGTTTTCTCATATTTTACACTGTCTCACCATAGTCATTCGGTGCATTACTCAATTCATTACTAATCATAAAGAAAAAAAATGGAATTTTTTGTGCAGTAGCCATTAGTGTCCACATAGGAGGACAGAAACGGCAGACATTTCAAAAGTTGTGATCTTTATGGACACATTTTACTTAGCAGAGGGTTCGTGGTATTCCTTTTAGAATATTTATCGACCGTTCCACTCTCAGATCACGTGAGAAAAATGAACACCTATTTTTTTTTTTAGCTCTGATTCCTCTTATTTTACTACGATTGTCATTTCTCTTTACGTAGGTCGAATAAAATATATTGGTATTTGGATGAGTAAGATAATGACAAATTTAATGACAAGTTCTCACCGCAACGGAAAACGCCTTAATGTTAATGATTGCCACCCAACTCCTGTACATATCCTGACACTCTCACCCCTATTTCGGGGTAATCCAAAACGAGCAGCCCTTCTATGAACGTTTTAGATGTCTCCCGTCAGTTCCATCTGGTAAGGATTCCACACCAAATAGCAGTATGCCATAGGAGGACGGACAGGTATAGTGTAGGCAGTCTCTTTAGTGCATTTGTTGCATCTTCCAAGTATTCGGAGAATAAAACAGTCCTTGGTACGCCTTCCCTACAACATTTCCTATGTGATAGTTCCAGTTGAAGTTGTTCGTAACTAAAATCCCTAGTATTTAGTTGAACCGACAACCATTTGACTTGTGCGATTTATCGTGTAACAGAAACTTAAAGGAAGTTTTTGTGGCTCACACTTTTCCTTATTTAGGGTAAACTGTCACTTTTCGCATTGTAGAGATAACTTGTCTAAACCATCCATGTGTAGGACTTCTACAATTATTCCTTTCCACACACACTAGATTACTGTTTCCAGCAAACGGCTTGTGTGATAATATATTATGTAGCCATCCATTCAGTCTCACGGATTCGTTATATACTTAGATTTTTTTACTCCTTTTTATTAAAATAGTGCTCCAAATTGGGATACGATCTCGAAATCTTGCCTTTAGCGGGTTGTGCTCTTGACGGCTGAGCTATCCAGACACGACCTTTCATCCGCAGGTCAGTATTTCCAGTAGCTCTGTCCCATTTTGATACATTCTGATGCTGAAATCTCTTGTAAAATCGCATCTTATTGGCTTGAGAATAAAACTGATAACGTTTTTTCTTCTTTTTCTGTAACAAAAACCTTCTATCATGTATTGTAACTCTTCCCTTCGTGAATCTGTGTTCGGATTAGGGAGAGAAAACTTGACTTTTACACTGATACACGACTATAGGTGCAGTGTCGTGCTTCCACCTCTTTAAATTCCGCAAGAATGTGACTCCTAAATATTTAGAATTAAATCAGAATTGCCAAACTACGAAAGGATAAGATTGAGACTTTTTTTATTTTAGATCACAATAAACAAAAGTTGTTTTCTCTTGTACGTTACACTGCAAGCAACAGCTGATTTACTTTACTTTGAACTAGCAATGTAGCCTGAATCATTAAAAATTCAAACAGCGAACATTAACATATAAAACAATGCCCGCCTGGTTAGCCATGCTGTCTAACGCACTGCTTTCCGGACGGAAAGACGTGCCGGACCCCGGCACGAATCCGCCCGGCGATTAGTGTCGAGGTCCGGTGTGCCGGCCAGTCTGAGAGTGGTTTTTAAGGCGGTTTTCCATCTGCCTCGGCGAATGCGGGCTGGTTCCCTTATTCCTCCTCAGTTACACTACGTCGGCGATTGCTGCGCAAACACTTTCCCCACCTACCCCTACACCATAATTACTCTACCACGCAAGTATTGGGGCTACACTCGTCTGGTGTGAGACGTTCCGGGGGGTGTCCACTGGGGACGGCGGTGAGGTGAGTGGACAGCTGTAGCCTGTTGTGGAGTTGTGGACCACTGCGGGCTACGGCGGGGACGAAGCCTCTCCTTCGTTTCTAGGTCCTCGGTTCCATACAATACGATGCAATATATACAACAAGAAATCTTGCACCCTCCCCAGACATATGCTACCATCGATTACTCAGCAATATCGACTAACACACCCGACTCAAGGTATTCTTGCCTCTCGTCAAGATTAGTGACCACAAATGTTGTATGAACGACACTACATTACCTTTTTTAAGTTCACAACAGTCATAAGCACAGGAGTAATGGTTCCTTAACCCCGTCCTTCGTAGTTAAGCTACGCTCCAAATTAAGTCTGCCCTCCCACAAACGACGAACACGCACTTCTGGCCATCTCCGCATGGCGCCGATGGGGGGAATGAATTAATAACTAAATACGAAGTAACAACGATTAGTCTCGTTAAAATGTATTTATATCTTAACGATATGTTAGATGTCGCTAAGTGCTCTCATTCCCAAATACTGGATCGATAACCTCCGGATATTTACGCCCCATAACTTACGCTGTGTCAAGACAAACATCCTGTTTCTAACTGTAATACTTGTCTAATTATGTTAAACTTTTAAAGTAAGATGATCTCTCTTAATGAGTAGGCAGGGTTATTTGGTAAGCGTGATAGCGTTACGGAGATGTTTAGCAAACTCAAGTGGCAGACTCTGCAAGAGAGGCGCTCTGCATCGCGGTGTAGCTTGCTGTCCATGTTTCGAGAGGGTGCGTTTCTGGATGAGGTATCGAATATATTGCTTCCCCCTACTCACACCTCCCGAGGAGATCACGAATGTAAAATTAGAGAGATTGGAGCGCGCACGGAGGCTTTCCGGCAGTCGTTCTTCCCGCGAACCATACGCTACTGGAACAGGAAAGGGAGGTAATGACAGTGGCACATAAAGTGCCCTCCACCACACACCCTTGGGTGGCTTGCGGAGAATAAACGTAGATGTAGATGTAGACTATGACAGCATTTTTTTTTTTTGATTCGGTCAGAAACTACGCGGAACAGTGAAAATTTTTGTTGCCCCTGGAGGCTACCCACTACTAATAGTGGATTCAGCGTTCGATTAGTAGTATGTAAGGGCAGTAAAATGAAAAAGAGACAAATGAAAAAAGTAAGTATATTATTTCAAAAGTAATAGCCATAACAGTTAGTACATTAATCCCACTGTGAGACAACACAGTCAATGCTTTCAGATAAAAACGTTTGCGGTTGCCTACTAAACGAGATTTCACTCTGACGTGCACACCTTCGTCCGAAGCAAATCTAAGGTCACGAATATCTTTCTTCAGGGCTCCAAACACAATGGGCAGATATTGAGAGTGAGTGGAGGATGTGTAAGGCTTTCCAGGCAAAATTCTGCAACGTAGTCGAAACAATCTTGGCAACACGTGGGCCCGTCCACACATTCTCCAGAGGTTCCGAAATCTCCCCATGCGATTTCCATATTTTTGGAGAACTAAAAGAAGACATTCGTGACTTTTGGTTTACTTCGCACGAAAAGGAGCACGCCTGGATAAAATATCGGTTCCGTAGGCAACCGCAAACAGTTTTCCATGAAACCATGGACCGTTGTCTCACAGTGGGATAATTTATTAACAGGTATGGCGATTACTTTTGAAATAATAAAGAATTTAGTTTCATTAGACTGCACATAAATTGTATTTCGTTTGATAACCGGTTTCGGCCTTTTATCAGACCATCTTCAGACCATTTTATACCCCTTGGTTGACAGCAGGAGGCGGTGGCGTGCGGCAGGCCACTGTGCAGACCATTACATCGGCTGCTGCTGTCCGAAAGGAGTGAAAAATGGTCTGAAGACGGCCTCATAAAAGACCGAAACTGGTCACCAACCGAAATATATGCAACTAACACGCGAGCTATACTGTTTTAATGAAATAATTTTACTGGCCGTTCTTAATAAACGACTTACTTACGCTTTTTTCCCCATCTGTCTGGTTTTTGTTGGACTGCTCCTTATAGATCTGGGAAGTAATCCTGCGGCGATGAAAGCATTGGAATGTCAGGAACAGAGTGGACGGTCAATTCAAAGGCGCCTTAAGGTCGGTACAGATAAGGTAGTCTATTGTTTACTCAGCAGTACTGCGCATTACAGGTGTTGAAAATAGCTACCATCAAACCCCACATGGGCACAAAATCTTCGCAGAATATTCTGGAGCACTCTACTATGCATACCAGTCTTTGCACGAACCTCATCAGATGCTGTAAGTATCCTGTGGAGACGCGTTTCTTTGCAGCGATCTCTGTGAAGTACACCAGGTTTTTTATTTTCGTTCAAAAAACAATTAATATGCATCAGATCATGGACACGAGGTACCTACGCACTTGCACACCCGCTTCCGATCCAGCATCTGGGACATGTGGCACTGAGTACGCGACGTACTTGCAGGTGCTCTGTTTAGTTGCATCTAGCAGTAAGCACATAGAAACAACACAATATCACTGTCGAACTGAGCTTAAGGTGTGTGTCCTTGTTGTTACAGACATTCCAGTGCTTTCACTGGCTCAGAATAACAAAGTTGTTGTATCTTGATTCCTCTATCAACTCCTTCATTTTGAGCGTAGCACTTTGAATCACGCTGTACAACATTTCACATACGCATTACAAAAATGGTTCAAATGGTTCTGAGCACTATGGGACTTAACTTCTGAGGCCATCAGTCCCCTAGAACTTAGAACTACTTAAACCTAACTAACCTAAGGACATTACATACATCGATGCCCGAGGCAGGATTCGAACCTGCGACCGTTGCGGTCACGCGGTTCCTGACTGTAGTGCCTAGAACCGCTCGGCCACCACGGCATTACATACATACAACTAATGTATTGAATAAATAGCCTCCGTTTATGGAACTGCACAATTAGGAAAATAATATTCTACCTCTTTAGTTGCATAGCTATGGATAAGGTGCGATGAATAATAAACGCTTTCTCAAAACGGATTGTCACGCTGTGATGTAAAACGCACCGTGTGTGTAAAACCTTGTTCAAATGTAAGAAAGGGCCTAAGTCTTTATCTTTCAAGGATGAGTAAGTACTCCAGATACTTTCCTACGCGTATATCCCAGCAACGTATGTCACATCCATCACCGAAAAATTTGGGGCGGCACCATCGACGCATCAGATTAGTTTAATGCATAAGAGTAAGCCGATATCTCCGACGAAGGTATGAACTTTTTTGTGAATACTTATGAATTAATTATTAACTGGAGCAGACGATTGAATTACTGGATACTAAACTGAAATACTTAATATGTAAGATTTTTTAAGTAATACCGAAGTCTGTCAGAAATATGACAAGTTATGCCGTCTTTTGAAAAACCGCAGGTTTGTTTATTTAGACAATGTTTCTAAATACATTATTTTGTCCAGCACAACGCCACGGCTTCTAGTGCTGTTCAGTATATCCTTTACACTGGCTGGGAAGAATGGGTGGCGCGTGGCGAATACAATACGTATGAGAAGACGACGGTCTGGGAGCCCAGGGATGGCACGTCTGCCTTATACATTCCCCTGGCGGATCCCTTTGTGCGGCTAACGACGTGCTCACAGCCGAGCTCCTCGGCTGCTCCTCTTCTCATTTGGGGATTTCTCCGGCTCTCTTCGGGTCGTTAAGCAGTGCGCCCAGCCGACTCCATACGTCTCCAAGTTCGTTCTGCTTGCCTCCACTGGCTAAACACCAACGAGTGGACGTGGCCGCCGTTTTCAGAATACGAAATTGCTTCGAGCAGCTGTGCACAACCTACACGAGTCTGTGTCATTTCAGTTAACCGAACCGACTCCTATTACATACGACTGACTACTAAGATATACACTACTCGCCATTAAAATTGCTACAGTATGAAGATGACGTGCTACAGAGGCGAAATTTAACATACAGGAAGAAGATGCTGTGATATGCAAATGATTAGCTTTTCAGAGCATTCACACAAGGCTGGCGCCGCTGGCGACACCTAAAACGTGCTGACATGAGGAAAGTTTCCAACCGATTTATCATACACAAACAGCAGTTGACCGGCGTTGCCTGGTGAAACATTGTTGTGATACTTCGTGTAAGGAGGAGAAATGCGTACCATCACGTTTCCGACTTTCATAACGATCGGATTGTAGCCTATCGCGATTGCGGTTTATCGTATCACGACATTGCTGCTCGCGTCGGTCGAGATCCAATGACTGTTAGCAGAATATGGAATCGGTGGGTTCAGGAGGGTAATACGGAACGCCGTGCTGGATTCCAACGGCCTCGTATCACTAGCAGCCGAGATGACAGGCATCTTATCCGCATGGGCCGGCTGAAGTGGCCGTGCGGTTAAAGGCGCTGCAGTCTGGAACCGCAAGACCGCTACGGTCGCAGGTTCGAATCCTGCCTCGGGCATGGATGTTTGTGATGTTCTTAGGTTAGTTAGGTTTAACTAGTTCTAAGTTCTAGGGGATTAATGACCTTAGCAGTTGAGTCCCATAGTGCTCAGAGCCATTTGAACCATTTTTTATCCGCATGGCTGTAACGGATCGTGCAGCCACGTCTCGATCCCTGAGTCAACAAACGAGGACGTTTGCAAGATAATAACGATCTGCACGAACAGTTCGACGACGTTTGCAGCAGCATGGACTATCAGCTCGGAGACCATGCCAGCGGTTACCACTGACGCCGCATCGCAGACAGGACCACCTGCGATGGTGTACTCAACGACGAACCTGGGTGCACGAATGGCAAAACGTTACTTTTTCGGATGAATCCAGGTTCTTTTTACACCATCATGATGGTCGCATCCGTGTTTGGTGACGTCGCGGTGGACGCACGTTGGAAGCGTGAATTCGTCATCGCCATACTGGCGTATCACCCGGCGTGATGGTATGGGGTGCCATTAGTTATACGTCTCGGTCGCCTCTTGTTCGCATTGACGACACTTTGAACAGTGAACGTTACATTTCAGATGTGTTACGACCCGTGGCTCTAACCTTCATTCGATCCCTGCGAAAGCCTACATTTCAGCAGGATAATGCACGACCCATGTGCATGTTGCAGCTCCTGTACGGGCCTTTCTGGATACAGAAACTGTTCGACTGCTGCCCTGGCCAGCACATTCTCCATATCTCTCACCAATTGAAAACGTCTGGTCAATGGTTGCCGAGCAACTGGCTCGTCACAATATGCCAGTCACTACTGTTGATGAACTGTGGTATCGTGTTGAAGCTGCATTGGCAGCTGTACCTGTACACGCCATCCAAGCTCTGTTTGACTCAATGCCCAGGCGTATCAAGGCCGTTATTACGGCCAGAGGTGGTTGTTCTGGGTACTGATTTCTCAGGATCTATGCACCCAAATTGCGTGAAAATGTAATCCCATGTCAGTTCTAGTATCATATGTTTGTCCAATGAATACCGGTTTATCATCTGCATTTCTTCTTGGTGTAACAATTTTAATGGCAGGTAGTGTATTTGCTGCCACATATGCGTTTTTTCCGACAACACGGGCAGGACAGAGATGCGCCACTAATTTCGAGATTTCTGATGGTTTTGTTCAGCTTGGATTGCGTTAGGATCGGAGTGCCAAAAAAGAGTTTGCTCTCTGAATGTATCTGCTATTTATTTGCATGTGTGAGCTGTTCCGGGAGAAAGATTTCAGCGAAGGGTACTTGTATATGACTCTCTATGCTTCTAGAAAACAACCTATCGTTAAGCGACTGGCTTGGAGCGCTGTCTGAAAACAATGTCTCCACATTCGATTCAGTATTGCTAACAGAAAATGCTATTCATAGCAAACAGCAAGGAGAAATATGAAGCAACGTAACTTATGAGGCTACTGAGGAGTTTCACACCACGCTTTCTTTTCCCCTCTGACATTGGATAGAGTAATGGATTCTTGAAAGGGGCCAATAGTCGTTTTCGCAAATAAAATTTATTATTATTGTCAACAACTGCACACAACGAATTTGATGTTATTTGAACTCACAGTTTTAATATTGCCATAGAAAACTGTTAAACATAACTTTAAGATACCTTATGATAATCTGAGGATTAATCTCACTTGAATAAAGAATTATTTATTGGCAGCCCTTGGCGATTGAACACTGACGTTTTTTTAAATAGTCACGAGCAGGTGAGGCACCATCTTCACAGAAGAAATTGGCGTGTAATTTATTATGTTTCATTTTTTTAAATTGCTGTTCTGTAAAATTTATTCACGTTCACTTACCCCCCAATTCCCTGGTGCCACTTTTATCCACTCCTTTTCTTTTTTGGTCATCAGTCTGCTGGCTGGTTTGATGCGGCCCGCCACGAATTCCTCTCCTGTGCCAACCTCTTCATATCAGAGAAGCACTTGCAACCTACGTCCTCAATTATTTTGTGGATGTATTCCAATCTGTGTCTTCCGCTACAGTTTTTGCCCTCTAGTACCATGGAGGTCATTCCCTCAAGTCTTAACAGATGTCCTACCATCCTGTCCCTTCTCCGTATCAGTGTTTTCCACATGTTCCTTTCCTCTCCGATTCTGCGCAGAACCTTCTCGTTCCTTACCTTATCGGTCCAATTAATTTTAAACATTCGACTACAGCACCACATCTCAAACGCTTCGATTCTCTTCTGTTCCGGTTTTCTCACAATCCATGTTTCACTACCATACAATGCTGTACTCCAGACGTACTTTCTCAGAAACTTCTTCGTCAAATTAAGACTAATATTTGACATTAGTAGACTTCTCTTGGTCAGGAGTGCCCTTTTTGCCATTGCTATCCTGCTTTTGATGTCCTCCTTGCTCCGTCCGTCATTGGTTATTTTGCTGCTTAGATAGCAGAATTACTTAACTTCATATACTTCGTGACCATCAATCCTGACGTTATGTTTGTCGCTGTTCTCATTTGTACCACTTCTCATTACCTTCGTCTTTCTTCGATTTACTCTCCATCCATACTCTGCAGTCATTGTATTGTTCATTCTGTTCAGCAAATCATGTAATTCTTCTTCACTTTCACTCAAGATAGCAATGTCATCAGCGAACCGTATCATTCATATCGTTTCATCTTGAATTTTAATTCCAGTCCTGAACCTTTCTTTTGCTTCCATCGCTGCTTCCTCGATGTACAGATTGAACAGTAAGAGCGAAAGGCTACATCCTTGTCTTACACCCTTTTTAATACGAGCACTTCGTTCTTGGTCGTCCACTCTTATTCCCCTTTGGCTGTTGTACATATTGTATATGACCCATCTCTCCCTATAGCTTACCCCAATTTTTTTTCAGAATTTCGAACATCTTGCACCATTTAACATTGTCGATCGCTTTTTCCAGGTCGACAAACCCTATGAACGTGTCTTGATTTTTCTTTAGTCTTGCTTCCATTATTAACCGCAACGTCAGAATTGCCTCTCTCGTGCCTTTACCTGTCCTAAAGCCAAACTGATCGTCATCTAGCGCATCCTCCATTTTCTTTTTCATTCTTCTGTATATTCTACTTGTAAGCAACTTGGATGCATGAGATATTAAGCTGATTGTGAGATAATTCTCGCATTTTCAGCTCTTGCCGTCTTCGGAATTGTGTGGATGATGTTTTTCTGAAAGACAGATGGTACGTCGCCGGACTCATACATTCCATACACCAACGTAAATAGCCGTTTTGTTGCCACTTCCCCCAATGACTTCAGAAATTCGGATTAAATCTTATCTATCCCTTCTGCCTTATTTGGTCTTAAGTCCTCGAAAACTCTCTTAAATTCTGATTCTAATATTGGATCCCCTATATCTTCTAAATCGAATCCTGTTTCTTCTTCTATCACATCAGACAAATCTTCCCCCTCATAGAGGCTTTCAGTGTATTCTTTCCACCTGTCCACTGTCTCCCCTGCATTTAACAGTGGAATCCACTCCTAATTGATCTATATTAATGGAAGTAACTATCCCAGTTATGGCTGTATTTTATCTTTCATTGCTTAAAAATAGCATCGTTTCTACGGGGCCCGAGACAATATCAGGAGGTCCCAGATGTCGCTGTCGTTTACTGTCTAGCAAAGTCATCAGAAATTCAAAATAATTGCAAAACGATTCGCATAAAATATCTGTATGATGTGAAAAGTTGCAGTTGACCCTTAACAATAAAAAGTGCTCGTCCACATGAACACTATAAGGTATCCGTTAAACTTCGGAAATTTCGGTTAGACAGTAAAACACAAATTTAAAGATCGTTGATTTAACGAAATACCTAGGATTTACAATTAAGTACAACTTAGATTGGAACCATCACACAGATAACGTTGTGTTCAAGATGAGGCAAAGACTGCGTTATATTGGCAGAAAGAATATGCTGCAAGTCTATTAAAGATGCTGCCTACACTACGCTTGTCCGTCCTCTTCTGGAGTACTGTTGCACGGTATGGGATCCTTATAAGATAAAATTGACAGAGGACATCGAAAAATGTCAAAGAAGCGTAGTTCGTTTTGTATTTTCCCGAAAAAGGGCAGAGTGTGTCACAGATATGATACGCAAGTTAGGGTGGCTATCATTAAAACGAAGGCGTTTTTCGTTGTAGCGAAATATTTTCGCAAGATTTTAATCACCAACTTTCCCCTCCGAATGCTAAAATATTTTGTTCTCTCCGATCCACTAAGGGAAAAATTATTATTGTAATAAAATAAGAGAAATCACAGCATGCACCGAAAGATTTACGTGTTCGTATTCGCCACACGCTGTTCGAGAGTCGGACACTAGGTAAATAAACGTGAAAGTGGTTCGATGAATCTTCTGTCAGCACTTAAGTGTGAATTTTAGAGTAGTCACGTACTTGCAGATGTTGAAGTAGGCTGTTATTTTCAAATAGCGCTTTATTAAGCACTATTACCTATCTAGAGCTTTGTTCATCATCGAATTTGTAACAGACGTGGCTACAGCTCCCTTGTACGTTGTACAAAACAAGTCACATTTGTTGGAAGCGCTAACAGCTGTCTGTTTCTGTTTTCTGTAAATAGGTATTCCGAGACTGTGTAGATTGACAGCCATGCTATGCATAACTGTACATAGCTTGCGATTTTTGCCTTAAATAATTCACGAATGTCATGTATCCAAATTATTGTGCAGTTGAGAAAGTGCGAAGATCCACGTTAACTAGCAGTGCTCAGTAAAATACTACTTTCAAGTCTTGAAAGTCTCTTCGGGTTTGCTGCCGGATCCTAAAATCAATTTGACTCGATATTTCGGCGATCCAGCTGGTCGCCATCTTCAGGAAAATGCTGCTTCTGCTGATGAGTCCCGCTGAGAACTGACGCCAGGTTACAAATCGACGTCCTATATAGGCCACCGTTCAGTACACGGCGCATGCGCCGCCCATCACGGTTTCTGCCTTCCAAAACAGGGAGGTGGCGCCGCCCTTAGTGAAACACTGCTGGCAACGATATATCGCAATCAAGGCCGCACCGAAGAACGTTCAGTTTTGATGCGAGATAATACAGGATTCCACGTCTTGCTAAGAGGAAACCCATTGTCTCTGTTGATTAAATTATCAGCCAACCTAATTTCAATCGCCTCTTTATAGACACTGTTCCAAAAACCGGAAATGTTGGCAACCACAACAGTTTCCTCAAATGTCACAATGTGTCCCTCATTTAAGCAGTGTTCTGCTACCGCCGATTTTTCCGGCTGTTGTAGCCTCGTATGACGTGTTCCACACACCTGTCATGCACTGTGCGAATAGAACGGCCAATGTAAGCTTTCCCACATTGACACGAAATTTTTTACACCCCGGGTTTCTTAAGCCCCAAATCATCCTTCACAGAGCCAAGCAGAGCCTTATTACGACGGGAAAGCCTACGTAATCAGTATTTTCAAGTAACAGCCATGTGGAAACGATGTCTTTCTTCACAGCGCCTGTAACATCTGTCTAATGGAAATTCTACAAGACGGCAGTGGTTTCTCTTCGCGGACGCTTGCGCTTCCGTGCTGTCCCGTGAGTAGCGAGTAGCCGGTGCTGTCCTGTCCTGTCCCATGCTGTCCTGTCCGCCGCAGACGGCCGGGCGACAAAGGCCTTTCACGGTGGACCCCGCCCCACCCGCGCCTTCGGTCACTAATTAATGAGCCGGCACGGCGCCTGACTAATGACGCGGCGCCAAGGGCAGAGGGGCTGGCCAGCAGGAGGGGTGCGGGGGAGGATTGTCGCAACACCTGTGTCACACGCACGCACCGCCAGCACGCTCTGGGCCACCGTCCCTCCCGCCACTGTGGGAGCAACGTCCGGTACTACATGAACACCTCGTCTCACAACAGCGCCCAACACACTGGATTGTGCCGGTAATGCACTAAAAAGGATATACATGTATAGTCTATTGTTAAACCCAGGAGCCAGCAGACGAGTCCCCAGCCACTCTCACTGCGACACAAGGAGCACCTACAGCCTTTTTCACAAGTTTCGAGCCACCCTTCAGCAGCGCTTCTCACGAATCAGAAGTGAAGCAATGCGCACACACAACCGAGAAGCGTTTGTTTCCGACTTAATTCGTTAATAATACACGGAATATAGAAAGTAGTTAAAAATGGTTCAAATGGCTCTGAGCAATATGGGACTTAACTTCTGAGGTCATAACTCCCCTAGAACTACTAACTACTAACCTAAGGACATCACACACATCCATGCCCGAGGCAGGATTCGAACATGCGAGCGTAGCGGTCGCGCGGTTCGAGACTGTAGCGCCTAGAACCGCTCGGCCACTTCGGCCGGCATATAAATTAGTAACTCATATACACTGCGTGACTAAGGAAGTGAAGCACCCAGAAGGGGAGAAGGAAACCAGATTAAACTTCACGAGTTGAGAGGAAAGGTGACGTTATTTCAGCGACTACAGAAGAGTCAAATTTACAAAGAACTTGGCAACATGAGCCCTCTCATCAGTGTGAAGTCGGATTCTCTCTGGCCCGGTTTCATACACTGATTCGGTTGCGAAGGTTGTCATCAAGCCCCTGTAGCCTCTCCTGAGGCAAGCTGGACCACAACTGTTGTAACTGATCCTTGACGTCCTCGATATTAACAATAAGACAAGTTTCACGTCCCAGTTTATCCACATATGTTCTATCAGGGACAGATCTGGGGATCTTGTGGCCACGTGAGTACCTCAGCATCACTGAGGCAGTTCACAGAAACACGTCCCATGTGTGGAAGAGCATTGTCCTATTGGAAATGGCATCACAGTACTGTCGCATGATAAATAGCAGACGAGGTCGCAACGTACTGTTTTTCCGTCAGAGTACCTTCAATCGCAACCAGTCCTGACCTACATCTACGTGATTTCTCTGCTATTCACAATAAAGTACCTGGCAGAGGGTCCAATGAATCATCTTCAAGCTGTTTCTCTACCGTTCCACTCTCGAACGGCGCACGAAAAAAACGAGCATTAAATTTTTCTGTGCTAGCCCTGATTTCTCTTATTTTATCGTGATAATCATTTCTCCCTGTGTAGGTTGGTGCCAACAGAACGTTTGCTCAATCGGAGGAGAAAACTGGTGATTGAAATTTCATGAGAAGTTCCCGTCGTAACGAAAAATGCCTTTGTTTTAGTGATTGCCACCCCAATTCACTTATCATGTCTGTAGCACTTCCTCCCGTATTTCGCGATAATACAAAACGAGCTGCCCTTTGAACTTTTTCGATATCATCCGTTAGTCCCACCTGATGCTGATCCCACACCGCACAGCAGTACTCCAGAATAGGACGGACAAGCGTGGTGTAAGCAGTCTCTTTAGTAGACCTATTGCACCTTCTACGTGTTCTACCAGTGAACCGCAGTCTTTGGTTTGCTCTACCCACAAAATTATCTACGTGATCGTTCCAGTTTAGGTTACTCGTAATTGTAATCCCTAAGTATTTAGTTCAATTTACAGCCTTGAATTGTGTGACTTACCGAGTAATCGAAAGTTAGCTGATTTCTTTTAGTACTCATGTGAATAACTTCACACTTTTCCTCATTCAGGGTCAACTGCCACTTTTCGCACCATACAGATATCTTATCTAAATCAGTTTGCAATTCGTTTTGGTCATCTGATGGCTTTACTAGACTGTAAATAATCTAATAGGGCTACTCAGATTGCCTCCTATGTCGTTAATATAAGTCAGGAACAACAGAGGGCCTGTAACACTTCCTTGGGGATAGTCGGATATTACTTCTGTTTTACTCGATGACTTTCTGTCTATTACTACGAACTGTGACCTTTCTGACAGGAAATCACGAATCCAGTCGCAAGATATTCCATAGACACGCTGTTTGTTTAGAAGACGCTTGTGAGGAACGGTGTCTAAAGCCTTCTGGAAATCTAAAAATATGGAAGCAATTTGACATCATCTGTCGATAGCACTCATTACTTTATGAGTATGCCGGCCGCAGTGGTCTAGCGGTTCTAGGCGCACAGTCCGGAACCGCGCGACTGCTACGGTCGCAGGTTCGAATCCTGCTTTGGGCATGGATGTGTGTGATGCCCTTAGGTTAGTTAGGTTTAAGTAGTTCTAAGTTCTTGGGGATTGATGACCACAGATGTTAAGTCTCACAATGCTCAGAGCCATTTGAACTTCATGAGTATAAAGAGCTAGTTGTGTTGCACAAGAACGATATTTTCTGAATCTGTGCTGACTATCTGTCAATAAATCGATTTCTTCGAGGCACTTCATAATGTTCGAACACAGTATATGTTCCAAAACCTTACTCCAAATCGACGTTAGTGATACGGTCCTGTAATTCAGTGGATTACTGCTATTTCCCTTTTTGGGTATTGGTGTAACATGAGCAATTTTCCTGTCTTTAGGTACGCATCTTTCTGTGAGCGAGCGGTTGTAAATAATTGCAAAATATGGAGCTGTTGTACCTGCATACTCTGAAAGCAACCTGACTGGTATACAATCTGGACCGGAGGTCTTGCCTTTATTATGTGATTTAAGCTGCTTTGCTACACCGAGGAGATGGCCGTGGTGGCCGAGCGGTTCTAGGCGCTGAAGTTTGAAACCGCGCGACTGCTACGGTAGCAGGTTCGAATCCTGCCTAGGGCATAGATGTGTGTGATGTCCTTCGGTTAGTTAGGTTTAAGTAGTTCTAAGTTCTAGGGGACTGATGACCTCAGATGTTAAGCCCCATAGTGCTCAGAGCCATTTGAACCATTTTGAGCTACACCGAGGATATCTACATCCATGTTTCTCATCTTGGCAGTTATTCATGATTGGAATTCGGGAATGTTTACTTCGTTCTTCTTTGGTGAAGGAGTTTCGGAATACCGTGTTTAATAACTCTGCTTTAGTGGCACTGTCATCAGTGACTTCACCATTGTCATCGCGCAGTGAAGGTATTCGTGTGTTTTATGTACGACAAGAATCTCTTTGGGTTTTCTATCAGATTCCGAGACAGAGTTTCGTTGTGGAAATTATTAACGGCATATCGCATTGAAGCACGCGCTGTATTTCGAACTTATGCAAAACCTGAACTCATTCCCAATGACTTCTCGCACAATGACACCAGGAGTAATAGCAATGTGCCTTTCCAAAATATTAGAAGAGCGACTCATCGCTAAACACAATGAGGTATCATTCAGCAGCAATCCACACTTCAGGCCACGGCACCAATCCAAACGCACCCGATTGTGTTGTGTTAACTGCAATCTACTCATGGGATACTAATGGCCTGGTACGGCGGCTGGTAGTCTCCGACGAAAGGTGGAGGATGATAGAGAATGTTGTAGGGAGTCCGTTACTTTTTATTGCATAGCAGGTGCAAATGTGAAGGGGTCAGGACGTACTTGGTGCACAATAGGGCGATCTCCCTTGGGGTGGTCGCCCGAAACCGTGTCAACGAGTCTGCCTGCCCTCTCGTTTACGTGCAGTCCGATTTCGGATGACTGACACGACCGAATGCCCCACAAATCTGGCTATTGCACTCTCCGATCAGCCGGCCAAACGGAGACGCACAATTAGGTCCCTTTTCAGACTGCTGATAACGCTGTCTCATTCGCGTACATAGCGTCTCCGTGTCCTTCGCAGCTATCACTCGACATCTGACGCAGTCCTTACATATCCTACCGACCCTGGTAAGAACAGTAACGCACTATAGTGGCCGCTCCATCTGAGTATTGCAACTCCCAATCATTTACATGCTCGACGATGGTGTGTGCGTGTACGAAGTTACTCATTATTCGACCATGTCTTCTGGGTACTTCACAGTTGTCAAGTAGTGTAATTAAGAAAAGAAACGATAATCTAAGTAAATCACCGCAAACTGCACTCCCCTGCTAGACAAGTCGCCCTGTGCGGCAGTTGTAGCGGCAGTCCAGAAAAATCCACTTCCCCTCCACCATAAGCGCTGGTCGCTCTTCAGTCTACCGACAGATTACACAAAAAATCAACCTGCGTCTATGAAACTTCTCTACATACGCTTCCTTGAATGTGACACATTTTTACCAGCGTTGGATGACGAAGACCTAGATTGTAGAGGTCTGTGTTTCCGTTGTGTAGGGTATGTTCCACCACGAAAATCACCCCGTCGTAATTTAGAATTGCCACCTACGCAATAGTTTTTTCTTCCAAGGAAAGAGGAAGAAGACACTGGCTGTAAATTTAGGAGGCAAAATTCGATAGCCCAAAGAAGCAGCATGTTTGATTGTATACTGTGCAAAAACACCCCTTTGGACAGCTTTCCGCGATACTTCGTCTTGGCAGTCACCCGTAAACTCGCCGGGAAATTTTCATAGTATGGTTCTGATTCCACTTGTTAGCACCGCACCATGCCAATAATAATAGTAATAATAATAATAATAATAATAATAATAATAATAATAATAATAACACTGCGGAACACCTTGCTCGACGATGTCTGGGTCTTTCCCTTTTCCAGCGGGGGTGGGTCAATGTTTACACTCCTTGGTTTTTTTTTTTTTCATTTGTCTCCGGGTCATAGTGATACACCCAACAGTTATTCTGTGGCCAAGTCATTCGGATTAGCCACACACCGCTGCTACTGTCAATGTTTGGCGGGCTTTGGGTGCAAGCAGTCGTGGAACCCGGCGGGCTTATTTACGGAATTCTACAGGTGGTGCGCCTGTCTTGCAAAGAGCTTCATCACTTTTCTGAAATTCCTATGGCGTCAGTTATCACTGATACGGTTAATACCATACTGTGTCGCTGTTTATGTTTCTCGTTCCAGTTTTATGACGGCTTTCATGTGGAACGTCTTCAAAAGCAGTATAGGGTGTACTCATGCTTAAGTTCAGTCAGCGATTTGTAAATGTTCAAAGAGGAGAAGACTTTTTATACCTTTTCAGAAACTTTGGAAATAATTTATTTATTAAGGTTTCCATAAGAGTTACAAATAATATTTTCATTAGTGACTAGTTTCGAATATTTTCCTTCATTCTCAAATCATAACCTACCTTAAAAGGCACAATGTTAACAATAAAACATGAATTACAACGTTTTCAAACATTTTGTATGCACAGATTACAGTAGTGGAATGAATCTTTTATGGAACACTTGCATTTATAATGTTTCGCTGTACAGAATACATTTCTTTTAACATCAGATCAATATAACAAGTGTTATTTAACTTTATTACGATTGTCCTGATAAACTCAAAATTCGATACGCGCCTTTAGTTGTTTATAAGTAAAAATGTGACAGGCGCCTTCAGCTGTTTATTACGTGTTCATAGGCCTATGTTCTGTCTCTCAGATATCACAATGTTACAATTAAATACGTAGATACTGTATTGATAAATGTCTCGCGCTATTTTGTAAATTATTGATATGTAATAACCTAAAAGCCTTTCTGAATTATGAATATTTTTAAAAAGAGCAAAACTATTACTGTATTCAAACTCGAACCGCTGATTTTAAAAATGATTCATGATTCAAAAAGGTAGTTACTTTATGAAAAATCAGTAATTTAAAAATAATGCGAGACCTTTAGCTTTACAGTACCTATGTATTTAGAGGGAACATTATGATCTCCGAGAAACAGAACATAAACACATATAAAGCAACTGAAGGTATTTGTCAAATTTTTATGTACAAACAACTAACAATGCCTATCGAAATTTAATGTATCAAGATAATTCTATTGCAGTCAAATAACAGTTATTATATTGATCTAATGTTAAAACATTACACATGTAGGTATGTCATAGAACATTCATTGCTCTGCTGTAACCTCTGAACATGAAATGTTTGACAATGTTGTACTTCATGTTTTGTTAGTAACATTGTAGCTTTTAATGCTGGTAATGGCTTGAGAATGAACGAAAATGTACGAAATTAATCACTACTGAAAATATTATTTCCAAGTGTGGCGAGGACCTTAATTAATGGAATTACAAATATATTGACTTGCTGATACTGATACCATCTCATTGTTGGACTTATGAAAACTTTCGAAGTATTTCTTTTAGAGACAAATCTTCCTATTTGAGAAAAATACGCACACAGCACGAGCACTTTTAATGACCGTACAGACAAATCTATTCCTTATATAAGGCTGATCGTTAAACCAACACGACAAAAGCGTAGTTGATAATACAGTCATCTCCGTGGAAAATCTGTAACTTCATTGAGCAGCATTTTCCGAAGAAGTAAGAAAAATGAGCGAAAGGCTAGTACGCTTAATTTACGGTTTTGGTGTTCAACAGTTGATGCGTTCTACAGTCTCTCTCTCTCTCTCTCTCTCTCTCTCTCTCTCTCTCTCTCTCTCTCTCTCTCTCTCTCCCCCTCTCTTTCACACACACACACACACACACACAAGGAGAATTCCCTCCTGCCTTATACATCCGCCACCCTTCTCTTTATCACATTCATAGCTGGCTGGCAGAGATAATTTCAGGTTAGTCTTCAGTAGTAAGCAGCACAGCAACGCATTTCAGTTTATCCTCATTTGTTAGCCATCCCATCCCTGTCGCTTTCACTTGTTTGCTTTTCTGGGCTAATATCCTGATTAACAGCGACAGCCTGCCCTTACTGTCACACAGTCTGGATTTGCGATATGTGCGCGCCATCTCACGCTAACAAGCCGTGTGTGTGTGTGTGTGTGTGTGTGTGTGTGTGTGTGTGTGTGTGTGTGTGTGTTAGGAGATGAAGGGGGGTGGAGGATAGGGGGTGAGTGAGACAGATAGAAAGAGAATGAAAGAGGAGTGTTTAATGTGCGCGTCTATGCACGCGCTCGGTGGAAGGGGCTGAGGAAGCAAGTTCGGTTGGGAGGAAGGAAACTAAAATTTCAAATACTCTAAATTCAACATTTATTTTCCATTTTTATCTCTATAAAAGCACTTAAACAACTATATTGAAAAAGTAAAGAAACAATTAAGCAATGACATACGTCTCTGAATGTTTAACTGTGTTCAGTCAAAACTAGCTTTGTCATTCTCGGTTTTTAGAAGATTATCAGTGAACGATTTCTGTGTACGTATTGCTGGTTGACAGACATACCTTCTGCACTCTACAGTGAAATATTTAAGAACAAAGCATTTAAGAAGATGAAGGAGGCTTGTGTGGTGAGTCAAGTATCTTAGTGGCCAAGGATTACACGTCCAAAAGAGAGGAACGTGGTTTGAAATTCAGCACAGTTTTCCTGACTGTTGCCGGCTCATCATGCGGATAACATGGTTTTCTCCAACTAACTCTGTTAAACACTCTGAACGGCAAAAAGGTCATTGGAAAGCATTATTATACGAGTTGATCGTCGGCTGCTGAAGCGTATGCGGTGCATTTGTCCCCGTATAAACCTGGTAGAACTGTGTCACCCCATACACAAGGCGTTGACTATTTGACTTACGATAGACCGTGGGTCGCCCCACTCCGGAGCCAACGAAACTTTCATTCGAACTTTCCTGGTCGAGATGAGATGGGTGAACTGGGGGGGGGGGGGGGATTACACGTGTTAACGTGTTAAGCAACGTGTATGCGTATGCCACAATGCAGACCCGCCCTATACATTTTTGTCCTCGAGAAGCCAAATCCTCCGGTAATCTCCGACTTACTATACTCCATACGTCTTGCACCGATTGTCATTACAGGTTCAAAGCCGTTTAGCTTACGACCTGTCGGTAACAGTTTGCTCAGATATCGTGTCTACACTTGCAACATATAGCTGGAACAAAAGCGTGTCATACACAGCACGTCTGCATATACGAAAATACGACAACTACTGCCGTCAATTTTCAGCCACTCATTTCATTATTCTGATAGCAGTGACTACCTCAAAATTTCTTCGCTAGCGGAAGCGTAGTTCTTCGTGAGATAACCAGGGTCATATAGCATTATGATGAAAGTTGTAGTTTAATATAATACCCGAGGAATGACACAACATATTAAATATTGTGATATAGGCGCAACAAGTATATGCAGATTGTTATAGACTCTGAATCTGGAGGACTAGAAGGAATTAGAAGAAAATGATTCCGGTATTTTACTCGGCACGTTGAACTAATATGAAGCTCTCGGTTATCGTGCAAATGACGCGACGTTTCGATGAGTGTCACTCGTATTATCTTCTGGGGATGATGATGGGAGTGGCATCATAGAAACGTCGTGTGATTTCCACGAACTCATCCAGCTAGAAACCCAAGAGTCTCATTTTAGTCCTAAGAACATCGATTTTGATGTAATGAACACAGTAAATATTATACAAACCATACTAAACTCATGAACAATTGGCAGCTGCCGTGCAGGAACGAAAACGCTTCTGTTGCCTCGATCAAGAGAATGTGACAGATGACCGACGACGTGGAAGTCGTATCGAAGATGGATAACATACTTGAAATCAGTATATTTGATTGAGACATGACATTCTATCTCGGAGGCCGTGGAGGCACTGTACCTTCACACGCCCCCCTATCAGTGGGTACCGTGATTCGGGCAAATACGCAACTAACGAACTATGGTAAAGAAAGATTGTATTGACGACAGGGATTACAACCGACTATCGCGGATTATGGTAGCTGTTAGAGGGCTGGGCGTCTTAAAACGGGACAGTAACAGCCGATAAGCACCCATATCAAACGGAGCCACCACCTTGCTCTGAGTTACAAAAGTCAGCGCCTCGCAAAACGTACCGTTATGAATATATGGGAGAGATATTCGTCCACGTGGGTCTGGTATTGAGGAGACATGAATTTGAAGTTAAAATCTTCTCGGTTATTAGACCGTGTCATGTTTCTTCTAAAATGAACGACGGTTCGACCCCTCTGCTGGGATCTTCTGGTGTCCACTACTGCTAGTGTTCTAGCGGTAGTGGACACCAGAAGATCCTGAAGAAGATCCCAGCAGAGAGGTCGAAACGTCGTTCATTTTAGAAGAAACATGACGCGGCCTAATAACCTAAAAGATGTTAACATCAGTGACAACGGCCACGAAATCCAGCAGACTCACACATGAATTCGTTGCACGGCCGAACGCTGGCAGGCCCAGGCCATAAGGCGCACCGCGGCTAGTTAACCGTTTCCGCCCCAGGTGGGCTCAAGTGCAGAGAGAACGAGCGCGTAGCCGGAAGCGGGTAAATCCCAGGGCTGGGAATTCCACTGCTGAAGCTCGCATTGCCTTTGTTCACAATACGTGGCGGAGTGTCAGACAATCTTAAAGATAGCAAAGTTACATTTCTTTGAGGTTCGACAGTACATCACATTAAATACAAATGCAAATCTAAAGACGTTGGCGATCTTAGGTAAATGAGGTACATCCAGTGACAACAATATCTCCATATTTTTAAAATTACAGAAATTAATATTTCACAGCGAATAAGCATTTTTACAATGAACCTCTGAATTAACAACTTTTAATCGCTTCATGCGATCTCAACATACACTGAAGCGCCAAAGAAATGACATAGGCCTGCGTATTCAAATACAGGGATGCGTAAACAGGCAGAATACGGCGCTGAGGTCAGCAACGCCTGTATAAGACAACAAGTGTCTGGCCCAGTTGTTAATCGGTTACAGCTGCTACAATGGCAGGTTATCAAGATTTGAGTGAGCTTGAACGTGATGTTACTCATCAGGGTAGCCGAGAGCGCTAAGGCGCTGCTTCCTGGACTCGGGTAGGCGCGCCGGCCCCGGATCGAATCCGCCCGGCGGATTAAAGACGAGGGCCGGTATGCCGGCCAGCCTGGACGTGGTTTTTAGGCGGTTTTCCTCATCCCGCTAGGTGAATACTTGGCTGGTCCCCACGTTCTGCCTCAGTTACACGTTTCACGGACATTTGAAAAACGTTTGCACTATTTCATGACTTACACTAGACGCAGACAGCTGGGATAGACTTATTCTGTCTTGAGGGGTACGGGGTGGCGGCAGGAAGGACATCCAGCCACCCTCTGCCACTAACATTGCCAAATCCGTCTTAACAAGGCAGACCCTGCGTTCCTGCGTAATAAAGGCCTAAAGGAAAAGAAAAGAAAGAGTGAGCTTGAACGTGGCGTTATAGACGGTGCACGAGCGATGGGACACAGCACCTCCGAGGAAGGTGTTGATGAAGTGGAGATTTTCCTGTACGACTGTTTCACAAGTGTACCGTGAATATCTGGAATCCGATAACACATCAAATCTCCGACATCGCTGCAGCCGGAAAAAAATCGTGCAAGAACGGGACCAACGATGACTGAAGAGAATCGTTCAACGTGACACTAGGGCAACCCTTCTTCATATTGTTGCATATTTCAATTCTGTGCCATCAACAAGTGTCAGTATGCAAACCATTCAAAGAAACATCATCGGTATGGGTTTTCGGAGCCGAATGTCCACTTGTCTACCCTTGATGACTGCACAACCCAAAGCTTTAGGCCTCGCCTGGCGCTTCTACACCGAAGTATGACTGTTAATGGCTGGAAACATGCTCCGTGGTCGGACGAGTCCTGTTTCAAATTGTATCGAGCGGATAAACATGTACGGCTGTGGAGACAACCTCATAAATCCGTAGCCTCCCGCACGTCAGCAGCAGACTGTTCAAGCTGGTGGAGGCTCTATAATGGTGTGCGGTGTGAACAGTTCGAGCAATATGGGAGCCCTCATACGTCTAGATACGAGTCTGGCAGGTGGTATGTACATAAACATCCAGTATGATCACCTGCATCCATTCGTGTCCATTGTGCATTCCGAAGGACTTGGGCAGTTCCAGCAGGTCAATGTGACACGTCACACGCTCATAATTGCTACAGAGTGGCTCCAGGAACGCTCTTCTGAGTTTAAACACTTCCGCTGGCCACCAAACTCCCCAGACAGGAACATTATTGAGCATATCTGAGATGCCTTGCAACGCGCTGTTCAGAAGAGATCTCCACACTCTAGTGCTCTTATGAATTTTTGGACAGCCCTGTAGGATTCATGGTGTCAGTTCCCTCCAGCACCACTTCAGACATTAGACCAGTCCATGCCACGGGTGTTGCACCACTTCTGCGTCTTGATTTTGCATTTCACATTTGACGATGCCACTATGGCTGCAGTACATTAGGACTTCGTTTTTATAAAACAGGTATGCCTCTTCATACTTTAAGTGCACAAATGCATATATTTGTCAGTAGTACTTTCCATTATGGTCTATTTATTTTTTAAGCTGTAGACAATCTGTGAGTGTATTTATGTTTCTTCCGATTTTTTGCTGCAGATCTAATGATGGTCATTATAGACCGAAACCGTTAATCTGTTAACGAAAAGTTTGTGACCATAGACGTAAATGAAAGGGAACTTATTGTATATACGGGTCACTGTTTTATTCGCGACAGTGTCGCAGCTTGTGAAAATAATTATTTAAGCTAACAGACTTGCAGTTGTAATGTCGAAAGAGCGAAGAAATATTACTGGGCTCGATTCTGTCGCTGAAAATATCTTTCACACTCCGGTGGAAGAAAATGGGTGCTCTGGAGGCCAGCAGGAGCCTTTTATCAAGCTTTTCTGCAAAGGCAGCGAGCGGCGCTTTGTGCGCTTATTACGTCGGCGGGCTGCAGCGGAAACCCTCGGTCCGTGCAAAGCGGCTACCGGAAGAAACGCGGCGTAGCGCGCGGCTCCAATAAGCGGCCTTGGCCGGGACACGACCGCCGTTATTGCAGTCCGGGACAGATGTTGGAGAGCCACGCGCCGGCGGCGTTAAGGAGTACGCGACTGGAAAGCACGACGCGGCTCCTCGCCCGCGCGAGACACTCGTGCTGCACATTTAGCCGCTAATCCTCTGCTCGAATTACAGTGTTTCGTAACGTCCACCATAATAAAGCGACAGCGACGCAACTGTTGCGCTTAATGGCTTCATATACTCTACTTCAGGATCACCGGCCAGCCAACGGGGACAGTGCTGGAAAATGAAACTGCAACTCAGCTTGTAATTTATACCATGCGTCACTAATAAACAACACTGTGTGGCGCTAACTTCCTGGAAAAAATTTGGTCTGTCGATCGATAACCGTTGTACCTCTCACCTGAATGAGGGTAGATGGCATTAGTACAGGGACAAGTGATCAGCTTCCCAGTCTGATTGCCATTAAGGTGAGTCACTGCGAGTCGAGGAAAAGATGGTGCTGTGTTGCATGCGAAAAAAATGAGCAACCAAACTTGATGCAGCGGGCCAAATCGCGACTGAATACAATTTCAAACTATTTATTTTAACACCATCAGTCTTACTAACACAATTTAAAACGATTATTTGCTGTATATTCAACAAAAGTTAATGTGCAACTTTTACAAAAATAGTTATGAACAATTATTATCAACAGTAGTTATCAACAATGGTTATGAATAATAATTATCAGTAATAATTAGGAATAATAATTTTCAACAGCAGTTATGAATAGAGAAATCACTTTGAATAAACTGTAAAAGCTACAAACCACGAAAATCGACCGACTTCGCGACATTATTTTCGTCATCAATAGAAAAAGGTTATGCAAGAAAGTGACACAGAATAATTAAAGCGCCCAATGTTCGCTTCTAGGAGGATCCTACTGTTTTTCCTTGCACATAACTTGATTTCCTCGTCTGATAATGCTTTTTATAATCGTAAAGTTTAAACATTAGCTCCTCCTGTAACTGGCTGGGTAAGCCAAATTTCAGGTCAAAACGGTTCAGATGGCTCTGAGCACTCTGGGACTTAACAGCTGAGGTCATCAGTCCCCTAGAACGTAGAACTACTTAAACCTAACTAACCTAAGAACATCATACACATCCATGCCCGAGGCAGGATTCGAACCTGCGACTGTAGCGGTAGCGCGGTTCCAGGCTGAAGTGCCTAGTACCACTTGGCCATTCCGGTCGGCAAATTTCAGGTCAAATAACGACAGTCATTTACAATAGGACCATGACCAGTAAACAAATTATCTAAAACTTCCGGGACAACTAATGCTTTCAGGCAATGTGCCGACTTGGATCATCATCTTTTCCTGCTGCCACCGTCATCTAATCACAAATACAAAACGTCACATTCTCTGTATGTGTAATACAGTCGCCGACACTGAATCGTCCATACTAGTGAAGGGCCGGCCGCGGTGGTCTAGCGGTTCTAGGCGCGCATTCCGGAACCGTGCGACTGCTACGGTCGCAGGTTCGAATCCTGCCTCGGGCATGGATGTGTGTGATGTCCTTAGGTTAGTTAGGTTTAAGTAGTTCTAAGTTCTAGGGGACTGATGACCACAGAAGTTAAGTCCCATAGTGCTCAGAGCCATTTGAACCATTTCAATTGAACTAGTGAAGGAACCTTTGAAGTCGAACGCCCCTTCACTGAAATACCAGCAGAGTTAACGAATGTCTGGAGTTCTTTACAAAAATCAAGGAAAATCTAGATCTCGCTGTCACTGACATTTGAACACCTTTCCTCTCAGAAATTCTAGACCTTAACAGTGCATTGTCTCGTTTGTTGGTCATAATTATGAGATAATATTTACATTTAGCGAAGGAAGACCCCAGCCGTGCGATTGGCATAAAAATTCGCTAGTTCCTTGTCTGAAGAACAAAGGATTTCCTCACCAATAGTCACACTACATTGTGTTTATAACCACTATAGTCTTCTGGTTAATGAAACATATAAACATAGGAATAAAACTCAACAGCAAGATTACTATCATCGTACTCCCGTTACGGATGTCACCGCCTCTGACTTCCGCTCTCTTGTTTAATGCAGTCTGTTTCTTGCGATATGCGCCAACATTCTTTCAGAGACCTACTTTAAAAGTTTCGGGTGGAGGTCTTCGTTTTATTTCTCTTTTGGCAGACCTGTTTAACGCATTTTCTATAGTTTCCCAGACCACAATGGCTTCTTTGATCCAAACATGTTAATTGTCGTATAATTTCTATGTTAAAGTACTTCCGGCTCTCCCAGCCCCCCTTCCCCGCTTTCTTTCTCTCTCCTCAGTTCCCACCGACCGAGACAGTACAGTCATTAAGCTGAATCAATGCAGTCAGCTATGGGAAAAATGAGAGAGAAATTCCTGTCCAGACATTTGGATGTATGCTACCGTTTTCCTATACTGTCTCACGAGAATTCTGGGTTGATTCCTTTGGAAAAGTAACAGACCACTTCTTTCCCCAATCTTGGTGAATCAGAGATTGTGCTTCGTCTGTACTGATCTCGTCGACACGACGCTGCAGCCAAATCATCCTTTTGTTCCAGTCCTATTCAACTATATTTTGTTGAGATTTTACTACTAACATTTGAAACGTTTAGACTTTCTGGAAGACGATGCCAGTGACACTGCCAGCAAAATGTGAGTAATGGGAGGTTATGGTAAACTCTGCCAAGTACGCTAACAGAGTAAACGTCAGACGCTTTATACTTTATCAGGATCTGCAAAGCTCCTGAAAGTATTCTTACTTAACTGACAGAAATATTGATGCTCGGGTGTGTTTATCAGTCGAAATCTGGTTCAGACAGCTGTGTACGCTTGCCTTGTGGTTGCGTGGCTAGCTGTAGATCCAATTCGCAGCGTCACGAAGGCAAACATTGCCAGTGTAACACCAGATCCTATCATCACTGTTGATAGAGAATATATGGCTCTCAGTCACACCTCCGACCGAAATCTCTAACAGTTGCGATCCACTTATCTTGCACTCACACGAAATTTACGTGGCACAAGTCGCGATATATCTTCCACTCAGTTACATATTTTTGAATGGCTGCGCTAACATTGTCCTTGTTAATGCTCAGTTAATCTGCCCTGAATCTGAAAAACAGTCTCGGATTTTGTGACGTTATCTGCCGCTCTAGTATTATGCTCACTATCTGTGTACCCGAATGTGGCGCGTTGTTGCGTATCTGAAATATCTTTAGCGACAGAAGATCTGTAACCAGCCGCGCTAGAGGCCAGGGGCACGGACTGGCTGAATAACTTGCACCCTCGTGAGAGGCAGGCATTGCCTGCAGCGCAGCTGATATTCATGTGCTCTGTAGAAGATCTTTTATGTGTTTCCTTACTTAAGCAGATAGGACATACTTCTGAGGAAATCGCCGTTAGTAATCCGATCTCAGAGTAGAAAACTCGCATAAAAGGCCGCAGTATTCCGCTACAGAAGTCTTATGAGATGAACAGTACAAATTAAGTCATTCAACCAACGATATATCGCTAGTCTTCCGTGTAGATGAATTGTTGCACTTCGCAATCATTCACATAAACAGTGCATTAAAATATAGCTCCAAACTATGTTTCGCGAAAAGAAAATACTCTGTAGGGCTTGAAGAAAACAATATCTCGAAAAGAGAAGTTATGAGAGAATTGTTAGAAATAGTTAAGGCAAAGAAACCTAGGCATGTCTACGTCACGAGCAGATATTATAAGGAACTTGGTTTTTTGTTATGTTCTGAGCTCCATACCACTGCGTCCTGAACCTAGTTGAACAGATAAGGCTCATAATCAAGTAACATACGAAGGCCCTCTGAAAAGCAATGTTTCGGCCTTTTTTATGTGAAAACTCTTAACTTTTTAGATAAAACAAACTTCATTAAAATTTTATATCTTTAGTCTTCATATCTACGTATTCATTTCTCAACATAGACACACTGATGATGAACACATTTCTCCCAACGAGAAACCAGTTTGTTGATATCGAAACTGTAAAACGTTTGACTTGATTGACGGCGCCACAACCTCACAGCTGCTTGCACCGCTTCATCACTATGCAAGTGGAGTCCTTGAAGGCGTTCTTTAAGTTTGAAGCCGCGCGGGATTAGCCGAGCGGTCTAAGGCGCGGCGGTCATGGACTGTGAGGCTGATCCCGGCGGAGGTTCGAGTCCTCCCTCGGACCTGGGTGTGTGTGTTTGTCCTTAGGATAATGTAGGTTAAGTAGTGTGTAAGCTTAGGGACTGATGACCTTAGCAGTTAAGACCCGTAAGATTTCACATACATTTGAACATTTTTTAAGTTTGGAAACATGAAAATCGAGTTGGGCCAAGTCAGGACAGTATGGAGGATGATCGATGACAGTTAACCTGAGGCATCAGATGATTGCACATGTCGCAGCGTTCGTGTGTGGTCTGGTATTGTCATTCTGAAGGAGAGGGTGGTCCGTGTGTGGACGAACTCTTCCAATTCGAAACTCAATTACAGCCCTCTGCTTCTCAGGCACGGACATAGTAAAGTTACACACTGCCATATGACACGCTACAATTCAGAGCTCCCTAGCGGCAAAGAGCTGCAAATATGAAGAACGAAGAAGTAGAATCTTAATAACGTTTGTTTTATTTAAAAAGTTTTAAGAGTTTTCACACAAAACATTTCGAGCCATTAATTTTCAACACGCCTCTCGTGTAGTAGGATAAATCCTCTACAAACATTTCGTAGAAAATTGACGTGCCTAACACAAAGCTACATAAAATAAGTAACTATACAAGGCTGGCGAAAAGGCGGTGCACACGTTAAAATATGTAAGATCAACATTAGTGTCGATATGTTTTCATGTATTAGGAACTTGAAAGGATTGCAATAGAAACTGGAGAAGGCCATCGACGTTGTCTCATTGAGCTGATCGAAAGTTCTGCCGATACGGCAACGTAATGTACCCGTTCAGATGACGAAATCACAGTTCAAGACTTAAGATTTACTATACATATTGTGATCGTCTACAGTAATCATCGGTAAGCAATATTTTTGTTCTTACGACTTGTAAACATGCGAATTTACGCTAACATTTCCCAATGCCAACAATGCATGGTGTTTCTAAGAGATCGATCTGATTTCACAATACTATAATTCCTAAACCAATGAGGACAGAAAAGTGAGTTGCGTTTTAACTTACTTATAGGACTACAAAGCTTTCATATCCAAGAGAACCTTTCATTTTATAATGACCCATTTTTTACATGTATGGACATTCAGCTTTGGGGTATTTTTTATAGTTACGTTTAAGTTCAAAGTTTTCAGTCTGCCTACACAAAAGTACAATGCGACGTTCAATAGAGTCACAAACTTCCAGACGCTCGTCAAACTCGTCCCATGCTTTCGTGAGCATGTCTGTATAGTGCTTACTTCTGCTTCAATGCAGTGTCAAAACCCTCACAAGAAAAAATCACGTACCCTGAGAGGACGGGGCCTTTGAGGCCAGTGGTGCAGTGGAAGATCCGTATGTCCCTTACGGCTGAAACAATGTTGTAATCGTGACGAAACTCACGCCCCACAGTTGTAACTGAACTGCCCCTGTTGAATCGGAGAATACAAAACGCCTTTTGTTGATGTTCACTCTACCCAGACGGGATAATGAACGAGCAGGCTAGCTGCACGGAAGTGATACTTACCAATAACTCGCAACTGGCGCCAAGTTATGTGTTGAGAGTCACTGAGTTGAAATTTTCCCAGGATTTCTACCCACTCATGTAAGCACACAAAATCTGACTCATCTTTAAAAAAATACCTTGTGTTTTGAAATAGTGTGCCCGCAGCTTTCCTCCAGCGATAACTACTTCGAAACCCCCAGCGCCCTCACTACATAAACTCATCTCAGACGAGCTATGACAATAATTCCGTCTCCGTCAAGAACGCGTTTGAACCAGTTGCTGCTTCCGTTGAGCATGAATGTCGCTGCCATCTGCGTTACTGTTTTGTTTATGTTTACGCATTAGTCTATCGCCCTTTGACGAGAATCGGCACGGGCATTATGTTTCACGGGCCACACAGACCTAACTCCTTGCGCTTAGTGTGCTTGACGCCATGTGACATTACTGAGCTCTCGCGCTGTGCCTAGTCACTCATCTAGTACAAATGTGGAAGTTTGACATTGCTCCCTTTTAGATGTGCCTCAACTTGTTGTAAGGGGTGATCGTGAATTTTCCGTTTGAGGGCGTTGCTGCGCCGTATATGCAACGTAGTGCGACTCCGATGCGGGTGTATAAGCACCGACAAGCAGGCACGGGATTAGTGTGGCATTCGTGTCTTCCCTGAATGCGTGCGGTAATTCGGAAACATTAACTATGTCGACCTTATTACCAAATGCATCCAAACAGGATCAACGGCCTGTTTTCTTGGCTGCCGAAGGACACACACCGATAGACAGCCATTACAGAATGAAAAATGTGTGTGGGACAGCATTTATGTCGAAAACAACCATTTTGGAGAAGGGGTGGTGCTGCTTCATGATTACCCAAGTCCCCATATTGCAAATGCTGTAACGTAGAAGTTACTCCAACTGAACTGGGAGACACTCGAGCACCCGCCCTATAATCCTGATCTGCCCCTATGCGATTATCGTGCCTTCGCTCCCTTAAAAAAGGTCTTGATGGATAAAAGATTCATGTCGGACGACGATGTGCAGCAGATAGGTTTGGACGTCTTCATGCAGAAGGACCCGTGTTTTACCAAACGAATTTGTTCAGCTTGGTGCGTCGGTGGGATGCTTGCCTTAATACTTAGTGCGATTTTGTCTGATTGGCAGACCGATTCTGGACTCTACGGCCTTCGGACGAAAAGTTCATGATCGCCCCCCTGCACATCCCATTACATTATAGTGACCTTGCATGATCACCAGAAACTAAAGTAACATCGAAAGCGATTTAGCACCTTCTCCGATAGCATAAATAGTTTCTCAGGTACGATAAGCAGCACTATCAGACTGTTCGCTAACGGTTCTATCGTTTTCGGACGATCATAAGTAAATGGAGAAATACGTGGACCAAATTTGCAGTTGGTGTAATGAATGGTATCTCTCTTTAAATGTGGATAAATACAAGATAATGATTGCAACAATAAGAAGAACCCGATAGTGTTCTATTACAAGACTAGTAGTGAACATCCAGTAAGCCACACCCTGTAAGTATTTAGGGTTAACACGAACGAAATACACTACTGGCCATTAAAATTGCTACAGCACGACGATGACGTGCTACAGACGCTAAATTTAACCAACAGGAAGAAGATGCTGTGATATGCAAATGATTAGCTTTTCTGTGCATTCACACAAGGTTGGCGCCGATGGCGACACCTACAACGTGCTGACATGAGGAAAGTTTCCAACCAATTTCTCATACACAAATAGCACTTGACCGGCGTTGCCTGGTGAAACGTTGTTGTGATGCCTCGTGTAAGGAGGAGAAATGCGTACCATCACGTTTCCGACTTTGATAAAGGTCGGATTGTAGCCTATCCCGATTGCGGTTTATCGTATCGCGACATTGTTGCTCGCGTTGGTCGAGATCCAATGACTGTTAGCAGAATACGGAATCGGTGAGTTCAGGAGGGTATTACGGAACGCCGTGCTGGATCCCAACGGCCTCGTATCACTAGCAGTCGAGATGACAGGCATCTTATCCGCATGGCTGTAACGGATCTTGCAGCCACGTCTCGATCCCTGAGTCAACAGATGGGGCGTTTGCGAGACAACAACCATCTGCACGAACAGTTCAACGATGTTTGCAGCAGCATGGACTATCAGCTCGGTTACCATGACTGCGGTTACCCTTGACGCTGCATCACAGACAGGAGCGCCTGCGATGGTGTACTCAACGACGAACGTGGGTGCACGAATGAAAAAACCTTACTTTTTCAGATAAATCCAGGTTCTGTTTACAGCATCATGATGGTCGCATCCGTGTTTTGCGAAATCATTGTAAACGCACATTGGAAGCGTGTATTCGTCATCGCCATACTGGCGTATCACCCGGCGTGATGGTGTGGGGTGCCATTGGTTACACGTCACGGTCACCTCTTGTTCGCATTGACGGCACTTTGAGCGGTGGAGTTTACATTTCAGATGTGTTACGACCCGTGGCTCTACCCTTCATTCGATCCTTGCGAAACCCTACATTTCAGCAGGATAATGCACGACCGCATGTTGCAGGTCCTGTACGGGCCTTTATGGATACAGAAAATGTTCGACTGCTGTCCTGGCCAGCACATTCTTCAGATCTCTCACCAACTGAAAACGTCTGGTCAATGGTGACCGAGTAACTGGCTCGTCACAATACGCCAGTCACTACTCTTGATGACCTGTGGTATCGTGTTGAAGCTGCATGGGCATCTGTATCTGTACACGCTATCCAATCTCTGTTTGGCTCAATGCCCAGGCGTATCAAGGCCGTTATTACGGCCAGAGGTGGTTATTCTGGGTACTGATTTCTCAGGATATATGCACCCAAATTGCGTGAAAATGTAATCACATGTCAGTTCTAGTATAATATATTTGTCCAATGAATACCCGTTTATCAGCTGCATTTCTTCTTGGTGTAGCAATTTTAATGGCCAGTAGTGTATATGAAATTCGAGGAACACTTAAAATCACTAATTGGGAAGCCGACTGGGAGACTTACATTTGTCTGAAGAGTTCTGGGTAACTTTGGTGCATCTGTAGCGGGAACTGCATACTAGACGGTGTTGCGACCACTTGTAGAGTACTGTTGTACAGTTGAGAGCCCTTATCAAGTATACAGAAATCAAATGGGTTCAGAGAGGCGCTATTAGAATTGTAACAAGTCGGTATATCCAACAGTAAAATGTAACAAAACTGTGTGCAGAACTTAATTGGAAATCTATTGAAGAAAGACGACGTAGTTGTTGAGCAGCCCTGTTGGATAACGCTAAAGAAACGGAATAAATGTGAGGACGTTCTGCTGCCACCATCGTATGTGTCAACGTCAAGTAGGGATCTTTTTAATAACGTAAGGGGGATCAGGGTATTTAATTACCAGCTACAGATCTTTCAAACGTTACTAAACATACTCGTACAATCAGAGAGCAGTGAACCACAGAGTGCCAAGACACCCCTAAATACAGAGGCAGTTTTTCCCTCACACGTCATGTAGATGAAGTATGACAGAAAATCGTTACCAGTGCTTTGACGTACCCTCCACGTATTAAATTGTTAATAGTATTCTACTGAAAACTGATGTAAACATAAATGTTGTGCCATTAAATGATTTTGGACCTAATAGTGTTTTAAATTCATTATGTAATGTTGGATTTAATATACTTCAAATAATGTTAATTATAATGTACGTTGAGTTGTGTAGTGTGTGTGTGTTATATTAATAACATACATTTGCTTAAAGAAGAAGAAAGAAGCACGGAAACCACTCAAAAATCGACCTGCAACTTGTGTGCTTGAGACGGCGATGCACTACGCATATAGCGAAGTCTCCTGGGCGGCGCATCTCGTCAGTAGCAGGCGGAAAAGGACTAGGGTGAAGTTGTGGTGAGGTGAGGTGGGGTTAGGTTGTGCATTAACGAGCAACCAGCCGGCAGCATACGGTATGCCGAGCTTAATTCTGCAACAGCGGCGCGCGGGTTGCAGGCCCGCCAGGGGCCAAAGCACCGCTTTGCATCTTGGTCCTTGCATGGTCGGACGGCCAGTGTTCATGCATACTAATTCCCACGCCTCACTAGGTTCTCCAAAAATAAATTTTTCACTACTTCTGCTGCATATACACAATCATGCGCTTCACGAGTGTAAGGGAATTAGGAATTTGCAATTACATTCCGAATTGTGAAGAGCGAGAGAGGGAAATAGACTGCCATTAGTTTTCCATGGATTTTCGTAGCAAATGCTGAACTAATGAGGAACTCCTAGGCTTCTGACCTGGCCGTAAAGTATCCCCTGTGCGCCTGAGTTGGATAGATTGTGATTATTGATTTCCCGCATGTCATGTTTGTGCTTTCGCTCATCATACTCAAATCACGGATTAAGCTGGACTCGTTACTCCCACGATCAAAGTCTTTTTTTGGGTTGTCCTATATAATTTCTCTAGGCTGAGACTTCATTCTGTAGTTATTAACGCCTCACCTGAAATGATAATTTCTATATGTCGTTTCGGATCTTATTAATATGCCGACCGCTGTGGCCGAGCGGCTCTAGACGCTTCAGTCCGGAGCCGCGATGCTGCTACGGTCGCAGGTTCGAATCCTGCCTCGGGCATGGGTGTGTGTGACGTCCTTAGTTAGGTTTAAGTAATTATAAGTCAAGGGGACTGATGACCTCAGATGTTAAACCCCATAGTGCTTAGAGCCATTTGCACCATTTTTATTAACATAATAGCGCAACCTTCGAGGTTACTAGGTGGTAATATTTTCGTTTTATTTCTTTTGTCGTTTCAGTACTTCTCCACAGGAGAATGTTTACTTTTTGGTAATATGTACGCCTGAACATCTATATCTGAGAATTTTAAGACGGGAATTAACAGGCCTCGTTCCCGCACTCTCCCCATTGTTAGATCTGCGTTCTGCTCCTCTATTCAACAGATATTACAGCCCGCTGAAATTTGAGCCGTGGATTGGCACTATTATCTGCACTATTCATTGTATTTAATCTTTGGCTGAAAGCATCTGCAGTTTGCTTACTTTTCTGTTTAGTCACGTGTGTAATCGTCTCTACTACAGTGATACGGCAAAAAGCACAATCAAAGTTACAGAAGATATTAACTTAGAAGTCAATGAACTCAACATTGTTGACCAGCAGAATCTTGCAGAAGTAGAAAGACCAGTAATCTCAACCGAAAATAGATATTAGATCTAAGAAGAGTGCAGATAAAAGGATGAAAGAAGAGGAAGGGTCTCAGATTTAAGAAAACGAGCAGAAGCAGAATCTTTGTGGATCCACGCATCATGGATCATGGTACCGAATGTGTCACTGAAAGGGGCACTGCCGGCCGCGGTGGTCTCGCAGTTCTAGGCGCTCAGTCCGGAACTGCGCGACTGCTACGGTCGCAGGTTCGAATCCTGCCTCGGGCATGGATGTGTGTGATGTCCTTAGGTAGTTAGGTTTAATTAGTTCTAAGTTCTAGGGGACTGATGACCTAAGATGTTAAGTCCCATAGTGCTCAGAACCATTTGAACCATTTTTGGAGATAGAGTGAGATTCATCAGTGTGTGTTGTGGCGACAGTGATAACTAACAATGTTCTATGGTGTCCTGGATACCATTTTCTCGATTATGTCTCGCTCCATTAGTTTTCATCAAGAGAAAAATGTCCGTAGCTGAAACTTACCGACACATTAAAACTGTGTACCAAACCAGGACTCGAACCTTATTTTTCGCGGAAAGCGCCCTAAACAGCTAGGCTGTCCAGGATCGACTAACAACCATCACTCGCTCTCTAAATTCCATCAAAGCATGCAAGCCTTCCTCGTAAAAGTTGAGGTTCTGCATTCGAGTCCAGGTCTGGTACAGAGTTTTAATCTATCAGTTTGAAAATAGCACACACTCTAATGCAGAGGGAATGATTCATTCTGGGAATTCTGAAGATTGTGAAAACATTCCCGAAGCACTTGTTGCTATCGTACAACAGCACGATAATTCTCCTTTCCATGAAACAAAAGGCCATTACAAAGCCTTTCGTAGAAAAACTGGTTGTATTTTGTACTGGGCTGTTCATATTCTTGGCATGAACCGAAATGAACATGTTTGATATGAACTGGTGAGACTGTTCGGTGCCACGTCAGTTCGCTCGAAAACCCCTTGAAACTCGTGCGGGTGATATTACCACTTGTACTAGTCCTGGTCTGATCTGAGTTAGTTGATATTTGCATCACATGAACAAAAGGGTGAAACATGAAGAAAAATTTGATGTGGATAGGTTGTGGAAATGAGAACACAGCAAAGAGGCGCAAAGCACACTAATACATAATTAAGACACTTTCGTTACAAACGCACTGCAACTGATACTGCCTGATTCATCATGGGGCCATTGGTTACAATAAAAATAGAGAAGGGTAAAAAAAAAATTTATGAACACTTCGTTTGTAAACAACGTGAAGGAACGGTCGATAAGAAAAAAAGTTACTGCCTGTAAAACATGGCACGTAATGTGCTCCATTCATGTTAGTTGATACTTCCAAGATAAATAGCTCTATTTGTAATTTCAGATTCTCACTAATGGTAACTTTGTTATAATGTGTACTCGTAAACAGTGGTAACTGCCAGAAACTTGGGTACCGGTAGTGGTGACATATGCTGTTCCGTGCCAGGGAAACACTTTTGATAGACAATTTTTACAAATCCAAGGAAAAGTGGACAACTACGGGTGAGATAAAGATCTTGAATGTGTTCCTGAATACAAATGCGCTTCATAAGCTGTTGCTAATCAGATAAATGTGAATAATTATGTAAAAAACATTTAAACAACGTTGTGTCCCTTACCAAAGTTTACGTGAATTTATGTGACATTATAATGGTAGAAATATTAAGGGTCAACCTTAACATTATTTACGTGCAGTAGTAAGGGGTAAATTGAATCTAGTCTTATATTGCGCTGAATCTTCGATTAATTTTTGAGGTTTTATGCTTTATTATTGCACCAATTGGTACTACAAACAAACTGAAACAATTCGGAGCTTTTAAAATAGTATGTTTGGCAAGCTTCGCAGTATTGTTACGTTAACTCGCCCAGCAAGTAAACAATGATAATTCAATGCTAAACCATGTAACGTGTCCTCAGTTTGCAAGTAAACGATATTGACTACTCGTTCAAAAATTTTTAAGAATGTTATAGAAATTACCATTTTAAAAATGTGTCGTCACTCTAGAGACACTTGAAAACAACGATTTAACTGTATTAAAAATCGCGATGGATGGACTTGAAACATCGGAATCATGAGCGCTAATTGAAACTTTACGTGTATTTCTCAAAACAACGAATTTGTCCCTTTCCATTGTTTACAGTCGAGGACTTCATATCGGAAATACTCATAACAAAGCAGTAAAAGGAAGCTAGCATAATTAATTACAATAACCGATGGTCAACTAAGGTCAAGCTTTAGATCTGAAGTACAGACAGCGTGTTCTGTACACATGACCAAGAAATAAACTACATGAAATATAAACTTTCTGGAAGTGATATGAAAATCTGAGTTTCTTGTATATTTATGGGTAAACAAAGGCAAAACGGTTTTAGGGCCAGGATGTGGTACTGCAAATATAGTCATCCTCCCCCTCTTACACGATCGACTAAACAGTTACCAAGTTCGCCGCTGTGAGCAACAAGGTGGTTCGATTGAAAAAAAATGTGGGAAAAGGAAAGAAGCCATACGAAACAGTAATCCAACACGACGCAATAGTAATCATCACGATAATTGCCATTTGAGCGGAGTCTGTGATTGTGTTCCCTGATGCTGCTGGTGCCAGGGTGCAGACAAGCCGCGTGTTATACGTAGAAGCACACGAAAGAGACAAAGGCAAAAAGTTATCTTGCTACTGCGTGGTTCTGTTACTACAAAGATATTCTTATGCCAGTGATCGGGACGCCCAATCGTAGAGATAGAAAGTGAAAAACTAAAATTTATGAGTTTGAAGAGATGTCGTGAAAAGCAATCCTTTCACCCTTAAAGGCTATTCATCCTGGTTCAGGAATAGTGACAGAAAAATCCACATTTCGTGTATTGGGACGTAGTGGATAACCTCTTTTGTGATACTTGTCATTAAATACGTGTCTGGGGTCTATGACACGAACAACAATGAGCGTCCTATCTATCCTGCTTATCTGTCTAAATGCAAGAGTAATACGCTGGACGAGGTGCGCTGGAATCTAACGACCATAAATGTGCCGCATTTTCCACAAAGTGGCGAGAAGCGACCTTTCATTCTGGGAGGAAACTGCGGAGCGAAACCAGTGACCGAGTTCATTACAGCTCACATCAAACAGCCAGTAGCACCGCGCCGCCGTGCAGCGCCCCCAGTACGGCTGAGATGGGAAGCAATAACGAGCCTCGTCTGCATAATCCTTTCATTGATCGAAGCCCTCCCTACGGAGGGCGACTTCCATTAAATGAAACGAAATTAAAACTTCCGATTGCCACAGGAATACAGTGATTTTATCCACCACCTTTTCGACTTCTCCGCCGTTCTGCGTCCAATATCCTGTGGCAAACTGTAGTCGACTGCTGTAAAAAAGGCAAAAAATTAGCTGTCGTGCTAAAGGGTTTTCACGTTCTGAAGACCCTTCCAAAGTCGAAGCTGGTAACATGTAGTAAATACCTAGTGACTGTGCAGGTTAATTTTCTTCCTCTGTACATGCTATGAAATCCCACAGGAAATTAACATGTGAGGTTGCTTATGTATTGGCGCAAGTAGCTTGGACAGTGTTTCAAACATCTGTAGATATCAAATAGGGTTGTGAGTAAACTGGAGTGAATATTTTCAGGTATGGATACTGGACGTGTTGAAAAGTAATGCCTCCGATTTTTTTGCGTGAGAATATTGTACATCTTTATTCTACATGTCTACGTATTCATTTCTCAATATGTCACCTAAGGACGAACACATTGATCCCACAACGAGAGACTAGTTTGTTGGTACCGTCACTGTAGATTGTTTGACTTTGTTGACGGAGCTACGCTTGCACCGGTTCACCAGTATCAGAGTGAAGTCCCCAGATAATAATGAATAATGAGCGTATGGCATTGGTGACCGGGAGACCCCTCGCGGGGCGGTTCGGCCGCCGCTCCACACGTTCTTTAACGCCACTACGGCGAGTGGATGAGGATGAAATATTGATGAAAGACACACAACACCCAGTGATCTCGAGACAGAGAAAATCCCTGACCCCGCCAGGAATCGAACCCGGGACCCCGTGCGCGGGAAGCGAGAAGGCTACCGCAAGACCACGAGCCGCGGACAGTGAAGTCCTCAAAGTTTAAGTTTCACGAACATGAAAATCGTATGGGGCCACCTCAGGACTGTACTGGAGATGATCGATGACAGTCGACGTAAGGCGTCGGATTGTTGAAGATGACGCAACGCTGGTGTATTATCTGGCATTGGCATGCTAAAGCTGAAGGTGCTTCATAAGTCGATGACCTCTTCGAACTCGACACTTGACAACAGCACTCTGTTTCTCACACACCGATGTAGTTAGGTGACACACCGCCATGTTACACGCTACAACAGGGGGCCCTAGCAGCAGACGGCTGGAAGTATGAGAACATGAAGGATAAAGAAATAAAATGTTAATAACGTGGTTTTATTTAAAAACCTTTCTGAGGCACTAAATTACAGCAATTTTTCTTATCTGAGATTTAATTATTGAGCACCAGGGAGCAACTTATTCAGTAAACACAATACTGGTTTCCATATCTTGCACCCCTCACCTTTCCCTGACAGTTTTATTTCAAGAAGTTGCATATAAAATCTCGCATTCACATATGTACTAGCGTCATTTAAGAAACCAAGGTTCTCTTAGTGTCGTCCTAAAGTTACGAACATTTGTCTCTTTTCGTATCACCAATTGGAAAACTATTTTCCATATAGCTAGCTTGTTTTTTATTCATCAGTCTTCTGACTGGTTTGATACCGCCCGCCACGATTCAACTCATGTACCAACTTTTCATATTAGTGTAGCGATTGCAATCTGCGATCTCAATTATTTGCTAGATTTATTCCAGTCTTTGTCTTCTTCTACAGTTTTTACCCACTACAGCTCTCCCTAATCCGTGGAAGCTATTCTCTGATGTCTAAACAGTTGTATCGTCCTGTCCCTTCTTATCCGTGTGTTTTCCATACATTCGCTTCCACGCCTATTCTACGCATAACTTCCTCATTCCTTACGATACCAGTCTATCTAATCTTCAACATTCGTCAGGTGCATCTCGTCTCAAATGCTTCGATTCTCTTCTGTTCCGGTTTTCCACCAGTCCATGTTTCACTACCATACAATGCTGTGCTCCTAACGTATATTCTCAGAAATTTCTTTCTTAAATAAAGATCTATGTTCGTTACTAGTTGATTTCTCTTGACGAGGAATGTCCTTTTTGCCACTTCAGTTCTGGTTTTGACGTCCTCCTTGCTCCGTCCATCATGGGTTAGTCTGCTGTCCAGCAAGCAGAATTCCTTAACTTCGCCTACATCCTGACCCCCAGTTCTGATTTTGAGTTTCTCACTGTTCTCATTTCTGTTACTGCTCATTACTTTCGCCTTTCTTCGGTTTACTCTCGATCAGTACTCATTATGCTGTTTATTGCATTCAGCAAATCCTGGGATTATTCTTCACTTTCACTGAGGACACCAAAGTCATCAGCGAATCTTAACGTTGATATCCTCTCACCTTGAATTTCAATTCCTCTTTTCAACCTTTCTTTTATTTCCGTAATTGTTGCTTCTTCGATCTACAGATTGAACGGTTGCCGGCCTTTGTGGCCGAGTGGTTCTAGGCGCTTCAGTCTGGAACCGCGCGACCCCTACGTTCGCAGGTTCGAATCCTGCCTCGGGCATGGATGTGTGTGATGTCCTTAGATTAGTTAGGTTTAAGTAGTTTTATGTTAAGTCCCATAGTGCTCAGAGCCATCTGAACCATTTAGACTGAACAGAAGGGGCGGAACGCTGCATCCTGTCTTGAACCCTTTTAATTCGAGCACTTCGTTCTTGGTCTTCCACTCTTATTTCTCCGTCATGGCTTTTTTACATATTGTATATCACCCGTCTTTCCTTATAACTTACCCCTTTTTTCTCAGAATTTCAAAAATCATGCACTATTTGACATTGTTGAACACTTTCCAGGTCTGCAAATCTGATGAACGTGTTTTAATTTTTTTTTAGTATTGTTTCCATTATCAACTGCAAAGTCAGAACTGCCTATCTGGTTCCTTTACCTTTGCTAAAGCAAACTGATCGGCATATAACACATCCTCAATTTTCTTTTCCATTCTTCTGTATATTGTTCTTGTCAGAAACTTAACTGCATAAGCTGTTTAACTGTTTGTGCGATAATTCTCGCACTTCCCGACCGAATAAAACAGTATTCCGGACCGGTAGCCAATCTCAGAACCCTGATAAACTACCAATCATAATGAGGCGCAGGTCCATTTTCCTGTTGATGCAGTGCGCCAGTGTGGTCCAAGAACGATAGATCAAGTACGGTCTTAACCTTGTCTTCCAATATCACTTGACGTCATTATCGAGCGTGGTGCCTCAGTGGTTGGCACACCGGACTCGCATCCGGATTTCGGTTTTCCGTGATTTCTCTAAATCCCTTGAGACAAATGCAGCGATGGTTCCTTTGACAGGGAACGGCCGATTTCCTTCCACATCCTTCTGTTGTCCGAGCTTGTGCTCCGTCTCTAATGACCTCGTTGTCGACGGGACGTTCAAAACTAGTCTCCTCCTCCTCCTGACGTCATTCTTCTAGATTTTTCTGTCTGGGTTTATCTCTAAAGTAAAACACATAACGCACCTCTTGATATGGCTGAAGCTCTGAAGCAACGAACTGTACAGTGTTGTCAAGATTTACAAGATGATGGGGGAGTTGTTCGGAAGAATTCGTAACTTATTGCAAAAGCGAGGGCGGAATTGCCGCCAAACGTGACAACAATATGTGGAACATTTGCTTAAGAGGTACGAGTGAACAGTAAATTGTAACATTCATGCAAGTGTATTGTAGCTCTTGTTAAGACGGCCGTGGCTCAAATTTGAGCGCGATAGTAGATAGGAACCTAGATGAAAAGTTTACATTTCAGACACATTTGTACTAACCAGAACAACAGTTGATAGTGAACAAAGCGGCAGTTCGTTTCCACGCATTCGAAAATATTTTGCAAATGGCTCACCTGTGGACCCACGTTTACAAAAAGATTTTTGCTTATGTCATCGTATGTTTTCAACAATGTCACTTTCCCCTGTTAATTGTTATACAACTCATAGAAGGTGATTTATGTAGTTTCATTCTTGGTAGCATTTTCTCGGCTTGAGTAAACCCTTCGTCACTATCTATATCGACAGAATATCGAAATTAAAACCTGGATTTTCTATTACGACCTGGAAAGTACCGTAACAAAAGGACAAAAACCAATGGAGGAACATAACGTCAGGTGACCCTCAAGGATCAGCATTAAGGCCACTCTATATTTTCCCTACGTGCGAATGACCTATCGTCACTCACGTTTCACTATAATTTAGCGGCTTTACACCGTTACTTTACACTGTATCCACATAACCCTAAGCGGAGCTCAGTAGAAAAAGAAAGGGCTACCTAGACTGGCGGACATCTGGTAAGTATCGGCTGGAGAGCCGGACATTTGCATCAGAGGTAGCGACAATGTGACCTACAGTGTTGGCCGGGGACATCGCCTTTGCAGTTCTCCGGAAAGCTCCGGCACATAGTCCAGTCTCCTAGCGGCCAGTTCTACCCCCGGCTCCCAGCCCACTCGCCCCTTGTAAACAGGCGACCCGCCGCGCCGGCAGCGAGTGTCGCCAACTTCCGCGCCGCGCATTCCCCGTCCCCTGCTGCTGAATAAGTTATCCCGTTGTTAGGGTGTCCCGATGAACTTTAACGCGGCGCTCCTCTCGCGGGCTACCAGCGGCACTCAGTGCTCTTGTTTCTTCCTCCCTGCTAGCTGCGCCGTGCATCCGGAGTGCTGCACAAACTCCCCGGTGGACCGTCCATCTAAAACTTGGCGGGTAGCTTCACTAACTCAACTTGTACTCTAACAGCGATTTTAGACGATTAATGGAAAGACTGTACACGCCTCTTTTACACATCTCGTTGCACATGTCACTGATTAAGTATTTTTTGCACACGGAACAAGATTTTTTTCTGGTATGAGCAATAATAAATAATGAAAACATTCAAACGCTACACGAAAGAACTAGTACGAACCTTTCAGAGAAAGACGGCTCTATAAAGCGGTTACGGAAAATGTATGGGACTTTTTAGTGTCCATAATATACTCATCCGTCCGAAGAATGCTTTGATGCAGCTCTCCAAACTGTTCTGCCCTTTGCAAGCCTCTTCATCTCTGTGAAACAAGTTCTTCTTACACTGATACTGACTTGGTGACTGCAGTCAAGCCTTGGTTTCCTTTTACAATTTTCACCTCCTCAAACCCACACTCCCCTTTCATCATAATACACACACACACACACACACACACACACACACACACACACACACACACACACACACACACTTTGCTCCATTACCAAAATGATGACCTATGGATGCCTCAGCATGTGTCCTATTACCCGATTTGCCGGCCAGAGTGGCCGAGCGGTTCTAGGCGCTACAGTCTGGAACCGCGTGACCGCTACGAGTGTACCATTTCACGAATGTATCGTGAATATCAGGAATCCGGTAAAACATCAAATCTCTAACATCACAGCGGCCGGAGAAAGATCCTCCAAGAGCGGGACGAGTAACGACTGAAGAGAATCGTTCAAAGTGACAGAAGTGCAACCCATCCGCAAATTGCTGCAGATTTCAGTGCTGGGCCATCAACAAGTATCAAAGTGCGAACCATTCAACGCAACATCATTGATATCGGCTTTTGGAGCCGAAGGCCCACTCGTGTACCACTTGATGGGCCCGTCAACACCGACATTAGACTGATGATGACTGGAAACTTGTTGTCTGGTGGGACGAGTCTCGTTTCAAATTGTATCGAGTGGATGGACGTGTACGGGTATGGAGACAACCTCATCAATCGATGGACCCTGCATGTCAGCAGGGGACTGTTCAAGCTAGGGGAGGCTCTGCAGTGGTGTGAGGCGTATGCAGGTGGAGTGATATAGGTTCCCTGATACATCTCGATACGACTCTGACATGTGATATGTACGTAAGCATCCTGCTTGATCACCTGCATCCATTCATGTCCATTGTGCATTCCGACGGACTTCGGCAATTCCAGCAGGACAATCGATACCCCACATGTCCAGAATTGCTACAGAGTGGCTCCAGGAACATTATTTTGAGTTCAAGCCTTTCGCTGGCCACGAAACTCCCCAGAAATGAACATTATTAAACATATCTGGGATGCCTTGCAAAGTGCTACTCAGGAGAGATCTCCATCCCTTCATACTCTTACGGATTTATGGACAGCCCTGCGAGGTTCTTGGTGTCAATTGCCTCCAGCACTACCTCAGACATTAGACGAGCCCAGGCCACGTCGTATTACAGCACTTTTGCATGCTCGCGGGGAGCCCTACACGATATTAGTCAGTTGTGCCAGTTTCTTTGGCTCTTCAGTGTTTATTGTGATGAAAACTACTTGCCATGTGGCTTTTGTCACGTGCCGATGCGACATTGCCACATTCACTGTCACCTGTGTCAGGTTAAGGCTCGGAAAACGAGAGCAGGCTGAAACAAAGGAAGGATGTGCTAGCTGCGGTGCATAAATGGGCTGCCAGCAATGTTCCATAAGGGATTACGCGTGTTTGCCAAACCACTCAAAACTTCCAAGCTAACTGCCGCTTTGGTGTGGTGCCTTGCCAACGGTGGATCGTCCAGTGTGTGACGTTGAGAGCACTGTTTAGCACAACGGAGCTCCAAGGCGAGAAGAGTCAACTAAATTTTAATCGGATTATAGTGGAACGTTGCGCCTAGACGCGAGAACTTCGGCGCCTTACGTCAGAGCGCTAATGGATCCGAACGGCAGCCATCTCTCCAGTGATAAAGTTGTCGGTACACTGTGCACAAGTCAATATAAACTGAGCGGTCGGCAAATGAGCGTTTCACTTTACAAACGCGAAGCTTCCGAGATTGTTTAGGCACGGTATTAGAAAATAATTTTATTAAACTCGATGTCATAATCCGCATCAGGAAGGCTCGACCATCGGAGTGACTAATTATCAGCTGAACGTGATAATTCAAATGGAATGACCGAGCGATCCAGCGCTGGTCTTCTGGTCCGGAGAACAGCAGTTCAAATTCCCATCCGGCCATGGAGTTCTCAGTTTTCCGTTAACTCCCTAAATCACTGAAGGCTAATGCTTGGATGGTCCCTGTGAAACCGAACGGTGATGTTCCTACTCCATTCTTACCCAACTGTGTTTTGTCTCTGATGACACAGCCGTCGACTGTTCGTTAAACGCAAGTCTTCCTTCAAGTCGTTTAGGTCGACTGTCGTCAACACAATTTGCAAGAAAAGTCTGTAATCATGCAGAATGTTAATAAGCCAAAGAAAGACGAAAATGATAAGGAGTAGTGGACATAAGATTAGAGATCAAGTAAGTTTAAAACTGGGGACGTTGAAGCTGAAGTGGAGGAATTCTGCTGCTTCCAGGCAAAGTGACGTATGACGGACGAAGCACAGGCAAAGGGAACACTCTTGGCAACAGGTCATATACTAGTATCAAACATTGACCTTTCTTTGAGGCATATATTTCTGAAAATGCACATCTGGAGCGCAGCATATTATGGAAATGAACCAGGAAAGGAGAGAATCGAAACGTTAGAGATGTGCTGTTACAGAAAAGCGCTGAAAATAAAATAGACTGGTAAGAAATGAAGAGGTCCAGTGCAGATCCGGCGAGGAAAGGAAGACGTGTGAAAATACCGAGAATTAATGTTTCTAGAGGAAGCCGCAGAAGACAAAACTGAGGGGAAGGAAGTGATTGGAATATATACAACAAATCATTGAGGGCGTTGTGCATCAGTGTTACTCTTAGAATAAAAGGCTGGTACAGAAGAGGGTATCATAGCAGGTCATATCAGTGAGAAGATTGTTGAAAAACATAGTGAATAATCAGGTCATCAGGACTAAATTTCGAGGAACGTACATATGACCACATTTATCATTCGCAAAAGGAGGGAGTCCGGAAATCGCGATTGACGAGCCCACGAAATCAGCTTGTAACTCATGTTTCTTAAACAGCAAACTTCGTCATTTACCAATGATATCAGAGATGACAGGTTGGCCAGCAACGTGCAGCACAAAGTAATGCAGAATTTGGCCCACTTATTCTTACCTATAATTGCCGAATTTCTGACTAATATTCGCTCGGCGGACAACACTTCCGATTGCAGACTCTTTGCCAGCAAAAATTTTCTATTAATTACTTGAATTATTAGCCGTACATTTCAGTTTGCATATGTTGAATTTAATACTAATATTCGAAAACCTTCATGGTTGGAGCAACAACTGTGACAGTTCATAAATAAAACTAATCCACAATAGGAGCCATCCCAAGAAAAGAATAATTTTACGTCATTAATGATTCTCAGTTTACATCCTTTGGCCGAGGATATATGAGGAAAGCCGTCGCTTCGAAAAAAAACGGCAACTGATAGCAGTCTCATTTCAAGCCTAAGGGAAGAAAATTTTTACGAGGCCTATACTGAAAGTCGTCAGCAACACAACGATAAAATTCCAGTTGCAACGATGTAATAAAATTACTCCAGGTTCCTAATTTACTGTGTTTACGGCACATGTTGCCATGCTGTGATGTCATTTTTGTCCATCACGTGACCAGAAGCAGTACTTCCAAACTGGTCGAAACAAATGTTTCTTTTCGACAGCGTGCTGTTATTTAATTCCTTGTTGAAGAGAGAAAATGTGCAGCTGAAATTCACCGCAGACTTCATCGTATCTATGGATATGTCCAGTGCTTTTTTTCTAAAAAAAGTTTTAGGGTACTCCTACATTGGATATAATGCAGCTAAAATTACTTATAACTGAAGCATGGGATACCACCCGTCTGATTTTAGCCATGACGTCATCAACATCATCATGTAGCCCACCATTAGTGGGCGAGGGCACTACATGCTTGTTGAACTGGCTGCCAGCGATTCAGTTGTCGAGAACAGTTGCCGCAGCTTCGTAATGCTTGAAACAGTCAATGACATCGCTTTTCCCACCAAAAACTGCACTGCTATCGTTCGCATAGCATTTACAAACACGAAAAAATGAAATAACAAATTTACGTCCGTGAAATAAATCTTTGGCACTCTTCCAAGTTCTCAACATCGTAAAAATATTATTTTGTCGACGAAAAAGTTTAGGGGTACGCATCCCCCAGCGTTCCCCCAGAAAAACAGTACTGGATATGTCTGCAGAAGCGTTAGGAGATGAATGAAACACTTCAATGATGGAAACTCGAGTATCGAAGATGAGCCTCGTAGGGCCCGCACACGAACTGCCTCCAAGGAACGCAGCAAGAAAACATTCAGATCGATTTTCTTGTGAACGTAGGTAAATCATAAAGCTGGCCATCGTATGGAAAGACTTTTGAAGCTCCAACGTGCACTGAGTGATAAACGCTGTGGGAAGAATATCATCCTGCAAGAGGATAATGCGCAACCTCATATTACTCGTGTCACTGTAGAGATCAGCATATTTGGGCGGGGTACTCTTCCACGTACACTCTAAGTCCCGGCTTGGCACTCCCCAACTACCATCTTTCCTGTCCTATTAAGGAACAGATGCGAAACCAAGACTGGGGCCGGTCGGAGTGGCCGTGCGGTTCTAGGCACTACAGTTTGGAACCGGGCGACCGCTACGGTCGCAGGTTCGAATCCTGCCTCGGGCATGGACGTGTGTGATGTCCTTAGGTTAGTTAGGTTTAATTAGTTCTAAGTTCTAGGCGACTGATGACCTCAGCAGTTAAGTCGCATAGTGCTCAGAGCCATTTGAACCATTTTTGAACCAAGACTACGAGACGGTGGGAAACTTCAGTAAGAAGTGCGTCAGTTTTTTGGGGAAGTTCGCATTTCTGTCGGAAGGGTATTTTAAAACTTGCAGAACGATGAGGACTTGCAAAAAATGGCGACAACTTTGAAAAGTGACAGAAAATATGAGGAGAAAGATGATGGCCTTGTTTGGTCTAAAAAATAAAGATTAAAATTTTTTTTAAATAGTTACTTTTAGTATGTATTTGCTACCTTGACAGCTGTAAGAACCAGACAAGTAAAATAATATACTTGTTCAAAATTAAATATTCTTTCATGGAGTATACTTTTAGTTTCGTCTGGTTCGGTAGCTGCGCGGTCAGCGCCGCGGAATATCACGCGAAGGGGCGCGCGTTCGATTCCCGGTATGGTCGACGATTTTTTGCGCTCGGGGACTATGTGTTGTGGTCTCACATCCGTGTCGTCGTAACTGACATTCTACTCATGAGATGGCTGAATAGGCACGTCCCGAAAGCCAATAAACAAAAATGAAAAAACTTTTAGTTGACGCTTTTAATGTTATGCAGAACTGTTTGCTCATCTGTTTCTAAATACGTTTATATTGTCTTTAGAAAACATTTGAACGCTTTGCTATATTTAGTCACAATGAAGAGCGGCTTGGGCTTCAGATGTGTTCAATAAATCCAATAAAATGACATTTAACTTTGCTTGCATTGTGTATATCCTTCGCAATCTTTAGTGTAATGGACATTATTTTAAACTTCATTTGCGGGCCACACAAGCCGGCGTAGCAGGCAGGCACGTGGGCGCGTTCTCTGACAGCGTGTCAGTCGATAGCGACCTCGGCACGAGCGACGTGCCTTTTGTCCGCTGCTGTTGGCAGGCTTGGCAAACACTTATTCATTTCACGGCAGGCCGTCGTTTGCGAAGCCTGGTAAGCGCTAATGAAGGAACATAAAACGCGGACCGGCACGTGCCACCACGAAGCAGCCAACTCCTCCCCCCCCCCCCCCTCCACACTTTCCTTGACTCTCAACCCTTTCCCCTCCTACTGACAGCCTGCCGTACTCTGACAGGTTGTTAGGGAAGGGGGAGGAGTCACAGAGACGTTCACGCCTTCATAAATTGGTATGTACTTTCGCTATATATCAAGGTTAGTGCCATATCCGCGACCACACAAGTAGTGGCGAATTACTTTGACTCCCAGAACAATGAGGTCGCTCTTACGGCTTACAAATGCTTCCAAACATGTCCAATCGTTTCTTCTCTCTGTGTTCGTGCACTAAATTTGCCATACCAAATAGGTTTGTACTCTGCGACTATGATCTCACGTCGTTTGCGACACACAAAAATTTGTGCCAGACCGCTTATCGCGAGCGGCTGCCTTAATCACACCGGCTATCCTAGAACACCTCCAGGACTATTCCTCACTTCCATATGTCCCGTAGTCACAACCCTTATACTCACACAATTCATGATCCTCGCACAGGGAAATAAATATTGTTATTTCATCCCGTCGAGGCAATGATACATCATCAATGGTTAAAATGCCTGTATTTATACAGTGTCTGCATCTTTGCAATGCAATGTCCTTCAGATACGCATGCATTTTTGAAGGAACAGACACTGTCACCTACGATTACAGGTGTGGTAAATATTACGAAACATATTCGCATTCTGCGAATACTCATTGATGTCAGCTACTGGTAACACGTGAAAGATGCAGACACTGTGTAAATACAGATATTGTAACCATCAGAGAGGTATCCATGCCTTGACGGGTTAAAATGGCGATGTAATATTTGTCTTCCTGTCCGTGAATTACGAAATATGCGAGCGTAAGGGTTGTGAGTATTTGGCACACGCAAGTTCGGCTCGGTGCTGGAGGCGTGCTTGGGCAGACAAAGTGCTCAAGGCGACCGCTCGTGACAAGCGGGAAATCCGGGTTCGAATCCTGGGACGGCACAAATTTTCATGTGTCACATACAGCTGACTCTAGTGCATACTTACAGAATACGTATCTATTCCGTATTATTTACCATAGCCGTCATGTGATGGAATTACATTTTCCTGGAGACGTGTTGAATCTCAAGTTTATTTTTGATAAGGATAGAAGCACAGGTACAGTATTTCCCTATTATGTACAAAGCTGGGCCGCTATTACAATACCAGAAAGCCCTGGCAATACTGCAGATTTAAGAAGGAGAAAATCAAGATGTGAACTGAAGTTTCACATTGGAATAGGGTAGTCCGTACTGCTGTGACAGCCACCATGCCATTTTGCTGTAGTGGGTCTGCCTACTAAGCAGAAGACCTGAGTTGAAGTCCTGGACTAGGCACGAATTTTAATTCATTCCTTCAGCTTCTATCATTCTCGAAGGCAGAAGCTGCAATCTTCAGTGACAGTGTCTGTTTCTTCAGACATGCACACATGTCTCAAGGTCGTCGTCTTGTGAGGATGCAGACACTGTATGGACGCAGAAATTGTAACCATTAATAAGGCACTACATTTCGAATTTTTCAAGTATAGGCCTAAATTGTCATTTCTATATTACTAATGAATGCAATTAATTTTTTTCCAAATCTTCTACCATGATACCTGTATAACACTCAATCTTCGTCCTGATAGGATATGTCACATTTTGAACAATATTTGGACAACTGCGACATATGCTGCCACGAATAACGTGTGTTCGCTGACTGGACTTCACATTGTTGAGTTTAAAATACCTGTATCTTTGTTATTAAACTTATTCTCTGTATCTAGTTTGGCTTCGAAACCGAGAAAAGAAGGAGATCTATCGATTGTATCACCTAATTTCAGGTATCCGTATTGACATAATTTAAGTAAATGGAGTTCATCTCTAAGAATGTAAAAATCGTGCCTAATTTTTAAGTATTAAAAGAAATTCGGAAATCTCCAAAGAAACTCGTGAAACCAACTACAATAAGCGGGAAGCACCACAAAGTACGTGCCAAGCACAGGATGTACTCGTAATCAGTTCCACTTGAAAACATCCGATCACAATTCATTTACTCGACCTAACAAATTGCCGATGGTATGATTATGATTCTGCTGCTGTGAACCGTGAATATTACATTGCACTGAGATTCTGTTAGTTAGTGTTGACATTAAAAGGAGACGGGGCATTGGTTTCATTATATTTTCCTATTCGTATTGGAAAAATCATCACCATGTTAAGTGACTGGAAAATATGCAAGTAACAGCATTAAAAATATCAATTTCCCCGTTTATCATGCCATCCTTCTGTTACTACAAGCCGGCCACTTCTGCATCTACATTTACATGGATGCTCTGCAAATCACATTTAAGTGACTGGCAGAGAGTTCATTGAACCACCTTCACGATTTTCTATTATTCCAATCTCGTAAAGCGCGTGGAATGAACGAACACCTAAATCTTTTCGTACGAGTTCTGAGTTCCCTTATTTTATTATGGTGATCATTTCTCCATATGCAAGTCAGTGTCAACAAAATATTCTCGCATTCGGAGGAGAAAGTTGTTGAGTGGAATTTCATCAGAAGGTTCCACCGCAACGAAAAACACCTTTGTTTTAATGATGTCCACCCCAAATCCTGTATCATTTCAGTGACATTCTCTCACCTATTTTGGGATAATACAAAACGTGCTGCACTTCTTTGAATTTTTTCGATGTACTCTGTCAATTCTATCTGCTAGGGATCCCACACCACGCTGCAGTATTCTAAAAGATGACGGACAAGCGTAGTGTACACAATCTCCTAACTAGATCTGTTACATTTTCTAAGTGTCGTGCCAATAAAACGCAGTCTTTGGTTAGCCTTCCCCACAGCATTTTCTGTGTGTTCCTTCCAATTTAAGTTGTTCGTAATTATAATACCTAGGTTGGTTGGTTGGTTGATTTGGGGCTAGGAGACCAAACTGCGAGGTCATCGGACTCATCAGATTAGGGAAGGATGGGGAAGGAAGTCGGCCGTGCCCTTTCAAAAGAACCATCCCGGCATATGCCTGAAGCGATTTAGGGAAATCACGGAGAACCTAAATGAAGATGGCGGGACGCGGGATTGAACCGTCGTCCTCCCGAATGCGAGTCCAGTGTAATTCCTAGGTATTTAGTTGAATTTACGGCCTTTAGATTTGACTGATTTATCGTGTAACCGAATTTTAACGAATTCCTGTTAGCGCTCATGTCGATGACCTCACACTTTTCGTTATTTAGGGTCTACTGCCAATTTTCGCACCATTCACATATCTTTTCTAATCGCTGTGCAATTTGTTTTGATCTTCTGATGACTTAATTAGTCGATAAACGACAGCGTCATCTGCAAACAACCTAAGACGGCTGCTCAGATTGTCTCTCAAATCGTTTATGTAGATAAGGAACAGCAAGTGGCCTATAACACTACCTTAGGGAAGGCCAGAAATCACTTCTGTTTTACTCGAAACTTTCCGTCAATTACTGCGAACTGTAAACTCTCTGACAGGGAATCACGAATCCAGTCACATAACTAAGACGATATTCCATAAGCACGCAAATTCACTACAAGACGCTTGTGTGGTATAGTGTCAAAAGCCTTCCGGAAATCCATAAATACGGAATCAATCTGAAATCCCTTGTCAAAGGCACTCAACATTTCATGCGAGTAAAGAGCTAGTTGTGTTTTACAAGAACGATGTTTTCTAGATCCATGTTGACTGTGTGTCAATAGACCATTTCCTTCGAGGTAATTCACAATGTTCGAACACAACTTATTTCTAAAATCCTGCTGCATAGCCGGCCGGTGTGGCCGAGAGGTTCTAGGCGCTTCAGTCTGGAATCGCGCGACCGCTACGATCGCAGGTTCGAATCCTGCCTCGGACATGGATGTGTGTGATGTCCTTAGGTTAGTTAGGTGTAAGTAGTTCTAAGTTCTAGGGGACTGATGACCTTAGCTGTTAAGTCCCATAGTGCTCAGAGCCATCCTGCTGCATATCGACGTTAATGATAAGGGCCTGTAATTTGATGGATTACTCCTACTACCGTTCTTGAATATCGGTATGACTTGTGCAACTTTCCAGACTTTGGGTACGGATGTTTCGTCGATCGAACGGTTGTGTATGATTGTTAAGTATGGACCTAATGCATCAGCGTACTCTGAAAGGAACCTAATTGGTATACAGTCTGGACCAGAAGACACGTTATTGAGTGATTTAAGCTGCTTCACTACTCAGAGGATATTTACTTCTATGTTACTCATGTTGGCAGCTGTTCTTGATTCGAATTCTGGAATATTTAGTTAGCCTTCTTTTGTTAAGGAATTTCGGAAGGCTGTGTTTACTAACGCTGCATTGGCAGCACTGTCGTCTGTAGTGTCTCCATTGCTATCGCGCAGAGAAGGCACTGATTGTGTCTTGCCGCTAGCATACTTCACATACAATCGAAATCTCTTTGGATTTTCCGCCAGGTTTCAAGACAAAGTTTCGCTGTGGAAACTATTATAAGCATCTCTCATTGAAGTCCGCGCTAAATTTCGAGCTTCTATAAAAGATAGCCAATGTTGAGGATTTTTCGTCTGTTTAAATTTGGCATATTTGTTCGTTGTTTCTGCAACAGTGTTCTGATCCGTTTTGTGTACCAAGGAGGATCAGCTCCGTCAGTCGTTAATTTATTTGGTATAAATCTAAATACTTCCCGTACTATTTCTTTGAATTCAAGCCAGATGTGATCTACAGACAAATTAACGATATAATTTGTCTCTCAGGACGCGGTAGCATCGCTTCACCTGTCAAACGGTTGCACTTTTTTTTTTTTTTTTTTTTGCCCTATAGAATTTCAAGACTGTTTGTCGTAGACTGTGGCCGGGCGGTTCAGAGTTTAGCTGGAGTTCGACTACCGCAGACCTTAGCGTGCGTATCGTGCCGTGCGCTGTGCCGAGTGCTTAGCCGTTACCAGTCCGCGTGGGCTCTGTCCTTCCTGTGCTCGTCTCTACCTGGGTTCCCATACATCGACTCGCACTGCGAGTTCGTTTCCCTTTCACGGGATTGGCTCCCCGTCTGTTATCGAGCCACGATTTATGCGCACCGAAGGTGTTGTCAATCGGCGTTATCACGCCTGCGCATATACTAAAGAGAACTATAGTTGATTTCTTAAAAACTGCGAGGAAATATCTGTACCTTTGTAAATTTTCCGTGTTTAATCTTGTGAACTAAAACTGGAATGAGACGAACTATTATTCTTTACAGTCGTCTGTCCGTGTTGTAATCCTCAGCAATACAAGTGGTGTAATTATGAGAACACTAACAGATTAAAAAATTCGCTCAAACTTTAACTGTATAACTGTATTTTTTGAATAACATTGCAAAAATAATTTGGAAACCAAAACTGTAGACTAAATAAGCTACCCTGTAAAACTAAGTATTGCGCAGGAGTGAGCAGTGCTACAATGCGTGACGTCATAACACACGACTCGCAAATCTAACACACAAATTAACAGAATAAAAATGTTCTATAAAATTACTAATCACGTTTTGAAAGAACAAACTACCAAAATGTTTCTATGAAGATACACTGTGAATTGACGTACACAATCCGACTGAAAAAAATTTCGAAAACAAAATAATGCACACGAAAATGTAACATTGCACTGTGAAAATAGAACTGTGTGCATGTGAAGTGAAATCTGAACTGCATTTGCCCACCTAAACCGATAACGAATTTCAAAAAGCGAAGCTAACTGTGTGATCTAATTGTAACATAAACGCAATGTAAAACAGGCCCTAACAATTTTTCTTGGCTTACCTGTGGCAACGGACACTCGGTACTGCTAGAATTAATGAACGTAACATATTCAGCTCAGCAACAGGCAAGCTAAATGGGAAACAAAAGCCTTACACAGTGTAACGCAAGGACATGCAACTATTCCAAGCACCTTATGCGTCGGTCTTACTGTGTTCCGCAAAGTTCAGTGCGGCGAGACATATAACCTGCGAATACGAACATTCTTTCGTGCTGAGATGGTGATGGAATCTGAATATGCTAAATGACAAAATAATTCATCATTTAAAAAATTATATTACGAAAACTGATAGTCATTCATTACGATGATCTTTATAAAAACTATCCTTTATAATAAAAATTTCTCTGAACTGATTACTGAAAATGGTAAAGCGGCGGTCAAACTAACATCTGAGCGCAAGCCATGTGAATTAAAGAGTTTAATTATTCTCATCTGCACAATGAAGCCAACTAACCCCAACCAATAAAGAGAAATTCCACTAAAACCTTCCGTTATTCACTCACTACGCCAAGCAAGCGATACAGCTGTACCTGGACATTTTCACTTCCGAAATCACTGTTTACCAAACCATAATTCAGCATTGTCTCTCTGCTCTATAAGCTATTTCAGGATCGCATTAGTGCAGCCAACACACGACTCTTTCAGAAGCTTCTCTTATAATGCTTACTGCAACGATAACACTACTGACAAACAAAGAATACAGTGCTTCTACTCAGAACCTTATGGCGTAACATATCGACTATAAAAAAACCTCTGGAAAATATTCAGGATATGTATGAAATATGAACCATCGCATGAAAATAGATCTTACATCATGTTTCGGGAATACCAAAAATAAGCTAGAAACCTTACACCTTTTCATAATCTCTGTAAGCACCAGTACAGTTAATTTCTGGTTAAAATAATAATGGAGAGCAGAGAGTCGGATTAAATGGCAATTTACGGTGACGTCGGTTTCCGCCAGTCGCCTGTTGGTGGAGGTCTGCATGCCAATAATTAATGGCTACCCCCACTACAGTGGTGCCGTATTCGAGCTTCGCGTGTAGCCGTTGTGAAAACACTGGCTGAGATAATTACGCTGGACTGGTAATTTGAGTCAAAAACTGTTTTGTTGGTTGTCCAGTGTAGCAAGTACATAGGGCTCTCCGGAGTAGCAGGTGTTCTCTCTCGCATCCAAATAAAATCGGCTTCATAGCGCCCAACGCTGTTCCACGCTTCCGAGTGACCATGGCGGAAGACGTTTCTTTGACGTTACTGCCTTAAAGGAGTTCTGTCTGGGGGCGAATAGCAGTCCACTGTTTAGAATCACAATGGGAATTCTACGTGATGTTTTCGCATAATACACTAGTGTAGCGAACGAACGTAGGGCGATGTTCAGTGACAACCGATTTTAACTACTGTTTTCCAGCCTGTTACCTTGATTCAGATTTCTTTCTTCTTTTCTTCGGAAGTGAACACACCATCAAAGTTGAAGGTTTGTTTCAGATGGAAGTGGACGGGGTAGGGAACCGAAAATACCTTTGGACAAGACACCATCACAATATTCAGCTGAACACAGATAGGGGACTGCGAGGAAACTAAATCACCAAGTGTGGGAATCGTACCCAAATGTCTCAGTTACTACTCCATATTCATCTACATTTACATCTGTACTTCACAAGCCATCTAACGTTAAGCGGCTGAGCGTACTTCTGGTACCAGAAGCTGTTTTTAATTTTCATAAATCACTTCAAATTAACTATTACAACCAGGTTTCGTAACTCCACAATCAAACACACCCAGAAGGAGTATTCCATGTTCTTTCCCAAATACACTAATGATCCCTTTTAGTTCCTTTTTAATAAGATATTTAAAATTGGTGACGCGTTGGCAGTCTAAATGGAGTATGTTGGAATCCCGATGTCAGACACTTTCAGCTCCGTAACGTTACCGACAGTAAGTCACACGTGGTGACTGCTGAGAAGCAATTCACAGAAGTGAGCGAGTATGTGCTCTGTCAGTTTTCTCTTTCGAGACAAATGCAGTAAAACCACGGAACGTAATACATGATGCCGTGCCAGTGCTCCTCCAGAGGTGCCAGGTATGTATTACTGTTTCCACTTTCCCTGTTTCTTTCATGCTTTACTTAGACCCTCACGATGGTACATTGTCATCATGCTCAACCACTGAGATTGTTCAGCACGCGGAATTGCATTATGTCGTGGAGATATTTGTTGCTCAAGAGAACTTCTGAACAATTAAGATGCTCCTCTGATGAATTATTTATGTAAATACAAAAGTAAGAAATGTTATTCGATACTGCAGCAAACTACTTGTAACTCATGCTCAACAACGACTGTATTGAGCAGTTCAGTATCTTAGTAAAAAGAGGGCGTCTTCTTTTTACCCCATCCTTCTCTGTGGTTCAATTGGCTCTGAGCACCATGCGATTTAACTTCAGAGGTCATCAGTCGCCTAGAACTTAGAACTAATTAACCTAACTAAACTAAGGACATCACACACATCCATGCCCGAGGCAGGATTCCAACCTGCGACCGTAGCGGTAGCGCCTAGAACCACACGGCCACTCCTGCCGGCTCTTCTCTGTGTTTCGAACATCTTATATGTGTAACGTTATCAGTGTCGATGCGTGAGAAACAGCGTTCTGTACTAAGGCTCCATACAGCCCAGACTTGGCCCCATCAGATTTTCATCTGTTTTCAAAACTTTGTAACCTCCCCGCAGATGTTATAAATGATAATAAATTCCCCGCAAATAATGTCAAAACAATAACCTCCCCGCAAAAAAAAAGTAAAAAGACTATATTTGAATGTTAATCGGAATAGAGCCAAATGTTGTCGACCTCCCACAAAACATCGTTAAATTGAAATAAAAGCGACTGTACCTTCGCTACAAAAATATTGAAAAATAATGGTCCAATGTAAACTCGACACAAAAATTGAGAAATGAACATTAATCATTAAACCCACAATAATAGGGCAGCATCGCTGACCTTAGGCCCTGTTCAATAATTAATCTGATAAATTGATTCTGGGAGGAAAACCATAGGAAATATTGTTTCAATTGGAATGATTCTTTTTTTAAAAAAACGATTGCTTTGAAAACAAAATTATTATTGGGACATTTCTTGAACAAATTAATTACAATTAACATACATTACATTATCAGATGCGCGCAATGCTGCTTTATTACCTTATTTAACAATATACCTCGTCCCGAACCTTGACCAGAGACCCATGTCGACGCCCGCCGACTCCACACACACTACTTCCGAAAGTACAACTCGCAACTGAACTCTCGCGCAGTCAAGCGCAGACTAGCAACGATAAACAACTCTCTGGTCAGAGATTCTGTCATGCCTCGCCATCGCTGGTAATGAATACATATGAAACGTACGCGTTTCAACTTAAAGAACAAATTCGAGTACTTTAATAGTAATGAAGTGGTGCAAGCAGAGGTGAGGTTGTGGTTCCATCAACAAAGTCAAAATTTCTACAGTGACTACCAAAAAACTGATCTCTTGTTAGGAGAAATATGTTCGTCGCCAGAGTGACTATGTTGAGAGACATTCACGGATGTGAATGTTAATAACGTCTGTTTTATTTAAAAAGCTCGAACTGTTAGATTGCCCTCACTTACAGCTTTCTTTGGCCAACTTTATATACGTGCATGTATCCCAACCAATGTGCACTACCTGACGGCCAATTCATAACGAACACTTAAGTCTGCTATCCAAAGCGAAAAGCAACACAAAATGTATATACGCTGCCATTTCTATACATATTAAAACGCTTCTATGTAATATGCTACTGTTAATTTACTTTCAAAGTATTGTGTTGCCATTCCGTAGCGGTAATACACACATCAAAAAAGTTTTGCATCACCTCAGTTCCGAGAGTTCCGGAACCTGTACAGAAAATTGGAATAGAGATCGACATAAACATAATTTCCGCCCTTTTTATTGCTCCTGAAAACCACCATACAGTGAGAGTTGATGGTCCAGATTGCTGTACACACGGGTACCTCTAACACCGAGTAGTACGTCCTCTTGCATTGATGCATGTCTCTATTCATCGCGGCATACCATCCACAAGTTCATCAAGGCGATTCAGTGTAGATCCCTCAGAATCGTTGGTGGGTCATGTCGTCCATAAATAGCCCTTTTCGATCTATCCCAGGCATGTTCGATAGGGATCATGTATGGAGGACATGCTGGCCACTCTAGTCGAGCGATGTCGTTGTCCTGAGAGAAGTCATTCACAAGTTGTGCACCATGGGGGCGCGCATTTGTAAGATGGCCCCTTGCATGAAGTCATTAAAGAACACCGAACTCACGTTGAACGAAAAGTAGGGCTCAACAAAAATGACTGACAAGGCACAATGCACCTTGTACAGGGTATAGTATGGACGTATTGGAATAATTAATGTTGGGTGATGGTTTTAAAGTAATTCAAGTGACGTGAAAACCTTGTGGAAACGCGTCGATTTACTGAAGGCTAGTTTATCCCAGGGAAGTATTCAGAGTTGACCGCAGCCAGGTGGCGGCGCGCGGCTGGGAAGCGGCGAAGGGTAGCGACAATAGGCAGCTTAGGGCGGCTCATACTCTGAGAAAGTGATAACGGGGCGCGGCATCCAGCTGCCTTAAGATGAGTGACAGTGAGGGAGTGGTTGACCCCATGCTGGTGAACCGGGAAGCACATTGAGAACTTGTACGCCTGTTGATAAATGTCCGTTGTCCCACTTTCAGTGAAACATGCAAGAAAGCAGCGCAAAGCTACGGTGGAGTGGTCAACAGAGGCCAAAATATGCGTGCTCGTAACTATAGCAACTTCACGCTGAATTCACGGTCCGCAGAGTCTGAAGTAAATCAGGTGAAGAGCGACAGAATTAAATACGGTGGTCTCCGATGGGAACGTAGGACCAATGAATTTGAAGTACTCTCCTGGAAGTCAGAATTTCGGAAAAATTGGTGTTTTATGCAGATGCTAACCTTGATGGGTGGCCTGGGAGGAGCTAAATAGCAGAAGTTGAGAGGAAGGGAAATTTTGTGGGAATTTGTTCACTTCCCAGAGCAGGCATTGGTCGGCGCTGGGAAGCGACGCCTAATTAACGTGACTTGCGCTGCAATTGGCGTAAGTGATTTTGCTGGAGGGCAAACCGAGGCGAAGAGCGGACTGGGAGAAGTCTCCGTAGAGGTTTTTTCCACTCCCAGCTTGTCTACAGTGCAGACGTGGCGCTCTTTACTCAGCTTGCCTGAGAGAGAGTCAGCATCTCTGCAGTTTAGGACTTATCAAACGGAACGATTGAGCTTGGAGATTGAAAGTTTTCGATCAGCTATGTACTTAGCAAGATAGCTAGGTGTGAATAGACGAGCGCAGCTTTGCAGCACAATGAGGCTGGCTGACGTCCTCACAACGACGGCGCCCCGCCACGCTGAATTTGGTGATATTGCGCCCACTCCGGCTTGAGTGAGGCCACTGATTAATTTGTTGGATTACGTCGACAAAGTTTCCACGAGGGTTTCATGGGCCGTGTATTGTAGAATTCTTCTCGAGCTTCGCATTACACCTAGGTTCAAATGGTTCAAATGGCTCTGAGCACTATGGGACTTAACATCTGTGGTCATCAGTCCTATAGAACTTAGAACAACTTAAACCTAACTAACCTAAGGACATCACACACATCCATGCCCGAGGCAGGATTCGAACCTGCGACCGTAACAGTCGCGCGGTTCCGGACTGAGCACCTAGATACACCTAGGTCAGTCGATAGGAGTCAACACTGATTTATCGCGCTTTACTCCACGTAAACGCAATTTATTCCCACTGCCTGTTAGGAGAGTCATGTAATGTGATGATTGAAGGTCGTGAGTTAAAATAAATTTGTGCTAATCAACTGCATCTGTTTTCAATCATGTAGTTGAAATCCCAAGTCACTTTCTTAATTAATTTTATGTTCAACATTTGCATCTGGTGTTCAATAGCTAAATATAACATCAATGTGCATCCCTAATTTTAATTAAAAGGGATCAATTCTGAATCAATTAATGTCAACACTGCCACCGCAGTTCAATCAGGAGTCACAGGGCCTTATTGCTTTCTTTGCGTTATCCGATATTGCGGCAGTTTTGCACTCTCTGTTGATCTGTTAGTCAATTAGCTGGGGCGAACACACGCCAAAACCAGATAACTGACGGGTGGGGTGTTACACATTGTCTTCCACGAAGACGAATGCCACGCGAATATGATGACGATATTTTTGCATTGTTGGTCGGAGGATGGCATTCACGTATCGCACAGCCGTTACGACGCCTTCCATGATCACCAGCGGCGTACGGCGGCCCCACTTAATGCCACCACAAAACAGCAGGGTACCTCCACCATGCTGGACAGTGTGTCTAAGGCGTTCAGCACGACCTGTTGCCTCCAAACACATCTCCATCGATTGTCTGGTTGAAGGCATATGCGGCACTCATCGGTGAAGAGAACGTAATGCCATTCCTGAGTGGTCCATTCGGCATGTTGTTGGGCCATCTGTACCGCGCTGCATAGTTACGTGGTTGCAAAGGTGGACCTCGCCATGGACATCGGGAGTGAAGTTGTGCATCACGATGCAGCCTATTGCGCACACTTTGAGTCGTAACACGACGTCCTGTGGCTGCACGAAAAGCATTATTCAACATTGTGGCGTTGCTGTAAGGGTTGCTCCGAGCCATAACCGTAGGTAGCGATCATCCACCGCAGTAGTAGCCTATGGGCGGCCTGAGCGAGGCATGTCATCGACAGTTCCTCTCTGTATCTCCTCCATGTCCAAACAACATCGCTTTGGTTCACTTCGAGACGCCTGGACACTTACCTTGTTGAGAGCCCTTCCTGGCACAAAGTAATACGAGCCGTCTATCTCCTTCCTGGTGGAATGACTAGAACTGACCGGCTGTCGGGCCCTCCTCCGTCTAGTTCAAATGGCTCTGAGCACTATGCTTCTTAACTTCTGAGGTCATCAGTCGCCTAGAACTTAGAACTAATTAAACCTAACTAAGGACATCACACACATCCATGCCCGAGGCAGGATTCGAACCTGCGACCGTAGCTGTCCCGCGGTTCCGGACTGAGCGCCTAGAACCGCTAGACCACCGCGGCCGGCCCTCCTCCGTCTAATAGGCGCTGCTCATGCATGGTTGTTTACATCTTTGGATGGGTTTAGTGACATCTCTTAACAGTCAAAGGGACTGTCTGTGATACAATATCCATAGTCAACGTCTATCTTCAGGAGTTGCGGGAACGGGGGTGATGCAAAACATTTTTTTTGATTTGTGTATAATGCGCTTTTCTGTACAGCCAGCCACTAGATACTGCTTTAGGATATCGAAACAGGTTGTGAAAGGAAGGAAAAATGTAAATACATAACAGTCTGAGTGAAAAATGCCGCATTATATTAATAAGTATACAGCTGCGGTACCGTAAATGAAGAAGGAGGTTATGTATTGGAGGTTAGTCTTACACACCGTGCGATTGATATAAGTGATTCATACTGAGCTATATTACCGAACAATTAACTGGCCCTCAAGTTCAGCCTGCGATATTTCTTGTAACGCTATCCACTGTAATACTTGTACTACTTTCTCTTTCTGTACCGAACGTATACTTCGGTTAAAGTGTTTTGTTATACGGTAAAATCATTCCCTTGTTGCATGGATGACAACTGTTGCAACAGTGTATCAACTAATACTGTGCCCTCCTTGTACTCATACGATGACACTGCTTTGTCACCTACAGAATCCCTTACAATCTTTCTTCTTGTTATTGGTGGGTCCTTCAGGTCATCTAAGAACCGCGAAAGAACGTACTGGTACTGACAACAGATAACGCACTGAAGAAGCGGAAACTCGTTTCTACCGTGAAAGTTTGCGAGAGTTTGATTTGCAAGTGGCGTATCTCATTCTGGAAGAAAGGGCGAAGTTCTTCCGGAGCGCCGTTTGGCGCCACTGCGCCGGCGTTCTTAACAGCGGCCTTTAAGAATGCAAAGAAATCTGCCCCCAGGCAGTTCTTTAAAGGATAGTTCAGCGCCTAGATTAACCTTTAGTGTTATTTTATACATTAGCCCGTCAGCGCGCAGCTCTGCAGTACGGCCACTCGAAAACTTTCGGCCCTTGTGGGATCACCGGTCGACATTAAAGGCTGCTCGCTGCAGTAGGGACCCAAGGGCCCCATGGAATCAATTTCGCTTTACAGCAGAAACAAACAGCCACTTCACTACACGACAAAACTTTTATTGTTGTCGTGACATTATTCCGCGCTGTAAAGTTTCTGGAATGCTTAATAGCTCATTAGAGCAGTTGAATGTGCTATTACTAGAATTGTAAAACTACCGTAGGCTTCTGTAGACTACCATACATAAGCGTAGGCAAAAGTAATTTTCCAAGTAGATTTCTTTAGTAAGGTCGTAGCCTGTTATCTGTACACTGAGTGTATGCATACCTATCTGGCGTTAGTTGGTAACGGTCGCTTATTTTACGTATGCGATTAGTGTCTTACTAGATCGCCCTAGAAACTGGAAGCGATGGACCGTGTAGTGGTGAACCATCCAGAAGCTCAGTGAGGATGTATAAAGAGCAGAATAACCTACGGAACATTTTTGTTCTACATAGTTATCCTCTTAAATGTTACTTAAGAATAAACGGTATTTATATCAAAACTGAAATTGTCAATGTTTAACTCGTTGTTTTATACGAAAATAGTTGATTTGTAACGTAAAACAGAGGGATGTTGTAGTAAAGAAAATAATACAGATTTACGATTTAGCGCTCGCATATTCATAAACAACCTTCGTATTTATCAATAACAACAGCAAATGCTTATCTTTGATCATGATGACCATTCTACTGAGTATAAAATGTATATCTGTCTGTGTGTGTGTGTGTGTGTGTGTGTGTGTGTGTGTGTGTGTGTATGTATGTGTGTGTGTGTGTGTGTGTGTGTGTGTGTGTCTGTCTGCATGTATACTGTACTTGCATCAGAAATAATTGCTTTGGTCACATGAAAGCGCAAAAGTTATGTGATCAATTAATTTTGTAACTTATAAAATGAAATTTATATTGTGTAAAGATGTAAAATACACAGAGTAACACTGCATGATTTTCGGTTCTAATTATAAGCAAAACAAACTTCCAAACACATAAAAAGGCGAAGAGAAGTCGTCGGCTCCCATTCTTCCTTGTACACAGTCATTTATGTGATTCTTGAGTTTCTCCCGGCGTATTTGATAATCAAAATATCCAGCCATGACAGCCATAGCGTACGGATCTCCGTACCGGCACGTTCACAGGAGCTCAGTCCGTCAGTTCACCTGATGATGGCGACATGTATGATGGCCGAAATATTGTGCCCGTTGGACACTGTAGACCGGCAGTACACCCGTGGATATTTTGAATACATTCATTTATGTTTCTTTCCCTATAAATTCTACCAATACTGCCGCTAATCCTATCATCTACTACGTCATTTATGTAGTGTGCCAAAACTACCAAACCGTAGTTTTGGTAGAGTGCATGTCTAGTTATTAGAAATTTCTTTCTTCTTTAGTGCTTTAAATGTGATCTGCCTGCTGCAACAAGGCAAGAAGTTGCTGGTAAACCTTTCGGGATGTAAGGTCGTGGTTCAAGAAACTTTTCTTTTCCTGGCCTTTCGTCCAGGACTGCGCTGGACATCTTCAGAGGCGTTCCTCCGCTGAGTCTCGCCGACTGACTGGTCGCACGTCCGAGAATGACATATATACTGCAAGAAACGGGGGCGTGGTCGAAGTAACACGTGATGAGCAGACATAATCATTCCCAAAGATAAAACTTAACTATCGATTGTCATTTTATCATAGATAAAATTGCCTAGCGATTCTACAGAGCTACTGTCCATATGACGATAAGTTTCATTGCCTCCTCTTTTCTCTTAAAATTATCATGATGGTTATAAATTTCAATGGCTTTTCTACATAGTCGTGGATAATAATTTTAGGTTGTAGATAAAATTTCTGTTTCGGAGAACTTCAAATGGTTCAAATGGCTCTGAGCACTATGGGACTCAAATTCTTAGGTCATAAGTCCCCTAGAACTTAGAACTACTTAAACCTAACTAACCTAAGGACATCACACACACCCATGCCCGAGGCAGGATTCGAACCTGCGACCGTAGCAGTCCCGCGGTTCCGGACTGCAGCGCGAGAACCGCACGGTCACCGCGGCCGGCCCGGAGAACTTCCTTCGTGGTTTCCTGACTGGAGAGCATGCTCTACTACAGCTGATTTCTCTCTATTTTTCCTAGTCGGCAAAGACTTTTGTGCTCTTTTAGCCGAGTATTCACGCTCCTCTTGGTAGTTTCAATATAAACTTTACCAACTGTACACGGAATTTTGTATACACCACATGTCGACAGAGGAGGGCGTTTATTCTTCACAGATTGGATTACTTGACTTATTTTCTTTGTTGGTCTGAAGACCAGTCTGAAATCATGTTTCTGTAAAATCTTACCTATGTGATCCTTTACATTTTTAATAAAATGTAGAGAAACTGTATTTTTCTGTCATTGTGGTTCATCCTTGTCCTTCGGACTGCTGTTCCTTGGTAGCAAAATTCTCTTTCCCTCTTTCCCTGAGTAGCCATTTTTCTCGAAGGCTTGCTGCAAATGTTTTATTTCAGCGTCCAGGTGTCGCTCTCGGACGTCCAACCAGTCATTTGGGTTGGGTTGGGTTGATTTTGGAAGGAGGCCAAACTGCAAGGTCAACGGTCTCATCGAATTAGAGAAGGATGGGGAAGGAAGTCGGCCGTGCCTTTTCAAGGAACCATCCCGGCATTTCCCTGAAGCGATTTAGGGAAATCACGGAAAACGTAAATCAGGATGGCCGGACGCGGGTTTGAACCGTCGTCCTCTCGAATGCGAGTCCAGTGTGCTAACCACTGCGCCACCACGCTCGGTCGACCAGTCAGTCGGCAAGACTCAGCGGAGGAAGCTTCAGGAACAGAAGAGTTTCTTGAACCACGACCTCACATCCCGAAAGGTTCACCACAGCTATGTCATCCGGTCGTGAAAGCCTTCATTCTGTAAGGCAAGAAGTACCATATCATACCAGATTTCTATCCGTAAGATTGATTTAACATTCATATAGAGTTAAACCAAAAAAATGCATTAAAGATCATTACTGGCAATTTTTATCCGTTAATTCTACGTGAAATTGTCTGAATGCCTTCCAGCAAACGTACCTTGTCGTCATCATTGATAATGGTGCACTAAGTAGATTGTTACATTCTCTTCATTACAGTCTGACATTTAAGAAAAGCTGAGAGAGGCGGTGAATTCTTGAAATAAGGTAGGAATTCTAGTAAAACGCAATTTTTTACAAAAGCAATATGGACGACGTTTCCATTGAAAATTAACATTCGAATAATTGACAATTCTCTCACATTCGAGAGAAATTCCATCGCGAAATAATGGATCTGAAGGTTGTAGGCAAAGATGAAACGAATAACTATACATATGTATCAAACGGGGAAAAAATTAATTTCCCTTATTTTGGGCCACACGATTCAGAACAAATAATTCGAAAAGGCAAGGGACGACTGCCAAAGTCGGTTTTAAAGGGGAACAGAAAATCTTTAGACAAATATACTCCACCATTGTCGTCTATAACTTTCGAGAACGAGAAAGGCAAGTAGCCGGATATATAATGCTAAGCTCCTGAATATGGAGATTATCAATTACGTATAAATTTTGCCTAAGATGGTCCGTAATACCCTCATACGTAAATCTGTTACAGGTGTTTTGTCTGAAACTCATCTCGAGCCAAACTACTTTACTCTGGCGTATAATTTTACAGTTAAGCACTTCTTCTTTATTCTGTACACATATATTAATTTACCAACTAATTAAAGCAGCAGAGTTATAAAAGAGAAAAGGAACGCCAGATAGCTTCCCCAGTTAGCTTCTAAACCACCAACTGCTTGTCAGAAAAACTAAATTAATACCACAGTAAGAGTATTTTTGCGCATAAGAATCTATGATTTAGCGATTGATGAGTGCATAATATCATCCATGTCACGGAATTTTTCAATGGACAATATTGCTAAGAATACACCCCATGTTTAACAAACATGTGATATAACTACATAGTCACATCAGAGAACTTCTGGCGTATGAACTAGGTTTTGCTGTTTGGTCACGCACACATCTCCCATCATTACCCACTCAGAAAATGCGTCAAAATAACAGAAAACAGGCAAAGGCTGCAATGTTAATATTCCGACATAACCCTAGATTTTACGCTGTGTATGTGGTTATTCGCCTCGGTGATGGCAGGGGGCCGCTATAACTTCCGCTAGGCAAGGAACCGTGAAACGTTCAGAATCAAACACTTTCATCGCTCAATTTCCCCAGCTAACAGAAATTGGTCGAAATCCTACTTAAGGTACGCACATTCCCATGGAAATATCCCATACGCGCTCAACAGCATCGTTTTGTAACAACCTTTTGCTTTCCAAACTGAACATCCTAAAAGTCATTAATAAATGGTAAATCACAACTGATCGTATAATGTGACATGGAAATGTCGAAGTTATTAAGAGTTTGGGTGCATTATGTTGTCATCGAAAAGGTTTTCTCGCCTGAGAATGGTATCTATTTGGGGCTTCTTTTCATTGCACGAAGTGGCTCGGTGGTGCAGCAGCCAATGGGTTAGTAATGGCAGGTCGCTGTTAACAATGGACCACACTCGAAACAGATTAAGGACTTTGTAAGAGCGTATGGAAATCTATATTTCTCTCGTTTTTAAGTTTCAGATAAAATGCAATACTGTAGTGAGTACTTGCATAACATTATCCCCAAATATCCCTACATGACCTCAAAATGGAACTCTTAGAAGACTGAATGACTAAAAGATTCAGGGCGAAATTCAGTATCTATCAAAGAATATGATAGTTGTTGTTGTTGTGGTCTTCAGTCCAGAGACTGGTTTGATACAGCTCTCCATATTATCCTATCCTGTGCAAGCTTCTTCATCTCGAAGTACCTACTGCAACCTAGATCCTTCAGAATCTGCTTAGTGTATTCATCTCTTGGTCTCCCTCTACGATTTTTACCCTCCACGCTGCCCTCCAATACTAAATTGACGATTCCTTGATGCCTCAGAACATCCCTTCTTCTAGTCAGGTTGTGCCACAAATTCCTCTTCTCCCCAATTCTATTCAGTACTATGGAATGAGAAACTCGGTCGCAGGTTAGAATCCTGCCTCTGGGATGGATGTGTGTGATGTCCTTAGGTTAGTTAGGTTCAAGTAGTTCTAGGGGACTGATGACCTCAGATGTTAAGTCCCACAGTGCTCATAGCCATTTGAACCATTTGAATGAGAAAGTACAAAGGATTATCGACTCACTCCGATAGTACCATGGCAGCTATGAGAAAAACTTACTTAGAATGGACAACCTAAAAATCTTCAACGCTACCTGCAGAGGCGAAACGAGAGATACCAGGATCGAAAAGATGCAAAACATTTAAACTTCGGGCCCGGTGTGACAACACCAAGACCTCCCTAGAAGTAACAGGTTCTATCGAGTGCCTAATAACTGAAACGCTAAACCCTGAATTGGGCGTTAAATGAATGAAGAAATGAAAGAGATTCTTAGTGCTCAAATGAAGGACATAGCACTAAGAAGAATACGTTTAACACCTGTGGTTCCTTTCAGGCTAGAACACAAAAAACAATAAGCTAACTAGAGTAAAATTTGTAATAGGCAGTTGTGTTGCCGTGTTTAAATATGCAACTAAATGTAACTTTATCTGAACGTTCTTTACCAAGTTATAGCACCATTACATAAGAGGCTATACTGACCTCAATATGTGAAATTTTTAATGTTTTGTGCAGTACCAAGGAACGAAGTTTGCATTTGACTGAGTTCTTTAAAGTTGCTATCGTTTATTTTATATCCATCGACATTGTGATTCTATGTCTACAAGAAACGAGGCAGTGTCCACAGCATGTTATGAGGCGATACACCGTGAGCACTCAGCTCGAAAACTGTACTGTTTTTAAGGAAAGCAGAAATGCGTTGTTATTTGATATATCAAACTAATATTAACAAAGTTCTCTTTGTGTAGCTCATTCAGTACAGCACAAAATGTATGAAATTAATAAAAGAGATATTTTACAGAAAAAATGCGTCTAGAAACTTTTGTATGATTCAAAACGGAAGACAGCTTTTGGGAAAAATTCTTTAAAAGAGCGTTTCACAATAACGTAACGGACGAGGTACTAAAACAATGAAAACTTCCTGACTAACACGAGAAGTAGCAAACAGAAATTGAGAAAAAGATGATTAGCAGTGTGGCACGAATGATAAATACACAATAAAGTAACTTTATTAAACCCAACATTTTTCAGTGATCCACATTTAGATATTGGCTTTTCTTATAACACGTCATTTCTTATAACACGTCATTGTGATCCTTCGTAAATAGAAACGACTTTGCAAAAAATCAAATAAAACCCAAGCTTCCTCATAAAGTTCTATTATTTCTAAAATTCTACGAAAGTAACAAGAAAAACATTTTTGTCACAGTGACTACTGAAAGTTTATATAAATTGATCATGAACCCAGGTAAGAAGATTATGAAAAGAAATATGGTGTACTGAAAGTTAATTATTTATTAATATCATCGCTAGAGTGAGATGTAACGGAATCAGCCAAGTAAGCTAAACTGAGCTAAAATGTAAACTTTCAAATATCCAGTAATTCCTTAAATTCGCAGGGTGTGCTAACCATTAACAACTTTGCTTAGCTTCACAAAAGATTATTATGCTACTCAGGACTCAGACTGAAGACAGTTCAGTACAGTGTGACATAAAATAAAAAGCTACGCTGAATATCTTTCTTCACTTTTATCTCTTGTAACCGAAAGAGAGAGAATATATCAACATGCTGACGAACACGACAAAACTCAACTCCCTATGTTTCTGCCCCCGCACCATTGCGGTGTTCTGAGCTGACTCTGGCATTATTCCAGTATGTTTCTCTCTTGTGTTTCCGAGGAATTACATCCAGCTGCTGCCAAATCCGCAGAGGCGAAAGCGGCAGCAACACGCCCTCAGCCGCAGGGTGCAGCTGACGTTTCGATAACTTCTCAGCCAGGAAGCCCTGCCCCGGCAGAGCTCCAGTTCAAGCCTGTGGATCTAAATGAAGTGTACTCAATACGCTGAGCAAGATACCTACATTTACAATAAAAAACATCGCTACGACTCAATATATTTAAAGCTGACATTGTTTTATCACAGCCGGGGCAAACCTTCAGCGATAGAGTACAGTTCTAAGAGATTATTTAAGAAGTTTTATGCCAAAACAAACAGGCGACAAGTAGCAGACGGTGGCAACGCTCACCAGGCAGCCTACAAGTGGCCAGGCAAGCCTTCTAGTGTCATATGATGGAGGATTAGTGGAGTGCAGTACCACTACCCTTTTTCAAACAAATACTTAATTTTAAACCGAGCGAGGTGGCGCAGTGCTTAGCACAATGGACTCGCATTCAGGAGGACTATTTTTCTCCTGTTTTTAATTTAATAATTTCTTTGGCTGTTTGAGTAATCTTACCTTATTTAATTTACATGTGTTCCTTTACCGGTTCAAACCACGTCCGGCCATCCCAAATTCAGGTTTTCCGTGATTTTCCTAAATCGCTTCAGGCAAGTGCCTGGATGGTTCCTTTGAAACTTCCTTCCCTAGCCAGATGGGAACGATGATCTCGCTGTTTGGTCTCTTCCCCCCAAATCAATAACCAACCAACTCACTTAATTTTAATATCATAGTCTGTGTTCATATTCATTCTCTGTATAATAATGTGGAAGTAGCAATAGTTTCGCATACGTTAAGAACTTAGTTATAAACAGTTATAAGAGTCGAGGGGCATGTAAGGGAAGCAGTGGTTGGGAAGGGAGTGAGACGGGGTTGTAGCCTCTCAAAAAATGGCTCTGAGCACTATGGAACTCAACATCTGAGGTCATCAGTCCCCTAGAACTTAGAACTACTTAAACCTAACTAACCTAAAGACATCACACACATCCATGCCCGAGAAAGGATTCGAACCTGCGACCGTAGCGGTCACGCGGTTCCAAACTGAAATGCCTAGAACCGCACGGCCACAACGGCCGGCGGTTGTAGCATCTCCCCGATGTTATTGGTTGGTTCAAATGGCTCTGAGCACTATGGGACTCAACACCTATGGTTATCAGTCCCCTAGAACTTAGAACTACTTAAACTTAACTAACCTAAGGACATCACACAACACCCAGCCATCACGAGGCAGAGAAAATCCCTGACCCCGCCGGGAATCGAACCCGGGAACCCGGGCGTGGGAAGCGAGAACGCTACCGAACGACCACGAGCTGCGGGCCCCGATGTTATTCAATCTGTATATTGAGCAAGCAGTAAAGGAAACGAAAGAAAAATTCGGAGTAGGTATTAAAATCCATGGAGAAGGAATAAAAACTTTGAGGTTCGCCGATGACATTGTAATTCTGTCAGAGACAGCAAAGGATTTGGAAGAGCAGTTGCACGGAATGGGCAGTGTCTTGAAAGGAGGATATAAGATGAGCATCAACAAAAGCAAAACGAGGATCATGGAATGTAGTTGAATTAAGTCGGGTGATGCTGAGGGAATTAGATTAGGAAATGAGACACTTAAAGTAGTAAAGGAGTTTTGCTATTTGGAGAGCAAAATAACTGATGATAGTCGAAGTAGAGAGGATATAAAATGTAGACTGGCAATGGCAAGGAAAGAATTTCTGAAGAAGAGAAATTTGTTAACATCGAGTATAGATTTAAGTGTCAGGAAGTCGTTTCTGAAAATATTTGTATGGAGTGTAGCCATGTATGGAAGTGAAACATGGACGATAAATAGTTTGGACAAGAAGAGAATAGAAGTTTCCGAAATGTGGTGCTATAGAAGAATGCTCAAGATTAGATGGGTAGATCACGTAACTAATGAGGAGGTTTTGAATACAATAGGGGAGAAGTGGAGTTTGTGGCACAATTTGACAAGAAGAAGGGACCGGTTGGTAGGGCATGATCTGATGCATCAAGGAATCACCAATTTAGCATTGGAGGGCAGCGTGGAGGGTAAAAATCGTAGAGGGAGAACAAGAGATGAATACACTAAGCAGATTCAAAGAGATGTAGGTTGTAGTAGGTACTGGGAGATGAAGAAGATTGCACAGGATAGAGTAGCATGGAGAGCTGCATCAAACCAGTCTCAGGACTGAAGACCACAACAGCAACAACCAGAACTTACTGGTATGGTGCAGTACAGTACCCTTAATGAAATGCAATAAAGGTCCGTTGATTATGCTCATGAAGTACCGCTACAGCGCAGAAGGGTTGTAACATATGGCTGTAAAGACCGCGCGCAGACTACGGATTCGGGCGTCTTGGTGCTCGGTTCCTATTTGAGCCAGGAACATGTGGTAAAACTTTTGGTTTGGCCTAGACCAATGATCATTTGTATAGCCACTCGAACATTTACTGTAACTATGTTGAAATATATCAAGCAAGATTTCAACGACAAGTCGGAGCTGGCGGCCAGACAAATTGTTCGAACATATTAATTCTTGATTAAAACTGTGTGCCGGACCGATACTCGAACTCGGGACCTTTGCCTTTCACGGGCAAGTGTTCTACCAACTGAGCTACCCAAGCATGACTCACGCTCCGTCCTCACAGCTTTACTTCCGCCAATACCTCGTCTCCTACCTTCCAAACTTTACAGAAGCTCTCCTGGTTCGCAGGTTGGTAGAGCACTTGCCCGCGAAAGGCAAATGTCCCGAGTTCGAGTCTCGGTCCGGCACACAGTTTTAATCTGCCAGGAAGTTTCATATCAGCGCACACTCCGCTGCTGAGTGAAAATCTCATTCTATATTTATTCTTTCTTGCAAAAGATTTTAATTGGGCTGAAACTAATGCTCAAATGGCTCTGAGCACTATGCGACTTAACTTCTGAGGTCATCAGTCGCCTAGAACTTGGAACTAATTAAACCTAACTAACCTATGGACATCACACACATCCATGCCAGAGGCAGGGTTCGAACCTCCGATCGTAGCGGTCATGCGGTTCCAGACTGAAGCGCCTAGAACCGCTCGGCCACATCGGCCGGCAAAACTAATGCTCAGCTAATGGCAACATTTGTATGTGCACTGTTCGGATTTTAAGTGCAGAATCCGTCATCATCGTTCGGATTTTACATGAGAAAACAGTCATTTCAACAGTTTGAAAAATCTTGCTTCGGTTGGATTTTACGTGCAAAAAAACGAGTTTTTCTGGAGGCTTTTGAAGAGCGCAACTTCTATACGAAGGTACATAAATGGATAACGTCAATAACTTTGTCCGTTGTCGAGATATGATTGTTTAAAGCCCAGCAACATGTAGCACTTAGAATTCGATCTTACGTGAACTGAATGCGCGGGATTGGTTTAAAATGATTCAAATAAATAAAAATGGTTTCTTACAATAAATTGAAAACTCCTTTCAAAAATCTAGCTTCATTCGACTTTCAAAAACACGTTTTTGTGAGTTTTTGTTTCCTTTTTTCAAAAAAATTACGGATATGAAAGAAAGATTCAAGGATGGAATCGAAGTTCAAGGTGAAAGGATATCTGCGATAAGATTCGCTGATGACATTGTTATGGTTAGTGGAAGTGAAGAAGAATCTGCTGAATGTCATGAACAGTCTAATAAGTACAGGATGTGGATCGAGAGTAAATCAAATAAAGACGAAAGTAATGAGAAGTGGCAGAAATGAGAACAGCGAGGAACTTAACATCAGGACAGGTGATCACGAAGTAGATGAAGTTGAGGAGTTCTGCAACCTAGACAGCAAAATAACCTATGACTCTCGGAGCAAGTATGACATGAAAAGTAGACTAGCGCTGGCAAAAAGGCCATTCCTGTTCAAGAGAAGTCTATTAGTATCAAACACAGGCCCTCATTTGAGGAGGAAATTTTTAAGAATGTACGTTTGGTGCACAGCACTGTATTTTAGTGAAACATGGACTCCGGGTAAGAAGACAATCGAAGCATTTGAGATGTGGTGTTACAGAAGGATTGTGACGTAGCAATGGGATGGTGGTGCTGGGGTTAACAGACATACAGAATGAAAATCCAGTGACAAAAAATTTCATGCTTTAATTACACACAAATATTTAAACAGAAAAGTCAAGAGGTGAACCCCCATTTAGCCTTACAAAAGAACTGATAAAACAATTTTATCATACAATTTTTAAATACAATTTTAAGATCAACGAGCAGTTAAAATTTGAATTTAAACTTTCATTCCCTTTATACGTTAAAGAAACATCTAATATTAAGACAGCAGCTAATGAACCACCATGACATTTCCTTGGAATCAACCAAAACAACTTTCAGATTATGTACTGTGCTCACCGTCCTGCATTTAGAATGAACAATTTTAAAACGTGTACAGACAATCTTTACATAAGGAACAAATCCCATTAACTAACATGGCAGACGGAAATCGCACAGGGCTCACCAGAATTAACAAGGAAGTTTTAAATTTACGCACTGAGTTCACTGTCCAGTATTTCAGAATCAACAACACTAAAATGACCACAAGTAATCCTTACACAATAGACAAGTCCATTACTACTTTGTATTGACAGCTCACAAGTTAACGTTACCAATATGCAGCAGTCCTTCCAAAATGTGAACGACACCTTTTTTAAGAATAATCAAATAAATAACAATATACACAATACTCAACATAATTTAATAAATTTGCTTATTGGTCAGGGCAATCATGCGCATCCAAAACCGCGTGGTTCAATACAATAACCACGATGCGCACCAGTAATGTACTTCACTACAACCGAGTCACCCAGTCGGGTAAGCCATAAATGCTCTTTTACACGCTGTAACGGCCACACGAATCCACGTACGCTCGACCATCACCACTTTTTTTTTATTATGTGGCTGTTTAACGTCGCTCAGAATCCACAACTCGGCGACTGGCGGTATGTAGTAGTTCCAGCGGGCCCCTACATAAAATTCTTCATGCCCACTCGGTCAAACAAGGGCTTGCAACCTCCGGTTGACCGACCATGTTCCCCGACCTGTCCAACGGATCACCAGGACAAAGACTGCAGCCGCTCTTCATCAGCCGTCTCTGTCGCAGCGAGGAGTTTTTGTTGTCCCACTCCGCGCACTGCCATCAGCACGGGCGCGGCCTATCCCGGGCCGCCACTCGGCGGGAATTCAAAGAGGCGACCGCTGGCGCCAGAATCGAACCGTCACAAGGATGATGAAAATTAGGTGGACTGATAAGGTAAGGAATGAGGAGGTTCTCCGGAGAATCGCCGAGGAAAGTAATATCTGAAAAATACTGACAAGAGGAAGCGACAGAGAGGTAGAACATCAGTTAAGACATGAGGGAATAACTTCTATGGTACTGAAGGGAGCTGTAGAAGGTAAAAGCTGTAGAGGAAAACATAGACTGAAATACACCCAGCAAGTAGCAATTAGCTGAGGACGTAAACAAGAAAAAAGGCGCTAACTCCAAGTTTCCAGTTTTATCCTTCAGCCATTTTCAAGAGGAACTCTCATGCAGTTTGTAAATAAAATACTTTTTAAGGTCAAAGGCGACAATAATGTTTTTTTCAATGTTTCACGTAGTACGAACCTTACGCAGACGACGATAATTAGCCTTGATTACATTCCAAACTCTTAAGCAGAGTCTCATGCAAGCAACACAAGACGAAAGATTCGCTTTCAGTTTTCCGCTGACGATGAGTTCAATAGAACCAGAAGCCTAGCTCTGATCGAAAAGACCTTAAGCAGTAGATAACTGGGCTTTTCAAAGGAAACATCCAAGCATTCGCCTTACTCGTTTAGAGAAACAAGGAGAAATATACCTAGCTTGCTGGACATAGACTCCCTTCCCGAAAACTAGCTTATCTTGCTTCCTATGTGTCTCATGCACTCAGAACAAGATCCGTACATTGGATGAAGACACAAGTAGGGTGGCCATCTTGGTGCTGATAGAGAGAAGTAGCTAGGAGCCGCCATAATGTTTCACGTATTCTGTATCATTCCGGCCAGCTAGGTGCTGCCTTTGTTAGACAGCAGACTTGGCGAGGACAGCGGTTCAAATATGCATTCAACTATTGAAATTTAGATTTAACATAGTTTCCCTAAATCGTCAAAGGCAAATTCCGGGAAGGTTCCTTTGAAAAGGGCACGGCCCATTCCCATCCTTCATCCGGGTTTGTGCTCTCTGAAGTCTTAGACGTCAACGGGACACCGGCCGGAGTTGCCGAGAGGTTCTAGGCGCTACAGTCTGGAACCGCGCGACCGCTGCGGTCGCAGATTCGAATCCTACCTCGTGCATGGATGTGTGTGATGTCCTTAGGTTAGTTAGGTTTAAGTAGTTCTAAGTTCTAGGGGACTGATGACCTCAGAAGTTCAGTCCCATAGTGCTCAGAGCCATTTGAACCATTTTTGTCAACGAGACGTTAAACTCTAATCTTCCTTCCTTTCTTCGATTCCGTACTCATCAGTGGCAACGACATGGAAATGTATCGAAACACCTTTATGTTCATATTACCTATTAACTACCTGGCATAATAGTAACCGCAGACTTTTCACAAGTGATGTGGTTATCTACAGTTAAGTACTCACTGAAAAAAAATTCACAATTATCCAATCACATCTTTAAAATTATTCAAATTTGAAAAAAAAATTAAACAAAAAACGTACTGCCTAGAATGCGATTTACATTGAACTATTAAAACATGATAACTAATTTCGGTTGCGTATAACAACCTTCTTCATATCTGTAAACAAGCAGAAATATAAATCGCCTCAGAAAATTCATAACAAAGCAGTGCACTGTTTAAAAATGTTAAAGCCCACACAATACATATATATGGAGAGCCTACTCCATTAGTAAAACGAACATACTTTACAATGGATTTTATAGCGTTATTTAGATAATAATGTCAGACTTTCGCATCTCGTGGTCGTGCGGTAGCGTTCTAGCTTCCCACGCCCGGGTTCCCGGGTTCGATTCCCGGCGGGGTCAGGGATTTTCTCTGCCTCGTGATGGCTGGGTGTTGTGTGCTGTCCTTAGGTTAGTTAGGTTTAAGTAGTTCTAAGTTCTAGGGGACTGATGACCATAGATGTTAAGTCCCGTAGTGCTCAGAGCCAGCCAATGTCAGACTTCACAAATTTCTTTATAAGATTGCAAAATTATGAAAAGGTTGGTAGCTTGCTTTAAATTTGTAGAAATATAATATTTTGAATTACACAAAACGAAAAAGAGTAGTATCCTATGAACGCAGCATCAATGAAAAGATCACATAGGCTCAGTCACGGGTAAGGTAAGTGAAATGTACAGGTACAATGCAGTCCGATTACAAAGGAGACAGCATACATATCACTTGTGCTTCCGGCTAATAAATATTGCTCAAGTGCGTGGACCCATACCATACAGGACATACAGGATACTGAAAGCAAAAAAAAAAAAAAAAAAAAAAAAAAAAAAAAAAAAAAAATTTGCGGCACGAATGGTTACAGATTTGTTTCTCTCACGGTAGAGCGACGCAGAGAAGTTGAGAAATTCCTACTGATACTGTTTTCAAGGTGCAAATTACCACGCGAAAGTCTGCTTGCAAATTGCGTGAATCAGTATTAAGTAAAAATTTGGAGATATTCTTGAGGTCCCCACTTATCTCTCCCGTACAGATCGTGAAGTCAAGATTACACTAATTACAGCACGGACGGAAGAGTTTAAATAGTCATTATTACAGCGTTGCATAAGCGATGTAAATGGGGAGAAACATTAACATTAGGTACCACGCTAAGTACCAACTGCCGTGCAGTCCTCAGAGGTTCGCATTGTATACAGACTAACACGTAGAATCATACGCATGCGCACAGTGCACTAGCCACCCCTTCTTCTATTGTCAGACAAACTCTGACAGGAAATTTGTTCCATCATTACGATCCGAAGTACTCATCCACAGAGTGTTTATATATAAATAGAGAGTGGCCAAACATGTTGCGGCCTTTTTTTCCTTTCTTTCCTGAAACGCGGTCGTCCGTAGACTATAACAGCACATTGATTTGACGAGTGACACCAAATCATAGCTTGCAACTTGTTATTTTGTACGTAGCTAAGGCGAGTAACACTTACAGCTATACGTTTATTGTATAGCATGCGGGACAGTCAAGTGAGAAGCAGTTCATAGGTTAGACGAACGCCAAAAATAATGAAATATTAGTCATTTTTATAGTTTTCTAGACATTAAGGAAATGACTGGAATCGACCAGATAAAGTTTCTTTTGATGTATTTCAAACATTAAGAAGCCATTACAGTTTTTATTGCTGGAATGTTCATCCTTGTAGTCAGTAGCCTCTGAGGTTTGAATATATTTTTGTCGTCACAGCGTAATATTTTTTCAACGAGTCATTCTGCGCCTAATAGGTTTCTCTTCTAATTTTTCAGCACTGTTATGTGGCAAAATAACACAAAAAGCCGGAAAGAAACATTTAACAGTAGCTAATTTTTGAGAAGAAAACATTTATACTTTCTACACTAAGACAGCAACAGTAATGCTTGTAACTGATTATCCACATTGTGCACACTAGCAAAATTCCAATCGTCTGAATTACATTCGTTGACCATGTTCCGTAACTAATAATATGCCCCTTGAACGGCAAAAAATAGCATATAAAAAACCGTCTGTACATATATCACACGAAACAAATTAAATTGTTTGCATTAACAGATCACTACGAGAGATGAAGCAAGCCCAATTTGGGAAAAAAAAGTTGATCTGTCTAAGGTTTGAATTCGCATCCATCGGCTGTTAGTCGGAAACTATACCACTTAGTCACCTAACCACATTCTTCCATACTACATTAAATGTACGAGACGCAGTGTGTTACGCACTAAATTAATTTCAGTTAATGTTGTGCTTCCAGGTGTTTTGGCGAGATGTTATTTCCATTTTACGCGCAGTAGGTGCTGCGAGTGTGCCTGTTATGAGCATTAAACGGAAATAACAATTCGCCAGAACACCCGGAAGTATGTCATTAATCAATCATGTAGAGAAAACCTAATAAAACAATAATTTCAGTGACAGTGGCTCAAGCAATATTCCCTCGTTCACTAACAGCCTTTATCTAAAGTCATACTTGATGATGACCCACACAATGGCGATAGGTGTAACCCCGCTATGCCTCTCCAAAACATTGGAAGAATGGGACCTCTGTCCAGGTTGCTGCCACTGTGCATTGTGTATTGTGTGTATTGAACTGAGGACTTAGAAACGACGGAGAGGCTTCGTCCCGCCGTAGCCCTCAATGGTTCACAACCCCACAACAGGCCACAGCAGTCTACCCACCTCACCGTCGCCCCACACTGAACCCAGGGTTATTGTGCGGTGGGGTGGAATGTTACAGCGGTATTGTGGGCTATTTTCAGTCATAATACTAGAGTTTGCACATCAATTAGTGGACAATGATTCAACGGTAGAAACATTCTGAGGAAACTTGGATTATCCTGGGAATGGCGGACAGACTGACAGGAACTGGATGCACGTTTCCCGTTGTATGGAGCTCAGCGTTCCTGTAGCGCGGTAACTACATACTACTGATGGTTAAAAGAATGGCTTTTAATTCGTTACTGTGTAACCAACATACCAATTGTACACTGCACCTCTGAGTAGTCTTGGTACAATAGTAGACATAATGAAATGCGGTTACACGTTATTGATGGCACATCACAGAACAAATTATGTATTTCACACAGAAAGAATAATCTGATCGTTTCCGCAAACCAGCTTTACGATTTCCGTCTTCTGGGTGAACTTAAACTGCCATCTGTTTGCGTCATTCTTCAATTATTCGAAATACTAAAGACTTGATGGAATAGTCACTACTGTTTTTAATTTAATTGCGGAAAGATCTGGAATTATTGTAACCTGTCCTTAGAAAGTAGGTAAGATATATTAATAACATTAAATCTCCCGTCAACCAAAATTCAGTCTACAAAAATATGCATGAAAGCCTACTGCGACAATCATCGCCGCACACTCGACTTACAACACTATTCTTTAACAAATGATAATTACGTAAAATGAATCGACAGAGGAGATTCAAGAGTGCACCACTATCTGTATTTTTACCTGAAAGTAATTATACCACGGAGTAGGTATTTGGAGCATTAAAATCGGTCTACAACAGTGGTTCCGAACCTCGGTATAATTACTCAAAAATAGCTCTGAGCACTATGCGACGTAACTTCTGAGGTCATCAGTCGCCTAGAACTTTTTTTTTTTTTTGGTCATCAGTCTACCGACTGGTTTGATGCGGCCCGCCACGAGTTCCTTTCCTGTGCTAACCTCTTCATCTCAGAGTAGCACTTGCAACCTACGTCCTCAATTATTTGTTTGACGTATTCCAATCTCTGTCTTCCTCTACAGTTTTTGCCCTCTACAGCTCCCTCTAGTACCATGGAAGTCATTCCCTCATGTCTTACCACATGTCCTATCATCCTGTCCCTTCTCCTTATCAGTGTTTTCCACATATTCCTTTCCTCTCCGATTCTGCGTAGAACCTCCTCATTCCTTACCTTATCAGTCCACCTAATTTTCAACATTCGTCTATAGCAGCACATCTCAAATGCTTCGATTCTCTTCTGTTCCGGTTTTCCCACAGTCCATGTTTCACTACCATACAATGCTGTACCCCAGACGTACATCCTCAGAAATTTCTTCCTCAAATTAAGGCCGGTATTTGATATTAGTAGACTTCTCTTGGCCAGAAATGCCTTTTTTGCCATAGCGAGTCTGCTTTTGATGTCCTCCTTGCTCCGTCCGTCATTGGTTATTTTACTGCCTAGGTAGCAGAATTCCTTAACTTCAATGACTTCGTGACCATCAATCCTGATGTTAAGTTGCTCGCTGTTCTCATTTCTACTACTTCTCATTACCTTAGACTGTTCATTCCGTTCAGCAGATCATTTAATTCTTCTTCACTTTCACTCAGGATAGCAATGTCATCAGCGAATGGTATCATTGCTATCCTTTCAACTTGTATTTTAATTCCACTCCTGAACCTTTCTTTTATTTCCATCATCGCTTCCTCGATGTACAGATTGAAGAGTAGGGGCGAAAGGCTACAGCCTTGTCTTGCACCCTTCTTAATACGAGCACTTCGTTCTTTATCGTCCACTCTTATTATTCCCTCTTGGTTGTTGTACGTATTGTATATGACCCGTCTCTCCCTATAGCTTACCCCTACATTTTTCAGAATCTCGAACAGCTTGCACCATTTTGTATTGTCGACCGCTTTTTCCAGGTCGACAAATCCTATGAAAGTGTCTTGATTTTTCTTTAGCCTTGCTTCCATTATTAGCCGTAATGTCAGAATTGCCTCCCTCGTCCCTTTACTTTTCCTAAAGCCAAACTGATCGTCACCTAGCGCATTCTCTATTTTCTTTTCCATTCTTCTGTATATTATTCTTGTAAGCAGCTTCGATGCATGAGCTGCTAAGCTGATTGTGCGATAATTCTCGCACTTGTCAGCTCTTGCCGTCTTCGGAATTGTGTGGATGATGCTTTTCCGAAAGTCAGATGGTATGTCGCCAGACTCATATATTCTACACACCATCGTGAATAGTCGTTTTGTTGCCACTTCCCCCAATGATTTTAGAAATTCTGATGGAATGTTATCTATCCCTTCTGCCTTATTTGACCGTAAGTCCTCCAGAGCTCTTTTAAATTCCGATTCTAATACTGGATCCCCTATCTCTTCTAAATCGACTCCTGTTTCTTCTTCTATCACATCCGCCAAATCTTAACCCTCATAGAGACTTTCAATGTATTCTTTCCACCTATCTGCTCTCTCCTCTGCATTTAACAGTGGAATTCCAGTTGCACTCTTAATGTTACCACCGTTGCTTTTAATGTCACCCCTGTTTTGACTTCCCTATATGCTGAGTCTGTCCTTCCGACAATCATATCTTTTTCGATGTCTTCACATTTTTCCTGCAGCCATTTCGTCTTAGCTTCCCTGCACTTCCTATTTATTTCATTCCTCAGCAACTTGTATTTCTGTATTCCTCATTTCCCCGGAACATGTTTGTACTTTTGAAGTATTTCTTCTGTTACCCATCGTTTCTTCGCAGCTACCTTCGTTGTACCTATGTTTTCCTTCCCAACTTCTGTGATGGCCCTTTTTAGAGATGTCCATTCCTCTTCAACTGTACTGCCTACTGCGCTATTCCTTATTGCTGTATCTATAGCGTTAGAGAACTTCAAACGTATCTCGTCATTCCTTAGTACTTCCGTATCGCACTTCTTTGCGTATTGCTTCTTCCTGACTAATGTCTTGAACTTCAGCCTGCTCTTCATCACTACTATATTGTGATCTGAGTCTATATCTGCTCCTGGGTACGCCTTACAATCCAGTATCTGATTTCGGAATCTCTGTCTGACCATGACGCAATCTAATTGAAATCTTCCCGTATCTCCCGGCCTTTTCCAAGTATACCTCCTCCTCTTGTGATTCTTGAACAGGGTATTCGCTATTACTAGCTGAAACTTGTTACAGAACTCAATTAGTCTTTCTCCTCTTTCATTCCTTGTCCCAAGCCCATATTCTCCTGTAACCTTTCCTTCTACTCCTTCCCCTACAACTGCATTCCAGTCGCCCATGACTATTAGATTTTCGTCCCCCTTTACATACTGCATTACTCTTTCAATATCCTCATACACTTTCTGTATCTGTTCATCTTCAGCTTGCGACGTCGGCATGTATACCTGAACTACCGTTGTCGGTGTTGGTCTGCTGTCGATTCTGATTAGAACAGCCCGGTCACTGAACTGTTCACAGTAACACACCCTCTGCCCTACCTTCCTATTCATAACGAATCCTACACCTGTTATACCATTTTGTGCTGCTGTTGATATTACCCGATACTCATCTGACCAGAAATCCTTGTCTTCCTTCCACTTCACTTCACTGACCCCTACTATATCTAGATTGAGCCTTTGCATTTCCCTTTTCAGATTTTCTAGTTTCCCTACCACGTTCAAGCTTCTGACATTCCACGCCCCAACTCGTAGAACGTTATCCTTTCGTTGATTATTCAATCTTTTTCTCATGGTAACCTCCCCCATGGCAGTCCCCTCCCGGAGATCCGAATGGGGGACTATTCCGGAATCTTTTGCCAATGGAGAGATCATCATGACACTTCTTCAATTACAGGCCACATGTCCTGTGGATACACGTTACGTGTCTTTAATGCAGTGGTTTCCATTGCCTTCTGCATCCTCATCTCGTAGATCATTGCTGATTCTTCCGCCTTTAGGGGCAATTTCCCACCCCTAGGACAAGAGAGTGCCCTGAATCTCTATCCGCTCCTCCGCCCTCTTTGACAAGCCCGTTGGCAGAATGAGGCTGACTTCTTATGCCGGAAATCTTCGGCCGCCAGTGCTGATTATTTATCAAAATTTAGGCAGTGGCGGGGATCGAACGCGGGACCGAAGATGTTTTTCATTATGAATCAAAGACGCTCCCCCTAGACCTAGAACTACTTAAACCTAACTAACCTAAGGACACCACACACATCCATGACCGAGGCAGGATTCGAACCTGCGACCGTAGCGGTCGCGCGGTTCCAGACTGTAGCGCCTAGAGCCGCACGGCCACTCCTTGAGTGGTAAAATGAAATTTTGTGAGGGGTAAAAACTAAGCGATTCGATTCTGTTTCAGTTACGATATTAAATTATTTTCAAAAGATCATTACTCTTATCACAATTCTCTACACTGATGTTATAAGTTAGCAATAATTACTTTTTCTCAATTAGTAGAAGTTAGAGGTTCCTCGCGTAGTCCACCCACTACACACATATGTTATGCTTTGTCCCGTACATTGCCAATCACGAAGTGAGGCATATACGTAAGAAATGCTAAATATCTCGAGACAGTATCTTCTCCAAGTTGTAGACAGTACCTGCAGTAGACCAGAAATTGCTTCATTACTCGCTTGGAAACAGATAAATGAATTAACTGACAGCACGACAGATTAATTATTATTATTATCACACTACTAGCCATTAAAATTGCTACACCAAGAAGAAATGCTGATGATAAACGGGTATTCATTGGACAAATATATTATACTAGAACTGACGTGTAATTAAATTTTTACGCAATTTCGGTGCATAGATCCTGAGAAATCAGTACCCTGAACAACCACCTCTGGCCGTAATAACGGCCTTGATACGCCTGGGCATTTAATCAAACAGAGCTTGGATGGCGCGTACAGGTACAGCTGCCCATGCAGCTTCAACACGATACCACAGTTCATCAAGAATAGTGACTGGCGTATTGTGACGAACCTGTTGCTCGGCCACCATTGACCAGACGTTTTCAATTGGTGAGAGATTTGGAGAATGTGCTAGCCAGGGAAGCAGTCGAACATTTTCAGTATCCCGAAAGGGCCGTACAGGACCTGCAAAATGCGGTCGTGCATTATCCTGCTGAAATGTAGGGTTTCGCAGGGATCGAATGAAGGGTATAGCCACGAGTCTTAACACGTCTGAAATGTAACGTCCACTGTTCAAAGTGCCGTCTATGTGAACAAGATGTGACCGAGACGTGTAACCAATGGAACCCCATACCATCACGCCGGGTGATACGCCAGTATGGCGATGACGAATACACGCTTCCAATGTGCGTTCACCACGATGTCGCCAAACACGGATGCGACCATCATGATGCTGTAAACAGAACCTGGATTGATCCGAAAAAATGAAGTTTTGCCATTCGTGCACCCAGGTTTGTCGTTGAGTACACCATCGCAGGCGCTCCTGTCTGTGATGCAGCGTCAAGGGTAACCGCAGCCATGGTCTCCGAGCTGATAGTCCATGCTGCTGCAAACGTCGTCGAACTGTTCGTGGAGATGGTTGTTGTCTTGCAAACGTCCCCATTTGTTGACTCAGGGATCGGGACCTGGCTGCACGATCCGTTACAGCCATGAGGATAAGATGCCTGTCATCTCGACTGCTGGTGATACGTGGCCGTTGGGATCCAGCACGGTGTTCCGTATTACCCTCCTGAACCCACCGATTCCATATTCTGCTAACAGTCATTGGATCTCGACCAACGCGAGCTGCGATGTCGCGATGCGGTAAACCGCAATCGCGATAGGCTACAATCCGACCTTTATCAAAATCGGAAAGATGATGGTACGCATTTCTGCTCTTTACACGGGTCATCACAACAACGTTTCACCAGGCAACGCCGGTCAACTGCTGTTTGTGTATGAGAAATCGGTTGGAAACTTTCCTCATGTCAGCACGTTGTAGGTGTCGCCACCGGCGCCAACCTTGTGTGAATGCTCTGAAAAGTTAATCATTTGCATATCACAGCATCTTCTTCCTGTCGGTTAAATTTCGCGTCTGTAGCACGTCATCTTCGTGGTGTAGCAATTGTAATGGCCAGTAGTGTAATTTACCAACAGTGAGCATAGTGCACACATCTGAACTTGTTTGATTTCAGATGAGGTTGTAGTGTGCAAGTCTAGCAACTGCCGCGATGGAGAGGAGTAATGCAGGGAAAGCATGTTTCGTAACAAGTATATACCCTCACTGTGGATAGGTAGTTTTCTTTTCAGAGAAGAATTTATAGGTAGCACCTGCGATACACCACGAATTCATTCGTCATTCAGTCATCCATTCTAACACACACACACACATACGAACTAAATATCATCATCATTTTAAAAATAAAAATGTTCCAAGAAAAATCTTTCATTCTACAGTTTAGTTAGGTGTTTGGTGATAATGTTGGGGCGGGGAGGGGGGGGGGGAGGGGGGGCGCAATAGATGGCAGGGAGGGGGGAGGACGCAGGGTACTAGCTTATGTCTGATTGCACTCAGGGGTGATGATGTAAGAAAAGTTGGGAACCAGTGATCTACAACAGTGCCTTTATTCTTCAGCCACGACAAATACAAGACAGAAAAAAAATGTGGCAGCCTGAGCTCATAGCCATATCACCAATGGCCACTTTTTCCCTATATACACGGGTAGACATTTAATATGGTTCAAATGGCTCTGAGCGCTATGGGACTTAACATCTATGGTCATCAGTCCCCTAGAACTTAGAACTACTTAAACCTAACTGACCTAAGGACATCACACAACACCCAGCCATCACGAGGCAGAGAAAATCCCTGACCCCGCCGGGAATCGAACCCGGGAACCCGGGCGTGGGAAGCGAGAACGCTACCGCACGACCACGAGATGCGGGCATAAAATATGGAACAAGGAGAGAAATACGTGCTTGAACATAAATGCAGATGCTAGCCAAGCGTGCAGGTTGTACCACGAACGGCACATGTACAATGCCTCTATACGATACGAGTGTCAGTCATTGTGAGAATAGCGCTCCGTGTAGTTGTGAATTCATTATGTCACATCTAAGTCAATTGAACGTGGGCAGATTGTCGATGGTCGTACTAACGGTGCTTCTGTAACCAAGGTATCCGAAGTGTTTGGTGTTTCATCAGGCACCGTATCTGAGATTTATACCGCGTAACTTACAGGGAACCCGGATAAACATCGTCGGCTGAGTCACAACGTCGGCAAAAGTGTGTGTCGACTGATCGTGACAGACGGACACTGAAGACGATTCTACCGAAAACAAGACGACGACAGCTTCAGAACTCACTGCAAAACTCAATGTCGCATTCGCGAACCTTAACACTGCCAAAACATTACGAAAGGAACAGCATGAGCCGGGAATTGCAGGTTGAGCTAGAATTTTAAAATCGCGCATCAGTAATTCATATACCCGAAACAGGAAAACTAGGTACCGAAGCCTTAAAACCAGGATTATGGAGCAATGAAGGAATGTCATTTTGTTGGCTGAGTCTTGTTTCACGCTGTTTCCAACTTCTGGCCGAGTTTACGTCCCAAGAGTGAAACATGACGAGGTTCAGTTATGCTTCGAGCATTCATGTCGTGGTATTCTTTGGGCCTCATGGCTACTCCGCAAGGTCCCATTACAGCCAAAGATTATGTGACCATTTTGGCTGATCAGATCCATCCCATAGTGATGTGTTCCAAGACGCTAGGGCCTATGTTGACACAGCTTGCATCGTTGACGACCGGTTTTGTACGAGGAGGAACTGCTGCATCTCTCCTGGCACCACAGTCACTAGATATTATTGAGCCGTTGTGGTCTAACTTGGAGAGATGGCTGTGTGATAGCAATCCATTTGAACTTGGAACTATTTTGCAGGAAGAATGGTATAAGAATCCTTTGAAAACCATATAGCACGTGTGTGTATTTATGCGTCCCGCAACCACTGGAAGCTGTTCTGAATGCCAACGAGTTTTCTGCAACGTATTAGGCACCATATTGTGTTGTATTTTTCATGTTTTCATATCTTGCACCCACCCCCTCCCTCCCTCTCCCGGCAGGAGCAGTGGCAAGACTCAAAAATGCAATACGTGAGACAACTTGACTTAAAAAATTAATTCTATGAAGCTCACATTGAAACAGCATTAGGCTTCTTTTAAATTTCAAGTAAGTATTGTTGGCAGTAAAATCCATTATATTTTCCGTGTACGTTGGGCACTTCACACGTATTTTTCAGTGACATAAACTGAAATTGCCGTTTTTCGACCTGTGACACTTTTCTTGTCGGGGTGCGATATATGAACCGCTTACAGCAGAAATTTCAAATTGGCTCTGAGCACTATGGGACTTAACTTCTGAGATCATCAGTCCCCTAGAACTTAGAACTACTTGCACCTAACTAACCTAAGGACATCCCACACATCCATGCCCGAGGCAGGATTCGAAACTCGAACTGATCGGCTGTCGGACCCCCTACGCCTAATAGACGCTGCTCATGCATAATTGTTTACAACTTTGGGCGGATTTAGTGACATCTCAAAGGGATTGTGTCTGTGATACAGTATCCACAGTCAGCGTATGTCTTCAGGAGTTCCGGGAACCGGGGTGATGCAAAACTTCTTTTGATTTGTGTAGAACCAATGTATAATATGACAACTACCAAGACTACAGAAAGAGAACAAAAATTTGAATGGTGGAACGGACAGTTCACAAAGTCGTAAAAAGAAATTTGTAAAAAATAAATGGCACGAGAGAGTTTTGGACGTGGGTCATCCGCTTGGCACTCCAATAACACGAGCACATTACCCACAACGCCGTTACTGTTGAACTGTGCTTTTTGAGGCAGTTGTTTTTGGATCGTTCACTGTTCCTATTTTGCTTCTTTTCACTGTTCAGTACACTTTTTTCCTGTTATCAAGCTTGATGGTTCAAATGCCTCTGAGCACGATGGGACTTAACATTTGAGGTCATCAGTCCACTAGACTTAGAACTACTTAAACCTAACTAACCTAAGGACATCACACACATCCATTCCGGACGCGCGGTTCCAGACTGAAGCGCCTAGAACCGCTCGGCCACTGCGGCCGGCATGCTTGATGTGTGTTCAGTTTTTGACGGGCTATCCACTGGGTTATCTTACCACAAAATCTGACGAGGTGCGGTGGGTTTTCCTTTGTCAGGACCGTAATCGTCAAAGAATGGAAGTTTATAAATTTCGGACCAGTTGCCTTTCTGCGGTAAGTGACTCACATAGGCTCTCTACGTATGCGTGACGTCGCGCGATGCTGCACTCCGCTATCGCGGAACGTCGCCCACGGCGTGCAGACGCACTGTGCAACGTGTCGCGACGGTTTGCTGTAGCGAGTGCCTAGCGACGACGTGTCGGCTGGCGAGCGCTGGCAGCCCGGCGCGTGCCGCAATCTGTGCGTGTCGCACCGCAGTAATGAGTTGCCGGGGGCGGCGCGTTTGCCACTCGAGCTGCGGCCCCGCCTCGCTCCGGTCGGGCTGTCGTGTCCGCCGCCACGAGCCCTGACACCGCGCCCCGGGCTGCCTGCCTACCCGAACACGCGCAACTTCTGCCGCGCGCTACCGACTGCTGCGGGCCGTTTCTGCAAGTCGATAGCACTGCTGATTCTCCGAGCAAACTTGTGCGTCGCTCGTAACCGTGCGAGATCTGTTTTAGGTTTATTCGAAACGGGAGTCTTCATAAATGGGGAAATATAGATCCGCTCAATCTCTGCCAACTCATTTCAGGGCCTGCAGAGATACATACGATCCAAATTTTAAGTCAGGAAATGATTTTGCATACACTAACTCTGCCGCTCACTGGCCCCAGCAGCAATTTCTTGTGCAATTACGGCATGCGTTATGGTGGCCATTCCCCGTCCGTTGCATCTGGTCACTCTAAGGCGACGACCTATTCCGTTATCTGTGTATCATTAGAAAAGTACGGATTTTCGTAAAGTAACAAGATATCATTAAAAAAGGACTCCGTTAGTTGATATCCTCACAGTGGAAACGGAAACTGTGATTCCCCTTTCCTTTAACCCTTTCACAACCAACTTCTTTTATCGCAGGGGAAGACCTTAACGCACGGTCATTTTTTATTAATGTAGTACTTACAAGAAGCAATACGAAAAAACATTTCCCGTTGTTTCTTTTTTTAACGCGTGAAGGGGAGTACATACAGGGTTATTCGTAAGTACCTCCATGACTACAGAAGATAAATAAATGTCGCGTGACTAGGGCCCCCCGTCGGGTGATCGTTCGCCGGGTGCAAGTCTTTCGATTTGACGCCACTTCGGCGACTTGCGCATCGATGGGGATGAAATGATGATGATTGGAACAACACAACACCCAGTCCCTGAGTGGAGAAAATCTCCGACCCAGCCGGGAATCGAACCCGGGCGCTTAGGACTGACATTCTGTAGCGCTGACCACGCATCTACCGGGGGCGGACATTACAGAAGGTGACTGCACAAAAGCCAAAAGATATACAGAAAACAGACACACATCAGTCAATAGAGCATCTCTCGAATTTTTTAACTCGCATTGCAGGTGCTCCGCATGGGAACCTTTGTGGCGCCGTAAATACACAATCCAGTCATCTAACATTCTGCGTGGTGTCTGTTTGTTCTATATCGTGTCTCCCTACCACTTTCGCGCAACGACGCTCTGAGTGTTTTTTTTAGGGAATTGACTAGTTTGAACCTGGGATCTGTTGCTGGTAAGGAGACACCAGACCGCACATGACATGTAGAGTTCATAAGAGTTCAGTGAGACTAGCGATGATATAATCAAATACTTAATGATTTCAGTGTCAGCTCTACTGCACTCCCTGTAAAAGAACCTTAATACTAACTAAATTTAGTGGAAGGGGTTCAAGGCTTTCCTATTTTCAGTTAGCTGGTAAAATAACGTCGAAAAAGCAGTTAAGTTTACCATTGGAAATTTTATTCTACTCACAAAACATTGTTTATAAATTGCACTATTGATAAAAGGAAATGTTTTAATACAGGATGATAAAAACCAACTGTGTTCAACAAAAATGTGAACGAATATTCCCTGAATGGGCTTCCAATTTCTACAATAGCTCGAAGAATGACCTATGCCATATCACATCTACAATCTAGATTTAAGTTAAGTTCCATAAAAGAGAAAACTATCAAAATGGTCTACAGTGACCCTCAATTATCTTTAATTACTTATCTAATTTGCCGTAAATTACAGTGGCTGATGTGGCTTCTCAATAATTATATAACAGAAAAATCATCGCGTTTCAGATGTTAACTTACGTAGCAAATGTGAATACCATGAAATTTAATTGACGATCGACACTACTATTACGCAAAGCGGGGATGTAACAGATGAGACTTCTGCAGCTCTGAGTGAAGCCTTATGCACTCAAAAATGCGGCATCGCGTGCATTCATTACCTTGTGGGTGTTTAGGCAGCGTCAGGGCGGCGCAGCTCCTCACACCTCGCCGTCTCGGAAGCAACTCCCTCCTAACTTCTCCTTACTACCATTTACCGAAGTTGGTTTAAAAAAAAGCTATCTGGCTGTGTTTTCAACTGACCAATCAAGGGTGTCAATGTTAACCTTAAGCTCCGCTTACAAAAATTCTGTCTATCCAATGAGAAACGTTATACTTTTCGTGGTGGGGCAATGTTTTTAACGTTTGCAACGTAACAGAGACGCGAAAAAGTCTCACGCTAAAACTTGCAGCTGGTGTGGCGCTTTTAGTGTTATCGCAAGATCTATACTGTTCTTCTGGAGGGCTCTATCTTTTAACATGGACTGGGGGGTGGTCCTGGCGGCAGCCGGCAATGTGGGTGTCCGTCCCGTTATCGTAGGGCCTTCTAGCTTAACACGGTTCTGCTCTCGGCTTCTGTTCTCGTTTCTTCCCTCGGAACTGCGTCTGTTTCACGGTGGGGAGGTATGACATGCATTTAGGCGTTCTTGTGTTAGTCTGTGGTATTCCATTTGCTCAATCGTTGATCGTATTACTTTGGTTAATTTAATGTCAGGATTCATTCGGAGCTATGTAACATACTGCCGGATTTGCTATCATGTCAGGGTTTTGATGGAAGGTGTTGGATTTGCCTGACACCTTACAGTCATATTAATGTGACTACCGCCTATGTCCACAGCTCGTGTTCTAGTGGCTAGCATTGCGGCCTCTGGATCACGGGGTCCCGGGTTCGATTCCCGGCCGGGTTGGGGATTTTCTCTGCCCCGGGACTGGGTGTTTTTGTTGTCCTCATCATTTCATCATGATCATGATCATCATCATCATCATTATCATCATCATCATCATCATCCGTGACAGTGGCTACACTGGCTCAAATGGCTCTGAGCACTATGAGACTTAACTTCTGAGGTCATCAGTCCCCTAGAACTTAGAACTACTTAAACCTAACTAACCTAAGAACATCACACACATCCATGCCCGAGGCAGGATTCGAACCTGCGACCGTAGCAGTCGCGCGGTTCCAGACTGAAGCGCCTAGAACCGCTCGGCCACCCTGGCCGGCTGGCTACACTGGACTGCGATAAAATTGTGCTGTGTAAAAATTGGGACTTTGTACGGGCGCTGATGTCCGCACAGTTGACAGATGGCATGTCCCAGAAGTAGCAGAGGACGGTCGTGCGGGGGCTTGCAGGAAGCGGAAAATAGTGCAGTCGTTGTTATGCGCAATCGGAGTGACTTACCAGCGTCCAAAAGGACACCATCATTGGCTTTCGGGCAAAGGGCAGAAGCATATCCGAAACGGCTAAGTTTTTAAACTGTTCGCGTGTCTCTTTGCTTAAACCATACCGTACAACGAAAAATGGATCCAAAACCGGCGCTGAGGCATTTGTGGCCCACCACGGGCCGTGCCGTATATGACGCGGGTGAATGACGGCTGCGGAGATGTGTGCGGTGGAAGACACATGCAACTGTTGATCAGATGAACCAACAGGCTTTGAACAGTGTCTCCTTAACGACCGTTAAGTGAACGTTGCTGCGTCTGGGCCTCCGCAGCAGGCGCCTGGTTCATGCACCAGTGCTGGCTGCTGTTCATCGGCGACGAATGCTGGAATTTAAACGCCAATATCGCAACTGCACGTCCACTGAGTGGCGACAGGCGTCCTTTTCGGATGAATCGCGTTCTATGCTCCATCAGACAGATGGCCTTTCCGTGTACTACGTGAAACGTCTGAAAGCAAACACTCTGCAACAATTGTCGGGAGAGTCCATGACAGAGGAGCGACCGTTACGGGTTTTGTGACATTCCCTGGGTGATCCCTTTACTCTGGAAGGCATACTATGCAGGCAACATTGGGGACCACGTCCAACCCTACATGCAGTTTGTTTTTCCAGGGCACGATGGCGTCTACCAGCAGGAAAATGCAACATGCCACCACGTCTATCAGTGTACATGCGTGCTTCGAAGAGCAGCACCAAGAGTTTACCGCACTATCATTCTCGCCAAATTCTCCTCATTTAAACCGAATTGAGAATCCGTGGGACGACCTCGATTGGGCTGTTCGCCTCATGCGTTCTCAGCCGATAAACCTATCTGAGCTGACCACGGCACTGGTGTCGTCATGGCTTCCTCCCTGACGGGATCTTCCAGCTCCTCACTGACTCTTTTCCTACACGTCTCGTTACAAAAGGTGGCCATTCAGGCCTTTTACAGATGTTCACATTAACGTGACTGGACAGTGTATCATTAAATGATTGTAGTTCACTGAACGAATGATTCGAGAAGGCACTACATCAACCCATTTTTCAAATCTGTTCACCGGGATGCCTTTCTGCAAAAGTGAACAAATTCGATGCTACAGTAAGGAGCGCATAATTTGTATACATAGTCAGCCTACAGGGGTGAATGAATCTTGCAGACCATTAACAGCCTTCCCTTTGCCAATGGGACAATGACATATAGAAAAATACATGCAGCCAACTCTCCCTGGTTCTCTGATAACCTTCCGTGGGACACATACGTCCCGATGGTAGGAAAAGAGTTAACTTTCACGTATTACTACACTAGTATCATGACGTAAATTGATGCTCTTCGTAATGATACGATGATCGATGTAAGCTCTTGATACCGAATATAAGTAGTTTACGTTAAAGAGTATTGTACGATATGCCTTAGACTGGTTTCTGCCTAAAAAATTTTATAAAGGATATTATCATATAAAGTTGATCGTCGGTAAAGCAAATGCCAGACTGAGATTCATTGGAAGAATCCTATGGAAGTGCAATCCGAAAACAAAGGAAGTAGGTTACAGTACACTTGTTCGCCCACTGCTTGAATACTGCTCAGCAGTGTGGGATCCGTACCAGATAGGGTTGATAGAAGAAATGGAGAAGATCCAACGGAGAGCAGCGCGCTTCGTTACAGGATCATTTAGTAATCGCGAAAGCGTTACGGAGATGATAGATAAACTCCAGTGGAAGACTCTGCAGGAGAGACGCTCAGTAGCTCGGTACGGTCTTTTGTTGAAGTTACGAGAACATACCTTCACCGAGGGGTCAAGCAGTATATTGCTCCCTCCTACTTATATCTCGCGAAGAGACCATGAGGATAAAATCAGAGAGATTAGAGCCCACACAGAGGCATACCGACAATCCTTCTTTCCACGAACAATACGAGACTGGAATAGAAGGGAGAACCGATAGAGGTACTCAAGGTACCCTCCGCCACACACCATCAGATGGCTTGCGGAGTATGGATGTAGATGTAGATGTAGATTTAAACGTGATCAAAGCCTTGTCGACGAACAAAATGAACGTAACGAGAGCCATGCGTGAAGTTATCATCGCTTTCGAAACTAATCTGAAACAGTGAGAATAATGGAGACGAGGTCGGAATACTATATTCTGTTGGAATACTTTACATTTTTCTCAAAACGAAGAAAATAAATTAACAACTGACAGAATGTTGTTTAAAGATTTTGTGTTGGTACAATGTGACTACACAACGTCATCGGAAGAAGGCCAAAGTGGGGTTGAATTGGTCATTTCTGTGAAATATTTTCCGTCTGTGCCAGAAAATAAACTGTTAAGTAAGGTTTTTGTGTCCACAGTAACGAACATCTTTTACTAACAAAGGTGTTTTCACAGACGGACTGATATTAGCAGCCTGGAGAAGAAGAAAATCGAATCGTTTGAGATATAGTGCTATAAAGGATGTTGAATATTTGGTGGATTGGTAGTTTCTCCGTAGAGTCGATGGATAAAGAAGCATATGGAAATACTGACAAGAAGAATGGACGAGATGATAGACATATGTTGAGGCATCAGGGAATAACTTCCACGGTACCTGATGGAGTTGTGTCGGGTAGAAACGTCAGGGGAAGACAGAGACTGGCGTACATCTGACAAGTAATTAAGGACGTAGGATGTAAGTACTATTCTAAGATAAAGAGTATGTCACAAGAGAATTAAATATCATCGTATAGAATTTCGTTAGCTACCTCGACTTTACTGACGGGATGTACATGACTGATTAATGTACGCATCTGTCATTCTACAAATCACTTGAGTTTTGAGGTTTTTCTTGATCAGAATTTCCCTTCGATGGTGATCACGGTGTAGATATTGGTTATATTTCACTCACGGCTTTTGTACATTTTATTGGACTATTCCCACAACAATACCTCTACGCTAGGTTAGAAATGCAAAAGTTTTTGTCCTAAAGCATAGCTATAGAAGTGCACAATTTGCTCGTAACTCGCATTACAAAGTCTAGTTGCGCACAGCCCGATAAGAACACCAGCAACAAGTGCTGCCAGTGCCCCTAGCACTGCACCGAGATCACGTCCGCGCTCCTGCCAGCTCTGACAAATGGAGAGTCTCCCCTGTGCAATTATTTGCTCCGCAGTCGGCACACGACTACCGGAAATCGATTTTAATCAGAGTTACAAATTCTGATGCGGGAACGTGCTTGGTTAGAATGCCGATTTCTGTGACTATAGACGAGCCCATGCGTGCAAAGGACATCGAACTCTCATTTCAACATTTTACCCGTATAAGTACATGTACCACCACAGAAATCGGGATTTTCCAACAACAAACAAAAACGTAGAAGTGAAAAAGCTGGCGATCTTTTTTGAGGAGTTACAAGAGTTGTTAGAAGGGGTCTAAAAAATTCTACAGAACAGAACTTCGGATTCAGTACCACGACCGATAATGGAGACAGGTTAATGAACTTTGCTGAGACGACTTACAGTACATCATCAAACGTTGTCCATGAAAAATCCATGCAGCAAATTCACATGGAACGGACGAAACGGAGTTAAAAATGACAGTGTATGCTGTTAAAATAACAAAATAACAAATAAATCGTGCCAGATGTGTCGGTATCAAACCAGTTTAGGGCCTCTAGTGACTACCTACGGGCTAATAAGATGCAAAATGAAACTACACACTAAATTAGAAAGAACTGAACACATGGTATAACAAATACAGTATTATACTGGAAAGAGAGATACTCCGTGGGAGAAGAAGAACGAAAAAAATTTAGAGAACGCAAAATAGCTGATGAAGACAAGTATGAATTCAAAGTAAATGCTAACAGAAGTCAGATAGAATGAACCAAGCTAAACAAAACGCTTCTCAAGTGTTTACGAGGATTTATCAGAAATTCGATGAGAAGGTTGTACGGGAGATTACGGAGAACAATCGAAGTATAAAGAAATTAACGCTGCATACACATTACATCAAATTAGTTAGGATATAAGATGTCACTAATACGACCAATCTCGAGACAATACTAGATGTTTTAAGAATAAGGAAATACAACTAAGGTAACAAAAGCTTAGTAAACAGACTGTGAGAATAACTGCATTCTGGAAGAACTACCACAAGATGTCGAGAAAGCAATTCCCATGCATGTAAAGTGGAAAAACCCTGTGAATGATGGGATACCACTAAAAACGATGACAATAGGGGGAGAGAGATGGTAAAATTTTCACCGTTATTCACAGAATGTTGGCGTAAGCAGACGGTACCAGATTTTTGGAACTGGCAATCCACAAGAAAGGAAGCTTGGAAGAACTAAAGGACGATTAGTCTTCTCTCAGTGGTAAAAAAGGTTTTTACAAAAATCGTTCGTAATCATCTAGACATAATTTAGACCAACTTTCTCCTCCGAATGCGAAAATATTTTATTGACACCGATTTACATAGGGAGAAACGATCACCACGATAAAATAAGGGAAATCAGAGCTCGTACGGAAAGACATATGTATCAGTGAAGTTTTAGAGAGAAGCCATGAATATCGGTGACCACACTGAATGGCGTTTATAGAAAATGAGAAAGCATTTGACTCTTTCACAATAAAATCTATGCCGGCAGCGTCTGAAAATCAGTGAATAGAAGCTAGCACATCAGGTTGTTGAAGAACGTGTAGAACAAGGCGGCGTAAATTTCTTGAAGGTTGAACGAGAATGAAAAGTTAAAATGTGATGAAACAGTTAAAAGGAGACTCCATTTCATGGAAACTATTTCCTGCAGTCTTGGGTGAAGAAGGAAATCTTACCAGAACCACTTTCGATTTACTTATGACGCTTTTTTGTTTCGTTCCATTGCAGAAGAACTTCAGCAACTGATGGAGAATCTGAAAAGAGTAAATGAGACAATAGATCAGAAGATAAATAAAGTAAGACCAAAATAGTGTGCAATCAATACGCTGATAAGAAACTGGTAAATATTAATCCCGGAATTATAGTAACATTAGTTTAATTCGTATACTTAGGACAACGGAATACAGCTAGCAGATAGATACATAAACATATAAACTGGAAGGTAAAACTAGCTTACAGCTCGTTTGGGTAAATGAATTCCATATTCAGATGTAAATTCGAAATGTGCCTTAAACGGGAAAAAAGTGGTTGCCGACGAGCAATTGAAAGATGAATATTTGGCTTAACAAGAGGGAACAGAAAAAGTAATAAATTCGAAACAGGCCAGAGTTGAGAATGTGATGTAGACTTCTACGAATAAAATGTCGAATAGGAGATGAGATGCACATGAAGCGAGTCGAAATAACGGGAATGTACAAAGGATGTTCTGTGTTGAGTGCCCTGTGACAAGGAAAAGTATGGAAGATGAACTAATGGGAGATGGATTGACAGCATAAGGAAATAAGCAGGACAATCTAGGATGTGAAGAATGAATATCGAAGATGCCTATACCAGAAGAGGGCGATATATGGTTGACGTTTTAGATAAGTGACAGTATAATAGCAAATAACCGTTGATGAATGGGCTGAATAAAGTGTTCGTTGACTTCGTATGTCTCAAGGGTCAAGGAGGGAGGGGAGGAGGCGGCACATACTTGACACATCTCCCGATTATTGATCAACCGTTTCTAGAAATTTTCAAATAACTTCCGGGAATTCAGCCAGGTAACACTTTCAGCGACCGCCGATATTTCGGCGGGAGAACACCCCGCCATTTTCAAGGCAAACTGCAACGGACAGGCGACGTACATGCAAATTTAATACCTCGGTTCTCGGACCCAAGCAGGAAAGATAACACACACACACTGAACACTAGTGCCACCAAAGATGGCCAAAGTCAGAGCTATCGATAGTGAGACTATGAATTCGCAGGTGAGGTAGCATTGAGTCTGTCCCTCTGTTTCTTGACAAGGGAGAGAGCCGGATTCCAAACAGAGTTTAAACAGAAACCTCCATCCCTGTTAACAAGGTTGCTCCCTAATTTAATCTCAACTGCCTCCCGAATCACACTGTCCCAATAGCTGGACGTGCATGCCAATATCTCGGTGTTATTATATAACATGGAGTGACCAGTATCCAAGCAATGTTCGGCAATAGCAGATCTATTTGGCTGCTGTAATCGTGTGTGCCGTTTATGCTCAGTACATCTGTCCTCCACGGTCCTGATAGTTTGACCAATATATGCCATGCCGCAGCTACAAGGGACACGATATACACCCGCCTTACGCAGTCCAAGATCATCCTTAACGGAACTCAAAAATGCTCTAAAATTAGAGCACTTTTGAGTTCCGTTAAGGATGATCTTGGACTGCGTAAGGCGGGTGTATATCGTGTCCCTTGTAGCTGCGGCATGGCATATATTGGTCAAACTATCAGGACCGTGGAGGACAGATGTACTGAGCATAAACGGCACACACGATTACAGCAGCCAAATAGATCTGCTATTGCCGAACATTGCTTGGATACTGGTCACTCCATGTTATATAATAACACCGAGATATTGGCATGCACGTCCAGCTATTGGGACAGTGTGATTCGGGAGGCAGTTGAGATTAAATTAGCGAGCAACCTTGTTAACAGGGATGGAGGTTTCTGTTTAAACTCTGTTTGGAATCCGGCTCTCTCCCTTGTCAAGAAACAGAGGGACAGACTCAATGCTACCTCACCTGCGAATTCATAGTCTCACTATCGATAGCTCTGACTTTGGCCATCTTTGGTGGCACTAGTGTTCAATGTGTGTGTGTTATCTTTCCTGCTTGGGTCCGAGAACCGAGGTATTAAATTTGCATGTACGTCGCCTGTCCGTTGCAGTTTGCCTTGAAAATGGCGGGGTGTTCTCCCGCCGAAATATCGGCGGTCGCTGAAAGTGTTACCTGGCTGAATTCCCGGAAGTTATTTGAAAGTTGTCTACGCCAGGAGAAACTCAGGTCTCGTTTCTAGAAAGTTGTTTAACTAGGGATAGGTTACGACTGGCGGAAAACAATCGCCCTCAACACCGTGTGACTACATACTGCTAAACAAATTGTTTATTTGACACGTTTTTATACGCTATGAGTGCAAGTACAGGTTGGAATGCTTTGCTTTTCATCTACAGTGCAGTGCTCGAGATAAAAGTTCGGTACTTTGCGAAAAGAGTTAGACCTTCTATTCACTCGCGGTGGACGGCCGCAGTGGCCGAGCGGTTCTAGGCGCTATAGTCTGGAACCGCGCGACCGCGTGACCGCTGCTCAGAGCCATTTGAACCATTTTGAACTCGCGGTGTTAAACTCACTGCAGAAAATATCAAAGACTCCGTGAACTCATACATGATCTGAATAAGTCTTGAACACCGCACTTCAGCTCAGAGTTAACAAAATCTAATGCATAAAACATTTCTATGTTGGTGAGATTCGAATAAATACTACAAGCTCCTACACACGTTACAAGAAAAATTTTAAACACCTCGGGTAGCCATTGATGTATGTCCCACATCCAGAAGATTTCACTCTGTCACAGGTTCTTCTCGTTCACAACAATCTACAATGCCCACTCACATTAATGTGACCACCTGACAAAAGCCTGAACAGCCACCTTTTGCAGCACAGACCGCTGCAAGACGTGCAGGAAAAAGATCTGTGTAGCTCTGGAAGGTACCGACAGGGATGTGGAGCCATGTAGACTCTGTGGCGTGGCCAGTTGACCGAGATTTCTCGGTTGACGATCAAAGACGCGACATCTCTATCGAGGTGGTCCCACAGAGTCTGCATTGCGCTTAAATCCGGCGAAGGGAGTACGGTAAACTCACCGTGGTGCTCTTCGAACCACATGTATACACTGCGAGCTGTGTGACAGTTCACTGGTAGATGCCGTCGTGCCGAGGGGGAAAAAAACTGCACGTACTGGGTGGACGTGGTCCCCAGCGATAGATGCGTACTTCGTCCAAAATGACGAGATCACCCAGGGAATGCCACGAAAACGTTCCACAGACCACACAACACTCCCCTGGACCCTTCCGACGATTGTATCAAGGTGTTTTCACGCTATACGCACCAACAGCCATCTTCCCTATGGAGCAAAAAACGTGATTTAACCGCGAAGACCGATGGTCGCCGATGAATAGTAGTCTACAGGGTGCATGAACCAGGCGTCTGACGCGAGGTCCATATGCAGCAACGTTCGCTTGACGGTCGTTGAGGAGACACTGTTGGTAGCGACTTGACTCATCTGGGCGGCTAATTGCTCACAGCTGCACGTCCATTCTCCCGTACATGTCTCCTCAGCCGTTGTTGCCCCCATTATCTATGAGCCCTGGTTCACCACAGTTGCTTCGGCGCTGGTTTTCGATGGCGCCATTTTGCCATCCACCGTATACTTGAACCACGGTGGCACGTGAACAGTTTACAGACTTAAGCCGTCGGCACACGGACCGTGCATCCGAACGTTGAGCGTGCCGAGTTTCTGACGTCACAGCATGGAATAGCACGCTCGGGAGTCTTTCCGAACGTGCAGAGCAATATCTGGCATGTCAGATATTCTCAGCGTGCGTCTGAGCGTTGACCAATGACATGGCACAACGCCACCTACGTCACACGCACGCCGTCTCCCTTCAGTACAGAGTTGTGACGCGCCATATTGTCATTCATTTCAAGCCTATACGTATATACGCCGTTCCGAGCACCAGCAAATTGAGAATCACTGCAAAACTCATTGTTAACTGTGTGATTCGTTCCAATAAAATAATGAGAAACATCATATTCGCGGCAAAATAATTATTGTAACTTGCGTATAATGAGAGTAGGCTATTTGAAGGCAGCGACACACTGAAGATCCACCCAAAACGCATTGTTCTTGGTACAATGTGTTATAATTAAATTTCAGTTAATAAAATATCTACGATTAAAGTTTCTAGCAAGAGGTAAGGTACTATCATTAGATACAGCAGACGTGATGTTGGTATAGCGTAATGAATAGCAACACTGTATACTAATGAGGTTTCTTTTGTTGGGGCGGTGGTTCGCGTCCTGACACGACAAATTTTTTTTCCCTAACATTCGTGTTTTTATAAGGTTCTGATACTTTATTATTAGTTTAATATAAGTATAGACTGTAATGTTTGATTTTATGTAAATACAAGTTCACCTTTTTTTGAGGGGTGACTTTGTTCGATTGGCTTAATCTAAAGGACAGCTTACGCTACTTGTATAAAGGTATTTTTTCTCCTTTTTCTTTTACGCTTCGTAATTGACATGTTGCAAAGATTCTGCTACTGGGTACGAACAGTGATCAAGTAAGACTGACCTTGGGGTTTTACTAAAATGTGGGAATGATGAAATAATGTTTATCTTATGCGGAAAGTATTCCAATTTTGTAACGCACTGCTTGTAATGGAACTTTCATAAGCCTGTGTCCTTCTTGATTGGACATGGTACTTTCATTTTCGTGGACGATGGAAGAAATGTGCATTTTAATAGAGCTAACGTGGGAATTTTACGCGCCCGTTGAGTAAACTATGTGATTAACGAACTAGAAACATCCCTCAACTGTCGCTTGAGAGCGTTGCGATCGCGTATACCACGTTGGGGTCCACGTACCGTATGCACAAGTCGCATCATTCCTGAGCGTTGAGCAGCACGTTGAACTGGGCACGCCCAACGTTAACGTTCGGCAGCACGGTCCGTGTGCCGACGGCTTTAGCAATTTCAGAAATGCTTCCTTTGTTACCCCAATCGCCAATGAAATATCCTTTTGGACGCAGTTAAATCGCTACGTTTCCGCCTCACGACAACGACTGCATCCCCCTGACACGCTTTAGATACGCTCCACTACTACGCTTCCACCTCCGTGATTGTTTCATGCTGCCGTCGAAGACTGGCGGTGGTCACATTAACCTGATTTTGCAGTGAATATTCATGTTCATAACAACCTGCAAGCTTTCATAGCTAACGGAAAGCTACGAAATGACACATATCGGTGTGTACGATCATCCCTCCAAGTTTCGAATCATAATATGTGTCGTGATGTAGCTGCAGAGTGCACCACTAGGGGGAAGGGGGCAGGGGAGGCGAGGCGTGTCAGAATATGTTAACAAATCATCCGCTCCGTACTGTCGCATCAAGGTAGTTCACACTGGCAGATAGGCAACCCAATGAACACACTTCCACAGGGCACTACTCTCGTTGCACCTTCCCAGGCAGCAGAAGCAGTGACTTAAATGAGTCGTATACACATATTGACGTTTGCCAAGTCACAAACGGTGCCCATATGGAGCACCTGTGATGCGAGTTAAGAACTTGGGGTGATGCTTTATCTACTGATGTGTGTCTGTTTTCTGTAAGTCTTGTAGCTCTTGCACAGTCGGCTTCTGAAACCCTAAAGGCACTTATGACTAACTTTGTACTGTTTTATATGTGCAATTTTACAGACAACTGATGCTCTGTGAGCAGAACTCTGCTGATGTTTTAGCACCTCTCTAACTTTTCGGACCTGGAAAGCTGGTGCACCATGAGTAATGTTGGAAACCCGACTGTCACATGCAAGTTCCTAGGGCATCAGTATTTCGGTCGAGGTGAAACAACAATATGAGTAGGAGACTCAGGGATCCTTTTCAGTGGGAATAGCCATGGTACCCCGTACCTGTCACTTCTCTTAGCTGAGTTTAGTTTAAGGCAAATTTAATTTGTTAGAAGGAAAAGGGGTATGACAACCACGTTTATATTTTACAGAAAACGTATACACGACATACAACCAAATCAAATCCACACGATTGCCTGCTCGAACGGTGTAATACACAGCGCTCTAGTTTGCAAAACAGAGAGGTGAATGGCTCTGAGCACCATGGGACTTAACATCTGAGGTCATCAGTCCCATAGAACTTAGAACTACTTAAACCTAACTAACCTAAGGACATCACACACATCCATGCCCGAGGCAGGATTCGAACCTGCGACCGTAGCGGTCGCGCGGTTCCAGACTGAAGCGCCTAGAACCGTTCGGCCACAACGGCCGGCCAGAGAGGTGAGCCAGACCCAAATCGAATCAGCGCGGCCGATAAACGACAATGGGCTCATACATCGTCCAGTCTGAGAGTGGTTTTCAGGCCGTTCTTTGAGGCAAATGCAGGCCTAGTCCTCAAATTCCGCCCCGAAGTATACGATAGACTAGCAATCAAATTACGGTGAGACACTAACTACAAAAGTAAACTCCGACTGAACTAGTCTCGGAAGGCCTAACGGAACCGACCAATAGCCGTTTCGTCCTCAGGCAATATGCGTCGCCAAATGCAGATACGGAGGGGCGTGTGGTCAGCACACCGCTCTCCCGGCCGTTGTCAATTTTCGTGACTGGAGTCATTACTTCTAAATCTAGTAGCTCCTCACCCACCCAAGCCCGACAGCACTTACCATCGTTGATCTATGGGAACAAATGTTACTATTGTGGCTTCGCCAATGGCACGATGACAAACACAACAATTACATTGACACTTAATAAAATTTACAAGATTTAAAGATGGCACACACGACTTCTTTACTCCTGGGCTAGCTTGATGATCGTACTCAGGAAAGGCATCCGGTTACAAAGACACATAATAAAATAATGTTTGCCCAGTCCTGAAAAAACGGACCCTGTACTAGATGGGATGAACGCTAGGGGAAAAGAAAGACGTAATAGCATAATATACAGAATAAACTTCATATTATTAAAGTAACATAGCATTACATACTCTGAAATAGTACCATCATATTGAACTTTTTCCTAGAAATCTAAGGAAAGTGATGTTGGCTGACATTATTAGCTCATTATAAATCAGTTTTAGGAAATTGTTCTGCGTATTAATTTCATTTCTTTATCCTTTCCTGCGAAGCTAGAACATTGGTTTCTACACGCTTTGCAATATATATCAATGTTTAGTTACAGGCTGCTTCACTTTAAGTCACTGAGACGTAAGACATCAAGATAGTTTGCAGAATATTCGCTCGAAGACGTACGTTTACCCGACCATGTCCACTCGGCTATGCAGTACTATCTAAAGCAACGCTGCACAGACTTCGGTAGCCATTAATCTGGTGGCCGTTCGTCCCTCTCTGTTCCTTTTTGTATTTTTTTTTTACTTGTCTTTCATTACTCCCGGAAAGGAAACTTACTTCTTTTGAGCCACGCCAGTCTAGCTAACATTAGGGATGGGGAGCCCAGATAGGAAGGATAACTTGTTTACGTTACTCAATTTTTTAACTGCACTCGGGCAACAGTGGAGTTGCGACAATCAGAGCTGCTCGTGAGCCTTCAGTGTACGATATGTTTCTGTAAATATATCTTGTTGCAATCATATTTGTTAAATAAAATGAATATTTGTGAAACAGTTTTTGCGGCCATTTCTTTGTCTCAGCGTAATGATTTGCGGTCTGCGATACTAGACAGTCTGTACACCGCTGATCTGAAGCATAACCAAGATCCTCTTTCCCTACCTCAGACCCTTCCCCGCCATTATTGCCACCTCACTGAAGTCTAATTAAATTAGTCGGCATATTAATACGAACCGTTTCAGACTAAAATTTCAAACTTTATTAATTGGCTACTTGCTAGGAACTTAACGCAGACTGTGAAATCCAACTTTACTTCCACAACTCATCTCCTTGCTACTCTGGCGAAAACCGCTACATGCAGATGTCTGACAAAACTTTAAAGGCATATAAGTCTGCACACTGTAATAATTTCCTTCGGTTATCTTAATCATCTGGCGATAAAACAGACTCATTCATGCAGCGCAGCTTCCAATCTTGTCCAGAAGTCTCTGCTCATTGCAATCGTCTTTTATAGAATGTAGGTACACCTTACATATCGCATTTGAAGATTTTATAGTCAAACTTTAAAGAACAATATTTCCGTGAAAAATTCACATATGCGCTTCAGAAGTAGGCATTTGGTTACCGGAAGATCTGCTGCGTATAATGGCTGCAGTCATTTCTCTATTAAATGTTGTGCACTTCAGGCACTAATCTTTCCATTGCAAATGATTTCATTTTTGCTTAAAGTCTAAATCGCTTATCTCATACTCTTCTATATTTATATTTGCGCGGCCCAGTGGAAGAGTAGCAAACTATGGATTCAAAGGTCTTCGGTTTGATCGCCGTCAGTCCTAGGACTATTATCTGACACTTACCACTTTTTTCCTCTGGCCATAATTTATAATGTCAAAAATGCTGTTACACCATGGTTCGAAGTCCACGTTAAACAACAGGTCCCCTATAACTGGCTAAGAAAATGAGTTTAAAGATCCAGTGAATGTATCGACATACCATCTCTTGTAGGACCATGGCTAGTAAAGCACGTTGTGGTGTTCAAGTCAACCTTCACATTGCTGATATCTTTACTTTTAGTATTCCTCCCATATTCAAAGACGAGACGATCCTCATTATCTCCACTATCTGATGAGCAGGATTTTGCTTAGTCTTAGAATATAATTATTGCTTAGTTAAAGTACAAAGTAGCGAGATTGCCAGACAGTATGAATGCCATCAACATGTCAGGAAGTTCCCCGCAGATTGGGGGTGTGTCTCCTTTTGGTAGTTAGATATGCGGATCGTTTAGTCAGAACAGATATCGTGTACGCACGAATGATCGAAATTTGTGAATCGAATGAAACAACAAGTTTTTTTGCGATCTTCGCTTATGAAGTTTTCTTCAGTTATCATACACTGTAGATCGTTCTCAGATCGCCCTCAGACTGACAATGTCAGGAATATATGACACCAAAGAGGATTATTGCAAAAAGGGATACAGGGGCCCTAAGTAGGAGGGGACATGACGGAAAATTTCATTCTCTCTTAGATCGGTCGGCTGCACGCCGAAGCCATTACCACAGAGCGCGAGTATTCTTCCACACTGCTTGAGTTAAGACTCGCACGATCTGACTAGGGAAAGTTCATTGGTTGCCTCGAAAGCGTTTCGACATCAGCGCTGACACAGCAGCGTCAGCATTGGCAGTACGGCACGTGAATCCTCGATTCCTTGCTTCAACCCCCGTGGAAGGACCGCAAATATCTAGGCTGTTACAAAACTTAGTAATAATTAGGTACTACAGAATTAAGTCCACCCTGAAGTTGCAAGAAATAAAGAACTGTGACGACAAATCGGGAATTATCTGTTATGATCGTATTCCGATTATGAATTACAGTAAATTCCAGTGTGTGATGACGTGCATCTGTTGTGGGTCATATCCAGTGAGAAATTTAGAACATACGTTCTCTCTCTCTCTCTCTCTCTCTCTCTCTCTCTCTCTCTCTCTCTCTTGTGCGCGCTCGCGCGACACACGAACACACACACACACACACACACACACACACACACACACACACACATACACATATACACGCCGGGGTTGACGACGAATTGTTAATCTAGGATAACGGAGGCAGCCTCAAGTACCACCTCCACATTTGTCTTGTCGTATGTCCAGCAGCGAATCTCATGCTAAACATGAAGGATTAGCACATGAGAGGTAAAAGTCGCATATGGCAGGGTGAAAGTTTCTCTAAATGGCATTAGTGGGTCACTTTAAGGTGAGGAATTTAATTTTTTTCATCTTCTAGCACTCTACTTTCTGCCAAATTTATTCTGGCGAATAGTTTCATCCCATAATACTGTTGAAACTTCTCCACTTGATTCAATGCCGTTTACAGCAAGAAAATTCTTTAATTGTGGGAACAGCTGACAGTCCAAGGGCACCAAATCCGAGGAGTAGATTAGTAAGTCAACAGTTCATACATTAAATTCCTCATTTTTTATTATTCACAAAGCGCCTATATGTGAAGGTGCATTATCAGCACGAGAAAGCTTCTGGCGTAATTTTTGAATCAGTTGGCCTAAAGACTTGAGTACAATTCAATAGTCTTTTTTACTCCTTCCAAAGCATTTAGTAAGGAGAATCATTTGCGTACCAAGAAATAGCTACAGTCTCTCCAACAGGTGAAACAAACCTCGGCTTTCATCAATTTCTGTTACTGCTGGTTCCTTTATGGTTGAAGGGGTGAAACCACGGCTAATAGACAGTGAATTTTACAACACAAAATATATTCCAGTGTTCTTAAAATGGTTCAAACTATGCTGCAAACTCAATTTTCGTACTTTAAATTATTCAGCTATGAACAATTGTAGCGCTTATGCCGTACAAAGTTTTCTTGTAGCCCTGATACGCCTGTGGTTCCAGCTGTTTCCTGCACCTAGACTCCGATAGCCCAATTCTACATTGCCTGTTCCCTAGATTTCAATTGTGTTTACTGTTTTGTGACGTCATTTATGGCGACGTTCTTCAGAAGCAGTATGGCCACAGTTCATTCGAGTCACCCATTTCGTAACTGTTCAAAATGAAGGAGCTAGCTCCTAATAATTTTCGTCGCTGACAGACCGATCTATTTAAATAATTTTAAAAATTGCTCGTATTTTTAATTTGATCGTTTAGATGAATCACAGAAAACACTACTTGAAAATGTCGTATGTTAGAAACTATTTCTTATAGCAAGTTGGCATTTGACTTACGTCACAGAGCAACATGAACTGCGAGAATCCTGGTGTGCTGTGAGAATCCTGAAATAGCACGAATCTTCGCAGAAAGTCCGCCAGTCTTATCGGCTATATTTAGCAGTTTATAGTACTGCAAATGGTGGTTCATTTATAGGCGGGCACAGTTACAAAATTACGTACACGAACACAAGTTTCTGCGATGAAACATCCGTCACTGACTGCAAAGTCAGCTGTAATTTGAATTTTAGGAACTTCTGTCACAGTGCCCAAATTCGTATAGCCATTATGCAATAACAAATACTCAAGTCTGATTGTAGCCGTTCGCGTAACAGCATCCGCTGAATCACGTTTAAAGCTATCGAAACAACTGCGCCCAATTTTCTGCTCATGTGGAACAAGTACCTCTCTCCACTACTCCCGGATAGGCAATGCCACCCACAACCCACCACCAGATATTTGGGCAACCCGTCCTAGCTCCATTGAAATGCCACCAATTCCAGACGCCAAACATTTAATGTGGCAAGTCTTAAAGGCTGTAGCGCCAAAGCATCAGCATAACAAAAACGTTTTCATTGAAAAGAACCTCATTTCTGAGTCAGACCGGGAAATTCTTCCTGGTACTCTGTTAAAGTTACAGACTCGAGTTAGACACCGAAATCGAGCGACATCGGACGCTTATCAGTAGGATTCAGATTCTACTTAAGCTTTACTGTGATTTAGTGTGGTGATTTCCGCACCCAACTAAAGCAACATTTTATGTATTAGGTCTACAATTTTTCTTCCGCCGTAGCGGCAAGTGGTTGTAGGTCGTAAGTATCATACAACAAGCTTAAGCGCTTATAAACATATCGTCCTCAAAATATTAGCCGTTGTGTGGTTCCATTATAGAGCGATTCTCGATAGGATATACCCGCTACAGCCAGTTCTCATCATTTGCGGAAGTTTTAATTTTCTCATTTAACATGAATAAATGTGAGGCTGAGGCTCATAAAGTGCTGGGTAAGAGCTATGGTGAGGCGCCTATTGGTGAAAGAACGTGCAGAGAATGGTACAATGCTTCAAGAACGGCGATTTTGACGTCGAAGACCGGCGTGGATGTGGAAGAGAGAAGGTTTTCTTTACTACTGAAACCGGCATAAACAGTTGCAGGAGTTCGTTATCGAAAGTCGAAAGCAATTGATGCGTTTGAGCCGAACACTGAAAGACAAACGGCCACAACACAGCGGTGGACATGAAAGGGTGGTTTTGCAGTATGACACTGTTCGACGCCATGTTGCAAAATCCGTCGAAACGTAAGTGGAAACTACAATGTGAAGTCCTGACCCACTCGTCGTATTCTCCAGACATAGCTCCCTCTGACTACTAACTTTTTCAATAAATGTCAGATGACCTCGCTGACAAAGCGCTTCTGGCCATATGAACATGTGTAAAATTGGATCGGTTCATGCATCTCCTCAAAAGACGCCCAGTTCTTCCGCCGCGGGGTTGGTATAATGCCACTGTAGTGTTCGGGAAAATATGGTCGTTGAGTGACTGTGGGAGAATATAGGATGACTTGGACTGAATTTGTGTTTGGTGTGATGAATAGTAGCTTGCGCTAAATTTACAAAAATGTAATTTAATGTAGATAAATAGGAAAAAATAATTCGGAAATATTCGAATACAGGATCAGTGGTGTTCTGCTTCACAGTCATATCGATTAAATGTCTAGGCATAGCGCCGCAGAGCGATATAAAAAAGGAATAAACACATAAGGTAGGTAGTAAGGAAGGCGAATGGTCGACTTAGATTTATTGCAAGAAAAGTGAAGTTCATCTATAACGCACACCATGTATAGAACGCTTGCGTGACCCATTCTTGAGTACTGCTCGAGTGTTTGGGGTATCCACAACGTCGGATTAACGGACGTCATTGCAGAAATTCAAAGATTTTCTATCGATAGCTTCGATCATCACGCGGGTATCACAAAGATACTTCGTGAATCCAAATGAGAATCCGTGGAAGGAACGCCACGTTCTTCTCGCGGAACAGTATTGAGAACGTTTAGGGGGCCGATATTTGCCACCGACTGCAGAACGATTCCGATGCCATCTATGTACATTTCGCCTAAGGACTGCAAAGAGAAGAGAAACTAGGGTTCGACGCACTTGCGAGTGAAAGAGAAAAGGGTATGACCAGCAGTGGTAAGAGATACCCTTCACTATGCCTCGTTTGATGGCTTGCAGAGTACGAATGTAGATGCAGATATAGATGAAAAATAGACAAAACCACGCAAGAAAGTCAACAGTCTAACAGTTTTCTGCAAAACCGTAACCGGTTCAATGGCCATAATGGAAGAGATAGCGAACGCAAGCTAAACGTGTGAAAGTTTCATTCTCATAGAATTTAATACTATTAATATCGACTGCCACTCATAAAAAGCCATGGGGGTAGTTCGTTATTACAGTCTATTTGTTTCGCAGCGTGAACATTGTTCAAACACACTATTTGAGGACTATGTTGAGATAGACTTTTTCGGTGTCATTTAGGCGGCGTATAACGAGCTGCCGCTGAAACAGCGCGGAAGAAATGGCGAGTCCGCATTACGTCCTCGCGGGTGCCCTTGTTTATACAGTACTGCCAGGTATACCACTAGCGCATTCGTATCTGCAGTTAGGAGCAAACGGCTGCGAAAACGCGCTACACTTCTTTTTTTCTTTTTACCGTCATACAGCCAGTCCGAGGAAGATAAACGTAACAGAATCGCCCGGGGCCCGCTCCGCAGGGAGTAGCAGGTAATTGCAAAGGGGGGTGAGGGCGGCGGCGTAGATCGTGACGCAGCACGGGAAAGGGGCGGGGGGGGGGGGGGGGCCGGTTGGAAGCACCTCTGCCTCGGCTGCGATCCTTCACACAGCGCTTGGACCTGCGTCGCTCACCGCCCTCGTTACTCTCGAAGTTCTACAACCAATTCCACAAGCAGCCCTTCTGTGGCACTTCGCATACGCAATGCAAATGAGTCATTAGTGTCCCTGCACACCACCAAGAAAATTTAATTGGCTGTCACCTGGCTTATTGTATTACGTTGCACCCGCAGTAGAAGTCATCTGAGGCACTTCGCACCATTTGTAGTGAATTTCTAACGGCTCAGAGACGAGGACCCTGTGATAATTCAGGTATTTTGCACTGTGCTGTTTAGACTTGATGAGAAAATTGTCGCACATCCCTCTGTCAATTTGTGGTCTCTATTTTAGTCCGGTCCAATGTAATGAGGGACTTGGATACGGCCGGCGGAGTGGTCGAGCGGTTCTAGGCGCCGGCTGGAGTGGCCGTCCGGTTCTGGGCGCTAGAGTGTGGAGCCGAGCGACCGCTACGGTCGCAGGTTCGAATCCTGCCTCGGGGATGGATGTGTGTGATGTCCTTAGGTTAGTTAGGTTTAAGTAGTTCTTAGTTCTAAGGGACTGATAACCTTAGAAGTTAAGTCCCATAGTGCTCAGAGCCATTTGAACTAGGATAAGAATCATCGACATTTAAAATCTAAATGAGAAAATGCTTCCGGTATCTAAGTATTTACTAGAATCTCTGAATGAGAGGATGGAAGGGGAACTGTTGTCATAACTTTTATATTTTATGAAGTAGGAAATATTTTTCTACTCAAGAACTAAATACTACCAACTGGATCATCCTATGTTGGTAGAGAAAAAAATATTTATTGAACAACTATTTCCCGCTGTAGGATCATTCTGAAGCCTTCATATATTGCCAATAGGGAACGCCACGTGCCATAGTAACTTCCTGCACTGTATAATACAACTCCATCCTTAGTATGCACTAATAACGTTTGCTAAAAGTTATTGTTGCTTTTGTAACGAGATTTCTTCTCCACATTTATCTTAAAGTTATAGCGCTCACTCGTTTTAGTAAATGAATGGCAAGTTCTTGCAGTTGTGTTTTAACAATGTTGTTGTTGTGGTCTTCAGTCCAGAGACTGGTTTGATGCCGCTCTCCATGCTACTCTAACCTGTGCAAGCTTCTTCATCTCCCAGTACCTTCTGCATCCTGCATCCTTCTGAATCTGTTTAGTGTATTCAAAAAATGGTTCAAATGGCTCTGAGCACTATGGTCGCGCGGTTCCAGACTGAAGCGCCTTGAACTGCTCGGCCACACAGGCCGGCTAGTGTACTCATCTCTTGGTCCCCCTCTACGTTTTTTACCCTCCAAGCTGCCCTCAAATACTAAATTGGTGATCCCCTGATGCCTCTGAATATGTCTTACCAACCGATCCCTTCTTCTAGTCAAGTTGTGCCACAAATTTCTCTTCTGCCCAATTCTATTCAATACCTCCTCATTAGTTATGTGATCTACCCACTCAATCTTCAGCATTCTTCTGTAGCACCACATTTCGAAACCTTCTATTCTCATATTTTCTAAACTATTTATCTTCCACATTTCACTTCCATACATGGCTACTCTCCATACAAATACTTTCAGAAACGACTTAAATCTATACTCGATGTTAACAAATTTCTCTTCTTCAGAAACGCTTTCCTTGCTATTGCCAGTCTACATTTTATGTCCTCCCTACTTCGACCATCATCAGTTATTTTTCTCCGCAAATAACAAAACTCATTCACTACTTTAAGCGTCTCATTTCCTATTCTAATTCCCTCAGCATCACCCGATTTCATTCGACTACATTCCATTATCCTCGGTTTGCTTTTGTTGATGTTCATCTTATATCCTCCTTTCAAGATACTGTCCATTCCGTTCAGCTGCTCTTCCAGGTCCTTTGCTGTCTCTGAATGAATTACAATGTCACCGGCGAACCTCAAAGTTTTAATTTCTTCTCCATGAATTTTAATTCCTACTCTCAATTTTTCTTTTGTTTCCTTTACTGCTTGCGCAATATGCAGAATAAATAACATCGGGGATAGACTACAACTCTGTCTCATCCCCTTCCCAACCACTGCTTTCCTTTTAACAATAAGGAACTCAAATAATGCAAATTAGATGTGTTAGAGTATTTCACACCGTCTTAAGAATTATATAAACAAGCACGAGAATGTACGATATACTGAGGTTGTTTTCTACATTTGTATTTTACCTTTCACCTTATAGCATATCATACATTAGCATATCATACATTAGCATATCATACATTAGCATATCATATATTAGGCGACGTACTTTTTAATTTTATTAATTATTTTTGAATGCAAGAATCTCCTTTACACCGTGTCAATGTACTGTCCTAAGACTTGCGCAAATATGACGTGACTGACCATGCAGTTTTTTCTCCACTGCGTCCTTCATATTATTTATGTTAGTCATTCTTACGACCGCTGACGAACTGCACCTTGCGGCACCAGGTATGAATTGCTTCAAGGTGTTTTAATATCATTTGTCTTACCATTGGTGATATTATTTGTAATGCTACACTTATGAAACTATTATGTTGACGCCTATTTATTCTTTTTCCCAAGTTAGATCGATAGATGACATGCTGGACAGATCGAAACCAGTAATCACTGACAAAAGGAATTGTGATCCAGGTGGTGTTTGTTCGCTTATTATAAAAACTGAGATCACGGTTCATGAGATAAGGCGCCCGTTAAGAGATAAACAGTGGCATGTATATCTGCCAAGCAATATGATTAATACCATCAGCACTGCCCACCATGCCTGGAACGCATATTTATTTTCGCTCAAAGCGTGAATTCAGCGTAAATGAACAAAAGTTACCTCATAACTTCAGTCTGACGTTACTTAATCAGTTCTTGAAATTACTGCAAAGAATAACGAAGATAACCTTGTTACTGTTCTAGATTCTTGCACCGACCGGCGCCCTTACCCATTATGAATTACAATAATTGAACAAAGTGCGCTCGTCAGTTTTATCTGACCCATTCAATTCTGATCATTATTAAATTACTACAACTCGAAGTTGCCTATGGCTTATGCTCCAATATTTTTTTCTTCAGCTATACTATTCAAAAAGCAGAAAGTTGTTTCTAATGAATACTTTTAAATATACCACAAATCCCGGTGTGTGAGCTTTTAGCCAGGAGACCTGAAATCTAATCAGATCTTCCACAATGCGCAGACTTTTTTTTGTGGTAAGGACTATGGGACCAATCTGCTGAGGTCATCGGTCCCTAGGCTTACGCACTACTTATTCTAACTTATGCTGAGAACAACACACACACCCATGCCCGAGGGAGGACTTGAACCTCCGACGGGGGGAGCTGCGCGAACCGTGACGAGACATCCATAGACCGCACGCTACCCCGCGCGACAATGCGTAGAACCGGCCGGTATGGACGTAAGTACAGTACTTGTGTGTTCCCTAAAATACCTGCAAGTAAGTAACTGAGGGAAAGACAGAGAAAAAGAGTCAAGGAATGACGTCTACGAACACTTTACTATAGCGAGGAATTCATTAATAGAACATGTGCTAAGACGATTCACCACTGTTAACTCGACACTGAAAAAAGATAGTATAGGGGAAAAGTTTCAGTGCTGCACAGAGATTACAAAATGTGAAATAAATTTGATGATAGGAATTAATGCTGGACATAATGTAAACATTGCAGAGACCAACCTCATCGAAAAAAGTCACTTCCCTCCTAATAGCGTGTAACATTTCCAGGAGCCCGTGTAACAGCTGAGATTTTCCTTACCGAGGAGCGGATGAATTTCAGAATGTGTGAGATATGAGTGCCATCACAACACTCATATCGGCCAGACAGTATTTGTGGTGTTACCCGATGCTCTATTCTCAGTTCCATGTGGTTCCGTTGGTTTTCAGTGTGGTGTCAATATGGTGTCTTAACGGATTAGCCCCAACTTTTGACTGCTGTCAAATGTTACGCACAACAGCAATCACTGCTTTGGTCCAGAGGACGGAAGATTTGTCAATTTGGAAGAAAGGGTCGAAAGGGATGCGGTCTTCATTTAACTAACAGGTAAACAGCAAAATCTAGCACTTTACTGTAGCCATCATGATCACGGCAAATCTCACGTCAACCTTATGAGTAATATACGCTGCATTTAAACCTCATCAGGCCACTACAGCGCCAGTTAGAACTTACACCAGCCCTTCGAAGCCCCAGTAAAAGGGTTACAGTGAACACAGCAGGCAGAAAAGCGATTCGTGTAGCACATAATACGTTTCACCAACCAGCCGAGTACAGGCCGGGAATCCCTGTCTGTCATAATAACCTCAAGTACGCAGTATTGTTGCGAATTCCTTGCGGGTGTCACTGTCGATAAATCCATAGGACAGTACGGAAAAATAAAGGTTTTGATTCTGTTACTCGCTGCAGGCAAAAACATGGATTCCCAAATCAATGACATCATTTCTTTTTATCTCAGATTTCATTTGCGCCTTTTGTCATGCAGAATGCATTGTATCATTTATGTCAACACTCAAGACTGGCTTGTAGTTCCCGAGTAGTTGATTCTACCTATCCCCTTCCGCCCCATGTACAGTAGCCTGAAGTCATAATTAGCTTAATTGGCTTCGATCATAATTAGCTTGATTATCTTCGACACGGCCCGTTTCTTATACAGATGTTCATTAGTTTAATTGAGCGAACGCAGTGGTTAACATGGTGGAGTTCCGTCGATTTAAATCCCTGACCATCTACACAAGTTCCGGTTTTCCCTCATTTCCCTACATCATTTAAGGCAAACGCCAGATTTATTTCATTGGAATGGACACGGTCACACACAGTCACTAATGACTTCTACGGCGGTGGGAAGATAACCCTAATCTGCTACTCTGCATCCTTCCTTGCTTCCTCCATTCATTATTTTAATCGTTGTGTTCAAGACAGTTCTAATCTACTTTCCTTTATTTATTGGGCTATGCCCTGTATTCAGGATAACACTAATCTCCCGTAGTTCATTCATTCATTAGTTTTTGTCCTGTATTCGGGAAAAACCTAATCTGTTTTCCTTCATGAACTCGTTCATTAATTTAAGCCCTGCATTCAACATTCTCTTCTGATGATGCTAGCACTTTTCTGGGAACTTCCCTTTCTTTCTCTGTCTTCAATGTTTCAGACCTTTAGTCTAAATTTCCTCTAGCCAGTCGTGTGATCATAAACATATTGACTGATACTTGACAATCCGCTTCATAGTATACGTTCGTAGTCAACTTGTAAGGCATCTCCATATTTCTAATGGATGATCTGTTGTTTTCTTTTGCTGTGATATTTAAATTCATTGCCGAATGTAAGTTCTTCCTAAATGTACATTTAAGAATAGTGAGCATGGTACCACCGCAGGCCAGTAATGGAACAAGGAAACTCGAACATTCACATCTACAGCTACGATTTCATGTATACTTTGCAAACCACTGGAAAGTAGTGCAATGCAGAGTACCCTCTGTCACAGACAGGGTAGCGTCTCCTTTCATTCTAATCGCGTATGGTACGTCGGAAGGGTAACTACTTAAATGCTTCTGTGCGCACTCTAATTAGTCTTGTCTTCGCGGACCGCACGGGAGCGTTAGTTAAGGGTCTAAAGCAGGGGCGCCCATTTTACCTTACCTGAGACACACTGGAGATAATGAGAACTTTTGGGGCGCACATAACATACTTCACACTAGCAAAAAAACTACTGTCGGAGGGCGTATACAGTTAACAGATTCAAGCCACATGAGGATTTATAACTTCTACTGACTTATGGTGATCGGAACTATAGTGAAGAAGGCTCTTTATTCATTTCAGCAGAATTTCCTTGTATTTCCACAAATTACTTACATTATACGTCTCTAACTCTCGGTTCGCCGTTGCCACAGACGTTGCCGTAAGACAATAGACCAGCGCGTCTAACTGATTGGCTGATTATAAAGACGAGACTGTGGAGTCCCTGTATAGTACGGGCAGCAATGTTAACAATTGGATGGACCATCGAGAGCATAGCATAGTGCAGCGGGAGTTTCAAATTGAAGATGTTCCATACTTACTTTACATAAACAGAATTTTAAGAACCTTTTTTCCATTTTCTTCTGTTTTACCGATCGTTTGATAGATGCTCACTTCTTGGGGCATACTGATGCTTTGGGCCACATGCGGCCCTTGGGCCGCTGGTTGGACACCCCTGGTCTAAAGAATATCTCTAGAACCTACGGCTAATACAAGTTGTTCATTCTTTGTAAGCAGGCTTTCGCCAGCGAACTGACGTCTGTCTTCAAGCGTCTGCCAATTCAGGTACTTCATAAAAACGACAATAGGTAAATAAAATCATAACAATAAGAGTATCAGTTCCGTAAATGAATACTTGTGTCTTTAACCAGCTGTATCTCTGTAACCAATAAAAATGGCCCACGCGTTATTTGAAATCTTTATATTTGAATTAGTTTATGCTATCACCTCGTAGTCACCTCCTAAAATATTTACTACTACTGACAAACTCGGCATTCTGCAGCTATCCTCAACCAATTTTCTATTAGGAACGGAAACAAAATATGAACAGTGTTTGTAATGTGATATCGAAAAAATTTCATTTCCATGTATTCGTGAAAATACCTTTGAAATTATGAAGCAGTCATACAAAGATATATGCATAATGTTCAAATGTATAAGTACGGTACCCTGCACAGTTTCTGTACGCTGGGCGCAGATGCTTTGTGTGCCAACAAAACGATTTTGTAAACCTCTCTACGGCAACGCCTCTTCATAGCTCTATAGACGGTTATCGTTTCCGCCTACAGCCGTTTGCACTTCGCAGATGAAAGCTGTCAAAAGCGCTGCCAGGTATGAGGGATTTCCTTAAGTTGACTCCACTGTAGGACTGAGTTAGTAGCAAGCAGCATGAAACCTTCATGGATGATGCGGCATTTTTCCACGCATCTCAACTTTTATGATATCATATCTCTTGAACTATGTGTAATACACTGATATACAGGGTATACAAAAAGAATCATCCGATTTAGCAGGTCTATATTTCTGAACCTAATGGACATACACAATGAATTTTGTTTTCTGATGAACGGGAAAAGTTTGTTTTTTTTTCATACCTTTTCATAGCTATTCAATATGCCTCCCTTGAGATGCACGGATTATATCAATGCGGTATTCAGATTGTTCCCACACTGCACCGAGAATGTCTTGAGATTCCACAGCTGCTGTTATGCGATTCATTGTTATTGGTAACAGAGGTACATAAACAGTCTTTTATAAACCTCCACAAGAAATGGTCACATACAGTCAGGTCCGGTGATTTTGGAGGCCAGTAATGTAAAGTTGAATCATTTGTCCAGTGCGACCGATCCATCGTTCAATAAGCCTTCGATTTAATAATTCCCGCATTACCAGATGCCAGTGTGGCGGTCCTCGGTCCTGGTGATAAACGAAGTCGTTTGAATCAGTGTCCAACTGTGGGAAAAGGAAGTTCTCAAGCATATCGAGAAACGTGCTTCCTGTAACAGTGTTCTCGGCAAAGAAAAATGGACTACACCTTTTCCAGTGAAACTGCACAAAACACACTAAATTTTGGAGAGTCCCTCTCATGTTGTACAAATTCTCGTGGTTGTTCCGTATCCCATATTCTCACATTATGACGGTTCACCTTTCCATTTAAATGTAATGTTGCCTCGTCATGAAACACTAAGTGTGGAAGAAAACTGTTATCCTCAATCTTGCCAAGAAAGAAATTACAGAGCTCCACATGCTGTTGTTTGCCATCTTGACGAAGAACTTGTAATGGCTGAATTTTGTACGGTTTCAGTGTAAACGTCGACGCAACACACGCCAGGCAGACATTGGGCCCATGATGAGCTGTCGAGATGCACGGCGAACGGATTTCTGTGAGCTCATTGTGAAAGTATGGCGGATGCGTTCGACGTCTTCTGTCAGACATTCGGGGACGGCCCGGCGACTAGCCTTTACGCAAACAACCTGTTTCTCGGAATTATTCAGTCCCTCGTCTAATGCTCTATGCTGTAGGAGGATCCACAACGTACCTAGTGCTAAAATCACCCTGGAGAGTTATTACTGACCCGCACTGCGCAAAACGTAGAACGCAAAATGCTTTCGCCGGCCGGGGTGGCCGAGCGGTTCTAGGCGCTACAGTCTGGAACCGCGCGACCGCTACGGTCGCAGTTTCGAATCCTGCTTCGGGCATGGATGTGTGTGATGTCCTTAGGTTAGTTACGTTTAAGTAGTTCTAAGTTCTAGGCGACTGATGACCTCATAAGTTAAGTCCCATAGTACTCAGAAAAAAAAATGCTTTCTGTTGTCCGAACGCCATTTTTACTAGAACTGAAGTGGGCGCACCCTGCTGCTACGTAGCGGGAACCATGTAAAACTGGACAGTTTGCTCTTTCCAACAGTACGTTGTTCACGCACATATCTCAAATTCAATAGTTATGATTTTTTAAAAAATTAGATGATTCTTTTTGGTACACCCTGATTACTGTACGTACGTTCAGTGACATATGTGGTTACTGTCTGTGAAATAAGTTGTGAATATGGTTAGTAGCAAAGAAGTAATAAATTTAAAAGTCATCCATGATAGGGCATTTTTAACGAATTTCAGTGCTATGACGGCATATCACCTGATCTGTTTTACATTTACGTACGTTTGCAAGTACACTCAGCGACATAGGTAGAAAGTGTCTCCAAAATGTGTTGCGAATGGAGCGAAGAAGTAATAAATTTTAACGTCATGCGCAAGGCAGCAGTTTTTCACGCATATCAGTGTCTACACGTCATATCTCCTGGAGTATGATATAATTTTGCAGGTGCATTTCGCGGCATATGTGGATACTGTCTACGAAATTTATTATGAATAGTATTAGACGCACAGAAGTAATAAATTTATATGTAATGCATCATTCAGCGTTGTTTCATGCATCTCATTGTTTTTGACGTTATAGCTACTTAACTACGATAGGTACATTACTTTTACCCCCATCCAGTAAGGGATACGTGTACCACCTTTGGTTGAAATCGGTCCAATGGTTTAGGAGCAGAGGTGGAAATCAAACACACACATACACATTATGTATTCCTCCAGAAACACCTTATGTAATTTTGCATCATCAGCTAGAATGTGGAAGTGAATGTTAATTTGCATGGTATATCATTATTATGATACGAACAGTATTGGTCCTACCACGATACCGTGGGGAACACCAAAAACTCATTTCGTTTCTGTTGACAACGACACATCCTTGATGATCGCCTAGTAATCGTTTGATTTCCGAGGCACAACCCAGACAATTTCAGGCACTGTGTGCTTAGACTCGTACGGCTGGTTTTCAGCACGTGGGCGCAGGTGAGTGTCGGCACAGTAGGCTGCAGCGCTCGCTTGGCGGCTGAGCTGGCCCGTGCACGCCGCTTGGAGCTTGGCGCTTGGAGCATGCGTGCGGCGCCCGCTCCTCCGCCGGCCGGCCTGCCCGTGTGCCTTGTGTGGTCTTGCAGGGGCGCGCCATGGTGACGGTGTTCTGGTCGGTGTACCGCGCCATCTCCAGCGCGGCTGACGCCTGTGTGTGTGCTGTCGCAGGAATCGACCCCAACGACCCCGAGGCGCAGCGGGCGGCCACCAAGATCCAGGCAGTGTTCCGCGGCCACAAGACGCGCAAGACGATGCGCGCCGGCGACGCGCAGGACCAGAACGAGCCCACCGAGGCCGAGCTCGCTGCCGAGTTCCGCGCAGACGACAAAGGTAGGCGCGCGCCGCTCAGCGCTGTACACTGGTGTGCACAACTCAGAGACCAAAGTGACTTTCGCATGATGTGTCACTGCCAGGTAACAGCTCGATGCAACTTGGACCATGTATAAACTGAATACCCAAAGAAACAGGTACACCTCCCTAACATTGTGTAGGACCCCCGCGAGCACGCAGAAATGGCGCAACACGACGTGAATGGACCCGACTAATGTCTGAAGTACTGCAGGAGGGAACTGACACAATTAATCCTGCAGGGCTATCCATAAATCCATAAGAACACGAGGGGTGGAGATCTCTTCTGAACAGCACGTTGCAAGGATTCCCAGATATACTCAAAACCGTTCATGTCTGGGGAGTCTGGTGGCCAGCGGAAGTGTTTAAACTCAGAAAAGCGTTCCTGGAGCCACTCTGTAATAATTCTGGACGTAGGGTGTAGGCTTCCCAGATATACTCAAAACCGTTCATGTCTGAGGAGTCTGGTGGCCAGCGGAAGTGTTTAAACTCAGAAAAGCGTTCCTGGAGCCACTCTGTAATAATTCTGGACGTAGGGTGTAGCACTGTCCTGCTGGAATTGCCCAAGTCCGTCGGAATTCACAGTGGACATGAATGGATGCAGATGACCATAGACGATTCTAACGTACGTGTCACCTATCAGACTCATATCTAGACGTATAAGGTGTCCCATATCACTCCAACTACACACACACACGATGCAATTACAGAGCCTCCACCAGCTTTAACAGTCCCCTGCTGACACGCAGGATCCATGGGTTCTTGAGGTTGTCTCCATACCTGTACACGTCCACCTGCTCGATACAAGTTGAAACGAGACTTGTCCGACCAGGCAACATCTTTCTAGTCATCAACAGTCCAGTATCGCTGTTGAAGGGCCCAAGCGAGGCATAAAGCTTTTTCTCGTGGAGTCATCAAGGGTACACCAGTTGGCCTTCGGCTCCGGTGGCCATATCAATGATGTTTCGTTGAATATTGGCCAGAAGGTTGGTAAGGAGTTCTTGTGGTACGGGGTTCTGTTCCTCCAGCAAAGAGGGTGACAAGTGCTGAATAGTCGTTGGTGCATGTGGTCATGCTGAAATATGTCTCACCGACGCAGTCCACAAGTGGTCGATCGGACTTAAGTCGGGAGAATGGGCAGGCCAGCTCATGCGCCGAATATCCCCTCGTTTCAAGAGCTCCGAAACCTGTGCATTTCAGTGCAGTCGCGCGTTGTCAAACGTAGAAATGAAGTCAGGACCTAATGAACTCCCGAAAAGACGCGCACGGGGAAGGAGTGCATTGTCACAATAACGTTGACCAGTGAGTGTGTCATGTTCAAAGATTCGTCCAGCTTTGTCGAACGCGATCGTTTTGAAAGTTCAGATATTATGATATGGGAAGGCATAGTTTTGAAAGGGCTTACTGAATTTTTGAAAGCGGTACACTCAACGGCTAATTTTATCGCGATGCTGCACTCCTCCTCCCCACATGCGTCTCTACAGGGGCGTATTCCGCCATGACTTCATTTTAAGGATGATGGTGCCGTGACCGCTTTGAACAAAGCAGCTGGACGAACTCTTGGAAAGAAATAATATTGGCGAATCAACTGTCCTGCCCGTTCCCCCGACTTAAATCCCACCGAGAACGTACGGAATGCGTTGAGGAGACGTATAGCAGAACATCCACGTGCACCAACGACTATCCAGCAGCCAACCGCGCCGGTAGAGAACTGGAACGCCCAACCACCAGAACCCCTTATCGAACTTGTGGCCGGCATGGGAGCACGCTACAGAGCATGCGCTGCCTCCCGTGGTGATAGCACATCCAGTTAATCACAATGTCTCATCTTTTGTAATGTCTAGGGGATCATCATAAATCGCGGTGACTTAAATGTAATTATCGTCTTTGAATAAAACTGTCATTTCCGCTTGTATCATTGCATATTTCGTTCAGTTAACTTCTCTACCATACGGTATCAGTTCTTTCTATGTATGGTCCAAGTTTCATCTAGCTGTTATACGTGGCAGTGACACACCTGTCCAAAACTGCCTCAACCTAGGTTGGGACATATGCATGTGATTATTAAGCAATTTCCAGAAGAGTTAGTTTTATACTTTCCGGCTCCAGTTTCTTGATAGATACTAGGAGAAGGTAAAGGCCCCCATAAAAGTGTCATTCAACACTGACCACAGTGTCTCGATACACAGTCATATCCATCGATTATATAAATTAGAGAATTTTTTTTCACTCTTGAGTACCTAAGGGTGAGCATATCCGCCATATTATTCCGTTTGTAACACCGATAAATATACAAATTATGCATGTGCCTTTTGAACGACTACGTTCTGCCAACTTCATAATGACTTGCACTTGATTCACACACCATTTGCTCATTTACATGATTTATGGTGGCTGACTACTCCACTAGTCTCATTCCGTTTGGTGAAAACATGGGTAAAGAGTCCTGAACCTGGCATTCTGCGGTTATCGAATTCGCTACAAGCAGCAGTGGCAGCGATTCCATTACAAAACCAATACACAATGTCATATCAGCATAGTATTTGAAAACACGTTTGGCGTGCTCAAACGATACAGCAGAATTGGCCAACAAATATCGGAATCCAAAAATTCAGTTATAGTCAAGTACTGCTTGACGGAAATGACACTAGATAAATAAACTCACAGAAACTGGAGTACCATCATGCAAAACGAAAAATATCTTTGTGATCAACTGTATCTCTGAAACCAATAAGAGTTAACCATGTTTTGTGGCATCGTCTATAGTTCGCGGTGCCACACCAAAGTCGGCATCGCGAATCGATACCACATACATTAGTGAGGACTCGCTGCAACCCGCAACAACCAACGGGAGACACTCCAGAAGGCACGCCCTCCTCTCAGTGTAGCAGCGCTCTGGCACTGAGGTCAGAATAGTCTACAGCATGCAAGAGCTCTGCTCCTGTTCGAGACCTCAATTACAGATGGCAACAGCATCATGATGGACAGTGTCAGTTGTTAAGGTTACTGATAAAATGTACTTTGGTAAATGTTGTATTTTGTACTGGAAGAGAACAGTTTGTTAATAAGTATATCAAGTGAGGATTTGCTCATCAGTGACAGTTGTAAATTATCCATTACTTCTTTCGCAAAGAAATGTGTCAAAGTTAAGTAAATCTTTCACTCATTTATGTCATAAAATGACCTGTGTTCTAGTTTGATGAGTTTTCTCCCAGAGCAATCAAAGAACTCACAGTTATGATCGGACGAAAGTAGTTTCGTCTGGTCACAAATGGTTTCATGGTATGTTCTATTCTAATTAGTCTACCTATTGTTCCTAAAATATTCACTGCTCCTCGTTTAACATCTTTTATAACGCTTTACGCTGTACCTCCATGACGTAGTGATATATCTCGGCTCTTGAAAACGTCTGAATTTATCGAAATGACTGTTTTGTTCACTCTCTGAGATGTGAAAAATCCGTCATTCGAATTGTGATTCCGAACAAAAAGCTTAATAATGAGAGTATTTCGACAAAATGACACTTCCACACAGTGAACCTTGCAATAGATTGCGTATTGCTTCACTGTTTTGATTTTCACAATTTCATATTAACTCCAATGGTAATTGTGGAAGAAAGAAAATTCCTTCTTACGAATTTCGTTCTCGTCATTGTGAAACATGAGTGTGTGTAGAATAAACGGAAAGAACAGTGTGCAGTCTATTTGCTTTTTATAGCGTAACATCTCAAGTCCGCAAAGATATTCTTCCGATGACTGACTCAGAGTGAAAGATTTATTCTCCAAACAATTCCTGCATTGTGACTGTTTTTCCGTAATACCCTTTCTGCCAGAAGTACAAGCCCAACAGAGTATGCAAGAGCGCTTAGATGAATTTTGGAAAGTACGACACTGGGGTATCGAAGTTGTGAGTGTGATTCGTGATTCGTACTTGGATAACTTATTCGCGAGAGAATTCCTCGCAAAAGAGCCTGATTCTGGGTTCGAGTCCACACCGTTTTACTGATGAAATTACTATATTTATACCGTTATCTTGTATACTTTCTTTTGAACCAAATAATATTAAAAGTTATATTTTGTTATTTTGTGTTGCACATAGGCATTTATTTACCGAAACTGCTGTGTCATGCATTAAAAAACGGTTTACTTGGAAACATTTTCTACGGAGGTCGCTCTTATTATTGCGAACTGCTCCTCATGGAGGTTACACCTTAACTCTCTAATTTTGGAATCTCATTAAAATATTTGTAGGTGTACTGCCATGTCATCTTATAAATTACTTAATATGCTAAAATACTAAAAGAACTGACGTTTCGCCCCTGTTGTCTTCTTCAGGGTAAAGTCTGACACCAGACGCGGGAGCCTACGTATATGTTTGGCAGTTTCACTGGGCCTATGCAGACATTCTCTGTGTAGGTAGCTGTTTCATTACATCATTATAAACGAACAACGTGCTTGAAGTTGTTTTTATATGTTTGAAATTTTTGGTAGGTCTTTATAATCAGGACTTACGTTTTAACATATCGAAAATGTCAAGAAAATTTCAGCGTTCACGTTCGTATGCAGCGAGTTTGAGAATTAACGCAACTAGTTGCTTTCAATAACGTTAAAAATTTGCTTAATGCAGCCCGCAAAACCGCTAATATGCATAATTTTCTGTGTTCCACCAGAAATATTTTCTTTTATTGCAAATGTCACTTGTTATACTGCACAGTGTGGCTGGAAATGTAATTTGCCTTCCAATCCAGCACCACCACACACATTCGCACTGGAACCAGATACGAAATAATACGAAACAAATTGAACAGTTCTGTAAAAGTTATCCTCCATTCTACTAAACATGTACAATTACACGCGTTGCTGAAATCGTTATTGACGTCTACTCGTTAATTTCCAATTAAGTACAATGTCAAAATTTATTTAATAGATTCGGCACTTTCTTATTAGCAGATACAAAGTAAAAGTTTAAGTGCATTGATATTTCAAGTGATCAACCTACTGTTCTTCACTGAGACTGCAGTTGGGTAGAAAGTGTGTAACGTTTCAAAGAATATACCTTTTCAGTGTATCCTGTACGCCGTGAACAAATACTTACTGTCTTTTTGTATTTGCTATTTAAATACATCGTAACAATATTAACCAATTAACTAATGTCACCAGTACATCTTTCCTCATATTCCTAGTCGTTATCCTTTATAGTTCATGTCACGAACTTCTTGGCTCAAAACCCAGTCTGGTGCAGCTGATGATATTAGATAGCCTTTTCAGATGATTCTCAATGTTTGTTACTTATATAGCTCAACCCTCCATTAAGCCAAATCTATGCCCGTGATATAACCTTGGATGTGTGATGTCACAGTTTCGTGGCGATCTAAGTGCATGGTTTGATGCATCGTTAATAAATAAATTCCATACCTACGAGGTCATTTCGGAAAGTAGTTTCTGCTGGCATACTATAGAGGGGAGAGTACACGCCAAGACGAACTGTACTTAAAAATGCAGCTATGGTCAGTATGCAACCAGCAACCTGAAAGGGAGGATTACTATTAAGCTATGACACAAAGACAGGTGTACTGCGGACGAAGAAGAAAATATCCTCAGACATCCGCGGTCAATTTATGGAGACAGTGTTACGAGCAACGCTACTGTGACACAATTATGCAAAAATTTTCCGCTACGGATGAAGTGACGTGCTCGATCGTCTACAGGGTGGACAACTGTCTCTAGTCATCGATAAAAGTTTCCAAAAAGTGAACTAAACGGAGAAAATAGTAGAATTACGGAATTACATCACTTCTGTCCTCACTCTTTGTTCCGGAAGTCGTTTGATACAGTTTCGCACGGTTACTTAGAGAAAAAAAAGAAACATCGAGCATATGGATTATCAGCCCGGCTTTGGGATTAGATTAAATTCCTAGAAAATAAAATACAGCGTGTCGTTTTTAACGGAGGAAAATCGTCAGATGTACGAACTCCAAGTGACTGTTATTGGACCTTTATTACAATACAGGGTTTCAGCCACCTCCTACAGGCATTAAAATAAATCAAAGGTGAAAACTGAAAACCCGAAAGACACGCTCCTCTAGAACGGTTGGCTTCACTGCGTCGGCTATCGGGACACGCTCCCGAACTACCCGAATTCTCAACCTGTCAGCCACAAGTATAGCCCCCACTTCCATTAACCCCAGCGCTCGTAGCATACGCTAAATCCCGTAGGCGTTACGAAGATCTGGTGCATCCGCACTGAAAGTACTTAGAGCCGTCCTCGCTCATACATACCAATCAAAAAAAGTTTGGCATCACCACGGTTCCGAGAGTTCTGGAACCTGCATGTTGTTCCGAGACCTTCAGAGGTGGTGGTCCAGACTGCTGTACACATCGGTACCTCTTATACCCAACAGCACGCCCTCTTGCATTGATGCAAGCCTGTATTCGTCGTGGCATACTATCCACAAGTTCATCAAGGCACCGTTGGTCCAGATTATCCCACTCCCCAATGGCGATTCGGCGTAGATCCCTCAGAATGGTTGGCGGGTCACGTCGCCCATAAACAGCCCTTTTCAATCTATCCCAGGCATGTTCTATAGGTTTCATGTCTGGAGAACAAGCTGGCCACTCTAGTCAAGCGATGTCGTTATCCTGAAGGAAGTCATTCACAAGATGTGCACGATGGGGGCGCAAATTGTTGTCCACGAAGACGAATGCCTCGCCAATATGCTGCCGATATGGTTGCACTATCGGTCGGAGGATAGCATTCACGTATCGTGCAGCCGTTATGGCGCCTTCCATGACCACCAGCAGCGTACGTCGGCCCCACATAATGCCACCCAAAACAGCAGGTAACCTCCACCTTGCTACACTCGCTGGACAGTGTGTCTAAGGCGTTCAGCCTGACGTGGTTGCCTCCAGACGATTGTCTGGTTGAAGGCTGAAGGCATATGCGACCCTCATCGGTGAAGAGAACGTGATGCCAATCCTGAGCGGTCCATTCTGCATGTGTTGGGCCCATCTGTAGCGCGCTGCATGGTGTCGTGGTTACAAAGATGGACCTCGCCATGGACGTCAGGAGTGACGTTGCGCATCATGCTGCCTATTGCGCACAGTTGATCTCGTAACACGACGTCTTGTGGCTGCACAAAAAGCATTATTCAGCATTGTGGCGTTGTTCTCAGGGTTCGTCCGAGCCATGATCCGTAGGTAGCGGTCATCCACTTCAGTAGTAGCCCTTGGGTGGCCTGAGCGAGGCATGTCATCGACAGTTCCTGTCTCTCTGTACCTCCTCAATGTCCGAACAACATCGCTTTGGTTCACTCCGACACGGCTGGCTTCCCGTGTTGAGAGCCCTTCCTGGCACAAAGTAACAATGCGGACGCGATCGAACCACGGCATTGACCGTCTAGGCATGGTTGAACTACTGACAACACCTCCTTCTTGGTGGAATGACTGGAACTGATCGGCTGTCGGACCCCCTCCGTCTAATAGGCGCTGCTCATGCATGGTTGTTTACATCTTTGGGCGGGTTTAGTGATACCTCTGACAGTAAAAGGGACTGTGTCTGTGATACAATATCCGCAATCAACGTGTAACTTTAGGTGTTCTGGAAACCGGGGTGATGCAAAACGTTTTTTGATGTGTTTACATACTGATACATGATGTCTGATGTCGGACACGTCCAACAGAACAGGCACAATATATCAATACACTAGGAGGACATTCTGAGTGATATGCATTTCCGGCGTTACAACATGACCGACAGAACAGACCATTTCACCTGTGAAACCTGCGAAATGAAAAAGGATTTGTCCTACTATCGTTTGCGATAAGATAGGTTTCTATTGTTCATCTCGAGGCAACTTACAAAGAGCAATGCAAAACGAACACTACAAAGCTCGCCACACATTGCCGTCAAACAAAAAACTTGACGACGTCTTCTTGTGTCTAGTGCATCTTGCGCAATGTGAATGAACGGCTGTCGTAAGAGTGTCGCATGTATGAGGATCTTCAAAACGCCTTAGGCCATTTCTTTCGTCGGTGACAGAGTTCTACAACGATGGTACGGCGAGCGCTATAAGGTCGTGGAAAATGGTAAAAATTTTATGCGTATGGCAAACGGTCGTTTCATGTTTTTCATATTTCTTACCAAATAGTGGAAGATACCTTTCGAGTAGTTCTCGTACAAATTAAAGTCTTATGGCTGCCCATATGGTGCAAACCTCTTAAAATCTGACGGGACGTCAGCCGCTTAGGTTTCAATGTCGCTACATATTTAGTCACCTAGTTCCTCATTTGCTATCACGAAACTGAATTAACCCTGTCCCACACTTTCCTATAGCAGAAAAGTCTGAGTTAACCATTGTGCATCGAACACAGAACCTTAGTGTCAGAAGCCAGCGACAGTAACCGCTGGTCGTCTCACAAATAGACTATACCACAACCATTCACAATATCTGGACAAAATGACACATTTCGGCCGTTTGATAAAATTCAGGAAATACGTTTTTCTCACAACTCCGCTACCTTTGTGTGAGATAGAAACGTCACGTTCAGTTCTCCTCAGACCATTCACGAGGAGCCGAGACTCTCGACCCATCTGAAGGGCTCTTTAGACTCACAGATTTACTGCCACTGGCATCGACGGCAGTATTTGTCGGCTGTATTTATTGCCTCTTAGAGCCGTTAGCCACTCGGCCTTAAATCCCTGAAGCAGTGCTTCTAACTGTTGCCAAAAAAAGATTGCACAGACCACTGCACCGCAATAATGCTTCCAGACGTCTTAGCAGCCTGGCACTCGGACTGCTCTAGGACGACGCATTTTATCAATCCAAGCACACTGTTTCAGAAACAACACTGCGACAATTGCTCTCCTATAAACTGCAGGAAACCTGCAGTAAAATGGAAAGATCTGATTGCAAAGGAAATTTCTTTTATGATTAGCTATTCAAACATCTCTTACATTTATAACAGCTAGGTAATAGTGTCTGGACAAGCCCATAAAAATTTCGCTTATTCATAAGTACAATGTCGCTCCTTGTACGGAAAGCGCATTACGTACCTTTTTTTTCTCCAACGGACACGATAGGAGAGGGGGAAACTTCACCCCATTCTAATTCCTAATTAGGAAAATAATGTATCTGAGTACCTAAAACCGCTTCCATACTCTCCAAATGATGACTCAACTACTTTGCCTGAATATATTAACCCAGTATCGTTGCTAAACTTGTCATTGTTTATAACCATCTAATGATGTACAAATACTCACAAAATTACTACCGTACGCTTCTCCAATAGGAAATAAAACATTGTATTTTTCTCGTTATAGGATTTGTTTTCCGTGATATATTTCGTCACAATAGGTAGAAACAATTTTTAAGCATAAGGTTTATTTTGTTGTATTAATTCTATTTGATTTCCTCTTCTGTATGCTTCACAGTAAATACTGAGCCAATTTACTTACACACGAGCTCCTCTTTCTCATTACGAAGTGAACTGTGCTGAAATATACATCGTTTTAGTGTTTCTCTATACAGGAAGTCTTGTTTTTTTACGATGCGTATCAGCGTTTATTTTTTGGCGGTCCCTCTTAAACCTTTTAGACCAAACGTTTACATCTCAAACGTAAAATCAAGTCATTCCTGGGTTCCGCACGTGTTTTCAACATATCTTTCATTTTCTCTCTCCATTATCTGTCTTCTTTGTGTCAAGTCCACTGTTTCTAAACTCAGGACTCATTGACGTTTTGCTACTCTCACATTCCCACCACCCCAGTGCGCAAATAGTGATGAAGTAAATGTGAAATCAATAAATAATAAGAGACTCAAATGGACACAGCATGCAGGAATTTATGTAAAAACAGTTGTAGTATATTGCTCGCATACTTATCAGAAGTTCTGGTTTGATAGAAAAAGGTCGAGACAATATTTGGTGTTGCGCTTACTGTGGACTTAGCGAGTGAGAAAATATGAAAATACTGCTTGTGCTTCTTGAACGCCAGGTATAACATTGCGGGTTGCACAAAGCGACTTCGGTAGGTGCAGCTGAATCACTCTGAATGCAGTCATGTCTCACCAGGAAAAAAAATCAGAAACAACGTCCCCTTCATGCGCTGACTGCAATAGTCAATTGTAATGGTGGCATCGACAACAGTCTCTGAATTGGTGAGCTCAGTGAATACATGCTACTGACGTACCGGTCTGAGGAGCTAGATGGCGAAACGAGTTTTCTCGTCCTTCTTTCCAAGGCCGCTCCTAACACGTTAGAGGATGGCATTCACGTATCGTACAGCCGTTACGGGGCCTTCCATTACCACCAGCGGCGTGCGTCAGCCCCACATAATGCCATACCAAAACAGCAGGGAACATCCACCTTGCTGCACTCACTGGACAGTATGTCTATGGATTAAACCTATACGACACACCTTAACACTGGCCCAGAAGTGGTTCGGAGCGCCATGTAATAACAGCAGTCTGCCTCTATCTGCCAGTGGAGGCACTGGTTCCCACGCTACGCCGCAGACACTGCTTGCGAGCAAAACTGAACCTGGAATGACTGATCGACGAGGACGAAACGTACAAAAATTACTAGGAGCCAGCGACACTAGGGAGTGCTGAAAATTAATGCCTTTTTAAATAAAATAAACGTTATAACCGTTCAACATCTTTATATTTCATGTCTCCATATCTGCAGACCAGTGATCTCTATACAACCTGGATGTAGAAGTCTGGTCTCTGAATATAGAACTGCAGCGTGTCTGCAAATACACGTCTTTGCATCGTCCGCTCTATTGTAGTTTGGCAAACAAATTTCCATCGGTCTGCATGTGACAAAGAATTGCAGACTGATTTCTTGTTTTGAACTTTATGTCAACATATGAAGTAATAGGCTTATGAGGGAGAGGAATTGAAAAGTATTTTCTTTTGGTGTTCTAGTGACATTTCCTAGCAGCCATGTTGTAGTTTGGCAAGAAACGAAATATGAGCATCTATGGCTGCCACGATAGAATGGCTGAAGTTCAATATCCAGGTAGCATAGAGATCACTGCTGCAGACATCTGCCACCAGAGGCCGTCGAACTGTAGAGTATAACATGGGGGTGCGTAACTATTCGGTGAGAGAGAAACAGCTCCCTGTAATCAAGTTTCGAATTTGAGGAGTTCCTGCACACTTGGAACACCCTGTTCTTGATCAAGACAATGCCAGATCACACACGAGCGCTGTGACATCTGCAATAACCCGACGTCTTTGGTTCACTGTCATCTATCGTCCTTCGTACAGTATCGATTTGGGCCCATCCGATTTTCGTCTGTTCGCAGAATTTGAAGAACACTTTCGAGGACTTCACTGTGATAGTGGTGAAGCGGTGCAAGCAGAGGTGAGGTTTTGGCTCTGTCAACAAAGTTAAATATTCCACAGTGACGGCATCAACAACCTGGTCTCTCGTTGGGAGAAATGTGCTCATCGCCAGAGTGACTATGTTGAGAAATAAATATGCAGGAACGTAGAATGTTAATAAAGTTTGTTCTATTTAAAAACCTTTATCAGTTTTCTCATAAAAACTCGGAGGCACTACTCCTACAAATGCCCTTCTAATTTGTTCGTGAAGATGCTCAGCCATTCTCATTGCTACTTTCCAATAAGCACGCACAACAGAGTGTAATATATTGCGTTCTATCAGTCAAAACTGCTTCAACCAAGCAATTTATTTGCTAGTATATGAAGTGTAGTCAAAAAATTTAATTATCACCTCAATCCGATTCGCCCTTCAGTGTGACACATTTCTCCTAATAATGGCTTAACGGAGAACGTTTGCACTTTGACTGTTTATGAAAGGTTCCTCATCGAAAATGACCTCTACATCATCCTGGAAATGCCTGGCATGGAGTGCTTTCTTCATCCGAGAAAAGAGGATTAAGTCACTAGATCCCAAGTCAGCAGAATGCAGGCGTAAAGCAAAATTTAATAGCACACAGAAGTAGCATGTGTGTTGTAGAATGAACTAAGATGATGTCGTGGAGCAACAGTTTACAATGACGTTTCGACTGACAGAATTCCGTACCCTCGTAAGCAAATTTCGATGACGCCAACTGTGGCAGTTTGCTGCTTGTTAGCATAATCTGTCAGCACCACACCACACCATTTCCAAAACAGACCATCACCTTGCCAATGATGGTTGGGACGTCGACTTTTTCGGTGGTGGTGAATCTGCGTGTTTCCACTGTATGCTTTGCTCCTTTGCATCGGGGACATAGTAATAGACGCGGCATTCGTCCTTGGTTACTAGGCGGCTAAATAATTCATCTGGAAAAGCGTAATGTTTCCGCTGATATCTCGGTTCGGCGGCCTTTGTCAATGGATGTGACCAATGAGCAGTCGCGGAATCCAGCAGGAGGCGATCTTTGCCGTGTTCAAAATGTCGTGGAAGATGTTGAAAACTGACCCATGATTGATTTTCGCATTTTTCCTCTGCCGATGTGCTACGTTACCCTGAGACAAGAGGATTTCACTGTGTACCAAGACTCCAGAAATGTACCTGCAAACAAAACAAAAATTAATTACGTAACTTTATTTTTTTGATATCATAATTGAAACTTTGACTACCCTCTTTCAATCCATACGCCTGTTCCATATGGCATCGATCGCCTTTCGAAAATCTAGGAATATAAAAGCCATTTGTTATCCCTCGCCCACTATTTGCGGTTTGGATATCGACAGCATTGACACTTTTTCTCTTTTACGAGAAGAACTGCGGAGTTAGTGGCGTGAGGGCGTTGCCCACCAAGACTGCGATACAGAGACCTTCCCTTCTGAATAGACCCTTAAGCCTTTGGCACACGGACTTTGAGTGTGCCGAATTTAACGTTCTGCTGAACGCTCAGAAACGATGCGACTTGCGCCTTCGTTTTGTGTGCCTCAACAGGGTATACGCTTCGCAGCGCTCTACAGTGGCAGTCGTCGGCTGTATCCGGGTCGTAAAGCGAACATTTGCTCCCTTTCCCATATGCTACCCATGTTTTTCTGTGTGTAGTACACATAAATAAAGGCTTCAAATCCATGAATTTGTTATCAGGTAAAAAGGAACATACCATGTCAAGTCAATAAGGACAACGGCTTATAGAAGTCCCACTACAAAGTGTGCGTTGGTAATTTACGATAATGCTGCAGATAAGAATTATTTCATCATTCTCATCTTTTAATAAAAACCCCAAGGTTATTCTTCCTATATCACTGTTGCTAATCAGTAGTAGAATGTTTACAACGCATTAAATACAAAACTTGAAACAACAAAGTGCGCCGGCCGCGGTGGTCTCGCGGTTCTAGGCGCGCAGTCCGGAACAGTGCGACTGCTACGGTAGCAGGTTCGAATCCTGCCTCGGGCATGGATGTGTGTGATGTCCTTAAGTTAGTTAGGTTTAAGTAGTTCTAAGTTCTAGGGGACTGATAACCACAGCAGTTGAGTCCCATAGTGCTCAGAGCCATTTGAGCCAACAAAGTGCAAAATATATTACCGCAAGTTGTAGAATCTGTCTTGTTGATACAGCCAATCGAATACACTCACTCCTCAGAAAGTCCGCCCCCGGTAGCTGAGTGGTCAGCGCGACAGAATGTCAATCCTAAGGGCCCGGGTTCGATTCCCTGCTGGGACGGAGATTTTCTCCGCTTAGGGACTGAGTGTTGTGTTGCCCCAATCATCATCATTTCATCCCCATCGACGCGCAGGTCGCCGAAGTGTCGTCAAATTGAAAGACTTGCACCCGGCGAACGGTCTATGGCCCTCGTCACAAGACTCCTCAGAAAGAGAGCACATATATTCACATAACATCGAATATTAAATAACATAATTTTATTACACTAATAAAAAATTATCAGAATCTATTAGAAAACACGAAAGTTAGTAAAATCATATTTGGGACTAGCGAGACACGAACCAACAACACGTCCCCGATTACCTTAGAAGTCTGCGCATTTGTTGATTACGCTACACCGACCATGAATAACTCACCATCATCCTTTCCATCTTACCGTCTCTTAAAAGCCTTTCCAGCAGATATGCTACTAACTGACATTTAATTATTGGGTTGTTGCATAACGGCGACTTTATTTACCAATAATATATTCTCCTTCGCAACAGTGTGCCAACGTTTGGATAACTTTCCGATTCCGCGACTGTAGAAATCACCTGGTTTTGAGGCGGAGAAGTTGTCGAGTCATGTTCGAAGCGCATTTCCATCCGAAAGGGAAGTACCTTGGTGGTTCTTCCATGGAGAGCGGAAAAGAAAAACATCTCAGGGCACAAGGTCAGATGAACAAGGTGAGTGATGCATGATTTCTCGACTCCTGTATACTGTTTTTCGTCAGTCTAGCGGAATGTAGACTGACGTTATCGTGGAGCACCATCAGTTCAAGCAGTATTCCTGGTCATTGTTCTTGGATTGCGTCTGCAAGACGTCTCAGTTTTTAACAGTAGATGCCAGCTCCGATTGTTACACCTTGGGAAAGCAATTAGTAGCACGACACACCGTCGCTGTTCCACCAGATGCATAGCGTTATATTCTGTGGATGCGCGCAGGGCTTTAAACGGGGTGTTTGGGCTTACTGTTCCTTATGTTAGCATAAAGACACCAATTCTACACACCACTGACGATATAAGATAGGAATGGTCGGTGCTGTTCACGAGCCAATTAATGACGACAAAGCGGAGGTGCAAATATGGTCAACCATTGATTTTTCTGTGATTTTGGCTTAGAGCATGCGGTACCCATAGGCCAGAGTTTTCAGCCTTCCCCGTTGCGTCTAGATGGCGCACGATGGCGGAATGATCACAGTTCATCATATTTGTCAGTTCTCGAGTACATTGATGTGGATAATTATGGATTAATAAAATTAAACGATCTAATCAAACCCAGAAAGTCTTCCTGAATGTGAAGAGTCACTAATGTCAAAAAAATCCTCCTCAAAACGAAAAAACCATTTTCTTGCCGTGCTCTGTCCAATTGTGTTCTCCACATACAGGACGCAAATGTTTGTGACTGCCTCTGCTGCTGTTACCCCTCTACTGAACTCAGAGAGGAAAATATGTCGGTAATGTTCCGATTTCTCCACTTGTCACTCCATTTTCTAGCGTCCACAGCTCCGCTCATTACCTACAAGTGACAAAATGACAGTACGTAAACTAAAATAGCAACAGTGAACTACAAATAAAAAATTACAGTCGATAAATAAACATATATCAACCGGAGTACCAACAAGCAAAACAAAAATACTACGAACTTATGCATCAACTAAGAGAAAAAACTGTATCAAGTACAGTGTGTTTCCGATGGATCCTCAATAATACTATCATAATACGAAAGTTAAAATAATTATTTAACCACGAAGACGACGTTCCCATCATTTTATTACAGTAAATAGTACAATTAACGACAGGTTTTCGAGAGATCTTCAACTCACTGCTGCTTACAAAAGGCATACGTACATGAGAGCTTCAACTGGAACCCAACATGGGCCCCCACGACTTTGTACTGAAGAGTGATGGCATCATGTGGCATAGGTGGCGTAATTCTATCTCATTGCTCCAAGTGCCAACCCACGTTTAGAATATCTGACATGCCAGATATTGCTCTGCAGGTTCCGAACGACTCCCCAACGTGCTTTGTCTACGCTACGACGTCATAAAGTCGGCACCGAGGCCCACGAGAAAGATAGGCCATGGCGCGTGCGTCACAGCACGTGACACTGCAGGTCTTATGAGTGCCAACAGCCGTCTTCGGAGAGGAGTAAGTAACTATTTCAGACAAGTTTAATAATTCTCGACTGCGCGTTTAAATGCATGAGAGGTCTCGACAGCAAACGACAAAGCTAAGACCTTTAGTAAGTATATTTTCAATTACATATTTTTTTCCCGTGGGCCCTGCTCGAAGCCGAGAGTTGGCGAAGTGTGATGGACAAGCCGACTGGTGTGACGTCACAAACTCGTTGCGAGGCCCGTATTTCTGGTGGGCATCTCTCGGCACGCTCAAGCTGATGACACCGCCTTCCTGGCTCTCTAGCCTACCCTTCAACGGTCCCAACGCACCCTCCAAACCCACCTTAACCAGTTCACCACTTGGTGTAACTAGTGGTTCCTCCGTCTCAACCCCTCCAAAACCCAGGCAATCATCAAAGGCCGCACCACCCGCTCCTTCCGTCTCCATGATTTCTACCTCACACATTATGGTCGTCCCATCCAACTCGCCCCCACCCTGAGAAACCTTGGCCTCACCCTCGACCCTCACCTCACCTGGACCCTTCACGTCCAGACCATTCAGCAGAAAGCTCTAACATTCTGCGTGGTGTCTGTTTGTTCTATATCGTGTCTCCCTACCACTTTCGCGCAACGACGCTCTGAGCGTGTTTTTTAGGGAATTGACTAGTTTGAACCTGGGACCTGTTGCTGGTAGGGAGACGCCAGACCACACATGACATGTAGAGTTCAGAAGAGTTCAGTGAGACTAGCGATGATATAACCAAATACTTAATGATTTCAGCGTCAGCTCCACTGCACTCCCTGTAAATTTAGTGGAAGGGGCTCAAGGCTTTCCTATTTTTAGTTAGCTGGTAAAATAACGTCGAAAACGCAGTTAAGTTTACCATTGGAAATTTTTATCTACTCACAAAACATTGTTTATAAATTGCATTATTGATAAAAGGAAATGTTTTAATACAGGATGGTAAAAACCAACTGCGTTCAACAAAAATGTGAACGAATATTCCCTGAATGGGTTTCCAAGTTCTACAATGGATCGAAGGATGACCTATGCCATATCACATCTATAATCTAGGTTTAAATTAAGTTTCATAAAAGAGAAAACTATCAAAATGGTCTACAGTGACCCTCAATTATCTTTAATTACTTATCTAACTTGTCGTAAATTATAGTGGCTGATGTGGCTTCTCAATAATTATATAACAGAAAAATCATCGCGTTTCAGATTTTAACTTACGTAGCAAATGTGAATACCATGGGCTTTAATTGACGATCGACACTAGTATTACGCAAAACGGGGCTGTAACAGATGAGACTTCTGCAGTTCTGAGTGAAGCCTTATGCGCTCAAAAATGCGGCATCGCGTGCGTTCATTACCTTGTCAGTGTTTAGGCAGCGTCAGGGCGGCGCAGCTCCTCACATCTCGCCGTCTCGGAAGCAACTCCCTCCTAACTTCTCCTTACTACAATTTACCGAAGTTGGTTTAAAAAAACTATCTGGCTGTGTTTTCATCTGACCAATCAGGGCCTCAATGTTAACCTTAAGCTCCGCCTACAAAAATTCTGTCCATCCAATGAGAAACGTTATACTTTTCGTGGTGGGGCAATGTTTTTAAAGTTTGCAACGTAACAGAGACGCGAAAAAGTCTCACGCTAAAACTTGCGGCTGGGGTGGCCCTTTTAGTGTTATCGTAAGATCTATACTGTTCTTCTGGAGGGCTCTAGCTTTTAACATGGGCTGGGGGGTGGTCCTAGCGGTTATCTGGCGACGTGGGTGTCCGTCCCTTATCGTAGGGCATTCTAGCTTAACACGGTTCTGCTCTTGGCTTCTGTTCTCGTTTCTCCCCTCGCAACTGCGTCTGTCTCACGGTGGGAAGGTATGACATGCATTTAGGCATTCTTGTGTTAGTCTGTGGTATTCCATTTGCTCACTCGTTACTCGATTTATTCGGAGCTATGTGACATACTACTGGATTTGCTTATCATGTCAGGGCTATCATGGAAGGTGTTGGATTTGCCTGACACCTTACAAAGCCCATTCCCACCTCCACCTCATGAAACTCCTGTCTGGCCCTACATGGGGATTGCATCCTTCCACCATCCTCTACACCTACAAATCCCTCATTCATCCTATCCTGTTATACCAGCATTGCCTGGATCTCCGCACCCACCCGCTTTTACAAGGCCCTCCAAATCCCTGAACGCCATGCACACCACCTTGCCTTCCATATCCGCCTTCCTTCCCCCACACGGCTCCTGTATGAACTCATCCCCTTCCCCCACCTCCCCCTGTTCCTCCAACATCTCCGCATCCTTTACATTGTCCGTAAGCTTGATCCCCCCCACCCCCTGGTTTCCTCCTTCCTCTCCACCCTCCACCCGTTGCCGTGCCTCTATCGCTGTATCCCTCGCTCTCTCCACCTCCACACCCTCCATCTCCTTCATCAGTGCAATTTCCAGCACCTCCCTCTCCCGAATGATGAACTTCGCTGTGACATATACCCTTCCTTTCAACTATAACCTGACCTTGTTCCCCACTCCCACTTTTTTCCTCTACCCTCCTTCTCCCTCGAGAGGATTTTCCTCCTCCCCACCCTCCCCCCTGAGCCTCTGCCCCCGTCTTTGCCTCTTTCCCTCCCACGTCCCTCCCTACCTGGCCCTCTCGGGCGCGCCCCCTACCCATCCCCCCTCTCTTCCCCTGCCTCCCTTTTTCCCCTTCTCCTTCATCTCCTTACGCCTGGCAGATGCTCCGTTTTGATCATCGTGCCACGTCAGTGTTGTGTTTAGTGCTGTTTCTCCTGTGCATCGAGAGGTGCGATTTTAATTGTTTGCTGGCCGTGTATTTAGTGTTACTGTCAGTGTTTATTATGTGTTTCGCCATCCATTGATACTTTAATGCTCCAGTCACACTGCGCCTTGTTTCTTTTAATTGTCCCAGTGTGTGGTTTTTTGTGTGTTACTTTTTTACGGATTTTATCTCCATTTTACAAAAAATGGTTCAAATGGCTCTGAGCACTATGGGACTTAACATCTATGGTCATCAGTCCCCTAGAACTTAGAACTACTTAAACCTAACTAACCTAAGGACAGCACACAACACCCAGCCATCATGAGGCAGAGAAAATCTCCATTTTACAGTCGCCCCCTTTTTTGTCTATTGTCTTCCATGATGTTCCCTCTTTTTTGTATCTATGTTCACCGTGTTTTCTCCTTCGTAATTTTTTTAAATGTCTTCTATTGTTTGTTCTATGTCTTTTGGCTGAAGAGCAGCGCATATGCTGCTGCCAGCCCGCCCCGATGGGGAATTGAAAGACAATAAAGGAAAAATAATCGGCACGCTCAACGCTCGAATGCACGTTCCGTGTGCCGGCGGCTTTGAGACGGACAGCGCCGGCCCCGCCTGCGTTATCTGCCGCTGCAGGCGCAGCGCCATCAGTCTAGCACGGCAGGTCCGGGCGCTGCCTGTATGACGTCCAGCTCCGCCGCCATCAGTCTTCGTCCGCCGCCGCGCAGCGCAGCGCCTTGCGATTGCTTTCATGTCAGCCTGCCCGCTCCGGATATGGCTTTACGTGTCGCCTGATGGCCGCGCAGCCAGCGGTCGGGACTAACGGCCACAACAAAAGACGACCCACCGTAGATTATACGGCAACCTAACAACTTCAGTTTACGAATATCGGGAAGTTCACTAGAAACTTGATCTTGACAGCATGTCATATCGCACCGATAATACTCCATGACGAAAACATGATACGACTAGAAATAACAGCCAGAGAGTTGCAAATTAAAGGTCTATTTAACCCTTACCATAGTTTACACAAATATACGAGGGTTGTCCAGAAAGTAAGTTCCGATCGGTCGCAAAATGGAAACCACAATGAAGACCGGAAACGTTTTATTTGCAACAGTTAGGTACACCTTCCACCTACTTCTCTACATAGTCCCCGCTCCAACTTCGATTGTTATAGTGTTGTATGAACTTTCCAATATCCTCGACATAGAAACAACCGCCTGTGCTTTCGGCCAGTTATCTGCACTTGTCTGTAGCTCGTTGTGTGTGGAAAAAATTTGTCTTCATAGCCAGCGGTTCTTGTGAGCAGAGATGAGACTCAGGAGGAGCCAATTACGGACTGTATTGTGGGTGATGAAACACTTCTCATCGGAAACGCTGCAGGAACGTCTTCATTACCCCTGCAGCGTACGGCCGACAATTGGCCTGAAGAAGGAAAAAATGGCTCTGAGTACTATGGGACTTAACATCTGAGGTCATCAGTTCCCTAGAACTTAGAACTACTTAAACCTAATTAACCTAAGGACATCACACACATCCATGCACAAGGCAGGATTCGAACCTGCGACCGTAGCGGTCTCGCGGTTCCAGACTGAAGCGCCTAGAACCGCTCGGCCACTCCGGCCAGCCATGAAGAAGGAAATGCTCGACAGTTGCGTTATGTGGTTTGCATGACACAGTTAAATCTCTAACCAGGCCTTTATACTTGGCGGGAGACGCTATTCCCTACGCATCTTTACGTGCGCACTGTTCACTCAAAACCGAAAAGAGCGATGCGACACGATCGACGGGCATACTAGAGACACTGCCCAACACATCTGTGCAAAGCCTTACCGTATTTTCCGAGTGGTTTCCATTTCGAGACAGAACGGAACTTACTTTCTGGACAACCCTCGTAAATTCATTTTCTTCAGAAGGAGAATGGACGAATTGAACAAATTGTTACAAATTAGTTACGAATTTCAAGCAGTGAAGGAACCAAATTCAGTAAGTTACAATTAAAAGGATTTTTAGAAGAGTACACTCACACGTAAAATTACACACTGAAATAAACGGGACCCTAGACTTAGAACTAGTTAAACCTAGCTAACCTAAGGACATCACACACATCCATGCCCGAGGCAGGATTCGAACCTGCGACCATAGCAGCAGCGCGGTTCCGGACTGAAGCGTCTTGAACCGCTCGGCCACAGCAGCCGGCTGATGTTGAAGTCATAAGACTCTTGTCCAGTACTCGGTGCACGCCACCCACAAATATCAACAATTAAAATACGTAACTGAAAGTAGTAGCGTAATGCTGTCGGGCTGTGTTGCAAACTTTAAAATAAAACGCACGTGAAGTTGTATCCAGCAGACATTTACTGCGACAAGCTAATGAGAGGAGCCGACGGACAAATACACTCCTGGAAATTGAAATAAGAACACCGTGAATTCATTGTCCCAGGAAGGGGAAACTTTATTGACACATTCCTGGGGTCAGATACATCACATGATCACACTGACAGAACCACAGGCACATAGACACAGGCAACAGAGCATGCACAATGTCGGCACTAGTACAGTGTATATCCACCTTTCGCAGCAATGCAGGCTGGATGTAGTCCTGAGGAACGGCTTGCCATGCCATTTCCACCTGGCGCCTCAGTTGGACCAGCGTTCGTGCTGGACGTGCAGACCGCGTGAGACGACGCTTCATCCAGTCCCAAACATGTTCAATGGGGGACAGATCCGAAGATCTTGCTGGCCAGTGTAGTTGACTTACACCTTCTAGAGCACGTTGGGTGGCACGGGATACATGCGGACGTGCATTGTCCTGTTGGAACAGCAAGTTCCCTTGCCGGTCTAGGAATGGTAGAACGATGGGTTCGATGACGGTTTGGATGTACCGTGCACTATTCAGTGTCCCCTCAACGATCACCAGTGGTGTACGGCCAGTGTAGGAGATCGCTCCTCACGCCATGATGCCGGGTGTTGGCCCTGTGTGCCTCGGTCGTATGCAGTCCTGATTGTGGCGCTCACCTGCACGGCGCCAAACACGCATACGACCATCATTGGCACCAAGGCAGAAGCGACTCTCATCGCTGAAGACGACACGTCTCCATTCGTCCCTCCATTCACGCCTGTCGCGACACCACTGGAGACGGGCTGCACGATGTTGGGGCGTTAGCGGAAGACGGCCTAACGGTGTGCGGGACCGTAGCCCAGCTTCATGGAGACGGTTGCGAATGGTCCTCGCCGATACCCCAGGAGCAACAGTGTCCCTAATTTGCTGGGAAGTGGCGGTGCGGTCCCCTACGGCACTGCGTAGGATCCTACGGTCTTGGCGTGCATCCGTGCGTCGCTGCGGTCCGGTCCCAGGTCGACGGGCACGTGCACCTTCCGCCGACCACTGGCGACAACATCGATGTACTGTGGAGACCTCACGCCCCACGTGTTGAGCAATTCGGTGGTACGTCCACCCGGCCTCCCGCATGCCCACTATACGCCCTCGCTCAAAGTCCGTCAACTGCACATACGGTTCACGTCCACGCTGTCGCGGCATGCTACCAGTGTTAAAGACTGCGATGGAGCTCCGTATGCCACGGCAAACTGGCTGACACTGACGGCGGCGGTGCACAAATGCTGCGCAGCTAGCGCCATTCGACGGCCAACACCGCGGTTCCTGGTGTGTCCGCTGTGCCGTGCGTGTGATCATTGCTTGTACAGCCCTCTCGCAGTGTCCGGAGCAAGTATGGTGGGTCTGACACACCGGTGTCAATGTGTTCTTTTTTCCATTTCCAGGAGTGTGTGTGCCAGCACTGGCGATAGGTCAAGCTTGGTAGGTGGCGCTTACTACGCGAACAATGTATGCACATAGCTGCTCTGAGCAACAGATCCCTATTCACCAAATAAAACGGTTAGAAGATGAAATTAAAACAGAATGAAACTAATGAAAAAAGAAAAAATGGGGAGGGGTAGGGAAAAGGAGGGCGCTAAAGCCATATAGCATCTAAAGAACAAACATGCTCAGATAAATAATGCTAATTATTTGCATAAGCCTGCATAAAGCAGCGTGAGAAGAGCTTGTCAATAAATGTGGGAACGTGTTAAGTAACGTTATACAGGGAGTTCATTTTATCTGAAGACTATAAAGTATCTCGAAAACTGCATATCAAATCAAAAAACTTACAATTCCAATTTGTTTGTATCTTCAATGCGAGCTCCCATTTTTTTTTTATTGCAGATTACGATTCAACGGCAAAATCTACATATGTTTTGTCTGAAGCATTTCCTTCGTTTCGCGACAAATGGCGTTGTAATAGAAGGAATAGAAACGGGTACACAATCCCAACGCTGCTCACTGGCCCCAGAATATCCAATGGCACGTGGGATCCCACCTCCATGCTCGGGTAAGACAGGTCTAACGACTAGGGCAACATGCTGCATTAGTACCTGTAGTTCCTGTTCCAAAAGCACTCGATATCTGCGTAGGTTCAACGTCTGTCAAAAGAAACGGCCCAATGAGTTTGTTACCCAGGATGTCACACCACACGTTAAACGATCAAGGACGCTGATGGTCAACTTGCCGTAACCAGTGGGGATTGTCTACATTCTAGTAATGCATTTTATGCCTGTTTACGCTACCATGGCATGTGAATGTAGACTCATCGGAAAATAGTACTTCGGCAAAGAACGTGGGCTCGTTTACATTTGTTGACGTGTCCATTCACAAAACACTAAGCAGTTATGGAAATCGGCGCCATGAAGTTCTTGATCCAGTGACACATGCTATGGATGATACTTATGATGATGCAGTATTGTGACAATACTACCTACTGATTTACTGGAATCGCGATGTAACTGCCGGGCGCTTATATGTCGTTTGTGGTGCAGTGCCGGTACTACAGCTATTTCATTAGCTTCTCCCGTAACACGTTTGGTTCCGTTATTTTGCTGGTCTGCACGCTGCCATCAGACAAAGGCGTTCACACCCTAGTAAAAAAACGAACGAGAGCGAGCTTTCTCTGGAAAATGCTCTGCGCACAAGGCAACAGCAGCCTCAACATTTCCCCTACAGTCTTCGTAGTTAGGATCATTTCATTTTTTTCGTCTATGGTTGCAGCATTCGTCCACTTGCACGTCTGTTCTCCAAATGACAGGTAGGTGTGCAGGCAATAAATACTGCGCAACTATTGTACTGTTTAGAGCCGCCATCTGCTCTACGTCCACATGAAGAGTCAGCTCCAGTCGAAGTATACTACCTGTAGTTCGCTACACGGCCTCGGTGGCGCGTCGAGTAGTCCCCTGTTCGACATGGTTCAAGTTGGTTCAATTGGCTCTAACACTATGGGACTTGGCATCTGAGGTCATCAGGCCCCTTAGAACTTAGAACTACTTAAACCTAACTAACCTAAGGACATCACACGCATTCATGCCCGAGGCAGGATTCGAACCTGCGACCGTACCGGCCGCGCGGTTCCAGACTGAAGCACCTAGAACCGCTCGGTCACAGCGGCCGGCCCCTGTTCGACATGTCTGAGGAATACAACATTGCGAATGGGGTGTCCAATTAGAAATTATTAACCACTAGCCTGTCGCAGCACTGAGCTAGGGTCCGACGTGCTATTGGATAGTCAAGGACCATTGAGTAGCATGTTGTAAATTACGACTGAGTACCCGCTTCTATTCCTCCGATTACAGCGCCATCTGTAGCAAAACGAAAAAACGCTTCAGACAAAATGCATGCAGATTTTGGCGTTGAATCGTAATCTGCAATAAAAAACGAGGGTTCCCATTGGAGGTTCTAAAGTCGCCCGCCACCTCCTACGCATGGGGTGGGGTGACGCGTCGAGTGTGGTACCAATAGATGTCCTCCTCCGAGACATACAAATTGGAATTATAACTTTTTTTTGATCCGATGAGTTGTTTTCGAGATATTTCAATATCTTCCGTTAAAATAAACATCCTATATGTAGCCAATACATTTCGTAAAAGACGTTAATGTAAAAAAGGCATAAATACGTAGAGCAGTATTAATAAGCGCGTAACTAACATGAAAGAAAACATACTTCTAAGAAGGAATGCAATAGATTAAAATAATAGAAAGAAGGTGGGAGGTAGGGGGGAGTAGTAATTATAATCAATGAAGTAACGACTACTAGGAACAGTGGCCATGAATGGCAAAGCATACTATGTAAGCAAATTAAAAAACGGATGCAAGTAGCAATTTGAGGAAATCCAAGCAATACATCGATAACTGTTAGAGTAGTTAATGTATACAGAAATGCGTAGAACTGCACTGAACAATACGTACATAATCAGAAAGAAGAAGATACATAAAAAGGTACAAGAAGATTAAAATACGAAAAAAAGGGGAGTTGGAAAGGGGGGCCAAAAGGGTGTATTAAATATGAAACTATTAAAAGACAAAATGTAGCTATGCTATGAAAAATTACAAAATTGAAAGTAAGTTTCATAAATGTAAATAGAAATCCGAGGAAACTATATGACCAGTTGAATTAGATACACCAAATGCGATCATACTGACGTATGGCGTGTCGTACTGTTATTGGGCGCGTAGAATCCACGACCTACTGAAACCAGCTGGCCGAAATCTGCTACGCATCCCACAGTCACTGTGGACACTCACCTATATCTTCACAACTGTACCCTGTCGTGCGACGGACGCACTTACAACACCGCACCCAAAATGTGGAGAAACATCAGTGGGAGCTACACTAATGGCCATTAAAATTGCTACACCGAGAAGAAATGCAGATGATAAACGGGTATTCATTGGACAGATATATTATACTAGAACTGACATGTGATTACATGTTCACGCAATTTGGATGCATAGATCCTGAAAAATCAGTACCCAGAACAACCACCTCTGGCCGTAATAACGGCCTTGATACGCCTGGGCATTGAGTCAAACAGAGCTTGGATGGCGGGTACAAGTACAGCTGCCCATGCAGACGTTTTCAATTGGTGAGAGATCTGGAGAATATGCTGGCCAGGGCAGCAGTCGAATATTTTCTGTATCCAGAAAGGTCCATACAGGACCTGCAACATGCGGTCGTGCATTATCCTGCTGAAATGTAGGGTTTCGCAGGGATTGAATGAAGGGTAGAGCCACGGGTCGTAACACATCTGAAATGTAACGTCCACTGCTCAAAGTGCCGTCAATGCGAACAAGAGGTGACTGAGACGTGTAACCAATGGCACCCCATACCATCACGCCGGGTGATACGCCAGCATGGCGATGACGAATACAAGCCTCCAATGTGCGTTCACCGCGATGTCACCAAACACGGATGCGACCATCATGATGCTGTAAACAGAACCTGGGTTCATCCGAAAAAATGACGTTTTTCCATTCGTGTACCCAGGTTCGTCGTTGAGTACACCATCGCAGGCGCTCCTGTCTGTGATGCAGCGTCAAGGGTAACCGCAGCCATGGTCTCCGAGCTGATAGTCCATGCTGCTGCAAACGTCGTCGAACTGTTCATGCAGATGGTTGTTGTCTTGCAAACGTCCCCATCTGTTGACTCAGGGATCGAGACGTGGCTGCACGATCCGGTTCAAATGGCTCTGAGCACTATGGGACTTAACATCTGAGGTCATCAGTCCCCTAGAACTTAGAACTACGTAAACCTAACTAAACTAAGGACAACTCACACATCCATGCCGGAGGCAGGATTCGAACCTGCGACCGTAGCGGTCGCGCGGTTCCAGTGCACGATCCGTTACAGCCATGCGGATAAGATGCCTTTCATCTCTACTCCTAGTGATACAAGGCCGCTGGGATGCAGCACGGCGTTCCGTATTACTCTCCTGAACCCACCGATTCCATATTCTGCTAACAGTCATTGGGTCTCGACCAACGCGAGCAGTAATGTCGCGATACGATAAACCGCAATCGCGATAGGCTACAACCGGACCTTTATCAAAGTCGGAAACGTGATGGTACGCATTTCTCCTCCTTACACGAGGCATCACAACAACGTTTCATCAGGCAACGCCGACCAACTGCTGTTTGTGTATGAGAAATCGCTTGGAAACTTTCCTCTTGTCAGCACGTTGTAGGTGTCACCACTGGCGCCAACCTTGTGCGAATGCTCTGAAAAGCTAATCATTTGCATATCACAGCATCTTCTTTCTGTCGGTTAAATTTCACGTCTGTAGCACGTCATCTTCGTGGTGTAGCAATTTTAATGGCCAGTATCTGAAGGCCTCTACAGGTGTCCCAACCGGAAAAAAATAGTCTTGAAACGGCTGAATAGTGCTTTTATTAAAGCTGTCCCAGTCAGCATATACTACAGAACAGCGAAACTGGCGGCTGGGGCCTCACGTATAGAAGGCACCTCATCCTCTGTTTCTGCGTACGTCCCCCACTTGTGTTCTCTCCGTATAACTCACTCGTCAGAATTCTGAAGCCTTCTGTCCGAAGTCCCGGGCTTGTTTCGCCAAACTCGGTAAACTAAGCCACTAAACTATGCTTTCTAGCAGATCTATTCACGATGCATTGCGAGGTACTCTCTTTGAAATGACATTATTTTCGAAATTTGCGACAGCACACTGCAATAAACATTTTACAGCAGAAGCGGACAATGATTTCTTTCAAACATTATACTGTATTATGGCTGTGAAACCAGTAGTGAAGAAAATATCTGAAAATACTGTAGTGAAATAGCAGCCATAGTTATATTTTTTACCCTTTCCACATTGATGTAGTCTCATGTGATTTATAAGACGTATTACAGTAAAATGTTCTATTATTGCTCATCTGTTGAATTATAAAGCTCCTTCAGTTTTGACTGCGTGAACCTTTGAGCCTTCCTTAGCTCTGAATATCAGCTTTAACCGCGGTACAAACAGGAAGACACGGGTCATTTGTTTCCCATAATAAAAATGAACAGAAATGCCAGGACGTCAGAATACTCCCGGAAGCTTTTCTACCCCATATTGATATTTTTTAGGGAGGAGGGAGAAAGAAAAGACGATAGGAACTGGAGCGAAGACAAGTGAAAGCGCTTACGGCTACGCGCTGAAACTCGCACCTCACTTTGCAAACGTACTACACATCTGCGCAGGGAACGCATAAGCGAATGATTGGTAACGATAAAGTAACAAAACAGCTCCAGTGGCGAAATCAATAACGTGCGTGTTGCCACATAAATCCTGTCGACGGTAGGTATTTGTTTGGCAATCATTGCTTCTTATCATCCTAGCTGGACGGCACCTGTCGCAACAACGTGCACTTGGAGTCACAATGCCGTGCGATCCAATCACGGATCGATACGTTCTTCCACGTAGTTCTTACCTTCAATACAATTTACGAGTGACGTAACCTGAGTTTTGTAAAAAGCAGTTAAGCTTCACAGATGACCTCAGGGAAGACGGAACTTCTTTCCCTACTGTCTTTAATACTTGCTTTAATACAGTACGTAGAACTTACATGCAGAACTGCAGTTCGTGGCCACAGTTTCTGCCAGAAACTGGCGTTTGTTAGGCGCACAAGTCCTGCTAGACCGTTGATTCCCTCCCCACAAACAGTGTCAACCAGTGGCATCCCACCAGCCCAAATGTTTTGCTCACATATCAATAGTCTATATAACCGTCCCTCTTTATCGCTATTTTTTTGAGTTATGCACTTAATGTGTTTCGGCCACTGCGATCATCAGAATCACATTACAAATACGATATAGCAGTGCCTGTGTTGTTCTGATTACGATGCCAAGTTGCTTTGGTCGTGCATGCGTGTCCAAAGGAACAGGCGCTACGGCGGCCACAGCCGTTACGAACCACATCAAACGAATTCACTGTTGCGAATAAGGACTACCATCAGCGTAGTATGGAATAACGGCAATGAAAATTTGTGCCAGACCAGGACTCGAACCCGGGAAATCCGCAATGTTGACGACAGACGAAGTTTGGGTCTGGCCGCGGGTCGTGCGCGGAAAGCGAAATAGTGAGGCGACCGTTCGCGATAAGCGGGAAATCCGGGCTCGAGTCCCGGTGCGACACAATTTTTCATGGTCGTCATTCCATTATACAGCTGATTGTAGTCCTATTCGCAATTGCGAATTCATTTAATGTGTCACATTTTAAATGTCGATGTACTGGTCTTGTCAGTTCTCATGAGTTACAAGGGGTGTTCAATAAGTAACGCAGAACACATTTTTTCTGAAAGCAGGTTGGTTTTATTCAGGATACCAGTACACCATATTATTTCACACTCTTTTCGCTGCAAAAAGATAATCTCCGTTCAATCTGACGGCCTTAGGCCACCTTAGTGGTAGGGCCTATATGCATGCATGGTACCACTCTACACACGTCTTGACGCATCGATAACCCGCCCTTCATTCACGTAGTGCTTCACACTGAGTAGATCCCTTATCAGGCCGAATACGTGGGAGTCGGAAGGAGCGAGATCTGTGCTGTAGGTTAGATGAGGAAGAACAGTCCATTGAAGTTTTGTGAGCTCCTCTCGGCTGTGCCGAATTGTGTGAGGCCTTGCGTTAGCATGGAGAAGGAGAAGTTCGTTTCCATTTTTTTCGCGACGAACACATTGAAGTCGTTTCTTCAATTTCCTGAGTGTAGCATAATACATATCAGGGCTGATCGTTACACCATGAGGGAGGCTATTAAACAGAATAACCCCTTCAGAATCCCAGAAGACGGTCACCACGACTTTCCCAATTGCGGGTGAGGGTTTGAACATTTTTACAGAAGAGTGGAGACTTCTAACACGCAAACAATTCTGCACAGATGGTCCTCCGTTGCTTTATATGGTCTTCTTTTAGGTGGCGAGGAATGCAGCATGCACACGCATTTGAGTACCCCAATTAGTGGACGAGTGCGTCAGCACTACCAGCAGAGACGTCCAGTGGGGCAGTGTGACGTTTGGTTGCGATTCTTCTATCAACTTGAATGAGAGTGTCCGCACGTTCCAACACTGCAGGTGTCACAGCTGTGCGTGGCCGGCAGCCACGCGGGAGATCAGACAGGCTTGCGCGACCTTGTTGCGATCATGACAGACGCCTCGCCGAATGACACTCCCAGGACTCCGTAGACATTCCGCAAACTGCTCTGAATATCTGCGATGCTCTGGTTTTCCGACAGAAGCAACTCAGTGACAGCTCTCTGCTTGGAACGCACCCCCGTAACACACGCCATTCTGAAGGCTACTTATAGCGCCATCTGCTATCGGAACTTCATGAGACTATAGGGGCTGAAGCGGGAATATACCACGACGTTTCTCAACAAATTCTGCATTTTTTCAAACGAAACTGGTTGAGAGAAAAAGATGTATTGCATTACTTATTGAACGCCCCTTGAAGATGAGCATTGACCGATATAGTGTATCTAGATTTTAAATGTGATTCTGATGACGGCTAACAGCCAAAACGCAGTAAGATGCATTGTTGTTGTTGTGGTCTTCAGTCCTGAGACTGCGTTGATGCAGCTCTCCATGCTCCTCTATCCTGTGCAACCTTCTTCTTCTCCCAGTACTTACTGCAACCTACATGCTTCTAAATCTGCTTAGTGTATTCATCTCTTGGTCTCCCTCTACGATTTTTACCCTCCATTCTGCCCTCCAATGCTAAATTTGTGATCCCTTGATGCCTCATAACATGTCCTGCCAACCGGTCCCTTCTTCTTGTCAACTTGTGCCGCAAACTTCTCTTCTTCCCAATTCTATTCAATACCTCCTCATTAGTTATGTGATCTACCCATCTAATCTTCAGCATTCTTTTGTAGCACCACATTTAGAAAGCTTCTATTCTCTTCTTGTCCAAACTATTTATCGTCCATGTTTCACTTCCATACATGGCTACGCTCCATACAAATACTTTCAGAAACGACTTCCTCACACTTTAATCTATACTCGATGTTAACAAATTTCTCTTCTTCAGAAACGCTTTCCTTGCCATTGCCAGTCTACATTTTATATCCTCTCTACTTCGACCATCATCAGTTATTTTGCTCCCCAAATAGCAAAACTCCTTTACTACTTTAAGTGTCTCATTTCCTAATCTAATTCCCTCAGCATCATCCGACTTAATTCGACTACATTCCATTATCCTCGTTTTGCTTTTGTTGATGTTCATCTTATATCCTCCTTTCAAGACACTGTCCATTCCGTTCAACTGCTCTTACTTTTAATAAAAATAGCGATTAAGACGGATAATTATACTGTCAGGTGATAACGACCGCGGACTAGTATTACTATTTCATGTCATTTATAGGCACATGTCAGTGTTTGATCTATACGTTCAACCTGTGAACCAGAGTTCACAACGTATTTGAAAGCAATCACGATAGCTTGTATTCAAAGTCGTGGTATTCTTAGTTGTCCGTTCTGTTCCATTACACAACCTAACGGGTTACAGTATCCCAATATTACCATGTGGTGACCCCTCCTGGAACGCACTCCACGGTACACCGAAACCAATAAGGCGCTACCCTGAATAAGATTACTCAATGACGTCCACAATCCAAGCAAACTGGTAGCAGCGCGCAAGTTTAACTTGACAGAATCACTCTTCTGGCTGGTTTAAAGCGGCGCGGCACGATTTCTTACCCTGTGCTAATCTCTTGACATCATAGTAGCACTTACAGCCAATGCCAGTTCTTTGTCGAATGTATTCCCGTGATGCTGTCGTCCTCTATGCCACCCTACGGTACAGTGGTAGTTATTCACTGATACGTATCGTATCATCCTACCCGCTCTTCCGGAGTTTTCCACGTATTCCTTTTCTCATCGGTTCAGTGGTTAATCATATTTTCTGCATTTTTGTGTAACACCACAAGTCAAACACTTCGATTTTCTTTTCCGGCAGTCCGAGATTCACTTCGACAATGACGTCTTCCAGAAATAAACTTTCAGAAATTTCTTTCCTACTGTAAGGCCTCTGATACTGACAGACAACTTTAGGACGAAAACGTTCTTTTCGAATGTGCTTATTCTGTTTCTTAAGGCCTTGTCGGTTATACTTCATCGAGGTCCCGAGGTATCACAGTTCTTTGAGCTTCTCTGCTACGTGATCCCCACTTTTGATGCTAAGTTTATCGCTAATCCTATTATTTAGTACCTTCGTCTTACTACGGTTTAATCTCTGTCCATATTCTGTGCTCAGTGGACTGTCAATTCCATTCAGTAGGTCTCTAATTCTGTCAAAATTTTATAGAGGATGGTAATGTCATTCACACCCTTTCTCTTTGAATTGTTATTGCATTCCTAAACAATTATTTTCTTTACATGAAATGTTTTCACAGTTGCGAATATCAACAACTATCAACTGTATAACGGAATGACGACTGTAAAAATTTGTGCTGGACCTGGGCTCGGACCCGGATTTCCCGTTTTACGCGTGCGGCCGCCTTACCCGCTTATTTGGCTATCCGCTCACGACCCGGCCAGACACAAACTTCCATATGTCGTCGTTTCTGCACCACAACATGTACTTGTACACACGTTATGTAATTTCCATACAAGGGAGGACATTTTGATTGAAAGTCGCCGCCCGGTATCGAGGGATGAATACGATACTGCAGTGCTTGCGTCATTAAGAAGAGTGATGCAATTTTGCTTCGGGCATGCATTTCCTTTCCTTCGTTTATTCTTCAATACAATGATTGAGCAATGGAGAACAGAGACTGCATCCCCACCGTCCGTTCCTTTAAATCCGAGCACTTCTCTTTTGATATTCGATTTTTTGTGTTCCCTTTTGATTCATGTACCTATTTTTCTGAAGAGTTCAGTCATATTTCTCCACATTACATGGACTAAATATTTTTGTTTTAGGTCGACTAATCCTACAAATGAGTATTACTTCCATTATCAAACTAAACGTCATAATTGTTTCTCAGGTGCATTTGCTTTCTTAAGATAATCATTCAACTGATTTTCAGTTTTCTGTTCCACTGTTTTGTGGTTTTTTTTTGTTCTTCTTCTTCTTCTTCTGGCAAACCATATACATGAGCCATCAATGTGATCATACGACAGTTGTCACATTCAGCTACCCTTGCTATCTTTTGGAATGTGTTAAAGTTCTCCGAAGAACCGTTACTGTTTCTCCAGACACATAAATCCGAATAATCGTTTGGTTATGACTTCCCCCAACGATTTTATAAATCCGAAGGAATGTTATTTTTCCTTCCGTCTTGTTTGATTATAAGTCTTCCAAAGTCAACAGCTATGTCCGCAGGAGAATTCTAAACTCATGGAACGAGGTTGTGTTATTTCCCTTTCGATTTTTCGCCGTCTCGGTAATTGGTTCTTTCAAAGTTTTTGGAGAGAAAACAGAACATGAAATGTATCTATTTTTACATTCAAATATGCGATGGTGTTTTTATAGATCTTATAAATTTTCCCCGAGACCTTTAAGTCTCATCTTTATCTACGATAATGACGCAAGGTGAAGAACTGAATTAAAATTTGTGCCACGGCCGGGCCGCGAGCCCAGGTTCGAGTCCTGGGGGGGCACGAATTTTAATTCAGTTCTTCACCTTGCATCATTATCGTAGCGATGGTGTTTATTTACAATGCAACATCGTTCTGGTACCAGAAGACCCAGCTCGTACACGCCATCGATACGAAAAAGTGAATACTACATAACACAAAGGGATATTTCAAATACAACAACTGTGTACACTGAGATTGCTTTTACAAAGCCGGAATGTAAACTCACGGTGACAGTGATAGCCGCTGGGCGCTATCAATAAAAATGCACACTCGAGTGAGCCAAAAATTTAATACGAAAATGCTACTGCCTACACCAGCTATATGTAATGACTGCGTACGCCAGCTATATGTAATCGAAATGCACAGATTTTTCTGATGGACTGACTTATTTGGCCAGGAGTGAGAGCCTGCTTAATGTTTTGATTCTATAGCAGAAATCGAAAATCAACAGATTGATTTACGATTTTTAATGTCAATCATTTATGGTCATCATTGAAATCGCAGCCGGCCGCGGTGGTCTAGCGGTTCTAGGCGCTCAGTCCGGAACCGCGCGACTGCTTCGGTCGCAATTTCGAATCCTGCCTCGGGCATGGATGTGTGTGATGTCCTTAGGTTAGTTAGGTTTGAGTAGTTCTAAGTTCTATGGGACTGATGACCACAGATGTTAAGTCCCATAGTGCTCAGAGCCATTTTTGAAATCGCAATTTTCACTATGGTGATAATGCAGCTAGTGTTAAAGCAATATTTCCTGCTCTGTCAGAGACAGCAAAGGACTTGGAAGAGCAGTTGAATGGATTGGACAGTGTCTTGAAAGGAGGGTATAAGATGAACATCAACAAAAGCAAAACGAGGATAATGGAAAGTAGTCGAATTAAATCAGGTGATGCTGAGGTAATTAGATTAGGAAATGAGACACTTAAAGTAGTAAAGCAGTTTTGCTATTTGGGGAGCAAAATAACTGATGATGGTCGAAGTAAAGAGGACATAAAATGTAGACAGGCCTTGGCAAGGAAAGCGTTTCTGAAGAAGAGAAATTTGTTAGCATCGAGTATACATTTAAGTGTCAGGAAGTCGTTTCTGAAAGTATTTGTATGGAGTGTAGCCCTGTATGGAAGTGAAACATGGACAATAAATAGTTTAGACAAGAAGAGAATAGAAGCTTTCTAAATGTGGTGCTACAGAAGAATGCTGAAGATTAGATGGATAGATCACATAACCAATGAGGAGGTATTGAATAGAATTGGGGAGAAGAGGAGTTTGTGGCACAACTTGACTAGAAGAAGGGATCGGTTGGTAGGACATGTCCTGAGGCATCAAGGGATCACAAATTTGGTGCTTGAGGGAAGCGTGGAGGGTAAAAATCGTAGAGGGAAACCAAGAGATGAACACACTAAGCAGATTCAGAAGGATGTAGGCTGCAGTAGGTACTGGGAGATGAAGAAGCTTGTACAGGATAGAGTAGCATGGAGAGCTGCATCAAACCAGTCTCAAGGCTGAAGACCACAACTACAACAATGGAAGTACCATACAAAATTAATTTTAATAATGCTTTAATTTCTTAGGCCTCCACTAAGGGTCAGCACAAAAAGTTATAAATCTCGAAACCTTTTTAACCAGTATTTCTTTCGCTGATGAATTCTTTGTTGTCTAAACACCAGTGTAACAAAATGTTCGTTTTATATAGTTCATACTCTTTGGCGCTGCGTATCAGCTCTTCAGAAATGTAACCTAAATCACCTATATCTCAACTTAGAAACGAGGAGAAAGTCTGTTCGTTTGTTACACGAACCGTATTGGCTACCGACTAAAGTGATTTACAAAACCTGAAAAATTTAGCAAGACAGTGGTGATTCCAGACCAACTTACATTGAATATGTCCCAGCAGAGTATCACTGATCAAAAAACTTGCCTTAGAGAATACACGACTTTATACATAAAAGTACTTTACGCACCTCTCTCTCTCTCTCTCTCTCTCTCTCTCTCTAGTTTATGCCACATCCAGTCGTAAAGTTGGTACACTAAGACGAGCGATTCCACTTCACAAATTGATGAGCATCCTGAGGAAAAATCTAAACACTGGAATCGCTTTACTATCTATCGACGATCTCGTCCGCCCGCCGTCTGTATCTGCAAGGGATGTAACCCGTCCCGACCAAAAACTCTTCCCTCAGTGTTGATCTAATGTGCTGTAGTAATAAAAGACAAAATTATAGCGCTTAGCCTTACGTGTAGAACATAAATTGGTTCTGGTATGACATACAATGTCACAAGCACAGCAAAATTTATCGAACGACGTATTTCGGAAGTCAAGCGCACGTTTTGAACTTCCCTACATCACGACAAAAGCTATGGTTACTGACGCTGATGTGCAAACTACACAAGAAATACACTTATATAATCGAACTAGTAGAACGTTTACAATTAAAAGTGAAGCCACCATTTCGTCACAATCATTTTACCAAGACCTTAGAGATTATAGTCACATTACATTCATCTTATTGTGGAAAATTTGAAAATGGATACTTGATATTCGAAATAAATTTTACTATGTATGTGATAGCTTACTACACAATCATACCGATCACAAAATTAGCTTCCCCCCCCCCCCCTACCCAATATATATCAAATTAACACGGTGGTTGGTAACGTCACTTCGAAGAGAAAGACATTCCGTAAGTTTCTCCAGATATGCCAAATCAAAGTGAAGTCGCGCAAGAGTATTAGAGCCCGTAGAACCGCCAGACTGCTGGCACATTGACTGATTCGTTTCATATACTGTTCCAAATAGTCCCAAACATTCTGTATGGGGTTAACATTGCGAGGTGCTATTGAATACCATACGATACGTCAAGCCGAGAACGTGGCTGTTTTCATCTTCGATGACAAGGGTATCCACAGCATGCTCATCCTTGAAGAAGTACGGGAGGACAAATTCTGCACACCGAAAATTTAACGTTCTGGTTCATGTTCACGGTGGACTACGATCATGGTACGAAAAATCCCTCTAAAACATCAATCACGGTCTCACCTTCGGCCTGAGCTACAAACAACACATACTGTGGGTTAACCTCCCCTTGGAACGTCATCTCCATCGAAGCATTGCATCATTTGACGAAAAAAATTGAAAAAATATAGTAAAATATTTTCTGCAATGATTTGTCTAAAAGAAATAAACGAAATAAATTAGAGAAACATTTTACGCGCCACTGAATGATGCTCGAAATCATGCACAGCAAATGAGGTGTTGATTTAGAAAGCGCTTTGTTTTTTCCTGATTGAAAGATTCTCCACGGAAAAATTTTCCAGACTGAAAAATCGTTGGAACTTTTCTACACCTTCTGGGATAGATAATAGAAATATGCCAAGACCACGTAACAGCAGACTGCACGGTCTACATTATGCACCAGACAAATATCCTCTACTGCTCTTTAAAATTCTAAGATTATTTTTATGCACCAGACAAATATCCTCTACTGTTCTTTAAAATTCTAAGATTATTTTAAGCTGCTAAAGGTAACCTCTGCAAACACATTGAAATGCACATCAGGAATTAATTCCTATTATCAAGGGGTCATACTAACAAACAAACTTTATCAAAAAATTTGTGAATGCGCAAAGTGTATTGACTGGAGACAGAAATGTGCCTGGAATTATGTCTCTGGTGTTCAGATGATTGCAAGTCGTCACGTAGACATCACGCATTCAGCGATTACACCACTCATCACCTGCATATGAAGAAAACAGGATGTAATGAAACCCAGACGGACGTTTGGGTAAAACCTTTCAGCTTTCAGTAGAAACTGACATAAAAAATTCTAACGCCTCACGACCAGAGATTAATGTCACGAAATGCAGAAATAGTTTCCGAGCAAAATACAAAGTTCATTAATAATCAACAAAAACCTCCCATTTAGAGCATATTCAGGGGAGCTCTTTTGGCAAATCTGAAACTGTTCAGTTCTTGTGTTGCACTTTTTTCGGTTGGTTGCAAAGTAGGCCTTAATTTCACTCTCAGTCATAAAAAGATGCACCCGTCAGGGGTTTTTCGAATTGATCGTAATCGGTAGATGTGATGTACATGTACAGCCAAACAAATTATTACAATTTCAGATCAACTGGATGATTCATTGAAGAGACAGTTCACAATTTAAGCAAGTCGGTAACGCATTGGTCCACCTATGGCAAGCATTTATTCGGCTTGGCATTGATTGGCAGAGTTGTTGGATGTTCTCCTGAGGGGTATCGTACCGAATTCTGTCCAATTGGTTTCTTTAGAAGGTCAAGATCCCAAATTGGCTCGAGGGCCGTGCCCCAAACGTTCTTAAGTGGTGAGAGATCCGGCGAGCTTACTGGTCAAGGTAGGGTTTGGCAAGCACGAAGTCATACCGTTCAAACACTAGTCTTCTGCGGGAGCACAGTATCATATTGAAAAGTGAGACCACGATGGCTTGCCATGAAGGGCAATAAAACAGAGCGTAGGATATGCTCTACGTACCGGCGTGCTGTAAGGGTGAGCCCTACGACAGCCGAAGGGGTCCTGCTATAAAAACAAATGGCATCCCAGATTATCACTCTTGGTTGTCAGGCTGTATGATGGACTACCGTCAGGTTGGTATCCCACACCTGTCCTGGGCTTTCCCAGAAACAGCGTCGACCTAGAATCTCACTGACTGGAGTAGAATTATCTTCATTGATGTGTCCCTCTTCGATTTGAGCCGCGACAATCAGCGGAGATGTGTCTGCAAATGGCACGGACAGGAGTCAGATACCAACCTGACTGAAGTCCGCCATACAGCCCTACAATCAAGAATGATATTCTGAGGTGCCATTACTTTTCATAGAAGGATATTTTTGGTTGTCATCCGCGCCATCCTAACAGCACGACGATTCGTCGACGTACCGTTGCCCTTCAAGGCAAGCCATCGTGGACTTACGTTTCAGCTAGGTATTGCCCACCAGCACGCGGGGAAAGTGTCTACCGCTTGTGTTCATGCTTGCTAAACCCTATATTGGCCAGCAAGATCGCCGGCTCTCTCCCAAATTGAGAACGTTTGGAGCTTTATGGGCACGGTCCTCAAATCAGCTCGGGATTTTGACGATCTAACGCGCCTAGTGGACACAATTAGGCATGATATCCCTCAGGAGGACAACAATTCTATCCATGAATACGAAACAGAATAACGGCTTTTATAAGGGCCAGAGACCGACAAACGCGTTATTGACTCCATCAATGCGTTATTGACTTTCTCATTTTGTGAAGCTCTTTCTCTTGAATAAATCATCCATTTTTCTGAAATTGTAAACATTTGTTTTTCTGAAACTTCCTGGCAGATTAAAACTGTGTGCCCGACCGAGACTCGAACTCGGGACCTTTGCCTTTCGCGGGCAAGTGCTCTACCAACTGAGCTACCGAAGCACGACTCACGCCCGGTACTCACAGCTTTACTTCTGCCAGTACCTCGTCTCCTACCTTCCAAACTTTACAGAAGCTCTCCTGCGAACCTTGCAGAACTAGCACTCCTGAAAGATTGCGGAGACATGGCTTAGCCACAGCCTGGGGGATGTTTCCAGAATGAGATTTTCACTCTGCAGCGGAGTGTGCGCTGATTTGTTTTTCTGTTCATCACATCTACCGATTCTTTTGTGGCGCATCGTTTTTTCTAGGTCTTAGTGTATGTCTCATTGACGACTATTTCACCTTTTTATTGATCTGTTTTATGTGGACAGTGTTTCGAATTACGCTCTGTAGCCATTTTCAGGAGGTACATTATTATACTGTGATAAACATTCATATTGCGTAGTATTATAATGACTCACTTGAAAACGTCACTAGAGCCTAAATCGTCATACCGCCGAAAAGGAAACAAAATAGTTGTGACGAACTTTGTGGATCATATCCGATAATCCTTATGAAAAACTTATAATGTGACATAGAATAATGGGAAGACGTAAACGCATCTCGGGATATGACTCCATGTTTGAAATATAGAAAAAAGGAAGTGCCAGTTAGGTATTGAACAGCAGTGCGAGATTTTCCCGCGCAAGAATTCAGCACATGCAGCTATGGTTGCTACTTTTAATGAGAGTGTTTATGCTCTTCCCAGAAATCAGACACCATTCTTATAACCAGTCAGGTTCAAAACAGAACACACTTCGCTGCAGAGTGAAAGATTCGTTCTGGGAATCATCCCCGAGGTTATAGTTCGTCTGTTTTTTTACAGTATCATCTCTTCCAGGAGTTCCATGCCAGCAAGGTATTATGTAGGACAAGTTCTGTTGAGTTTGTAAATAGGAGAAAGGTACTGAGGTAAGTTAAGCTGCTATGGCGGATATTGATAGCTTAGTAGGTAAGAACATTACCCACGAAAACCAAGGTTCCGTGTTCGAGTAACGGCACGACGCTTCATTTTAAACTGCCAGAAGCTGTATCAACCTTCGAGTTTTTTCTCTGCGTGGCAGAAAACTATGTCCGAGATCATCGTAAACATTCTCAGATGGTTTTGCACTGAAGAGAAAAAAAAACTGGTGCATCTGTCTAATATCGTGTAGGGACCCCGCGAGCACACAGAAGCGCCACAACACGACGTGGCGTGGATTCGCCTAATGTCTGGAGTAGTCCATAAATCTGGAAGAGTATGAGAGGGTGGAGATCTCTTCTGAACAGCACGTTGCACGGAATCCCAGATATGCTCAATAATGTTCATGTCTGGAGAGTTTGGTGGCCAGCGGAAGTGTTTAAACTCAGAAGAGTGCTCCTGCAGCGGCTCTGTAGCTATTCTCGACGTTTGAGGTGTCGCATTGTCCTGCTGGGATTGTCCAGGTCCGTCAGAATGCACAATGGACATGAACGGATGCAGGTGTTCAGACAGGACGCTTACGTACGTGTCACCTGTCAGAGTTGTATCTACACGTATCAGGGGTCCCATAGTTCTCCAACTGCACTCGCCCCATACTGTTACAGAGCCTCCACCAGCTTGAACAGTCCCCTGCTGAAACGCAGAGTCCATGGATTTATGACGTTGTCTCCATACCCATACACGTCCATCCGCTCGATACAATTTGGAACGAGACTCGTCCGACCAGGCAACATGTTTCCAGTCATCAACAGTCCAGCATCGGTGTTGACAGGCCCAGGCGAGACATAAAGCTTTGTGTCGTTCAAACATCAGGGGTACACGAGTGGACCTTCGGCTCCTAAAACTCATATCGATGATGTTTCGTTGAATGGTTTGAATGCTGACACTTGTTGATGGCCCACCACTGAAATCTGCAGCAATTTGCGGAACGGTTGCACTTCTGTCATGTTGAACGATTCTCTTCAGCCGTCGTTGGTCCCGTTATTGCAGGATCTTTTTCCAGCCGCAGTGATGTCGGAGATTTGATGTTTTACCGGATTCCTGATATTCACGGTAGCCTCGTGAAATGCTTCTACGGGAAAATCGCCACTTCATCGTTACCTCGGAGGTGCTGTGTCCCGTTGCTCCTGCGCAGACTATAACACCACGTTTAGACACACTTAAATCTTGATAACCTGCCGTTGTAGCAGTAGAAACCGATCTAACAACTGCGCCAGACTCTTGTTATATTATACAGGCATTGCCGACCGCAGCGCCGTATTCTGCTTGTTTGCATATCTCTGTAGTCGAATATGCCTGCCTATACAAATTTCTTTGGCGCTTTAGTGTATATTGGGTGAGCTAACTGGCGACTCAAATACGCACTGTCTATGGTACGATACCGACTCAAGTATGTACAAAGAGGATATTACCTGTATTGATCCGTGTAGTGACTTCCACACAGTGTCCTCGTGCAGCTCCATGAACTAGACGGACACTGCCACGTCAGACGAAACGGATGATGGATGACATCCGTCCTCGCGACTGCAGCCACTCTGTGTGCTGAACCAAGGCTCATCCGTCATCAGGACTGTCCTCCACAGGTCCGCAGCTGATGCGCACACTGCATAAACCCTGTTCCGTCCCTGTCCAGTAATTGAGTGAGTGCCGCTGTGGTCAGAACTCCCGATTTGCATTCGGTAGTAGCGGTCTGCTGAAAACCGTCTGGCTCTCCTCATTTAACTGTCTCGTTCGTTTTCTTCATCCTATTTGAGAAATAGATGACTGAATTCATTCCCCTTCTTCGCCAGTCTGAGCTTTGATTCCGTCTCTAATGACCTGAAGATTAAGCGTCATATCCTAACCTACACTGCTTCATTTATTTTTTCCATTCCATTACACGGATGGAGTCGCAATCGCCGTCCTTCGAGGACACAACGGCAAATATCCACCTGCGTGCTGCCTAGACCTGATCAGTCCTAGGTAGATCCAACTGGATGCCCGAAATTTTTTCCACAAACTGAGAACAGCAGAATGACAAATATTTAATCATAAATTCACCTCTGAAGTTGACCTGTCTCAAACTTCACAAAATCCCTCCATCGCGATTGGTACAGTGCATTTTGCCTCGGCAAACAGTCAAACGTGTAACTTGATACAACTGGAAAATAACAGCCAACCCGTAGCAGAATTAAAGGTCCTTTACCATGGTTTCGACAAATATAAATTTGTGTTCTTCAGAAGGAAAATGGACTAGAAGAATCACATACTGACAACAACAGATGTTGGAGCCACGAGGCTCATGTCTAATACAATATGTATGTCGACCACAATTATCATCTACATCTACGTCTACATATATACTCCGCTAGCCACCAAGCGGTGTGTGGCGGAGGGCACACTTAGAGCCAAAATCATATTTTCCCCCCTCTGTTCCACTCGCGGATCGCGCGAGGGAAGAACGACTGTCTGGACGCCTCAGTACGAGCTCTTATTTCTCTTATCTTTGAATATTGATCATTGCGCGATTTGAAAGTTGGTGGTAATAACATATGCTATACATCCTCGGTGAAGATCGGACTTCGGAATTTAGTGAGCAGCCCCTTCTGCTTAACGCGCCGTCTATCTGCAAGTGCGTCCCACTTCAAACTTTCAATAGTTAGAATGCATAAAGGAGGTAACAGACAAGAGCCTTTTGGCTCTAGCATCCGTTGTTGTCAACACGTGAGTCTACTTGTCCATTTTCCTTCTGAAGAAGACAAATTTATATTTGTCGAAACCGTGGTAAAGGTTTCGCAAAACTTTAATTCTGTAACGGGTTGGCTGTTATTATCCAATTCCACCAAGTTCCCAGGTGCATCGTTCCTGGAGCACAGCTATGTTTAAAATTTTTAAAACATTTAACTCACCTCTCGACGCTGAGAACACAGCACAGCCGGTGCAGTCGCGGCCGCGTAGTCCAGTGGATGCACTAGGAGCGGCGGTAGTTTCTCTTTATACACAGCATTTAGTTTCGTTTTTGGTCTCATGTGATTTTTTGAACCAGTGTGTATTTAACTGTGTTGACTAGTTTATGTTACCATATTCTGTGCTTTTGTGTGAGTCTTACTGCATTTCTTCCAGCTAACTTTGGAGTGTAGCATAAACCAGAAGTGGAATAGTAGCAGCAGTTAGACTGCTTTGTATCCATTATTTGTGGCTATTTGTATTATAGTAGTCATTTCATTTTAGTAATTGCCTGTATCTAATGGTAGTGTGTTTAGTCTGTGGAGCATGTATCTAAGTACTGCCTGCTTTTGAGAACTGAGATGTTGTGATGTCTCATGTGTAATTGAGTCTGTTGTTGTCGGGTTTCGGTATATGGCAAATGAGTGTTGGTTGTTATGAATCTTTATGGTGACGTCCAAGAAATTTAACTGTCTATTTTGCTCTTTCTCTATTTTAAAGTGTATCTTATCAAGAACAGAATTTATGTCTGTTTGTAACTGGTCAATTTTATTGTTTGGTTCATCTATAGGCACAAGATATCATACATTTGTGATTTTGATACAAAAAGGAAATGAATACTATAATACAAATAGTCACAAACAATGGATACAAAGAGAACTTTGTAACAAAGCTGAACAATAAAGTCAAGAAACAGAAAAGAACGAACACCCAACTGTCACCAACACAAGGACAAAATCACACACAAAGAAATACACAAAACACAAGAATTTAAACAGCACAAAGTGTGAAAGAAACAGAAAGTAAAAGATGGAACACAGTGACATACAATCACAAATACACACACAGAATATCCAATATTTTCAAAAAACAAGGTATAAAAATAACACACCAAACCAACAACTCAATTCAGAAATACTTCCTTAAAACAATAGGAAAAAGTGATCCGTGTCAGTAATCAGGAATATACCGACTGAAATGCAATACATGTGATGGAAGATACATAGGTCAAACCAAGAGGACATTTGGCACCGGATACAAAGAACATGCAAGAGCACGGAAGTACAGGAAAAATCACTCAACCTTTCCAAATCACTTACACCAACACCAACATAAAATTACAACCACAGACATAGACATGGAAATCATAAGGATAAACAACAACAAAAAACACATCCTCACCTTACAAGGAAACTACCACATCCAAGAAACCATAACAGAAAACAAACAACTCATAAACGATCAAATAAATTTGGCAAACCACACTCTTTAAACTGATTGACCACTTAATATAACATTAAAAGTACAAATATAACAACAGGCTCCATTTACCACTACCATTTTCTCCCAGATCTATCCCATAATGACAGTTGAGGCTCCCCCCCCCCTTTTTGGGAAAAAAACACCACCCGTCTCACTCTCTATCTACATATAAGACAATTTTGCCAACTCTCTCTCTCTCTCTCTCTCTCTCTCTCTCTCTCTCTCTCTCTCTCTCTCTCTCTCTCTCACACACACACACACACACACACACACACACACACACACACACACACACAATCGTTTCATAGGTTGCAACACTCATAACGTGAAAGAAAACAGATGAATAGGCATAAACACTGTAGCAGTGATGAATGAAAAACAGTTAAGAAAGACAATTATAACTAGTGCAGCGCAGGAAATGACGAAAAATGCAAAAACTGCAAATGTGAAATGAAGCCTTCGACATCAACCACTGCTTGCCAGAGGGGAAAGTGCAGACTGCAAAGAAACACTGTACGGAGCTTACAGACTAACTTTATAAAGGAAACACTGTTTTTAACCTACAAGAATCAAAAAACAAGTGTCAAGCGTATGTATCCAATTTACAGAATGCCACAGAAGATTCTTTGCAAATAAAAGCGAAACGCGTTTGGTGTAATTCTTTCAATTACATTGCAGTCAGCTGAAGACAGATATAACCTATAATAACTGATATTAACAGCTGCTGCAGAAGATAACCACACAAACAAACGTGTTTCACGCATTGTCGCTTGTCTGTTAGCACTGACTCTACTACGCAAACTCCACTGCTCTCGGTCGTTAAGTAAAGTCCGTCGGTCACTGCGTAGTCTGTGGTAAGAGGTAATGTCTGAAATGTGGTACCTCGGTACATTTTTGACGCTGTGGGTCTGGTAATACTGAATTCCTTAACAATTTCCGAAATGGAATACCCCATGCGTCTAGCTGCAGCTACCATTTTTACCTTCAAAGACTGTTAATTCTCGTCGTGCAGCAGGAATAACGTCGGAAACCTTTTCATATGAATCACCTGAGTACAAATGACATCTCCGCCAATGTACTGCTCTTTCATGTCTCGTGTGAGTGATACTGCCGCCAAATATATATGTGCATCTCACTATCCCATCATTTTAGTCATCTTAGTGTATATACGCAAACCTTTCTGGTGAATCAGTCATGTACAAGTGAAAATCGTATCAAAGTTCGTACAGTAGTTAACCTTCACATACAGACAGAAAGACTCATGTGTAGATGCCAACACACAATCCTTTATTTGTCCGAGAGTGAGTGCTGCCTCACGAGCCATATATCGACCAAACAAAACATAGTGCCGCGAGCAGGCTTCGCTTGCAGCATCAGGTTCAATGCACCCGCTTTTACGAGGCTTCATTGGAGCCGTGTGGCCTGCATATTACCCACGGCTGACCTACTTGGGATCCCAGCGGCTATCTGCCCTGCTAGCAGACGCTGATACATTACCTCATCAATCAATTACGACGACGTACAAGTCTTCGGCAGAAACATCCACTGACACCACCATTCAGTAGACCAGCAGTATGGAATAAGCAATATTTTAAAATCATTTATATTCATCGAGACTACTAACGAATACGTCACTGATAAGGAAAGCCATTGAAGTTCTTAGCTTCTCATGCAACAGTAAATGATGATAAAGCTGTAACCAACGGTGCAGCTGGTTTGGACATCACAGAACTGTTCTTGGCACTGAAAGCGTCGCCTGATGAACATTTTTCCGCACAAGTCACTTATCATTTAGCGCCCTTACCTCAATTTTTCCACATAAGCGACGTATCATTTGTCATGCAACAACCCCCCCCCCCCCCCTTGCTCACTGGTTCCGTCGCCACTTCCTCCCTCATACCCTCATATATTAGTTGATGTTCCTTGGACTATTGGTAAGACCTTCAGATTCACTTGCTACACTTTCTACAACGCCACGTAGGACTGAAGCCGAAAACTAACGCTTGCCTTACAAAATCTAAACTGCATATGTGGTCACAACACTTTCTGACAGAATTCCAGATGATCTCTCATCTCCACACACAGTAAAATTTCACAGCTGCTCCACAGATCTCTAAACTCTCGATACGAGAGCAGCCGTCGTAAATGGTTTAACATTCGGAGTTATAGCCAATCTGCATTGTCGTTACAGATTGACTGGCTTGCCTTGTGTCGTAAAAATGAGCGTTCCCAGTGATTCTGCCCCTGTTTTCGCTAAACACATGCCCCTAATGCCACCTCACGACAGGGCAGTTTCCATTGACTCCAGCCGGGGAAACGTACGAATACTGGCTCCTTTTCTGAGCACCTTCCTTTCAAATGTCTTGGATTCATCTCTCGCAGTCGGGTCAACAAACATTAGCAGCAATTTCAATAGCTAAAGAACTATATCTCAGATGTGGAAATGTTTCTAAGGCCATTAGGATCAAAAACGTTCTTACCATAACAGCAGGCTGTTGTCTCTAGTGATTTGGCAATGATATTTCTATATTACTCAAAGATGTACCTGATTTCTATACGCAACAGTGTTACCATTGTAAGATTCTAAATATTTTATCTGATACTGTTAGTGAATGTAGGAGTATTTGTCCCGTCAAGACTTCAGAGATGCTCCAGAACTCGACAAAGGCTTTCTTGAACAATTTTGGTATGCGATTGAAGAGGTTTAGGAAAGTTACGGAAGCTGTACATCTGGACAGATATGAGCACATTTTCCCCAGAATACGCGTACATTCTCATAGTCGTATTGTTCGCTATCAGTCAACATGTAGTCACAATTGTATATTACCACGATTGGGTGCATCAAATTTGTGGCTCGATACAAACTCGGTATGGACTGGAGTGCAACAGAGAAGAGTCATGGCGTTCTATTATCCATCTACATCTCACTTATTTTAAAGATACTTCGAGGTGAGGAACCTTTGAGGGGATGTGGCAAATTACCTCCTGTCGACCAGGAATAACAAACCAGTCAAGTTAGGCACATACCACGAAATAACTTACACATACATTAAGACTCTGATGGTGACAAATACTACGGAACCAAGTGAGTGTGAATGTGAGTGCGAAGTCCAGTACCCAATACAGGGAGTGATTCAGCTGCCCATACCGATGGGTTTCATGCAACCCACAACTTCTTCAAATGCCACCTGCGAGATTTTCATATTCTGTTGCACAGTATGAGCAAAATATTAGCCCTAGAGAAAAAATTATCAGGAACTTTTTGCAGGAAATTTAGTGTATTTAAATTTTATTCCGGGATACGATATCTGAGTTATTCATGTAAAACATGTTTGAAGCCCACTTTTGTAAGTGTGTTCTTCGTATAGTTTCCTAAAATCGGACAAGAGAGCGATACAAAAATTGGACATGGGACGGTGGTAACGATAGAACCTGAGCCAAAGTTTTGAGCAATCCTGTGCTCTACCATCTACGCTCTGAGACCAAACTACACTAATGTATCTGGCGGGCCGCTTGAATTTGCGCGCGCAACGACCTGATTGGCTAACTTCAATGGTAATTAACTTGGAAACGGCGCAACACACTGTTTTTTTAACAATTATTTCTCAGGACAACGTACCCTATAACACCCTTACAAGCTTTTGAGATCTTTACTGACCTCCCTGCATAAGGGCGTACCAATCACCCGTCTGCATTCATTCCACTTGACAATGGCCTGGGTTTGCTTGGTCGAAAACTCATAGCAATTTAACCAAATGACGAGAACATTTTTTCAGTGTTATTTCCGTGAAGCTCTTCGTCCTCAGCTGAAACCAAACTGTCAGACTCCAGGTTTTCGCCACACAGACAACGGTGCGCCAAAGCTATAAGACACAACTGCCGAGGGACCGAGTGTTGCGCACCACCAATCATAAACACTCAGACGACGCGCCATAACACTAAATGAAAGTGTCCCTCCTTCGTACACTGTACTTGGGACCGTTGTGATCAAATTTATCCGACGTGAGACCAGCCGTCAGCCATTTGAAACCTCCCTGACAGAAAACATACTCATTTGTAAGTGAATACCCAACAGAAATGCAGCCACCATAAGTATTAGCAAAGACAACATTGTCAGACGAGTGCCAAGAGATTTACGTCAAGAACTGCAGCGACGCCACGTCGCGTTTGCGAGCGGAGCCCCTTCGGCTGCGGGCAACAGCGAGGTGGGAGGGACAGAGGACGGCGCGGATCGCAGCCTTTGAGGAGCGCCTGGGGAGAGATGGCCGCGGCAGCCTAGCCCAGCGCTAGGGTTCCACTGTGCTCCCCTCCCCAGCCACCAGCCAGCCGGCAAGTGCTCGTCCGGCTGAAGAGCTTTCGATCGGGAAGCGGGCGACAGTCTCCCCGGCGTCTGACGCGGCCGGGCCACAGCCTCTGAGGGCTTCATCCTGACCTCGCTGCCTCTCTTCCCTAGACGTCTCAATGCCGGCGCGGCGCCGACGCTGACGTGTGGCGTGAAGCTCAGTTCACAACGAGTGAGGCGAAAGTGACTTCATTTTGACGTCACACGCTGACGACGGGCGCTGAATATTGATTTTCATGATTGTTTAGCGCGATAAAAATCAAGACTGAAGAATTTGGGAGACACTGTATTGGATTTCGTCTTTTGGGGGCTAAACTGAGATTTTCTCCGTTTTATACGCACATCAAAAAAAGTCTTGCATCACCTCGATTCCGAGAGTCCCGGAACACCTACAGAAAATTGGAACAGAGATGAACATATACATCATTTCCGCCCTTTACACTGCTCATGAAAATCACACATTGCATGTTGTACCACCATACAGCGAGACCTTCAGAGGTCGTGGTCCAAATTGCTGTACATACCGGTACCTCTAATACCCAACAGCACGTCCTCTTGCATTGATGCATGCTTGTATCGTCGTCGCATACTATTCACAAGTTCATCAAGGCACTGTTGGTCCAGATTGTCCCACTCCTCAACGACGATTCGACGTAGATCCCTTAGAGAGGTTGGTCGGTCACGTCATCCATAAACAGCCCTTTTCAATCTATCCCAGGCATGTTCGATAGGTTTTATGTCTTGAGAACATTCTGGCCACTCGAGCGATGCCGTTATCCTGAAAGAAGTCATTCACAAGATGTGCACGATGGAGGCGTGAATTGTCGTCCATGGCAACGAATGCTTCGCCAATATGCTGCCGATATGGTTGCACTATCGGTCGGAGGATGGCATCATTACCAATATTCACCATCTGTAGACATAGTTAGCGCACATCTGACCATGTCTCCCTTACTTTCTACCCTTGATGAACAAGAACTGTAAGGAGCCTCAGAAAGCACCATTTCCAACATTCGCCATCTGAAGACATAGTTAGCGTACAGCTGGACACGTCTCCCTTACTCTGTACCCTAGGTGAAGGAGAACAGGAAGGAGAACAGGAAGGAGAACAGTAAGGAGCTCAGAAGGCACCATTTCCAATATTCACCATCTGTAGACATAGTTAGCGCACAGCTGTTTATGCATCCCATACTTTCTACCCTAGATGAAGAAGAACTGTAAGGAGCTGCAGAAAGCTTTCTTACCAACTTACACCATCTGTGGACATAGCTAGTGCCCTGCTGGGTATGTCTCCTTTACGTTACATTCTAGGTGAAAAAGAATAGGAAAGAGCTGCAGAGAGCACCATTTCCAACTTTCACCATCTGTAGACATAGTTAGCGCACAGCTGAACATGTCTCCCTTACTTTCAACCCTAGGTGAAGAACTGTAAGGAGCTGCCGTAAGCACCATTTCCAACATTCACCCTTTGTAGACATAGATAGACATAGATAGTGCTGTTACGGCGCCTTCCATGACCACCAGCAGGGCTCCACATAATGCCACCCCTAAACAGCAGGGATCATCCACTTTGCTTCACTGCTGGACAGTGTGTCTTAGGCGTTCAGCCTGGCGGGTTGCCTCCAAACAAGTCTCCAACGAGTGTCTGGTTGAAGGCATATGCGACACTCATCGGTGACGAGAACATGATGCCAGTACTGAGCGGTCCATTCGGCATGTTGTTGGGCCCATCTGTACCGCGGTGCATGGTGTCGTGGTTGCAAAGATGGTCCTCGCCATGGACATCGGGAGTGGAGTTGAGCGTCATGCAGCCTATTGCACACAGTTTGAGTCGTAACATGACGTCCTGTGGCTGCAACAAAAGCATTATTCAACACCGTGGCGTTTCTATGAGCGTTCCTCCGAGTCATAATCCGTAGGTAACGGTCATCCATTGTGGTAGTAGCCCTTGGGGGGCCTGAGCAAGGCATGTCACGACAGTTCCTGTCTCTCAGTATCTCCTCAATGTCCGAAAAACATCACTTTGGTTCACTCCGAGACACCTGGACACTCCATTTGTTGAGAGCCCTTCCTGGTACGAAGTAACAATGCGGACGCTTTCGAACAGCGGTATTGACCGTTTAGGCATGGTTGAACTACAGACAACACGAGCCGTGTATCTCGTTCCTGGTGGAACGACTGTAAATGATCGGCTGTCGGAGCTCCTCCGTCTAATAGGCGCTGCTCATGCAAGGTTGTTTACATCTTTATTCTGTGTTTAGTGACATCTCTGAACAGTCAAAGGGACTGTGTCGGTGATACAATATCCACAGTCAGCGTCTATCTTCAGGGGTTCTGGGAACCGCAATATAAGCGTTTCCAAAACACCAGCCCACTGAGGATCTTTCGAAAACGCGTAGATATGGTAGCATTTATTGTAACACAATGACGAAAAACGTCATATAGATGACTAGAGAATTCTCGTTTTTGATTATTTTGTTATTATTACTCGTATTATGAAAGTACGCAATTTCATGGCAATGGTGCATTGAAGATTTGTTAAGCAGGCACCGTTCTTGGTACGATACGGTATAATTAAATGTCAGGTAATAACATATGGGAGGTTAAATCCTTTAGAAGATATAAGATATAGGACACAGTTACAAGTTGCACAAGTTTAAATTGGTGTAGTGGGTGGACGCTTCGAGTTGAGCAGTATAAAGTACCTGCCTAGGAAACACACTTCAACATCGATTTACACTGGATACAGACAGATGGGATGCACAGATTCTGTGGGAGTCGTAGTGTAAGGAAGGCTATGCCACCACCAGCTAGCACTAACATTGCCAGAACCCATATAACAATGCCGACTCTGGAGAAAACGGGAAAACGCAAAAGTAGGAGAAGAAGGAGAAGATTATTCGTAACGAGCCATCAGAGAATATCCCCACAACAAAATACTAGAAAATATTTCTGAACAACCACCGAAGTCTTGGAGCGGGATCGCCCTGAATTGCGAACACTAGTCTTATTTATTGGGAGCCACAGTCTGGAACCGCGCAACCGCTACGGTCGCAGGTTCGAATCCTGCCTCGGGCATGGATGTGTGTGATGTCCTTAGGTTAGTTAGGTTTAAGTAGTTCTAAGTTCTAGGGGACTGATGACCTCAGAAGTTAAGTCCCATAGTGCTCAGAGCCATTTTTTATAGGGAGCCTGAGATGGGTCTGATAATGTATCGCTTGTAGAGGCAATGTACGAAGCAATTATTCAAATCATTTCACCGTTTTATCAAGTTTTAGAACATAGTAACTGAAACAGGGTGTCTATATATGTTATTAATATGGGTGAACTGGGTTATTTCATCGGTAAACACATTTGTACTTCTTAACATGTATCGAAAAAAATACGTATTTCACAACGTAAGAAGCTCGACTACCCCAGGGGCTTTCCTTCTTCGCCAAATAACCTGCTTGCCCACAGCTATTCAGTACTAGCCAATGACTCTTTATGTTACATTACAGTCAAGCGGGGCATGCAGTTGCTAAACTGAAATGACGTGCCAAAAGGTTCACCTTCAAGATGCAACACAGTGTACACACTATCATTGTAGCGGGCCACGGTATATTCCAGAGAGAGCCATAAAGTTCAAATTACAGGTGACAACTCAACCCGAAACGGCCAACGGTATTCAAAATATAATTTCAGTCGACATCTCCTATTCGAAGTGCAATGTTGTCGCAGTGCACTCCAAACGAAAAGCAGACTGCATTCACAATACTCTGTCTTATAAATCACTGCTGCTGAACACATAAAGTTCGCCATATTGCTTAGACAACTTCCACATCGTGCTGTCCACTCTTGTGCTCCACCGCACAAAATTTTCATTAAAAAAATTGTTCAAATGGCTCTGAGCACTATGCGACTTCTAAGGTCATCAGTCCCCTAGAACTTAGAACTACTTAAACCTAACTACCCTAAGGACATCACATACATCCATGCCCGAGGCAGGATTCGAACCTGCGACCGTAGCCGTCGCGAGGTTCCAGACTGTAGCGCCTAGAACCACTCGGCCACACCGGCCGGCTTTTCATTAAAGGCAGGCGGCTTAAAGCCCCTCCGTCTAGCAGCTTCGACTCGTGGCTTTCAGAAACAGCTCCTCTCTTTGAAGGCCACAACCTCACTCTCCGTGCACCCCATTGTCGAGTCCCACTCGACTGACTGTGCCCTTCGCTGCGTGCGCCGCACCAAAATCAGGGTTCATAGTACCGAATGGTGGAAGGCACGCTACGGGCTTTCTTCACACGATTGGCTGCGCGGCGGATACAAACATATGCGGACAACGGGCACAAATTAAAAAGTAGTGCGTGAACGGTTCTGTATTCACACCGAAGATTTTTTAAGCGAAACCCGAAAGTAGACGCACTTACATTGCTCGAAAAAGAAACTATGTGGTACACCTATAACATGTAATTAATACTGTGTTTTTGTATTTCTATCTCTTATTACAGTAATTTGACCTTGTAATACACTACTGACCATTAAAATTGCTACACCACAAAGATGACGTGCTACAGACGCGAAATCTAATCGTCAGGAAGTAGATGCTGTGTTATGCAAATGATTAGCTCGTCAGAGTATTCACATAAGGTTGGCGCCGGTGGCGACACCTACAATGTACTGACATGAGGAAAGTTTCCAACCGATTTCTCTTACACAAACAGCAGTTGACCGGCGTTGCCTGGTGAAACGTTGTTGTGATGCCTCGTGTAAGGAGGAGAAATGCGTACCATCACGTTAAGGACTTTGATAAAGGTCGGATTGTAGCCTATCGCGATTGCGGTTTATCGTATCGCGACATTGCTGCTCGCGTTGGTCGACATCCAATGACTGTTAGCAGAACATGGACTCGGTGGGTTCAGGAGGGTCATACGGAACGCCATGCTGGATCCCAACGGCCTCGTATCACTAGCAGTCGAGATGACAGGCATCTTATCCGCATGGGTGTAACGGATCGTGCAGCCACGTCTCGATCCCTGAGTCAATAGATGGGGTCGTTTGCAGGACAACAACCATCTGCACGAACAGTTCGACGACGTTTGCAGTAGCATGGACTATCAGCTCGGAGACCATGGCTGCGGTTAACCTTGACGCTGCGTCACAGACAGGAGCGCCTGCGATAGTGTACTCAGCGACGAACCTGGATGCACGAATGCAAAACGTCATTTTTGCGGATGAATCCAGGTTCTGTTTACAGCATCATGATGGTCGCATCCATGTTTGGCGACATCGCGGTGAACGCACATTGGAAGCGTGTATTCGTAATCGCCATACTGGCGTATCACACGGCGTCATGGTATGGGGTGCCATTGGTTACACGTCTCGGTCACATCTTGTTCGCACTGACGGCACTTTGAACAGTGGACGTTATATTTCAGATGTGTTACGACCCGTGGCTCTACCCTTCATTCTCTACCCTTCATTCGATCCCTGCGTAACCCTACATTTCATCAGGATAATGCACGGCCGCATGTTGCAGTTCCTGTACGGGCCCTTCTGGATACAGAAAATGTTCGACTGCTGCCCTGGCCAGCACGTTCTCCAGATCTCTCACCAAATGAGAATGTCTGGTCAGTGGTGGCCGAGCAACTGGCTCTTCACAATATGCCAGTCACTACTCTGATGAACTGTGGTATCGTGTTGAAGCTGCATGGGCAGCTGTAGCTGTACACGCCATCCAAGCTCTGTTTGACTCAATGCCCAGGCGTATCAAGGTCGTTATTACGGCCAGAGGTGGTTGTTCTGGGTACTGATTTCTCAGGATCTATGCACCCAAATTCCGTGAAAATGTAATCACATGTCAGTTCTAGTATAATATATTTGTCTAATGAATACCCGTTTATCATCTGCATTTCTTCTTGGTGTAGCAATTTTAATGGCCAGTAGTGTACGTACATCAAAAGTCCAGAAATATAAGTAAACAGAATTCCATTGGAAACGCCGGAGACACATAGACAGGAGGGACGGCAAACTTTGGACGTTTGAGAGCGAATACAAGACGACGGTAGAAGAGTCGCAGCGCGTGCCGTAATCTACTTTGCGTGCTATGCAAGTTTAACTCGTCCAGGGGTATGCGGGGTGGGGGAGCGCGGCACTCCCCGGCGTCTTCTGTCAGACGGGCTCCCACCCCGCTCCCGTCGCGTCGCATCGCTTCCTTTGCGCCACAGCCCCGCCTGCAGGCGGATGGATTCCGACAGCGAGCCGCGCGCGTGCTGCGAGCCGAGCGCCTTGGGAAGGCAAGCAGAGTGGCTTGATGGTGAAGGTTGGGGGATGACGGGGGGGGGGGGGGGGGGGGAGGCAGTCGCAGGGCGGAGCGCCAGCGAGCGGGCGACGCGGCACCGCCACCAAATTGAAAGCCTCTCACTGCGTGTGTGTGTGTGTGTGTGTGTGTGTGTGTGTGTGTGAGTGAGAGAGAGAGAGAGAGAGAGAGAGAGAGAGAGTCGGCTAGTAGCTCGACGGCTGTCCTAGTGCCAGCTGACAGTGGCTGACCGCCACACGATCAGAGCGTGTTCATATGCTGTTGTTCCCGAACAGTATTGTTCTGTGAACAGGGGTTCACTCCCCGACAAAAAAGCGAAGCATATAGAAGGGAAGGAGAATACATAATGAAACTTCGCGGGTCGAGACAGTTTGTGAAATCGCTAAAGAGATTAAGAAAAAAGTGAAATTTACAAGGAATTTGGCTGCATGGGCCCACATTCTGACGTTCCACTCCCTTCGGTCTGGATGCATGAATAGATTGGGTTGGGAATGATGTCATAAAGCGTTGTATCCTGTCCTGGGCCAGTCTGCCTCACAAGTGTTATAATTGTTCCTCAATATCGTGACTCTGCGAGGGAGCTCACCTCCGAGTTGGTCTCATAAATGTTCTGTCCGGGTGGGGATCTTGTAGTCCACAGGAGAACCTCAACATCACACAGACAGTTCAAAGAGATAGTATCCTTTTGAAAAACGGCATCACAATAATGTCGCGCGAGAGGTAACACAAGAGGACATAAGGTGTCCGTAAAGTACCACGATGCTGTCACAGTTCCCTCAATGACCACCGTCCGTGACGTAAAATCATAGCCAGTAGCTCCCCACACCGTGAGGCAGGGAATAACACCGCTACACCTCTCCAAAGCATTTAAAGAACGGTACCTCCCACGAGCTGTTGTCATACTGACCGATAATGGTCACCCATGATAGTGCAGAACGGCGAATCATCGCTACATATATACTACGCTAGCAACCAAGTGGTGTATGGCGGAGGATACTATTCGCTCCAAAGTCGTATTTCCCCTCTCTGTTCCACTCGCGGAACGCGCGACGGAAAAACGACTGTCTGAACGCCTCACTACGATCTCTAATTTCCCTTATCTTTGAATGGTGATCATTGCGCGTTTTGAAAGTTGATGGTAATAATATATGCTCTACATCCTCGGCGAAGATCGGATTTCGGAATTTAGTGAGCAGTCTCTTCCGTTTAGCGCATCGCCTATAGGCAAGTACGTCCCACTTCAAACTTTCTGTGAGATTTGTAACGCTCTCGCGATGTCGAAATGTACCAGTCACGAATCTTGCAGCTCTTCTTTGGACCTTCTCAATCTCTGGAATCAGACCCGACTGGTAAGGGTCCCATACAGACGAACAGTACTCTAAGACTGGAGGAACTAAAGTATTGTAAGCAATTTCCTTTGTTGAAGGACTGCATAGCTTCAGGATTCTACCAATAAACTGCAATCTACAGTTCGCCTTACCCATTACTTGTGTAATCTGGTCGTTCCATTTGAGATGATTTCGAATATTCACACCCAGATACTTGACGGATGTAACCGCTTCCAAAGACTCGTACATTAATGGGGATTTCCGCTTTGTTATACGCAGTAGGTTACACTTACTAAAATTGAGAGATAACTGCCAGTCATTACACCACGCATTTATTTTATGCAAATCCTCATTGATTTGTTCACAAATTTCGTGTTATACTACTTTCCTGTAGACTACAGCATCGTCAGCAAACATTCCAATGCCTCTGTCAATACAGTCAACCAAATCGTTTATGTAAATCGTAAAAAGCAGTAGACCTATTACGCTGCCCTGGGGTGCACCTGATGATACTCTTGTTTCTGTTGAAGTCACCGCATTCAGGACGACATACTGCTCTCTGTCTGTTAGAAAACTTTTTACCCAACCGCATGTGTCATCGGATAGACCGTAAGCGCGCACTTTTTGGAGAAAGCGACAATGCGGAACTGAGTCGAGCGCCTTTCGAAAGTCGAGAAATATGAAATCAACATGGGAGCCGGTATCTGGAGCCTGTTGTATATCGAGCACAAAGAGGGCCAGCTGTGTCTCGAATGACCGCTGTTGCCTAAAACCATGCTATTTTCAGCAGATGAGCTTCTCGGAGTGTAGAAAGGTCTGTCTGTGTTTGTGTCCATTATTTTACAACAAATCGACGTCAGCGAAACTGGCCGATAATTAAGTGCATCCGATTTTCTACCCTTTTTATAGATTGCTATGACCTGGGCCTTCTTCCAGTCCCGTGGAACTTTCCGTTGTTCCAATGACATCTGATAGGTGATGGATAAGAATGGTGCTATAATTGTAGCATAGTCAACATAAAATCTTACGGGGATAACATCTGGGCCAGATGCCTTCCTGGCGTCTAAGGATCTTTTTTACAATCCCAGATACACTCAACACTATGTCAGCCATCTTTGCGTTTGTTCGATAGTTGAAAGTGGGAATGGTGCAGCAGTCCTCTACCGTAAACGAGTGTTTGAAAGCTAGGTTTAGAATTTCGGCCTTCTGTTTACCATCATCCGTTACATTACTCGTACTTTCAGCAAGAGAAGGTATTGAACTATTTGTAGCGCTAAACACAATACGACGCCAATCATGAGCAGTCCACGCCTTCCTGTCACGATACCACTCTCAACGCAGCCATGTATGTTGTAACGCTAACGACGGTAAATCGCTAGCACGGCTGCTGCTAGTCTCCGACCTTTGGTTTGGGATGACACAGAATGTTACACTACTGGGCATTAAAATTGCTACACCAAGAAGAAATGCAGATGATAAACAGGTATTCATTGGATAAATATATTGTACTAGAACTCACATGTGATTACATTTTCACGCAATTTAGGTGTTCAGATACTGAGAAATCAGTACCCAGAACAACCACCTCTGGCCGTAATAACGGCCTTGATACGCCTGGGCATTGAGTCAAACAGAGCTTGGATGGCGGGTACAAGTACAGCTGCCCATGCAGACGTTTTCAATTGGTGCGAGATCTGGAGAATATGCTGGCCAGGGCAGCAGACGAATATTTTCTGTATCCAGCAAGGCCGGTACAGGACCTGCAACATGCGGTCGTGCATTATCCTGCTGAAATGTAGGGTTTCGCAGGGATAGAATGAAGGGTAGAGCCACGGGTCGTAACACATCTGAAACATAACGTCGTAACGTCCACTGTTCAAAGTGCCGTCAATGCGAACAAGAGGTGACCGAGACGTGTAACCAATGGCACCCCATACCATCACGCCGGGTGATACGCCAGTCTGGCGATGACGAATACAGACTTCCAATGTGCGTTCACTGCGATGTCGCCAAACACGGATGCGACCGTCATGACGGTGTAAACAGAACCTGGATTCATCCGAAAAAATGACGTTTTGCTATTCTTGCACCCAGGTTCGTCGTTGAGTACACCATCGCAGGCGCTCCTGTCTGTGACGCAGCGTCAAGGGTAACCGTAGCCATGGTCTCCGAACTGATAGTCCATGCTGCTGCAAACGTCGTCAAGCTGTTCGTGCAGATGGTTGTTGTCTTTCAAACGTCTCCATCTGTTGACTCAGTGATCGAGACGTGGCTGCACGATCCGTTACAGTCACGCGGATAAGATGCCTGTCATCTCGACTGCTAGTGATACGAGGCCGTTGGGATCCAGCATGGCGTTCCGTATTACCTTCCTGAACCCACCGATTCCATATTCTGCTAACAGTCATTGGATCTCGACCAACGCGAGCAGCAATGTCGCGATACGATAAACCGCAATCGCAATAGGCTACAATCCGACCATTATCAAAGTCCTTAACGTGATGGTACGCATTTCTCCTCCTTACACGAGGCATCACGACAACGTTTCACCAGGCAATGCCGGTCAACTGCTGTTTGTGTATGATAAATCGGTTGGAAACTTTCCTCATCTCAGGTGTCATCTTGTAGGTGTCGCCACCGGCGCCAACCTTGTGTGAATGCTCTGAACACCTAAACATTTGCATAACACAGCATCTTCTTCCTGTCGGTTAAATTTCGCGTCTGTAGCACGTCATCTTCGTTGTGGAGCAATTTTAATGGCCAATAGTGTACATGTACTCCATTACTTGTTCTCGTATGGCATGCGGAGATTGAAGAGTTTAGGGTGTGCTTGGTGCACAATACGGCGACCATTCCTTTAGTCATCAGAAGTCGTCATCCCGATTCTTGACGACGAGTATTTCTGCCTTCACATTTCATGCAGCCCCACATCATGGCGTTGTCTCATCTGAATGCCCACAAAACTAGATATTCTACAACTTGGCCAGGCGGCCGAATCGAGACCCACAGTATAATCCTTGATAACGCTGTCTTTAAGCAGCTCTCGGTGTCCTTGATAGTGAACACTGAACGTCTGACGTTCTCCGTGCCTCTTATGTACCCTACTAGGTCTGGTAACATTACTAATGCACTCCAGTGGTCGTTCTACTTGTCAGAGAATTGCAAATCTGATCTTTCACGCACTCGCCGACGGTGTATAAGTGTACAAAGTTACAGTCGTATTCGATCATGTCTCCTGGGTGATTTACATTTTTTGCAGGCAGTGTACTCACACAGGCTCTGTCGCAATTAATATCAAAAACTGACATCGGTGAATGTACTTGATAATAAAAATGAGAACATTCCAGTAAACTTAAGTCCTCAAACTAACCGTTTGCGAGATAACACCCGACTGTTGAAATTTCGCCCATGCTCTACCTTAACAAGAAATACAGTATTGCCTCAGCAGGTTACATGCTACAATTTGTTGTATATTCGTACCTGTTAAAGGAGTTGTTTGACGTGTCATCCTCACATAACTGAATTCGTCTCTGTAGTTACTTACGAATTCTTTCAAACAAACCCGGATCATCTCTGTCAAGATTGTACGATTCTCTGACCCAGTTCGTCAGTCGAATAAACTAGAGTGGAACACAATTACTTCACTTATGAGATGACTACCATCGGAAAAATCCAGAGCATTGTCAGGTAGTGTGGGACACTATGATACTGATACTCGACCTATTCATCTTGGACAACTTAGCTTACTCAGAGGTCGTCTTAAATGAGTAGTAAAATACATGGGTGACCGGACATGCGTGCACCATATTTCTCAGTATTGCGCAAGGAGAACTTCATCGAGAAATCCTCGAAGATAGCCCACAGAAATGGAAGATACCCTCGGTCATCAAGGTTTCTTGGAAGGATGTGTTTCCCAGTGACACACTATCAAGTAGTACCCTAACCAAGCTTTCAACGGGAAACGTTGCTGATGAAGAGACTCATAAATAGTATGCGGTTTTACTTCGAATTTGAGCCCAATTTCCTGACGATTCTATCTAGCATTGCGAGGGCGGTTGTAGAAAATCTCATGAAATCATCAGAAGTAATCACTTGAGAGTTCCAGGGTGCTACCAGGAGTCCAGCTAGCACAATGGCTGTGCGTACAGAGTTAAAAGGAATGGGGCGCAATGGTCGATCAGTTCCTCGTAAGCCACACATTTGTGTAGTCAGTGTTACACGACGACTGCTGTGATGTAAAGAGCGACGCTATAGGACAGATTACGTCTGGAAACGGGTGGTGTGACCAATCAAGCTATACTGTCTGGCAATATGATGGACGGTTTTGGGTTTGACGAATGCCTGGAGAACATATCCGCTATCATGTGGAGTGCCAACAGCGAGGAACAGGGTAGGTGGTGTTACGGTAGGGGGTGTTTTTCGATGTTAGGGTTTGGTCCTCTTATTGCGCTTAAGAAAACACTAAATGCGGAAGGATACGAACACATTTTACAGCGCTGTGTATTGCTTACAGTGGAGCAGTGGTAATCAACCTGATCCCTACAGTCCACTTGTGGGCGTTCCAGCTTTCATAGTGGGCGGCAGGTGACATGGATTTTAAAAAGATTTTCCTTAGGTTTTCATAAAATTTTGACATAAAGTGTTTGGTAACTAATTATTATTACATGCTTTAAATTTGCTGTAACTCTACTTTATAAATTTTACGAGGTGAAGTTACTTCCCTGCTTTATAAATCACCATTATTGTGGAACTGGTGGGCGGTTAGAACATTTTACACTTATCAGATATACAAAACTAGGGGGTAGGTAGAGAAATAGTTCGGAGACGATGATTGTTTCACTATGATGATGCACCCTGTGATAATGCAGATTCTGTGAGGCAATGGTCTGAGGACACTACCATTCCTGAAATGAAGTGGTATCCACAGAGTTCCGACCTGAACCCAATGGAACACCTCTGAGATGAATTACAATGTCGACACCGCTCGAGAGCCCAGTCTTCAAAACCATACTATCTTCTCTGGTTTCGCATCTTCAGGAACAATGGGCTGTCATTGCTCCACAGACATTCAAACACGTCGTTCAAAGTGCCCTCAGCAGATTTCAAGCCGTCAAAAGAGCTAAAGGTGGACGAGTCGCATATTAATGTCCACTAATACCCTATATGATGAAACGTATATGGACACCCCCAAAAACATCCGTTTTTCATACTAGGTGCATTTTGCTGCCACCTACTGCCAGGTACGCCATATCAGCGACCTCAGTAGTCATTACACATCGTGAGAGAGCAGAATGGGGCGCTCCGCGGAACTCACGGACTTCGAACGTGGTTAGGTGATTGGGTGTCACTTGTGTCATACGTCTCCATGCGAGATTTCCATACTGCTAAACATCCCTAGATCCATTGTTTCCGATGTGATAGTGAAGTGGAACCGTGAAGGAACACGTACAGCATAAAAGCGTACAGGCCGACCTCGTTTGCTGACTGACAGAGACCGCCGACAGTTGAAGAGGGTCGTAATGTGTAATAGGTTGACATCACACAGGAATTCCAAAATGCATCAGGATCCACTGCAAGTACTGTGACAGGCGGGAGGTGAGCGGTTGCTCATAAGCCACACATCACACTGGTAAATGCCAAACGACGCCTCGCCTGGTGTAAGGAGCGTAAACATTGGACGATTGAAGAGTGGGAAAACTTTGTGTGGAGTGACGAATCACGGTAAAGAATGTGGCGATCCGAAGGCAGGGTGTGAGTATGGCGAATGCACGGTGAACGTCATCTGTCAGCTTGTGTATTGCCAACATTAAAATTCGGAGGCGGTGGGGTTATGGTGTGGCCGTCTTTTTAATGGAAGGGACTTGCACCCTCGATGTTCTGCGTGGCACTATCACAGCAGAGGCCTACATTGATGTTTTAAGCACCTTCTTGCTTCCCACTGTTGAAGAGCAATTCGGGGATGGCGATTGCATCTTTCAACACGATCGAGCACCTGTTCATAATGTACGGCCTGTGGCGGAATAGTTACATGATAATAATATCCCTGCAATGCACTGGCCTGCACAGAGTCCTGACCTGAATCCTATAGAACACCTTTGGGATGTTTTGGAACGCCGACTCGGTGCCAGGCCTCACCGACGGACATCGATACCTCTCCTTATTGCAGCACTCCGCGAAGAATGGGCTGCCGTTCCCCAATAAACATTCCAGTACCTGACTGAACGTATGCCTGCGAGAGTGGAAGCCGTCATCAAGGTTAAGGGTGGCCCAACACCACACTGAATTTCAGCATTACCGATGGAGAGCGCCAAGAACTTGTAAGACATTTTCTGCCAGGTGTCCGGATACTTTTGATCGCATAATGTAGGGGACTGGATACTTTTGATCAGGTAGAGTAACCTGTCCTGTTTAAATTGCGTATTAAGCAATAGTACACTTGTTTTATTATCTTGAGCTCATAATCACTGTGTGAAATACACTTTAACGGCAGCAGAGTTGTCGCTCAAACTTTCTGGAATACACGTTCTCTAAATTTACACAGTAGAGTTTCGCGAGAACAATGGCGCGTTTCTTCGCAAAGATTCTCATTTCCATACGGTCTATGGATTATGATTCTTACCGCTATTTGTCATTATAGAACGCAAAATGTATGTCTTGTTTCAACTTAATGATTGATTAAAGATTTTAGCTCTTTACATTATGTCTTAATGTAAAATACGTCATTGTAGTAATAAATGCTCATCACCATCCCCAGCCCCAAAGATGTCTGGCTGTCGACAGAGCTCTCAAACAGGTGTCCCAGCATATATAAGGGGTGTTGAAATAAAAAATGTGTGCGGGCCCTCAGGTTGCCAATGTTTCGAATACGCTGCAAAAGTGCCGCTGGGAAACCCCTACACATCCTCCATATAGCCCCGATCTCTCCCCATGCGAGTTCTGCATTTTTGGAGCCATGGAGGAAGGCATTCGAGGCCATCGATTTGATGGCATTTTTGCACCCTGGGTACAATCATGGTTCCGTACTCAACTGCAAACTGTTTTCCATGGAGGCAGTGACCGTCTTGTCTCGCAGTGACATAAATGTATTAACAGCTATGGCGTATGGCGATTACTTTTGAAATAATAAACTCTTGGCTTACTTACTTAGTTACTCTATTTGACTGCCCTTTAAAGTAAAGTCATACGCTTCCTTACGTAGCCTTTAAACAATTGCAGTACATGATCTAAAAATCGTCATAGATAGCATCGCCGTATTACACGTGAGCTGAATTTGTTGCCATAGTGTTATAAAGCTTTTTCACGATTCGATAAAAAAAAGTAAATAAGAATACTAATAAAATAGATCACTCACCATTTAAACTGTGGTGTAACGTATCGAGCTCATCACACCTGTAAAACACAAATATCATTGTCATGGTACCGAATCGTATCTCATGAAAAGATGCATGCTACAACTAAAGGGAAAATACAGGAATTTACTGTATTTCAGGTATGAGAGTAATGGACAAATGGAAGTATAGGTGTTACTGTGCTAGTGGAGTGACCTCGGAATTCCTGGTACGCTTTTCGAACTCCGTTCATCCGTCATCTATTTCCGTAGCAGACACGCAACAATTGAACCAAGAAAATGTACTGAGAAAGTCACGATGGTGTAAATTCTTCGTATTAGACTGAGGACAGGTGATATCAGTGGGAACAGATACAGGCACCAAGCGCAGGGTAAGTCCACTCTCCTTAGGTTTTGGCCGTAGAATGCGGAGAGCTCCCTTGCTGTTTTACCATCTTATTTCCACCCTTTCAAAGGAGGGTCTAGTAGCAATACAAAATATCTGGTCTTCAGCAAATTGAATAAATATTTAATAATTACAAAACTCTGGATATGACATGAAAGATACGTGCTTTGAAACTAATAAACGATTAAATGAATGAGATATTAAGATTTAATGTGAATGAGGCAAGTTGCTTGCGATTTATGTTATAGTTGATTGGCATCTACGTTGTTTACAAATATGATGATGATACTTGGTGACATTTTTGATAAGACGAAAACGGGAGGGGAGAAGTTGCTTATCAAGGCGCATCAGTCAGTCGGGTGATCTTAGGTTGGTGCTATGCCTTTTATGTGCAGGGCTCAAATGCGGGTGTAATCAAATTGAATGTATACTTACATGCAAGTAATATAAAACAACATATACTCCGTGAGGAATCAACTGTTTCACGAACTGACATCAAATTTTTTATATATGAAGTTTATATTTATGGGCTCCAGTGTACACGCCTAAATATGTTAAACGAAAACGCAGTATTGAATAAAGAAAAATAAAAGCATGCTACTTGGATGCAAGTTTGATAACAATTGTCCCAACGAAACAAAAACCTAGCCCGGATCGCCACCACGTCGATCTCGTGTTGAGGGTTAAGAAAGTAACGTCTGGTGCTGTGGTGAAAATTCGCGTCAGGTGCAAACGGTGGTCCATTAAGAAGAGCGCCGAATACTGCGACGATCAGCCGCTCTCGGAGCTCAGTGGCTAGCTCTAGCTGCCGATCTCACTTGGTTTGCTACCGTCTTCTGCTTCGTCTTCCTGCTCCACAGACCCCTGTACTTTCAGGTTTCCAACAGAGAAAAATCCGTCCTGTTACTTCTCACCTAAACTCTGGGTCGCACAAGCCAGAACGACGAATGATCCAGTCATATTTCGTGCAAGTGGTGCCAAACAGTTATTAGATAACTGTGAAAACTTCACACGAATCTGCGGATACCTGTGTCGATCATGTGCTCATCCTCACGTATCATAAAATTGTTTATAGCAGCAGCTCGTACAGCAGTACTGTTACCGTAGTGTCAAATAAAATAAAAACCATACTTCGTCACTGCCTTCAAGAGTTAAACGCAGTGTTGATTATATATTTCATTCTAATCTTGGCAGGTGCGACGAAGGATGGTTTCTATTTCATTTGATGCCACAGTAAGAACTTTTATCATACAAGCTCCTAAAATAAAATTATTATACCTGTAGGTCATCAGTTGACCGGAATCGGAATTTGATATTTTTTCAACAGCAATTAGTGACAATCTTGAATTATAACCCTTTTCAACCAATCATAAATTTAGTATCTGATTTCGTCGTGTTCGTCAGCATTTCAAGCAATCAGTTTTCCAGCTCGCCTTCCCCTTCTGCGGCAGACCAGGTTTCTCCAGTGCTAAATCGCCAGTTGCGTGTGGACACGTTATGCAACTCTGTTCCCTGTCATACGCGCTAAGATGAAGAAAACATCAATGGCGAAGAATTCACAAGTAGAAAAAAAACACCCAACAACAGACCAGCGAAGAATTCCTATTTAGAGAGAAAGATCATCCCACAAGAGACAAAACTTGGTCTGCTATGCGATTTTTGCACAACCTCTACATCTTCGAGTATCCTCTCTATATCTTTAAGTACTCTCTCTGAATTAAATGTTGGCAGCAAGAGAAACGATTCTGTATGAAGATGGGGCATGGATCCTTGGCTAATAAAATATTTGGAACATTTATATGTATTCTGTTAAAGGAGTAAAGGGAACAGATAGACACCAAAAGCAATGGTGAAACAGACATTGTGTTAGAAAAGGACCGTTTTCTGCAGAAATATGGGAAAAGACTAAAATGTTTTGCATGAAGTGACCTCCTGAAACGTGGACATTGAAGAATAAAGACAGTGAAAGGCTGGAAGCTTCTGAGATAAGGACATGGCAAAGAATGCGAAAAGGAGGGACAAAAAGAAATAAAATAGAAACACGTGGAAGGGAAGATGCGGCGAGGGAGGAAAAGATTTCAGATTCTCTGCTGGGCGGTAGCACATACATTAGAAAGCGGTGGACCGCCAGGGATCCAGAGGACCTGCTAACACACCACGAAACTGATAACGATGATGCAGATAATGATGATGATGAAGAAGAGGAGGCGGCTTCTTGAAAATGGTTGACGAAGGTTACACAAGCCAACGATGGAAAAACTATTTGCTGAAGATACTTTATTCTTATCTTTTTTAGGATGAGAAATCCAAATACAATACTTAAAAAAACTGTATCACCTATCATTTCTTCACATTTTACAGTTAAATTTATTAAATTAGGCCATTTTTAGAGAATTTAACAGCTTTTATATAGTTAAAATCATTTAAAAAGGAGGTGTAATGAATGTATTTTTGTGTTAACAGATGGTGTTTTGTTTGCTGTCAACCTAACCTCACTTTCCCATTTTCTGTACATGTGCTCAGTACAGTATCTAATTGTGGTTGTAAAAACTCTGCTGACAGTTTTTGTTATATTTATGGTGCATTTGTGATTAAAACACACCTCTGTTTACCGTATAGCATAGGATTTTCATACTACATAATAAAAAGCATATTGCTCGAAAACTATGGGTGATACAAAAAAAAACTAAGGCTAGATTTGGATTCGACTCATAAAAATCTATAAAGATCAGCTGTCTAAGTAAAAAAAAAAAGGTTTTCAAAAAAAGTTTTCGTTGGCCTTTGTTATTGGTGTGAGTAGGATTTTAAGGACCCTTAATGGCTGGGGCACTTGAAGGAGAGAGAGAGAGAGAGAGAGAGAGAGAGAGAGAGAGAGAGAGAGAGAGAAACTATATCATTAATTTAGCAATTCTGAGAAGAGAGCACTGTGTGCTACAGGCGTGCAGTCGTCAGATTAGGGTAGAGGCGCCGGCTGGATGCTGGCAACCGTAGGGAGCAGATGCCGGCTGCGCTCAAATTAAATTCTTTGGACTCTGGAGCAGAGTCGCCCTCTGACAAGAGGCACGCGCTGGAAAGCAGCGCCGCTGTGAGGCGCCCTCTGCAGTGGGGCGACGCGCGCAGGCTAATCCGCCCGCTTGCTTACTCCTTAGCGACAACATCTAGGCGCCTCGCCCCTTTGTACGCCAGCTCTGCGGATACTCGTCAAAAAGCATCCGGAAATAGCCAGGCACACATCAAATGGACCTTTTATCCCTTTTACTTGCCATTATTAAGAGGAGCGTGGCGCTACGAAACGCCTCTACTATTACATTTCTTTGCCAAAGTCTCTTAAACTACCTTTCCCCGCCGTCAATCGACTGTTCCTTAGATAATTTTTGGGGCTAAATGTTGGCTGCCTCGGGTGGTCCAGTAATTGGCTGTATGTCCATATTGTTTCACAGCTTTTCTATAGCATTCGTGTTTCATCCGAGACTTTTTGTCATTTGTCAACAACAACAAAAAAAATAGCTACAGGATTCTTCTGCTTCGTGGCAGAACTTCGCCTCGTAACGTTCCATCTCAGATGTTCCTTCTTCAAATGACAAAACAAGAAAAAGCACGAACTAAAAAGTAGTTATCTACGCTGAAACCTGAAACTAATATACACTACTGGCCATTAAAATTTCTACACCAAGAAGAAATGCAGATGATAAACGGGTCTTCATTGGACAAATATATTATACTAGAACTGACATGTGATTACATTTTCACCCAATTTGGGTGCACAGATCCTGAGAAATCAGTACCCAGAACAACCACCTCTGGCCATAATAACGGCATTGATACGCCTGGGCATTGAGTCAAACAGAGCTTGGATGGCGTGTACAGGTACTTCAACACGATACCACACTTCAACACGATACCACACTTCATCAAGAGTAGTGACTGGCGTATTGTGACGAGCCAGTTGCTCGGCCACCATTGACCAGACGTTTTCAGTTGGTGAGAGATCTGAAGAATGTGCTGGCCAGGGCAGCAGTCGAACATTTTCTGTATCCGGAACGGCCCGTACAGGACCTGCAACATGCGGGCGTGCATTATCCTGATGAAATGTAGGGTTTCGCAGGGATCGAATGGAGGGTAGAGCCACGGGTCGTAACACATCTCAAATGTAACGTCCACTGTTCAAAGTGCCGTCAGTGCGAACAAGAGGTGACCGAGACCCGTAACAAATGGTACCCCATACCATCACGCCGGGTGATACGCCAGTATGGCTATGACGAATTCACGCTTCCAATGTGCATTCACCGCGATGTCGCCAAACACGGATGCGACCATCACGATGCTGTAAACAGAACCTGGATTCATCCGAAAAAATGACGTTTTGCCATTCGTGCATCCAGGTTCGTCGTTGAGTACACCATCGCAGGCGCTCCTGTCTGTGATGCAGCGTCAAGGGTAACCGCAGCCATGGTCTCCGAGCTGATAGTCCATGCTGCTGCAAACGTCGTCGAACTGTTCATGCAGATGCTAGTGATACGAGGCCGCTGGGATCCAGCACGGCGTTCCGTATTGCCCTCCTGAACCAACCGATTCCATATTCTGCTAACAGTCATTGGATCTCGAGCAACGCGAGCAGCAATGTCGCGATACGATGAACCACAATCGCGATAGGCTACAATCCGACCTTTATCAAAGTCGGAAACGTGATGGTACGCATTTGTCCTCCTTACACGAGGCATCACAACAACGTTTCACCAGGCAACGCCGGTCAACTGCTGTCTGTGTATGAGAAATCGGTTGGAAACTTTCCTCATGTTAGCACGTCGTAGGTGTCGCCATCGGCACCAACCTTGTGTGAATGCTCTGAAAAGTTAATCATTTGCATATCAAAGCATCTTCTTCCTGTAGGTTAAATTTCGCGTCTGTAGCACGTCATCTTCGTGATGTAGCAATTTTAATGACCAGTAGTGTACTAGCATGCTAACGTTTGTGAAAATACCAACACTTAGGAACAACGGTGCGTGCAAACAATGTACCATCAATAAGTGATTAAGACTACAGAAATATGGCGTTAACGAAGGTCAGTCTCACTACAAGGTAACTCAGTAAAGAGCCGTCAAACGAAATGTAATTATGAAATAATGTACGAGTAAGCCTCGCCGACGTCTACGGTGCCAAAATCATCAAGAGAGTTGCAATATGGCATAATAATCGGCCTATGAGAAACGACTTTTTTCATGCAGTCACGTTTCTGATCGTACACGCCACGATGATACACCAGCAAGTAGAGGATAGCTTCCGTGACACAACGCAGATAGGGGTAGTACGCATTCGTATTAATAGTGTTCGTTTTGACTTTTTCATTTTTCGATAGCCATTGTAGATCTCAGTCGCAAAACAAGCAAGCTATTGTAATTTCACCAGATCAATGACTCGTATATACACTGTATTAGGTCCGCAGGGCTCTATCTTTGTAAGATAATGGTATACTGCAGATTGGCTACCGTCGATAGTAGCTGCTGGTTTCCGCTAAAGATAACTGGCCTCAGCATTCCACAGTTCCGTAATCTGTTCGAGAGATTTATTGCGTCTTAAAGTACCTGCTGCAATATGCATCCGTTCTCACGAAAAGACTTTCTGACGAAAGCACAGATTTCAACGGAACTACCAGCTTCACAGGAGAATGCCAATTTATTTAACGAGATCAGAAGTTTATTCCTGGTACTGTACGAAAAGCACGTCAAACTCGAAAGCTAACCCAGATCAAATAAACGTTGTTTAAGTTCGTGTGGGCTGAAATGCATGTTTATTTTGAACTTATTGCAGAAAAATGGAAGAGAACAACGATAAGATTATTACTTTCTTGCTGACGTTTGAATCCTTTCTCCGAGTGATAAAGGGGTTTCATATAACCATCTTTTCTTGCGTACTGTTTCTTCTAATCTGACAGGAAATTTTTTGGCAGTGATTGCTTTAGAGACTTCTAAAAATGCACATAGTAGGGCAAATAAATTCCGAGACTGACTTTATTCCTGGCGTATAAGCGATGTCAGCGCAGTAATTACGGTGGCCGCTTGAACAAACTTCTGTAAACAACAAGTGTGCATTTGACCAACCAGTTGCGAGAAGGCAGTGTTAACTAGTGGACATGTGGCCGTAGCCTGTCCACATTGTTGTGTCACAAACCGCAGTGGAGCAACCTCCGGAAAAAAAAGTGCTCAGGACATTCTTCAAAACGTTTTGAAGAAGAAAAAAGTTTGTGCAAAGTTTGTTTCGTACTCTTTTTATTCCCGAGCAAAAACAACGACGCACGGACTCCTGCCACGACTTGACTGAAATGCTAACTGCAAGCAGTTCTTTCCTGAAAAGATTGGTCACAAGGAACGAAGCTAGGTATCATCACTGAAAATAAAATGATCGTATGGCATTGTTGCCAAGTGCAAGTCTAGTTTCAGTCAGCGCCACATTGGGCGACTTGCGGCCGATGGTGAGGATGAAATTATGATGAGGACAACACAACACCCAGTCCCCCAGCGGAGAAAAATCTCCGACCCGGCCGGGAACCGAACGCGAGCCCAGTGCATGGGAGGCAAGCACGTTACCACCGAGCTAAGCAGGCGGACAGGATCATCGCTACTGACCTAACGCGAAACGAGATTCTGCAGATATTCACCTGAAGGGTCAATGCTTTGAGGGCATAATCTACATTCAAGCCAAGGCGACGAGCAAGTTGAACAACTTCCCGAAGATGGACTTTTCAGACAGTTTTACCTGGTTGTATGAACGTTCTGTGTGACGTACTCAAGTGAGGGGGAGACTATGTAAAAGACCTGAAGCATTTAAACCACCATCTTAACGATTCTCGATTTTTTTTTATTAATTCAGTGTCAAAACTTCTTTGATTGGCGGGACATTTCAGTAATCCTAGAGCTTCATGATAGTAAATAACTGCTCACACTGAAAAATATGCCCAGTTGTGATAAAATTTCATACATGAAATTCAATTTCCAAAGCTTTCGGTGAAGTGGTTATAAAAGCATATTTATCAGTTTCACCGGATTTTTCCTTCATGAATTGCAAGGGATTTCAGTTTCTTCCATTTTCATTGGATTAGGCACTTACTGAAGAAATTTTAAAAAAAAAAATAAAGGAGGTAAAACCTTCCTTCCAAAATTTTAAAATCTGTAGACCTTGTTCCACTTTTATTATCATGATGGCAGTTTATTTCTGAAAATTCTTATGCCGTTTAAACCATGCAGGAAATTTTGTTGCAGCAGCCAGACTTAAATGCAGATTCTCAGCTATTAAGAACTACATATTTCGACTCACAAACATACTTAAGAATATACGAGGGGCATTCAAAAAAGTAATGCAGCACTTTTTCTGAAATCTGGTTGGTTCTATTCAGCTTTCCGAAACACCATATTATTTCCCACTGTTTTGCCTACAAAACCCTATTTTTCAACATAATTGCCGTTCAATGTAACCACTCTACTAGTCGAAGTCGGAGGCAACGTCTTGCTGTATTAGTAATCTCCCAGTCATCGACGTACTGTTTTCCATGGAGTGCATCCCTGACCCGGGCTGTAGGTGGATGAGGAAGAACAATCTAATGAAGTGTTGTGAGCTCCTCTCAGGTGCGCAGACTTTTGTGAGGCCTTGCATTGTCATGGAGAAAAAGTTAGTTAGCATTTTCAGTTTGTTCACACGATCCGACACTAGCAGTCACAACTGTGTGCTGTCGGCCAGCACGAGGGGCCTCGCCCAACGACTCACCACGATTTCGTTTACAGACAGGTCCCCGTAGACATACTGCAAGCGCCTATGAACATCTGCGGTGCTCTGGTTTTCCGTCAAAAGAACTTCAATGGCAGCTGTCTGTTCGGAACGCATCTCCGTTAAAGACGCCGTTTCGAAGCCTACGTATAGCACCGCCAACTGCCGGAATTTCATAAATTCATAGAAGCTGAAGCGGGAATATACCACGATGTCCCACAACAAATTCTGCATTTTTCCAACCGAAACTGGCCGAAAAAAATAAGTTGCATTATTTATGGAACGTAGTGTGGTGTCACCGCCAGACACCACACTTGCTAGGTGGTAGCTTTAAATCGGCCGCGGTCCATTAGTACATGTCGGACCCGCGTGTCGCCACTGCCAGGGATCGCAGACCGAGCGCCACCACAAGGCAGGTCTCGAGAGACTGACGAGCACTCGCCTCAGTTGTACGGACGACGTAGCTAGCGATGCACACTGTCGAAGCCTCGCTCATTAGCCGAGCCAATAGTTAGAATAGCCTTCAGCTAAGTCAATGGCTACGACCTAGCAAGGCGCCATTAGTAACATTGCATGTATCTAAAGAGTCTCACTTGTATCGCCACAATCTCCAGATGTACCAAAAAGTATGGATTAAAGTTAAGTATTCCAGAAGCTACGTACTTTTCTTTATAGCATTCATTACGTATCCTGTTTCAGACCTCACGCCATCCTGCTTTACCTTAGCGCGTGCCTTTCGGCTTCCTCTCATTGTGTCTAGGCTGTCTTGTCTAGACACAACACGTAGTATGTATAGGACAACCAGAAATACTGATTAGCGTTTTTCGTAGTTTCCGTAAACGTAGTAGTAATGTTCATTTGTTTTCAAGTAACCGGAGCCATGATGGTATTAGTAACGCGTTCGAGCCGCAGTACCCTACAACTCTCTCAGGGCACACCGAGCAATCAGTGTTGATAAACAGCACATAAACGTGGGAGCGTCAGAGTCTCTTGGGCAGAAGAATACGTGATATGCTACAAGCAGATCGATGCACGTACGAGATGAGCTGCCGATTCTGCAAAACGGCCAGAGTAGAACGAACAGCTCGTTTAACAGTCTCTTCACGGTGAAATCAACTGCTGGAATGAGATTTTCACTCTGCAGCGGAGTGTACGCTGATATGAAACTTCCTGGCAGATTGTGTGCCCGACCGAGACTCGAACTCGGGACCTTTGCCTTCGCGGGCAAGTGCTCTACCAACTGAGCTACCGAAGCACGACTCACGCCCGGTACTCACAGCTTTACGTCTGCCAGTATCTCGTCTCCTACCTTCCAAACTTTACAGAAGCTCTCCTGCGAACCTTGCAGAACTAGCACTCCTGAAAGAAAGGATATAGCGGAGACATGGCTTAGCCACAGCCTGGGGGATGTTTCCAGAATGAGATTTTCACTCTGCAGCGGAGTGTACGCTGATATGAAACTTCCTGGCAGATTAAAACTGTGTGCCCGACCGAGACTCGAACCCTTTGCCTTTCGCGGGCAAGTGCTCTACCAACTGAGCTACCGAAGCACGACTCACGCCCGCTACTCACAGCTTTACATCTGCCAGTACCTCGTCTCCTACCTTCCAAACTTTACAGAAGCTCTCCTGCGAACCTTGCAGAACTAGCACTCCTGAAAGAAAGGATATAGCGGAGACATGGCTTAGCCACAGCCTGGGGGATGTTTCCAGAATGAGATTTTCACTCTGCAGTGGAGTGTACGCTGATATGAAACTTCCTGGCAGATTAAAACTGTGTGCCCGACCGAGACTCGAACTCGGGACCTTTGCCTTTCGCGGGCAAGTGCTCTACCAACTGAGCTACCGAAGCACGACTCACGCCCGGTACTCACAGCTTTACATCTGCCAGTACCTCGTCTCCTACCTTCCAAACTTTACAGAAGCTCTCCTGCGAACCTTGCAGAACTAGCACTCCTGAAAGAAAGGATATAGCGGAGACATGGCTTAGCCACAGCCTGGGGGATGTTTCCAGAACGAGATTTTCACTCTGCAGCGGAGTGTACGCTGATATGAAACTTCCTGGCAGATTAAAACTGTGTGCCCGACCGAGACTCGAACTCGGGACCTTTGCCTTTCGCGGGCAAGTGCTCTACCAACTGAGCTACCGAAGCACGACTCACGCCCGGTACTCACAGCTTTACATCTGCCAGTACCTCGTCTCCTACCTTCCAAACTTTACAGAAGCTCTCCTGCGAACCTTGCAGAACTAGCACTCCTGAAAGAAAGGATATAGCGGAGACATGGCTTAGCCACAGCCTGGGGGATGTTTCCAGAACGAGATTTTCACTCTGCAGCGGAGTGTACGCTGATATGAAACTTCCTGGCAGATTAAAACTGTGTGCCCGACCGAGACTCGAACTCGGGACCTTTGCCTTTCGCGGGCAAGTGCTCTACCAACTGAGCTACCGAAGCACGACTCACGCCCGGTACTCACAGCTTTACATCTGCCAGTACCTCGTCTCCTACCTTCCAAACTTTACAGAAGCTCTCCTGCGAACCTTGCAGAACTAGCACTCCTGAAAGAAAGGATATAGCGGAGACATGGTTTAGCCACAGCCTGGGGGATGTTTCCAGAATGAGATTTTCACTCTGCAGCGGAGTGTACGCTGATATGAAACGAGGTACTGGCAGAAGTAAAGCTGTGAGTACGGGGCGTGAGTCGTGCTTCGGTAGCTCAGTTGGTAGAGCACTTGCCCGCGAAAGGCAAAGGTCCCGAGTTCGAGTCTCGGTCGGGCACACAGTTTTAATCTGCCAGGAAGTTTCATATCAGCGTACACTCCGCTGCAGAGTGAAAATCTCATTCTGGAAACATCCCCCAGGCTGTGGCTAAGCCATGTCTCCGCTATATCCTTTCTTTCAGGAGTGCTAGTTCTGCAAGGTTCGCAGGAGAGCTTCTGTAAAGTTTGGAAGGTAGGAGACGAGGTACTGGCAGATGTAAAGCTGTGAGTACCGGGCGTGAGTCGTGCTTCGGTAGCTCAGTTGGTAGAACACTTGCCCGCGAAAGGCAAAGGTCCCGAGTTCGAGTCTCATGTAGTAATGAGTGCTATCGACGGGGGATGTCAAATTGACTTCATATTTTTAGATTTTCAGAAGGCTTTCGACGCCATTCCTCACATGCGTCTTCTAACCAAACTGTGTGCCTATGGAATATCGCCTCAGTTGTGTGACTGGATTCGTGATTTCCTGTCAGAAAGATCACAGTTCGTAGAAATAGACGGAAAGTCATCGAGTGAAACAGAATTAATATCTGGCGTTCCCCAAGGAAGTGTTATAGGCCCTCTATTGTTCCTGATCTATATTAACGACATAGGAGACAATCTGGGTAGCCCTCTTAGATTATTTGCAGATGATGCTGTCATTTACTGTCTTGTGAAGTCATCAGATGACCAAAATGAATTGCAAAATGATTTAGCTAAGATGTCTGTGTGGTGTGAAAAGTGGCAATTGACCCTGAATAAAGAAAAGTGTGAAGTTATTCACATGAGTACTAAAAGAAATCCGCTAAATTTCGGTTATGCGATAAGTCACACCGATCTGAATGCTGTAAATTCAACTAAATACTTGTTGTTGTTGTTGTTGTTGTGGTCTTCAGTCCTGAGACTGGTTTGATGCAGCTCTCCACGCTACTCTATCCTGTGCAAGCTTCTTCATCTCACAGTACCTACTGCAGTCTACATCCTTCTGAATCTGCTTAGTGTGTTCATCTCTTGGTCTCCCACTACGATTTTTACCCTCCACGCTGCCCTCCAATACTAAATTTGTGATCCCTTGATGCCTCAGAACATGTCCTACCAACCGATCCCTTCTTCTAGTCAAGTTGTGCCACAAACTCCTCATCTCCCCAGTCTTATTCAGTACCTCCTCGTTAGTTATGCGATCTACCCATCTAATCTTCAGCATTCTTCTGTAGCACCACATTTCGAAAGCTTCTATTCTCTTCTTGTCCAAACTAGTTATCGTCCATGTTTCAGTTCCATACATGGCTACACACCATACATATACTTTCAGTGCCACAAACTCCTCATCTCCCCAACCCAGTCCTATTCAGTACCTCCTCGTTAGTTATGCGATCTACCCATCTAATCTTCAGCATTCTTCTGTAGCACCACATTTCGAAAGCTTCTATTCTCTTCTTGTCCAAACTAGTTATCGTCCATGTTTCAGTTCCATACATGGCTACACACCATACATATACTTTCAGAAACGACTTCCTGACACTTAAATCTATACCCGATGTTAACAAATTTCTCTTCTTCAGAAACGCTTTCCTTGCCATTGCCAGTCTACATTTTATATCCTCTCTACTTCGGCCATCATCAGTTATTTTGCTCCCCAAATAGCAAAACTCCTTTACTGCTTTAAGTGTCTCATTTCCTAATCTAATTCCCTCAGCATCACCCGACTTAATTCGACTACATTCCATTATCCTCGTTTTGCTCACTAAATACTTAAGGATTAAAATTACAAATAACCTAAATTGGAAAGATCACATTGATATTGTTGTGAGCAGAGCAAACCAAAGACTGCGATTCATTGGCGGAACACTTAGAAGGTGCAACAGATCTACTAAAGAGACTGCTTGCACTATACTTGTCTGCCCTATTCTGGAGTACTGCCGTGCGGTGTGGGATGCCTATCAGGTGGGACTGACGGATAATATTCAGAAAGTTCAAAGAAGGGCGGCTCGTTTGTATTATCGCGAAATAGGGGAGATAGTGCCACAGACATGATACGTGAATTGGAGTGGCGATCATTAAAACAAAGGCGTTTTTCGTTGCGACGGGATTTTCTCATGAAATTTCAATCACCAGCTTTCTCCTACGTTCGCGAAAACATTCAGTTGGCACCCACGTACATAGGGAGAAATGATCATCACAATAAAATAAGAGAAATCAGGGCTCGCACAGAAAAATTTAAGTGCTCTTTTCTCCCCAGCGCCGTTCGAGAGTGGAACGGTAGAGAGACAGCTTGAAGCTGGTTCATTGAATCCTCTACCAGGCACTTAATAGTGAATAGCAGAGTAATCACGTAGAGAGGTAGATGTAGATAGAATCAGTCGTCTGACTGGTTCGATACAATCCGCCACAATTCCTCTCCTGTGCCATTCCCTTCACTTCAGAGCAACACCTGCCACCTACGTCATAATTTGTATGTTGTATATATTGCCATCGCTGCCTGCTCCTACAATTTTCATCTTCTTCAGCTCTCGTCAGTATCATGGAAATATTTCCCTGGTGTCCAACACATGTCCTAGCATCCTGTCTCTTCTTCTTGTCAGTGTTTTCAATCTGTTCCTTTCTTCGACGATTCTGCGGAGAATCTCCTCAATCCTTATCTTATCAGACCACCTCATTTTCAACACCATTTTATAGCACCACACCTCATATGCTTCGATTCTCTACTTTTTCCGTTGACCCAGAGTCCACGATTCAGTACCACACAATGCTGTTCTCCAAACGTACATTTACAGAAATTTCTGTCTCAGATGAATGCCGATGTGTAACTAGCAGCCTTCTTTTGGCCAGGAATGGCCTCTTTGCTTCGCTACTCTGCTTTCTATGTCCTCCACGCTTCGTCCGTCGTGTGTTGTTATTCCTTAACTTCGTCCAATTCGTGCCAGCTATCCATGGAGGTCTTCAGCGGTTTCCTTACTCCTTTTAGCGGGAAGGCCGTGTTGGTTCCTTCGAAAAAGACACTACCGACTTCCTTCCCCACCCACTTCAATCTTATATTGTGTTAAATCATTTCTTCGAAATTAGTCCATCCATACCAGTCATGAAATGGAATCCAGATTTGTATCGATGCCGAGCCAGTTACAGCTTATGGGTCATTTTGGTGGCCGCACAATTCTTTGTCCCTTCACTCTTGCAAATTTATATTTCCTTAGTTTACAATCATTCATAGTCGCAATGTCAGTGTTTCACTTTCTCTTTCTCCATTTCATAGGAATTTTTGAGATAACTAACTTCGTAAATATTAACACCATCTCGTACAAGTCGGTGCTATTCTCTGCTCATTCATTATACTTCATTCTCACTAACGTAATGACAGAAACCACCAACATGCAATAACGAAATAAAATCAAAATTTCGAATTTCATTAATTCCTTAAGTAAGATTTTTAACAAATATGGAACCATCAATTTTCTTCCAGTTTCGGATATTTTTCTGAATTCTATCTATAACACCTGCACCATTTGTCAGTTTTTTTATTTCTTTTTCTTTCTCCTGAAATCATCTTCCCTCTCGGCTCAGCTGCAAGAATGCGTCTGCTCTCCCTGCATTCCGTAAATTCCCAACCGTCTGCCTCCTGGAAATATTTAAGAATTCTCTGCATTCTGGAACTCGCTGTCAGATGTTCTGCGTTTGTAACTATTGACTGTTCTTATCCGTTCTTCAATAAAGCAGCGGTTTGGAACTAATATCGAGTCCACGCCCATCAAAGCGACGGAGCGCGATATCGTTTTCCAATAATCGCCATCGAAGGGTCCACGCTTTGTTTCCACTCATATTTCAGAGATTATAAAAGTGCACCTCTCACAAAACATCCGGGCAGAAGTGTGGGTTGTTAGTACGTAATTCAGTATTATCAGCATTTCATTTACCACTAGAGAGCTCCCAGAATTATTTACGTTTCAGTAACCGTTTATTTGTTTTTAATGAACGACACAAAGCGACTGTGAGCTGAACACGGGAACGAGTGAATAGCACTCAATCGCAATCCACACGCTACGACTGCAGCACATTTTTTTGTACTAATCTACAATAAAGCGTGACTACGACTGAGATATTTTTCAGATTTTTCAAAGCAAATTGCCTCTTCAAATTTCCTGACACGTCAGGAGTGTAAAACCGAAGAAGTCACAACTATTAATGAAAGCATGTATGCAGGCTGATATCATTAATCAAGCGTTAAAATTCGTCTCACTATGTAACTGACGTTTCTTAACTCTCCTCGCACTGTATGTTGGTATAAGCTTCTACATATTTATTTTCGATTAGATTTTCCATTATATAGTGTAATCTGCGGTGGATGACATCTATTACGACTATTATTTTATTTAATACACGTTATGAAAGTTGGCCCTCGTGTAATACGTCATGTTTTGTCATAGTTTTCTCCTCATTTTGTTTTTAACTTCAACGTAGAACTCCTTTGCTGACTGATGAAACACAAGTTGGAGATTCTCGAAGTTCATCAAATGAATTACTGTCGCATACCTGCCACTCACTGTACAATCACGTAATGAATCACGTAGTACTTCTGTGATATGTCGCCATTAACAGCCGCAACAACGCTGTCAGTTGGCTTCAGTTTGCTTGACAGATGACTGCTGTTTCTAAGTACTACTTCAGCTGCCCATCCTTTCACTCACATAGTGATATTTCTACTAATATCTAATTTTTCCGTTAATACTGCTTATTATCCCAACACTCCGTGGATCTCGTCGCAATTTCGTCGGTATAATACCTTTTACAAGGAGGATAAATGATTGTGAACAGTTTCGAAGACCTACCATGTTATCAACCAAGCCATATGTTGTTTTTTTGCGACAGAATGCAGCTGAAAATAAGGGAGAACCACGACCGGGATTCGGATAGCTTGGTTCCCGTTTCCAGATTACATCAACTGTACACGAGTATATTTCCAGTGAGAGCATAGAAGTCATGACTGGGAATGAGAGTCAGACATAGCTTGTTGACTACAGCAGTTTTAATGCACGGCAAAGCTAAATTAGAATTGTAAGAGCATCGGACGAAATATTAATCACATTCTTAGAAGGACGCTTAAAAGGTCGCTTTTGAGGGCTATAAATGGTTAGATTTAGGGTACCAAAAGGTCTTATTATCTTCCAGTATTGTCGTAAGGCAAGACAAAAAATGGTTCAAATGGCTCTGAGCACTATAGAACTTAACTTCTGAGGTCATCAGTCCCTTAGAACTTAGAACTACTTAAACCTAACTAACCTAAGGACATCACACACTTCCATGCCCGAGGCAGGATTCGAACCTGCGACCGTAGCGATCGCGCGGTTCCAGACTGTAGCACCTAGAACCGCTCGGCCACTCCGGCCGGCTAAGGCAAGACAGTGAAGTGGACTGTATGTGCCAGTCGGTTGTATGGATCGTTTGCTTGAATGAGTTGACATGTAGATGTGAGAAACTGGCCTAAAGAAACTTTCATGTTTATTTGAGTACCAATGGCTTCTGCCTGAAACCACAATTTTTTTAAGAAGTACCATTGCCTTTCGCGTGAAACCACCGAAACTATTGCAAGACAGAGACATCTAGTGATACAGTGCTGTACTTTTGCGAAGGTAGTGCATTCCATAAGTCACTTAGTGCCTTCAAAGTAACAGCGCGAGATAGTGCTACATGATTGTTGAAAGTTGCGACATGTGTGTATCTTATTATTACAGTAATCATATTACGGATATCATTCACAGTGAAAATAAGTATACCTGAAGTTACTGTAAGGTAAATTTGAGTTTGCACTAGTGCTGTAAGTTCGAAATGAAACCAGTGGAGCAGTAGGTAATTTTTATATAAATTTTATAAATTTTAGGCACATTTTTGGCTATTTTTAGGATTATAGGTTATTTTAAGCATTATGAGTTCATGGAAGTTTCGAGATATGGGCTTGTGTCTAGGAAAAATGCGAAATTACTTTGAAATATATCTCATGAAATGATGGGTTGTTGAAAATTGTATGTTCCAGTGGTTCCAAAGTGAGACCACATCTTTAAAACAATCGACTTTGTGCTCCTTGACAATTTCTTCTTGTATTCGTTGCTTACGATGATTTTAAAGGTTAATTTTATGAAAAATTTAAAATTTAATTTTTTTTACAATTGTTGATATTGCTAGGGTTAACGCGCCCATGACCACAACTGGAGTGAAGTTGCCCGACTTGTTCGTATATTAATGCGGAATGTCCAACGTGCCTACAGAGAACGGTGTAGTACCAACATTGCGTGAAAACAGCGATCTCAATCAGCATCCGAGCAAACATAACGAAGCGGAACTGCACGCAGTGCAACTCACGGGTCCAGTACCTCGCAAAAGTTCATTAATCACATCAGCGTAGACAGCCGCACGTCTTCAGTTTGCCAGACTACACACAAAGTTCACAGTAACTGAATGGATGCATGTAGTGCTGATCGACGAGCTGCGTTTATGTCTCTTTTTCAAATGGTGGAAGGTGTCTAGTGCACCGACGACCCAAAGACGCATTAACCCGTGGCATATGGTGGGTGAAGTTCAGGCCGAAGGTGGTTTTGTGATGTTTTGAGATGTTTCTCGTACCATCGCTTGGAGGTCCACTCATTCAAGATACTGCGAGCGTGAACCAGGATGTCTGCATGCCTACGTTCCTGGTTTGACGAACACTCGGACACCCTGCACACCTTGACTTGCCCGCTATTTTCTACGTGATTCTGCTTTACCAACGACATAATGTTACCCCGATTCTCACATATACATTCACGTAGTCAGATTTATCTTGTAATTTGCGTTCCTTGTCAATAATTTTGAAAGTCTCTGAAGATGCAGAAGTTATTAGTTCGACGTAATAAGTGTACTGATGTTGTGGATGATGCAGTCGTAGTTAAAAATACATAAGGTTCCAGAAATCGAACAATAGATCTGGGTTAGAAGGTCGCGTGGTAAGAGCCTAACGGGTAGGATGATTAGTTGCTCATTCCAGAAAACATGGGCTCTAAAACGCATACGTCTAGAGCTTAAGCACTAGTACATCTTCGCTATTGTGAAACACATTTCTTCTACTACAAGTTCTTTGCTATTACGAACGATCTACAGAATGCAGTAAATAAGTGAACAAATAAATGAAAACACCTTATTCCGTTACTGTGAAACAGCAAAGCTGATAATGTATTCTGCTTGCTATTACATACTTGTGAGCCGTCGCTAATGTAGATGCTAAGAACGACATCCATTCATAGTAGCGCACTTCTGTCCGACATCCTGGGGAATAGCGTACTCCCTGAAAAACTCCAGCCTGGTCATGGGTGCGCTGGTAGGTATTGATAACGCGCTCCTGTAATATATGTACATCATAAACGGCTCTCTCATACACTGAAGATTTCAAATGTTCCTACAACCAAAAATCCAAGAGATTAAGTTCGGGAACAAGCTACCCAACCTACTGGACCTCTTTGACCAATTCGTTAAATCGAATTTCCGAAAAAATGGCCTGATGCTCCATCATCCATGAACCACATCTCTAGCCGTTGCTGGAAGGGTACCTCCTCTAGGTGAGCAATGTGTTCTAATCTGTTTCCCGCATTCTGTAGGCCGTTCCGAATAATAGGAAAAACACATAGCTGCGACATTAAGTCACGAAGGAGGTATGCGGCTTTGTTGAAAAATATCTGCAGTTTGCAAAATGCTAAATAGATCACTGAGTAAAAAGTTATTGACTGGATGCAAGTTGACTGTATGTTCCAAGCTGGCTTTATTGTTCCAGTGTTACGCGTTTCGGACATTGCCATCATCACATATCTGCAGAAAACAAGATAAAAATACATAACTATACATAAAATAAAAATAAATTACGAAACTGAGATAATCGGACACATAAAAATATATTACAAGTTATTAGAAGACACATACCGTGGAACATCATGATGCTCATAGATATTAAAGTTACGTGTTGGAGTAGTAACGATCACAAGCAGATTGAGAAAATGCTCATGCTGAATAGGAAAATCTTCTGCAGGATAGACTGCTCGGTATTTTTATTTACACTGACCGGTTTCGACAGAATCTTGTTGGCATCATCAGGTCTACAAAGTACCAAAACTAAAGCATTTACAAAGTGAATTTATCATGTGTACAAATTCGTATGTTAGTGACAAGATGTGCAGTATACGCGCATTAGTTTACATACCTTCGAAAAATTCTTATTAACATGCATACATGCCACCAGTACAGAGAGAAGACTTTCCACTAACAGGAAACACACCGTTTTGGCTTATCAAGCAGAAAAAAGAACACATAAAACATCCATAGTACGCACTACGTGACCAAGACTGGAGATGAACTGGTATGATATGCTTGGGCCACGATTGCATTTTTCACCTGTTTATCTCTAATACTTTGTGTCTTCTAATATACTGCAATATATTTTTATGTGCCCGATTATCTTGGTTTCGTAATTCATTTTTATTTTGTATATAGCTACGTATTTTTATCTTGTTTTCTGCAGTTATCTAATGACGGCAATGCCCAAAACGCCTAACATTGGAAGTATAAAGTCAGCTTGCATCCAGCCAACGACTTTTTCCTCAACGACTTATTCAGCATTTTGGAGACTGCACACAATAGCAAAGATGTTGCACTGGAAGAGATGTGTTTCACAGTAGCAAAGATGAAGAAGTGCTCTTGGCTCTTAAGGTATTGATTTTAGAGCCTATGTTTACTGGACATTTTATTTTCTTTTGTCTGTACTACCAAGTCTCAAAATATGGAATATTATCTTTTAACATACTGTGTACTCAAGTCATTCAGTGGAAAGAACACGCAATATTTTGTGTACCACAAGAAGCTGCCATCGGGAATTAGAGGCTGGTGTGATATATATTCTTTTGCCGTATAACTTTTGGCTGACTTATTTAAAAGGTTTTGACTGACCGCTCCATCTGGAATTGATCGCTTAATAATAGAAACTAGTCATCGTAATACATGCAACTGAGACCGTTAAAATAAAAATTTCTGAAATTTTGCACTTGTGGCTTATCTCGCGACAATGTAGCGCATTATCCAAAAAGCAGGAACAACATTTCTGTCAGTTATTACTGCTAGGGGGATTGCAGTTGCAAAAGCAACACCGTGCCCAATTATGCAGTACAGTAAACAGCAATAGAGAAGTTCTGCCGGGAATGAGATAACCGGGTGGTAATAACGGCGGCCATAAACTCTGTTGTATCGCGGCAACTGTGCAACTACTGCGATTCCAAAACAAAAACCGGCTTAAAGAAACATCTCCATCATCTTTAATGTTCGCGATTGCAGCCCGATGGCTGGCGGCGGGCTCACGAGGAGGTCGAACTTGCGGCCATTAATCATTGCTGGAAATAGCTTCCAGGACGGCCAGTAAAATAAGGCTTCCTGGTCGCGACGTCCGCGCTGCTGCCCCGCCGAGATATGCATCGCCGCAATATTCGCATACGCTGCTTCCGTATGCAGTCGCTCCGAAAACTCCACGCGCCCCAGTTAATGAAGCGCATAAGAACATATTATCTCGACTTGCCGAATTTTTCAGACCTTTGTGCGCGAGGCGGCGCTCTGAAATATTGACACATTTCATACGCCGTCTGCTCACACACAAGCCGGAGAGTTATGTGGTAAGGGAGATATATTTCTTCGACAAACTTACCTCTTGAGGTAAACTCTGCGACGCCTGTAAACCCAACCACAGGTTTCCAAGCATTACCTCACAAAACTATGAGAATTCAGGTCCGTCTGTTATGGAAACATCTATTCTTTTTCATACCCAGAGATGTACATCTACGTCTACATATATAATCCGCTAGCCACCAAGCGGTGTGTGGCGGAGGGCACAATTCGCGCCAAAGTCATATTTCCCCCTCCCTCCCTACCCCTCCCCTCTGTTCCACTGGCGGATCGCGCGAAAGAGAAGCGACTGTCTGAACGCCTCAGTACGAGCTCTTATTTCCCTTATCTTTGAATGGTGATCATTGCGCGATTTGAAAGTTGGTGGTAATACATCCTCGGCGAAGATCGTATTTTGGAATTTAGTGAGCAGCCCTTCCGTTTAGCGTGTCGTTTATCGGCAAGTGTGTCCCATTTCAAACTTTCTACGAGACTTGAAACTCTCTCGCGATGGCTAAATGTACCAGTCACGAATCTTGCCGCTCTTCTTTGGACTTTCTCAATCTCTTGAATCAGACACAACTGCTAAGAGTCCCATACAGTAGAACAATACTCCAAGACTGGACGAACTAACGTATTGTAAGCTATTTCCTTTGTTGAAGGACTGCATCGCTTCAGGAGTCTACCAATAAGCCGCAATCTAGAGTTCACCTTACCCGTTACTTGTGTAATCTGATCATTCCATTTGAGATCATTTCGAACAGTAACGTCACATTGTGCCATCGTAAGAGGATGCTTCTGTTCAGGTTTGTAAAATGCAAAACATGGCAAGACGCAGTCAGTGTCGCATAAAGGTACTACTAGGGGCTTCAAGAAAGTAAGGTACACATTTTTCTGGCAGGTCAAGTAACTTTTAGTGAATGCTGCACTGCTCTTCAAAGTGACTTAGATACGTGACACTATTTTTCAACATAGTCACCAAGTCTCTTGTAATTCAGAGGTCGGAACGTTCTACGAGACGTTCAACTCCTCGACGGTAAAAATCCGCTCCTTGGACACGGAGTAATTCCAGAACCACTTCGTAAACGTCCTCAACACAAACTGCGATGTTCAATGCATTTTTCTTTCTGTTAACCAGTGTTGGATTCACATAGTGACAACAACTATAGACGTTAAAGGCTATGAGGTGCTGGTTAACTTCTTTATAAATTTGCATGGCGCAGCAAAGTAACAGTGGCAATTTCATGGACTTAAAGGTGCCTTGACAACCAAGATGACAATAGGAAACCACATCCAGAGCCGTAACTTAACGACGCTATAGAGCGACGAAATTTTATGGCTCAGCGCCTGCCGCTAGATCTTCCCTTCGGCAATAAATGTTTGCGTTTGAACACTGACATACAGGGAGCAGAAGTAACAATACACCCGAAAGTTTCCAGGACATGAGATACCGTTCAACCTGGCCATACCCGTCATAACCACACTGCAGAAAAGCTGTTGTGTCCTTTAGACACCTTCCATCACCCCTCGAAGTTGGCTATTACAGTTCTGTTACATCCTGTACATCGCATTTCAGGTAAAAAAAGGTATTGCAATCGACTGAAATATATTGCCTGATAAAAAATGTCAAGCACTTCAGAAGTGAAGCAGGAAACGAGACGTAACTTCACAGTGAGAGAGGGTATATGGTTCAAAATAGAGTCAAATTTACAAAAACCTTGACAGTATGCCGTGACACCCTCTCTGGCCTGGATGAATCCACTGATTTGGTTGGGAAGCGTTTCTAAAGCCGTTTTATCAACTCATACAACTGTTATAACTGGTCCTTGATATTCAAGATGCTGGCCGCTGTGGCCGAGCGGTTCTAGGCACTTCAATCCGGAACCGCGCTGCTGTTACGGTCGCAGGTTCGAATCCTGCCTCAAGCATGGATGTGTGTGATGTCCTTAGGTTAATTATATTTACGTAGTTCTAAGTCTAGGGGACTGATGACCTCAGATAGTAAGTCCCACAGTGCTTAGAGTCATTTGAACCATTTGACGTCTGGTCTGGCACCATACATGTTCTGTCTGGGACATATCCGGGCATCTTGTTGAGCACGGGGCTACTGTACACGGTTCATCTAGGCACTTGCCACGTGTAGACGACCACTGTCTTTTTGAAGAATGGCACAAAGTGCTGTCCCATGAGAGGTAACAAACGAGGACGCAGTACGTTCGTGACGTACCGTTGTGTCGTGACAGTTCCCTCAGTCACTGCCAGCCCTGAACCGAAGTCACACCCGATGGCTCCACAGACCATGAGTAACTCCGCTGTACCTCTGCAAAACGCTGGAAGATGAGACTGCTCCCCGGTCGCCACCATACTCGGTCATATGGGGTAGTGAAGAATTGCCATTCATCGCTGAACACAACGCGACGCCGTTAATCAGGAGCCTACGCATGAAACAGTAATTCCCTTGTCCTGCTGATGCTTGTTTCCGACCAATGGTGCGGAATGACACAGACTGCTGCAGGGGTTCCACGGCACTGAAAGACCACTTATAGTACGAAATACAGAACTCGAGAGCTCAAAAGCTGGTGAGTGAATTCGTGGTAAAAGGAGTAGGACGACTGCGACAGGGCTCGTAGGGCATATTCATTCTTCCCCAACATTAGTTGGCTACTGAGGATGAAACATGTCAATCCCCAGCTGCGGCATGGTTTATTTCTCAGCCAGCCTTAGGCTTTGTAGCGTGTAAATCTCGGACGGGAGTCTGATTGTACCCGTGAAGAGAATGAGAGGGACCCGAATCGTCAAGGGAAAGACAACTAACGTACTCACACGACGACATGAGAGAATAAAGTAGAGACCAGACGCTGTGGAACGATCTCAATGATTGTGCAAAAAGAAAATCTAGAGGCTGCATTAAGATTATTTACAGCGATAATAGTACAGGCAACAACAAACACAAGCGAAAAATGACGTCACAGACAATACTTGTGATACAGATGACAGTAACGGTGGTAGCAGATCAGACGACAGAGACACAGGCGAAGACAGACAAACATGGAATCCCACCAGAGTCTCACGACAACAAGTGGTCACCAGGAAATAATATTAGACCGTACCAGAAGTGGAGAAATAGAGGACAGCGCATACTGTCGTGTAGGGAAACATAAACCACATGTAGAATCACGTTATCTGAGGGCGAGAGACTCAACATATTGCTGAAGCACTCGCCCTTGGACGGCGACAAGTACTTGATCGGGAGGTTGCTGCCCAGGAGGGAGGAGCTCAATTATGTGCTCGCTCCTGGGTAGCATGGGTGGTGGCGCTTTATAAAGCTCAGCTTTTCTATCTTCCTATTTTCCTATTTTCTTAATAAATAAGCCATTAATTTTAAGCATTTCTTGTTCCTAACTAGTTCTTTTTCACACTATTTCGAGCTTCAATGCTTTTAAATTTTGTTAAAATAATAATAAATCTGATAAACTGTGTAAGTACACGTTAATATTGTAAAAACACGACCTATCGTAGTAACTATGTATGTGGCAGGTCGTTTGTAAATGGCAGCAAATAAAATAAACAATAATGATAAGTCCATAACTTGTTCTCGGATGGCGGTCGTTGATGTGATTGGGCTACAATGTGGTTCGTGCACAGTAAGAGGATCCTGCCTTCTGGTGCTCATAAGTAGTCGCCCAAAACTTCGACGAGTATGCCTCCCCTGACATTCTCATGCAGTCCACCATCGGGCCACCGACACATCTGAATGCCCCACAGGTCTGGATACTGCACGATTCGACCGGTCGACCACATGGAGATCCACAGTGAGGCCACTTTCGAATTGTCAGATGGTGGTAGCGCCGACTCACACGAGTATGCGGAATATCCGTGCCCTCAGCAGTGATAACTAAACACCCGACGCAGTTCAAACCTCTTATATACCATACCAGTCCTGGTAACAACACTAACCACGAACGACGCGAATGAACTCTCGTGGTCGTTCTAGCTTTCACAGAGAACTGCAACTCTAGTCATTTACATGTCCGCAGATGATATGTGCGTGTACGAAGTTACACTGACATCCGATCATGTCTTCTGGGAGCTTCACATTTTGTCTGTAAGTGTGCGCACTTCCCGAAGCTTACAATAACACGCTATCATCTTAATGTGCAAAGCAATCATTTCCTAGTCAGGGAGGTGGGCCAGACCCTGATTAATGACCATGTAACTTCTGCACAAGCTAGACAGTTTTCCAAACTTGACCCCTCCCCCCCCCCCCCCCCCATACCTGCCACGAGATTCACAGTGCATAGATAGCCAAAACCAGAGCAAAATGGCTCTGAGCACTATGGGACTTATCATCTATGGTCATCAGTCCACTAGAACTTAGAACTACTTAAACCTAACTAACCTAAGGACAGCACACAACACCCAGCCATCACGAGGCAGAGAAAATCCCAGACCCCGCCGGGAATCGAACCCGGGAACCCGTGCGTGGGAAGCGAGAACGCAACCGCACGACCACGAGATGCGGGCAAAACAAGAGCAAACACTGAACAAAATCCACACAACTTCCTGATAGATGTTGCACACAACGTCCCAGCCTTAATTTAAATGATGATGATGGTATTAGGAAGAGCAAGCAGCTGCGGTAATTCAATAAGAATAATTTCTAAAGAATATTCGCGTGACTTCTCTTAACCATCGGGTCCTATCGTGACGACAGTAATACTTAAGAAACAAACGAGGTAAAGATAGTTGTCTGAAATAACATTGGAATCCTAAAACCGTTCAGCAGGAAAACTAACTTCAGTAGCTTATTGATTGTGTTTTTAATTACGCCACAACTAATTTTTGTCTCACTTCGTTCATATGTTAAATTTATTCGTGGAGACGTTTGCAAGAAAAATAACTGAAACGGATGGCCACTATAAGGAAACAGCACTGAAACTATGCTTCTGGACAGAGTAAATATGTATTTAACACCAAACTGGGAGTCAGGATTTCTGGTTATCTCCATCAAACGCTTTAAAGTAGTGATTTTATGACGATAATGAACATTAGATGTGGCAAATCAACGTTCCATCATACGATTTTCCTGTTGCAAACTGAAAAGAAGTCCTCACCAGTCTAATGACAACAAGTCATCTACAAATAATTTCTGATGTCCAATTCTGTCAATAACGCAATGTAACCGCTATTTGGGTCGTGTTCTTTGAAACATTTTTCAATTTTTATAGGCCGTTTTCTTTTACTTGTAAGCCGTATCCCAATGACAAAAGATGTTTATAAAACATGAATCGAATGGAAATGATCTCCCTGCGTGCGAGTGAGACGGTCATTCTTTTCATGGAGGCGCAAAACAGGACAGTAGTACACATTTACCATCTAATCTGTCAGATTAATGAGAACTAGGTGGTAACTGAATTGATCGTCTGTGCATCGGAACAAATATTAAATTGACAGCTTGTTGATTTTCGTGCTGAACTGGGACCTGGGCGATCGTCGATAACCGACTAAGAAATTCATTTAAATTACACTGAATGTATTGAAAATCCATACAATACGACTGGCTACATTCCTGATGCACAAAACTTCCACAATGGAAGCTATTTCATAAAAAAGTAGAACGTGCAAATTTGCATATGCGATCAAAACCATTTTATTGTGCTATGGGAGCCGTGGTGCAGCTCGTAGCTCTGTTCTGAATTCCGAAAAGCAACTGAAATAATGTAAACAATAATATTTGTTATGGCATTCGTTCTGTCACTAAGTTCTCAAATAACTCTCACAGTATGAGCAGTTGATTCAAAGATGGGAAAAAAAACAGCGAATAATTTTTTTCCAAATCTCTTTAATTTGGGGATATAAAGGTAACTACAAAAAGAAACTCAAATCCAACAGCCGCGCGGGATAGCCGCGCCGTCTTGGGGCGCCTTGCCATGGTTCGCGCGGCTTCCCCCGTCGGAGGTTGGAGTCCTCCCTCGGGCATGGATGTGTGTGTTGTCCTTAGCGTAAGTTTAAGTTAGATTAAAGAGTGTGCAAGCCTAGAGATCGATGACCTCAGCAGTTTGGTCCCATAGAAAAAATTTCCTAATTTGAAATTTAGTAAATGCTCCAATTTTAGTTAATGTTTGGAAAACATTTGGAAAGGGACCGTATAGCAAATAAAAAATAAAAAAGGATCTACATAGACATAGCGCGAATGAGTAATGTGCTATCTGTGTTCAGCAAAGAAAATTCACTAGATACAAAACATATCATTCTGTACGTAGTTAACGCATGATTCCTTTATGTATCTTAGATCTAGGGCAAGTATACAATATGCAATACATTTTGTTCATTTAACCCTTTCCTGCCCGACGAGTAGAATTCACCACTGGCATCCAGTCAGGCTGTACCACGGATAACTCTTTGACAATAACAGTTCGGTACCCACAGAAAACAGAAAAAAGGACACACTGTTGTACCGCTGTGTTGTTCATTTCGGCACAGGATTTGAGGGCCCTGCTGACGTGAAAGGACATTTTTATGAGTGTTTTTGTGTTTATAACGTGGTTTCGAATTGTTTTAGTGAATGTAAACTTATATTTTTAATGCAGTAAGTAAATAACCCAATCAGTTGTGTTGAATATAACCTGACGGGACTCAAAAGTTCTTCTTGCGTTTTTTACATCAGTGCAACACATACGTGTATTAAAATGCACTACCCTGTTTTTAGTTGCTTTGGTAATATTCTTCCCAAATATTAAATACTTTGGTACAGTTTTGCACGGTTTGGGCAGGAAAGTCTCAGAGGAATTTTTACATCCACTGCAAGGGTTAAAGCAAACAGTTACCAAAAATGTTCTCATATTAGAAAACTCAAATTGTCAATAAAAGTACTAAACAACGGTAATATTATCATTACTATGTAAATCGAGACGCTCCTGCAAAACACGCTTGTGTTTTACAACAGGCCGCAATATAGCTTCAAGCTTTGTAAACTCTGTTTGTCAATTACAGTCGATACTTTATTCTTTTTAAACGGAAAACGAAAGCAAATCATTAAGTTCTCAGTTCATTTTTAAGGAGAATTTTACTAATGAGACTGTAGCTAATAGTATGTTTGTTTTGGTAACAGACGTTCACAGCTACACAACGCTGTGTAACGTCTATTCCAATAAAAACCATCACCCATTAAATCGAATACCTATAGCTATTGATGCATCGACGTGTACCTAGATGAACCTTCGGCGCTGATAGCGATGATGGATAATGTAAGCGGAGGAGTGGTTTAGCGAGAAAATACGAAAAATGCAAAAACGACGCTGTCGTATTTGAGAGTGACAATAACTTATACATCGTTGCAACCAGACCCAACGGACCAAGTAGGACTTGCTGTTCCTCACAAGCGTCTTCTAACCGAACTGTGTGCCTATGGAATATCCCCTCAGTTGTGCGACTGGATTCGTGATTTCCTGTCAGAAAGAACACAGTTCGTAGTAATAGACGGAAAGTCATCGAGTAACAGAAGTAATATCCGGCGTTCCCCAAGGAGGTGTTTAGGCCGTCCACTGTTCGTGATCACTATTAACGACGGAGGAGACAATCTGAGTAGCCCTCTTAGATTATTTAAGATGATGCTGTCATTTACCGTCCTGTAAAGTCATCAGATGACCAAAATGAATTGCAAAACGATTTAGATATCTGTGCGGTGCGAAAAGTGGCGATTGACCCTGAATAAAGGAAAGTATGAAGTTATTCGCATGAATACTAAAAGAAATCCGCAAAATTTCGATGACGTGATAAGTCACACAGATCTGAAGGCTGTAAATTCAACTAAATACCTAGGTATTACAATTACAAATAACCTAAATTGGAACGATCACATAGATAATGTTGTGAATAGAACAAACCGAAGACTGCGATTCATTGGCAGAACACTTACTAAGTTCAACAGATCTACTAAAGAGACTGCTTACACTACACTTGTCCGCCCTATTCTGGAATATTGCTGTGCGGTGTGGGATCCGCATCAGGTGGAACTGACGGATGACATCGAAAAAGTACAAAGAAGGGCAGCTCGTTTAGTATTTTCGCAAAATAGGAGAGATAGTGTCACAGACATGATACGTGAATTGGAGTGGCAATCACTAAAACAAAGGCGTTTTCCGTTGTGACGGGATCTCCTCGTGAAATTTCAATTACCAGTTTTCTGCTCCGATTCCGAAAACATTCTGTTGGCACCCACCTACATAGGGAGAAATGATCATCACGATACAATAAGAGAAATCAGGGCTCGCAGAGGAAAAATTTAAGTGCTCATTTTTCCCGCGTGCCGTTAGAGAGTGGAACGGTAGAGAGACAGCCTGAAGATGGTTCATTGAATAGCAGAGTAATCACGTAGATGTAGATGTAGAAAATGTGATTAACACTCTGGAAGGCGACTGTTGTGTCAGTATCAGTAGAGAGTAAGCCAGACGACCGACTGAAATATTCCCCATGACAATTGTTACTACCCTTATGTCTTAGAGCGTGTGCAGGGCTTACTACTGACAGACATCCCTCATCGGGAGCAGTTTTTTCACTGGTTTCTTCACCAACGATTCTGGGATTTGTCATTTATCCTACTCACAGAGGAGGCCACCTTTACGCGAAGTGGTATCTTGTACAGAGCCCTGCGTGCGAGTGAAACGGTCATTCCTTTTATGGAAGCGCAAAACAGGACAGTAGAACACATTTACCATCTAAACTGTCAGATTTATGAGAACTCGCACGGAAGTGAAACGTGGATGATGAAAAGTTCAGAGAGGAAGAGAATGAGTCGCTTCAGAGGAACACAGTTGATGAAATGTGTAGATCAGGTAACTAATGAAGAGGAACTTAAACAGAACAGCGAATCATCTGCATCGGTGCAGAGGAATTTGTCTGTCGGTATAATTGGCGACCGCGTCTTCTGACAGGCCGGAAGTATCGGCGTTTCTTGTGGGCGACTTTGCATCCCATTCTGGAAGAAGTGCCATTGATGATTCGAAGGGTTATGTGGCTGCTTCGTGATGGTGCTGCAGGTCACTTCGTTGTTTACGTCTGGTCGCACCACTATCGTGTCTCCCCTGGTCGATGGATCGGACGAGGGGGCCCACTTGCAAGTCCTGCTCGTTCACCGGATCTCAACCTGTGCGCTTTCTGGCTATGGGGCCATCTCGAACGTATTGTGTATGTACAGGGCTATTACAAATGATTGAAGCGATTTCATAAATTCACTGTAGCTCCATTAATTGACATATGGTCACGACACACTACAGATACGTAGAAAATCTCATAAAGTTTTGTTCGCCTGAAGCCGCACTTCAGATTTCTGCCGCCAGAGCGCTCGAGAGCGCAGTGAGACAAAATGGCGACAGGAGCCGAGAAAGCGTATGTCGTGCTTGAAATGCACTCACATCAGTCAGTCATAACAGTGCAACGACACTTCAGGACGAAGTTCAACAAAGATCCACCAACCGCTAACTCCATTCGGCGATGGTATACGCAGTTTAAAGCTTCTGGATGCCTCTGTAAGGGGAAATCAACGGGTCGGCCTGCAGTGAGCGAAGAAACGGTTGAACGCGTGCGGGCAAGTTTCACGCGTAGCCCGCGGAAGTCGATGAATAAAGCAAGCAGGGAGCTGAACGTACCACAGCCGACGGTTTGGAAAATCTTACGGAAAAGGCTAAAGCAGAAGCCTTACCGTTTACAATTGCTACAAGCCCTGACACCCGATGACAAAGTCAAACGCTTTGAATTTTCGGCGCGGTTGCAACAGCTCATGGAAGAGGATGCGTTTAGTGCGAAACTTGTTTTCAGTGATGAAGCAACATTTTTTCTTAATGGTAAAGTGAACAGACACGATGTGCAAATCTGGGCGGTAGAGAATCCTCACGCATCCGTGCAGCAAATTCGCAATTCACCAAACGTTAACGTGTTTTGTGCAATCTCACGGTTTAAAGTTTACAGCCCCTTTTTCTTCTGTGAAAAAAACGTTACAGGACACGTGTATCTGGACATGCTGGAAAATTGGCTCATGCCACAACTGGAGACCGACAGCGCCGACTTCATCTTTCAACAGGATGTTGCTCCACCGCACTTCCATCATGATGTTCGGCATTTCTTAAACAGGAGATTGGAAAACCGTTGGATCGGTCGTGGTGGAGATCATGATCAGCAATTCGTGTCATGACCTCCACGCTCTCCCGACTTAACCCCATGCGATTCCTTTCTGTGGGGTTATGTGAAAGATTCAGTGTTTAAACCTCCTCTACCAAGAAACGTGCCAGAACTGCGAGCTCGCATCAACGATGCTTTCGAACTCATTGACGGGGACATGCTGCGCCGAGTGTGGGAGGAACTTGATTATCGGCTTGATGTCTGCCGAATCACTAAAGGGGCACATATCGAACATTTGTGAATGCCTAAAAAAACTTTTTGAGTTTTTGTATGTGTGTGCAAAGCATTGTGAAAATATCTCAAATAATAAAGTTATTGTAGAGCTGTGAAATCGCTTCAATCATTTGTAATAACCCTGTAGATAGCATTCCAGATACGGAGACACTGGAGTAGCGTTTTCATGCTGCCTTTGACACTGTTCGGATGCAGCCTGGCCAATGTGAACGTGTGAGACATCACATGCTACGGCGCGTACACGCATGCGTCGAGGCACATGGAACCCATTTTCAACACGTACTGTAACTGTGGCTGCCTGGTTCAGCGCGTATTAGACCGCAGTGTCTGTAACAATCTATGAGTGAATAAACGATCTCCAGTATCATTATTTATTGTACAAGCAATTATGTGGCCTAGTGTGAACAAACCATATATCACAGTATGTGAAATATGAATGATTTTCTTTTATTTCAATCGTTATTTTATAAGATTGGCATTACGCATGACGAAGACGTCACTTCATTTGCCTTCTTTATACTAACAATAGCTGACAAACTTGCACTGCCAGGGCGTTCATTTTGCCACCTTTCTGTTAGAATCGAAACCAAAAAATGAACACTGTTTGTAGTGTAATATTAAAAAAAATTCAGTTCCATGTATTCGTGAAAACACCTTTGAAATTATGAAACAGTCGTACAAAGAAATATGCGTAATTTACAAACATATAAGTATAATATCCAAATTAAGAAACATAGTGTGCAAAATTCAAATCCTCCGTAATGTTTATTTTACGTGAAAACTGATTATAAACAATATTTTTAGTTGTATGTCCAGGAGTTACGATGCACGAATTTTTGGGTGAGCCCACCATTGAGCAAGCGACATAAAGTTGTCCAATAAGTGTCAAATCCACTCCGCAGTATTCAACAGAATGTCCCTGTGACTTTGGAAAATGCAGGTCTCACTGGTGACTGCAGTCTCTTAAGAGGCAAGGCGAGATCTGCCGGAGTAAGGAGTATCCATGAGATGTGCAGAATTTTATTCTCTCCCTTCTTTTTAAAATGATACCCTCAAGTACATTACCCAACATCATCTTAGCACACAGCCTCGTGCCATTGCGAAGTTTTGGCGGATCGTGGTTTCGTAGTAGATTAAGTGGTGATCCCACTTCTAGTAAAAGGCGAAGGGGATGGTTGTTGTTTCCGCCTAGTGCTGTTTGCGCTTCGCAGTTGAAAGCTCTCAAAAACGCATCTGGCTGTCAGGGAGTTTCTGAAGTTGACTAGACTGTAGGAGCGTCTTAGTAGTAAAGAATAAATGCATTAAAACGTCATATATTATGCGGCAGTTACTCATGTATCTCTTGTTTAAGACGTCATATCTCCTATACTATGACAGGTAGATGGTTCTTACCCTCACAGTGATTGTTGCCTTACAGGAAGGGATATATGTAAGGGATATGCGTACCAAGTCCAGCGTCTGGAAGGAGATGTGAAACAGACATACACACATACATAAACCTGTTTTTATAATATATATGGATTACAAGTTCATTAAGGTTACTACACATTATTTTACACTTTTTAGTACTGTACCACTTTCTCTGATGTAATTCCATCTCTACATCGCGCATGTAACATCGCATCGTTCTTCTTAACAACGCAGGCACTCCAGTATCGTATTTATCTCTGTATTTATCAGCTGAACAGGGCAGTGACTTCCAGTTAAAGTGTCCCGCTCTGTAAGGGAATTACATAATGTGTGTACGTGTTGGGTGCAGGAACGACGAAACATGGAAGTTTGGGTCTGGCCGTACGTCCTACAGGGCTAGCCACTGCGGTTAAGACGCATAAAGCGGGGAATTGGTTCGAGTTCTGGTCCGACATAAATTTTCACTGTCGTCATTCACTTATGCAGTTAATGATTGTTTATATTCGCAACTGCAAATATATTTCGTGTAAAATAACTGACGACGGTCGAAGTAAATTGGCAATAAGAAAGGATAGTCTGGAAAAGAGATATATGTTAATATCGAATATTAATTTAAGATTTAGGAAATCTTTTTTAGAAGTATTTGTCTAAAATGTAACCTCGCACGGAAGTGAAACGTGGATGATGAAAAGTTCAGACAGGAAGAGAATGAGTCGCTTCAGAGGAACACAGTAGATGAAATGTGTAGATCAGGTAACTAATATAGAGGAACTTGAATCAGGCAGAAAATAAATTTATGTCTCGACTAAAAGGAGGAGCCGGCTGATAGACCACTTGTTAAGGCATCAAGATACCGTCAGTTTCGTAATGGAGGGAAGTGTGATGGGTCAAAAATTGTAGAGGAAGATCAAGAGATGAATGGTGTAGGCAAGTTCAAGTGGATATAGGTCGCGGTTACTGTGCAGAGATGATGACGTGCACGGAATAGATTAGCGAGGAGAGCTGCATCAGACCAGTCTTAGCACTTACGAACACAACTACTACACAACTTCCATTAGTGCTGTATGATCTTGTGGAAGCTACTGGAAAAAATACACTATTGGCCATTAAAATTGCTGCGCCAAGAAGAAATGCAGATGATAAGCGAGTGTTCATTGGACAAATATATTATGCTAGAACTGACATGTGGTTACATTTTCACGCAATTTGGGTGCATAGATCCTCAGAAATCAGAACCCAGAACAACCACCTCTGGCCATAATAACGGCCTTGATACGCCTGGGCATTGAGTCAAACAGAGATTGGATGGCGTGTACAGGTACAGCTGCCCATGTAGCTTCAACACGATACCACAGTTCATCAAGAGTAGTGATTGGCGTATTGTGACGAGCCAGTTGCTCGGCCACCATTGACCAGACGTTTTCAGTTGGTGAGAGATTTGGAGAATGTGCTGGCCAGGGCAGCAGTCGAACATTTTCTGTATCCAGAAAGGCCCGTGCAGGACCTGCAACATGCGGTCGTGCATTATTCTGCTAAAATGTAGGGTTTCGCAGCGATCGAATGAAGGGTAGAGCCACGGGTCGTAACACATCTGAACTGTAACGTCCACTGTTCAAAGCGTCGTCAATGCGAACAAGAGGTGACCGAGACGTGTAACCAGTAGCACCCCATACCATCACGCCGGTGACACCCCAGTATGGCGATGACGAATACACGCTTCCAATGTGCGTTCACCGCGATGTCGCCAAACACGGATGCGACCATCATGATGCTGTAATCAGAACCTAGATTCATCCGAAAAAATGACGTTTTGCCATACGTGCACCCAGTTTCGCCGTTGAGTACACCATAGCAGGCGCTTATGTCCGTAATGCAGCATCAAGGGTAACCGCAGCCATGGTCTCCGAGCTGATAGTCCATGCTGCTGCAAACGTCGTCGAACTGTTCGTGCAGATGGTTGTTGTCTTCCAAACGTCCCCATCTGTTCACGCAGGGATCGAGACGTGGCTGCACGATGCGTTAAAGCCGTGCGGATAAGATGCCTGTCTTCTCGACTGCTAGTGATACGAGGTCGTTGGGATCCAGCACGGCGTTTCGTATTACCCTCCTGAATCCACCGATTCCATATTCTGCTAACAGTCATTGGACCTCGACCAACTAGAGCAGCAATGTCTCGACACGATAAACCGCAATCGCGATGGGCTACAATCCGACCTTTATCAAAGTCGGAAACGTGATGGTACGCATTTCTCCTCCTTACACGAGGCATCGCAACGTTTCACCAGGCAACGCCGGTCGACTGCTGTTTGTGTATGAGAAATAGGTTGAAAACTTTCCTCGTCAGCACGTTGTAGGTGTCACCACCGGCGCCAACCTTATGTGAATGCTCTGAAAAGCTAATCATTTGCATATCACAACATCATCTTCCTGTCGGTTAAATTTCGCGTCTGTAGCACATCTTCGTGGTGTAGATTTTTAATGGCCAGTATCGTACGAAGGAGGACATTATTCCTCCAACTTTTGTGCAAAATATTTTATTTGTACCCAAAACATTTCAGTAAGTAAACAATAAATTACTAAATAAAATATTTTAAACGCAGGCTGGTGAAATGGTGGCCATCTTCGAATTTACAGAGTCTGTGGGGCCTGTCCAGGAAAAAAGATATCTCGGCGGCAAAGCCAGAGATGTTCTTTCATATGTGAAATCATACAATCAGCTGTTTCTAGTGCCATTCTATGATAATTGGGACGAGACAAGTGATACTCGTACTATATTTACCCACAATTAGGCGAACAAGTATCAAGCAGCATTTAGGTCCAATCTGACTGTCACTGCCCAGCAGCTAAGCCATTTATACTCCCACCTTAGCGGCAATGTGGTATCAACGTTCGATACCACAGTAGGGGTTGCAGTTATCGACTGAGGTCCGTATTATTATCGTTGGACCCGCGAGTCGCAACCAGCGCCGCTCCGCAGCTTGTATCAAGTTTCTAACGAGCTCTCGTCCACTCTTGCTCGCGACGTCAAGTAGTAAAGTAGCATAGCCTTCAGCTTATAGGAAGCAACCTCTAACAAGGCGCTTAGTAACATATGGCCTAAGTGAGGCCTCAACAGCTATCTGTTTATAATTATATGTATGCAGCCAAGAAGAATTCTGTACAGCCAGTTAAGTACAATATATATTATTTTTTACAAACGACTTCTAATTATTTTAGTCGTCACAGATTCAGACCATGCAGCCAGCACCTTATCGACGTTACTGACAAACCTTCTGTGATTTATATGTTTCTATTTAGCATTGGCCACCAGTCAACATTGGCTACGACTCGTTCGTCGTCATCGTAACAGGCAGACTCTCCCGAAATTTTTTTCTAAACAAATGAATACTGAATACCTAAATAATTAATTGACTCGTAGCATTTCATTAAGAGTACATGTATGTTCTTGACAGAATGTGGAGTGGTTCATCACTCTTGGAAGTTAACGTCATACATGCAAATTTCTGATACTGCTTCGAAGTAAATCTAGTGTGCATTTAAAATTAGTTGACTACAAGAATCGAAACGAACATCGGAAATTTCACTTTCTAAATAAATTCCGTAACCGGAATTGAAAGCCAATAAGACAGGCCCGACGGCTGCCAGTAACAGGGCAGCGTTTGTATTGCGCGTGGCGCCCTGCGCTCGGTATCTTTTCGCCGTATTTTGCTACGCGGCAGGGTCAGGATTCGGGGCGCTTTTGTTCAGCGGGGGCGCCTCGAAGCATTTGTTACGGCTATTGTCTGTACGTCCGCGCCACGATTACCGGCAAAACGTCGCCTGACAATGCGCTCCTCGCTGTTCTAGCACAAAAGCGCAAAATATTCTCGCCCTTTCCTTTTGCTGGTGTTCGTCTTCTGATCGATAGTAAGTTCGTGTTAGAGAGGAGAAACTGCCGTGAGTGACAACACGTATTCAGTGTGATTTCCTCTGATGAATTAATGTGAAAATGACAACCGTCAGTACTTGAGCGTGAAGTGATTGTGAGTCATTTAATTGGCTAGAACACTATCGACAAACTGACTAAAATGTAATTTAGTTCAGCCAAGATATGTACTGACTAGAACATAACTTTCACACGTACGCTTTTGTGTGTGACTTTAAATTAAGTATTAAGATCAGACAGAAGTAACTGGGATCAGAAGCATTTCAGTAAATTGGATCACTAAAAGCATGACATGAATATGCGAGACTCATTGTCGACTCACTAATAGCTAAGAGACGAGCAGCCATCTTTACTCAATCCTGATCACCAGACACTGGACTCGCATTCGGAAGGACGACGGTTCAATCCCGCATCCGACCATCCTGATTTAGGTTTTCCGTGATTTCCCTAAATCACTCCAGGCAAATGCCGGGATGGTTCCTCTGAAAGGGCACGGCCGACTTCCTTCCCCATCCTTCCCTAATCCGATGAGACCGATGACCACGCTGTCTCGTCTCCTTCCCCAAACCAACCAACCAACCAACCTGATCACCAGTGTCTTCAAGTTGCCTGAAAGGGTTAACTGATAAAACTAGTACCTCACAACGAATTTGAAAAAGTACCGTCTGGCTATAAAAGTCATTTTCATTTCTCAGTGCTTTATTCACAGCTTTAGAATACACGGTGGTTGTAGTTAAACTTTCGGTATTTGAGAGGACCTCAATGAAAATCGAGAGATCGTAAGGCAATAAAAATTCTTGGAGACATTTGTAAGGACATGCGGAAGAGAAAAATTATTGAAAGAAACATATTTTGATTTCCACCTATGAGGTAACATTTGTTAATTGCTTATTGTCTTTACATTCCAGGCTACAACTGTTGCTAATTATGACGACTATCTGTTTACACGATAGCCTGGAACCGTACTAGAGATTGTTCGGTGCACTTTTCGAACGGTGGACAGTTCGTGCACTGCTTGAAGATCGCACATTGCGTCTAGCACTCTTAGCCATGGCAACAGTAACTTCTTCAATAATTAGTGTCGCAATTGGCCCGTCGGCCTCTCCCAGGAACAATTCCCAAAATCGCTACTTAATTCGAAATTCTTCAACGCCGGGGCGGAAGGAGGACCTCTCGGTATTTCTTTAATGCGTCGATACTCTCGAGGAGCAGCAGCGCTACCGCTGTTGTTTTGATAAAACAGCTTTACGAGTAAGGCCCTGCTTACTTTGTCCAGACCCACATTACTGTCAGCAACACTGATACCTTTGTTTCTATAGTACGTCGACGTACCAGTACAAGCCCATAATGGCAAATCATTACACTAACACTATTAACAACCGAAATCCTGCAGCGCACAATCAGAACATCATTCCTATAAAGTTTGGTGCCCATACGGTAGGTAGTTTTCAGTCTACGCTGGATCTAGTAGCGAAAGTTTAACTATAACCCTCCTGTATATAAAATCTCTAGTATATAACTCAAAGTTTTGAACAATTACTGATACTGAAAGGTAACGGTTAGCCACTGTCATACTGAGTAACGAGATGTATCGTCTGTGCATCATCCCGGCGACGCGACAGGAAGGAAGATGGGACATGTAAGTGTTTTATTACAGCTAATTTCCTGTACTCCTCACTACAGATGCGAATGCAGTTCCATGATTGTGTGGGCAGGTAGAATATAACGCATCAACGTGGCAGAGGATTGAAAAATACTGTAAAGGCGGGAACGACAATTTGGTTTTCAAATGGTAACGACAACTTCTCTCACCCCGAAACTTCACGTTACTTTGAGGGTGAAAAAAAACGCGCCTCGCGTGAGCAAGACGGCAAACTTTAATGAAAGTTTCTACCCACCCTCCTGAGTTACTTTTGGGGGCGAGGGAGAGGCCTTTGGGTGAGGGAGATGACAAGACGTGGTATCGCCAAGGAGAGAATCATTGACGTGTTTGAATTCTAACGAAAATTACTCCCCACCACTCGGTAGTTGGACCAGTTTTGGACGAGAGAGAGAAAGCAGGACAGGAAAGAGACAGAAAAACACTGCCTTACACGGCTGTTGTGTTTGGTGTGTTTCAAACAGACTGGTCGCCCCATCCCTCTCTGCCTACGGTCGAGCGCTGTTCTGGAAAAGACGAGGGAGGCGAAGTGTGATAGAGGCACAGGGACGCAATGACCGGGCGTTTCCAAATTTAACTAGTTTCACGTTCTCCCATTTGACGCGGAAGTAACACTCTGTAAGTAGGCTGTTTAGGTTTTTATGTTGGTAACGTCACCTAGCGCTCTGTATGAAAATCACTGACCGTGCTGTGTGCAGTCTGTGGCTGGTTTGCATTGTTGGAATTTGCTATTGTAGTGTTGGGCAGTTCTCTGTTGCGCAGTTGGAGGTGAGCCACCAGCAGTGGTGGGTGTGGGGAGAGAGATGGCGGAGTTTTGAGAGCGGATGATCTAGACGTGTGTCCATCAGAGACAGTAAATTTGTAAGACTGGATGTCATGAACTGATATATATATTATGACTTTTGAACACTATTAAAGTAAATACATTATTTGTTCTCTATCATAATCTTTCATTTGCTAACTATGCCTATCAGTAGTTAGTGCCTTCAGTAGTTAGAATCTTTTATTCAGCTGGGAGTATTGGCGCACTCTGTATTGCAGTAGTTTGAATAACGAATATTTTTGTGAGGTAAGTGATTCATGAAAGGTATAGGATATTGTTAGTCAGGGCCATTCTTTTTTAGGGATTTTTGAAAGTCAGATTGCGTTGCGCTAAACATATTGTGTGTCAGTTGAAGCACAGACATTTATAATTTTTCTAAGGGGACGTTTCAACTCGCAAAAGTGGGAATGGATGACGGGAGAGCTACATGTAGATTGAGACGAGGATAGAAAATTCACTTCATATGGGGAAGATTGTAATTGGCCCCTTTCATATTTGCCGAATGTCCGTTTTCCCCCCTCCCCTAAATATTGCGGTGTGAGCCGACTCGCACGAGTAGTTCTCAGGTAGACACGGAGAGTGGCCTTTACGTAAAGTGTGCAGCAACTACGGGACGTTGACAGGCGGCCGGCTCAGAGGATACAGCACGACGGCTGGTGGCTGTGCAGAGTGTGCGTCTGCGAGTGTATAAAGTCCTCCGTGGTTCTCAGGAAGTCGGTATTTAGGACATGTTATGACGTGTTCCGTCACTTTCGAGTTATTCTCACTTGTTTCAGTCAAAGCATGGATACGATTGGCGTTATTCTTACGTCCTACTTCGTCAGTCCTAAGCTTATATTTAAGCTTGCAGGCCAGCTACATTTCTTATAATTGCTTTGTGTTAAAGATGTTAACAACGAGTGACCTCCAATATATTTTTGAAACCATAGTGAATTTTTATGGATGTTATCATACACTATACCTTGTGACTTAAACTGGACAATTATTCGTACAACCATGCAATTTCAAGTTGCTCTGCTATAAAAATCTTGGCCAGGTGTGTGTATGACTTGCGCTCTGAGGGTTTCGTACAAACTTAATTACGTACAGAGACTCTCGACGATTTTTGTCTGTTATCGACATCGTTACTGGCAAGATATGGGCCCCGGGATTCCAAAACTTTGGGGAATGTTTTATTTCCAAGTTGAAATCGGATAACAGATGACAAAGAAATAGTTTTTGTGTGATATAATTACAAATTAAGAGTTTACGATTTTTTTTTCGTTTACTTGTTCTAACAGATGTCATGATGTTATGGGAACGGGAAATAGGTTTTGACGAGGGAGTTTGCGATTGTTAAAATATGTGACATAAGAGCTGTACTTTTGATTACGCTAACTTAAAGACTTACATTTATTACACCGACAAGGAACCACAGAGCTTAGTGTGTGTAATTTTCAAACCGATACGTCTACGTGTTCGTGAGAAAAAGCTTTTTAACAGTAGGATAGACAGAAGGACAACAAAGTGATGCTAAAAGGGTTCCTTTTTTACAATAAAAACTGACTGTAAGCATTAAATATAGTATTTCCTGTATTCACTGCAATTTCCCAGATGGATAAAACTACAAACTTGCAATCAAACCCTTACTTTTGTTTAGGCGAGACATGCTGCGCAGTTGAAAAATTCGAAGTTTCTGATCAGTGCTACCACCTCTTGGCTGTTGGCACAACGACGAATAAGTGTTTTTCGGCAAGTGTGATGCCTATATATATGCTATCACAGGCTAAGAACGATCAGCTGCGTTCACGCTCGAGCAAAAAATAAAACCTGGAGGTATCGTACATGATGATAGCACGGGACTCAAGACCTTAAATGACACTGGGTTCAACAAAATCCTCGCCGGCTGTCCATTCCCGTCGCACCGTATCCTTTGCTTAATCTGTCGCCAGTGTTAGACAGACATAGCTGTCAGTAGCTAGCAGAGACTGGTTCTCTGGAGTGTCTGCAAGATAATCAATAAATTCAGTACTTCCGGAGATATAAATTTTACCTAAACCACACAATAATCGTGCTGGCATTGTGAAACCGAATTAGTGACTGTAATGTATTCATCTATAATATCAGTTGAAACTACAACCAAGAGTATAGTTTCATATACTCTAATTTTCTGGAATTTTCTTTAGTTTCATTACTACAGATTTCTGATATAATTAAAAGTACTTTGTATAATTATTGTTTCATAGTGTTTTGATTGTGTGACTGTTTCGGTGAGACTGTGGGAGTGAATGGAGGGTATATGTAGAGCGAGAACGGGGTATCTTATTAAAACTATATAGATGTATGCGTGACAAAGTTATTGTGCAATAGGGGAATTTGTGACGTATGTCCGAGTGAGCTTTATTTTGTAAAAGGCAGCCACAAGGGACGTCGAGTATTAAATTTATTAGTAATTTATTTTATGGAAAGGAATCGCATTTTGTTTTCATCAAATTTTATTTACTTTCGGATTTACGAGATTTCTAGTCTAAATTACTTATGATAATCTGATTGGCTGACATTAGAAATATCGCGAATATAGAAGTGCTCGAGATGATCTGGTTGGCTACTCAACATACTAGTCAGTAGGGATTCATTATTTTCCGCGCGTTTGAGTATGGCTTCGTGCTTCAGATCCATGCGTCGAGAGAGTCGCTCGTGAGCCGTCTTCTGGTAAACACCTATGTTAAACCGCACTGATCAAACGCTCCGCAGGTTTGAGCACTTCTCGTGTCGTTGGCGTAAAGCGACAACAGTATTGATTACTTTCTGAAAGTTTGAGCGTTGCGAGTGGTTTATTTTATGAGATGTTCGGGTGTGAACCTTTCATGTCATATATAAACTCTACATGGCGTGCTTCGTACACAATACGAGACATTATCGCGACCACTTCTCTACAAGAAGCCTACTGAACGACTGAGTGTGTTAACTCGCAAGTAGTAGTGGGTTAGTGACTGTTTAGGACGTTTAAAATTTCGGGTCGGACTAAATATCTTCTGGTTGCATTTGGGTGTGAACTTGTAACAGAGACACTCAGTGGCATCCTGTAACTGATGTTGGGGTATTAAATACGGACTTGGCAGTCGTTTTCCTTGTTTTAAAGACAATAAACCAGCTTACAGGAAATTTTACACATTTTTCAAACGAGTCATGCAAGAATTCTGAAGACTCTATAGTTAACTAACTTTAAGCTGCTGCCCATGGACAAGAGTTACGTGGCCTTTGCGTGATGGATATTTATTCGATTTTTCGTCAACGCTGCCTTTTGTCGGTTAAACCAGTATCTACTATCGCAGAGTAAAGGAGCAGACAACCGAAACCTATCCAGGCAGATGGACTGATTGTTTAATGAATAGTGAGAGAACGACGGGCCCCGCCAAAGTCTGGAGTCCAGCACTGTATGCATGTGATCCATGGACTTTGAAGAATTCGGAGAAGTGCTTATGTGGGATATGGTGCTATAGACGGATGTTGAAAATTAGATGGTATGAATAACATAAGGAATGAGTAGGTTCTCTGTAGAAACGGCGAGGAGAGAATTATGTTGAAAACACTAAGAATAAGAAGAGACTGTATGACACGACATGTGCTAATACATCATGGGATAACTTCCTTCGTACTAGAGGAGGGTGCAGGGAGAAAAAACTGTAGGGGAAGGCGGAAATAGCAATATATCCAACTTATAAATGAGGAAATTGCGTGGAAGTGCCACTCGGAGATGAAGAGGTTGGCACAAGAGGTGAAGTAGTGGCGGGCCACATCAAACCAGAGGACTGTTGAGGCAAAATTACAGATAATTTGATTAAAACAAATTTTCAGTGAGTAGAACGATAGGGGCCAGGCGTTATCCAGTCATAGCTGTTTCTTGGGTATCACGTGCACGCTGTGTTGCCTGCTTTGCATGTACGCGCATAGCGTTGTCAAATAAAGCAGGCTGCAGGTAGTGGAGGGCAAAGAACTAAACGCGGAAGAAGGAAGGAAGACTAGTGTTTAACCATGGAGGTAAGAATAAGGGGAGATGGCGCTACGTATCCCAGCCGTACTACTTTTTGAAGCCATGGGGGCGTGGCTCGCTGCCATGACACTCTGACCAAAACATTGCCAGTGTGCTATAGCGCTGCGTGTATTACAGTCGCTAATTGCACCATATACGCATGTAACGTCATCAGATTCGTTGTTTCAAAGTTTTTGTTTAAAATAAAATCTCGTAAAGGTGAAATTCCGCGTTTCTTCTGATTAAAAATAGTTTTTAATGTAATATTACGAATAGCTAGTCTTCAATGTAAACGATACAATTTTGTTAATTCAGTAATAAACGTGTAACACAAACTAAATAATAGAAACTGAGAACTAAGTTAGCTATACCCTCCCTCCAAAGCCCCATAAATACATCTTGTTTGTAATACGTACTGGGACATTTCAGTTACGTTACACTACTGGGAAACACTGTTCATTACCACCAATATTTACTGAAATACGGTACATAGAATGGCAAATCTACACAGTGTCCTGTTTAGGCCTATACTTTACGCCAGTTAATGTAGTGTTAGCTTTTAATTTGGTACATTATGAAGACAAAGTGAGTTACTCAACACTTAGATTATCGACGATACGTACGTATTATACTGAAACGTGAACTTGAAAACTAAGAATTTAATTCTTTGAATTAACATACCTTTTGCAAATGTTTTGGGTGTGTAGGGAAAACTGATGGTACAGCATTTTCTCGGAGCCTTACTGTTGAAAGGGAAGTTCGGTCTATGTCCTCTTCTCGGAAATGCTGAGAACATATAGTGCTCCATTTAGACGCACGCCAATTCTTCCTCCTCACGGCATTCTCCCACAGAGCTTTCAGACTTTCATTTTTAGGAAATCTAAAATCATACAGGAGAAAAACACGCTATAGTACAAGTACCGATGTAGCACAAGTTCATTCACAATGAAGTTGTAAAATCACACTTAACGAGACAACTTATACGTGAAATGTTATTCCCTTCGATTTCGCATCACAATCAGAACGATTCGTACATCCGAACACCACACAAGTCACCATAATACAGCAAAATCCTTCCAAAAGCGAGCGACAAGCCTATGCACACAAGCTTACAGCAGCAATGTTTTGGTCAGATTGAGATGGCTACCCTCGGCTTCACATGGGTTCACAGCTGTGACGTCACGGCGTCTCCCTCTATTCTTACCTCCATGTGTTTAACGTCCTATCGACGTAAAGGTCATTAGAGGCGGACCACAACCTCGAAGTTGGAAGAGATGGGGAAGGAGAGCGCCGTGCCCTTTCAAAGGAATCATCCCGGTAATTGCTTAGAGCGATTTAGGGAAATTATACAAAACCTCATATGGGTGGCGGGACAAGGATTTGAACCGTCGTCCTCCGGAATGCGAGTCCAGTACGTTAACCACTGCGCTACCTCGCTCGGTAAACCAAACACGGAGTGATCTATATGGATAGCCTGAGTACAGTGGCTGTGTAATAGCCAGCAACACCGCCACTGTCACTGACAGCTGTCAGTCACACTGCTATTTTATTCGAGCTGTAACTGATCATTCACACAAAGCTGTTTTGTTCTAGCCACAACTGTTCAGTCACACAAACAGATGCAATTTAATTACATCGTACGTAGAGCAGTAGTCAAAGTTTTAATTATCATCTCGAAATAATCAAGTTGCGACGTTGAAACTTGACGACAGTGTGGTTTTCTACCACAGGGTTTCCCAAACTCTGCTCACCGTAATGCTGGTGTTCAGCAGGAAGAGAATAGTGCTTCGCGAAAAATTATCAAAAACCTGGCTAATTTTTTCGACCTTTTGACGGTATTAATTTTTTTTTAATTTCATTATGATACGTGTTATTAGTTACGGTTTAAAATTAAAGTAATCACTGAATAAATTAAGTTCTTCTCGTTTTAAAAAAAATTTTAACTTTCTAAATAAACAACGTGTTCCATCAAAGTTCTAGTTTTCTCCAAGTGTTCTGTCAAAGTTCGGAAAAACCTACTCTACATATTCAGCCTTCAGTGGGACATTTTTCTAATTATGGATATCTTGCGGACACCTTGATTGTAGTAGTCTACATTTTGGCTGTTCGAGAAACGTTTCAGTCACTGAGTTGGCGTGTCAGGAGATTGCCGGGGAGGGGAGAGAGATGAGGTTATATTTGATAGTCAAAAGCAGCAGCATTGACTGTTCTCCGCAGAATGAGCTGGGGCGTTGCCGCAAAGGAAAAAACAACACTTTACGTAGCCTCCCGTGACATTGCCGTCTTGACATCCTACCCTAATCTCGTCGGGAAATTTCGGTAATTTGCTCCTGTAATATTCTGCTCGTTCCAAACGACAGAGCCTCCATTTGTACAACGATTTCCGATTCTTCACAGAGCGATGGTCTGCCACTTCGCTCTTCGTCTTTAAGATTTCTGTGATTGCACTGGAATTGTCTGAGGCACCTTACCACTGCGTGGATTGGAGGTGGTATGCCGTTGCCTTCCTCTGAACTTTGAAGAGATTTACTAATCCTGTTATAGTGGGACACGCAATTTAACGTAGATTCTGAACCTCGGTGCAACTCGGCAACGTTATTCCTGCTGAAATGCATAAAACGCATCACCGCTTCATCAGCGGGCTCCGCCATGTTCGTTTAGCTCTTCTAGCGGCGTGTTACGGTTTGTGGTGAGGGTGTAAGGAAGCAGGTGTATTCTTTCCAGCTACCATGTTTTTCTCTCACCCCAAAATTATTATTATTATTATTATTTCGAAATTCGTGATATTTTCAGTTATAGGGCATGTCCACAATATCAAAAAATTTCGAAGATTGAACCAGGTCTTAACCAACTTAATTTTATTTTCTGTTACTTTTTTTTTTGGTTATTTAGAATCCATCAGCACAGTTAGTTTGCTTAAGAACCGTGATAATTAAAAAACACCAGTAATCATATTTTGTTGTTATTTTTCATTTTTAAACGTAGCTTGCTTAGCGCCCCATGTTTCACTCGCGTAGACTGTACGGACTGCACAGATCTTTTGTTTTTCTTTAATCGAATATTTATGTCATTCACAAACTGCAACATCTTCCAAACTTTTCATGCTCATGGTCTTTTTCATAGTCTTCTCCGAACATACTTCTGACCAAAACGCGGGTCTAGCAGCAGGAGTCCAACGTTCTTGTTCATCATGTCTTTTCCGTTCTTGTGGAGATATCTGCATAGAAACTTTCATCCCCTAACACATATTTCTCTATATCTAACCGAGAAGTGAAATACCAATTTTCATATATTTAGCTTTAAAATAAATATTATCTTAAAAAGTACGTCCCCTATTTCATCCCCTTAGGGTTTGAATTTCCAAAAGCAAATAAACATATTTTTTCATTTCTAACAGAGAAGGGAAATACAAATTTTAGTACATTTAGCTTTAAAAGTGCATTCGTAATGAAATAATTTCGTAAACCTTTTCATCCCCTATTTGACAGTTTCCAAAAATACTGGAAGACGTACTTTTTTTAATAACTACTTATTTCCAAGAAAAATTTCAGCCACTGTTTTACCTCCCTTAGAGGTTGAATCTCCACAAATGCTGAAACAAGTATTTTTTTTATTTCTAACTGAGAAACCAAACACCAGCTTCCGCAGATCTAGCTACAAAATTGCCTTAACAGCGAGACATTTTCAAAAAACCTTTCATCCCCCATTTAACCCGTTAAGGGTGGAATTTCTAAAAATTCCTTCTTAAACGACGCCTACAGTATAAGATCAACACCTTCTCAAAATTTCTATCTTTAATGGGTTGGACTGGGCGATGATGAGTCAGTCAGGCGGGACACTGCCTTTTAGTTAGATTACCGACTCTCTGATACAGGAAATCAAAAAGATATATAAATAAGTGAAGTATCCCTACAGACGATGACGAAAATATGTTATCAACTTTTGCAACTTCTGAGTTTTAGGATAATTAATTTCCTTCATAAAAACATTGCTTCTGAAGTAGAATTCCATATAAGTCCAACTAGCCAGCGTAACTGAATAGAGATTATTATCATATCTAAAAGTACTAGTTGAAACGAATATCCGACTACTCAGTTACTCATAAATGTAAATCTTTTATTGTAATTAATGAAACGCCAGGAAACAACAGTAGCTAAATACAGTTCCAATTATACCAACTCACAAAAGAAGGTTGTCGTAAGCCGTTTTAAGTCAGTCAAATGGTTCAAATGGCTCTGAGCACTATGGGACTTAACATCTGAGGTCATCAGTCCCCTAGAACTACTTAAAACTAACTAACCTAAGGACATCACACACTTCCATGCCCAAGGCAGGATTCGAACCTACGACCGTAGCGGTCGCGCGGCTCCAGACTGAAGCGCCTAGAACAGCTCGGCCACTCCGGGCGGCCTTAAGTCAGTCTGCGGTGAGTTTGAAAGCAGCAAGATCAGTGTTCGCCGATAGGGGGAAATGTACTGCAGATGATGCAGTATAAGTTATCAGTCGAAAGATGTACCGTGATTTATCTAAGTTTCATGTCCGGGAGTTCGGCCATGAGTCAGTGACTGTTGTTAATGATCGACTGTGCAATTTTAATTAATTTCTTGGACTGTGTTAATCTTCCAACAATAGCTACTGCAAACTGTGACAGCAGGATCAGTCTATGAAGTGTATTATTTCCAAATGATAATTACTGTGCACATCATTTTCGTGTTGATATGACTGCTAGACTTCAAGGTCAGTGATTTAAGAACTTCCGTCAGAAACTGTGTTAACTACTTATGTACTTATATGGATATGGTGTCCTTTCGGACATGTCCGAAAGAACAGTCACCATATCCGTATAAGTATATAGTTCTGGTAATATCGGCCATGACCTTCCTCTTCTGTGCGGAAGCACACATCTTACCCGAACTCTTACGGGACTTGGTAAGAATGTCTTCCACGAATAATGAGTGTGTTGGGTAGGGACACTACGAATGTAGTGTGTGGACATATAAGATGAGAATGGGGGTCTCGCGGGAGGCGTGCGCGAGATAGTCCCTGCAGTCGCGCTATCCTGTGTGCCCTCGGTGGTTCAGATGGATGCCGGCACGGTAGCTCAGCGTGTTCGGTCAGAGAGGTGGTAGCCCTCTGTAATAAAAAAAACTGAGTAAAGAAATCAGCGATCAACTTCAACGGATGTGATGTGACGTCCGCCCCGACCAAACGCAACGAACAATGTCGAACGAAATAACGAAAAGAAAAGGTGGATAGAGCGTCTGCCATGTAAGCAGGAGATCCCGGGTTCGAGTTCCGGTGGGGGCACACACTTTCAGCTGTCCCCGTTGATATACATCAACGCCCGTCAGCAGCTGAAGGTATTAATACATAATTCTAATTATGTTAACTACTCGTTTACAACATGTCAATTTTTTTTATAATTACTTCACTGTTAGGTTATAGATCTTCAACTACTGTAGTATGTGGCTAGCCGATAATCTGTGCATAATTTAAGTAGATGAGACTCAATCTGGCAAAAAAATTTGTTCATTCAGTAATAAAAGTGCAATAAAAGTGTTGCAACTGTAATCTTGGTGTGGTCTGTGTCATTTGAAATAGCCTACTTCCAAATACCAATTTTTCAGTCAGATTCGAAGGAGGCACACCTACCGTGGACTTATTTGTACACGTAGCGGTAAGACTACAATGTGATGACAATGTGTCTCACGAATATACCAATATGCCTGCACACAAATTTAAAATTAATAACGTAGCTTTATTTTTAAAGGCTGCCTCATCTCAATTAGCGACGCCACCTGGAAGCAGTGTCTGATATCCTTTTACGTAGAGATCAACTCCTGCAATGAAGTACGAGTGGAACTCCAAACTTCTAGGCGCTACAGTCTGGAACCGCGCGCCCGCTTCGGTCCCAGGTTCGAATCCTGCCTCGGGCATGGATGTGTGTGTTGTCCTTAGCTTAGTTAGGTTTAAGTAGTTCTAAGTTCTAGGGGACTGATGACTTCAGCAGTTAAGTCCCATAGTGCTCAGAGCCATTTGAACCATTTTTGAACTCCAAACGTAAACACCTTTATACCCAAAGTCTATTCAGAGCAAGCAGCACAGAGACATTTCTTCGTGATAAAACTGTTCTTTCCTCTTCATGAACTCAGAAGCAGCTATCTGGACGCATGGACGCACACACCATTAGGGTGCAGCGAGCGATAAACTGAAGGCGCAGCTGCTATCTCGGATTCGCGCTGGCCTGCCTCGGGCTCATCCGCTTTATCGAGTTATGGCTCGGCGAGTATTCGCCGCTGCCGGCAGCCGGCCTGCTCATCTCCACCGGCTGCCGTTGTGGCTCTCTGAGTGGTCGACACTAAGTGGATTAGGGACCCGCAGAGCAGATCTGCCCGCCTCTTGCGGCAACCCCCTCCCCCCCCCCCCCTCCATCCGCCAGTCTCCGTGGCGCCAGTCTAGCTTCGACAAGGAGCACTCAAGTCCTAGTCCTGGTTTTCATTATTGCTGCAGAGTTCCCCAGGGGCTATCAACTGGAAGGCTGGGAGGTTATGACTAAACGTCTCATCGACTTGGAAGTTGTTAAAGACGGAACAAGAACCCAACTTGACAAGAGTGAACGAGAAAATCGACCCGTCATTAACTTTAACGAATAATCCTGACCCTCACCTGAAACCCTGCACGACGAGAGCTGGACGGAAATCTGAAGTCCGTTCTTCCCGCATGTAGGTCCACGGCCTCAACCATTAGGATCTTTCGTTGTGTAAGACATCAGAGACCATGACCGCTTCATTGCAGATAATTTTATTTTCTTTCGTCCAGCAGAATTTGAAATTTTTGAAAACGCCAGCGATCTTTAAAATTAAAATTTAAAGATTAAAAACAGTCTTGAATGAGATTTTCACTCTGCAGCGGAGTGTGCGATGATATGAAACTTCCTGGCAGATTAAAACTGTGTGCCGGACCGACACTCGAACTCGGGACCTTTGCCTTCAGCGGGCAAGTGCTCTAGCAACTGAGCTACCCAAGCACGACTCAGGCCCCGTCCTCACAGCTTTACTTCCGCCAATACCTCGTCTCCCACCTTCCAAACTTCACAGAAGCTCTCCTGCGAACCTTGCAGAACTAGCACTCCTGAAACAAAGGATATTGCGGAGACATGGCTTAGCCACAGCCTGGGGGATGTTTCCAGAATGAGATTTTCACTCTGCGGCGGATTGTGCACTGATATGAAACTTCCTGGCAGATTGGGTAGCTCAGTTGGTAGAGCACTTGCCCGCGGAAGGCAAAGGTCCCGAGTTTGAGTCTCGGTCCGGCACACAGTTTTAATCTGCCAGGAAGTTCCATATCAGCGCACACTCCGCTGCAGAGTGAAAATCTCATTCTGGAAACATCCCCCAGGCTGTGGCTAAGCCATGTCTTCACAATATCCTTTCTTTCAGGAGTGCTAGTTCTGCGAGGTTCGCAGGAGAGCTTCTGTGAAGTTTGGAAGGTAGGAGACGAGGTACTGGCGGAAGTAAAGCTGTGAGGACGTGGCGTGAGTCGTGCTTGGGTAGCTCAGTTGGTAGAGCACTTGCCCGCGAAAGGCAAAGGTCCCGAGTTCGAGTCTCCGTCCGGCACACAGTTTTAATCTGCCAGGAAGTTTCAAAAACAGTCTTGATCGCAACTTTTTATTTTTATTGGAGTGATCGGTTTCGACGCTATTTAAGAACCATCTTCAGACTCTGAAAACGCATATTACCAGATAGAGGGATCGTTATAATAGTAAGTATATATGACAAAAAGTAGAACTAATAAATAAATATACCCAGAACGGTGGGTGGACTCTGTGGAGCAAATTGCGCCGACACTTGACGCTGAAATAACTGTTAATCGGACAAGAAGGGAACAGTTATTAAATAGGCTTGGTCACGCCCACCGTCCTGAGTGTGACATCATTGCTAGCCAATCAGAAAGACGTCTACGATTAGGTAAGCACAAGAAGTAGATTAAAAAGTGCGTTATGGTTGAATTATATCGTAACATCATTATAAATGATTATTCGTCATAAAATATAAACTATAAAGGGTTACTTGGTTTAAGATCAGGTAAAAGTATGCTGCCTTCTAACGTCTGTTCTGCGAAGATGCAGCAAAAGTTGCTAAGTCGACAGGGAGACGCCACTCGCAAAGATACATCGAGGGTTTCCGTGGAAACGGCGTCCTGTTCCGATGTGGCAGTCTACAGTGCTGTCAAAGATTTCAATAGGCGAGGACCAATGGCCTCTGTCGATATAACATGTTGGAGATAACTAAAAAGTGGATTATAGTAATATTATATCGTAACATCACATAAGTCTCATTCGTCATGAGATATAAATTGTAATGGTTAAAGATTTAAGAGCAGCTAAAAGTACGCTGCCCTCTAATGTCAATTCTGTAAAAGATGCACCAAAGGTTGCTATATCGATAGTGAGACGGTGCTAGCAGAGGTACATTGAGAGTTGCCGTGGAAACGGCGTCCTATTCCGATGCGGCAGTCAACAGAGCTGTCAAAGGTCGCCATTGATGAAGATCAACCTCCTCTGTCTATATAACATGTTGGAAATAACTTAATGTGATGGTGGTTTTAACAGCCATTAGACAGTCAACAGCAAAATTCGATCGTCACCACCACATGGCCAAACACAGTGGTTATGTAGCCTCGCATTCGAGAGGATGGAAGTTAAAATCCATATCCAGGCATCTAGATTTAGATTTACCGTGGTTTTCATTAACCTCCCAAGACAAAGAACAATTGCTTTGCCCAATTCTCCATAGTGCAAGCTTGTGTCTCGTCGTCGACGGGCCTTAAACCACTCTCATTTCCTTACAACGCAATCAATATGTAATGGGCAGCGTGGCGATTCTTCTTGGAAAACGCGGAATTCTCAGAGAATTACATTTTAGACGAAAAAATCAGGGAAATCTCAGGGAATTTCAGGAATTTCATAAAATCTCATGAATTTTATCGAGTTTTATAAATTGCAACTTTTAAAACATGTACTTAATATTTCAATGTGTGTTAATTATATGAATATTATTCCATACACATTATCGATGTTTAAAAACTCCGGTTAAACTACTGCTTATGGCTGGTATATAGCTCAGCTAAGAGCAAAGAAAAGTCTTTATGTCAAAGTAATAGACATGCCTGAGAAAAAAAATTGGTCTCGCTTAGGAAGCACATTAATACAGCGTAACACTGACTCTAGGCTTGACAGTGCACAAGCTTCATCAGGTGTGCATTACCCAGAAGATGCTACATACTGTGATTAGATTCCGTAGAGCTACTACACTGTTGGATGTTGCCTGCTATGTTTCATCCGCTGTTCCAAATAGTACCACATATTTTCTATGGGGTTAAGATTGGATGATAGTTGCGTTTAAAAGCAGGAAGGTATTCGTGTAGCCCTCTGAACACTATCGTCCTCATTTTAGAAGACGAGAGTGTTCAAAAAAATGTTCAAATGTGTGTGAAATCTGATGCAACTTACTGTTAAGGTCATCAGTCCCTAAGCTTACACACTACTTAACCTAAATTAACCTAAGGACAAACACACACCCCCATGCCCGAGGGAGGACTCGAACCTCCGCCGGGACCAGCTTCACAGTTCATGACTGCAGCGCCTTAGAAGACGGGAGTGTCCAGAGCATATTCGTCATGGATATGTAGACGAAAGTGCAACACTCTGTCAGCGAGTATGTTTGAATAAACGTGCTGGTTCACCTGAATTACTGGGCAAAAGTAATGGTGCGATAAGCCGGCCGGAGTGGCCGAGCGGTTCTAAGCGCTACAGTCTGGAACCGTGCGACCGCTACGGTCGCAGGTTCGAATCCTGCCTCGGGCATGGATGTGTGTGATGTCCTTAGGTTAGTTAGGTTTAAGTAGTTCTAAGTTCTAGGGGACTGATGACCTTAGAAGTTAAGTCCCATAGTGCTCAGAGCCATTTGAACCATTCGTGGTGCGATAAGCACCCTCAAAATATCACACGCCCACCTCTGTCATCACAACACACTGCAAGTTAGTCGTCTTATTGGGCGGTCGGTGCACTTGTCGTCTTGAAGAGGTAAAATGGCGGCTCGTCGTGTGTTGTTTGGTCCACTGAGGGCTTGCACCTTTACGTATCGCTGCGAGGGACCCGACTCCAAATGTCCACTGCATGGAATTTAGTTCGTACTACTCGCTCAGAAACCAATTGACATGTAATTGCTTTAATCGACATTAGCTAAGATCGATTTGAAACTGATTGTCATTAACAGTTCCTCAAGCCACCTTGCTGTGTGTGGCGGAAGGTACAGTGTGTAACGCTGTCGCTTCCCTCCCTTTTTCTATTCCAGTTGCGAATGATTCCCCGGAAGAAAAATGGTCGGTAAGTCTCCGGGTGGGCTTAAATCTCTCTAATTTTATCTTAATAGTCTTTTCACTACGTATACTTAGGAGGAAGCAATATATTTGTTGACTCTTCTAGGAACGTACGGTCTCGGAACTTTTTACAGTAAACCATGCCGTGATGCAGAACGCCTCTCTTGCAGCGTCTGCTACTGGACTACTGGAGTTGGTTGATCATTCCTGTGACGCTTTCGTGCGTATTAAATGCCTCTGTAGCGCAACGCGCTGCTCTTATTTGGATCTTCTGTATGTCTACTATGAATACTATCTGGTACGGATCTCATACTGACGAGCAATAATCAAACATTTGTCGAACGAGGATTTTGTAAGCCACCTCCTTTCCTATTGCACTACAGTTCCTGAGGATTCTTCCAATGAGTCTCTGTGTGGCGCCTGCCTGCCCTGTGATTGTTCCACTTTAGGTCGCTCCGTACGCATACTCCTAGATACTGTGTGATGGCTTCCAGTGATTATTCTCCAATCGTTCCTTTTTCTTTCTTTTTTTTCATCAGTCTTCTGATTGGTTTGATGCCGTCCACCAGGAAATCCTCTCCTGTGCCAACGTTTTCATCTCAGCGTAGCACTTACTGGATGTATTTCAATCTCTGTTTTCCTCTACACTTTTTACCCTCTACAGCTCCTTCTAGTACTCTTGAAGTTATTCCGTGATGTCTTAACAGACTTAAGATACATCCCTGTCTTACACTCTTTTCAATCCGAGCATTTCAGTTCTTGGTCTTCCACTCTTATTGTTCCCTCTTGGCTCTTGTACATTCTGCGTGTTATTCGTCTCTCCCTGTAGCTCACCCCTATTTTTGTCACAATTTCGAACATCTTGCACTATTTTACATTGTCGGACGCTTTTTCCATGTCGTCAAATCCTATGAACGTGTCTGATTTTTTTTTTTCTTTAATCTTGCTTTCACTGTCAACCGCAACGTCAGAACTGCCTCTCTGGTGCCTTTACCATTCCTAAAGCCAAATTGATCGTCGTCTAACAGATCCTTAAGTTTCTTTCCTATTCCTCTGTGTACTACTCTTGTCAGCAGCTTGGATGCATGAGCTGTTAAGCTGATTGTGCCATAATTCTAGCACTTGTCGGTTTTTACAATCTTGGTGATTGTGTGTATGATGTCATCCGAAAGCCAGATTGTATATCGCCAGACTCATACATTCTACACACCAACATGAGTAGTCGTTTTGTTGCCACTTCTCTCAATGATTTTGGAAGTATTAGTGGAATGTTATCCATCCGTTCTGCCTCACTGGATCTTAATTCTTCCGAAGCTCTTTTAAATTCTGATTCAGATACTACTATTTCGTCTTTTATTACCTCATCAGACAAGTCTTCCCTCTCATGTAGATCTTCAGCATACTTTTTCCAACTATACGCTGTCTCTGCTGCATTTAACAGTGGAATTCCCGTTTCACTCTTAATGTTACCACCCTTGCCTTTAATGTCACCGAAGGTTGTTTTGACTTTCCTGTATGCTGAGTCTGTCCTTCCAACAATCATATCTTTTTCGATGTATTCACGTTTTTTCCTGTAGCCATTTCGTCTTAGCTTCCCTGCACTTCCTATTTATTTCATTCCTCAGCGGACTGTATTCCTGTACTCCTGTATTTCCCTGGACATTTTATCACTTCATTCTTTCATCGGTGAACTGAATTTTGTCTTTTGTTACCCATGGTTTCCTCGCAGTTGCCTTCTTTGTACCTACGTTTTTCTTTCCAACTTCTGTGTCTGCCCTTTTTAGAGATGTCCATACCTCTTCAACTGAACAGCCTCCTGAGCTATTCCTTACCGCAGTATCTATAGCCTCATAGAACCTCAACCGCATCTCTTCATTTCTTATCACTTCGTATCCCACTTTTTCGTGCATTGATTCTTCCTAACTAGACTCTAAAGCCTCAGCCAACTCTTTATCAATAATAAACTGTGATCTGAGTCTTTATTTGCTCAAATGTTCAAATGTGTGTGAATTCCTAAGGGATCAAACTGCTGAGGTCATCGATCCCTAGACTTACACACTACTTAAACTAACTTATGCTAAGAAAACACACACACCCATGCCGGAGGGAGAACTCGAACCCCCGGCGTGAGCGGCTGCGCAATCCGTGACGTGGCGCCTCAAACCACGAGGCCACTCCGAGCGGCTATTTGCTCCTGGATACGCCTTACAATCCAGTATCTGATTTCGGAATCTCTGCCTGACCATGATATAATCTAATTGAAATCTTCCCGTATCTCCCGGCCTTTTTCAAGTATACCTACTTCTCTTGTGATTCTTGAACAGAATATTCGCTATTAGTAGCCGAAATTTATTGCACTCCTATAGTCATACAATAATGGGCCTTTCTGTCTATATACAAACAACGCGTTGTGAAAAGTAATGGTCTGGAAACAGTCCCGTGGGATATGTCGGAAGTCACTTTTACGTCTGAAGACTTCTCACCACTGAGAATGACATACTGTGTTCCATATGTTGGAAACCATTCGATCCAGTCGCACGGCTGGTCTGACATTCCGCACTCTCGTACTTTGTTCATTAGACGGCAGTGCGGAACCGTTCAAATGGCTCTGAGCACTATGGGACTTAACATCTGAGGTCATCAGTCCCCTAGAACTTAGAACTACTTAAACCTAACTAACCTAAGGACATCACACACATCCATGCCCGAGGCAGGATTCGAACCTGCGACCGTAGCGGCCACGCGGTTCCAGACTGTAGCGCCTTTAACCGCTTGGCCACTGCGGAACCGTATCGAATGCCTTACGGAAGTCAGTGAGCACGGCATCTATCTTTGTGTCGGTGTCTACCGCCTTCTAGGTCTCACAGCCGAACAGAGCGCGCTGGATTTGACACGATCGTTGCTTTTCCAAATCCGTGTTAGTTCCTACAAAGGAAATTTCAGGTCTCCAGATATTTCACAACAGGCGAGCATAGTTTTGTGTGTCTATTCGACGATCCTAATCGAAAACATCAATGACTATTTTTTTTTAATCATCAGGGACACTTCCCTGCTCCAGAGGCCCACGGTACACCGCTGCTAGAAGAGATGCGAGTTCTTTCGCATATTCTATGCAAGATCTTATAGATAACCCGTCAGGTCTAGTGGCCTTTCCTCAACTAAGCGATTTGAGTTGCTTTTCTTTCCCATTGTAATTTATTTCGATGTCAGCCATTGTCTCGTTCGTGCGACTGTTTAAAGTGTGATCTTCCTCAGTGAAACAGTTTTAGAAAAAGACGTTTAGTATTTTGGCCTTTTCTGTGTCGTCCTCCATTTCAATGCCATTATGATCACAGTTTCAACGCAGCAGCTTCGATGGCTCTTCTCCGCCCTTCTCGGATAGGACTGGTTACAAACAGCTCTAACGACGTGTACATGGCTGCATCTTGTGCAATATTTCTTATGGACACGTTGAAACAGTAACAAATCGGGAAATGTCATTCATGGCATGGCCCCCAACACGCAGACCCTTTTTGCCATTCTGTCACGTCTCCACGTGGACCTCCATTACTGCGCTGACTTGTTACAACCGACTGGCAGTTGCACGCCACACCACTGCCATGTCTTACTGTGGAGGGTCACATGACAGCCATTGGTTCCAGTTGTACATCACTAGAGCGTTCCAAAACGAGCAGCTTCTTCTTTTACAGAGACAACTAACCTTCTGTCCAGTCAGCTTATTGTATATACCATACCAATATCAACTTTAGTTTTTGACTGAAATTGTAGTGGTTTACATTTTCAAATATCTTCCAACTAACTCTAACGAAAAACAGACCTCAACAGTTAGGTTTGCTCTATAATTTATATGTAGTGCAAGTCTTTGATAATACTTTAGAGGAGTTTTTCGCTTCAGGCCATTACCTTTCCCAACATATCACCTACCGAAGGGCACGGAACGTAAGACGAGGTCGAAATCTCACGGATGGAACAACAGAGTCGGTACGTAACAGAATCAGTGGTCCTTCCACTTGCACGCAGCACTTGTCGCATGCCCATTCAGCCACTGTAACTGAGAAACTTTCCTACTTTCCCCAACCTTGCAAGCATTCTATGTGAACCTATATGTATGCTGCACGATTGCAGTGTTCTCCTATAACACATAATACAGAATATATTAATTATGTGCATCATTCTACGATTTTACCACTAGTAGCTGTTGGAGTGGATTACTAAAGTTTTTGTTAAAAAAACGAATAGCTACTCAAACAGCTAATTTGCAGGTGGCTTTACTGCCCGAATATCGGTATATCTTATGATCTATACTCTCGGAGGAATGTAGCTAATAAAATTAGCAGTACCTAAGTAAGACGATAACATGTATCTAATCCCTATAGACAACATCACTAGCAGCATAGAACTAAAGCCCCGTATAAATACTGGACAAAAGCAGTGAACATTTTGGTAATACTTTTGAAACACGCACAGCAATTACTGTGGTTCACCTTTAATACGCATTATTAGTAATCGTTAGCGAAGTAACTGAAGCTTATGCCAGTATTTAATAATATCATTTAATGTGTAAAGTTATCACTGTCATTTGCCACGTCAAACTGGAGAAAAAAATTTATTCTAATTTGGTGTGGTAAGACCAGCGAGAAATTTTTTTTACAAGGGTGTTGTCTAGAGAAACTTCGTACTCAGTACCACTTAATGATTAATACTCTCTTATTTAGTACACTGATTTTCATACTGTTTCGGAACGTTAGTCTGAACGTAATAGTACTTATGTAAAACCACAAGTGTAAAGACCGACAACTTGAAATTTACACTTCAAAAAAGCAATTCAAATTTCAGTCTAAAAATATTGCTTGAGGAGTTTAATTGTATGAATAACAATATGTTATCCAACTGTTCACAGCGCGCGACAGAGCTTGCGTAAGCAAGAGGGGAAGCGCATTTGGACGTGGGAATAATTACATCAGGAGCGTGCACTGTATTAATTCACCTCTGTTTATTTACAGGTGAGAGCAATGAGACTACTGCTGGAATGCAAACTAAAGTTAGCATTTAAGACAGTTAACAGTGAAAAGTATCTCAGATAAGAGACAATAGTCACGCAAATGCAAAATAAGTTTTACTAGTTAATCAGTCACTGCAGTACGCTGAAAGTGACGAAATTAACCGAATAAGCACGCATTTCCAAAATTTATCGAACTACTTATCCACTGATTATCGACGATACAGTGCGGATATTCGAGGCACAAAATTTATCAAACTTGGCGTGTTGAGAGCTAGTACACACCGAAACGTATACTGAAGTTAGCCACATTACATATTAAATTAAAAATGTGAGGATATCAGCCACAATAATGTCGAGTAAAACTGTGTGAGGTTACGTGAAACACGAAAATTTCCTTGTTATAAGCACGTTCTCACTTGACACCCTCAGGCATCTCTGACATGATTTCCTCGATGGGCATGGCGATATCGTTTTTCTCAATTCTGGTAATATGGCTGGAAGTGTTGGGATATAAATTTGGTCCTAGTCGAAATACAATGAGAAGAAGCCACACGCTCAGACATTCGGAAAGCACGTCAGGCGTACACAAGACATGTTCTCTACGGTCGATCACGAGACCATCCTATCGACTTGGCTGAGATTTAGTACATCACAGATATTATAGTGTAGTTTGTACATATTTGTAAACTTAAAATCTCTGTATTAGAAGCCACTATAACTTTCTTCATAGGATCCTCGTCAGTATAACGTATACTAAGCCTTGAAGCACTACAGTTCAAGAATAATTCAGGTTTGTCTTTTGATTCACTTAGTATGTAGATACTGACTATAAGTTGGAATATTTTTATCTATCTTGTGAAGGAGAAAATCGCTAGAAAATGTGATTTTACGTGGTGTTATGATTGTTGAAAGCTCATATTACATATACATTAATGGCACGAAACATACTAAGCTCACTTGATGAAAAATCAGTCACGCCTAGAGAAATCATTGCAAGCATAATTTAATACAGTGTAATTGCGGTCCTGGGTTTGATAACCGCCTATATTACGCTATGAAGCGAGTCTACAATGTTGTACAGCTATGTCGCACCCAGGTTAAGCCACACACTGAGGATCTGAGCAAGCATTCCACAAATTGAGGGTATGCTGATGTCTGAATTTTACCAGCTGTTTCAACATCTCCCACGGATTCTCTAAGGGGTTCACGTCAGGTGATTTTGCAGGCCAGTCGAGATGTAATAGGGTAGGGGAGTGTTAAGAAAACCAGTCACATATTCTCCCAGTCCGATAAACTTTGCTATTGTCGTCTTTATGTGCATGTGTGAGGAATGGCCTCTTGCGAGGTGACAGACTCCAAACGTTCATTGAATGCAGTTGCCGTTGCAATGTTATCTCGGATAAACCTTCATTCACTGCCTGCAACAATTCCTGTCGGGGTTGGAAGCGATTTTGGTTCAAAAGCCATGAAACGCGTCTTCTGTCCCTCTTAGTCAGGACTTTTTTTTTTTTTTAAATTCTGGAGTTGCGTTTCGTGTCCCCATGTGTTACATCACTGCTTGTACGCACGTTGAACGGTCCGCTACGAAACACCAACAAAATCAGCGACTTCGCTCATCGAGTGAGCAAGGACACGGCCAACATGAATGTCACTTTTCACCACTCTGTCACGTCCTAACATTTATTCATTTTTTTGTACAATGACCGCTTGAAACATCACTGATCGCTACCGCGTTATGCTGACATAGAGACAGTGCGCGCGGTGGACCACGTGACTCGATAGCTGCGCCATCTGTAAAGGCTTAACGATTCATCTGAGCGTGCCCACAGCGGTGACTGATTTATTGTCCGGTGGAGCTCATATCACAACTGAATTATCGATACAGTTCCTTGTTCTTGTGAATTATTTGAAATTGAGCTACGGGTCGATACTAGTTGTTCGAAAGAACAATGGAGGAGAAATTCAGCCGCTGTGGTTCTTTCGTTGGACATTTTCTACATCAAAGATACAATAATTACGTTTTACAGCACAATAGTTGAGACGAGTATCCTATATTACAGTGAATAAGAAGCTGCAAAAGAAAAGGATTAAAGCAACACACACACACGGCGGTAATGTTGTGGTAGCGGCAGTAACTGAACATCAATGGCAAAGAAGAAACTATTGTAGATTAGAGAAATGAATAGTGAAAGATTTACAGAGTATGATCGACGTACAGTTACCTAAAGCAATGTTTCGTTACAACCCAAGAGGCAGAACGAATGTTACCAGACCAAGTACAACCTGAAGCATATGATCATTGTGTCTACCGTTTGGTGGAAGAAGAAGACAAAATTTCATCACGTCCAGGTACACCTGTTTTGTAATGGGCCAGACACAATGTACGGTGAAACCACGTTTATTTTTGGTACTCACATTCTGTCCTATACTAAGGCACTGTGTGTACCGAATTTCCCTGATTAATGAAATTTAGCTCAGGCACACTTCATGAACCATTTCGAAAATACTCGTCTCTTATGGGTATGACCATCAAATTTGTACCGAAAACTGCCGTTTTTCTGACGTTTTCAGTCTGTAGCCTGCACAGTCATCTGCAATCGCGTCATCACTACTTTCTGCAGTAGGTAATCTCTCGAGCGCTGTAATTGTAACTGCTTTGTTACTTGATCTCCCACTGAGAGTGGCTCGATGTCGCAGAATATACATGATGGCCAAATTTAGCGTGTAAACTATAGTGCAAATCCAACAGTGCTTTCTTGTCAACACGTATTCAAGAACATTATGAGCGGTTATGACAGATCGATAGCGCCTCCATATCCAACAACGACGTTGTTTACACCTGCGGGCTCGTGTAATTAAATTTTATCATAGAAATTTCGGATACCTCTCTCCGAACCATTTTTAAGTTGATGTTTGCTTATTTTTGGATATGTTATTGGGCGTACACTGATAAGCCAAAACATTTTGACCTCTCCACCGCGATGTTGGTTGCCACCTGGTGGCGTTGCGGGCACTTGACGCGGCAACGAAAGAATATAAACGGAGCAGACACGGACGAGGGATCACCCTAGCGAATGATATGGGCTGCAAACGAGAAATCCATTGAGATAAGCGACTTTCACAAAGGGCAGATTATTATTACGCATAGCCTGTGAGCGAGAATATTGAAAACGGCGAAACTGGTCAAATGTACTCGTGCTGCTGTCGTGAGCATCTACAGAAATAGGTAGAACGACAGTGAAATTACCACTAGACGGTAAATGGTTGGACGTCCGCGACTCTTCAAAGAATTTGGGGTTCGGAGGCTTGTCTACATCTACGTCTACATACATACTCCGCAATCCACCATACGGTGCGTGGCGGAGGGTATCTCGTACCACAACTAGCATCTTCTCTCCCTGTTCCACTCCCAAACAGAACGAGGGAAAAATGACTGCCTATATGCCTCTGTACGAGCCCTAATCTCTCTTATCTTTGTGGTCTTCCGTGAAATGTAAGTTGGCGGCAGTAAAATTGTACTGCAGTCAGCCTCAAATGCTGGTTCTCTAAACTTCCTCAGTAGCGATTCACGAAAAGAACGCCTCCTTTCCTCTAGAGACTCCCACCCAAGATCCTGAAGCATTTCCGTAACACTCGCGTAATGATCAAACCTACCAGTAACAAAACTAGCAGCCCGCCTCTGAATTGCTTCTATGTCCTCCCTCAATCCGACCTGATAGGGATCCCAAACGCTCGAGCAGTACTCAAGAATAGGTCGCACCAGCGTCCTATAAGCGGTCTCCTTACTTCCAATACTACCAATGATCCGAAGACGACCATCCGCCTTCCCCACAACTGCCATTACATGCTTGTCCCACTTCATATCGTTCTGTAATGTTACGCCAAAATATTTAATCGACGTGACTGTGTCAAGCGCTTCACTACTAATGGAGTATTCAAAATATTACAGGATTCTTTTTCCTATTCGTCTGCATTAATTTACATTTATCTATATTTAGAGTTAGCTGCCATTCTTTACACCAATCACAAATCCTGTCCAAGTCATATTGTATCCTCCTACAGTCACTCAACGACGACACCTTCCCGTACACCACAGCACCATCAGCAAACAGCGGCACATTGCTATCCACCCTACCCAAAAGATCATTTATGTAGACAGAAAACAACAGCGGACCTACCACACTTCCCTGGGGCACTCCAGATGATACCCTCACCTCCGATGAACACTCACCATCGAGGACAACGTACTGGGTTCTATTACTTAAGAAGTCTTCGAGCCACTCACATACTTGGGAATCAATCCCATATGCTCGTACCTTAGTTAGGAGTCTGCAGTGGGGCACCGAGTCAAACGCTTTCCGGAAGTCAAGGAATATGGCATCCGTCTGATACCCTTCATCCATGGTTCGCAAGATATCATGTGAAAAAAGGGCGAGTTGCGTTTCGCAGGAGCGATGCTTTCTAAAGCCGTGCTGATGCATGGACAGCAACTTCTCTGTCTCAAGGAAATTCATTATATTCGAACTGAGAATATGTTCGAGAATCCTGCAACAAACCGATGTTAAGGATATTGGTCCTTCTGCCCTTCTCATATACAGGCGTCACCTGCGCTTTTTTCCAATCGCTCTGGACTTTACGTTCGGCAAGAGATTCGCGATAAATGCAAGCTAAGTAAGGAGCCAATGCAGTAGAGTACTCTCTGTAAAATCGAATTGGAATCCCATCAGGATCTGGCGATTTATTTATTTTCAACCCATTCAGCTGCTTCACAACCCCGGGGAATCTGTACGAGACTCAAACGGCGGTATGTTTGTACGATCCTCCTGCGTGAAAGATTTCTCAAATGCTAAATTTAAAATTTCAGCTTTCGTTTTGCTGTCTTCCGTTTCCAGGCCAGATCAGTGAGTGACTGGATGGAAGCCTTCGACCCGCTTAGCGATTTTACGTAAGACAAGAATTTCCTTGGGTTTTCAACAAGATCTTTTGCTAAGGTATGACGGTGGTAGTGGTCTTCCGTAAAGAAGGATAGGTGGGATCTGTGGAATCTGTGCCGAAAGAGCACAATACTGGAGCACACACAAGTGTTTCAAAAGACACCGTTCATTGTACATTATTGAAAGTGGAGCTCCGCTGCAGACCATTCCACGTATTCACATGTTGACCCGCTGACATCGTCAGTTACGATTGCAGTGAGCACGGGACAATCGGAATTCGACTGTCGATCAATGGAAACGTGTCGGCTCCGCGGATTAATCTTCATTTTTGGTGCACTAGGTCGATTGTCGTCTCCAAAAAAGCCGTCATCGAGGTGAATGGCGGCTCGAAACCTGTAGCGCGCCACGGACGCAGGCTGCTGGGAGTAGTATTACACTATGAGAGACATTCTCCTGCGCTTGCATGGGACCTGTGGTAGTAATCGAAGACACGCTGACAGCTGCAAACCACTTGCATCCTTATATGCTTGATGTCTCCCCGACGGCGATGTCATCTTGCAGCACTATAATTGTCCGTGTTGGGACCCAGAACCATGCTACAATAGTTCAAAGCACATCATAGTGAACTCACATTGATGTCTCCGCCACCAAATTCGCCTGGTGTAAATCCTATGGAACCCATTTGGGTCACTATCGGGCGCCATCACCTCGTACGCAAAACAGCGGCCGTTATTTACGCGAATTACATGACTTATGCGTAGACATCTTTTTGTGTCTCGCCTGGAAGGCGGCGCGTGGGTCTGCTCCTGTAAACTGAATGGTTAGGCCGAATGTAGGAAGTGAGTAGGAGCAGGTGAGGTAAGATTCTTGGTACAGCTTTTTAGGTGGAAGTACATTTAATAGAAAATTATTAGTCAACGGCATACGTAACTTTGCAATTGAAGAGCCTGTAGGTGCGAAACCGTATTCCCCGTCGTAAGTAGTACAAAATCTCAATAGCAAGCCAAAACCCTCTGAAGTTGAAGCGATGTTTCCAGGCTGTCTGCTCGTGAACAAATGGGTTGAACCTGGAGCGGAGCTCGTAGAGCTCCACAGCGCCAGCTATAGGGCGCTGTCGTCCGTGTCGTAGTGCCAACCTAAGAACTTGTACCTATGCCGTGGCATCGTGGTTATTGATACCACACATCTAATGCCACATACCTCCACAAACACACCAACGAACTGTCGGATCCCTGGTACGCAGAATCAGGGATGTATTTAGTTCCGAACACGGACAAACAAGTCATTAAGCAAGTGGGTATAATGTTTTGGCTCATCAATGTATATTAAATGGTCCATTAATTTGAAATCACCGGGAAAACTATTAAATACACGAAAGAATGAACTAGCAATTTCAGACACAAACTATATGAAAGCTACTGATGCTAATTATACCTGCCAAATTTTATAGGATATTAGTTATTTACACCCTAAGTAGGCTTACGATCATTGGAAACTTCACACCTAAATATTCTTACCAGCACTTAAACGTCACAGTCGTCTCTTGCGAGGTCTTATTTAAACGTAACAGCGATTGCAATGAAACCGGGTTAGCCGCATTCAAAACGGTGAGCACCTGGCGCACAGTAGTACGGAGTTGTGCCGTTACTCAGTTTTGTCGCCTTGCTGTTGGCTGGCCTGGAGGCGCTCTGCTTTACGACCGGCTCAGCTATAAGCTGGAGGGCGCTGCTGCGCCCGCCCACTTAAGCCCGGCCACACGCGCCATGGCTGCTGCGATTTATAGCCAGTCGGGCGCGACGGCGGCTTCCACCATATACGGCAATCGGAAACACGGATTATTAAGAAACTCAGGCCCATCTGTTCCTCGGTAAATGAGAGTTACCGGACTCTAGAATGCTCTTGCTCTTAAATTACAAATGCAAACCGATTGAGTTCCCATGAGCATTCAGACCGCGTTCTTTTTTTTCTTTTTTTATGTTTCATACAGTTTCAACACTCACTGCTCCTCCAGATAGCTGTCCACCGTATACTCTGTTCAGTTATAGGAAGAAAACCTACTCCTGAGAATGAACCCAGGAGTGAGATTGGGTGTTGAAGAAAAAATTGGCCTCGCAACCGAGATCTTTTATCGGTACTGATCAGCTGGCCATTGCCATGAATGTTACCGAAAAGAAGTGGCAGAAGAATTTTTTGTATACGGATTGATGCACGCAGCACCTGAAGAAACAAACACTTCCCTTCATGTTTCTAAAACTCGAAACAAGCAAATATTATCTATGGGGGCAAGTCGGAACGTATGCCCGAGTAATCGCAGTGTTTCTGATGCTTTTTTGTGTGTAACATCGCTGAAGCTCCCCACTTTCTGCCCCTCCTCCCCCTCTCTTTCTCTCTCTCTTTCTCTCTCTCTCTCTCTCTCTCTCTCATTCTCTGTCTGTCTCATCTCTGTCCCCCTCCTTCTTCTCCATCCCTTACTCTTCTCCTACTCGTCCCTCTTCTCCCACCCCCTCCCTGTCTTACCCTCCTTTCCCTTCTCCATCCCTGTCTTCCCCCCTCACCACTCTCCCTCTTTCTCCTTTTCTCCCTGCTTCTCCTCTTTCCCTTCTCCTTCATCTAATCTATTTCTCCCTGTTCCCCTCCCTACTTCTTCTCTTCCCTTCCCTTCCCTCCCAACCCCTCACTGTGTCATTCACTGTCCATCCACCCTCGCACACAGAGGATCACGATTCATTTCATATTGCGGATCAGTTCATCTAACACGGCATCCTGTAGCACCTAATACTGCACGGTAAGTGCCTTCTGCAGGATAAGTACGAAAGGGTTATTGTGTACAAAATGTGTGGGTGACCTAAAGAAAGTGTATGATGCCTTTAAGTTGGTTTTTATGTGAATAGGATGTGACCACACACCGAAGACGTCGTCTAAGTATTATTCTGAAATTCCGAGTAAATTAATTAAATTGCAGGCAGGAAAAGGTGGTCATAGTTTACTAATTAAATTGTTTATTTCACAACTTTATGCAGTCGGGAAGTGTAATAGCAGATTGACATGCCAACAGGTTAGTGCACGAGTTAGACTTGCAAATCCTTGAAAGGTAAAGTTCTAACCACTTGTGGTATGCCACAGAAATAATCACAAGTCCATTAAATGCACTTAGAAAAGTACTGCATGTCAACGAAATCATGGAAGTATTTACTCTGTATCTACAGCAGGCTGCAGTTCAACGTTAGTCTAAAAAAAATGTTGCGAGGATTCAACTAAGCCCTGGAATACACTTAGGTATTTATACATGTGTCACACGAAAATTTTTCAAACACATTTAGAAGCGACTTAGAGGCCGCACGTAGGCAGACTTCCGCTGGCCATCACAGGTCCTGCCTTGTTGACAGAGTTTCCCAGTGTAAACAAATAATCCACAGACCAATATTTATCTCTCGATTTTTTTGTGATTTTCCCATGACCCAGTCGTCCGCCTTGTATCCTTTGTTATCTATGTGCTCTCCGATCAGTATATTCCGCTTCTGAGTTGTAATCACCTTCCCGGACGAAAACTACACTACCGTAGATATCATATTAGCTGCCATTTGTTTAGTGCATCGTGGCGCACAGCTTTTCGTACTATTCATTACATCCTCAAAAACTACGACGTGCCCATGTCATGTGTTTGTGGCCGTAATATGTCCTGCAAAACCTTCCTAGCACTCGCATGCAGCGTTCTGTGGGGTTACTCGCCGGACGTTGTACCGAGATTCTGATGTGTTTGACTTCTGAACTCTGAACGAAGTTCTCTCACAACTTAGGTATGAATTGGGACCTATTATCCGACAGAAGTGCATTCAGCTTTCCAACTACCGAAAAAAGTCTCTCTCTAGTTTCCGTATTGTAAATTTGCTGGTAGCCTTCGTTGCCCCATACGGTTTCGCATACTTCGCAAAAACGCCTACCACTAGCCAAATATATTTTTGTTGATCACTGTTGATTGCTGGTGTTCTACAGCGTCTAATGTAAGCAAGTCACCGACTTCGCGGGGCAAGATGTTCTGCTTGGCTGGCAGTTGTGCTGTGCTCGACCCCTCTGACAGCGGACACACACACTGAATAGGACGGAACTGTGTAGGATGTGTTGTTCACTAAAGACTCTGCGCTTATCTTTCATTTTTCTTTTGTCAGAAGTCTTTGACACAGACGTTATCATTTTTCAACTTCAGCTACTGTACTAATGTAGCTACTGGTCACTGTAATGTTTCAAATACAATAGTAACAATAATGATGATTAAAATTCACCCAGGGTTTATGGTTATTGCAGGGCAGTTGGAGGAAAGACACTGTTACCTGATGAAAAGACGCTTTTGTAGATTCCATGGACAAAAAAAAGAAAAATGCAGCAGCCAAAACAGCAGAAAAAGAAATAGGATACTTCCGAGGAAAAAGAATAAAGGCACCATGAGTAACAACACAGTGACAAAAAAATAAAAAAAAGGAGCAAACATAAAAACAAAGGAGACGAGAATAGTCAAACAATGTACAAAAGTCTAAATAATCATTTGAGAAGGGAGGCATAAAAATCAAATGGCAGTGGTTAAAAGAATGCGATGATTTAGAAGACATGGACACAGAAGAGCAATATGACGTACTTTGTAAGGAGCTATGCAGAGTCCCTTCGGATAAGTGAACAATGAATTGTAGGGAAAGAGAAATAGAGGATGAAAATGATAAGATACTGCACAAGGAGGGAGGAAGAAGTAACCGATTGTAAAGATATACGGATGACTTTTGGAAGATAGGTAAATCTGTTGAACTGTATGGTCTTCCTACAGAATAATTTTAGTATTGGATAAAAAAGGCGTAGCAGAAATGACAGTTTTTTTCAGTGTGATATGAGAAAGTGGTCACGCAAGTCATAGCTAAAAATCTCCAAAAAATCGGGTACCGAGAAAAGTACAGAAAACAGAACTAAACATGTAGACTCTCACGTTGTCAAAACTTTTCTTAGGATACAAACAATGAAAGATAACGTACGAGAAGAGCAATATGGTTTCAGAAAAGGGAGAGGTACAACAGATGCTAATGGACGTATTAGAATGGTTGCTGAAAGATGTATAGAAAGAGGGAAAAGAATTAGTTCGTGCTTCATAGGTCTAGGAAAGGTCTTTGTCAGAGAAAAATGGGACAAGATGATGGACATACTAAAATTGAAGAAGATGAACTTGAAGGACAAGAGACTAATTAAAAAGATACACACAAAGATGAATGCAGCTGTGAATCCTCTTGTCTTTCACTAACTCTATTTACCATATATATCAGAGACTTGATAGTCAAGGGGTACAGAAGGAAGGAGCAAGCATTGGACGCTGGAAGACGAACTGTATCAGATTTGCTGATAAAACAATATCTCTATAACAAAAAACCTCTCAAAACTTGAAGGACTGCAAGTGTACAGATGAAAAACAACACAAAGGAAACTGAAGTAATGAGAGAACGTAACAAAGAAGTTATAAAAGTGAAAACAACGGGACGTCAAATAGAACATGCTACACAGTATGCTAATAGATAACTGAACGAGTGAAAAAGAAAAACGGTCAAGAACTGCTATGGTAAAGGTAGCTTTCAAATGAAAGAAGAGAGTATGTAGTAAAGGCGGAGTTGAAGTAAAGGAGAAGATCGGTTCAATTCTCATGTGCAATGTTTTTCTGTACGGCTGTGAACGTTGGACATTGAAAAAGAGAGAAAGAGAACATAATAAAAGGAAGAGAAATTGTGTTATTGCATTAAAAAAAAGTAACTGATCAAGTACATTTTACAGAAACATAGCATCAGACCAGTTGTATACCAACAAAGAAAATGAGAACAAACGTCCTCCTTTGACGGCATGCGGAATATGTAAGATTTCATGTATGTGTGGAAAGGTCTACAGTGAAACTACAAGGAGAAGCGTGAACACACGTCTGAAGGACTACAAAACTTTTTGCCGACAAGAGAAAGTAGAAAAATTAGCTGCAGCAGAAATTGCTCTACGGTCAGGAAACCATTAAGTGAAGTTTTCCGAAACCAAACTTTTATCTACAATCACAAACTAATGTCCAAGGATGTATAGAGAAGCCATCGAAATGCTAAACTGGGGACAATTTTATCGGATAAGAATAAACCACGAAACTTACTCAAATATAGACAGTGGGGGTACAGAACCGATAAATAACTTATCTTTGACAGATGACAGTTCGATAGTTAAGCTTTACCTTTATCGAGACTTATCTCTACCGATCACGCCACTTATGTCGCTGTTGGACTTCCGATGTCGTACGCTGCTCAGGAAGAACTGAGTTTCACATACGGTCTTACAGAACAGGAGATGCATCAGTAACTCAGACAACCGGTCATGAACACCATCACCGTAAGATCAAAAGTGATGTTCCTCTCTGCGCTTAGTTATTAAAACTGTAAGACACAATACAACTACCGGAAGCCCTTTCTAAATGGTAGTTTTAAACGCATTTTCTTCAACGAAAGACACACAAAATTTCTTGTGTGTCTGCACCGTCTATCATCACCAAAACAGTGATGGCTCTGCGGGTCGCATGAGAAAGATTCGCAGTTGTCGACCCCTGTCCTGAATGGAACTTCTGTTATAAAGTAAGTTAGCTACAATGATCATCCGGAATATTCAAAATTTCGGCACTGATGTACACGGTCCAGTGACATTAATGTGACCACCACCTATGTTCGACATCAAAGACGGCAGATGGTAGCACTGGCAGTGGATGGTATATAAAGCATGTATGGGGACGTGGAGAACAGTGCAGTCGTCGCAGTGCAAGAAAAAAGCGATGGCATCCAAAAGGGCTTTATAATTGGCTTTCGAGCCAAGGATGGAAGCATTTCCGAAACGGCTATGTTTGTAAACTGTTCGTGCACTGCCGTGGTTAAAGCGTACCTGGACAAGGATTTACAAGAAAACAAATTCTTTGGAGAGCAGTGTATGGCAAAATGGCGCTTTCGAAAACCGACTGTGGTGCACCACGGACCATTTTGACAGGGATGCACGACGACTGCAAAGACGTGTACGGGCAACTGAGCGCCCAATGGAACCAAGGGGCTTAATGACCGTTGAGGAAGGTTACTGTGTATGGGCCTCTGCGGTAGACGCCTGGTTCACGCACCCATACTGAGTGCTGCTCATCGGCGACGAAGGCAGAAACCTGCACCCACTGATTGGCGAAGGTGGCCTTCTCACATGAACCACGTTTTATGCTCCATCGTACTGATAGCCGTTGGCGTGTACGGCGTGAAACGTTTCAAAGCAACCATTCTGCAAGGATGCAGGTCGGAGGACAATGCAACGTGTCACGCAGTTCCCTGTGTACGTGCTTGTTTCGAAAAGCACCGCAATTAGTTTCCTTCTCCCCTGGCCATCAAAACCCCCGGATTTTAACAGAGTCGAGAATCTGTGGGACCATTCCGATCGAGCTGTTTATGCCACGGATCCTCAGCCGAGAAACCTAGTGCAGCTGGTTGCGGCACTGGAGTCCACACCCCTTTCGGCACCTTGCAAAGCCTCACTGACACAGTTCCTGCACGGCCACTCTGAAAAATGTGTCTATTCAGGCTTTTGATAGATGATAACATTAATGTGACTGGACAGTGTAGATATGCATTGAACGAAATGGTGTACTGACTAACTTACAAGTAGAGAAGGAACAGGTTTTAAAGCCCCGTCGGTCATTATCTTCATTTCCCTACATAACTTATCGCAGATGGACTGCTCTTCAAAGAAATGTATTTTATTACAAATCCTTGGTCAGTCGTGCTGCAGCGTTTTCTTTAACACCCTCGGCGTCAGTGAGACCTAAACTTTACCTTACGTTATTCACATGCCCCAATGATAAGCACTCCATGAGATTAATTAGATAAGCTTCATTATCTCGGAGAAGCTGTTAAGGAAACGTTTCTCTAAAGTTTCGAATAATATGCCGAAGTATTCCAATACTTTTCGCTTTCACTTCTTGAGGGGGTACTGTTACTCATGTTTTTTTTTGTTTTACTGTACCGAATAGTGTGTTTATATACAGGGTGAGGCAGCTAAGTCATAACACCCCTTGTATCTTCTCAACCGTAATAGATACAATGATGACGTAATAAATCCCTGGTGCCTGATGATGGCAACGTGGTCGATTGTCGAAATATTGTGTCCTATGCACACTCATACTAGGCTGTTCAGCCGAGATTTATTTCGTCATAAAATACGCCTGGAGAAATTGAAGAATCACAGATACAAAGATGCCGTTTGGACGGTGAATGGCAGGGACAGGGGCTAATTGAATACCTCACATTTCATGTTTGTGCTATTTTTTATTACAGTGGTACGAGACCTACTTTGGTTTTTTAAATGGAACCCTATGTTAAATTTTAGAGTAACATGATGGGCTTAAAAAGACGGTTTCAAATATGTGTATATCGAAATATTTACGCGAATAGTTTTTGAGACACAGATATGTTCTCGTATCGTGTTCGTCCTTCGAAGCGGCGTTGTCCAATGCGACCTTTCCTGTTGTGTAGAGTGCATGGTAAACGTCGCGAGTCCGTCCTTACACAAACACGCCCATATACCCGACAATAGTAATACATACTGCGATATTTTGCGCAAAAAATAACTGATGGTGTCGCGCAAATATTATTCAATTATTTGACAACTGTGATACCAAAATAGAGGACAACATACAGTATTAAAATACTGCAAGATGTTAATACATTTTAAGTAACAGAAATACAAATGTAAACGAGGAGGCCCTTTTTAGACGCAGTTGTTTCGTACGCATTTGTTTTTTATTTGAAAATATTTACTATTGATCACAATACGAAGCAAATACACACAAAGGTGTAAAATACATACAGTACGTGATACAAAACTTTACTGAAGCATGCGCTCAAAAAGCTTCCCCTCTGCTGCAATGCACATTTGTAGTCGCCGTTCGAATGATTTGTGAACGGCTGCGAGGGTGTCTCGTGAGATATCAGCGCACGCTTCGATGATACGTTACTTCATATCATCTGGCGTAGTTGGTATTTGAGCACAAACTTTATGTTTGATTGCTCCCAAAGGAAAAAATTCAAGAGGGGTCAAATCAGGGGATCGGGCTGGCCACTTCACTTCAGCACGTCGTTCTATCCAACAATTCGGCAACTTTTCATTGAACAGCTCTGTAGCCACACGGGAAGAGTGAGCAGAACAGCCGTCATGTTAGAACCACATGCACTGCCGCGTAGTTAGTGCTACATCTGCCAGCAAAATGTTTAGCAGGAGCTGTGCATAGTTATTGCCATTTAGTATACCCGGAATGACGTACGGCCCCACAATGACATTTCCGGCGATGCCGCCCCCACACGTTAACACTCCACGGTTGCTGATGCTGTACCTGTCGAAGCCGGTGCAATATGCGTAGAACACTTCTCTGACTTGTACCACATTCCGAGGCGATACGTTGCGACGAAACAGGAGGGTCGTTATGAAAATGGCTCTGAGCACTATGTGACTAACATCTGAGGTTATCAGTCCCCTAGAACTTAGAACTACTTAAACTTAACTAACCGAAGGACATCACACACATCCATGCCTGAGGCAGGATTCTAACCTGCGACCGTAGCGGTCGCGCGGTTCCAGACTGTAGCGCCTAGAACCGCTCGGCCACTCGGGCCGGCGGTCATTATGAGCCAACACTAGAACGCCCTCTTCATGTACCTCGCCAGTTGCAGCTTTTTTGCCTTGTCTTCTGGGTATGGCGTTCCGTGATCCCGATTCAAGTAATTTCTTGTATATACGTGCAAGAAGCTGCGCGTAGGACGCTCACGATCAGGGCACAGCTCTCCATATCGCTTTAATGCTTTAACAACATTTCTTCTGCTTTCACCATACACTAGAAGCATATCTAACTTTTCTTCGTTGGTGGACATGTCTGCTGCAAGAAACTGTGACGGAAATGCGATGTCTCATTTTTTTTTTTCTTTATTGTGATTTCATTCCCCTGCCCCATATGGGGAACATGAAACAGAGTAAGGGGAGAAAATGGAGGTAAAAATACACTGACATGTAGACGTTCATTGGGGACAGTTAAAAAAGTCACCAGAAAGTTAAAAAAAACACAGTTGGCGATTCTTAAAACATAGGGAAGACACTGGCTGCGCATGCACAGGTTAAAAGTTGGCCACAGTATTAAAAACACTCCGAAACAACACACTTAAATCCCACTTGGAGCACACACGACGAAGAATAAAACTACCAGGTGGGACCTGCCGAGGGAAAGGTCAGAGAGGATGGAAAAGGAGGGGAGAGCACGGGGCAGCTGGGGAAGCGGCGGGAGGAAGAGAGGAGGGGCAACCGTGGGTTCACGAAGAGGCAGGAGACACATGGGGCGAGAGAGGAAAAGAGAAGACAGGGCAGGAGGGAGCGCAGAGACGCTGAAAGAAGGCACAAGAGATGGAGGGGGAGTAGGAGGGGAAATCCGCTCAGAAGGAGGGAGGGGGAGGAGAGGGAGCCCTGAGGAAGAGGCAGGAAGAGGGGGTTAGAGTTGGTAGGAAGGGTAGATGTCAGGGCGAAGCTCATCATCCGGGAGTGGTAGACAGTGGAAGTTGTGTTGGGAAAGGAGATGGAGGGTGTGGAGATGGAGAGAGGGAGGGACACAACGGTAAAGGGGCGGCAACTGGTTGGGACTGGAGAGGAAGGGCGACACCAGGGGGTGAGGGGGATCAAGGCGGCGGACAATATATAGTGTGCGGATGTGTTCAAGGAAAAGGAGAAGGTGGGGGAAGGGGATGAGGTCATAGAGGATGCGCGTGGGGGACGGAAGGCGGACGCGGAAGGCGAGGCGGAGTGCATGGCGTTCGAGGATTTGGAGGGCGTTATAGAACCGGGGAGGGGCGGAAGATGTCTCATTACCCAAGTAGCACATTTATACGCTTCACTCCAGCTACCTCGAGCATCACCTTGCGGCGTTATCGAGAAGCAGGAAAACAAAGCCTTCCCTGTTAAGTTCCTCACTGGTCAACAAGAAACGTCGCACTGAACAACGCAGCTTCGAAGGACGAATACGATACGGGAACATATCTGTGTTTCAAAAACTAATTCGCCTAAATATTATGATAGACACATATTTGAAACCGTCTTTTTCAGCCCATCATGTTACGCTAAAATTTAACATAGGATCCCATTTTAAAAAACGAAAGGTGGCCTCATATCTCTATAATAAAAAATAGCAAAGACATGAAATGTGATCTATTCAAGCAGCCAAATGGTTCAAATGGCTCTGAGCACTATGGGACTTAACTGCTGTGGTCATCAGTTCCCTAGAACTTAGAACTACTTAAACCTAACTAACCTAAAGACATCAGACACAGCCATGCCCGAGGCAGGATTCGAACCTGCGACCGTAGTGGTCGCGCGGTTCCAGACTGTAGCGCCTAGAACCGCTCAGCCACTCCGGCCGGCCTATTCAAGCAGCCCCTGTACCTGCAATGCACTGTCTAAACGGCATATTTGTATTAGGGTTGGGGAGATACAAGGAGTGTTATGACTTAGCTGCCTCACCCTGTATATTTAACCAAATTGTGTGGTAGTGACCTTTAGAGTTGAGAAATATGCCTCCGGAAAGAAAGACACTGTGGTAATGACGTGATAAAAACGCACTGCACCTATCGTCCCATTGATAACAAGATTTTCGCAATAGAAATATCTACAGAATGTAACGCTGATACGTGTGTCTTAATACATGCTCATACATCATATTACCATCCTGGCAAAAGAAAGTGAATATACTGAGTGACCGGTGTAAATATTTCCTCCTTGCGACGTCATCGCAACGGCGGGTAACGTAAGTATTTAAACGGCGCTGCTAGCTCACCTACAGGCAGTCGCAGAAGTGCCAGTGACATACTGGTCTGGTGCTCCAGTCCGACGTTTGAACTCGCAAACCCTATGCGGAACGTCAAACGACTGTTTGCCCCGTCGCACTTTGCCTTCCCGGGCAGGCGTATGAGCCGGCCTGCGTCCCCGGGGGCACAGTCCGCACTGGCGGGGGCGCCTCGCCTCGCTTCCCGTGCGCCTATTAGCATCGACGGTCTCGCAACCGGCAGCTCAGAACACACTCGTTAGCGGGACTCCGCTGAAACAACGCGTAACTGCCGCCACGGACGCCGATGGAGAGGTCGCTGGCTCATACACTCCCCTACGTAAGTTTGGAAGCATCACGCTGCGTATTACAAAGGAGCAAGATGGGAGTGATGTATGAGACTTATTGGTTAAAACACAGAATACACTACCGGCCATTGAAATTGCTACACTACGAAGATGACGTGCTTCAGACGCAAAAATTAACCGACAGGAAGAAGATGCTGTGATATCCAAATGATTAGCTTTTCAGAGCATTCACACAAGGTTGGCGCCGCTGGCGACACCTACAACGTGCTGACATGAGGAAAGTTTCCCAACGATTTCTCATACTCAAACACCAATTTACCGGCGTTGAATGGTGAAACGTTGTTGTGATGCCTCGTGTAAGAAGGAGAGATGCGTACCATCACGTTTCCGACTTTGATATAGGTCGGATTGTAGCCTATCGCGATTGCAGTATATCGTATCGCGACATTGCTGTTCGCTTTGGTCGAGATCCAATGACTGTTAGCAGAATATGGAATCGGTGGCTTCAGGACGGTAATATGGAACGCCGGGCTGGATCCCAACTGCCTCGTATCACTAGCAGTCGAGATGACAGGGATCTTATCCGCACGGCTTTAACGGATCTTGCAGCCACGTCTCGATCCCCGAGTCAACAGATCGGGACGTCTGCAAGACAACAACCATCTGCACGAACAGTTCGACGACGTTTGCAGCAGCATGGACTATCAGCTCGGAGACCATGGCTGCGCTTACCCTTGACGCTGCATCACAGACAGGAGCGCCTGCGATGGTGTACTCAACGACGAACCTGGGTGGACGAATGGCATCCGTGTTTGGCGACATCGCGGTGAATGCACATTGGAAGCGTGTATTTGTCATCGCCATACTGGCGTATCACCCGGCGTGATGGTATGGGGTGCCATTGGTTACACGTCTCGGTCACCTCTTGTTCGCATTGACGGCACTTTGAAGAGTGGACGTTACATTTCAGTTGTGTTACGACCCGTGGCTCTACCCTTCATTCCATCCCTGCGAAACCCTACATGGCAGCAGGATAATGCACGACCGCATGTGCAGGTCCTGTACGGGCCTTTCTGGATACAGAAAATGTTCGACTGCTACCCTGGCCAGCACATTCTCCAGATCTCTCATCAATTGAAAACGTCCGGTCAATGGTGGCCGAGCAACTGGCTCGTCACAATACGCCAGTCACTACTCTTGATAAACTGTGGTATAGTGTTGAAGCTGCATGGGCAGCTGTACCTGTACACGCCATCCAAGCTCTGGTTGACTCAATGCCCAGGCGTATCAAGGTCGTTATTACGGCCAGAGGTGATTGTTCTGGGTACTGATTTCTCAGGATCTATGCACCAAAATTGCGTGAAAATGAATCACATGTCAGTTCCAGCATAAAATATTTTTCCAATGAATACCCGTTTATCATCTGCATTTTTTCTTGGTGTAGCAATTTTAATGGCCAGTAGTGTAGTTTTCAGCATGCCTTCGAAAGTAGTGATAAAGTGTTATCGACATCACTGAAGGTGCAACATCACAAGTTATTTGTCTGAAGTACTGCCGGTAAACTGTATAAACCTAGATATTATCGTGCGTGCTAGTAGGTAGGTGGGCAGGTGAGTGGGTTGGCGCACGTGCATGTGCGCCCTAGTGAATGAGGGAGCGCCTGAATGGTGAACGGGGGAAGGACGGGAGGGAGACAGAAACACAAAGGGAGAGAACTGAGGCGCAGCAGGTCCTCGCATTGGCAGGTACGGTGGAATGCGCCCCGGCACGTGCTTGTCCGCGCGCTGTGAATATTGATGCGCCCCACATGCCTGGGGCATCCACTATGTCACTTCTTGCGACCGTTCGGCGAAGAGGCGGGTATTAAATTCCTGTTGCAAGATCCGTCTACGTTTCAAGGCCAGTCCTCTACGCCCAACAGGAGTAAAGATCATATTTCTACTTGACGCACATGGGTAGCAAAAAGCCAGCGCAAGAGGATTCGCTGTTATAAAAATGTTCTGGACGTGTATATTTTAAGTAGCTCTCAGCAGTATGATATTTTAGCAATGCAGCTATATGAGCTCTGAGTATTATCCTCTTGGCGACCCAGACGAACAGAGTAATTTAGTTACAAGTGCACCAAAGTGGCCTCTCATTTCTGGCTCTTCCGCAGTATTTGCACGTAGTCAGCGGGAGACGCCCTCTCTGCTCGTTTCTCAACTTAAACGTAAGGCTCTTGTTTCCTGTATCTCTTTGTATAATACTGTTTTAACGGTACGTATGAAATTAGTTTGAGTTCATATACGGGAAACGCCATTAGCTTTGTTTTTTTTTATATAGTGTTATTCGCCTACGTAAGCTGAAAGTTCCTGGAAACACAACGTGTGACAATGAAATGATTCGACTTGCCTGTTAAGAACTTTTAGTAGCTGCTGTTGTTATTTGTTGTGTGTTTTTAGATCCGTCGTATAAATTGTATGTTTTATATTAGTTTATTTACAACTATTAAATAATTACCAAATAAAAGAATCATTAAATACAGTCTTATACACACTATTCAGAAACAGTGGAAGGAAATGAAATCGTAAGAAACAACCAATGAATCTAATATTGTAGTGGTTTCTGCAGAATCGTGAGAAGGAAAATTTCATGACAACTGACAATTATCTTCGTTTTATTGTTATTTCATTGCATTGATTTGAAGTCGGTCATAAAATGAACCATCTCTGGCATTTTGGTGTTGAAACGGTCCTGTGCCCGTTAATGTGGATTGTCTTCTGCTTTGTGTGGTTTACCACAGAAAGAAGTAAATGATGTACTGAACACAATGTATTGAGAATTAAAACTGATCAAAATTAGGAACAGAAAGGAAGCAATTCTGAAGCAAAATGACGTAGTGATGACTGGGAGTTAGTCATTTGAACCGGACTTCGAAAACCATCGCACGGTACATAGCTATGGATACATAACGTACCACAATCATTTCATTTCCTCGCGTCCTGTTCTGTTTATGGTGTGCAGGAAGATAATTTGTGAAATGATACTCGAATATCGCACATCCCGACTTATTGCTTTCTGATGTGTGTAGAGCGGCTGCTTATTAACGATACAACTGGTGTTGTCTAGACTTGTATCAGCAGAACCAGCAACTTCTTAAAACGTAAGTAATAACAGAGATCGTATATAACCTGTATCTGTTAATTGTTCACTCTAAGTAGACTGTCGGCGCGGTGTCTGACGGTAGTAGCTGTTGCGACAGGCCTCGGAAGACCCTTTACGACTTTGGAACGATATTCGTTTTCTTCCGGTCGCTACCAACTTTGGCTGTCAATACTGCGCGCAAAGAGTATGTTTATTGATCGTATCAATAAAATTAATTTCAAACTCAGTTAATAAAACATTGCCGTGATCTTTAAATCCGTGTGTTGTTTAAGAGTGCGTAGTCGCACTGAAAGCAGTGTTGTCTTCTAGCTAAGGTTGGCTGGATTGGGGGCGCCATGAAAGCTGTCGGTACAGACCGGGGCCATTCGACTTCTATCGAAACAGCTACCACATTCAGCCACCGGGCCAAGAGTCTCCTGAAAGTGAACAGTTAGTACACTTACGGACAATTAAATTGGAGGCATTGAGCACGATGGCGTCCCAGATAAGGTCAACAGAATTAAGATCAGGTAACATGGAAAAGGGAGAAGGCCAGTCTGGCACAGTTCAGTAGTAGACTGGTGCATTGCCAGCAGCGTGCTCAACGCGAACAAACGGATGCACGTAATGAGATATCAGGTTTCTATATCATTCTACTACGAGTGACTCTGGTAGACGTGTCTAGACCTCATTTCTTCGCGTTTAAATATCCACCACATGAGAACACAGTGCCCAGTGGTTTTCGAGATACTTCCACATGCTTCGGCATGCACCAATGTGTATCGTGGGATTCATTCGTTCGATGTTTCGGTAGTCTAATGGCGAAACTCCTACGTTTATGCTAACCTGTGTACCCTGTGGTTTGCACTCACAAGAGGGACATCCATGGGGCGTCCGCTTCTATACCCCATAACGTGTGTCCGCAGCTCGTGGTCGCGCGGTAGCGTTCTCGCTTCCCGCGCCCGGGTTCCCGGGTTCGATTCCCGGCGGGGTCAGGGATTTTCTCTGCCTCGTGATGACTGGGTGTTGTGTAATGTCCGTAGGTTAGTTAGGTTTAAGTAGTTCTAAGTTCTAGGGGACTAATGACCGTAGATGTTAAGTCCCATAGTGCTCAGAGCCAGAGCCCCATAACGTGAAGGTGGATTTGGATGGTTTGTTTTTATTCGTTCTTCGTTCGAACAAGCCTCAGAAGGCCCAATGGCACAGACTGACCGCCGAGTCATCCTCAGCCCTAAGGCTTCATTGGATGTGGATATGGAGGGAAGTGGGGCAGAAACACAACTCTCCGCCATTGTCAGTATTCGTGGCCGGAGCTTCTACTTCTCAGTCAGGCAGCTCTTCAGTTCGCCTTACAAGGGCTGAGGGCAAGCCGCTTGCAACAGTGCAAGGCAGACCCGGATTGTCACCAACCCAACTGCTAGCCACGCCCAGCGGTACTTAACATCAGTGATCTGACAGAAACCGCAAGGCGGTTGGTGTGTTGTTATAGTTGTTAAATAATTAACTGAAGAAGTGATCTGCTGCCCTGTTGCCCGCCTAAACCGTTGTTGTGCACCACGGTGGCGGACTGCGAGCCCTATCATCATCCCACAGTTTGGCGCCGGCGGTATTTCTGAAATCGAGATACCCTAATTAGTCGGTGTCTAAAAAGCTTGTGTCTTCAGGGCCTCGAAAATGAAGTATCCCACGCATCGGGTGCACGTGACCTGGTCGCTATTAAATGGGCAAACACAGATTCGTCACAAGGTCGAAGGAGAAGCGAAAGTGTCACGGAAATGCTCATCCAATTCCAATGGCAGATGATACAAAAGATGATGTGGTTTATTGTGTGCGCCCTTCGCTAGAAGAGTTAACCAATATATTGCCAACTACTGTGTACACTTCGCGAAAAGACCGTGAAGGTAAAATTAGATACCTTCGATCTCGCGTTGACAACAATCGTTCCTCTGCGCAGCTTTTGCGACTGGAACAAGGAAAGGCGCTTGTGACAGTGGTGCGCAAAGAACACTCCGACTCACACCATAAGGCGGATTAATGAGTAGCAGGTGTAGAAGACAGTGCGCCTTACCCTTCCTGCTTTCTCTTTCTCTCTCTCTCTCTCTCTCTCTCTCTCTCTCTCTCTCTCTCTCTCTCTCTCTCTCTCCCCGACAGCCTGTACGAGCTCTGATCATCTGCCAGTCACTACTATTCCATCCACTGTAGCCACAGGAAGACGTGCTTAGTAAAATTTTTCACCTTGTTTTTAAAGACAAGAAACATTCCCCAATAATTTAAAAGTGACAACATAATTGCTCTCCTAACGGCATATAACTCCAGAGATCTTCAACAAAGCTGTAGTCCCATTGCACTGCTTAGTGTGGTATATAAGCTTCTAGAACGAGTATCTCCTCAGACTGTTCAAAGATTACTCGCAGATGCTGTGAAGACTAGTCCCTGGCTCTTACATTACACTGAAGCGGACTTTCAGATGAAGGTGATAAATATGTGACTTTCAATGATTTATCAGAAACCTACTGAAACAACGCCTACTCTACAAACTGATGAAGATAATTCCATGACAAATAGTTATAAATATGATTGGTACCAGGGAATTACAGTTCATCTTGGGAAACAAATCCAATTTCCAGAAATTCCTCCAAAATGGTTTACTTCAATGTTCAGTATTATCCCCTCTGCTCTTTAGCCTCTATATTGCTGATGTGCCAGAAGAGTTCGTAAGAGATATGGTTATGCTGGTGATATGACCGTAGTCACAAGGCATACTCTTTCTGAAGCAAGGTGGAAATCCTGACATCTGATGTGTCTGTTGTGGTAGAATATTTCTGAAGATGGAGCTTTAGACCTGGTGCTGCTAAAATAGAAGTAACTTGTTTCCGTCTTATAGACAGATAACGTAGTGGAGCTGTGGACCTTTTCGATGACGTACGCCTTAACCAAAAAAAGGAGGGAACATATCTGGATGCCCTCTAGATAGAACTCTTGTCTTTCAACGCGCAGCTCGAAAAAACCGCCGCTAATCTTAAAACAAATAATCTAGTTCAAAAACTTTGTGGTATCACATGAGGATCATCAGCGACAACTCTGTGGGCTTTTGGTCTGAGTTTGGGATCTACATCTACATCTACATTTATACTCCGCAAGCCACCCAACAGTGTGTGGCGGAGGGCACTTTACGTGACACTGTCATTACCTCCCTTTCCTGTTCCAGTCGCGTATGGTTCGCGGGAAAAACGACTGTCTGAAAGCCTCCGTGCACGCTCTAATCTCTCTAATTTTACATTCGTGATCTCCTCGGGAGGTATAAGTAGGGGGAAGCAATATATTCGATACCTCATCCAGAAACGCACCCTCTCGAAACCTGGCGAGCAAGCTACACCGCGATGCAGAGCGCCTCTCTTGCAGAGTCTGCCACTTGAGTTTATTAAACATCTCCGTAACGCTATCACGGTTACCAAATAACCCTGTGACGAAACGCGCCGCTCTTCTTTGGATCTTCTCTATTTCCTCCGCCAGACCGATCTGGTACGGATCCCACACTGATGAGCAATACTCAAGTATAGGTCGAACGAGTGTTTTGTAAGCCACCTCCTTTGTTGATGGACTACATTTTCTAAGCACTCTCCCAATGAATCTCAACCTGGTACCCGCCTTACCAACAATTAATTTTATATGATCATTCCACTTCAAATCGTTCCGCACGCATACTCCCAGATATTTTACAGAAGTAACTGCTACCAGTGTTTGTTCCGCTATCATATAATCATACAATAAAGGATCCTTCTTTCTATGTATTCGCAATACATTACATTTGTCTATGTTAAAGGTCAGTTGCCACTCCCTGCACCAAGTGCCTATCCGCTGCAGATCTTCCTGCATTTCGCTACAATTTTCTAATGCTGCAACTTCTCTGTATACTACAGCATCATCCGCGAAAAGCCGCATGGAACTTCCGACACTATCTACTAGGTCATTTATATATATTGTGAAAAGCAATGGTCCCATAACACTCCCCTGTGGCACGCCAGAGGTTACTTTAACGTCTGTAGACGTCTCTCCATTGATAACAACATGCTGTGTTCTGTTTGCTAAAAACTCTTCAATCCAGCCACACAGCTGGTCTGATATTCCGTAGGCTCTTACTTTGTTTATCAGGCGACAGTGCGGAACTGTATCGAACGCCTTCCGGAAGTCAAGAAAAATAGCATCTACCTGGGAGCCTGTATCTAATATTTTCTGGGTCTCATGAACAAATAAAGCGAGTTGGGTCTCACACGATCGCTGTTTCCGGAATCCATGTTGATTCCTACATAGTAGATTCTGGGTTTCCAAAAACGACATGATACTCGAGCAAAAAACATGTTCTAAAATTCTACGATGGAGTTCTGAATCTGTTGAACAGCGCTCGTGTAAACAATATTTATGCTCAACTTAATAACACTATGTGTATATTTTAGGGAACAGTTAAGTTTACTCGCACCATCTGTCGGCCCGTCCTGAGTCACATACTACCTCCAAATCTGCAAAGAGAAGAAGCCTTGATCAAGGAATACGACAGGATACCAGAAAACCCTGGCATACCGAAGCATTCTGACATTCTGATCTCAGAATCAGCAGACTTTGTCCAAGAAATAATCCTCTTGCACTTGCAGTCTCACTGAGGTTAACATCGCCAATTCCTGGAGAATTGGTTCTAAAAAGCCAATCAACATGCGAGTTATTACCCTGTATTACTCAGACAGTATCTGGGTTTGATCACACCCTCAAGATATTGTCAATTTTCAGCCGCCTTATGAAGGGACACGGAAGGCGTGCAGATTCACTTTTTAAATCGGTAACACTGTCCTCACCAGGATACGAGTGTGGCGCATGGAAGCAGACAGTCCAGTGCAACAGGGAAGATTGCAGTGCCAAAGAATATAAACCGTGGTTTTGAGAGATTTCCGAAGGCAACCCCAGATATCATCAAATACGTTTATACAAGAGGTTTGCCTGTGATTAATTGCTAAGTAGGACAATGAATTCAGGCCGAAGCAATAAATTAAATTATGTACGAAAACCGGCTTTTGAACCCAGATCTCCTTCACACTAGGTAGCTGTATGAACAACTGCGCCACTATGGCACTGCGGTTCAAATGGTTCAAGTGGCCCTAAGGTCTATGGGACTTAACATCTGAGGTCATCAGTCCGGTGGCACTGCGGCTAACACAGTTGCACGGATTACCCTAGCACGTTCAGCTCCCTAGAACAAACTTCAATTCACACCTCAGACCGTCTTGATGTTTCCTTTCTTAACTCGTATCAGTATTGTGGAGGCTTTCAAACATTAGAATAGCACCTAAGCACATCTGCCCTGTGGGCAGGAGACACAGGTTTGAATCCTGGTCTTGATACAAATTTCAATTCATTGCTTTGGCTCATATTCATTATTATAGGTAAGGTTGAGACTTATGATGTCCCTGGAGCATATAATTTATCTGATTAGTAAGTGTTAAGTGTTTAGAATTAATGTAATGTAATTCAGAATAAAAACGCACGTACATAAATACCATATGATGAAGAAATAAATACAGGCTTGTTCTCTCTACAAAACAGTAGCTACTTGTAATTAATTTGCACTTTGGAACAATATTTATGACCATTCAACGGAAAGAAGTCTTTGAGCACATCCTTATACCTTGCATTAGTATATTAGCATGCTAGGTATAGTCTGTGATAATGCTTTTCTGTTTCTTGGCCACCGCGATTTGCTACTTTACGAAAATCTCTTCATGTGCATTCATACTATGCCAAAACACCGTGAACTGCATCTCAGAGTATTGATAACAGTACCACTCAGCTTACTCAATTCTTTATCGATGAAGTTTTAATTATCACGTAGAAAAAATAAAGTTACGTAATTTTTGTTTGTTTCCAGACACACGTGTGCAGTCGCGCCACAACGCCACGTCACGCTGCTAAAAAAGTCAAAACAAAATGGTGTAGCCTGCTGAAAAAGCTTAATACCGTGCGCAAATTTGTTTTCGGCACGAGTGGAAATGTTGCAGCTGTTTCGTGCCAATACAGTCAGTTAAGTAACTCAATTGGAGTGGCCTCACACGGTTGAAACATTTCCCTGCTCTCGAAAACGAATTACCTCTCGATATTCCGCTTTATCAACAGTCTTTGGCATCCTCTACCTTTTTCTTCTCTTCTCTAGAGGCGTTTTGTAGTACTGTGGCACGGGGATATCTGTATATGCCAACACTGCGCACATGTGCCTGCAAACGAACAAAAATTAATTTCCTTTATGTTTTCGAGATGCTAATTAAAACTGTGTAACTGCCTCTCGTATTCCATCTCTACTTTGTTTCAAAAATTTTTATACCCTGCTGCTCTCTCAAGTACAACGGAAGTTAATCCCTGATGTCTTAATACACGTCCTACACTGTCACTATGAATTAGTCATGACTACTATCGCAGCGTCCGGTAATGACCGGTTGCTATGTGGTGTCGAATTCGTTTTCATTGCGAGCAGTGTTGGTGAAGACTACTTTTTTTTAGTAACAGACAAAGAAATTTTGTGCAACGCCGTAATCTGCACGGCTTCCCGTCTCGTAGCACAGAGACCGTATCTCGCCGGGCCGCACATTCTGAAACCGCAGCCTGTAAATTCGTGGCTGCTCGGGCTGCGACCACGGACCAGCTGCGGGCACATCGCCGCCCGTTTGTCGGGCAGTGTTCAACCGCACAATAGCACAGTGCAGCTCGCCAATGCCCGCCTGACGCACTACCGTAATAGTAGCCGAGCCATTTTCCGGCTCTGGCATTGTCTGCTTGTACTTGCGTGTGTTTGGAGGTATGCCGTGGGTATTCGTCCCTCAGGATTCCATACGCGGACCAACTCTTCTGCTAAGACGTACAAATAATTTCCCATTAACTGTAATTGATACCTGTAAATCTATTTTCTCTACCGATGATGCAATCGTAAGTGTTATAGATGCTAGTCAGTAAGGTAAATAATCTCGCACAGGCAATCAATTCTTGTTTCACAACAGCCTTGATTTTATTCATACTGGATTCGACTTGGTGGTTGTAGGCACAACTAACTTTCTTTTCTTCTGTGTTGTAATCTCGCACAGGGAATCAATTCTTGTTTCACAACAGCCTTGATTTTATTCATACTGGATACGACTTGGTGGTTGTGGGCATAACTAACATAACTAACTTTCTTTTCTTCTGTATTGTCAATGTGGTAGAGCCTACATTTTAACATTCATTACAGACTGTCTGTCAGTGACGCAACGCAGTGAGATTCTTACATACACGACCGTGAGTCAATAAATAAATCGCACACTGGGATAGAGACATCACAGCCGCGTTTACCAGCCTGAAATTGATTTTTCTTTATAACATACTCCACTTGTAAACTTAAACACTTATCCCATAGTTCGACAAGGCGTTAAAAGTCTGCAGCATAGAATTCTTGTGGTAGCGTTCGCATCTGGGGCCGAGCGATTCTAGGCGCTTCAGTCTGGAAACGCGCGACCGCTACGGTCCCAGGTTCGAATCCTGCCTCGGGCATGAATGTGTGTGATGTCCTTAGGTCAGTTAGGTTTAAGTAGTTCTAAGTTCTAGGGGACTGATGACCTCGCATGTTAAGTCCCATAGTCCTCAGAGCCATTTTTTCGCAACTGAGAAGTGAACTCTCGGGATATAACAAGTTTATTTAGTTCCTTACATTGCTGCAACCCACAAAACCGATATGTCCCTTGGGTAGCGAAATACCCCTAGACTGGGAAACAATGAACCATCACTGGATAACCAGGGTAGCCAGGACGCTACTTTCAAATAACTTCCGGGAATTCAGCCAGCTAACACCTTCAGCGGTCGCTGAAAGTGTTACCTGGCTGAATTCCCGCAGGTTATTTGAAAGTTGTATATGGCAGGAGAAACTCAGATCTCAGGACGCTACATGTTTGTGACTTTTCTTTGTCCTTGCTGAATTCCTGTATGCAACTGAACACAAATTTCCATTAAATGCATATATTTCTAACCATATACGGGATGAATTTCGCTGTGGACGTGCACTGTGAGCAGTCCCTCGACTCACAAAAATCAGGTTGATCTATTCTGCTACACACTCCTAGCACACCTGCCATCTTGGTCTGACTGCACATCATTGGTTGCTGCCATGTTCTAAATACAAATAGGCACGAAATTTAAAACTATATGTGGTATTCTGGCGTTTGCGACTTATTTATTGACACCCACGTATTCCTGTAAAGGCTTACAGTCTGCTGTTGTAGTAAACAAAAGTCAATAGTTAATTAAAATAAGTAGGGCACATTTGCTGAACATTACATCAGGGGTGTTTGGAAACAGGACAAAAGAAAATCGTAATACCTTGAGAATATAACAAGGTACAAAAAACATGTAATTCTTAAAGTTGTGAAAGCGTGAAATTTTGTTTGAAAAATCAAAGCAACAAAACAAGCATCCCCCTCTTCCACAGAAGAAATCTTTACGGAGAATACAGATTCCTTGTCTGGGCAACGGTCTATCTAGCTTTCTGTAACACGATTTAAGAACTCCATTCACGATAAAGAACAGTAGAGAGTGTATGAACAAGTCCCTGGTGGTGCCTCTTGCAGAGCATTTGTCTCCCGCCTTACTCCAGAGACATCATCTATGATATTCGGATTCGGGGAGTTCGCTTTGTGTAGTACACATCAGTCTCACAAGAGAAATTCGTTCACCTGGAGGACATCGACACGAACCGGCGTTAAGGTCTGCAAAGAGAAAGTGTGGATCAATTGCATATATAATTGCAGTAACTCATCCCTGTACCTCCGAGCGTTCCTGGCACTGCAAACTGGTCTCTTTTCAGGATGTTTCTGCCATTTCACCGACTGATACTCAGAATTCTATCTATTTCTCCGCTCTTGTTTTAAATCAAATAACGACGTGGGCTCTCGCACTATAATTAATCCATTGCTTCAGAAGGAAGGCCCTTTCTTCACTATAACCTTAATTTTTGTCTAATGAAAGTAGCTTTTTATGTAATACAGCGGACACTTTTGACTACCACATAAAACTGCCTGAAATTATCCCGCTCCTTCCACATTGATCTTTTATTTCCCTTTTTATTTTTTCAGATTTTTCCGTGTGGTTCAGGTATTTGTATTTGGAAACCCATTAATAAAACATGTCTACTGATGCAAACATACATTGGAAGTCAGAACCATCTGTTATTCGCAGCGACATAATATGTTACATGGGACATACCTTCCCTGCAATAATCCCGCCAACCCTGATATGCCAACATTGCTTAACTTACTTTCCGACAGTTTCAAAAGCTTTCTAAAGCAATTGAAGTATCACATTCGATGTACAGTGTCGAAATACATCGGTACTGGTATTTGTATAATCTAAAAGACGATATTCAAACTGCTAAAACGACGATACAAAAGCGCCGATAAGTTACAAAATATTACCCAAGTCCAGAGTTTCAACCCTTAAATCAAATCTCATAATAAATTTCTATTCAGTTCCTATTTTGATATTTTTAGCCCTTCTGTCTTATCAAGACAGTTTCATAAATACATTATAAATGAAATTTGCGAGTGCCTCTGAATTGCATATATCGAATAACCAGTACTCCAGCAGCGGCAGAGCAGCGCTGCTGCGTGGGGGTAACAGTCTGTGCAGGGAATGACGGCATGTGAGACGGGGCAAGTTCCTCGTATTTGACTATCCATATTAATACATACATTGATCAGCCAGAACATTATGACCATCTACATAATAGCCTGTAAGGCTAACAGCAGCGACGCGTCATGGTATGGAAGCAATGAGGCCTTGGTAGGTCGCTGGAGAGAGTTGGCACTACATCTGCACACTAAAGTCACCTAATTCCTGTAAATACCGAGATGGAGGGAGGGGGGGGGGCGGGGGGTGGCATTAGCTCTGATGCCACGTTCAATCAAAAATGGGTCAAATGGATCTGAGCACTATGAGACTTAATACCTATGGTCATCAGTCCCCTAGAACTAAGAACTACTTAACCCTAACTAACCTAAGGACATCACACAACACCCCACGTTCAATCACATCCCAGCTTTGTACGATAGGGTTCAGATCTGACGAGTTCGGGGGCCAGTACATCAACTGGAACTCGCCACTCTGCTCCTCGAGCCATTCCATCACACTCCTGGCCTTGTGACATGATGTATTATTTTGTTGAAAAATGCCACTGCCTTCGGTAAACACGATCCTCACGAAGAGGTGTACGTTGTCTGCAATCAGTGTGCGATATTCCTTGGCCATCATAGTGTCTTGCACGAGCTCCACTGGACCCATGGTTGCCCATGTGAATGTTCCCTACAGAGCATAATGGAGACGCTGCCAGCCTGTCTCCGTCCCGCAGCACAGGTGTAAAGCAGCTGTTCCCCAAGAAGGCGACGTATTCGCGCCCTCCCATCGGCAGGATGAAGAAGGTATCGGGATTCGTCAGACCGTGCAGTGTTCTGCCACTGCGCCAACGTTCAGTGCCAATGGTCTCGTGTTCATTTTAGTCGTAGTTGCCGACGTCATAGTGTCAACATTGGCACATGCATGGGTCGTTGGTTGCGGAAGCCGATCATTAGAAATGTTTGGTACACTGTGTTTTCAGACACACTTGTTCTCTATCGAGCATTAAAGTTTGATGTTAGTTCCGCCACAGTTCGCTGCCTGTTCGGTATTACCACTCTGCTCATACTACGACGTCCGACATCCCTAATGAGAGGTGGTCGCCCAAACCCCACGTCCTCTGGACGTGGTTTTACCTTGGTTTCACCACGTGTTGGAGGCACTCGCCGCCGGTCGCTGGTGGCCGAGCGGTTCTGGCGCTACAGTCTGGAACCGCGCGACCGCTACGGTCGCAGGTTCGAATCCTGCCTCGGGCATGGATGTGTGTGTTGTCCTTAGGTTAGTTAGGTTTGAGTAGTTCTAAGTTCTAGGGGACTTATGACCTCAGCAGTTGAGTCCCATAGTGCTCAGAGCCATTTGAGGCACTCGCCACAGCACTCCTCGAACATCCGAAAAGTCGTACAGTTTACGAAATGCTCGTGCCGAGCCTCCGGACCACCACAATCTGCCCCCTGTCAAACTCAGATAGAATGCACACCTTTTCCATTCTGCACACGGGCAACACTCTCACTGATACTACATGCACCGTACGTGTGTGTGATTAGCAGTCAGTCCTTGCCAGGTGACGCTGTTATCTCCTGGACGATTTTATATCGATAGTAGGTCGGTGGTCCCAATGTTTTGGCTGATCATTGTATATTAATAAATATTGCTAAACCGAATATCGCACTAGACAAATCTGGAACCACTCTCTCGAATGGCATATGTATTTCCACTTTAAAAATAATTTCGTTTTTAATGGGAAACAAATCGACGTTCTCCGTTGACAGTGGATGTCGCGTGAAAGACGTAATGAGAAGTATTTGTTTGAACTGAGTCTACCTACATACTGCAGAGACTAAATGAGAAATAACTGCCGAAACTCCAGAGAAAATGGGCGCTAAGAGTTGTCAGCCCCATTTTTGTCTGTCAAAACAAGGAAACATAGGTAGCCCTCAAACTTCTCCTCCAGATGAGTTTGGACGAGCGCTATTCTGTAAGCTGGAAAAGCGTTTTTTAACTTCTGTCGTTACGACCTCTGCTGTACGAGGGTAGCGCATTCATTGTTTTCGTTTTCATCTTCTCCTCCCGGATCCTTTTCATCCTTTCCCTTCCTCTGCTCCGTACCTGCTCCCACAGCTGCTGTATGATCTCTTCAGTGCTCCACTGGTGATTCTCTATCTTTTTCCTGCATCCTCTGTCACTGATCTCTGGAATATTGGTATACTTGTACAGTCGTGGACAAAATGAGCGAGACCCCTCGCCTTTTCGTTGTGCTGATCCGCACAGCTTTTAAGTCTGCTACACAGCATAATAGTCAAGGCGACGAAGTGCTACCAACATACTGTGCACCTGCGTGAAATTGACAAACCATCCGAACTTTGTCAGACTGTTTTCACTCATGTGTGAGACTATATTAATGCTGATTAGTGTGTTAAACACAACACGTAAATATAAGATATAAATGAAAGAAGAAACGCTAATTAGTATGAACTAATGAATTTCAGCTTATCGAGATAACACAACTATTCTAGTAAGACAAAGTACCCCAGATCGTTACGAATTAGTAAAATATTATGCTCATTCGGCCGCGAATCGGTTTTTGTCAACGTTCAGACCACTCATAGTGAATTGCCGTTGCTGACCTACTATGAAAGCGTGCAAATTTAGCAATGCGTGAAGATTCACAACGAATTTCAGTTAAAAATCATTCAGTGCCACACGTAAGTCAATTCAATTATTGACAGAAGTGGAAAAAGGAAGGCAGTAACATGCATGAAATTCTACAAGTTTCATATTGACTGTGGTGTCACCGCCAGACACCACACTTGCTAGGTGGTAGCTTAAATCGGCCGCGGTCCATTTAGTACATGTCGGACCCGCGTGTCGCCACTGTGTGATCGCAGACTTAGCGCCACCACAAGGCAGGTCTCGATATACGATAGAGCACTCGTCCCAGTTGTACGGACGACATTGCTAGCGACAATGCGGACGAAGCCTCCCTCTCATTTGCCGAGAGACAGTTGGAATAGCCTTCTGCTAAGTCCATGGCTACGACCTAGCAAGGCGCCATTAGCCTTACCTAGTTTGAGAGTTATCGTATAAATGTCTCAAGAAGAACGCTGTATTCATCAAAGAATAAAAGTTAAGTATAAAGCAGCTACATACTTTTCTTGCTACCATTCAATAGTTATCCTGTTCCAGACTTGACGCCAGCCGGCGTGTGTGTACGCGTGCCTTTCTTTCGGCTCCCTTCCCAGTGTGGCGTAGCAGGCTTGTTACGCCACAACATTGACATCCACAAGGCGCCAGTACAGACTAAAGGTAGCAATAAAACGTATCGGGGGCGCGAGAATTTCTTAAAATTTCTATACTGATAGTCTATCTGCCACCATCGAAATTAGAACCGAAAACATACCAGACCTCCCTTGCAGTAGCAAACACCTTTCACTATGCCAGCAGACAACCCAGGCAAACAGCCCTCTATTATTACCCCGGACATGAATAAGCCGGCAACATTTTCCGTTGCATAGAGCTTTCTGGACTCTGAAACATGAATTTTCTACTTTATGTCACCGTTTATGTGATAATCATTAGGGATGTTTGTCGAAAAAACAAAATACTGTTATTAGCGAGTAAATTTAGTAGGATAATTCTGCACCACCCCAGGAAATGAACAGCTACATAGCTGCCAAACGTATTCTATGATTTTGCGAATTCTCCATCAGACTCGCCACAGCCGGAAGACGTTCATTAGCCGAAGTGTTTCTTAAGCTAGCTGGCAATGGGAATGCTCGCACTTCCAAAACGCGGTGGCATTAATACTAGGATCTGAATTACCACGTGTATAAGAAGATGGATTTTATTTGCATTCCTGTAAACGTGATTTGGATCGATAGTGTAGTTACGAGTAATATGCTGTTGTATCGACTGCAACTAGAACATTTCGAATAAAGAGTAGGGAGAATGATTTGTGCGGTCCCCATCTCCAGTAACTGTCGTAGCTATTTTCGTTGTTAGGATTGCGTCACCTAAATCGGTAAAAATTGAAACCTACTAGTCTCACTTTCTACACCGTCTATCTGTCTACCCAACCCTTAAAACCCGTTTACCTCGAGCGCGGGTAGACATAATAAGCTGAAATGTATCGCACTTCCTGCGGTATATCGTCCGTTGGTGGTGTAAAAAAGTTAGCTTCTATGTCAACGCAATCTAACGATATGGCCGTTTATGTAAATAAAATTTACGCGAAAGGTCAAAACATGGCTCTAAGAACTATGCGACCAAACTGCCTAGGGCATCATTTCCCTAGACCTAGAACGACTGAAACCTACCTAACCTATGGACATCACACACATCCATGCCCGGGAAAGGATTCGAACTGACGGTCCACGATATGACGCCGTTGAACGCACGGCTAACCCACGCCGGCAAGCTGTTAATATCCTCTGGTGTTGCTAAAAAGTTATTCACTTCTGGTGAATGATTTTCTGCGCAGTTCATTTAAGATAGAATAATCAAAATATATTTGATGTTACGGAAGAGGAAGGACGCGTAATTCATTTCCCCTTGTCTTCATTTATCATGTTAGATTCGCAATTGGAGCATAAGTACTATCCATAACCATACTTTAGCGCCAAGTCATAGTCACAGATACTAGAATACAACACATTGGCTTGTATTTGAGGTATTAAGTTTCCCAAGAAGTGGTGGCAGGCGACGCTGTGATGTCTTCGAAGCGCGAGCTTCGGCAGTGCTAGCTTTCTCAGCACATCAGCTCAGCGAACGTTTCCTTCCTGCTGCTAGTCTAAAGGACAATGGCAACACTGTAGAATACGTTTCACAACTATGTGACCATCGATTTACATTCTTGAGTGGTTCATAATTATGTTAGTAAATCCACTCGATATTTTTATGTCCTTTAAATTACATTTGCTACGCGATTCGCACTGAAGACGTAGGAAATGTATGTTATGTGGTCCAGAAAGCAGGTTCCAAGAGAAATTGCTGCTTACATTGACATTTATGTTGCGAATCAGTCGTCTTATCCCTCACATGGACCACGAGGATGCTCTGTTTTAGTACAGTTGTTTCATACCTTAGTGGTATTGTGTGTTGGTGGCGTTGCCAGTTTACACACTGCGCATGTATCACACAATAAAAGCGTTGGATGCCTACAGTGATCAGTCTACTTGAAAAACGTTTGTTGTCATCGTAATTTATGTAACTTGCTCTCCTACTTCCAATTTGACAAGTTGTGGAAAAATGTCTTACCATGCTTGTCCTAGTCTCAAACATTGTCTGACTGAGAAAAAGTAGGCATGAAGGAGTCATTGAAACCAATTATTCGCTATTATAGCAAACTTTTGAATCCACTGGACAGTTGAATTCTCTGTATTGATTCTGAGAGTTTTGTAATTCCTCTTGTTGTTTACTGTCTCAATGTCATCCGTGAGAATAAAATTAAAGGCAGTGGGATTAGGTTACTAATCTATATACTGTGTATTAATATTCTGCACTGCCACGTAAATTTTTAAGGTTATATTCTATAAGTAAAACAGAGTATCGGTTTCAGTCCTAGGATCGACGATAAACTTCAGAACTACAATTACAGAATAGTGGCATATCGATTATGGCTCCTCACCATCAACAATAGTTGCTATCCATACTTTCGTATTTGCTACTTGACCGTCGTCACTCTTTCGAGACAAACCTGATCTTTCCACAATGCCATTTTTGATTTGCTTCATAATATGTCCTATAACAACAGATTTGTTGAAAATATTAATTGTTAAATACGCTACTCCACAAATTAAAAACTTCCAGTTATTCTTTATGTCCTGAAACTTAGTACCGTTCACTTTCACTGAAGAAAAGATACATAACAATAAAATGAAAGGCTCTGCTAACGTTATACTACGCCTTCCACATCGATGGCAACGGGGTTCTACACAACGCTGGTGACTACTTTGAAGGACAGTAACAGGTGCAAACATGTAACTCTTTTGTATCGGTTGTGAATAAATAGTTGCCACTGTTTAAGTTCCAACCCTCGTATAGTCTTACACATGATTGAAAACGATCTGACAAAGTTCGGATAGTTTGTCAGTTTCACGCCTGTGCATAGTATGTTGGTAACACTTCGTCGCCTTGCCCGTTATACTGTGTAGCGGACTTTAATGCTGTGCGGATCAGCATAACGAAAAGGCGAGGGGTGTCGCTCGTTTTGTCCACGACTGTACTACCCTCTACCAGGTACTTAACCGTGATTGCAAAACACCTTTTATTCCAGGCAGCTATAGCTGTGGAAATACATCTTGGTAAGCTGTTAAATAATCCCCTAATGAAGCAACCGGTCCCGCAGCTTATGGCGGCGTCCTCAGATCTACATCTGAGTACAGAAACTTGGGGGACAAAATAAGCAATAATTGTCTACACCCCAATTTAATATAGGATGTAATAGATGACTAATGAGAGTACTCAGTCAATTCATATAAAATCCAGACCAGGTTTAAATTGACGACCCACATTCTCAGTCAAATGAAACTAAAACTGCGTCGAATGACCGATAGTCAAGTAATAAAATCGGTGGCACTATGGAATAAACTACCCCATGATGGCAAGGGGCTTTTATAACTTGGGTTATACTGTTTATTTTATTTTCTCCCCCTTTTTCTACTTAGGTGCAAACCTGAGGATGCGTCTAAAAGCTGTGAAAACGGTTGTTTAAATAAAGGGTCATTTAACAGCTGTCACTGTCCTTCGTTTATCAAGACGTAATTGTGAATTACAGAGTAGTCATGCAGATGTAGATGTATTTCTCCAGCTTTTTTTCCGAGTAATGCTTCCTCTGGCAAACGCACTTGGCTCCTTTCTTCCCTCTCGTCATATTCGTTGTTTCCCTTGAAGCAGGATTCATCTAAGAGGAGCTCCCTTCACCACTTTTGTATGATCCAATCTCGATGTTGCTACCGACTGAGGCAGTATTGAAAGCATTCGACTCTCGCTCTAGAGCAGTCTGCATTAATTTCTCGTCCGGAAATGTGTAGGTTTTCCTAGGTTTCCTTGGTTAAGGTGAATTCTTGGATGGTTACATGGAAAATGACGCCGTCATGTTCGTGCACCTTTCCATCCATACGCTATTCGGACTTGCACTCAGTATCAAATTATTTTGTCATCTACATCTACATCTACATCAATACTCCGCAAGCCACCTGACGGTGTGTGGCGGAGGGTACCTTGAGTACCTCTATCGGTTCTCCCTTCTATTCCAGTCTCTTATTGTTCGTGGAAAGAAGGATTGTCGGTATGCCTCTGTGTGGGCTCTAATCTCTCTGATTTTATCCTCATGGTCTCTTCGCGAGATATACGTAGGAGGGAGCAATATACTGCTTGACTCTTCGGTGAAGGTATGTTCTCGAAACTTTGACAAAAGCCCGTACCGAGCTACTGAGCGTCTCTCCTGCAGAGTCTTCCACTGGAGTTTATCTATCATCTCCGTAACGCTTTCGCGATTACTAAATGATCCTGTAACGAAGCGCGCTGCTCTCCGTTGGATCTTCTCTGTATCTTCTATCAACCCTATCTGGTACGGATCCCACACTGCTGAGCAGTATTCAAGCAGTGGGCGAACAAGCGTACTGTAACCTACTTCCTTTGTTTTCGGATTGCATTTCCTTAGGATTCTTCCAATGAATCTCAGTCTGGCATCTGCTTTACCGACGATCAACATTATATGATCATTCCATTTTAAATCACTCCTAATGCGTACTCCCAGATAATTTATGGTATTAACTGCTTCCAGTTGCTGACCTGCTATTTTGTAGCTAAATGATAAAGGATCTATCTTTCTGTGTATTCGCAGCACATTACACTTGTCTACATTGAGATTCAATTGCCATTCCCTGCACCATGCGTCAATTCGCTGCAGATCATCCTGCATTTCAGTACAATTTTCCATTGTTACAACCTCTCAATACACCACAGCATCATCTGCAAAAAGCCTCAGTGAACTTCCGATGTCATCCACAAGGTCATTTATGTATATTGTGAATAGCAACGGTCCTATGACACTCCCCTGCGGCACACCTGAAATCACTCTTACTTCGGAAGACTTCTCTCCATTGAGAATGACATGCTGCGTCCTATTATCTAGGAACTTCTCAATCCAATCACACAATTGGTCTGATAGTCCATATGCTCTTACTTTGTTCATTAAACGACTGTGGGGAACTGTATCAAACGCCTTGCGGAAGTCAAGAAACACGGCATCTACCTGTGAACCCGTGTCTATGGCCCTCTGAGTCTCGTGGACGAATAGCGCGAGCTGGGTTTCACATGACCGTCTTTTTCGAAACCCATGCTGATTCCTACAGAGTAGATTTCTAGTCTCCAGAAAAGTCATTATACTCGAACACAATACGTTTTCCAAAATTCTACAACTGATCGACGTTAGAGATATAGGTCTATAGTTCTGCACATCTGCTCGACGTCCCTTCTTGAAAACGGGGATGACCTGTGCCCTTTTCCAATCCTTTGGAACGCTACGCTCTTCTAGAGACCTACGGTATACCGCTGCAAGAAGGGGGGCAAGTTCCTTCGCGTACTCTGTGTAAAATTGAACTGGTATCCCATCAGGTCCAGAGGCCTTTCCTCTTTTGAGCGATTTTAATTGTTTCTCTATCCCTCTGTCGTCTATTTCGATATCTACCATTTTGTCATCTGTGCGACAATCTAGAGAAGGAACTACAGTGCAATCTGCCTCTGTGAAACAACTTTGGAAAAAGACATTTAGTATTTCGGCCTTTAGTCTGTCATCCTCTGTTTCAGTACCATTTTGGTCACAGAGTGTCTGGACATTTTGTTTTGATCCACTACCGCTTTGACATAAGACCAAAATTTCTTAGGATTTTCTGCCAAGTCAGTACATAGAACTTTACTTTCGAATTCATTGAACGCCTCTCGCATAGCCCTCCTCACACTACATTTCGCTTCGCGTAATTTTTGTTTGTCTGCAAGGCTTTGGCATCGATGGTATGTTAAACCTTATTTTTCCGAAAAGTATCCGGATTCCCATTGTTGGACATTGATATTAAACATTAATATAAGGTGTGTCCACCCTGTGCCTTTGTGACAGCCCAAACGCTGTTTGAGACACTTTCAGTGAGTTGTATGAATGTGGAGAAATGACAGTCCATTCTTTCTCAAGGGCCGAAACCAGAGGAGACACTGAAGTTGGAGTCTGGAGCAAAGTTGACATTCTATCCCAAAGGTGTTCCATTAGGTTCAGGTCGAGGCTCTCAACCGTTTAGTTCATTTCAGGAATGTGTCGTAGCGATGCAAACAGTCTACGTCTCCGAACTGTTCCTTTGTTGTACGCAGTCCACAGTATGTTCATACCACACCCCAACCACAAGAAAGACACCCATATCGTAACATCACATTCTCTATACTTCACTGTTGGCACTATAAATGATGGCACATAATTTTGTCCAAGCATTCGACAAACACAAACCCTTCCGTCAGATAGCCATAGGGTACAGCGTGATTCGTCTCTCCAAATCACTCGTTTCCAGTGGCACTCTTGGTGCTGCCACCTGCTGTTTGTGAGTGGTTATTGCATTTTACACCACGAGTGTCGCTTCGTTTAAAGTTGACTACAGGTATGTGTGTGTTACGAGCAGCTGCTCGACCATTGTACCCATGGCATTGCCTAAACACAGTCATTGTGGTACCTGGATTTCTAGCAGCACTTTGGAATTGAGAGTGTTTCCTTCCACTGTTTCAGGCGGTTTTTTACAACCGTGCTTCACAATGCTCAACGGTACCTGTCCGTTATTACAATACGTCTGCCTTGTCTCGGTTTAGCTGTGGTTGTTCCTTGGCGTGTCCACTTCGCAGTCACTTCACCAAATGTCGACTTAGGAGTGGAATATCCCTGAAGGATCTGTTACTCACGTGGCAACTAATTACTAGCCCACCTTTAAGTCACTGAGCTCTCGCGACCGACCATTGTGCTATTACTGCTATTACTGATAACACATAACTTGCTGGCTCCTTTTATACTGATGGGTATGACTCTCTTGACACCTAGTGATCAACAACGCAATACTAATGGGTGTCCAGATCATTTTCATCACATACTGCAGAACATTCAGCGCTACTGAGAACATGTCCTAGGGTTCGGCCCTGTAAAAGAGTGAAAAAGGCGTCTTTGCGGCATTACGTTGATAACAAAGATAATATATCTAGAGAATTCGTCTACATTAATTACCGCTCCCTGGAAAGCCTCTCGTGCTGCTAGCCTCCTATTTCATGTAGTTCAGTTATTCTGTAGCTGCTTGGTAATCGATACCGTTTCGGTTAGAGCTTGTTGCTGAATAATATAACATGTTTTCTGTTGTGTGATCGGCGTGTAGCTCCACGTACAGGAAAAATAAAACTACGAATGTTTAACACTGCACCTCATAGTTTGTTTTTCATTTATTTCTGTTTGAAATGTGTGTTAACCACATGCCCACGGTCTAGTCAGATCACCGCATATGTTCGACATCAACGTGCAATAACCACTCACAAACAGCAGGTGGCAGCACCAAGAGTGCAGGGTATATAAAGCATGTATGGGGCCGTAAACAACAGTGTGGTCGTTGTCGTAATGCGGAAACGAAGCGATTTATCTGATGTCCAAGTGAGGAAGATCATTGGCTTTCGTGCCAACAAGTGCGGATGTTAAGTCTTTAAACTGTTCGCGTGCCGCCAGGTTTATACACGCATGAAAACAAGTTTTGCATCACCCCTGTTCCCAGAAATCCTGAAGATAGACTTTGACTGTGGATATTGTATCACAGACACAGGCCCTTTGGCTGTTCAGTGATGTCACTAGACCCGCCCAAAGAGGTAAACAACCATGCATGAGCAGCGCCTATAAGACGGAGGGGGTCCGATATCCGATCAGTTCCAGTTATTTCACCAGGAAGGAGGTACACGGCTCGGTGTTGTCTGTAGTTCAACCATGCCTAGACGGTCAATACCGCGGTTCGATCGCGTCCGCATTGTTACTTTGTCCCGGGAAGGCCTCTCAACAAGGGAAGTGTCCAGGAGTCTCGGAGTGAACCAAAGCAATGTTGTTCGGATATTTAGGAGATACAGAGAGATAGGAACTGACGATGCCGTAACTCGCTAAGGCTGCCCAAGGGCTGCTACTGCAGTGGATGACCGCTACCAAAGGATTATGGCTCGGAGGAACCCTTACAGCAACGCCACCACCCTTCATAATGTTTTTCGTGCAGCCACAGGATGTCGTGTTACGACTCAAATTGTGCGCAATAGGCTGCATGATGCGCAACTTCACTCCCGACGTTCATGCCGAGGTCCGTCTTTGCAACCACGACACCATTCAGAGCGGTACAGATGGGCCCAACAACATGCCGAATGGACCGGTCAGGATTGGCATCACATTCTCTTCACCGATAAGTGTCGCGTATGCCTTCAAATTGCTCTGAGCATATCCGACTTAACTTCTAAGGTCATCAGTCGCCTAGAACTTAGAACTAATTACACCTAACTAACCTAAGGACATCACACACATCCATGCCCGAGGCAGGATTCGAACCTGCGACCGTAGCGGTAACGCGGTTCCAGACTGAAGCGCCTAGAACCGCACGGCCACACAGGCCGGCCATATGCCTTCAACCAGACAATCGTCGGAGACGTGTTTGGAGACAACCCGGTCAGGCTGAACGCCTTAGACACACTGTCCAGCGAGTGCAGCAAGGTGGACGTTCCCTGGTGTTTTGTGGTGGCATTATGTGGGGCCGACGTACGCCGTTGGTGGTCATGGAAGGTGCGGTTACGGTTGTGCGATACGTAAATGCCATCCTCCGACCGATAGTGGAACCACATCGGCAGCATACTGGCGAGGCATTCGTCTTCATGGACGACAATTCGCGCCCCCGTCGTGCACATCCTGTGAAAGACTTCTTTCGGGATAACGACATCGCTCGACTAGAGTGGCCAGCATGTTCTCCAGTTATGAAGGGTCGGAAGGGTCCAGGTTGGGGGAGGGAGCCTTATGATCTGGGGAATGTTTTCGCGGCATTCCCTGGGTGCTTTCGACGTTCTGAAAGACACAATGGATGAAAACAAATATGCATACTGCCTTGGGCATCACGGTCGCACCTGCATGCAGTTTGATTTTCCTACACAGGGTGGCACCTACCAGTACGACAATGCAACATGCGACACAGGTCGCAGTGTACGTGCGTGGTTCAAAGAGCCTGGCCATCAAGTTCCTCGGATTTATACTCAATCAAGAATATGTGGGACCACCTCGATCGGGTTGTTCACGCCATGGCTCCTCAACCCAGAAACCTAGCGCAGCTAGCCACAGAACTAATCGCCATGGCTCCATATCCACGTCAGTACTTCCCAGAACTCATTGACTCTCTTCCTGCACTCGGTCCGCACTGCAAAACGTGGTTAGTTAGACTTTTGACAGGTGGTTACATTAATGTGACTGGACAGTCTGAATGGAAGGAAACTTTTTAATTGTTTCTCTCTTAAGTCTGTACCGTTTTTCGAGTGTTGTAGATCATGTGTAACTCCCAAATCAGTGAGATTTTTTTATTGGGTGCTTCTTTTGTGTTGGAAATCGTATAATGCAACAAGCAAATCTGAATATAAAAATAATTTTGCTGACTCACTCTTCTCCTTGTGAATGTCACGTAATCTGAGACTATAGAATTTAAAACGAAGATCTCTGCTTTGCGCTCATTTGTCACCTTATTGGCTAAAAGCATCAGTGAGCACATTAGTTTTCACTGTAAAATTTACTTTAGTCAGTGTTCACAAAATTATTTAGTTGTTATACATGTTTCGACTGTGTAGTCATTCTCAATGGACCATAAATATTCCTTTGGTCGATAGCTGTGTCAAAACATACTGGCAGTCAACATTTTATTTAGTGAGCCTCCTACTACTGGATTATCTCTACAGTCCCGTACAAATGCAGAGAGAGGAAGGTTGTTGCAATCTGCTACTGATGACTCGTACAGATGGTCAAGCGGTCAGGACTTATCAGTTGGGCGTTCAGGGCTCACGTTAAATGATAAAACAGGAAATTAGGTCAGATAAAGAGAATATATTGCAGTTTATGGGATAGACGGGGTAGGAAGTTACCAGTCTAGATGCTGAACAACTAAAAGAAGTGGAAAATGGGAGGGGAGGCGGTTCGTATTAAGATCTGTTTGTGGCCGGTCGTGGAGCCCAGAGACAGCGGCTGTCTCCCAAGAAAGACATCTATTCTACCAGAATTGTTAATACCTTTGCTGCGTAGTGTAACAAATACCAAAATATAAAATGTGTCATAAGCATAGCAGAATACTTAATTCCCTGAAAATCAGTGTATTTGGGTGACAAACATAATAAATCAACTCAATACATAAAGTTAACACCCGACTTGTATTAGAACTGGATTATGCGCATTTGTAACAGGTAATAGTTGCCTAAAGTTCCAAAGACTACAACATATTAAGAAAATTTCTGTAAAATAAAGAAAAAATTAGTAAGTCCAAGAGTTACTGTACGATAAATAGCATGAAAACCTTATCAACGTTAATCCGTGTTAAAATACAGAAGTACAAAATCTTTTCTGATATTAAGCAGCATATCCTCTCTTCAGAATAACAGAAAAATTTCTAATTGCTGGCTACAAACACAGTGTCAGGAGTTTATACCCTACCACAATAACTGTGAAATACAGTAGCAATAAAATAACAACTCATGAAATATTAGTAGATTTACCACTTGAAGAAGTGGTTCTGATTTTAAGATTAAAAAAGAGTGTGAAAAATTAATCCTAAAGTAAACACAATTCAAAATGGGAAGTTTTGCTGCTTAAGGCAGTTGAGTAAAATATAATTCATAAAAGCAGTCATTGAAATGTTTAGTCTCTGTGTTGATTTCATTACTCTGGATCACTTTAAAAGACAATATGCTGACAAAATACTTGAGTTATGGATAAAGATTTGACTGAGACTTTTTAAATAAATTTTTGAAGCCAATCCTCTAAATATTTCTTGACTGGCTGCCACCTTGTACAGTCCCCAATAAAATGTTGATTCCCAGTGAATTTTGACGCAGCTATATTCCAAGGAACATTTATGGGTTTTTGGGAACAGCTTTACAGTAGAAACAAGTACAATCACTAAACAATTTTCTGAGCACTAACTTAAATAAGCTTTATAAAGAAGATGTGTTCTGTTCGTCTACTATAAATAAAAAGATTATTTCATTTCTAGGTGCACTGGTAAGAAACTATCAGTTATTATTTTGTCGTTATGCTATGAATTATCCTAGATCTACAGCAATTACTGACCTTTTTTCTCGCCGTTTACCACTTTTCCTTATTACACTTAAATTTTTTGCATCCGATGATACAGGACATAAATTATTTGTGAAACTTGTACAGACAGGGAAATATAGTAAAAGACCCAGCTTCACAACCTCTTATTCAACATTTTACCTCGAACAAAAGTGTTTTCGCATGGCGTTATTTATCATCCCTAGTCGTTTCTCGTAAGGACTTAGAAATACCATTTATAGTGAAGACATCATTTGGGGTATACGTATAGGGAACTTTTTAATACCAGCAAGGGTAAGTCAGTTTGTGTTTACAGTGTTTTCATGTAGGATCCTGGGTTGTATGTGTGTCCCATGTTGACTACCTCAATTGGCACTGGGTTGTTTAATGTAATCATTGCTACAGGTTGCTGAGAACAGTTGCCAGTTTTTGCCTGATAAGCCTCAAGATCGAGAGCAAAGGCCAGTATGGTGTCGCTGTCAAAAGGAAACAGATTAGCAAGCTTACTAGAGAGACGATTTAGATACGGGCTGTATATCTGAGTGTTACTTGTACAGTCAGTGAAATTGTAAAGGAAGAGAGGGTAGCAATTTATAGCGACTAGAGAGGTACTTCACAATAATGTAGAGTCAAAAGGGAGAGAACTGAGAGGCAGCATCATCAGCTAAGACACGCATACCTGTACTGTGATGCGGCTGTCGATACACGGTGCCCTTAGCAGCAGCCACGCTGGGTATGACGGTGACAGACCTAAGATGCTAGTTTTAAGGCAGATTAAACACATAGCTTAATATGTTGGTACTAAACTCACAAGCGCACTCTTCGATTAACTTCGTTGATATTATGTCATAACCACTAGAGTATTTGGATTTTTCGGATTTTATGGTGGACATCACTTCTGCTGCTGTGATGAGGTTCCTATTCATATTATAGATGTTATTAGTAATGACTGATCTGAAATATATTATGACAGCAACTGTTGAACCTGACAGTAGCTGTTATGAAACGTTTGTCAAAAAGTTTTGCAACACTGCTCATACCTGTTACCAATATATCATACGCTACCTGCTTCTTTTCATATCTGGTTCTACCAGTTTTCTGCTGCACTACATTCCAAACTATTTTTATTTAATTATCTGTCTTGATTATCTTTTTCTCGTAATTAAGTTGCTATTATGTCCGTATTACTAATTTTAATATTTTGCAGTACGTCTTGTAATCAGCTATAGCATCAACACCAGAGCTGTTTGTGACTGACACATATAGTTCCCTTTTTGTGAGACGAGTAATTTACGGTTTCGTTGTAGACTTTTGTTTAATCTGGATTAGTTTTTGGGGAAAACAGTTTTCAAATAAGGTAAGGGCACTGTGTAATGTATATTGGGATAGGGTTATGAGTGGTAGTGGTATGAGAGAGTGGTGCACGAAATTCAAGTCTGGGCGCAGATTTGTGCATGAAGAATGTGGTCGAGGTAGACAGTCAGATGTAACTGCTGAACTTAAGCAACTTGGTGGTGAAACCGAATGTGAGATATGTCGGTTAGTAATTTTCGAACTATGTGAAAATGTGCCTCAGATCTCACGGACAACCACCTTCAACATTGTCACAGACAGGTCATGATACCGTAATTTTTGTGTATGGTGACGAAAGAATAAGGAAGCCTCTGTCACGATACGAAAGTTGTCTGAATTTGTGTGCGACTGAGTGGACAAGTAATGTCAACATGTAAGTACAGATGCTGTACAAAAATTTATTTATTTATTTTAATAGTCAGTCGAATGTATTAATTGCAGTTGCACTTAACTCTCCGTTTCATTTTTAGACGAATCTGCCAAGTACTGTTAAAAATTAAGCTGGAGAAGACAGCCAATGACATCTCGTACCAGTTAATCTGAGGGTGGCTGGACTGGAATAACTACACACGCAGCTTGATAGGTCACGTGACAGAAGGTCAGGCTGATGAGGCGGACAGCGGCAAAGGGTCACAAAGACTGGAAGCTGCTCTGCCAACCAAAGCCCTTGACACAGGAGACGCACAAGCACGCACAGAGGCAGCCACGTAACGCAAAAGTCAAAGCACGTGACATCAAAGGCAAGGGCCACACATACCTGAAACCGGCAGGGGAGTGGGAGCACTGCTGCCAGATACCTCTCTACCTTATGGAACAGTCTGGCGGGAGCTTAATCTCTGCCCAGAGAGAGACTAAATCTGGGAGTCAAGAAGTGAAAATGATACGTTCTGTCTCAAGAAAAATCGATTTGAGTCATTCGAACGATACTGTAAACGCTTACAATGTCTAATACAAATTGTTGAAAAAGATTAATACTGTGTAATTAATTTTTATTTCACTAAGTATATGGATATGAACAATCGACGCACATACAGTTGGGAAAAGAAGATTTGAACTTTTTACAAACTTAGTTTATAAATGTAAAGTGCGTCCCCCTTCTGCTAAACGACGTACATGCAAGCAGCAGTCGTACTCGCCTGACGCATGCTGTTGGCCCTTCCTTGATACAGTGTCTCACTGTTTGCCTCATTAGGCCACCAACTCGCCATGAAAATCGGAATTGTTGTACATGACGAGAGATATGTACCGCCTCAGTTATTTGTGCTGCGGAATACTACACTGTTTTATTACCCCTGAAGCTGAATAAGATTTCGCACTAGTCGCAGTATTTTAGCAGCGTACCCGGTAGACGGCAAGGAAAAGTGGTCTGAACCAGCGACACACCGAAAAGCGCTAATACCAGCGCTTACCAGCAAAAATCTGCTACAGACAGTCTTTGCTCCACGGTCACGAGAAACTTTCAATGGTGAAACGAATCAGTTACAGAACATTTTAAAAAGATAATTTTCTTAAATAACCACTTTCAGCTGACATCAGAACAAATTGCCAAACAGTAGTCACTTCCGTATTAAATCTCAGTAACAACATTACCGACATTACAGTTGATGTCTGCTGAAACGTACATCATCGTAATGGCTACAGTAATTTGTATTATTGCACAGCTTATTGAACCATTTGATAATGAGCTTAGGTTCGAAACTACTCTCTGCAATTTATTACGTTATTTGGTCATCATGACTTTCCCGGAGCTGGTGTACCTGTTGTTTCGATTACGCTGCAGAAGTTTCGCTGGGAAGCCCTTACATATCCTCTGCACAGTCCCGATCTCTCCCTATGCGATCTACATATTTTTGAAGCCCTGAAGAAAGACATTCGTGGCGTCTATTTGCTTCGGACGAAGAGGTACACTCGTTAGTACAATAATGCTTGCGTAGGCAACCGTAAACGTTTTTCCATGAAGCCATTGACCGTCTTGTCTCGCAGTGGAATAAATGTATTAAGGTTATCGCGATTGCTTTTGAAATAATAAGCACTTTGGTTACTTTTTTCCATCTGCCTCGTTTTCATTTGACTGCCCCTTATACATCGTTGATATTATGATGACTGATTCTGGATGAAACCGCATATTTTTGAGAGATAAATATCTCCTGATTATATTAGTAAATGAAATAACCCGTGTCAGTCGACAGCATTCATCTGAAAATCGTGTTAAGAAAGAATGGTAAGTAACCACCTTATTGACATTATCGCCGATGTCTGCTATTTCTTCCAGAAAAATATCTTTTAACTACGGTTCTAAATGAAATTTAAAAATCACGATTTTTGCTCCACTGTTTACATTTATATGTACATCGATAGTCCGCAGGCCACCTAGTAGGGTGTGGCAGCGGGCACTTTGTCTATCACTGTCGCTTCGTCCCCTCGTGTTCCAGTCGCGAATGGTTCACTTGAGGAACTATTGTTGAGGAAGCCCCGTGGGCTAGAATCTCTCTAACTCGAAACAATTTTCTAGCGGTGCGACTTCTGTATGATTCGCGAACCATATCGTGGCGATTCCAAAGCTATCTAGTAGGTTATTTATATGCACCGTGAATGTTAATGGACCTATAAGACTCCCTGGCAGTACGCCAGAAGAATTATTTCCGTTAAAATTATATTTTGTGTTCTGTTCGTTAGAAATTCATGAATCGAGTCACAAGGCTGATACGCTCGCGTTTCGTTCGATAGGCGACAGTGACGGAAGTCAAGGAGCACAACATCAATCTGGGCGTCGATATTTAATGCCGTCTAGATTCCCTGGCCGAACAGAGAGGTCTGGATTTCACCTGACCATTGTTCGCGGAATCCCAATTGATTCCAACAAAGGAGACAGACGCCTTAATATGCGTGTATTAAATGTGCTCTAAAATTCTACAAATGACATGTCAGCGGTATAGGCCGATAGTGCTATTCGACGACCATTCTTGAAAACTTAAATGACCAGTGTATTTTTCCAGTCACACGTCATACCTCCAGTGACATATAGTAGACTGTTGCTAGAAGAGCAGCCAGTTCTTTCTATAAGTAGAATCGTTTTAGTATGCCACCAACTCTAGTCGTCCTTCCACTGTTGAATGACTCTGTCTGTTATTTTGTTAATCGTGCTCCGATTTAAAGAAGGATTTGCAGTAAGTCCTTCCCTAGCGAGACAGTTTTACAAAAAGGAATTCAGAATTTCAGCCTTCTCTCTGTCGTCCTTTGTTCCGATGCCATTACAGTGTCGACAGGTGCCACTGATCTGTTTACTAGCTTAACATCAGACCAAAGTTTGGCTGGATTTTCTGTCAGATCAGTAGCTGCGTAATTATCGCGTACGGTAACATACCTCTAACGATAGTTGAAAGACTTCTACGCCCCGTCATCCGTATCATTACCATCATGGAAGTATAATGGGTCGGCTTAAGATGTTCCAAATCTGATGAATTCTTCGCGGTTTATCAGCCAAGGGGTGGCGTCATTGAAACGTTGCGACAAGACGACGCCACCACTCGACTGATAACCCGAGAAGAATTCATCTGTGGAATACACCGAGAAAGACTGAAATCGCATATGTTCCAAATCTGTCTTCTACCTCGAGAACGGGGGAAGATTTTCAAGAAGTGTAACATCACGACTGGACAAAGCTGCTGTTTCCACAGTAATTGATGTGTGGGTCATCGCCAGCAGGCCAAAAGAAACATTCGGTTACTACCGCTCAAATAGATTCCAACATTCCTTGTGTTTCAGGCATACTCTGTCCTCCAGAACCATATCTGGATGACAACCATATCACGTCGGGTTCCATTCTCTGGAGTCCATCTTGTGCATTCTGCTGCGTCTCTCACTCCTCCATGTCATATTACTGTTGGGTATTGCAAATCGCTCGTAGGCCTGCGCCGGCCGATGTGACCGAGCGGTTCTAGGCGCTTCAGTCCGGAACCGCGCTGCTGCTACGGTCGCAGGTTCGAATCCTGCCTCGGGAATGGATGTGTGTGATGTCCTTAAGTTAGTTAGGTTTAAGTAGTTCTAAGTCTAGGGGACTGATGACCTCAAATGTTAAGTCCCATATTACTCAGAGCCATTTGAACCATTTTATTAGGCCTGCCGGTAGTGTGACGCGTCAGTGCAATGTAATGAGCTATTCTGGACGCTAGAGGAAGCTTAAATATGAAACATAATTTAATCATACTGAAAAGTGACAGTACACTGGACGTTGAATTTTGGTATAGGATATATCATAACAAACCTAAGAAGAGCACTTCAAATCTTAGCAACAGTATCACATATGTGGCAATGGTACTTGTCAAACACAATTGTATCGACTCTTCAGTTTTTTTGTTCTCTCATGACCGCAGAATTTATTCACAGAGAGAACGCTCCTCTGAACCGCTCCTTTGCTGATACTTTGAAAAGCTGGTGCTTAAACGGAGTGGAATGAAACTGAGCAAGGCTTGAATCTCGTACGCTTGACTTGGAAGACCTCATCCTAAGAAGACATACTGCGCAGAGGACGTCAGCACGGATCCTTCGGGACTTCAGAATAGCATGAGAGGACATATTAACACAGCTCTTGCAAAGCGGTGTACAGAGTGTTCCGAACAAATTCAGGTCATGCTTTTTGACTAGATTAGATTGGATTTACTTTCATTCCAATTGATCCGTAGTGAGGAGGTCCTCCAGGATGTAGAACATGTCAGAAAAACAATAATACATGACAAATATTTACAACTAAAACAAATAAGCTAATATACCTTCCACAGGTCCCAAGTGGAATGATCGTCATTTTTTTAATGAACACTATATGAAAGAATCATTTTACAAACACTAATGCACTGAATTTAAAATAAAAAATAGTTTCTTTATTTATAAGGTAATAAACATGTAATAGAACTACTATAATACTTATTTACATTGAACACATTACTGCACTGAAAAGGTGCGGAAGTTAGATCGTACTTACACACACACACACACACTTATTTACAATGAACACATTACTGCACTGAAATTGTGCAGAAGTTATATTGTACTTATTTATATACACACACAAATCAGTTGCTTATACTGAGAAATTCATCAAAGGAGCAATAGGAGTTGGCCACCAATAAATCCTTTAGGCTTCTCTTAAACTGAATTTCATTGGTTGTTAAGCTTTTTATGGCTGCTGGCAAGTTATTGAAACTGTGTGGTTGGTTGGTTGGTTGGTTTTGGGGAAGGAGACCAGACAGCGTGGTCATCGGTCTCATCGGATTAGGGAAGGATGTCGGCCGTGCCCTTTCAGAGGAACCATCCCGGCATTTGCCTGGAGTGATTTTAGGGAAATCACGGAAAACCTAAATCAGGATGGCCGGACGTGGGATTGAACCGTCGTCCTCCCGAATGCGAGTCCAGTGTTGTTTGCACAAGAGTAAGTGACTTTAAATCCTTGTGAAGATTATTCTTATTTCTAGTATTGATTCCATGAATTGAGCTGTTGGTTTAAAAAAGTGATATCTTTTTAATGTCAAATTTCATTAAGGAACAAATATATTGGCAAGCAGTAGTTAGTATCCCTAGTTCCCTAAACAGGCTTCTTCAGGATGTTCTTGAGTTCACACCACATATAACTCTTACTGCACGTTTTTGTGCCCGGAAAACTTTGCTTGTGGTCAGGAAATCACAGCGCATAGTCTAAACAAAATCTATATATTTTTCAATTTATTCTAAGAACTTTAAATGGCTCAATACCAATGTGAACAAAAACTACCCAATATATGCTCATTCTTTAGCGAGTGGCGTTAAAATATGCGTTTTGGGGCATAATTGAGCCAAGAGTCAGTCCTAAGAAACTGGTCTCGTAATGTCGAATTTTGTTAGGAGTATACCAAAGATAGAGAAAAACAAAATTTGCTTCAAACTGAAGGGGAAGAAACGTATGATGGTTGGTCTCAATAGCACGCAGTCAGCGGTCGACTGATTTCAATCGGCATAAAATGATGCTACTCTTGATATTTCATTGCAGTTCATAGCATTTATTTGTGGACCAGGATAATACAGCATGTATATAGGGTACAAATACACTTTTAAATTTTTTTTTCTTTTCCGCCACAGCTCTCTAGCCGTCAGTTGTTAGATATCTGAAGACTTTCCCCTCAGTGCCTTTGATCAAGCTTTCCATTTTTAATATATTGTTTTTTTTATAACGAATAATTGTGATGGAGCCATTTACAGCATTATGCGCATTTATTACTACATTAGCAAAATTGCGTGTTGGGCTAGTAACTGGTAGTAGATGGTCTCGTAATAGGACCGGAAATCCACCTACGGCGTGGATATGTGACCACAGAGCTAGATAATTACGTTTAGGATAGTAATAACTATTGAAAAAAGTAGATAAAATAGCAAATCATTGAAACTAGAAGAGAATCGACGTTGTCCTTTCTTGGATATTGTAATATGGAAGAAGGCTGATGGTGTACTAAGCCATGCTGTCTCTAGGAAGTTCACCCACATAGACGTGTAGGTACAGGAAATGAACTTCCATCATCCGGCGCGGAGAATTATAGTGCTATCTACCCTCGTCTCATTGTAAGAATCCTGTAGTACAGGGTCAAAGACTACTGCACACTTCCACAAGTTTAAGTAATTGGAGCAAATCTTTTTTTTTTTTCCTTTATGTGTGGCATCATTCAAAGGAGCTTATGGAGGCACAGAGGTTCCTGAGAAAAGAGGAAAAAAGAGTTTTTCATCTTTCTTCGCCGTCAACGGCGAATATCTAAATAAATAACCACAGAAAATTGCTTAAATTTTAACGGTATATTCTCTAGGTATTAGAGTAGAAGTGATATTATCCTGTCTTCAAAAATCTGTATCCGCTATCGAAAAACACCTCAAAAACATGGTTTTTGGGTGTTAAAATCGAGTCGCGGATCCAAGAGAACTATCGACAGCGTATGACTGAAATATTTACGATATGTCCCTAACATCCCAATCTCTAACGACCTTTAAAATTTTCTTGATATCTTTATCCGTTTCTGACATCAGAGGTTTACAAGTAAAACATGCGCGTAAAATCCGTTGTGAGGCGGAAACCCATTTATATAAAGTGACGTAGCACGAAAAAAAATGCGGTAAAGCCACTCGGATATCATAAGAAGGGTTCTGGGAACCACATGTTGTAGTACTGAAGTACATGCAAGACTTTTGTGCACGTAAAATCTGGTCTGAGGTGTAAAATTAGTTTGGCGTTATTTCAGTTTCACGCGAGAAACTATCAACATTTGATAGTCTCATAAAGTTCTTTTCATATGAGTGACACGCCCTGCTGTAGTGGCGAAAATAAGGGAACCAATGGAAAAATACTCCTATTGGAGCATGAAAAAGACGAATACGCTCCTGTTTAAAAGACTGAGTGGAAAGTGGGGTACCAGCTACCTCATTCTACCTACTCAGTTCTTTTAAATCGTACCCAAAAATTGTGACAAGCGAACATATTCGCGCTTTTTTGTGCTGAGACAGAAGAAGACAATGGCAGAGGGAAAGAGACGGGAAAGCAATAAATACTGGAAAATAGTAGAAAGTGGATGTGGTATAGGAAGAGCGAAGGAGATAATGACAGTGTGAGGGAAAGAGAGGGACTCAGTGGCAGTTGAAAACAGGTGATAGTGACAGAACACTGTTAGAAAAAGTGTCAAGCAGACAGTGTCAGAGGGTGAGGAATAAAGAGAAGGAGAAAGTGGAATGATAATCAGAGACACAGTCTATCCCAATAACAACAAGGAAGAGAAAGATAAGGGCAGCGAGAAGAGACAACAGCAATGGGAAGGAAGGAATGAATGAGATAGTAGCAGTAAAAGAGACCAAAATGGAGGTAGCAATGAGAGGAGACAGTAGCAATAGGATACGACGAAGGAGACTGTGGCTGTGATACAAGAGACGATGTTTGTTAGAAACACAAAGAGATAATGACAATGAGTTTGGCTGAATGATTCAGAGAGAATGGGCAAGTGGGATTGAAGCGACTAGGGCGGGGCTTGGGGCAGTGAGAGATGAGCTGTATGTTAAAAAGAGCGCGAACATATTCGCATGCAAACATTTTTAAGGGTGCTGAGGAAGGTAGAATGAGGCAGCTGGAATCCCAGTTTTCAGTCAGTCTTTTAAGCGGGAACATATTCGCCTTTTCTGTGCTCCTATAACGAGCATTTTTCCGTAGGCGTATTCTTGGCTCTGGGAAGAACTCACTGAAATTTAGCGAACCACGGACATGAAGCACCAAGTGAGTGTGTCCGCCAATACATGGGCTAATATGTATGCACGTCAGAAACAGAGAAACCAGCAGTGGCAGAAGGCAGCTTAAATGAAGAATGTACGTTCGATTTTGAGAACATAAAGTTGCTGCGACGAAGCGAAGGCTTTTGGAAGAGCATTATAAAATAAGGATCTACGTGAATCCTATCAATAGGAATGAAAGTTAGCAACTAATATTGTAAATATTTGCAGCGATTTTTCTTCAGCTGAAACTTCAGTTATGCTTTGTCATATAGATCAGGAAAAATCCCGTTTCGTGCAACTCAATGTTTTATTTCGTGTACCAAATATGTTTCACCTACTCATGTTAGGTATTTTCAGTGGTCTATAATATAAAAGAAAATTATACATAATTTGATACGATGTACTTTAGTGATTCATGGCAGTTCTTTTAATTACTTAACTACTTACAACTATATGGTCATGTACTCTGCACTTACATTCATTTTTTATGTCCTTTCGTGTATCTAGATGATTTCTGCATGTATCAGATGAATATGGCACGGGTTTCTTCCGCTTAATAGCTCACATTTAAACATTTCACTACGCATAATCTATAGACCGCTGTACCACATCATCTTGTTGCTCACATAATTCAGAGCTGGGATCGTGGGAGTTGTAGAAGATGAGAGAAGAGTGGAATGTTGAGGTGGGAATGGAGGGAGGTTGTGTAGTGAGGCACTGCATGTGTGTGTGTCATTTTTTTCTTTTTGTTTATGGTAAATTGTGAGTTAGTTTGAATACTGTCTTCTGTCATATCTCTTTTGATCACTGAACGTACTTTTATTTTTACGTATGGCCTTCTATATCAGATATTCTTCCTGCAGTGTGAACATTCCCTCATCTTTGATGTTTTGCATTTAGTGCGTCATGGAACGTTTATCGGAAAGACAGATTAGGCGCCGTAGGACGAGGAGTGTTTATTACAGTCGACAAAAGGAGACTCTCTATTGAGGTCGAATTTGAGTGTGACTGTGAAGCTATCTGCGAGCGTGTAAAGGTCAGGGTGAAATCTAGCTAACTATTGGATGCTTTTTCCTGCCACGCGATTCCGCCGTGACACTGTGAGAAAGTCTGCGCACAGGAGCGCGGAAATACCCAGCTCGTCCAATATTAGTTGGAAGCTAGTTACCTACCGAGTATAGACTGGGACGTCTATGGATTCATTGCAGGAGGTACGGACAGGTAGCCTTCTGAAGTATTTTTGAACGTATTTTCCGAAAACTGTCATGAACAGACAGACAACCCACACGCAACGGAAATATTTTAAACCCTGTACTTACAAGCGGGCCTGACTTATCGGCGCAGTGCATTTTAAAGTTTCACTCACCTGGTAGTGAATCTCTTCTTACACGCACGCCACCCTGAAGCTTCTGACATGCAGTTCTCTGCCGGAAAAAGCTATAAAAAAACGGTTGTACACGTCATAACCTCAAGCCGCACTAAAGTTGTTTTTTCGGTGCAAGGAATAGTTAAATGAAAGTATTTATCCGCGCAGTATTTCACTCTATTACGATAAACCTGCATGCACCAGTCATTACCAAGTCTTACTCTAAGCTTTATAAAGTCCGAAAAGTTCATCTGGACACCTCATTCATAACCGTGGCCAGTCTATAGTAATTATGATCTATGCAATCATATTCACGGAACATAATTTTCAAGTTCTCGATCAAGCAACACGCCACGTGGTATTTAGTTATTTTAAACATCACCAAAAGTTGTGAATTTCACATTTATGATTGTCAGAGAAACATCACAGCTAATCGGAAAGCAGCAGCAAGCCCGCTCAATCCCGCGAATATATACAGAACCAACCAAAATACGTCACTGAATCAGAACAGTAAATTACCATAAATAAATTCTGAAAGCCAAAAATATAAAATTAATTCCCTCTTAACAAAACTACTTTCCGAAATCATAATATCATTTCCCCACTACCAAAACTGACGAAATAGTTTATAACAAATTCCCCGGTACGAATAACTAACACACACGTCATTCCCGGTTGTTCCTCAACTGGCCAATTATAGTATAAAATCTTAACATAAAACTGCATTTCACATTCACACCTTCATTCACTCTCATAACTAGACATAATAATAGTAGCAGTTAACTGAATGCAGTTCGACAGTGTCCATCGCTAGTGACCTCTTTCATACCGCATAGACACTACATTTACTCGAGCCAACTGACGCCACCTATCTTGCGCGTGACCCATAGTGCACGTCTGTTCACAGATCTCCCATCTCAAGAGGGACGATGTAGAGGCGCTATGCCTCAGGTGTCAGTAAAGAGACCAGGATTAGTGATCATGATGTCATCATAGTGACAATCAATACTAAAATTAATAAACCAATCGAGAAGGCTAGAAGATAATTTTTGCTAGAAAGAGCAGAAAACAGTTGTCAGCATCCCACATAGATAACGATGGCACAGCATTTAGTTCCACTATGATGGACGTAGAGGAATTGAAAGTTGAAACTTATTGTAAATGATGCTCTGGAGAAGTATCTGCCGAATAAGCGGATAAAGGACGGGAAAGACCCACCATTGTTTATTAACAAAATCCGGAAAATGCCGAAGGAGCAAAGACTGTTGCACTCGGTCCAACGGGGAAAGCGTATAAGACGATAGGCAAAAGGTGCGCTTCAGTCCGGAACCGCGCGACTGCTACGGTCGCAGGTTCGAATCCTGCCTCCGGCATGGATGTGTGTGATGTCCTTAGGTTAGTTAGGTTTAAGTAGTTCTAAGTTCTAGGAGACTGATGACCTCAGATGTTAAGTCCCATAGTGCTCAGAGCCATTTTGCAAAAGGTGCAAACATTCGCGCGTCTGTAAAAAGACCGACGCACGAAGCATATAGACAACTGCCACTGTCATACCCTAGCAAAAGTTCTGCCCAAGAACCCGCGAAAATTCTGATCCTACTTAAAAGGCTTCTATCCAGTCACTCGCTGACCAACATGTTGCGCCAACAGAAGAGAGCAAAAGGAAAGCTGAAGTTTTAAATTTCACGTTCAAAAAATCGTTCACACAGGAGGATCGTAGAAACATACCATCGTTAGAGTATCGCACAGACTCCCGTATGGAGAGAAGCAACTAAAAGGGTTCGAAAAGTAAATCGCCAGGTCCGTATGGAATGCCAATTTGGTTTTACTCCTTATTTAGGTTGTATTTATTGTGAATCTCTCACCCAGCGCAAAGTCCCAAGCGCTGGGAAAAAGCTCAAATATAATAGTTGAAATAGAGTTCAATAAATGTCCAAATATAATGAATTTCGTTGAGATGGAAAACTTTTGTCCACAAATCAGCAAGGATTTAGAAAGCATTGCTCGTGTGAAACTCAGCTTGCCCTTTTCTCACATAACATCATGCAAACCATGGATCAACGGCAACAGACATTCTTCATAATCTTAGATTTTCGGAAAACGTTTGACTCTGTGCCCCACTGCAGACTGTTAACAAAGATACGAGCATACGGAGTAGATTCCCAGACATGTGAGTGACAGGAAGACTTCTTAAGCAACAAAACCCATTACATTGTCCTCGACGACAAGTGTTCATCAGAGACAAGAATGTCGTCTGGAAGGCTCCAAGAAAGGACCGTTCTTATCATCTATATACATAAATGATCTGACGGACAGGGTGAGAAGCAATCTGCGGCTGTTGACTGATGATGGTGTAGAGTACGGAAAGGTGTCGTCTTTTAATGAGTGGAGGAGGATACAATTCAAGTTGGTGGCAGCTAGTTCTGAATGTAGAAAAAAAAATAAGTTCTTGCAGATGAGAAGGAAAAACAATCGGATAGTGTTTGAATAATAAAACATTCGTAGGCGCAACGTTGCCAAGCGATATGAAAGGGAACGAGAACATAAGGAATGTAGTAGGGAAAGCGAAAATTCGACTTCAGCTTATTGGGAGAATTTTTGGAAAATGTGGTTCATCTGCAAAGGAGACCGCGTATCGAACACTTGTGCGGCCCATTCTTGAGTACTGGTCGTGTGTTTGGTATCCTCACCACGTAGGATTAAAGGAAGACATCGAAGCATCTCGGAGACGGGCTCCTAGATTTGTTATTTGTAGGTTCGATCAACAGCCAAATGTTACGGAGATGCTTTGAGAACTCAAATGGGAATCCCTGCACAGAAGGCGACGTTTTTATCGAGGAGCACTGTTGAAAAAACTTAGAGGCCCGCCATTCGAAGGTGACTGCAGAACTATTCTACATCCACCAACGAACATTTCGCGTAAGGACCACAAAAATAAGATAACAGAAACTAAACTCGTTCGGAGGCATATACACAGCCTTTTTTCCCTCGGTGTGTTTCGAAGTGGCACAGGAAAGGAAGCAACTAGGAGTGGTACAGGCTATCCGCCGCCACGCACCTTGCGGAGTATGTATGTAGATGTAGTTGCAGATCGCCACATCTGTTTTATCCCAGTATGGTTCAAATGTTTGAGTTGTTTCTCATCCATACAAGAGTAAAACCCTCTGGAAGTCATAACTGAGCTCTCTCACCAAGTGATTTCCTACCCTTGCTCTTCTTTTCTGTGGCTTACTGCCGTTGGTTCGTCCGATCTACGGTACAATTTCCAGCCAAAGGAGCATGTTAATCACTTAGTTAGTTCGTTAGTTATATGTCCATAGATCATTTGAACGATTCTTTTATCGAAATGACTTGGAACGGGTCAATTTACGCGAATATATATACACAAAATTGAGCAGTAAGAATAATATGTGATGTTCGCCCATGGATATCATGTAGGTACCCTTTCGAGGAGCTAGGCATTTTACCTGTGCCGTCACAATATCTATATTTGCTAATGAAGTTCGTCATTAATAATCCATCACTTAACATATTATTATCTTTAGTCCTTCTAATGCAGCGACATTCTTTTTCCTCTAGTGTTGTACGTATGCACATCACTCTTCCTCTCAAACTGTGGTGGATTATTAATGACGAAGTTCATTAGCGAATATAGATATTGTGGAGGCGCACGTAAAATGCCTAGCTCCTCGAAGAGGTACCTACATGACAATTTTGTGCATCCAGTACCTTCTTTCTACGTGATGAGTTACCCCCGACATTATTAAGTGGAAATATGCAAAATGTGTCAGGAGTCTGATACGTTTGTTTCCAAGATTAGCAGTTATACGAAGAGCGAAAGTCGCTGAACTTAATTGTTTGAGACGCTAAGTAATATGCTTCTTCCAGTTCAGGTTTTCATCAATATGTACACCCAAAAATTTGGAGCGTTCTACCCTACTTACTGACTCTTGCTCGTATGCTTCATCAATAGTTGGTATGACTATTTGTTGTACAGAAGTGAATTAAGTGTGTTTTTTTTTCGAAATTAAGTAGAGCCCATTTTCAGAGAACCACTTGTAATTGTTTAGAAAATACCATTTACAAACTCTTCTCTAGCTTTATCTCTGAAAGGATTTGTTGTAACACTAGTATCATCTGAAAAAAGTACGAATTTTGCTAGTTTGTTGTGAAGTGGAGGCAATTCATATACATGAGGAATAGGAGCGGGCCCAAAATTGAACCCTGTGTGATTCCCTTAGTGATTTTTTTTTCCCCCAGTCACTAAAATTTTCTATCTTCCCGCCACTAAATTATTCAGCACAACTTTTTTCATTCTTCTTGTCAAGTATGATTCAAACCAGCTGTGCAACAAGCGATCAATTGCGCAAAACTTGAATTTTTCTTAAGAGAGTACCATGATCTAAACAATCAACGCTTTGAAAAGATCACAAAAAATAACAAAGGGTAATTCATTATTATTTAAGGCCTGTACTATTTGATGAATGAATATAAATAGCATTCTCAGTCGAGCAACCTTTCTGGAATCCAAATTGTGATATGCTAAGTAAATTAAGTTTGTGAGTACTCTCGAGTACACTACTTTATCGAATATTTTGGAAAAATATGTCAGTAAGGAAACTGGACGATAATTGCTTAAGGCAGTCTTATCCCTTTCCTATGAAGTGATTTAATAACTGCACATTTTAACCTGCCTGTAAAAATTCCCTGTGCCTGTAATGCATTGTTTATATCATTAAGGACATTATTAAGCTGGAACGACTTTTCAGGAGTCTGTTTGCAATGCCGTCAACCCCTCAAGAGATTTCGTTTTTTAGAATTTTAGAATTTATTAATTTCATTGAAGGATGTTGGTACTACTTCTGGTTGCGTTAAGTTTTGTGGAATGATATTTTAATATATCCTCTTGCTTTTTCAACTTAACAATTTATTTCTATGTTTACTGATATATTTAAAAAGTCATTGTTAAAAGCAACTGCAACTTGTGAATTATCAGTCACAACATTGTCATTTAGTTTAATTGTTATGAAATCTTTTACACTGACTACCAGTCAAGTCTCCCATTTGAAGACGTCCAATATAATGTTAACTCTTGGCCTATACTAAGTCTCCTTGGTGCCAGTTTCTCTATCCGTGAAACAAATTCGCTAATAAACATTATGCAATAGTAATTTACAAGTCTGGCTATGTCGTGCTTCTGGTAATGGGAAAGGTTCGCGTCTACTTGCGTCTTTAGTGTAGGTGTTCCACCCTGCGCTGTCATTCTTCGGTAACTGATGTTCCCCGTGCCCCAAGCTTACAGCCTAGGGTTTAAGAGCTTAAGAAGACTGCCAAGCCATTTGCCAACTAGCAGCTAATGGGGAGCTTCCAGAGAGGCCTCTTCAGGTAGAAGCGGTGTGCTTTCCCTTCTCAAAAACTGCCGTTGTGGAACAAAATCGTATACGGTGCCTACACCAATCACTGGAAATGAACTCACATGCGAATAGTATCACACACGTATGAATCATTTCGTTCCTACGTTCACCAGCGCACATGTGCGTAGAAGCAGCACAGATCTGCTAGAAATTAGTTATAGAAACTGATACATGAAACAAATCCCATTACATGATGACGAAGTGGTATTTTAATGTGAAAGCAAAACGAAAAGTGCAGACGATTCGTCTCAGAGAAACAACAAGTGACGGAGGTCATACATTAGTACGAGGGCAGTTCAATAAGTAATGCAACACTTTTTTTTTCTGAAACAGGGGTTGTTTTATTCAGCATTGAAATACACCAGGTTATTCCCCAATCTTTTAGCTACACAACACTATTTTTCAACGTAATCTCCATTCAATGCTACGGCCTTACGCCACCTTGAAATGAGGGCCTGTATGCCTGCACGGTACCATTCCACTGGTCGATGTCGGAGCCAACGTCGTACTGCATCAATAACTTCTTCATCATCCGCGTAGTGCCTCCCACGGATTGCGTCCTTCATTGGGCCAAACATATGGAAATCCGACGGTGCGAGATCGGGGCTGTAGGGTGCATGAGGAAGAACAGTCCACTGAAGTTTTGTGAGCTCCCCTCGGGTGCGAAGACTTGTGTGAGGTCTTGCGTTGTCATGAAGAAGGAGAAGTTCGTTCAGATTTTTGTGCCTACGAACACGCTGAAGTCGTTTCTTCAATTTCTGAAGAGTAGCACAATACACTTCAGAGTTGATCGTTTGACCATGGGGAAGGACATCGAACAGAATAACCCCTTCAGCGTCCCAGAAGACTGTAACCATGACTTTACCGGCTGAGGGTATGGCTTTAAACTTTTTCCTGGTAGGGGAGTGGGTGTGGCGCTACTTCAGAGTTGATCGTTTGACCATGGGGAAGGACATCGAACAGAATAACCCCTTCAGCGTCCCAGAAGACTGTAACCATGACTTCACCGGCTGAGGGTATGGCTTTAAACTTTTTCTTGGTAGGGGAGTGGGTGTGGCGCCACTCCATTGATTGCCGTTTTGTTTCAGGTTCGAAGTGATGAACCCATGTTTCATCGCCTGTAACAATCTTTGACAAGAAATTGTCACCCTCAGCCACATGACGAGCAAGCAATTCCGCACAGATGGTTCTCCTTTGCTCTTTATGGTGTTCGGTTAGACAACGAGGGACCCAGCGGGAACAAACCTTTGAGTATCCCAACTGGTGAACAATTGTGACAGCACTACCAACAGAGATGTCAAGTTGAGCACTGAGTTGTTTGATGGTGATCCGTCGATCATCTCGAACGAGTGTGTTCGCACACTCCGCCATTGCAGGAGTCACAGCTGTGCACGGCCAGCCCGCACGCAGGAGATCAGACAGTCTTGCTTGACCTTGCGGCGATGATGACACACGCTTTGCCCAACGACTCACCATGCTTTTGTCCACTGCCAGATCACCGTAGACATTCTGCAAGCGCCTATGAATATCTGAGATGCCCTGGTTTTCCGCCAAAAGAAACTCGATCACTGCCCGTTGTTTGCAACGCACATCCGTTACAGACGCCATTTTAACAGCTCCGTACAGCGCTGCCACCTGTCGGAAGTCAATGAAACTATACGAGACGAAGCGGGAATGTTTGAAAATATTCCACAAGCAATTTCCGGTATTTTCAACCAAAATTGGTCGAGAAAAAAAATGTGTTGCATTACTTATTGAACTGCCCTCGTAGAAACTGTCGAGAAGAATAACATGTTTTATCTTAAATCCATTATTCCAGAAAAAATTAGAAATTTGACTTGAGGAGGACCAAACAGAACAAATAAATTAAAGTAATTGCAGTTTATCAAATAATAATATGATAGTACGAGATATGACAGTTCTGGACTTCTTTCGAATAACCAGTGGTCAGAGCCGTAAAAGAAGTTTTCATACCGTTAAACTGAGAAGACAAAGAAGGAACATACTTCCGCGGAACATATCAGAATCACTTCCGTTTTGTTAATAGATTTGTGTTTACCATTGATGCAGATAAGCTTCAGTAACTGCTGGAATAACGTAGAAGAAAAATTTGGAAGCAGGCCTGAAAATCAGTTGCCGTAAGATTAAAATAATGTATAATTAAGTTGATCAAAAGAAAATGTGTTGCTTATAATGCCGGAATTCACAATGAGTGCTGTTCATAGACAAGCATTTTGTGTGTCTTAAAGAATTTCCCTCAAGAATTTATACAACAGTACAAGAGAAAGGCCTGAGATATTACTACTAAGAATACTTTCCCAGTACGTCACTGAAAATAAAAATACTGATTATTAAGCAATTCCGTGAAGGCCGAGAGTAACGTTAAAAGACGCCAAACCTGAGCAAAAAAGTAAATAACTAAAATTAATGATTACTGTCAAAAGCTACAGATGACGTATTCGCCTAATTATCAGGTTACTGTCTATTAATATCGTGAGGAACAATATTAATCAAGTCACTGAAGCGACTCCGAAGGTAACTGATCTACCAACCCAATTCATACGTAAAAAAAAAAAATATGTAAGGAATGAAAGGAAATTATTCACAACTCGATCTCATGGTAGTTCTGCTTAGCAATATTGATTAAATAACAAGGGAATAGTTATCATGGAACATAATCAGGTTTCTTACTGCAACTAAATTCCACTTACACATTTCAAAAAAGTATCTTATATTTTATCTGAAGTTGGGGTACACAGGAACACGTGGTCGTACTCTACAATGTTGTTGTTGTTGTGGTCCTGAGACTGGTTCGATGCAGCTCTCCATGCTAATCTATCCTGTGCAAGTTCCTTCATCTCCCAGTACCTACTGCAACCTACATCCTTCTGAATCTGCTTAGTGTATTCATCTCTTGGTCTCCCTCTACGATTTTTACCCTCCACGCTGCCCTCCAATACTAAATTGGTGATATCTTGATGCCTCAGAACATGTCCTACCAACCGATCCCTTCTTCTAGTCAAGTTGTGCCACAAACTTCTCTTCTCCCCAATCCTGTTCAAAACCTCCTCATTAGTTACGTGATCTACCCACCTAATTTTCAACATTCTTCTGTAGCACCACATTTCGAAAGCTTCTATTCTCTTCTTGTCCAAACTATTTATTGTCCATGTCACACTTCCATACATGGCTACACTCCATACAAATACTTTCAGAAATGACTTCCTGACACTTAAATCTATACTCGATGTTAACAAGTTTCTCTTCTTCAGAAACGCTTTCCTTGCCATTGCCAGTCTACATTTTTTATCCTCTTTGTTTCGAACATCATTAGTTATTTTGCTCCCCAAATAGCAAAACTCCTTTACTACTTTAAGTGTCTCATTTCCTTATCTAATTCCCTCAGCATCGCCCGACTTAATTCGACTACATTCCATTATCCTCGTTTTGCTTTTGTTGATGTTCATCTTATATCCTCCTTTCAAGACAATGTCCATTCCATTCAACTGCTCTTCCAAGTCCTTTGCTGTCTCTGACAGAATTACAGTGTCATCAGCGAACCTCAAAGTTTTTATTTCTTCTCCATGGATTTTAATACCTACTCCGAATTTTTCTTTTGTTTCCTTTACTGCTTGCTCAATATACAGATTGAATAACATCGGGGAGAGGCTGCAACCCTGTCTCACTCCCTTCCCAACCACTGCTTCCCTTTCACTCTTATAATGTAAGTAGGCTGTTTATGTTTTCTTATTGGCAACGTTACGTAGCGCTCTGTATGAAAATCACTGGCTGTGCTGTGTGCAATCTGTGGCTAGTTTGCATTGTTGTCTGCCATTGTACTGTTGGGCAGTTGGCTGTGAACAGCGCGTAGCGTTGCGCAGTTGGAGGTGAGCCGCCAGCAGTGGTGGATGTGGGGAGAGAAATGGCGGAGTTTTGAAATTTGTAAGACTGGATGTCATGAACTGCTATGTATATTATGATTTTTCAACACTATTAAGGTAAATACATGTTTTGTTCTTTATCAAAATCTTTCATTTGCTAACTATGCCTATCAGTAGTTAGTGCCTTCAGTAGTTTTAATCTTTTATTTAGCTGGCAGTAGTGGCGCTCGCTGTATTGCAGTAGTTCGAGTAACGAAGATTTTTGTGAGGTAATTGATTTGTGAAAGGTATAGGTTAATGTTAGTCAGGGCCATTCTTTTTTAGGGATTATTGAAAGTCAGATTTCGTTGCGCTAAAAAAATATTGTGTGTCAGTTTAAGCACAGTCATGTATAATTTTTCTAAGGGGACGTTGCCTATCACAGAGACAGTCAGAGAAACAGACAATTTGGGAACCAAAATAATTATCAAGGGAGACAGAATAACTTTAGACGCAACGGTCCAGCGCGCAGTTACGATTCAGGGAGAAATTCTCCACCACGTGACCGACAAGAAAGAAACTATGGAATCTACCGACATGACGACGAACGATATGATCGTAACAACAGACCAGAATTTAAAAGGTGAATTTGTAGAAGTTAGACCTCCAAATCCCAGTAACGACGCGCGGCAACAAAGAGACAGACAATGACTCGCACCGCAGGCAGACACGTGCGCCGGCTGGCTCCGAGAAAAATAACGTAGACGCTAACCTTGAGAAAAATTTTAGCATTCCTTACCGACGTATACCACATGATAATTGCGTTGAAGTTGAAACTCTGCGTACTAGGAAGAGTAAAGGTTTACACCACATTTCACATGTAAATCCGTTTATTGAAAGATATTCTGCTTTTTAACTTTGTCTTTGCCATATAACTTTTCACTTTACGTTACTAGTATGCTTTGTCAGACTTAGAATCTGCTAACATGCAACAATGGTTGAAGTTAAATATCCAGTCAAGAACCAAGAGAACTTATTTAAACAGAAATTACGAATGCATTGTTATTGTGAACACACGACACATTCTTGCTTGTTAGTTGCACGATTACGTAACGACTATAAGGCTCACATACATAGAACATATACTGCTAATGAGATTTTAATGCAACATTTTGGTTTACTTGAAAATACATTCTGGATTTAAAGTACTTTCTGTGAGATACCAGATGAGACAGTGGTTAGTTTATGTGACAGCTACACGATTTTATCACGACGCTACTAATGAGTGACAATTTACAATGTTGCTTTTGCAGTGTTTCTGTTTTATATCTGCACAGTTTTTCTGTATTATTCTGGAAAGTAAAACATGTTTTAGTATTAACTTTTGTGGTATAGCTACAATGAGACTGCCTTTTCAGTAGCACAACAATACGGTACAGCACAGTACTTTCTTCATCACGGCAATAAGCGTAATAACTAAGATATCAATACGCAAAGCATTTCACTTTTGTTTACCATGAGGTAAGTACATTGACTTCTGCAGAACTTAGCTTTCGGAGGACGATAACTACGACACTTCCACAGAGATTATCTTACAACAAGACGCACAGTTTAGCGCTACAGTACACGTATTTGAGTGATTAATTTTGTACTTAAAACATTTATTTTTAAAGATATTTGAAGTACAATGATACAACGGTTTTCCGTGATACGTTTCATTCCATTGCTGTAATCTGTAACACCTGAGGGTATAATTACATTATTCCTCAGGGGGTACACGCCTACTTTGTGTACCATGTAGTTGGCAAGCACAAGGAGCCCTACCTAATATGGTATTTGATTATACAACTTTACACATCGGTACCATATTTCTCTAACGCGTAAATTACACAGCTATCTGATCATTTAACTGAGAGACAAACATTTTTTTTACTACGTCAGTGACACATGTTTACGCAATCACAGAGTTGGATTACTTCACACTTACGAAATTGTATTTTGTGTGTACTTTGTGAACTGCTCATATTTTTTCAGAACCATTGTGATACTACGAGAGCTTTGAATGATGTATTTGGTATGGGATCATGATTTTTAAAGAACGTTTGAGGTAGATGACACTTTTGACATGACCAGAGAATTTTTTTAGGTTTTGAAATTATTGAAGGAAGCTACGACGATTTTGAGATTTGGCTGCTGTTGCGGTATGTTTATGATCCATAAGCTGATGCTATATGAGGAATTTGATTATGCTACATATTTATTATGATGAAATATTGAAGAAGTGTCGACGAATATGTATATGTGTAATAAGGTAAGGAATAATGAGTAGTGGTTAGGGACTCTGGTTTGTGAAAAAGGATGTTGGAAACCGAGAATCGTACTTTAAGAGTTATGAAATGTGTGTATATATGTGAATGTATCACTATGCTGGCGAAATTTTTTTGGACACTGTTATACTTACAGGATTTTGTTTCTATACATTTGTAACGCAAATTCTCGACCTGTGAAATTTTTTTTATGAGACTGTCACTGTAGTGCAAACTGGTGTCTTAAATATTTCGGTAAGAAAGTTAAGTGACCACCTGCACGTAATGCGTCTTGGGCACCCAGCTGTGCGACAGTCGCCTGGAAAAAAGCCATTAGTGTGTGCCTTTCAGAGGCACAGGTGGAGAAAAAAAAGAGGCGGCCATTTCCTCGCTATTGACATTCCTTTGTAGAAATCATCGCAAATACGACACGCTTAAACTTGAAAACATATGATTATACTGTGGAGCTCTTAATTTATGATATTTACTAAAATTCCTAATGAAACGATGAGAAACATTTCACGGCTATTGTCTTGCTAGTTGAGAGAAATGCCATATGGCTTGCTTTATGTATTTATTTACTCATTTTGTTTAGTATCTAGTTTCTAGCACTGCAGTATTGGTTAAACTAAAATTGAATAGATGTACTAATATAGTTATTTTATGCCTACAGATCCAGTCAATAATAACTTTATAACCTATTCCAAAAAAATTGAGGGAGCACAAAAAAACATTTTCCTTCACAGGAATTGTGTACATAATTTTTGTCAATGACTTGGTAACTTTCTTGCAGATTAAGTTTTTGTGATGCATCACTCTAGTGTTAAGATCTGACATAGGTATTAGACATGGCCATCTTTACTGTAATATTTTTTCTGCTTGAGCTTTGTCATGTTTAGATATAAGTTATTACATTTGCTGCTGCTCTTTGCCAGGCATAGTGCTACTAAATTTCACTTTACATTACTCTGTTAAGCCAGTTTTACTACGGATTTATTTTTTTGTTTGCTGCTCATTGCCTTACATTAGTTGTAATATTGGTGCTTGCTTTGCCAGTTTGCATTTTTTTTTCATTGCTGTTTGTATTAATTGTTTTGTGCTGCTGCATTGCCTTGTCCTTTAGTTTAGCATCCGAGCTCAGCAGATTTAAGTTAGCTTAAGAGGGGGTAGACTATATAAGAGAATGAGTTGCGATGAATTGGAAGAAATGCATTGAGAAGTTATACGAAAAAAGTACAGAAAGCAGGTATAGATACGACTTTTTGGGAATAATGATGAACGAAGGGAGATCTCCAAGGAAAAAAAAGGTTTTGTTTGCAAAATACTGCAGTACCAAATGTTACACTGAAAGCAAACCCTGTCCTTTCCTCCTGTGTTATCCCACTATGTGTTTGTGTACTTTTGTGTATTTGTTTTCTTCCTGTCTCTGTGTACAGTTTCATAGAATTTTTTTCTCTTCTAATACTAAGCTACATTCACTATGATAAGGAATACTGTTATCCTCAAATATAATTTGCATTAATAATATGTTATTTTCTTTGTAAAGATGTTTAGACATTATTTATTCTGTTCTGTTTTAATGCTCATGTGTGAAGTTGATGTTTCGAAAGTTATTCTGATCTTTTATGTATGTACTCATGTCATAATTCCTGTAACACTGATGTATATGTTATTTCGATTCTTTTGTAATGCCTGTACTACAAATGTTATCTGTATTATTATGTCTTTAATGATGTATTTTGTACCTTTGTAATTGTATTCTTATGTTATAAAATTGTAATTGACACCAGTTCATCATATTATTAACTTGTAAGTTCCATTTCACTGCACACGTTTCTGTTGGTCGTAGTATATGGACAATATGTGAGAAGTAGGGACTGTTAGTGTTTGCACGTGTGTTAATAATTCAGCAAGGGACTGGATAACAGCATTGCTGGTTCTAAGGACAATTCCAAAAACTTTGTAAGTGCACAAGTGGTGGTTATGGACTTTCTATATTGCCCACAAGACTCTTCGATGGTGATTGTGCACCTGCACAGTCGCAGCAGATGGCTGCTGGCCATCTATACAAGGACTACAGTGGGTATACACCTTTGATGATCCATCAATACCATTATTTCTACAAGGACTGCAGTGGTTCTGCACCTTTGGTGGCCCACCAATACCATATTCTCTACCAGGACCACAGTGGGTCTGCTCTGTGATGACCTACCTACCAATATTCTTCAAAACTTCGACTGACTCTGCGGTTTGTTTGCTCTGTTGTGGCCCATTACCTGTCTGCATGTCAAGAGTCAGCACTGTCTTTCCGTTGGAAGGACAACACTACTTCTTCAAGACTGCATGGAAATCCACTACTTCCGTGTGCATTGTCTATTACTGCTCAGACTTTGAGAAAAGAAACGGCAGTTTTACTGTTATAACCAATCAGAACTGTCTTTATGGACTGTGAGAAAATTTTAGCTTTTGATCAACATTGTATCAATAAGTGTGTGCATTTGATTTCTTTGTTATTGTAATTGTGAAAAAAATTTTAACAAATATGTATTGACCAGTGCCCAAAACAATTTGTAAAATTTTTTGTGGGGAGCACGGGGGCTATGTAAGTAGGCTGTTTATGTTTTATTATTGGCAACGTTACGTAGCGCTCTGTATGAAAATCACTGGCTGTGCTGTGTGCAGTCTGTGGCTAGTTTGCATTGTTGTCTGCCATTGTACTGTTGGGCAGTTGGCTGTGAACAGCGCGTAGCGTTGCGCAGATGGAGGTGAGCCGCCAGCAGTGGTGGATGTGGGGAGAGAAATGGCGGAGTTTTGAAATTTGTAAGACTGGATGTCATGAACTGCTATGTATATTATGATTTTTCAACACTATTACATTGTTTGTTCTCTATCAAAATCTTTCATTTGCTAACTGTGCCTATCAGTAGTTAGTGCCTTCAGTAGTTTGAATCTTTTATTTAGCTGGCAGTAGTGGCGCTCGCTGTATTGCAGTAGTTCGAGTAACGAAGATTTTTGTGAGGTAATTGATTTGTGAAAGGTATAGGTTAATGTTAGTCAGGGCCATTCTTTTGTAGGGATTATTGAAAGTCAGATTGCGTTGCGCTAAAAAAATATTGTGTGTCAGTTTAAGCACAGTCATGTATAATTTTTCTAAGGGGACGTTGCAATAACTGCCTTCTGGTGTCTGTACAAATTGTAAATAGCCTTTCGCTCCCTGTATTTTACCCCTGCTACCTTTAGAATTTGAAAGAGAGTAGTCCAGTCAACATTGTCAAAAGCTTTCCCTAAGTCTACAAATGCTACAAACGTAGGTTTGCCTACTCTACAATAGCCATTCGAAAAACGACGCCGCGGAATGGCGAGAATAATTGAAGTACAGCAAAAAATATACAGAGTTCACTTCTGTCCGGCCTGTTTAGCAAAACTCTTCCACCAAATTTTTTTATGATTTTAATTACAAAACGTATTTTAAACAGAAAAACAAAAACACAAGTTTACCACATATAACAGTACTAATATGTTTCTATCGGTATACCTTCATCTGACTCTTTAGACGGTTTTGAAGATACATGAGGGCAATGCGTATATTAAGGGCTTATTTCAATAGTGGTACAAGTCCATTACCTCCACTTTTCTGTCTATAATGTTCTGAAATTAATGAGCCAAACGAACAGAAAGAAAGGTTCATATCCAGCAACAAGCCATATGCTTGAATATTTCTGGTACCTCAATTGCAGATTTTTCAGCGCTCATTTAACTTTAGGGTTCTTTATCTCAATATGAACAAAACTGGACTTTTACCACTGTTGAAATAGGCCCTTCATATGTATTTCATGGCTAGCATATATAACGCTGTAATGTTCATTGTGCATAAGGCATTGAAACCGATGACAAAAATACTTTGCGATCGAGCCAGGAAATGTTTCTTTACATATTTCTAAATTGAAGTCCCCCTCCACGTTTTTCTGTATATGTGAAGACTGATCTCAGAAACTAGTGTAGGTATTTTGACGGTTTATTACCTGCACGCCAGAGAAGTAGTCCAGCCGTAGATACTAACTGCTACCCATATGAAGCCTAGGCGAGTCACAAATATGAAAGTGCCAATTAACAACTAAACAGAACCAGTCGAAAAGTTTTTATGTTTGTGGAAGTTGAAAACACCAGCTGGATTGACACGAAAGGAAACGGAAGAGTAAACCTAACTTGGAAAGCTTTTCGTAAACTAATTAAAGTTTTCAAAATTAAGCTTACACTGAGTCTGAATAGGTAAGTTAAGTTTACGAGTAGTTTATATTGTCAGTATTGATTTACACCGTTCGTCAGAAAAGTTTCGAATCTGATTTTAATCCTGGCGTAAAGCGACATCAACACAGTAAGTGCGGTGCCTGCTTGAATCACTGCTGTGAACAACAGGTGTGCATTCGATCAATCAATATGAGTAGGCAGTATTAAGTAGTGGACGTGCGGCCGTAGTGTGTCAACGTTGTTGTGTCCAAATCGCAATGGAGCATCATCTCTAAATCAGGCGTTCAAGACGCTGTCCAGAACGTTTTGAAGAAGAGAAAAGTGTGTACAAATATGGTCCCGCACGCTCCGGCTCTCAAAGGGAAACAACGACTCGTGACTTGGCTGAAATGCAAACAGTGGACATATCTTTCCCGAAAAAAATTATTAGGGTGAAGAGACTTGGTATTATCAATGTGAATCTACCACAAAACGACAGAGTGCAGAAAGTCACATTAAGGGTCAGTTTCACATGTTTGTATGAACGTAGTGAGGGGAAAATGTGCATAGCATCTAAAGCATAAAAACCACCATACAAACTTTTCTCTATTTTTCTATTCATCCAATCTCGAAACCTTTTGGAAAGATGGTGTGCCGCAGTGTGATGTTTAATGCAAAAACTGTGTAAAAAGTGATGATTCCTTAGAGTGTCACGGGGAGATGAATGTTGGTGATTACCAGAGGAGGAAGGAAAACAAACAAATAGATGAGCGAACAGACTAAAAGACGTAATTACGGATGCATGGAGAATAGCGTAGCCAGCCAAACGAATGCTAGATGGACCGAGGACATTCTTTTCTGATTTCGGAGAATAATGAGTGAGTGAAAAGACGACCTAATGAAATGCAGTTATTGATAGTTACAATGTCTGTATTTATACAGCGTCTCTGTCTTCACAATACAATGTCTTTCAGACACGCTTACGTGCCTGGCGGAACAGGCACTGACACTGATGATTACAGCTGTGGTAAACATTACGAAATAGATCGGCATTCTGCGATTATGCCTTGACGTCAGTTGTTTGCGACACATGAAAATTTGTGTTTGACCGGGACTCGAACCCTGATTTCCTTCTTGCTGTGAGCGCTTGCCTTAGCCACTTCGGCTATCCGAGAACGGTCCTGGAGGCGTACTCGTACAGCCGATGTGGCTAGGGTGACTGTTTGCGGTAAACGGGAAATCCGGTTTCGGATCCCGGTCTGACACAAATTTTCGTGTGTGGCCAACAGCTGACGTCAAGGCATAGTCACAGAATGCGGATCTATTTCGAAATGCAATTGCTCTGTAACGAGCAACCGGTGAGCACGTGTTCCTTGTACCAACATACTCTGTAATATCCCTGAACAACATCTGGAATTTTGTCGGTGGAATACGGTTTCACCCTGTACATAGTGGACAGCAGTAGCCCTATCACATAATACCAGGAGGTACGCCAGACAGTACCTTCGCTTCACACGATGTCTCCCTGTTAAGAAGAACGACGTACTAGGTTCCATTCGCAAGAAAATCTTCAATATACTCGCATATCTGTTCGGATACTTTGTACGGATTTTTTGTTGTGCTATACGAGTAGTTTGGATGATCTGGAGTATGTTTTGATGCCAAATATGCACATGTTTTTAAAAAAATGTGTCAAATCTTATGGGACTTAACTGCTAAGGTCATCAGTCCCTAACCTTATACACTACTTAACCTAAATTATCCTAAGGACAAATACTTACACCCATGCCCGAGGGAGGACTCGAACCTCCGGCGGTTCCAGTCGCACAGCCCAGACTGCAGCGCCTCAGCTCGCTCGCCTAATCCCGCGCGGCACGTATTTTAAAAGTTTCATGTTGTTTAGAGTATGTCGTGGCACAAATAATATTTGTGTTCTGTAATATTTGTTTATGTTAGTAGTGTGCTTCACTTTATGGCCCGCACAACAGTGTAAGGTAGTAAGAAGTCCTTGTGAGCATAAAAAAATTTCTCACTGTGAAAGCAGCGATAACGGCCGCGACTCTTGGCCCCTGTGGATGATCACCCACCCCATGATCAGAGTGCTGTCCCCGGTGACGAGCCGCCGCTGCTTACAGAACTAATGGCCAGGAAGAACCCCCCACCCGCTGTGCAGAGCGGTGGTTGTGCTTGGCCACACCCACTGCCTCCTCCGCAGCCTTCTCATGGCCCCCTGCGACGCGGCAGTACGCAGCCAGCACTCATATACCACCCTGCTGAAGGCGCTGCTCGCAGCGGTCGGCCCACTAAACTACACGCCCTGCTCAGAGTTGTTCTCTCTTGTTTCCAGAACTCTGCAATGCGGCTACCAAGATCCAGGCGCAGTTCAGAGGTCACATGGCCCGGAAGACAACTCCAAAGGAGAAAACCGCTGAGGACCTCAGCAAGGAGATGGAGAAACTAGACGCCAAGGTACGTGTTTCACCCCTATGTCCACCGCGCCAGACTAAAACACGGATCAATACGCTGCGTCTTTGTGCGTCTACTAGTCCGTAACAAGTAATTTCGTTACATATGCGAGTGCAGACTGAAAAAAAAAAATAAAAAAAAAAAAATTACTTATTTCATTTCTTGGTCAGTGATACAGTTCTAAAGTAATTTTCTAATCGTTTAGTAGAGTGCCTACAGTTTTGGTTTCTTTTGGGAAACAAAGTTTGTAGAAAATCTATTTTCACTTAAACTGAAGGATGTAACAGAAATATTTGTCTATCCTTGCACTAGCTGGTTACAGGGACTTCGACTGTCAAGTCTGAAATGGAAATTAACACCTGCAGCCGTCGCTTTTGCATTTCATTTAATTATGCAACCAGTTTCGGTGTTCCTTTACACCAGCTTCGGACCCCTTGACCACCGTAAATTGGAAGGTTCAAAATGGCTCTGAGCACTATGGGACTTAACTTCTGAGGTCATCAGTCCCCTAGAACTTAGAACTACTTAAACCTAACTAACCTAAGGACATCACACACATCCATGCCCGAGGCAGGATTCAAACCTGCGACCGTAGCGGTCGCGCAGCTCCAGACTGTAGCACCTAGAACCGCTCGGCCACTAGGGTCGACGAATTTGGAAGGAATCCAATCTCGTGTGCAATCATAACAGGAACCAATATTAAATAATCGATGTCCGTAGATCTCTGGTTTGCAAGACACTACCCCTTCGTTTATTAACTGATGACTGTCAGGAGGACAGGCTCCTGTTACGATTGCACACGAGATTGGATTCCTCCCAGTTTACGTTGGGCAAGGGCCTGAAGATGGTGTAATGAAACACTGAAACCGGTTTCGCAAATAAATTGCAGGCAAAAGGCACGACTGTAGGTGCTTTAATTTTCATTTCGAAACGGAAAGTGTCAAACACGAGCACTCTGACTGAACACTACGGAACTGATGCTCGATATGTTGTCTACAAAGACAGCTTATTTTCAGTACAGAAAAGAGCCATTTCTGCAGATGGAGAACGACGTGAGCACATCACTGGGTGTGTCTAACATTATTGGAACTTTACAGGTGAAGATCGCAACACAACTTGCCGGGAGACCGGCGCATGCAACTTACCTTTCGGACTTTCAGAAAGGTCGGTTCATTGTCATAAAATACATGGAAGCATCACAATGACAGATTCGCAGACAGTTGGCCGTTGTACAATGACTGCAGAACGGGTGTTGACAAGAAGGATCCAGGACAACTGTGTGGCAAGAAAACAGAGAAAACAGAGAAGAATTTTTTGACTGGTTCTGATGAACTGATGATTTATATTCTCTAAACTCAGGGAGTGTTTACAGAGAGTCATCACGAAGCGTCGGGAAAATACTAGTGGAAGTTCGACGGATATCTTGGGCTGTGATGCGTAGTTCACCGTTGAGACTGTTAAACAGACAACAGACGTTCCCATAATATAGAGCCAGGGTCAACTGGGACATTGATTGGCATTCTATGGTATTCAGCGATAACTCTCGATTCTCTTTCTGGTGGTCGATTCGATACCAATGTGTCCGTAGACTGCCCAGTGAAAGTGAAACTTGCTGGCAGATTAGAACTGTGTGCCCGATCGAGACTCGAACTCGGGACCTTTGCCTTTCGCGGGCAAGTGCTCTACCATCTGAGCTACCGAAGCACGACTCGCGCCCGGTACTCACAGCTTTACTTCTGCCAGTACCTCGTCTCCTACCTTCCAAACTTTACAGAAGCTCTCCTGCGAACCTTGCAGAACTAGCACTCCTGAAAGAAAGGATATTGCGGAGACATGGCTTAGCCACAGCCTGGGGGATGTTTCCAGAATGAGATTTTCACTCTGCAGCGGAGTGTGCGCTGATATGAAACTTCTTGGTCGGGCACACAGTTTTAATCTGCCAGGAAGTTTCATATCAGCGCACACTCCGCTGCAGAGTGAAAATCTCATTCTGCCCAGTGAAAGGTTGTGAGCAGCTCGGTCGAACCTTTCCAACTACTAGAATCATGGTGCAGATTGCTACTGGACTGGTAACTGTTGAAGGGAGGTTGACGCTCGCCATTATGTGGCTGGAATGATACAGTCCTGCTGTCATAGTACAAACTAGCATATTCCAGAAAGATAATGCAAGACTCCACAATTCTGTTCAGACGAAAATCGACTTGAGAAACGGGCGAATTCTTAAGCTGCCCCCTGTTCCTCTGATTTGTCAACCATAGATCATGACTCGGATGTAAAGGGAATACGTATATTTTAATTATTTTAATAAATACAGCAACCAGCCCCTTTCAATGTACGTTTGTTTACACCAGTAGGTATTTCGGGCTTTCACTCATCTTCATTTTGCTTAATACAAAATGGCTCTGAGCACTATGCGACTCAACTTCTGAGGTCATCAGTCGCCTAGAACTTAGAACTAATTAAACCGAACTAACCTAAGGACATCACACACATCCATGCCCGAGGCAGGATTCGAACCTGCGACCGTAGCGGTCACGCGGTTCCAGACTGAAGCGCCTTTAACCGCACGGCCACACCGGCCGCCCAGCTTAATACATTTTTGAATCTTGTGTAAGTACATCGTCAGCACTTTGAATGCTGCTGCTGGCCTGTGCAAAATTAACAATACGTTTTTTGGCAACTACAATTCGCGAGTTGTTATTTACGATACGTTACTGGTTAGGTGAAGACATAGAAAATTACCGGCCCATTTCCCTGCTGCCACCATTTTCAAAAATAATATAAGCAACTATGAAAGACAGATTAATGAATTACCTGAATAAATACAATCTTTTCAGCGAATCACAGTTTGGTTTCCGAGGTGGCAAAAATACGGAGTCAGCCATAGTATAATTTACAAAAGTTGTACTTGATGCTTTTCACAAAGATGAGTGTGTCACAGGCATATTTTTGGGTCTTCCTATGGCCTTTGATGCAGTCGACCACAAGATTCTATTAAATAAATTAGAAGCACTAGGAATAAGAGGGTAATTAATGACTGGTTTCGATAATACCTAGCAGACAGGGTACAAAGAGCAGAGATAACACACACTTCAAATAGATCTAAACATTTAGTAAAACACTTGTCAGAACCATATCAGCGCACACTCGGCTGCAGAGTGAAAATCCCATTCTGGAAACATCCTCCAGGCTGTGGCTAAGCCATGTCTCCGCAATATACTTTCTTTCAGGAGTTCTAGTTCTGCAGGTTCGCGGGACAGCTTCTGTAAAGTTTGGAAGGTAGGAGACGAGGCAGTGGCAGAAGTAAAGCTGTGAGGACGGGGTGTGAGTCGTGCTTGGGTAGCTCAGATGGTAGAATACTTGCCCGCGAAAGGCAAAGGTCCCGACTTCGAGTCTCGGTCCGGCACACAGTTTTAATATGCCAGGAAGTTTAAGAACCAAAATACATTAATATAGGGGTCCCACAAGGTAGCATATTAGGACCAATACTATTCCTGATATACACCAATGACTTTCCGAGTAGTGTTACTCATGGTGAAAAACTTCTCTTCGCTAATGGCAGCAATATTATAGTCACTGAGAAAACAAGAGAACTCCTTGCACAGAAAGCAAAGCAAACGAAGCTCTCAAGGAAATTTACAATTGGTCAAAAAGCAATAAAGTGACATTGATCATAAAGAAAATTACTTTGTAAATTATAGATTGCAGCGACTAGTAGTCCTTTTTTAATTTTTTGGTGCAGATCTATATTTCGGCTAGAAGCTAGCCGAAATCTAGATCTGCACAATAAAATTTAAAAAGGACGACTGATCGCTGCAATCTAGAAGCTTGCCGAAATCTAGATCTGCACAATAAAATTTAAAAAGGACGACTGATCGCTGCAATCTATAATTTACAAGTCAATATATTAGTCGCTGAGTGTAACAGCTTTCTTAATAGAAGGTAACTTGACGGAGAAAATTAATGCCATGAAGATAGAGTGCGTAACAAATGCTAAATTTCTGGGAATGAATACTGATTCTCAGTTGAAGTGGTGTGAACACACAAAGGTACTTGCAAACAGAATGTCATCAGCATGTTATGCCCTTAGAGTCCTATCATCAGTGTGTAACATGCAGTGTCTTTTAGTTACATACTATTCATATGTACACTCAGTTCTTAGCTATGGCACTCTTTTTTGGAGAACAAATGCATAAAATATGAACACAATTTTCAAACTCCAGAAAAGAGCCATAAGAATAATAACCAAAAATAGTAGTCTATCTCATTGTAAAGATCTGTTCAAAACACTGGGGATTTTAACTGCTCTTTGTGAATACATTTACCAGTCAGTTGTACACATCAAAAATAACATTGGTAATTACTGCACAAATAGCTCTGTCCATGACCATGGAACAAGAGCTAGACTCAACTTACATTTACCAAGAAAAAATAGACATAATACTCAAAACAGCATTTTCTACCAAGGAATAGAACTGTACAAAAATCACAAAACGAGATTAAAGAAATTGCAAAAATAGACTTATTTAAAAAGTCAGCTAAAAGGTACCTGTTATGCAATATATTTGATACATTGAAGGATTACTTAAACAAAACAGATAAGGCGTTTGTTTAAAAAAAGTTATGCAAATAAATAATAATAATGATTATAAAACCTGCAACATTCCACACAACACCTTCACACTGTGTTTCTTTCCTTCCTTTTTTCCTTTTCTACGAATAGCACAATACTAACACCTCTTCCTCTTTCTGAACTCAACATTCTATACCAGGAGTATATCTAATGATTGTCTCTAACTACAAGTCTATGTGTATACAAATCAGTTTATTTTAAATTGATCTAGGCTTGTATATACTTTGACATGTCCTATATCCTTGTGAAAAGAGATCTGTGGATGAATAAAGCTGCTGCTGCTGCTGCTGCTACTACTACTACTACTACTACTACTACTACTACTACTACTTACTCCGCCTGTTGTTATTCCAATTTTTACCTTTGTAGATGTGAAACAAACACTTTCTCATTTGTATATTGCACGAAAACGCGCAGTATCCTCCATGTTGCCGACTGTCATCTTCGTTTGCATCGGAAAATTATATCTATGGTCAAAGCTTTATTTTACTTACATGTTAAACAATTTCAGTTTTTCACTTTTTAGTTGTACAGAAGTTTAAACTAGAATAGTACTTTCAGAGCACGTAAATGAAATATAACTTTGAGAACAGATATAATTTTCCGACGTTAACAAAGATGTTAGTCAACGACGTGGCGGATACTGCGCTGTTTATGTGGAAAATACGAGTAAAAAACTTTTTGTGACACATCTGTGACCGCGAAAATCAGAATAACAAGCAGAGTAGAAAGTGAGAACACCTAACCAATAATATCTCGTAAATACATAACTCGCGAAGAGTAGTAGCTAAACAAAATTATTAATTTTGCACAGGCCAGCTGTAGCATCCAAACTGCTCTCAATGTTTTAACGACGTACTTAATGAAGATTCAAATGTGTTACGCCAACTGAATAACATCTTCGTACTTAATGCAGCTAATGCCAAAAACATTCGGCAGTTGTGAATAAATTTCACAAGTTTAGTACCGGTGCAAGATCGTCATCAACGTCTGTTTCTTCAAACACTGTTAAAAATAGGTCTCAGAATTATAAGCTTCTACGGGAAAAATGATGATCCTAATACTAACGCTGAATACGTTTATCTCCTTGAAACCCTGTGACGGTAATCTAAGTAAAAATTGCGAGAGGTAGGGTCGTAGTAAGACATGTGGAGGTTTGGGTTGGTCCTGGAAGTGTGCTCGGATGGCCGAAGTGGCCAAAGCGACCACTCGCTACAAGCGGGAAATCCGGCTTCGGATCGTGGTCCGGCACAAATTTTTCGTTTGCCACCAGTACGTAATATTTTGAAACCTACAACAGCTAGTGTAAAAAAAGTTCCGCAATTGTGGATAAAATAATAAAAAACCGACTGATTGCTGTATTTTTCAAAATAATGTAATCCATAGTCACGGAGCTCAACAGCAAGTAAAATAGATAAATTATTGTATACTTTCATACCAGCCTCCAGCCATCAATCTCCATCAATTGATACAGCATGTTTCAGTCATGACAAGAGATTGACGATGACATTTAGGGGCTGTTGGATTCCCCGCCATAAGGAATACGAGATTCTGTTCGTTACCGCTGAAGTCACATCTCATACTGATGATGATAATGGAGATCAGTTGAGACTCAAATGAAAGTTTAATCATTTAATACGCTTTAGGTGATGATGATCACCACGACGTTTGATAAAATCGGATTAGTGCTTCACGATGTATCACTTCCGCCATCGTATTTCCAGCCATTTAACCTGTAACTTACTATCCAGACGGTAAGATAGTTGGTGTTATCAAAATTTCGACTTTTTATTTGTACATTGTTTCATAGAATGATACTTTTTGCATTTAATACATGAAACTCAATATCATTTCTATGTGTAAAATAGACATTTACGAAAAAATATAACATTAAGACTAAGAAGTAAGATATATGTACAGACTGAAGCGACGAATGAAAATTTGTACCAAGTCCAGGTTTCAAACCCAGGTCTGCTGCTCACTAGGCAGATGCCCTAACCACTACGCCACCCTGGGACAGTGGCCTTTAGCAATACTTTTTAGTGTAGGCAAAAAAAAGTAGCAAAATGAGTGTGGGTAGGAAAAAATTGGCTGCCCTCAGCACGTCTTTATGACTCCGCAGGTGTGCTGTGCAGATGAGTCTACTCATACGTTCCCACGTTTTAACAAGAATTATACCCATTTCTTACTCTGCTTCGTGCGTTATGGAAGTTTGATACTATCTAGACCGCTTCTTGTTTCAGCAAAATAATGGTTTCATCGACTTCACCAGTCAATAAGGCGATGAAATGAAATATTACGGAGAGAATTCTTGCAGTGGCGGCATCAGACAGTTGCGCCAGTCAGAGAAATGAAATGAGTTACTCACATTTGATATTTACTTAAAAATTAATTAAAGTCGCTGTCGAAGGCCTACAAGGTCTCCCAAGCTGCTGTGGCTGCAGAAGAGAGTTAATTAACAAGCCGCAAGAGGCTTACACAACCCCCTTTAGAGATGAAGCAAGAGATGAAAACGCTCAATTTTCTTGTGAGAGGAATCGCTTAATGTTGCTTAGCTGAAATCTTGGCAAGAGATGAAAGTCGGTTAAATAGCCAATTGCAACTATTTAAATTAATTTGCAATAAGAAATACCTGACAGTGATTGGTTAAATTCACTGGAAAGTGACGAAATTGACACAATCTCCATGTACTGAAGTGAAAGGGTACAACATAATTAGACGAGATAATCCACCCTTAGACACGATGACGCTGTCTATTACTGCAACATGATCAGTTCATGCGCGCTGAGATGCTGTCCTTACCGACTCTCAAGTTTGGTCTAGTGTTGTTGTTGTTAGTGTTGTTGATGTAGTCTTGACTCCGAAGACGATGCACCCCTTCAAGATAGTCTATCCTGTTCAATCCTCCTCGTCTCTATGAAACTACTGCAACCTACTTTCCTTTAAACGTGCTTCCTGCACTAAAATATCTACCAGCCGCTCTTCTCTGCAACCTCACTAATCCTTGATGCCACGGGATATGTCCTATCACCCGATTTCTTCTTTTAGTCAAGTTGGGCCACAAATTTCTTCTTTCCTCGTTTTGATTCATCACTTCATTAATTTTTCGATCTATCTATTTAGTCTTCAATATTCTTCTGTAGTACCACATTTTAAAAGTTTATATTCCCTTCTTATCTGTACCGTTTATCGTCTATGTTCCAGAAAAGATTTCCTAACACTTAAACTTATATTCTGGGTTAACAAATTTGTCTTTTTAAGAATGCTTTTTTCGCTATTGCCAGTATGCACTTTATTTCCTCCCTACTTTTTTCATCATCAATTATTCTGCTGCCCAAGTAGCTCATCTGCTACATCCATTAAGTCGTTTCCTAATCTAATTTCCTCAGCATCACCTGATTCCATTCTACAACATCCCATTGCCTTTTTTACTTTTTTTGTTACCTTATAAACTGTTTACAAGAGGTTATCCATTCCAGTCTTACGAGCCCTTTGATACTCTTATAGAATTACAATCTCGTCGTCAAACCTCAATGTTTTCATTTCTTCTTCGTAGGTTTTAATTCACTTCCCAAATTTCGCCTTGGTTTCCGCTACTGCTTGTTCAATGTAAAGGTTGAACAACATCGCAGATAGGCTATATCCCTATCTCACTTCCTTGTCAGCTGCGTGGGGTAACCGCGCCGTCTGGGGCGTCTTGTCACGGTCCGCGCGGCTACCCCCGTCGGAGGTTCGAGCCCTCCCTCGGGCATGGGTGTGTGTGTTGTCCACAGCGTAAGTTAGTTAAGTTAGATTAAGTAGCGTGTAAGCTGATAGACCAATGACCTCAGCAATTTGGTCCTATAAGACCTTACCACAAATTTCAAAATATGGCTCTGAGCACTATGGGACTTAACATCTGAGGTCATCAGTCCCCTAGAACTTAGAACTACTTAAACCTAACTAACATAAGGACATCACACACATCCATGCCCGAGGCAGGATTCGAACTTGCGACCGTAGCAGTCTCGCGGTTCCGGACTGAAGCGCCTAGAATCGCACGGCCACCGCGGCCAGCACAAATTTCAAATTTCTCACTCCCTTGTCAACCACTGCTTCTCTATCACCTCCCTCGACAGTTATAACTGCAGCCTTGTTTCTCTACAAGTTGTATATAACCCTTCGTTCCCTCTATTTTATCCCTGCTACCTTCAGAATTTCGAAGTGTGTATGCCAGTCAACATTGTCGAAAACTTTATAAAAATCTACAAATGCTATAAACAGAGGTTTGCCTTTCTTCAATCTATCTCCTAAGATAAGTCGTTGTGTCAGTGCTGCCTCGCGTTTTCCTACATTTCTCCCTAACCCAAACTGATTTTCTCCGAGTTCGGCTTCTACAGGTTCTTCCAGTCTTCTGTAAATAACTGGCGTCAGTACTTTGAAACCATGTCTTACAAAACTGCTGTCACGGGAATATTCGCACCCGCGAACGCCTATCTTCTTTGGAATTACTGGTCCAGTCTATAAATCATTAAATACAGCCATAGTGCGGATCTATACCTCTGGCTGTTGTTCAAGTCTACCTTCCTTTATCAATGCAATGTTTTACTGACGGTAGACGGCCTATAAGTTTATGACAGTTACGAAATTTGTTATATTAACGACGAGCATTATAATAGTAAATATGACCTAGCCAGTCGTTTTAATGGAAATTTCGTGGTGTCCTAATTCTAACATTCTGCTATGTGCGGGATCATCGCATAGCCAGAAGTATTAATATTTCTACTACTTGTGCGAGCTCATCTATGTAGTATTGGTGCTTCAGAGGTGTTACCTGTGGCATTTTCACCGCATTATACAGATTGGTGCATGAGACTTTTCGAAGTAAAACTGTGTTCCTAAACAGTATTCAACAATTCGTCTACTACATATGTCTATAGTTTATAGCAAAATAGTGTGTATAAAATAACACTACATTCATTTACGAATGTTTATTGGAACGACACGATTCGACAACATGCTGCCGTCATCAGTTGCATACAATTATATGTAGGAACGAACTTTGTTCAAGTCCATAAAAACTGATTTATAAATTATTTCGTAAAGAAAAAAATGACTTAATAATACTGAACAGACCAATAAATACTAAATAGTCATACTGTGGAATGTATGTAACGACATAAATATGATTATATAAAAAAAGTCTGTATTCTTAGTCTATACGCTACCATAGAAATTGAAATAAGTTTTAACAGATAACTATCTTTGGAATGGAAACTACTGTACGTGAAAGCATGAAGTGATGTGGTGTATGGTCTTGTGCTCTGTGTCCCATACAAGGCTGTATTCGACAAAAAGACGTAAATAAAAACATCACCGACATTGAAACTTAATGACAGATTAAAACTGTGTGCCGGACCGACACTCGAACACAGGACCTTTGCGTTTCGTGGGCAAGTGCTCTACCCACTGAGCCAACCAAGCACGATTCACGAACTGTCCTCAGAGCTTCACTACCGCCAGTACCTCATTCTAGAATCACCGACATTATTCAAACATACGAAACACATAATGGTGCACACTAAAATATATAAATCTTTCTGGACAGGGACGATTTTCGGTACGTAAACTCACTGTCACATCCACGAAATCGATCTCATGACGCTCCTAAGGAATGTGCAAGAAAAGCACCTTAGGAGGGCAGCGTACTGCCGAAATGCGTCTTGCTAATAAATATTACTAAATAAAAGTGATTGGGGCTGAAAATTTATAAAATAATTTTTGTAATCGACAAATTCCATACAGCATGGATGAATACAAATTTACTTCAGTATGAAAGTTTTTTAAAAAAAGTCACTTCGTTTTTCCAACACAGTAGTGACCCCTCACCTTAGGCATTGAAATTAACTTCGAAGGAGGAGTTTACGCCCTGACTACTCGTAGTCAGACTCGATCCTCGTTGTAGATCCATCGAACAGATCAGACACGAAATTACCAGTTTCGACACAGGCCACACCACGCACGCTACAATTAAGGCCTTCTGTTCTGAGGGGAAAATTAAATCCATGCGTGCAACACTCGGAGAAAAAGCCTTTATTACTGTTTAAAAATGAATTTATCTCAAAATAAGATAAAATAGCCTTCTTCTTCTCCTTCTTCTTCTTCGCGGATGGATCACTTACGACCACGCGTAATCAACATTTATTGCCCTTCCTTTTCGCCAAGTATTCCTTCATAAACAACGAATGGGCTAGCTTTCGTTGCGTAGACCACGTATGTCGGTTAGTTTTTCTCTCTTCTTCCTCAAAACCCCTTGTGTTTGTGATGTTTTTTATTTAATTTCTATCGTGTAGATTTGGAGACCCTAATTCTCTCAGGTCTTTTTCTGTCTGTTTGTACCAGTTCGGTCTTGTAGTTTTCTTCTTTAAAAATGTATGGATTTTGTACGTTAACCTGTTTGAGTCCATTCTTTCTAAATGCCCCATGAATTGGATTCTTCTCATGCGCATTGTGTCTGTTATTTTGGAGATATTTTTATATATTTATGCATTGAGCTTTGGATAATGCACACCATCTTTAGTTCTTGGTCCTAGGATTTTCCTCATTATTTTACGTTCTTTCACTTCTGATTCCTCTTTACGTCTTGGTCCCAGTCTGTGTGCTGGTGCACCTGCTTTTCTCCGTTCTCTAACAACTTTTTCAAGAGCACAACTGAAGAGCAGTGGGGACAGTACATCCCCTTGTCGTACTCCTGTGTCTATTTCAAGTTCTGTGCTCACTTCTCCCATAAATTTTACTTTGAATTTGGTCTCTGTGAGTGTTTCTTTTGCGATGTTTGTTGTCTTTTAATCTAGTCCAAATTCTGCTAATACTTCAAAAAGGGATTCTCGGTCTATACTGTCATATGCTTTTTTAAAGTCGACAAACGTGATGACATAACTATTGTTTGAAGTACTATGAAAATATTTCATTGAGTTTTTCAAGTTAAGGATTTGTTCTACACATGATCGACCTTTTCTGAATCCACCTTGGTATTCGCCTAGTTTTGAATCCAGCTGATGTTCTGCTCGGTTTAGTAGGGCTTTAGACAGAATTTTGTATGTTATTGACAATAAAGAGATTCCACGATAGTTGTTGGGGTCTGTTTTACTTCCTTTTTTGTACGGAGGGTGTATGATTGCTGTCTTCCAATCTGTGGGGATTTTTTCAGTTTTCCAGATTTCATGTATAATTTCTTTGAGTTTTGCAATAAGATTTTCTCCTGCATTTTTCCATAATTCTGCGATGGTTTGGTCTTCTCCTGATGCTTTGTTATTTTTCAGTGACTGAATTATCTCCTTAATCTCCTGTAAACTTGGTGGCTTTGAGTCTGGGTTTTGTTGTGTGTGATGGAACTCAAATTTTTCTGCAGGCTTTTCACAATTCAGTAATTTAAAAAAGTATTTTGCAAGAATTTCACAGTTTTCGGTGTTGGTATGGTCAATTTCTCCATGTTTATTTTTGAATTGGAGTGATGGAGGAGAGTACTTTGTTAATTTTTGTTTGAATACTCTGTAGAAATTTCGGGAATTGTTTTTCTTGAAATCATTTTCTATGTCTTCCAGTTTTTTGTCTTCGTGTTGTTTATGGACTGTTCGTACTGCTTTTGTGACTGTTTTCCTGGTATCTTTGAGATCTTCCAGGGTTTTTTGATTTTTGTTGCACAACCAATTTTGCCACGCCTGTTGTCTGAGATTAATCAGTTGGTCACACTCATCTGTCCACCATGGGTGTTTACGTGTTCTTGTTTGCGGTGCTACAGTTTCAGCTGCTTTTAAAAGTCCTGCTTGCTGTTGTTGCCAATTTTGTGGTTTTAAATTTTGTGTTTCTTTTGTAAATTGTTCATTACCATTTACCTTTTGTATATCATATTTACGGTGTAGAGATTTCTTAGAGAATTTTCTTTTTTCTGGAATGACATCTAGGGAGAATTTTGTTGGGTAATGGTCGGAATCTAGGTCTAGTCCATTAAGGACTTTAAGTTTCATGATTTCTACTGTATTTACGCGGGAGATCATTACATGGTCCAACTGATATTCACCTATTAATGGATTAGGTGAGATCCAAGTTTTCGTTTTTCAGTCTCTTTTCTTGAAAAATGTTGATTTGAAAAATTGGTCGTGGTTTTTGCAGATTTCAATGAGTCGCATGCCATTCCGGTTGGTCTGTGTATGCCCTGACCATTTACCTACCCAATATCGATATTTCTTTTCTTTATCGATTTGTGCATTGAAATCGCCCATAAGGATTCTGACATGGTTATTTGGGATTTTTTTGGAGAATATTGTCCAATTGGTTCCAGAATTCTTCTACTTCTTCTACTTTGTTTTTGTTAGTGATGTTAGTTGGTGCATGTCCGTTGATTAGGGTGTATATCTTATTAGCTGATTTTATTGTCATCATGGAGAGCCGACCCGAGTAAGATTTTTAAAGTCGAGACTGAATCAAGTATTGGTGTATCTACTACAAATCCAGTTCCAAATTGTGGACAATTTTCCATGGCTTGTTTGCCAGGTTTTACTTTGTATATCCTGTATCCTTCTGAATCAAAAGGATTTTCATCTGTATATCGTGATTCCTGAAATACAGTAATTTTGATATTACGTTCTCTGGATTTGTCCAGGATATTTTTTAGTTTTCCCATTTTTAGGAGAGAATTTACATTAAATTTCATTAGCCAAATTCTAGATTTTGGTTTGATTTTGTTATTACGGGGTTTTGAGGTACTCCGATTTACCTCCATGCACACTTCTGTGGTCTTCCCAGAATCCGAATAGACCACTTGCGGTTTTTCAACCGTGGGATTTGACCCACTGTTGTCTTTGAAGGTGCTGTATCCATGTTGATTTATTTGGACTGGGTTTGTGACTGAAATTGAGATTTCAGTCTGATTAAGCTCAGAGTTCCACTCCTGAGTTTTATAGATCAGCCGCCACTAACATGTGGAACAGACGCTGTAGGGTTACCGCCACTAACCTGTGGAACCGTCGTGCCCTTTACCTCTTTATAACGAAGATCAATGTGCAAACTTTTAAAAAATATTTCTCTGGGCCAAGTTTTATTCCACATGCAAATATTCATTCAGAACTTGCAGGTTACGTACAAGAAAAAAATTATACTCCACTATGATTTAACTAAATATTTGTTACCACAACATTAACTAATTCGTATATAGTCAGAGTGCAGCCTCATTGAAATACAAATTATGTTAATCAGCCATAAAGTGACATGTTCCTCGTCATTACGATGTACGGCACAAATGGCGCACGCGCCACTTAAATTACTAAACTAAGCTAACTAAACTGAAAGTTCGTCTGCGTGTAACAATTCATATTGCCTCCAACTACTGCTTAATCATTGGGCTAGAAGTAATTTATCTTAGTTTGGTACTGCATCTGCTAAAAATATTGAAAAATTGTTTGCTGGTTCCTTGTCCTTCCCTTCAGATGAGCTTAAAGTTTCATCTTAGTGCTGAAACTTCATTTACATCCATAAATTAATTAAGCTTTCTTCCCTTTTTTCTTCTTCCTTACATTATGTTTCCTAGGTCCGAAGTGACTTTGTTGAGTACCTCTCCAAGTTTTCTTTTTCTTGTTCTATACATCGCAATGTTAAAAAAGAGAGAAATGTCATACTGATACGCTCGTGACTTTTCTATGGTTGATAGTGCTTTTCTGCAGATTTTATGCTTTACCTATTCCAGACAATTTGTACGCACTGACTTTAGTAATTACTAAAGCTTCCTCTCCGATTCCTGCTGACGTGTTTCAGATCAGTTCATTTAGGCCAGTCAAAAACTAACCGTATTTATAGGTCACCTCTTTCTTTCATCTCAACCTTATCGTCGATTACGCTGCAAGACAGCTTTCCCTCATCGAACAAGCTTTTGATGTTCTCCTGTTGTCTACCTGTTCTTCCTCCTACGTTTGAAAGAGTTTTCTCCTTTACACGCCAGAACTTTCCATTCCTTTGAGTTACATTAAAGTTTCTCACACTCATCTTCCGTCTGTCTTATGAACTTATTTTTCAGTATTTTTACACGTCCGTTTCATTTATTCTGATCTTACTTCTACCCATCGTACCTTATCATTTGCACTCTCGTATTTTCTTCTTTTACCACTGAACCGGAGTATTCTTAACTACACCTTTATTTTTAATACTGCAGAGATTATAGTGTCTTCACACTTACAGAGTTTCTTCTTTTTTATATTCCAGTCCAATTCTGCTGTACTAGCCTCTGGGTTTAGTAAAAACTGCTTCGGGGATTTTTTCGCTTCACGTCATCTCATCTTATTTTTCCGACATCCCACTTCCTCATTTGCACATTGTTTGTACTCTTCAGTGTCTTTGGCTGTCACTCACCTCTTAGACTCGATGAAGATCCGTCCTATGATATGCTTTTCCTATTCAACATTTACACTACAGTTAAGCAAAGATTTCAGGAGCAACACTTTTAGTGATGCCCTGTGATTGTTGGTCATTTGTAATTTCGGCAGGCTGTATTCGCTAAGGCCATTTCTACAATTAGAACTCATGTAATCTGCTGAAAAGATGCCTGGGTTCCATTACGAAAAACATCATCTTTCTTTATGACAATGGTGAAAAGAAAACTGAGTGATTTTGAGATGCGATTTGTTGGAACGTCCGTTGGATTTGGATCCCCCAGTTGACTTCCACTTATTCTCAGATCTACAGACCTCTGCGCCTGTAAAATATGTTGAGCCGAACAAACAAGTTATGCACCTATGGATGAATATTTAGCAGACTTTACAAGTGCACTCTGCAGGGGTGGATCAGATCCCTGGAACGTTGGATCAGGCATACTCACTTGAAAAGCGATACCATGTTTCAGCCAATAAACGTTTTTCACTGCGGACTTTTCACTTTACCCTTGTGCCAATGGCTTTGCCACGTTGAAGACATCAGTTCTCGTCACATCACCGACGTTAAGTAACTTCGGGTGTGGCCAGTACTTGGATTGGTAACCACTGGTGCTCGTCATGTGCTATTCACTGCCTTCCCTTTGCCTCTAGGGCAAAGGAGATAACGGGTAGTGACGCAAAGTCAATTATCATCAGTCTTTGAGCCGTTGTCCTCGATTAAATCCCAAACCTGTCCACAGTTTCTCATGAGGTGATGGCATCTAACACTGTTGATGATGATCCGCCCATAGGATGCATGGGATGGGAATTTTAAGATGATAGGCAGCCCCTTTGGTACTACAAAAGAAGTGAACAGATGAGGTCATAGGTCCCGAAACTTACACACTACTTAAACTAATTTATGCTAGTAAAAACACACGCACATACACACAAACATGCCCAAGGGAGGACTCGAATCTTCGACGGGAGGGGCAGCGCAGTCCGTGACTTGACGCCTCTAACTGCGCGGCCCAGCCATTAGTGCCATACGAGTTTCTTCCACTTTCGTACCTTGCTCTTGTAGAATTACTGGAATTATGGAACCTTGGGAGACATTTTTATTTTTTCTCCACCGCATGTTACTTAACTCTTTATTGTACAGCAAGTATGTCATTGTTGGTCAGACCTTAGAATTTTAAAATGATGTGTGCTACATGTCCATAATTTTAAACTGTGTTATAAATCTGGTTTGTGCTATATACATATTTTAGAACTATGAACACTTAGTGTGCACCTTTGTAAAATTCTAAAGTGCCGTTCAATAATATACTGTCTATACTAGTTGCTGCACAATAAAGATTTTAGCGGCGTACGGTTGGCACATAAAAGTGTCTTTCATAACAGCTATATTTAATAGCTCGGGGAGAAATCACTTCGTATTGTCTATTCAGATTAGGGTCGCTAGTTTCATTTAACAATTTTTCTTTATATGTGTTAATGTTAATTACGTATTATTTAGAACGCATAAACTGGGAGATAGGTGAATAAAGTACGAAATATTTCTTTTAGTGCTTGGGCTCGGAACTTACTTCTTGAAAGAGAATGGTTCAAATGCTCGGTATTTTTATTAGGCAATCTCGGAATCCTTAATCATTTCTTTTCCAAATGAGCCAACTCGCCATTTCCTGTCGACGATCCGTTAATCTATTGAAGTGGAGGCAATAAGCTACAGTCGACAAAATCTTCATAACGTTCATGAATAAATCCTTTTGACGCGTTTTAGACAGGTGAGAGGATCCACTAATTACCTGCGCGTGTAGTGCTTCTCTATTGAAAAACGCCCTCTGTTTTAGCTAGTGGAAAACGTATCGTAAGGTTTTGTGTAGCACCTGATAGCAGAGGAAGCCCGCAAATAAAATCCCTGACGAGCAGATGGTGTACTAGTTTGTAAGTTGTGAAGCCAGGACGTCAACAATGCCTGGATGAATTCTGCATTATTTCAATGACACAGGCAGCTGACTGAAATATTCCCACAAACAGCAAACTACGCGAAACAGTTCTCTGCCTCTCATCAAAGGTTACTCGCTGTGATTAATAAGGCGCTATACAATGCTACTGTGTTGTGATGAATACGAAAGTTGGCAATGAACGGGACAGAAACTTGCATAGCCAATAGAACGTTTACCCAATATAAAGAAAATAGTAGGTATTTTTAGGTTCTTGTGGGCTCTGCATCCTCTTCAACCAACAGGAAAGCTTATCTTGGCCAAGAATATTACTAGTACTCACACCTTAACACCATAAATCACAGCAAAACTGAAAATACAAGGACATCTTCGAGCGTTTCAGTAGCAATCTTGCAATAATGAGCCGCAATAAAAAGTAAGGTTTACAGTAGCGCTCAAAAGTATTTTGACAACATAAAACTCGTTATTGTATCTCTTAAAATAAAACACTATCTGGTAGTATCTTGAGTGTAGTGGAGAGCATTAACAGAGATTATTTGAACGTGTCAGGTTGCGAGTTGTTTGTTTACACTTTGCGCTGCCGGACGAATGTCACTTTCAGCGAGCTGAAAAGTATTTTGAAACGCAGTTTGCTCCGTGAATTCGTGGAAGTTACTTGCTTGTTAGTTTTGATTTGTACTGATATTTACTTACAGCGAGTACTTCAGTACACCGAAGCGTAAAGAATATTCTAATTACTTTAGAAACGCCGTGATAAATGCTCTAAAGCAAGGACTGAAACAAACCGAAGTTGCTCGTATTTTTAAAGTGTCTCGTCAGCTCGTTATTACATGGAAAAAACTGTATAATAAACTAAAGACTGTCGAAATAAAGCATTTCAAGGGACGTCCAAGAAAAAAAACGTTTCCTAAAGTCGATTTTATCATAAAAAGTAATCAACAAGTGGTGTTCGCAAGTCGGCTGTAATGATACAAAGAGAATTGAATGGAAAAGACAACGTCGACATTCACGTTTCCACTGTCAAAAGACGCTTCAAATTCTTTGGAGTACATCGACGAAAACCGACGAAAAGGCCTTTAGTATCTACGAAAAACAGGAAGTCCCGACTTCCGTTTTCAGTACTGCACAAATCATGGTCAAGTTCAGACTAGTCTAAAATTCTGTGGAGTGAGGAGAGCAAATTTAATTTAATGTCATCTGATGGTATCAAGTATGTTCGACGTCCTGTAAATAAAAGATATGACTTTCGGTACTAAATTCCCACGGTCAAATATGGAGGTGGCAGTTGGATGGTTTGGGGATGTCTTTCACGCTCTGGAACCGGAACGTTAGTTCGAATTGAAGGTAATATGGATCGGTTCGTTTACGAACAAGTATTGAAGACTCAAACGACGCTGAAGATTACACGCCAGCTGAATGATATTTTCAATAAGATAACGATCCCAGCACAAATCTAACTACATTAGAGGTTTTTAAAACGCAAAAAAGTCAAGGTTTTGGAGTGGCCAATTTCTGTAACATCTGTGGAAGCAGTTGGATCGCAGAATAAGAACGAAAAATTATTCGACCAAATACGCTTTTTTGAAGCTCTCAAAAATGAGTGGGATAAAATTCCGATCGATCGATTCCAAAAGTTGATCGACACAATGCAGGCGCGGTGTGAGGCTGTCATAAAAGCCAAGGGATATTCCACTAAATATTGATTTTCTTTTTACGGTAGATGATAAATATGTGTTAAAAATGTTTTTTAAACAATGTCAAAATAATTTTGCTCCACCATTGTCCTCATTAAAAAAATTACTCTCTATTATGTTGCGAAAAAGGGTTACTTGGTCACTATTCCGTAGAACATTGAATGTCCATCAATGAAATAAATTACTGATTTTCATGTTGCGTACTAGTTTGTAATTAATGCACTTAACATGTTTGTCAAAATACTTTTGAGCGCTACTGTATTTTTAGTGGAATTATTTCACATGTTGCTGTTACCTTGTTATTAACTTCTTATGTTTCTCGTCTAGAAATAAGAATGAGAAAGAAGTAAAACAATGAAACAGCTCAAAGGACGACAACGTCAACAGAAACGTAGAAAGAATAAAGGAAGTGGACCACTGCCTTCTAATATACGCTGTCTGATCGAAAGTATCCGGACACCCGTTAGTGGTCACTGGCATGGGTGCGTCCTCCCTTCGCCTTTACGATGGCTTGGAGTCTGTTCGGGACACTTTCAACGACGTGTCTCAGTGTCTGTGGAGGAATGGCAGCCCGTTCTTCCTCAACCAGTGAAGGTAGTGATGTCGAACGTTTGGGGCTGGAACGAAGTCAGCGTTCTGACTCATTCCAAAGGTGTTGAATTGTATTCAGAGCGGGACTGCTGGCGGACCACTCCATTTCAACAACGTTATTGTCCAAAAAGCAATTGCTTCACAGGTGCTGCTTTATGACGGGGTCCATTATCACGCTGATACAAACCATAATGGCGTCCAAACTGGTGTTTATTTATTTATTTTTGTTTTTGCTGTACGCAGTTCAGAATTATGTCGCACATCTCTGTGTTCTTTAATTTAACAAAGACAATATTTGATGCAATAGGTATGTGAATTCCCACTATACAGGGTGTTACGGGTATTGGTACAGATATTGTGATCATTACTACATTAATACGTACCCATTACAGTGTTTTTTTGTTTGTTTTTTTTACTGCGTTTAGTATGTTTTCTGCTCGGTCGTAACTACACCGCGATGTGGACTACGCCTGCTAGTACAGACTAACCGTTTTACGTCCATGTGACCACAGTTCAATATCTGACCTACTCCCAGGGGAAAATAAACATTAATGGCTTCCTCTTGCCATATATACTTGGAGGTACTAACCACCTAAAACAATACTACTCATAATATATATAATTATTAGTCTGCAAGTGAAGGAAATACCGATGTAATGGAGTTCAGTCATCAACAGACCTGCACTTATACTACTAAGTTGCCTGCACAGATAGTTGTAATCATGTTGCAATAACACAATACGCTAACCGTGCGGAGCTTCATACAAAGACAAATGCCAGTGTACCCTTCTTATTCGGTTGCGACGTTATTCCATTATATACAGTATCATAGTCTCTGAAGAGCAGTTCCTCAAACTATCTAATGTAAGCGCCTTTGATATACCACGCCAGCGATGTCGACTGGGGCACACTGCGAATTTGCGTGTGGGCTCGTGCCTCCGCTGCCAAACGACTCATGACCTGCTGAACTTCCGATAGAACTTCTTCTCCTGCCTCACAAACTCCACAAAAGTTCTCCTGCATATCTTGCGGGAATAGCACTACTGGAAGAAAGAATAATGCAGAGAATCTGTCAAGCCACTACCTAGGGGATTGTTTCCAGAATAAATTTTATCTATGCAGCAGAGTTTGCGCTGACTTGAGATTTGCTGGCAGATTAAAACCTACCGGACTCTGCTGCAGACTGAAAATTACTTCTCTAAACAATCTCCTAGCCTGTGGCTAAGACATTTCTCTCCAGTGTAATTTCTTCCAGGATTGCTAGTACAGCAAGGTACGCAGAATGTGCTCTGCGAAGTTCGGAAGGTGTGAAAAGAGATCCTGGCGGAAGTAAATTTTCGAGCACCCGTTACGGAAGGGAAAGGTCCCGGTTCGAGTCGCGTTGTGGAAAATATTTTAAATACCCGAGGAAGTTTCGATTAAGTTAAGTTCACACTCGTTGGCGTGTGGCTGCGTTCGACGGGATACAAAGTCTTGCTTTAATGATTTTTTTCATACTCTTCTCGATTAACCATTCGTGTTTAAATCTTTAAACAGGTTATGTACCACAGCGTAGGAGCAGCTTTCTTTTGCAAGAAGTTCGCTGACTGCGAGCTTTTTCACAGCGCACGTACAGAGTAGTGGCAACGAAAAAAGTGAAAGGAGGGGAGACGAGGCCCCGCTATTGGGGGCGGGGCAGGACCTGGACACATCTGCGTCACGAGGCTGTCAGCCGCACCACGTAGGCTCGCATTCATCCGGCAGCAGGCGTTGCGTTATTAAAACCGGCCAAATTGAAATGAGCCCGGCAAGTTTTTGTAACACCGCCGCGCCGCCCAGGTTTTAATTCCGTCCCCATGTCGCCGCCACGTCTCGCAAAGCACCAGATGGAAAGAGAATTCCGCTCAGTCTACGTGTTCGGGCCAGAGCTGCACGCAGGAATATGTCGACGCTTTCGCTCTCGGTCGTTAGTTCAAACGGCGTCCACTCTAGCGAAGAGAGCGGCCAAACAAATCTGTTATAGCGACGGCTGCCCAGCCTGCATTTCCAATGGAATCAAAGGAGAATCTAGAAGAGTCAGTACCGTGGTAGCAAGGAATGTCCAGTAGTGAGTAAAGGAATTTCATGCTACTGCATTGTCTCCTATTCTCCCCCACCTTTTCTAACATTTCCTCATTTCTTAACAAAATGTTAACATAATGATGAGTTCACTCCATTTGCATTCCTTGTTATCCTAGCTGTACCCACACAGGATGAAGATATCAAATCCAAGAAGCAGGAAGTGCACTATAGGCTTTTAAAATTGTAACACTAGGAAAGTGTAGTAGGAACAACAAATTCTTAAATTTGTAGCTGACTTGTGATCATACATGGTGTGAAGCTTAATACATACGATTGCCATCTCTGGCGCTAACAACGTCTCCTATCCAGCTGCCCATCGACTCGAACTGAGCTTTAATGACAGGCACAGATACTTGGCGACGTATCCGTGTATGTCATACAAGCTCAGTTCAGCTCGCTGTCCCAACTCTCTACTATAGGTCAACAATCGTAGCGGTGACGTGCCCGTCTCTTGTCAACTCATGAACCCATGACCAGATGTGTACCGGCCGGTGTGGCCGACCGGTTCTAGGCGCTTCAGTCCGGAACCGCGCGACCGCAACGGTCACAGGTTCGAATCCTGCCTTGGGCATGGATGTGTGTGATGTCCTTAGATTAGTTAGGTTTAAGTAGTCCTAAGTTCTAGGGGACTGATGGCCTCAGCTGTTAAGTCCCATAGTGCTCAAAGTCATCTGAACTAGATGTGTACAGTGGGTTAAAGCTCTAGAGAATGTGCAGTGTGCTGACCAGAGCAGTAGTGGAATACTCTGTGTATCAGGGCAGAGTAGTATAACAAAGGCAAAATATGGTCTACCGTTATCTTGTTGAAAGCTAGCGTTACAAATGCCTTTAAAATTGCGTACACTCACCAGCCTTTGAATCATTAAAGTAATGCCTGACGTCCAGATCACAAGTTATACGTACCAGAGGTGATCGTGTTTTGTGCCCAAAGGGAACTCATACTATTACACAACGTGCTGATGACGAATGCAATGTGTCAATTGTTAAGTTGGTTATGTTGTGCGTCAGTGGAGACGTGGTGGCATGTCGTAAGAAAATAGTGCCCGCGATCGCAGCGAAGTGATCGTGGAAGTGCGCTCTGCTGGTTACGGATTTCGCTCTTCTCGTGGCAGCTAGCAGAGACTCGATGGATAACAAACCAGTGTGTTGTCGTTTGGAACATTTGCCATACGGGCCAAGGACGGACTCTTCTTCCTTTTTTTTTTGTTTTTGTTTCAGGCGATTTCACAGAAATATTACCATCTCGTGGCTGGACTTCCTAGATGCAAATAGTGGCCGGCCGGGGTGGCAAGCGGTTCTAGGCGCTTCAGTCTGGAACCGCGCGACCGCTACGGTCGCAAGTTCAAATCCTGCCTCGGGCATGGAAGTGTGTGATGTCCTTAGGTTAGTTAGGTTTAAGTAGTTCTAAGTTCTAGGGGACTGATGACCTCAGAAGTTAAGTCCCATAGTGCTCAGAGACATTTGAACCATTTTTTTTTTTTTCAAATAGTGAAGGGGTAATTTGAAGGACTAGTTTTCTCTTTATTTCCGCGTGAGAAGGGTGTGAGCATTAGGTCGTTTTAACCTCCTAAGGAGTTGGTTACTTTATTACACTTCATTTAATGTCACATAGTGTTTCACTTGGCCTTACATTACTGTCACACGACGTTACATTATTATCTTTTTACGTTACTTTGTTATATCATTGGGGTGCCTCGATGATGGCGCAGGGACTCTGATGCGATGCCACCCCAGACCCCACGTAAACAAGATATCTCATAGTGGGTCTTAGTGCTTCAATGGTAACGGCTTGTTTTGAGTGGTTGATACGATTGCTTCCCTGATGGTCTTCATGTGGAGTTCCTGATGGGGATCTCTGATCCTTGCCCACCTAGGCACTCCAAGGGTTAACACAGGCATCGGTTTCGAATACCCTGCAGCAGTTTGAGATTGCTTTCACAGGTGATGCCCCAGGAGCAGCATCCATATGATTGAAGGTGGGATCGTTGTTTGGTAGAGGCTTAGTTTGGTCCTCACGTTCGAATATTGATTGTACAGCAGTGTGTATAATTGGTAAAACAGGTGCAAGGTCCTGTTAGTTTTCCCTCAACATGGTGCTTGAAGAAGAGTTTCTGGTCCAGTACCACTCCAAGGTATTTCACCTGCTTTGTCCAAGGGAGTGCAATGGTGTTCTGTGTGAGACAGTCTCTGAGTTCGGATCGATGGCGAGCAAACATAATGGCCCGCGTCATCTCTACATTCTGGGTAATGCGATTTGCTGCTGTCCATAACTCAGTAACTAGAAGCTCATGTTGGAGGTGCCGTACTGCTACATTGACAATGTGGCTGCTGGTAAGGATCTCCGTATCGTCCACGACTGTGCAAGGACGACTTGTGGAAGTAACAGTAGGCCATTCACGTACAAGACGAATTGAATTGGGGACGGAAGAGAACCTTGAAGGATGCCCTTCGGCAGTTGTTGAAACTGGGCCACTGTCCGTCCATTCGGACAAAGACGCGCCTACCTTGAGAACAGCTTTCAATAATCTTCGTGCAGTAGTCCAGGATGGCCGCGACGTCATGCAGTTTGGTGAGGAGCTTATTTTTCCATACCCGATCATATGCCTCCTCAGCATAGAGAAAGGCAGCCACTGTATAGTTCGCAAGGATCATATGATAATCCGGACGACCTGGAGTTCCAACTACAAGAGTGGCTGAACGTGAACTAGTCTGAGCGTATCGAATTCCCTTCGGTGATGGCTGGACGAAGTCGTGGGAGTATGATCGTCCCAGTACTTTGGAGAGTGTTGGCAGGAGGCTGGTGGGCCGATGGTTTTGCAACTGGCGATGGTCCTTCCCTGGCTTTAGTAGTGGTACTATGCGATCAATCTTCCATTCGGACGGGAAGTACCCTACAGGGAGGCAACTGTTAAAAAAGCGGGATATCAACACCTGTGGTTTGCGCAACAACTTCGACTACTCGTACGGTCGGGGGTTTCAGTAGTTGCCGAGTCATCGAACAATCGACCGAACCTCCGCCGGTGTCGTTTGTAGTGGTTCCGTCTGTCTTTCCATCCGCCTGGCGTCGTATTCTTATCTCCTCCTTTCCGGGGCGATCTCATATGCTAAGACTTATTGCGCCGCATACGTCGTGGCAAAAAAAATTCTGCCTAGCTTAATGGGTAAAGCAATGGCCCGCCACTTTTCGTGTTCTTGGATTTCAGAGGGTCCGGACCAGGCCCCATTCATGCTTGCTGTGTAAGGCGACAGCAGCCATCGTATCTTCCCACTTTTCTTAGGGAGTTCAACTAGATAGAGGCTTAAGTTCTCGGCGGTCCTCGAGGTTGCGGTTCAGCTGCCAGCGTTTTCGCATCCTGTTTTTAAGGTTCTTCAAGTCCTGGAGCAATGGTGGAAACTTTTCACTGTATAATGCCCGTCGCTCAGATGTGGCCGTAGCCTGACAGTAGCCACTATGGATTTTTTCAGTCAATGCGAAGATGGTTTTTTGTATGAGGACTGTTGCCGATACGTCTGTTGTGGGGCGAACATTGTTGCTAAGGAACGCCTGGTACTGATCCCAGCTCGTGGTCTACGAGTATTTTACGGGTGGGCATAGAAGTTCCAGCACTTCTGTGATGATGCCAACCACTGGATGGTGGTCGGACATAGTATATATCGGATATAAACAAAGACATAGATGAATAAATATATTTATAAGCATGCTGCTACCGTTTTTTCGTGTAACTGTGGAGTACTTATGGTCTGACGCGATCGATAGTCATCGGCCACTTTCACCTCCAATAACTCATGTACTATTCAAGTTACATGCCTATAATTTATACCAATTTAGGTTTACACTAATAGCTTTCTAAAGACACGTCGATCGACAAAATCTGATGAAACGTTTAGATTTTGGAAATTCGTTGCTGGGTGTTACTTGTATAATTTACCTTCAGATACTAAGCTTTAAACTAATAAAGATATTGGAAATCTGATTACACCATCAGAATCGTCGTGCAAATAATAGTAATATACATGTTTCTTTTTGAGGTATCATGATTCATCTGGCTTCTATTAATTTCTATATGTCTGTGAAATGTCTGCCATTATGGTCTCACCAAGTCCGCCATCTTTGGCTCTCTCGGCGTATAAGTCTCTTTCATCGACACAGCGTCAGCAAGGAATGCCCAGCCACGTGCTCAATGGATCACGTGGTCCGGCCGTTGTGCGGCATCACGCGCTTGCTAACGAGCAGTGCCTTGCCGAGCGGCCCGAGAGGTGGCCGCCAACTCTGAACGTAAAACATTTCCAGGCGCCACAACTCACCCGTTACCTTACAACCACATCCGAGAAGCAACAGAACGATTCACATTAGGCCATTGGGCCACATCAGTTTGCGACTGGCTGCTTCCATTCTTCCTATGCCCACCCACCACAAAGAGTCTAGTAGGCGTCTTCTCTGTGCCGTACTGCACCGTCTGTGGCTGTGTACAGAGCGATTGTGGATGTGGGGCTACCCGGAAAACACCAACCGGTTTGATAGGTACCCTAATGTCATCGCTAGCGTGGTTGTCCGTTGACCACAATGTCATCTTGCGTGCAGAATACGATCGTACGTACATGTGTTGAGAGTTTATATGAATATATTATGAATTAGACATAGGAGGGGGAAATAGCGGTTTCTTGCTCTAATTTTAAACACCATTGTAGGCGCTTGCTGACTTTTTCTGTCAACAGTTTATATTTCCAGTAACGCACAAAAAAGTTTTAGCTGTTATAAGTTAGCTTCTGGACATTACGAGTATATTTCACGACACGTATCAAAGTGCGTGAGCGTCGCTCGTACCAACATCCAAACTATTGATAACCGTTTTTAAGTCATCAATATCAACGTATTAAAATACCAAGTAGTATAAAATGGTTGCTCCGCAGCACTACGGTAGGTTCTTTTTCAAGCAGCTAAATCTATGTCTTTTTCTATACAAGTCTGTAACATCTGGAAGTATTCGAAGCAAACTTTTTAGGTCTATGACTAACTGGAAACAGTACCTATTGGGTGACATCCCAAGCGCCACAAACTGGAGGGGAGGGGGGGGGGGGGGGGTGGACGGAAATAGGAACTCTACGACCTCACGTTTCGTAAGTCTAGAACCTCTCCATACAGTCAGTGTTGAAGCAATCCAATAAGTGCATCCATGTTACTTTCGGAAGAGAACATCATTCTTTACAGATAAGGAAGATACGGCATTAGCAAACTGCAATAGCATCCATGGAAATATGCCAAAGTTAGTTAAAGGTAACGATAAAGGTAACAATGCCTATTTGGTATTAGGGACAGAAAAATGGCTGAAACCGGCAGTGAATAGCAGCAAAATACCAAATTTCGATTGGAAAAATATTTTAATGATAGGCTGAAAGCTAATGGTGGTGACATATTTACTGCAGTAAGAAACGCAATAAAGTCTAGTGATGTTATAGAAGCAGAAACTGAAAGCGAAGTAGTCTGGGTGATGGTTATCATGAAAGATTTGTCAAGTCGTCAACGTCAAGTCGTTCTTCTCACGCATCTACTCGCTAATGGAAATATGGAAGTTTGGTGGAGGGGGGGGGGGGGGGGGGGGAGTGGTACTACAAGTAACTTCCGCCACGATTCGCGAGATGTGTTCCGAAATATAAACGTAGATTGTTTTTAACAATATGTAAATAAAAGTAATGTAATTTTTTATAGATGGGATTCTCTTTCCTCTTTAATAACAGGTTATGAGACTCCTGTAGTAAGCTAGGGTTTATATGAACGCTCGTATTTAAACCACCTCCTAATCAGGGGTTCTTCACTGGAGATCATTTATTTTCCGTAGCTAGGCTAGCTTCTCATTTTATAATGCATAAACATTTTCTGCATTGTAGCAACACACCTCGTCATGCTGCGAGCTTCAGAAATATTTGAAACTGCCCTCATTACTCACACCGTTAATTTGGCCCGCAATGCTTTGATTCATAATGGCACGATGTACGCGAGCAGCTCATATTTACCCGCTGTGTGGTCCTAGATTAGCGGAAGAGCGTGGATCCGCTTGCTTATTCAGTAGTACATCATCACTCACTGCCGGCATTCGGCCGGTTTGCCACCAGTCGTTACAATAACTCACGTGCGCAGCCGGTCGCGTGGCTACCGCATACGGGCCACGTGGCATGGCAGGAAGCACTGTGGCCACGGCTGTCTCAAATTCACCCAATAGTGAAATCAAGCTGCGCGCAGGCTTGCTGTTTGCACTGTTAGTGACGAAATGATGCCATCTTCTGACGGTGAATAGGGAGGAGATAAGCAGGTTTTTTTCTTTCGTTCAGTGGAAGCAATATTAATTTGGTATCAAGCTGTTAACAAACTCTGTTCACGTTTAAAGCTTCGACACCAAGCAGATTGGTATGGCCCATTACTGCAGTAACTTAACGATGCCGGTCTCACTGTTCAAAGCAGGTAACAAATTCAGTGATGCAATAGGTTCACCGTCTTAACCACACTGGTTAGTGGTTTGGAGGATCCGATTATGGACTACTGACATCCAGAGTTGTACGTCGATTCACCAAATATCCACGATTAGTGCGCAACTTCTGAATACTTCCTTGTTTAAAAACATTACAGGATCTTATAACACTTTCTAAGTTGGAACATTTTGACATTCCTGGAGAAAAAGAAACTTCTGTCATATAGCTTATCTTCTTTCTGCGAGTTTTCTACATCGTGCGGCGTATCTTGCATCCTTGTTTCCACCTCCTGTAATTCTATCCTACCAGTCCTCTTGTTGCATGGCCCTGTCCTGCATCGCGTGCCCCACGTCATAGTTCCAATCTGGCCGGGATCTTCCTCTTTTTCTGTCTCGTGGAGGCTTCCATCGCCATTTTAGAAGGCCATCTTTCCTCTTGGATTCTTCTAAGATGTCCATGCCATATTAGCCGTTTATTTTCAGTTGTGTCTACAATATCTTTTTCAACTCCCATCTGGTCTCGATGCATTTCATATCTTATTTCGTCTCTCCTGTTACCTCACATCTTCGTCTCCAAAACTCCATTTCTATTGCCTTTAATGTCTTCTCATTGACCCTGGAGACTTCTCACAGTTCAGCACCACAAAGAGCAATGCTCTCAACTGTAGTTTCGTATATCTTCCTTTTCATGTATTTGACGTTTTATTGCAAGTAATGCAGCGTAACAGCTTAATTACCACCTATCCCTTTCCTGTTGTATGCATTATTTCCTCGTTGTTTCCACCTCCATCCGTAATAACTGTCCATAAATAGTTATATGGTCAACTAAACTTTAGAATACATCCATCATCCATAGTAAGATCCCTTCGTATATCTTCGGCAACCATTTATTTAGTCTTTGTAAAGTTAATTTTCATGCCCCAGTGCTCATATTCTTCTTTAAGCGTTCTTAACGTATAACATACATCCTCTTCTTCCTCGGCGAAGATGACTTGATTGTCATCTTCTTCCTCGGCGAAGATGACCTGATTGTCGGCGAAATTTAGGGAGAACAGGATGTCATCACCTACTCAAATGCCCATGTTTTTGTATCTCCTTTTCCAGTTTTTCAGTGCTTTGTTCAAAAATATTTTAAAGAGGGTAGGTGCTAAGCAGCATCATTGTCTCAGTCCTTTGTTAACCTTAAGTTTATGTGATAGCAAATTCCCAAGTTTAACACGACACGTATATTCTGGATACGGCTTTCCAACATTTATAAATGTTCTGGTTTTTTCTTGCTTCCCTCAACCCAGAAAGTGTTATACTGGGATAGGCCTTCTGCAACTCTGGGAAAACCATGTATGAGATGATAAATCGACACCCTAGCTGCAAACAGGCGTTAATATACATCATTGGGGACATGTTGAAAATGTCTGCTCTAGCCGGGACTCGAAACCGGGATCTCCTGCTTACATGGCATACGCTCTATCCATCTGAGCCACAGAGGGCACAGAGGATAGTGCACCTGCAGAGACTTACCCTTGCACTCTCCCCGTGAGACCCACATTCCCAACATGTCCACACCACTACATTCGTAGTGCGCTTATAGATGTTTGCCCATCGCATTCATTACTCGTGGCAGATTAATCTACCAGTCCCGTACGAGTTGGGGCATAGTGTGCGCGTTCGCACAAGAAGGTCAGTGGCCGGGTAGCCATATTTTTTAACTATATATGAAGGTAGTATCTGTTCCCGAAAGAACAGGTACCGTTGATGACCGTGCAGCTTCTCTAGAATGAGATGATAATTAAATCGACACCCTAGTTGCAAACAGGCGTCGATATACATCATTTTAGTGGTGTGGACATGTTGAGAATGTGGGTCTCACGGGAAGCGTGCAAAGGATAAGTCCCTGCAAGCGCACTATCCTCTTTGCCCTCGGTGGCTCAGATGGATAGAGCGTCTGCCATGTGAGCAGGAGATCGTGGGTTCGAGTTCCGGTCGGGGCACTCATTTTCAACATGTCCCCAATGATGTATATCAACGCCTGTTTGCAGCTAAGGTGTCGATTTAATTATGATCTCATTCTAGAGAAGCTGCACTGTCATCAATGGTATCTCTTCTTTCGGGAACAGTTACTACCTTCATATATAGTTAAAAACCATGTACGTCTCAAACAGTCTGCCTTGGTTCAGAGAAAGCTACTCGCATGAATCGCGGCATTTTTTCCTCACATATGATGTGTTGCAAACAGCAGGTGAAGGTGAACAAATTAGGTTTCAACTTCCCAGTATTCCGAAAGGCTCTCCTCACTTATGACGACTAATAACCAAGAACCCAACATGTGGCGTATCTTCTGAATTACAATTAATCAAAGGTATCCAGACGTCGATTAGTGGACATTAATGTGGGGTGTGTTCAACTTGTTCCTTTATGATGGCTTGAACTCTGCTGGGGACACATTCAGTGAGGTAGCTGAATGTCTGTGGATGAGTGGCAGCCCATTCTTCTTCAGAACCCGAAACCAGAGAACGTAGTGCTGTTGGACGCTGAGATTTGGAGTGAAGTCGACGTTGTAACTCACAGGGTTCAGGTCCGGATTCTGGGCAGGCTAATCCACTTCAGGAATGTTATTGTCCATAAACTGTAGCCGCACACGTGCTGATTTACGGTAGTTCTCACTGTCATTACAATTATTCATCGTCTCTCAGCAGTTCCTCTACTCTACTACACAATGTTGTAAAATGTTTTCGTATCCTTACGCATTTAGCGTTTTCTTAAGCACAATGAGGGGCCCATCACTCCAAATCACTCGCTTCCAGTTATCCACTGTCCAGTAGCTTCGGTCTTCACCTCACCTTAGCATCCACTAAATATACATGCGGCTTATGAGGAGCCACTCGATCATTGTACCCTGCTGTTTTTAACCCCAGTCACATAATCATTGTGCTAGCTGAACTGCTGTTAGCAATTTGGAACTAACGAGTGATTACTTCCGCTGATGTAGTGCGATGCTAGGTGGCCTCTCTCTGCCGTTACATGGGGTCCGCCTGGCCATAGTTTGGCTGTGGTTGCCCTTTGCGTTTCCATTTCACAGTCACATCAACAGTCGGCTTTGACAGCTTTAGAAGGATTGAAATGTCCCTGGTGTATCTTTAGATCCGAAAACTAGTCCTCTTTCGAAGTCACGGAAGACTTCTAAGCGACCCACTCTACCCTACCGTTAGAGTTTCTCTGCCGGCAACACAAACACAATACTGCCCGTCTCCTTTATATTGGCAGGTCCATCTCTCGTGGCATGTAGTGGACAGTCCCACTTTTCATAGGGGTGTCCAGATTTCTTTTATCAGACAGTCTATGTGATTTGCTTGATAAAATTTTGAATATTAAGAACCAATACGTTATACTGAATAGTGAATGTTCAACAGAAATTGATGAAAAACTAAAGTGGAGAAACCGTATAGTACAACTGCTAAAGCGTTTATGTTCGGCTACTTTTAGCTAAGCAATAAATGCCAACTATGGGGTTATAGGGCCACCGGCCTTGTCGCAGTGGTAACACCGGTTCCCGTCAGTTCACTGAAGTCAAGCGCTGTCGGGCTGGGCTAGCACTTGGATGGGTGACCGTCCGGTCTGCCTAGTGCTGGTGGCAAGCGGGATGTACTCAGCCCTTGTGAGGCAAAACTGAGGAGATCCTTGACAGAGAAATAGCAGCTCCGCTTTCGGAAACTGAGATACGGCCGGGGACGGTGTACTAATCACATGCCCCTTCATATCCGCATCCAGTGACTCCTATTAGTTGAGGATGACACGGCGGCCGGTCGGCTCCGCTGGGCCTTTCCTGGCCTGTTCGGACAGAGTTCAGTTCATGAGGTTATAGAAGTCAGCAAGTTAAAATACTTTGCATATTTTCATTCTCTGATGTCTTATGGGATAATTTACTAAGGTAATTCCTTACTTAGGCGACAAGTATTCATTGCACAAAAGAGAGGAATTACAATTATTTGTGGGGAATTCACACACGTACATCTTGCACGTACATCTTAAAACAGCCTCGCACTATATTTATTCACTAATGAAATTCACCATCGACAATCCATCTGAGTTTGAGAGTAACCGAAATATTCACAAGTACAACACTAGAATGAATAATGACCTGCATTACCCTTCAATGAATCTAAATTTGGCTCAAAAATGGGTGAAACATGCAACCATAAATCTCTTTTACAATGTACTCAAGGAAATAAAGCATGTGACAGATATTACAAGTGTTTTCAGATGTAGAACCCCTTCTATGCCATAGAGGAATCCTTTAATCGAAATAGTAAACTATTTTTCCACAAACTACCTGTAAATGTCCACCATGAAGTCACAAATATTTTTCTCATTTTTTGAGTTATATATGTTTCTTTATATTGAAACGTTCCACGCTATAACGTTTATCGTTAAGATGATCTATGGAACACGTAAACGAATGTGATATCGGGTCGGCCCAGGGAATCTTAAATGGCTCTGAGCACTATGCGACTTAACTTCTGAGGTCATCAGTCGCCTAGAACTTAGAACTAATTAAACCTAACTAACCTAAGGACATCACACACATACATGCCCGAGGCAGGATTCGAACCTGCGACCGTAGCGAGGGAATCTTAACGAACCTGCTAATTTACTCAGTATACACGAATAATTATGAGACAGGGGCAGGAGAACTCTCAAATTGTATGATGGCGATCGTGTGGTCCACAGGAAAGTATCCTCACTGGACTATGATAAAGAACTTCAGAACTACTTATACAATATTTCCACTTGGTCCATAAGATAACAGCTCCCTTTAAACGTGGCTAAACGAAAGACAATGCGCTTAACGAAGGGAGAGAACACAAAAGTTTCCATTAGAAGATTAGTGGCGAACTCTTGGGGCCTGTTATATTGTTTAAACATTTAGACACAGTGCTATGAAGCAACCAGAAATAGAAACAACGCATAAAATCCGTAGGATGGAATGCGAATGAAAACTCAGCCTTGTTAATGGGCCGGCCGTTGTGGCCGAGCGGTTCTAGGCGCTTCAGTCTGGAACCGAGCGACCGCTACGGATCCAGGTTCGAATCCTGCCTCGGGCATGGGTGCGTGTGATGTCCTTAGGTTAGTTAGGTTTAAGTAGCTCTAAGTTCTAGGGGACTGATGACCTCAGATGTTAAGTCACATAGTGCTCAGAGCCATTTGAACCATTTGAACTTGTTAGTGGGTTTAGTACAAAGAGCATTTCATCTGTAAAGGACAGCGAACACAAGGCATTGGTATCAACAATTCTAGAATAGAGGTCAAAAGTTTGGAGAATTTAAAAAGCAGCTACGTTGAACTAAAACAGGGAAGAGTTCCTGTTACCTTAATATATTGATGTATCCTTTAAGACAGTGTAACAAGGATGTTAAGGTAAATGAAACGGGAATCTTTCGGGAAAAAGGGGTCGAGACGGTGTTGGGTGAATCAGGGAGCTCGCATATCACCCAGAATGCGAAGCTCTTCTGCTGTGTCGCTCGTATATGACGCGTAAAAAAGTGGTTTTTCTCCTACTTTACATGTAAATGATCAGGACCGGAAGTGCAAACACTTAACCATGTGCTTTTCAGCGGACTATCAAGTCTTGATGTTGATGTAGATAAAATTGGTGGTAACATATTTCGAAAATACACAATGAATTCTTGAGAAACGTAGTGAAAAAGTCTCATTGAAATGAATCACTTTATCGATGTTCTTTCTTTTTATTGCACCGCCTCGTAATCCAGCATCACTGATGCGTAAAAACACACATTAATTAAGTTTATACAACAAATACTGTGTGATGAACAGTGTCCGGGTACTTATTAACGGATGCCTGTATTAACATGAAGCGTGTCCATCCTTCGGCTTTATGACGGCTCTAACTCTGCTGAGGACACTTTCAGTGAGGAGTCTCAATGTCTGTGGAGGAATGACAGCCCATTCTTGCTCAACAGCCGAAACCAGAGAATGTGGTGACGTTGGACGCTGGTGTCTGAACTTATCCCCAAAGGTGTTCCATTGGGCTCAAGTCGGGACTCTTGGCATGCAGTTCATTTCTGGAATGTTACTGTCACGAACAATTACCTCACAGATGCTACTTTACGATAGGGCTTATTCTCATGCTGTTGCAAATAGTCATCGTCTCCGAGCTGTTCCTCTGCTGTGTGCAGTACACTTTGCTGTAAAATGTGTCCACATCATTCCGTGTTTACAGTTTTCTTAAGCGTAATAGGGGGACCACACCCATATCGTAACACCACCTCCGCTGTACTTTATTGTTGCCACTACGCCTGACGGCAGGTAACATTCTAAAGACATTCGCCAAACCAAACCCTTCCACCGAATTGCCACGAGGTATAGCGTGATTGTTCACTCCGCCTGTCCAGTGGCGTCGCTCTTTACATCTCCTCAATCATCGATTAGAACTGCATACAAAAGTGTGTGGCTTATGAGAAGCTACTCGATCATTTATACCCCATTCTTTTTAACTTCTTAAGCACAGTCATCGTACTAGCTGGATTTCTGGTATCACTTTGAAACTTACCAGCGATTCCTTCCGCTGATCTCATGAGGTATTTTACAACCAACCTCCGTAGTACTCGCCGGTCCCCGGTCCGCTCTGTACGTGAGATCTGACTGGCCTTGGCTAAGCTGTCGTTGTTCCTTCGCGTTGCTGCTTCACAGTCGCATAAACAACAGTCGACTTGGGCAGTTTCAGAAGCGTTGAGATGTCCCTGGTGGATCTGTTACTCAGGTGACGTCCAACTTTTAGTCTCCTGAGTGACCCATTTTGTTGTTACTGTTTCTCTAACGAAGGCACAATATCCCCCCCCCCCCCCCCGTCCGCCTTTTATACGCCAAGGATCATCTGTAGCGACATCCAGTGGTCAATTCCGTATTAAACATATGTGCCCGGATACTTCTGATCAAGCACGTATCTGTGTCATCCTGAAGTGTAATGCAGCTTTCAATAAAAGTTACTGGGCCTGCCACATTTCCTTTCTGAAGTCCTCAAGTATTTTTGCTCTTCGAAGTAAGAAAGTTTATTTGTAAGTACGTTCCGAAGTCGCACTGTTTTATAATTTTCTTTGAAAGTATACTGTTATTGATTTAGGAGACAAGTGATGTATATTCTTTTAGAAGTACAGGGCTACATATTCGACTTGGTGAGCACAGAACAATCCCGTTTTTATGCTTTTAACGCCGGAGAGGTCAATTGCAGAAACTCTGCCTTTTTAGTCCAGTTTCATGTTTATGCCGATTCGTTGTAAATGAATTTGTTTTGAGGAACCTTCGTTTTGACATTCTGAACTTTTATCGGAGTCTAAGGTAAATTAGTTGGTATATTATTTATTGCTTTATATCATTTCCTTCTAACAAAGCTATGTAGTGCACCCTTGGGAATCTTCTTCCAAAAAATATTGTACGCAGCTTTTCGTATTTTAGTCTAGGTCATTTTTGTGTGTTCCTGATACGTCAGTGGGCTTTGCGTCTCAGTCACGTTGTAGTTGTGTTGTTTTCCTATTTCAGGCAAAAGGACTCAGTAACGAACACTTGGAAATGTTTCAGTTTGTGATTACATTTTTCAAGTAAACCGGAGTCTCAAAATCTTCGGGTTTTAGTAATTTTATCATATACGATGTCATGTGTTTCCTCAAGCCATTTAACATGTTCTTCACTAGTAAAGCTCTACATTTCACCTATCTCCTCTGGAAGGCTCTATGTGTTTAAGTTGTCCCTGAAAATTTGCTCTTTCCATATGTACCATTCCACTCCTTCGTTAATTCGGCTGCTGACATGTTATGCTGATGGAAGTATATTAGTCAAGTAATATACTTTCTTACACACGCTAACTACGTGTCTTCCAAACCACCGCTCATAAAAGTAATATAATTTTGTTAGTGCACATATCTTCAAAAACCTAACTTTTGGTATAAGTTCAAAGTTCGACATACCGTCTGCAAAACATTGTTCTGACACCAAAATTTATACCTGGGATTTTGTTGAATAAATTTACCAAGAATAATTGTATCGCAACACTGCTAAGAGTAACCACGTCTAACAGGTCATATTACTTGATATCTGCTTGTCCTTCTGTTACTAGCCATCAAGCCTGAAACTGAGCCTATACATTTTTGTGACTTACGTTGCAAAATTCTTTGGTTAAGCTCATCTTCACCATTGCCGACAAAAAAATAGCTGCGATATATCCAAAGCAAAGTCTTATCTAGACCCAAGGCGATTAACGTCACCGTTATTCTGCTGACACTTATCAAACTGGCCCCACAGAATTATGATGAAAGTCGTCATCGTATAATAAGCACTGGACACAGTGAACGGCCTCTTACCTGTTAATTTCTTCTGCATCTACATGACTACTCCGTAATTTACCCTTAAGTGTTGGCAGAAAGTTCACAGAACCAACATGAGACCACTACTCTAATGAATCAGGAATCACACTTGTTCTTACACCAGGTTGATGGGCGTGTCCGGATACGCCGTCATCCAGACGAACGACTGCTCGAAACAAGCACCGCGCCTGGGATGCAGCTCGATGGGGGCAGTAGTATGCTGTGGAAGACATTCAGCTGGGATTTCATAGGACCTATGGTAGTTATCGAAGACACCACTGCAGCTGTGGACTACGTGAAAGTTAACCTGTGATCCTCCATGCTTGATGTGTTTCCCGAGAGCAATGACATCTTCCAGCAGGATAACTGTCCTTGTCACCAGTACAGAATCTTGCAATGGTGCTTTGAGGAGTATGATAGTGAACTCATGTTGAGGTCTTGTCCACCAAATTTGCCTGATATGGAAGCAATGAAACACATCTGTGTCGCTATCGGGCGCCAATTCCGCTTCCACAAACTACCCATTCTTAACTTATCGGAATTGCATGACCTCTGTGGAGACATCTGGTGCGTCATACCTCCGACAACCCACCAAGGACTTACCTAAGGTACGTCACACTGAACTGTTGCTGTACTGCTTTTCAAAGGTGGATCAACATGGTATTACGTAAATGGTCATGATGTTGCGGCAAATTAGTGTGCTCCTACTCATCGTTAGTACCAAATATCTGCAATTCATGACTGGCTAGGTAACTGTGAATCATTAAACCGGTAGTCATAGTATAATACACTTTTACGCTTCCTGAAGTGCATATCTTTCAATTTATCTGCTTTAAGAACATGTTGTCAATGCCCGCGTCAGAGCCATATTTCGTAACGGGGTATTATTAAAATTTTTGCTGGATAGTATTTAATGATTAATATCTGTACCATCTCTGTGTATAAGATTGTAGCTAGCACCGGTACTGTCGGCTAATTACTGTATAGAACGGACAGTAACGGTCCTTTTACACTCCTACATGGTACGCGATAATTGTCAAAATGGTTCAAATGGCTCTGAGCACTATGGGACTTAACTTCTGAGGTCACCAGTTCCCTAGAACTTAGAACTACTTAAACCTAACTAGCCTAAGGACATCACACACATCCATGCCCGAGGCAGGATTCGAACCTGCGTCCGTAGCGGTCGCGCGGTTCCGAACTGTAGCGCCTAGAACCGCTCGGCCACTCCGGCCGGCCTATAATTGTCATTTTCACTCTAGACGCATTCCCACAGAAATGTATTTTCTTTAAAAACAGTAAGCGACTGGCGTGAATGGTATGGTTACTGTTCTATTAAAACATTAAACCGTGTTTTCTACAGCCGAACAGGGCTCATTAGGAATTAATAGCTGCGTGGGGTGACCATATGTTCGTTAGTATCTAATCGCAACATGACACAAGGCCTATTTGCCTTATTTATATTTCTAACAAGGGAACCTCCCCATCGCACCCCCCTCAGATTTAGTTATAAGTTGGCACAGTGGATAGGCCTTGAAAAACTGAACACAGATCAATTGAGGAAACAGGAATAAGTTGTGTGGAACTGTGAAAAAATAAGCAAAATATACAAACTGAGTAGTTCATGGTAACATAAGAACATCAAGGACAATAGGATCGTAGGCGCGCTATGGTCTCGTGGTAACGTGGGCAACTGCGGAGCGAAAGGTCCTTGGTTCAAATCTTCCATTGAGTGAAAATTTTTATTTTTTATTTTCAGTTTATGTGACAAACTCTTATGTTTTCATCACTTTTTTGGGAGTGATTATCACATCCACAAGAAAACCTAAATCGGGCAAGGTAGAGAAATCGCCAAGTGTACAAGTTAGGTGGGTCGACAACATATTCCTGTCATGTGGTGCACATGCCGTCACCAGTGTCGTATAGAATATATCAGATGTGTTTTCCTGTGGAGGAATAGGTTGACCTATGACCTTGCGATTAAATGTTTTCGGTTCCCATTGGAGAGGCACGTCCTTTCGTCTACTAATCGCACGGTTTTGCGATGCGGTCGCAAAACACAGACACTAAACTTATTACAGTGAACAGAGACGTCAATGAACGAACGGACAGATAATAACTATGCGAAAATAAATAAAGTAAAATTTTCACTTCAGGGAAGACTTGAACCAAGGGCCTCCCGTTCAGGAGCTACTCACGCTACCACGGGACCACGGCGCTCCTGAGCTCACATTGTGCATGATGTTGCCTATGTGACCCATGGACTACTCAGTTTGTATATTTTGCTTATTTTTTCACAGTTCCACACAACTTCTTCCTGTTTTCTCAATTGATCTGTGTTCAGTTTACAAGGCCTATCCACTGTGCCAACTTATAACTAAATCTGAGGGGGGTGCGATGGGGAGGTTCCCTTGTTAAGTTACACAGGCTGCAGTCACTGTCCGCAGTGCAACAGGTTGTAACTGAAAGTGTGAAGTACATATGTAGTAGGGCGACTTTTCGAATAACGTTCTAGAAGCTCGGAAAAACACTTCCGTATAATCTAATAACACTTCCATGAAATTAACCAGTTGAAAGTATGTTTTAAAATGATTACAGTTCCATTACGCAGTTAATTACGTTTGTAATCCAGGCGCTCTAACTGCGAAATACTGTTTATAAATACTGGGAGTATAACGGAACTTAACACGTGTATAAATGAGAGGCACAATTCAATCTGGTATTTTAAATATCACATTATTACTGATGCTTCTCAATAATACGGTTACATGTTCTCGATAGCTATTTATGATCGCGTGCACATAATGCAAGCATTTTTCAGTTATTATTGGGTACGCTAACGCATGTCCTGTGCGGCGGCTCTCGGCTCAGAGCAGCCGGTTCAAATCTTGGTAGTTTTTTCACCACCACTGTGTCGCCGGTAAAGGCAGGAGATGTATTGGAGTAAAGTCCTGGGTCAAATCCTAAATGTCTCCGCAGTGTGTCGTGAAGTCAGGACTTGTGACACTACTGACGTCAATCCATCTCTCGGATGAGAAATTTAACGTACTATTTGTGAGGAGTCGGCTGTGGCCTACACCATGTTTCACACTCTCCATTTTGTAGTAAAAAAAAGCGGAAACTAGACACTACACTAGAAAAACACACACACACAAAGTCGCGCACGCTCCTTTTGCACGCACCTACACCAACAAAACGCAGTTTACGCACATTGGAAGGTAAGTGACCACTGTGCTCAGAGAAGAAAACCGTTTCTGATTATACAGCTGAACTAACCCTTAGTATCTGCCAACCACATTAGAGTTTCAACTCTCTGTGGCACCAGAGTGTGTTAGTATTGTTCGTGCGTTTTATTTTTGCCACAAGTCATATGGTACACAGGGTGTTAGGGATATAAGTCCAGATACGTCTACTGGTGACTAAGGACGGTGTACTGAAGAACATTACTTCAGCGTTTACGTCATTTGCACATTAACAATTGTAGCCTTTCCAAGTCGTATGTTTTTAAGTACATTATTTTTCCCTAGTCAGGTGTTGAAGTGTGGACACGTGGATGAAAACAATTATTTTAAGCTGACACTTAGTGGTATAGTACGACGGTGCAGAAAACATCAGGTCTTAGGGTTTGTGGGAAGACTGTTCGACACACAGATAAAACAATCAACATTTAACATTAACTGCCTACACGTGTGCTATCATTTATCAAATATGGTTTATTACGCACTATGCCCTAACAGAACAAATAGTCCTATTACGGGAAAAGCCACGTATAACACTATACACCACACCGTTTGTGTACTCCTACTATTTTTGTAATCAATTATGGTATTTAGATGCAGTATAAAAAAAATAATGTTACCCTCTGTGAGGGTTTTTGCAGAATTAACCGTGAAATGCCTAAAGGGTTTTGCTTAGCGGACATGAAATTGAAGTTACGTAAACACACTCAACGTAGCTGATCCAATTTATAAACTGTTTTAACTAATCACACTTGCTCAAATGAAATAGAATACGGTCGTCAGCCTAATTAGGCATAGAGATGTGTAACATTTGTTTTAAAGAAAAAGTAAACAGTTTTAGTGGAAAAACACAGCCTATACTTCTTTCCTACGAAAGTGCAATGAACCCAATCACAGGCAAAAAAAGTGGTAAAGGAGATACTAACAGTTATTGTAAAAAATGCCTGTCCTCATAAACACGAAAGACACTGTTACAGTCACCAATTGCAAATACTTTGTCAGACCTGAGTAACTTCATCAGCACAATAAACGCAAGCCAATACTAAACTGGAAATTGGGCAAGGGTCTAGTCTTATTTTGTCAGACATTTTCTACACAGCACAAATTCCATTTCATTTCACTTGCATAAATATTCACACTTTTCGTTAAAAACAAAGAAGCAAATGCATTCATGGATAATGTTGTCCACAGTAATTTTGCCTTCAGTGAGAATAAAACGGTCAAGTGGGTGCTCATAAACTGATATTACACGTTTCAGCACGCAATGTGCATAAAACTCAACATAAATTTCAAAAACAGTGAGAATATTTCCTTTAATTTACGTCTATGGTCACAATCTTTTCTGTTTAACAGATTACCGGTTTCGGTCTTTAATGACCATTATCAGATCTGTCTCATAAAATCAAAGTCCTAATGCACTGCAGCCATAGTGGCACAGTCAACTGTTAAATGCGGAATCAGCACCAGCATCGTCAAACACATATAAATCACATCACGTGCACGAGTCATGTTGTCAGTGAAACTACTATTTAAAACTCTCAGTAGTTTTACTGACAACATGACTCGTGCACGTGATGTGATTTATATGTGTTTGACGATGCTGGTGCTGATTCCGCATTTAACAGTTGACTGTGCCACTATGGTTCAAATGGTTCAAATGGCTCTGAGCACTATGGGACTCAACTGCTGAGGTCATTAGTCCCCTAGAACTTAGAACTAGTTAAACCTAACTAACCTAAGGACATCACAAACATCCATGCCCGATGCAGGATTCGAACCTGCGACCGTAGCGGTCTTGCGGTTCCAGACTGCAGCGCCTTTAACCGCACGGCCACTTCGGCCGGCTTTGTATCCAAAATCAGTCATTAATACACTACTGGCCATTAAAATTGCTACACTGAGAAGAAATGCGGGTGATAAACGGGTATTCATTGGACAAATATATTATACTAGAACTGACATGTGATTACATTTTCACCCAATTTGGGTGCACAGATCCTGAGAAATCAGTACCCAGAACAACCACCTGTTGCCGTAATAACGGCCTTGATAGGCCTGGGCATTGATTCAAGCAGAGCTTGGATGGCGTGTACAGGTACAGCTGCCCATGCAGCTTCAACACGATACCACAGTTCATCAAGAGTAGTGACTGGCGTATTGTGACGAGCCAGTTGCTCGGCCACCATTGCCCAGACGTTTTCAGTTGGTGAAAGACCTGGAGAATGTGCTGACCAGGGGAGCAGTCGAACATTTTCTGTATCCAGAAAGGCCCGTACGGGACCTGCAACGTGCGGTCGTGCATTATCCTGCTGAAATGTAGGGTTTCGTAGGGATCGAATGAAGGGTAGAGCCGCGGGTCGTAACACATCTGAAATGGAACGGCCACTGTTCAAAGTGCCGTCGATGAGAACAAGAGGTGACCGAGACGTGTAACCAATGGCACCCCATACCATCACGCCGGGTGATACGCCAGTATGGCGATGACGAATACACCCTTCCGATGTGCGTTCACCGAGATGTCGCCAAACATCATGATGCTGTAAACAGAACCTGGATTCATCAGAAAAAATGACGTTTTGCCATTCGTGCACCCAGGTTCGTCGTTGAGTACACCATCGCAGGCGCTCCTGTCTGTGATGCAGCGTCAAGCGTAGCCGCAGCCATGGTCTCCGAGCTAATAGTCCATGCTGCTGAAAACGTCGTCGAACTGTTCGTGCAGATGGTTGTTGTCTTGCAAACGTCCCCATCTGTTGACTCAGGGATCGAGACGTGGCTGCAAGATCCGTTAAAGCCGTGCGGATAAGATGCCTGCCATCTCGACTGCTAGTGATACGAGGCAGTTGGGATCCACACAGAGTTCCGTGTTGCCCCCCTGAACCCACCGATTCCATATTCTGCTAACAGTCATTGGATCTCGATCAACGCGAGCAGCAATGTCGCGATACGATAAACTGCAATCGCGATAGCCTACAATCCGACCTTTATCAAAGTCGGAAACGTGATGGTACGCATTTCTCCTCCTTACGCGAGGCATCACAACAACGTTTCACCAGGCAACGTCGGTCACCTGCTGTTTGTGTATGAGAATTCGGTTGGAAACTTTCCTCATCTCAGCACGTTGTAGGTGTCGCCAGCGGCGCCAACCTTGTGTGAACGCTCTGAAAAGCTAATCATTTACATATCACATCATCTCTTCCTGTCGGTTAAATTTCGCGTCTGTAGCACGCTATCTTCGTGGTGTAGCAATTTTAATGGCCAGCAGTGTTTATCAATCATTGCAGCAAACTTTCTTCAACTGCGTATTCCGTTTGTGGTTCGTCGTTAGAATGCCAAATATGTCCATAAAGTTTGCTTGAGGGAAGAACAGATACCATCTTAGTATATATATAGTTAAGGCTCACCGGCCACTTGACCATCTTCTTCTTCTGTGCGAATGCACAAACAGTGTCCGAACTCTTACGGTAATCGGCAACGCGCCGCGAGTAATGAGTATAATGGGCGGAGGCACTACGAATGTTGTGCGGGACAATACTTTGAGAATGTGGGTTTCGCGGGAGGCGTGCTAGAGGTAAGTCCCTGCACTCGCGCTATCCTCTGTGTCCTCGGTGGCTCAGATAGATGGAGCGTCTGCCATGTAAGCAGGAGATCCCGGGTTCGTGTCCCGGTCGGGACACACATTTTCATCTGTCCCCGTTGACGTATGGCAACGCCTGTAAGCAGCTAAGGGTGTTCATTTCATTGTAATTTCATTCTAAGGAGCTGCATGGTCACCGATGGTATCTGTTCTGTTCCGTCCGAAAGAACAGATACCATCTTAGTATATATAAAGCTAAAGGACTTCAGCAACTTCCACATGATATGTCACTGCCAAATAACGTAGCTCGTTGAAACTAAGACCATGCGTAGAAAGAACTGCTACGGTATAGCACAGAAGGTAACTGAAAGACATACACAATAAGTCGAACAGAGATGACACTTTTACTCAAAGACAATAACTACACTGAAGTTACTGTGATTTATGATGGTCTTTGGACATTCAAAAAGGCGGGACACAGTTCTTACTAGTTTGTGTGAGGACCACGAACGGCAGTGCATGCTCTGCATCGTGCCCACATGCTGCACACAAGGCTGGTAACCGGTTCTTGAGGTAGGCCGTTCCATTCCTCCACCAGCATCTTTGAAGCTGCTGTGTCATAGTTGGCGCATGTAAGCGAGCTGCAGTACTTCTTCCCCATGCATTCCACACGTGGTCGATGCGATTTACGAGGGTGAGTCAAATGAAAACTTTAAATATTTTGTAATTATTATTTATTGTGCAGAAGTGGTACAAAGCTGTATCACTTTTCAACATAATCTCCCCCACGCTCAATGCAAGTCCTCCAGCGCTTACAAAGTGCATAAATTCTTCATCATCATTTAAGACTGATTATGCCTTTCAGCGTTCAGTCTGGAGCATTTTTTTTTTTTTTTTTTTTTTTTTGTCATCAGTCAACTGACTGGTTTGATGCGGCCCGCCACGAATTCCTTTCCTGTGCTAACCTCTTCATCTCAGAGTAGCACTTGCAACCTACGTCCTCAATTATTTGCTTGACGTATTCCAATCTCTGTCTTCCTCTACAGTTTTTGCCCTCTACAGCTCCCTCTAGTACCATGGAAGTCATTCCCTCATGTCTTAGCAGATGTCCTATCATCCTGTCCCTTCTCCTTATCAGTGTTTTCCACATATTCCTTTCCTCTCCGATTCTGCGTAGAACCTCCTCATTCCTTACCTTATCAGTCTACCTAATTTTCAACATTCGTCTATAGCACCACATCTCAAATGCTTCGATTCTCTTCTGTTCCGGTTTTCCCACAGTCCATGTTTCACTACCATACAATGCTGTACTCCAGACGTACATCCTCAGAAATTTCTTCCTCAAATTAAGGCAGGTATTTGATATTAGTAGACTTCTCTTGGCTAGAAATGCCTTTTTCGCCATAGCGAGTCTGCTTTTGGTGTCCTCCTTGCTCCGTCCGTCATTGGTTATTTTACTGCCTAGGTAGCAGAATTCCTTAACTTCATTGACTTCGTGACCATCAATCCTGATGTTAAGATTCTCGCTGTTCTCATTTCTACTACTTCTCATTACCTTCGTCTTTCTCCGATTTACTCCCAAACCATACTGTGTACTCATTAGACTGTTCATTCCGTTCAGCAGATCATTTAATTCTTCTTCACTTTCACTCAGGATAGCAATGTCATCAGCGAATCGTATCATTGATATCCTTTCACCTTGTATTTTAATTCCACTCCTGAACCTTTCTTTTATTTCCATCATTGCTTCCTCGATGTACTGATTGAAGAGTAGGGGTGAAACGCTACAGCCTTGTCTTACACCCTTCTTAATACGATCACTTCGTTCTTGATCGTCCACTCTTATTATTCCCTCTTCGTTGTTGTACATATTGTATATGACCCGTCTCTCCCTATAGCTTACCCCTACATTTTTCAGAATCTCGAACAGCTTGCACCATTTTATATTGTCGAACGCTTTTTCCAGGTCGACAGATCCTATGAAAGTGTCTTGATTTTTCTTTAGCCTTGCTTCCATTATTAGCCGTAACGTCAGAATTGCCTCTCTCGTCCCTTTACTTTTCCTAAAGCCAAACTGATCGTCACCTAGCGCATTCTCAATTTTCTTTTCCATTCTTCTATATATTATTCTTGTAAGCAGCTTCGATGCATGAGCTGTTAAGCTGATTGTGCGATAATTCTCGCACTTGTCAGCTCTTGCCGTCTTCGGTATTGTGTGGATGATGCTATTCTGAAAGTCAGATGGTATATCGCCAGACTCATATATTCTACACACCAACGTGAATAGTCGTTTTGTTGCCACTTCCCCCAATGATTTTAGAAATTCTGATGGAATGTTATCTACCCCTTCTGCCTTATTTGACCGTAAGTCCTCCAAAGCTCTTTTAAATTCCGATTCTAATACTGGATCCCCTATCTCTTCTAAATCGACTCCTGTTTCTTCTTCTATCACATCAGACAAATCTTCACCCTCATAGAGGCTTTCAATGTATTCTTTCCAGCTATCTGCTCTCTCCTCTGCATTTAACAGTGGAATTCCCGTTGCACTCTTAATGTTACCACCGTTGCTTTTAATGTCACCAAAGGTTGTTTTGACTTTCCTGTGTGCTGAGTCTGTCCTTCCGACAATCATATCTTTTTCGATGTCTTCACATTTTTCCTGCAGCCATTTCGTCTTAGCTTCCCTGCACTTCCTATTTATTTCATTCCTCAGCGACTTGTATTTCTGTATTCCTGATTTTCCCGGAACATGTTTGTACTTCCTCCTTTCATCAATCAACTGAAGTATTTCTTCTGTTACCCATGGCTTCTTCGCAGCTACCTTCTTTGTACCTATGTTTTCCTTCCCAACTTCTGCGATAGCCCTTTTTAGAGATGTCCATTCCTCTTCAACTGTACTGCCTACTGCGCTATTCCTTATTGCTGTATCTATAGCGTTAGAGAACTTCAAACGTATCTCGTCATTCCTTAGTACTTCCGTATCCCACTTCTTTGCGTATTGATTCTTCCTGACTAATGTCTTGAACTTCAGCCTACTATATTGTGATCTTAGTCTATATGTGCTCTTGGGTACGCCTTACAATCCAGTATCTGATTTCGGAATCTCTGTCTGACCATGGTATAATCTAATCGAAATCTTCCCGTATCTCCCGGCCTTTTCCAAGTACACCTCCTCCTCTTGTGATTCTTGAACAGGGTATTCGCTATTACTAGCTGAAACTTGTTACAGAACTCAATTAGTCTTTCTCCTCTTTCATTCCTTGTCCCAAGCCCATATTCTCCTGTAACCTTTTCTTCTACTCCTTCCCCTACAACTGCATTCCAGTCGCCCATGACTATTAGATTTTCGTCCCCCCTTACATACTGCACTACCCTTTCAATATCCTCATACACTTTCTCTATCTGTTCATCTTCAGCTTGCGACGTCGGCATGTATACCTGAACTATCGTTGTCGGTGTTGGTCTGCTGTCGATTCTGATTAGAACAACCCAGTCACTGAACTGTTCACAGTAACACACCCTCTGCCCTACCTTCCTATTCATAATGAATCCTACACCTGTTACACCATTTTCTGCTGCTGTTGACATTACCCGATACTCATCTGACCAGAAATCCTTGTCTACCTTCCACTTCACTTCACTGACCCCTACTATATCTAGATTGAGCCTTTGCATTTCCCTTTTCAGATTTCTAGTTTCCCTACCACGTTCAAGTTCTGGCATTCCACGCCCCGACTCGTAGAACGTTATCCTTTCGTTGATTATTCAATCTTTTTCTCATGGTAACCTCCCCCTTGGCAGTCCCCTCCCGGAGATCCGAATGGGGGACTATTCCGGAATCTTTTGCCAATGGAGAGATCATCATGACACTTCTTCAAATACAGGCCACATGTCCTGTGGATACACGTTACGTGTCTTTAATGCAGTGGTTTCCATTGCCTTCTGCATCCTCATGTCGTTGATCATTGCTGATTCTTCCGCCTTTAGGGGCAATTTCCCACCCCTAGGACAAGAGAGTGCCCTGAACCTCTATCCGCTCCTCCGCCCTCTTTGACAAGGCCGTTGGCAGAATGAGGCTGACTTCTTATGCCGGAAGTCTTCGGCCGCCAATGCTGATCATTTATCAAAATTTAGGCAGTGGCGGGGATCGAACCCGGGACCGAAGACGCTACCCCTAGTCCCCCTTATAAAATTCCTTCATGATCCCCTATTCAGTGCTAACATTGGTGCCTCTTCTGATGTTAAGCCTATTACTTCAAAATCGTACTTAACCGAATCCAGGTACTTTCTCCTTGGTCTACCCTGACTCCTCCTATCCTCTAGTGCTGAGCCCATGAGTCTCTTGGGTAACCTTGCTTCTCCCATGCGTGTAACATGACCCCACCATCTAAGCCTGTTCGCCATGACTGCTACATCTATAGAGTTCATTCCCAGTTTTTCTTTGATTTCCTCATTGTGCACACCCTCCTGGCATTGTTCCCATCTACTAGTACTTGCAATCATCCTAGCTACTTTCATATCCATAACCTCAACCTTATTGATAAGGTAACCTGAATCCACCCAGCTTTTGCTCCCATACAACAAAGTTGGTCGAAAGATTGAACGGTGCACAGATAACTTAGTCTTGGTACTGACTTCCTTCTTGCAGAAGAGAGTAGATCGTAGCTGAGCGCTCACTGCATTAGCTTCACTACACCTCGCTTCCAGTTCTTTCACTGTGTTGCCATCCAGTGAGAATATGCATCCTAAGTACTTGAAACCGTCCACCTGTTCTAACTTTGTTACTCCTATTTGGCACTCAATCCATTTATATCTCTTTCCCACTGACATTACTTTTGTTTTGGAGATGCTAATCTTCATACCATAGTCCTTACATTTCTGATCTAGCTCTGAAATATTACTTCGCAAACTTTCAATAGAATCTGCCATCACAACTAAGTCATCCGCATATGCGTGACTGCTTTCCTTTTTTCCTTTAGAAAAAAATTCTTTTGGTAGTCCGCGCAACCACTCATGCACCGCGCAGCGTACCTCTTCTTCCCATTGCGTCTTTGAGTGGTCCAAACATACGGAAATCACTTCGTGATGAGGAATGGTGCCTTTCCTTGCTCGCTCTCTTCGTTTCCGGTTGGTGGAAGTGAAGCCAGGTTTCGTTCCCAGTAACGATTCTTGCTAGGAAGCCATCACCTTCTCGTTAAAGCACCGAAGAAGTTCTTCACAAGCATCAACACGTCGTTCTCTCATTTCAGGAGTCAGCTGCAGTGGCACCCATCTTGCAGGCAATTTGTGAAACTGGAGCATATCATGCACAATGTGGTGTGCTGACCCATGACTAATCTGTAAACATGCTCCAATGTGATTCGGTGTCACTCGGCGATTTCCCTTCACTATTGCTTCAACTGCTGCAATGTTCTGTGGGGTCACAACTCGTTGTGCCTGACCTGGACGAGGAGCATCTTCCACTGAAGTCACACCATTTGCGAACTTCCTACTCCATTCGTAGACTTGCTGCTGTGACAAACATGCATCACCATACTGAACCTTCATTCGTCGGTGAATTTCAATAGGTTTCACACCTTCACTACGCAAAAACTGAATAACAGAACGCTGTTCTTCCCTGGTGCAAGTCGTAAGTGGGGCGGCCATCTTTATACTGATACTGCGACGGTGTGTGTGCATCTGCACTATGCTGCCACCTACAGGCCGTTCTGCACGCTGTTTGTAGCACGCTCACCAACTTACAGGATAACGGCGCGAAATTTCGATTTGTTAATACAAATTTAAGGTTTTCATTTGACTCACCCTCGTAAGTAGACGGAACTGGCAGGCCAGTCCATTTGGCGAATATTCTCTCGTTCCAAGACCTCCTGTACCTCTGTAGTTCGATGCGGTCGTGCATTTTCATTCATAAAAATGAAGTCAGAGTCACACATGTGGAAGGAGTACATCATCACAATAATCATCACAATAACGTTGACCAGTGACCGTACCGTGTTCAAAGATTTTGAGGTCAGCACGTACGTGCATGTTTATGCCTCCCAAACCATAACATCTAGACCTCCAAAAGGAAAATGTTCAACGATATTTCCGGATGCATTGCGTGTTCCCACTTCTCGCCATACTAGGATACGTCCAGCATTATCGACCACGATCATTCTGGAGGTCCACGTGTTGGATGTGGGGAGGCGTAATGTTGTAACGACGTACTGACCTCCAGATCAGTGAACATGGCACACTCACCAGTCAACGTTATTCTCACACCGTAGTGCTTCCCCATGCGCACCTTTTCAGGGATGTTTTTATGGATTTCCAAAATTATCGTGGTCGATACTGCTGGACGCATCCTACTATGGCGAGAGGTGGTAACACGTAATGCATCCGGAAATATTGTTGAACATTTTCCATTTGGTGGTCTAGGTGTTACGGTTTGGGAGGCATGAACATGCAAGTACGTACTGACCTCAAAATCTATGAACACGGTACGCTCACCGGTCGACGCTATTGTGATGATGTACTCCTTCCCCATGTGCGATTATGACTTCATTTTTATGAATGGAAACGCGTGACCGCTTCGAACTACGTAAGTGGAGTTCCTGCAATGGAGGATATTCGGCGCATGAACTGGCCTGCCCGTCCCTGGACTTGAACCCCATCTATCAAGTGTGAGATCTGTTGGGGAGACGTATTGCAGCACATCTGCACGCACTAACAACCATCCAGCTGTTGCCAACAACACTGGTGGGGGAATGGAAAGCCCTACATCAACAACTCCTCACCGGCCTTGTGTACTGCCGTCCCTGGCGGTCACATACACTGTTAGGAACTGTTGCCGCCTTTTGTGATGTCCAGGTGACAATCATATATCGCGGTAACTTCGTTGTAATTATTATCTTTGAATAAAAGTGTCATTTCTGTTCGCCTCATTGCGTACTTATTTCAGCTAGCTTCTGTACTTTACTGCAGTAGTTCTTTCTATGTATAGTCCAAGTTTGGTTCAAATGGCTCTGAGCACTATGGGACTCAACTGCTGTGGTCATAAGTCCCCTAGAACTTAGAACTACTTAAACCTAACTAACCTAAGGACATCACACACATCCATGCCCGAGGCAGGATTCGAACCTGCGACCGTAGTGGTCGTGCGGTTCCAGACTGAAGCGCCTAGAGCCGCTCGGCCACTCCCGTCGGCAGTCCAAGTTTCAGCGAACTATATTGCCTTACAGCAGTGTTAGTCAACCTGCTTCCTAACGACTATTAGTGGACGTTCCAGCTTTAATGGTGGATGGAAGGTGGTTGGGAGTTAAAGATATTTTCATTAGGTTTTCATAAAATTTAGACAAAGTAATTGGTAAGTCATTTTTATTACATGTTTTAATATGCTGCATATCTGCTTTATAAGTTTTATAAAGGAAAGGTACTTCCTTGTTTTCTAAATCAGCATTACTGTGGAGCTGCCGGGTGGTTAGAAAATTTTACTACTAGCAGAGAGACAAAGCCGACGGTACGTAAAGAATTGACTACCCCTACTTTACAGTGACACATCATACGTACCTTACTTTCGTCCTTAAGTTCGCGCTCCACTGTATACGCTCATCTTGCAGAATTCAGTGCAATTAGTTGGCAGTCTCAGTGCTAACGGAAATACTGATGATGAGAGTACACTACACCTTTATTTCACATTAATTATGAAGTAGTCTAATTTGTGGAAAGTTTGTTGCTTTTATAGTTCTTAAAACAACTGCGTAACAAAGATTTTTCCACTTTTTTTTTTTTTTTTTTTACAAGTGCTTTCCAGATGATGTTTTACCTGTATTGCAGTTTCTTGTAAGTTATGATGGAGCGACGTGTTAATAACACGACAGTAATAATTTTTTATCATCATTCTTCTAAGTGGTTTGATGCAGCCAGCCATAAATTCCTCACCTGTCAACCACATCATCTCAGAGTAGCACTTGCACCCCACGTCTTCTATTATTTGCTGGATCTACTCAAATCTCTGTCTTCCCCTACAGTTTATAACCTTCTACAGCTCCCTCTGGTACCATGGAAGTTACTCCTTGAAATCTTAACATGTATTCTACTTGGCTGTCTCTTCTTCTTGTAAGTGTTTTCGAGATGTTCCTCTCCTCACCAATTCGGCTGAGAACCTGCTCATTGCTTTTCTTATCAGTCTACCTGATGTTCAACATTCCTGTACACCGTCACATCTCGAACGCTTCTCTTCATTTTGTGTTTTCCATAGTTCATGATTCGCCTCCATACAACGCTGCGCTCCAAACGTACATTCCCAGAAATTTCTTCCTCAAATTAAGTCCTGTATTTCATACAGCAGACTTCTCTTGGTCACAAATGCCCTCTTTGCTTGTGCTAGTCTGCTTTTCATGTCCTCCTTTCTTCGTTCATCGCATGTAACTTTCCTTCCAAGGTACCGGGGTTCCTTCACTTTGTGGGCCCATTTTTTGTGTTATGTTTTTTACTAATGTAAACGTAGGCTTCCGCGGCCGTTGTCACAGTAAATAAAATTCTTCTGGGTTTGAGGCTGCATTGTCAACTATAAAATTCCGACGTTTCGGCGACTGTTGCCAAGGCGCCTTCCTCAGTTGCAATTAGCAATACACCCTGAGGAAGGCGCCTTGACAACAGTCGCCAAAACGCCGGAATTTTATAATTGACAATGCGGCCTCAAACCCAGAAGAATTTTATTGAGTGTTCATTACTAATCTTATTTCTGGTACTTCTCATGAATTTCGTCTTTCTTAGGTTTATTCTTTAGTGTGTACTCTTAATCTGATTATTCCATTCAATAGATCTTGCACCACTTCCTTAATTTTGCTGAGCATTGCAGTGTCATCAGCAAATCTTATCATTGGTATCCTATGACCATGTATTTTAACCCTACTATTGAACCTTCCTTTTATTTACGTCATTGCTTTTTCGATGTATAGATTGAACAGTAGGGGCGAAAGATTCCATCCCCACCTTGCACCCTTTTGTATCAGAGTATTTCGTTCTTGGCCTTCCATTTTTATTTTTTCTTCTTGGTTCTTGTACTGCTCTATACTAGCGGAACTGGATATACGTCCTAATCTCCTTCGCCGGCCGTTGTGGCCGTGCGGTTCTAGGCGCTTCAGTCTGGAACCGCGGGACCGCTACGGTCGCAGGTTCGAATCCTGTCTCGGGCATGGATGTGTGTGATGTCCTTAGGTTAGTTAGGTTTAAGTAGTTCTAAATTCTAGGGGACTGATGACCTCAGAAGTTAAGTCCCATAGTGCTCAGAGCCATTTGAACCTAATCTCCTTCTGTCCTCTCTCTCTGTCCATAACTTCCTCCCCCCGTCTTTCCATTTCCTCCTCCCCTTCACTCTGGCAGTCTCCTCCTTCCCCTCTCTATGTCCATTTCCTCTCCTTCCCCCCCCCCCCTCCCACTGTCCAACTCTTCTTCCACATTCTCTCTGACCTCAAGCCTTGTTTACAGTTATCTGCAAATGCAACCTCGACCTGGAATTGAATTCGCTTAAAATGAATGGGAACATGGTTGATATCGTTGTTATGCCGTATATGAGAAAGGCCTCTACAGCTGCTAGATCTGTGGGAATAGTGCTGCAATGACAGTATTTTGCGTAGTTTTAATCTGCGAACGTTTAGGATTACAAAGCTTCGGACTATTCATATTCCGTAATAGTATTATAAACATTAACCAATAAACCAATGAAACTACTTTTATATTTAGCATTAAAACCAGTTGTGAAGGAAAAAACAAAACGGCACATTATTGTGTATACAATGATTATTTAAAATTCTATATAAGGAGAATGAATATGTTTGAGAGAAACTATTTGTTTAATAGTTTAAATGTCCTACTATCGCAATTAAAACTGACTGCGATAATGTTAATGAAACTGTACGCCGGTCGTGGTGGCCAAGCGGTTCTAGGCGCTACAGTCTGGAACCGCGAGACCGCTACGGTCGCAGGTTCGAATCCTGCCTCGGGCATGGATGTGTGTGATGTCCTTAGGTTAGTTAGGTTTAAGTAGTTCTAAATTCTAGGGGACTGATGTCCTCAGAAGTTAAGTCCCATAGTGCTCAGAGCCATTTGAACCATTTGAAACTGTACGTTTTCACAGCACAGTATTTTCTTTTTCCCAGTTAGGTTTAACACAGAAACTGAAAATTGTCGTTAAAAACATATGTAGCTTATTTTAGTATGAATATTTACTGGAGCATCGTATACGAATTCGTAGTAAATCAGTCAAGCACTTTTTTAGACTTTTGCTAACAACGTTTCCATCTTTTATATTACACACGTTTATGTATTATATATATGAAAAATGTATATAAGAAATGTCTGTCAAAATGTCTATTAGAGGATTGTGTAAATATCTGAAGAAAATCAGTCAAGAACCATTCCAAACTCTTGTTAACAAAGTTAAACAACGATCTGTCTCTTTAGATGGTGGTAAAGATTATGCGTCTTTTCTCATAGCTTACACATATTCGCTTGCGAATTTCGAACGTCCTACACCCGTTTATATTGTCGAATGGTTTTTCTAGGTCGATTCCCTACGTCAGAACTGCCTCTCTGGTGTCTTTCCTTAAGCCGAACTGATCTACCACACTGGGCTCGCATTCGGGAGGACGACGGTTCAATCCCGTCTTCAGCCATCCTGATTTAGGTTTTCCGTGATTTCCCTAAATCGTTTCAGGCAAATGCCAGGATGGTTCCTTTGAAATGGCACGGCCGATTTCCTTCCCAATCCTTCCCTAACCCGAGTTTGCGCTCCGTCTCTAATGACCTCGTTGTCGACGGGACGTTAAACACTAACCACCACCACCGAACTGATCGTCATTTACCAAAGTCTCAATTTTCTTTTCCTCACTTTTCTACATTATTCTTGTCAGCGACTAGAATGCATGAAGTACACTACTGGCCATTAAAATTTCTACACGACGAAAATGACGTGCTACAGACACGAAATTTAACCAACAGGAAGAAGATGCTGTGATATGCAAATGATTAGCTTTTCAGAGCATGCACACAAGGTTGGCGCCTACAACGTGCTGACATGAGGAAAGTTTCCAACCGATTTCTCATACACAAACAGCAGTTGACCGGCGTTGCCTGTTGAAACGTTGTTGTGATGCCTCGCGTAAGGAGGAGAAATGCGTACCATCACGTTTCCGACTTTGATAAAGGTCGGATTGTAGCCTATCGCGATTGCAGTTTATCGTATCGCGACATTGCTGCTCGCGTTGATCGAGATCCAATGACTGTTAGCAGAATATGGAATCGGTGGGTTCAGGGGGGCAACAAGGAACTCCGTGCTGGATCCCAACTGCCTCGTATCACTAGCAGTCGAGATGACACTCATCTTATCGGCATGGCTGCAACGGATGGGTGTGCAGCCACATCTCGATCCCTGAGTCAACAGATGGGGACGTTTGCGAGACAACAACCATCTGCACGAACAGTTCGACGACGTTTGCAGCAGTATGGACTATCAACTCGGAGACCATGGCTGCAGTTACCCCTGACGCTGCATCACAGACAGGAACGCCTTCGATGGTGTACTCAACGACGAACCTGGGTGCACGAATGGCAAAACGTCATTTTTTTGGATGAATCCAGGTTCTGTTTACAGCATCATGATGGTCGCGTCCGTGTTTGGCGACATTGCGGTGAACGCACATTGGAAGCGGGCATTCACCATCGCCATACTGGCGTATCACCCGGCGTGATGGTATGGGGTGCCATTGGTTACACGTCTCGGTCACCTCTTGTTCTCACTGACGGCACTCTGAACAGTGGGCGTTACATTTCAGATGTGTTACGACCCGTGGCTCTACCCCTCCTTCGATCCCTGCGAAACCCTACATTTCAGCAGGATAATGCACGACTGCATGTTGCAGGTCCTGTACGGGCCTTTCTGGATACAGAAAATGTTCGACTGCTGCCCTGGCCAGCACATTCTCCTGATCTCTCACCAATTGAAAACGTCTGGTCAATGGTGGCCGAGCAACTGGCTCGTTACAATGTGCTAGTCACTACTCTTGATGAACTGTGGTATCGTGTTGAAGCTGCATGGGCAGCTGTACCTGTACACGCCATCCAAGCTCTGTTTGACTCAATGCCCAGGCGTATCAAGGCCGTTATTACGGCCAGAGGTGGTTGTTCTGGGTACTGATTTCACAGGATCTTTGCACCCAAATTGCGTGAAAATGTAATTACATGTCAGTTCTAGTGTAATATATTTGTCTAATGAATACCCGTTTATCATCTGCATTTCTTCTTGGTGTAGCAATTTTAATGGCCAGTAGTGTATTAAGCTGATTGTGTGCTACTTCTCGAACTTACCTGGCCTTGCTGTCTTTGGGATTGTGTGGACGATATTTTCCCGAAAGTCTGATGGTATAGCTCCAGGGCCATAGATTCTAAAAACCTAGTGGAATAGTCCTTTGTTTGACATTCACCCCAAAGGTTTAAAAAAATTTTTTTTATTATTTTGAGCTTTTCCTCATTACAGAGGCTTATCTCCAACATAATAATTTACTTGGAAATTACAATACAAACAATAAACGTTCTTAAACTATATTCTCAAAATATCCCTCCAGGTGTTTCGATCTTGTGTGTCGTGTTCCTCTGCGCCCATTCTACTCATTGTGTGCTGTACATTCTGGAGCCAGGTGATCATAGGCCGTCCTCTTCTTCTTCTCCCCTCCGGTTCCCACTCCAGTATCAATTTTGGTATTCTGGTTTCCTCCATTCGTCGTACATGCCCGTACCACTGTAATTTCTTCCTATCCATTCTACATCTACATCTACATCTACATTGATACTCCGCAAGCCACCCAACGGTGTGTGGCGGAGGGCACTTTACGTGCCACTGTCATTACCTCCCTTTCCTGTTCCAGTCGCGTATGGTTCGCGGGAAGAACGACTGTCTGAAAGCCTCCGTGCGCGCTCTAATCTCTCTAATTTTACATTCGTGATCTCCTCGGGAGGTATAAGTAGGGGGAAGCAATATATTCGATTACGTCATATATTCTTTCTTTTATTTCCATTCTCCTTATTACTTCGGTGTTCCTTATCTTTTCTTTCCTGGAGATTCTTGCCGATCTTCTCCAAAAGTCCATCTCTTGAGCTTGTAATTTTTTAATGTGCTTCATGTTAATTGTCCAGGTCTCCGTTCCATACAGAACCACACTCTCTAATATGGATTTGTATATTAATTTTTTAGTTCTGCTCATTACATTCCTGCTCCATAAGACTGAGTTAAGCATCCCAATGACCCTCCGTCCGCTACTAATTCTTTTATTGATTTCTGACTCTGATTTTCCCTCGATTTCTAAAATGGGTCCCAAATAACGGAAAGTGTTTATCTTTTTGATTTTCTTTCCTTCAATGTATAGCTCATCTGAATCATCAGTCAAGTATTCTGTTTTTTGGTAATTAATCTTCAAACCCCAAGTTTTGTATGCTACTGCTAGTTGATTGCACATATAGTTAGCATCCTCCCCATCTTGTGCTACGACTACTTGATCATGATGTAGGTAAATTCCATCTCTTATTTCTAATCCCATACTATTACATTTACGAGACCATGTTCTAAGGCTAATATCTATATAGATTTTAAATAATGATGGTGACATCGGACAGCCCTGTAAAAGGCCTTTGCTTGTTCTAAATTTCTGTGAAAGACACTCACCCCAATGGTTTTAAAAATTCCGTTGGAATATTATCTGTCCCTTCTGCTTCATTTGATTTCAAGTCATCCAGAACTCTTAAATTCTGACTAATACTGGAGGTAGTAACGCAGGTGCCGGTTTGTCGACAGGAGGAGGTGGACATCGACCTGACGGACCCGGAGCTGCACAAGGCGGCCTCCAAGATCCAGGCGTCGTTCCGCGGCCACAAGGCCCGCAAGGAGGGGGACCCCAAGGAGGGCGGCGACGACGGCAAGGCCGGCGACTCCGGCGGCGCCTCGCAGTGAGCGCGCCGCCCCCGCGCCGCCCGCCGCCCCCGCAGCTGCCGCCCCCGCCCTCACCACCGCCGCCGCGCCGGCTGGTGACCGCTTGTTACCTGTTCGCGGTCGCCGCCCGGCGCCGCCGCACCGCCTCCGCTACCTCCAGACTCCCCCACAGGTCCGCACCGAGCGCCCGGAAGCTGGCGAACGAGATGCTGCCAACTCACGTCGAGTCACTCTCAGTCACGAATCTCGAGCCTAAAGCGGGAGCATCGCAGAACCAATCTACACACGCATTCACAGCCGTCAGTAACACTGTCATATGAAGAACGCATACAGAAGCTGGGTCTTTCATAACGACCCACTCAATATGTTATCAACATTGTTTCAATTCCAACTACAGTCTCAATATAGGATCAAATATGCAATACAGGACAATATTTTTTGTGAAAGCTCTCGTTCGTCATTAAAGATGTTAGAATACTGCCCAAGTTTGGTAGTGAATGGAAAACAGCAGTGACTAATATCTCTGAATGTCAAGGAATTGAAATGGAGAAGTAGTTTATTTTGTACCAGGCGCCAAATCTTTCCGACGTTTTCCTAAGTGTAAGGTCGGTAGCGGAGACGAGTATTTCGAGGCAGCAGCGGGGCCTCCTCCTTGTGTATTATTTACTAACCCATCCCAATTTCATCTAAAAGTCACTTCTTTTCGTCATGGAGCATGCTCTTCCCTCGATTGGGTGTCCACCCACAGTCGCACCCGTCATTCGAAGTAGCACAAAAAATTAAACAGCTATCAATAACTCAAATAGTAACGCTCATTCCTTGTTTCTTTAGTTCTCCACCATTACGGGGCTATGCTAATTGGTGGTCGAGACGCCTGCAACTCCGGCCTCCAATTCGTATTGCCCTCGCAGAAAATACTAGAGTGCCAGTAAAAATACAGAAACCCCAATGTACCTACGTGAACAGGAATACTTCAGATACATTTATTTATCTAAACCACAGAACAAACACTATGCACTTGCTCAAGAAGGGAAGAGTGCGTTACACGACACAATCTACTTGTTATTTATATACAATAAACTTAAACTTCATTCATCAATATTAAAGAAAGTAAGACATTTCTCATGTACTGTAACAAATAACATAGATCTATAAATCTCTAATGACTCTGTACTATCGACTACATTTCTTTGTGCTTCTAGAGCATTTCTAAATCTTCTGGTTTGCTCCTTCGGCGCTTATAGAGGCTTGTACAGCAGTTTCTCTTTCTTCAATGGAATAAATGAACGCTATTTACATGAAAAAACAGAAATCAAGAACAAATACGAAAGGAGGCTGTTCAATACTTCTCTATCAGAAAGATGTTCATAAATTCATGGACTCGTTTGGCACCTAAGCAGCAGCAGGTAAAAAGTATAAAGATTTCGAATAGCTATAATAAGTTGGATAATAAATATTTTCCTTGACTCGTTCCGTTCGATCTTATAACGCATTATAGCTTAGGGCTACATAGAAGGCTAATGAGGCAAATGTGCAGAATAAAGAATGAGTTGTAAGAATTTTTGAAAACCGTTGAATAAACAGTGAAGTTAATAAACTTTCGAGATATCCATGATTGCTATTCATAAGATTAATTTCCTAATGTTAATATTGCAAAACTAATAATATTGTTAGTCGAATTTTAATTCTATTGAAAGTTAAAGTAACAAGTGTTGTGTCTTTCATTATGCTTTATCACATCACTGTACGATAGGGGAGAAAAGCAGGAATTAAATCATGCAACAGGCAGTATATAAGGTATGAAATATTATGTCTTTGAACAATTTGGAGATTAATATTGTTCTTTGTAATACACAAATAAAGTAAATAAAAATTATTATAAATCTTAATGCATATCATTTCACGTTAAAGCTTCCTGCAGCTGTTCCTCACATTCTGGCTTCTAGCTTTCTAGCGGAAATGCAAATATGTATCTTCTTGACAAACCGATAAAATGTCTAAAATTAATCACTAGGTACTCGCAAGGTTACATTTACGATGGTAAAGTTACGATAAGTTTCACCTCTCTGAAATTTTACCATTAGGATTTCCTAATGGCTGTCTAAGTCATTTCATTACCTACCCATGGCGGCCCTCCCCCTCGGAGGTTCGAGTCCTCCCTCGGACATGGGTTTGTTTATTGTTCTTAGCATAAGTTAAAGTTAGTGTGTAAGTGTAGGGACCGATGACCTCAGCAGTTTGGTCCCTTAGAAATTCTGCAAAAATAGACTTAATGTCTGATGTCATACCGCAATCACTGGTTATACAATGATTGCAAAAATGTTTATTCACATGACCGGTTTCGGTTCGTCTAGAACCATCTGCAGATCTGCAGTTTCAGTTATAGGAGAAACCCGTCCACACACAGCAACCTTCACATGCTGCGTCACTAACGGATTATAACTAACCTTAGAAATTCAGAAACACACACACACACATACACACACACACACTAAGAAGAATCCCGCCAATCTGCGACCTTGTGTTCACTTTGTACTTATTTGTTACGGTCGTTCCCTAAGGAAAATCGTCACTGTCTTCATTTCCGAAGCCACGATTACTCAAGCTGTATGCCAGATCGATGCATCAGATTTCCGAACTTTGGAAATCATTCTGTCTTCTGAAGAATGATAGCTGATGGAACTCTCAAAATTGAATATGAACAAACGTTTGGTTTGCCTCCTGTTTCAGCGCGCTTGTTTCGTAGTTCTAAACCAATATTACTCACTGATCACACCCGCCAGCAGTTTCCATCATCCCTCAGTTAAGGTCACGTATCAGTAGCTCGCCTTGATGAGCTCGCTCATACCTGCCGAAAAGCAATAATCGTATAGTTCACGAACCATTGATAGTCAGTGACTTTGCCGTGCATTTAATTACGTCATCTGGTAGCGTGCGCCTGTATCATGAGGGATATGTTTTGTCACAGCTCCATGTGATGCAAAAGAGGGGGAGGAATGGGGGAGCTGCAACAGTAAAGAGGAAAAGAAGGCAGGAGAGAAAGAATGTCTACTGCACTATCGGTTATCGATGTTAATATGCACAGAACAGAAATCCAATTGTCATTTGTAGTGCAACAGTTGCAGTAGGGATATTAATTCTACTGTAAACTTTCACGGTTTTTTTTTTCAGCGATACCTGCTGGGCTGATATGCCCCTCGGCTCCACACAGAGTAATTGGCTGTCGATGTGTTTGATATGTAATAAATTTCAGGATTGTGGCAGCTAGATTTCGTCATTAACAAATCAATCAATAAACTCTTTGTTACTTCCTGACGATTTTAATATCACATGTACAGAATAGGTAACAAAAACTTTCAAAACAAACTACGAGTAATTCAAAAACCATCAGTTATAGCACGTTCGGATTTTCTCAGAACTTTTTAACGGCCGATCTGTCACTAGTCTGCACTACTGTGAACTATCTCTTTAAAACAACCGTTCACGACGTCAACCATCTGCTCACGGCAGACAGTACAGCGACACTGTCCCAGTAGAATGAAGCAAGACTTCAGTGGCTGTGACAGTCCCAGCAGCCTAGTGTACGCTGTTGTTGGTTCCAGACTGCAGACGAGATTCTTTATATGACCCAAAAAGAAGCTGGCCCCCTGATACAGGGTGCGGCGCGGGAACTTCCTTATTTGAAACGCGCGGCACACAGCGGCTGTTACTCATTGTTGGGAAGATTCTAGTGCAACCAAAAGTGCGAGACTTAACATTTTTAAGGTTAGCTTAGCAGCGATCATGCAGTGGGCAAGAGAGTTCCGCGAGTTCACCGTTGCGGCCTACTTTTCGAATGCACACTCGGTCATCAGAACTCAGCGTGCATTCAGGAAACAGTTCAACATCGCGCCTGCAGGTCGTGTTCCAAATGGGAAATCAATTGTTATGTGGATAGATAACTTTGTGGATACTGGGAGTGTGCAGAAAAAGAAACCAGTACCTTCAAGAACCACCAGAACGGCTGAAAACATCGAGAGGGTAAGGATGTCGATTCTGAATTCCCACAAGCGATCTGCAAGCAAATATGCAGCTGTCCTTGCAATTTCTGAACGCACAGTGAGACGAATTCTTCATGGAGAGTTGAAATTTCATCCATATAAACTGTCGGTCGTGCACACACTTCAGCCACGTCATGTTGTTTCACGAAACAATCCGTGTGAAGCCTTGATCGATGAGCTGCCTCGCGACGCCTTAATGTTCTTCAGCAACGTGGCACATTTTCATTTGTCTGGCTGCGTAAATAAACAAAATATGCGGTATTGGAGCCGCACGAAACCCCGATAACTTCATGAGCAGCCCGTGCATACAGAAGTTGTGACTGTTTGGTGTGCATTATCTGAAGTTGGCATTATTGGCCCATGGTTCTTCGAAGAGAACGATAAGGCAGTGACTGCCACCTCTGAACATTATGTTCAGATGATTGAACAGTTTTTTTTTTCCAGAACTTGAAGAAATGGATGTAGGTGATTGGCTCCAACAAGATGGCGCCACAGCTCACACGGCACGAACATCGATGATCATGTTGCGCGAACACTTTCCCCATCGTCTCATCTCTTTGATAGGCGATCTCCAGCGGCCAGCACGCTCGCCAAATTTAGCGCCATGTGATTTTTTCTTATGAGGCTATCTCAAATCCTTGGTATATACCAATCGTCCGCAGACCCTGGCTGAGCTACGGAAAAATATTCGTGTTGCTGTTGCCAACATCGACAGAGACATGTTGGAAACAGTGGACCGAAATTTCCAATTTCGACTCTCCAAATGCATTGAGCAGAACGAAGGCCACCTTCAAGATATCATTTTCAAAACTTAATGGAAAAAAACTTCAGATCTTACTCTTTGTAAAGAAAAAATTAAATTGATGTCTCTAATACTTCCTGATTTATGATTTTTTTTTTTTTTTAAATAAGGCAGTTCCCGCGCCGCACCTAATATTTAGTGGCCGAGATATCAAAGTGACATCGCCACGACTAGTTAATAGTTCCACACCGCTGTAAGTTTTCGAGGTCCCTAAAATCGCGTTGTAAGTTTCTACATGCCATGTTATGTTGACAACATTTAAATTCGCGAGTGGTGTGTAGCTCAATTTCCCGCAAATGTAGGACTGCACGTCCAATAAATGCTGATTGGACGACGTCTTTAGCCTCTCGGGAAATATAGCCACCAAACGATTATAACGATTTTACAGATCGACCGTGGGTGCCATAAAATATTGTATTTCTTCGGGTAGTCGCCGATATCAGATTGGATGTGCATAATTAAGGGACAGTTGTGTTTCCTGAGCACTAGCCGAGTAATGACAGATTTTCTGTTATGATAAATAACAGACCAGTTGATAACAGCCTAGAGACCTGGACCAGAGACGTAAATGAACACAGTGTATTGCAACCGAAGTTTACGTTTAATAAAACAGATACCGACAGTTGTGGATTCCCTATGTGCGAGTATTCAGGATAAAATAACAGCCAACCGAGTAGATCATACTCAATTCTAACTATGCACTACACTATTGTCTATTGATGTTGGTATACTAGTTCGGCACCGCTGGTGACGTAGAAAAATAAAAGAATTTATGCCAGTCAGTGTCGTTTCGTCTTTCGGTAATTATTGAATCATTATCATACAAGACGGCAACAACGAGTCCGAAGAAATTTCGGTAACCATAAATTCCTCACATCATGTCACTAACTAAACATTTCTGAACAACTTCTGAAAATTTGTTTGCAGGGTTCAGAATCACTTTGTATAGTGTTTAGTAGTCCGTCCCCGAAATTCAGTGAATACATGTCGTCTGCAAAGTACATACTAAATCTACTGAACACTCATACAAATTCGCTTACCTCTCATACAGTAACTACGTGCTGCAGAATATGGTCTCGCCGGCCGAAGTGGCCGTGCGGTTAAAGGCGTTGCAGTCTGGAACCGCAAGACCGCTACGGTCGCAGGTTCGAATCCTGCCTCGGGCATGGATGTTTGTGATGTCATTAGGTTAGTTAGGTTTAACTAGTTCTAAGTTCTAGGGGACTAATGACCTCAGCAGTTGAGTCCCATAGTGCTCAGAGCCATTTTGAACCAATATGGTCTCGAACAGCTATTATGATTCCTGACTACGAACAACGGTGAGACAAAAATATGAAGAGAGAAAGAAGAAAGCTGTTCACATTCCACATTCACAGTCAAAATCTTTACTGATTCGTCTGAGTAAAGACCTATTCATTTTACACTCTACTAATACGGTTCAACTTTTAATCGTGACATGAACAAATTTCCCAGTCGGAGTTACTACCACAGTCTAATAAATACAGTCACGACACTCTCTAGAGCGAAATTTGTTACCGTTTGACAGGTGGAGCAACGCTAGCGCTTCAAGAGTCGAGAAAGCAAACGGTCACATGCGTCGTAAGGATAGAGTTTGTTTTTAATTATGTTCTACTTAATTAAAGAAACAGATGTTATATTTTTGCGTTCCATGCCTTAGTAAATTACCAAGAGGCATGAATTATCGCGAAGTACTCATAAAAACAACCGAATCACAATGATTCAGTGACATAAGCTACAACTAACTCATGAAGAAATGCTTTCAAATATGTCTATATTTGCATCTTATTCCGTTGAAAGCAAGAGAATATAAACATATGCATGAGAAGCATATATTTCTGTTCTTGTCTATTGTTGTTATCATCAGCACTTTCCTTGATAATTAAAAAAAAATTATGGAGTCCATCGATTCGCCCTTTCTTACAGTTCATTGGACTTTTTAATACACGAATATTTTTGTAAATGTAATTACTTTTGCTTCAAAACAGAATGTGTGATAGATTATTGCCGTTTGTGGCCCACATTTAGCAACAATTGTGGAATTGGTTTCTACTGTGTTGGGAAACAGCTTTATTACTTTACTGTTACCTATGTGTGGTTTTCCCTTACGCTACAGTTGTGATAGGATATTTGATAGGTTAAATAATGTAGATATTACATTCCATGTAGGTTTTCTACGTTCTACATTCACTCATTTGATTGAAAATGTAGCGAACAAAACTCTACTTTGTGGGATAGAGATACAGCGTCTTTTCGTAAAAGGTCAGGACTTCTGGTGTTTACCAGCAATTTTTTGTTATTAAAACAAAAAATTACTCAGGAAATGTCTGTACGTTACAAGAGAATCATGAATAAACTGTCTTTTAATTCACGGTTTCGTATCTCCCAGTACTTAAGACAGTAAATAATGTGACGTAACTTTTTAGTTATTGTCGATTTTTATGTCACTACATACACTCCCTATTGTAAGAATTATGTTTGTAAATCAACATAAAAGTTAGTATTCGCACTCATCCTAGAACGTACTCAGAAACGTCGCTTACTGGCCGCTTGGGACGCTGCTGTTGCCGGGAGTAACAAAACCTAGACGAAGTGTCGCGACTGTTATGTTAGAATGTGGTTACTACTGTCCCTGTTGCTGATACTCCCATGGACGTAAAAAAAGAAGGGAGCTGACACTATAGACTTGATGCTCTACGTTGTTTCGAAACCATGCGGTCTGTCTCCATTTTAAGTAGCCCAAAACATTAGCAGACTACTGTTTACGATTTCTTCTTGCTCATTTTTTGTGTCGTGTGCGTGCAACACATGTTTTAAATACAAAATATTACAGTGCTTACATGAATAACGTAGTGTCAGAAAGGCAATTTCGGAAGTTTTTCTGTTCTTGAACGCGTGTTTGCTCTAGTAATACGAGACATTTTGCCTCGTTAATATAACTTATAATTAGCGGTGGGAGGATTTTAGGGCATGACATGCTGTCCCACCTATCAGTGCGGTTACGTAGCCGTGTGTTGTGCGGGGACGAGGCCGTTGATACAGTGTGGCTCGTATGTCGGAGCGTTTGCGATTTGGAAGGCAATGAAAGCCGCAGGGAAGAAGAGAAAGAAATAACGTTGAGTAAAGTAAGGCAAATCTAGAGTCAAATGGCAGAAATAAAACAACTACAATAAAACTAAAAAGTGCAGCCACAATTCATGTATACAAAAGAAAATATTGCTTGAACGGCACCATTTGTATGATTCCTTTAAACTGTAGATTATGATCGGATCGATTAGTATACCGTGAACATTGCAAGGTGGCATTTTCGAAGAAACAACTATGACTCCACACAGTCAAAGCACCCAACAAGTTCGAAACTAGGCACGAGCACGCCCGCCGCCTACGGTAAATGCAGCCCAAAGCGCACGGTTGTGTGACGTCAGCAGCGTAGTGTTCGTGGCCAACGATAAATACTTAGCACAGCCCACAGATATATGTCTGTTTGTGTCAAAGCCCTTAGATGAATTCCTTGACAGTGTAGTAGCACGAAGGTTTTAGCAAATATCTTTAATAAAAGTGAGAGTGAGGCTTAGACCTATATTTATCACATACCATGGCCACGTCAGAGTGACGTCACAGGGACGTCTCGCTGCGATGAACCTCATGTTTTCGGCTATTTAAGGCGGCGGACGTCAGCTTCAAGTTTGTGACAAAATGACAACTCCCTTCTTTTTTTTTACCTCCATCGTTACTCCCATGAAAGTAATAAAGGAAGGGGGTGGCCTTAACGGTTTACGTTATTTTGAAGCCAGAGTGGGTGCTATTTTAAGTAGTCCAGAGCATTAGTAGACTAGTACTTACGAGTGCTTCTTGCTCAATATTTCTGTCGTGTGCGCGCAACAACTTTGAGTACTAAAAACTGTAGAGCTTGCATGAATAACATAGTGTCAGGAAGGCAACTTCGAACGTTTTTCTGTTCTTGAATACATATTTTCTCTAGCAGTACGACACAGAGTGACGTCTCGGGGAAGTGTCACTGCGGTGAACTCTGGGGTATGAAAGTGATGAATCTTATGTTTTGGGTTAGTTAAGACAGCGGACGTCGGCTTCAAGTTTGTAGCGTAATGCCACCTCCCATCTTTTTTACCACCATGCTTAATGTCTACGGAGATATTATGGCGTACTACACATATCGCCAACACGGAACGATATTTGTCTTGTAGCATGCTGTTTACACTTTGATCAGTACACCGAGACTTCAATATTAAACGTATTTGTATTGTTTTCATGCGTTTACTTATTAGTACCAGTAATGGTGAATAATCACTGCTGATAAGAATGAAAATCGAAATACCTGAAAGGAGCAACAGATATTTTTTATTTGCAAATACCCATGTAAATAAAAAAAGGGAGTTGCCATTAAGTCGCAAGCTTGAAGCCGATGTCCAGCATCTCATGTAGCCCAAAAACATTAGGTTCACTGCATTTATACATACATGGTTCACCGCGGTGATACTTCCCTGTGACGTCACTCTGATGTGTCCATGCCCAGTTTCGGCCGTTGAGAATAATTATCGAATTTCATGCTCGGATCCCGCACAACCTACAGCTACGTGACAGCTCTGATTGTTGGTGCAGCAAGCATTTCATTCTCTAAATTTCTCCCACCGATAATTATTCATTGTTCACATTTGTTCCCTTTTAAAAAAGATCCTGGCTAAACATGTGGTCATGTGTGTGTCAGTTTCGTGCGTGTGAATATGTGCGTGTGTGCGCGCTTTGCTTCCTTTCTCAAGAAAGCTTTGGTCGAAAACTCGTGCGAATACTCCTTTCGTCATGCCTGCCTGCTGCTCGGCTTCTAAGTAGCAATGTATCCGCTTCACAGTATAGTTATTTCCTCAGGACGTTTGTTGTAAATGATCCACTACAGTTCAAAAGGGACAATGATGTACATAATAACAATATCAGAAGAAAAACATGATATTTATTAAGCCACAATAATGTTGTCAGTAGCACAAACAGGGGTTCATAATGCTGCAACCAAAAGTTTTGATCATTTATCGAGTGATACAAAATACCTGACTGACAGCAAAGTAAAATTTACAACTAAGCTGTAAACGTTTCTCATGAGATGTGATATGTTTGGTTATTCCTGAGAAACTGACAATATTACTGACGGGAAAAATTCTGGGAAAAGAAACAAACAGATTACTGCTGGAAATGTAAGTCTAAATGTTACACAGGTTAGGTTGTCATTACTAAAAAAAATATTTACTTACATGTTAAAAGCAAAATATACACTTTACGGGGTCTAAGCGTTTGAGACCATTTCCTTCATCACATTTATAGCACTGCGCAAAGTTGGAAAAGGTTTTAAAAAATTATATCGGTTTTTTACCCTGTAAATTACTGGTGTTGGTTACACACTGAGCGTCACTTCATAGATAAGACTTCAGAGTGAGAAGACGTTTGAACTACAGTCAGATTAATGCACTGATAAACTAATAAAACAAGAACTCTATTCTGCACGCATTTGTTTCTTTGACATTTCAATAATCGTCCACTTTGTTCACATGCCCAAGATCGATAGCACGCCTTGCTTCTGCCCTCGTTGCACAAGTTTGTGGGCTAACAAAGAACTCGTAGGTACTTTTTTTGCAAAAGTAACATTCAAAATGTTGTACAATACTAGATGAAAGCTGAAAATGTAACGAACAAGAAGCAGTACCAACAAAAACACAAGCATTGGTTTCGGAGTTCCAACTTCATTTGCTACCAACTCAAATACAGTAAAATTGAAATTACATGGATTACGAAAACATACTTTTCGCATCATAACCTTCTCTGCTTGATTTTTCGAACCATATCAAGAAACAACACGTTACATTAACGAGGTCAAATGTGTCTTATTACTAGTGCAAATACACATTAAAGAAGAGAAAAACGTTCGAAATTGTCTTCCTGACACTATATTTATTCATGTAAGCACTGTTCAAATGGCTCTGAGCACTATGGGACTTAACATCTATGGTCATCAGTCCCCTAGAACTTAGAACTACTTAAACCTAACTAACCTAAGGACAGCACACAACACCCAGCCATCACGAGGCAGAGAAAATCCCTGACCCCCCCCCCCGGGAATCGAACCCGGGCGCGGGAAGCGAGAACGCTACCACACGACCACGAGCTGCGGACTGTAAGCACTGTAATTTTTGGTATTTAAAAGAGCTGTTGCGTGCTCACGATAGAAAAACGAAAAAGAAGCAGTTGTAAACAGTCGTCTACTAATGTTTTGGGCTATTTAAGATGGCAGCAAGCCGCACCCACTCTAGCTTCAAAACAACGTACAGCGTAAGTCGAGTGTGCCATCTCCCTTCTTTTTTTTACTTCTATGCGAATACCACAAGTTACATGACTTTAGAGTAAAGGTAAACTGGCGATAAAAATTATTTTCTGCGCATCTCAATGCTCACTCTGCAGGTTTCGTATTGTATTTTGGTCCCGGAGAATACATACTTTCTTTTGTTGAAGTAGTTAAATAAGCGAAAGATACTTACTTGTGCAGGACACATTCAGTTATATTGCAGCTGTTAATTGTGTCACTTCCATGGCGCCCGTCTAAGCAGCGATTACAAACGTCCATGGCGCCTGTAGCATAATGTTCGTATGACAATTATTACGTTTCTTAAAGGATTATTAATACGATTTTATGTAAAAAAAACTGTAATGTAAGAAAGAAATAAAAGAACGACTCGCACAAAACTCTTAACCTCTTGTATCAAAAAAGTGTATCTGTAACTTTGTTTGCGGAACCAAGCAAGCGAAATACTCGATTTGTGCTAATGGATCGACAATTCATGTTAGTGTATAACTCACGTTACCAAGCAATAACTTAACTGAAATTAAACAAGAACCATAATAATAATTGGCTATCGTAATTTTAACAATAAATATTATGTCGTGACGATTCCATTCACTCACAAGCAAAAATAAAAGATCTTTCCTGATGATAGCTTTATTTCATAAACGTTCTTCTTTGTGTTTGACATGTGTTGACACCCACCCTCCTCGAGAATGGTCACTAATTACCGACAACTACTCACAACTTAACCACTTACAAAATATTTTTTTTTGTTTCCTCTCAGACCGAATGATGTTTTATAAAGTAGGTATATATACCAACAAATTTTCTTGAGGAAGGAAGGGACAATTTCTGAATAAATTATCCGTAGCTGGGAATGAACTAAGAAATGTGTTCAGTGGAGCTCGGTCCATTAGTGAAGAAATGTCAGATATTTTGTATTAACAATCTGCAGTGGGGACCTTTAGTCCGTAGGCTTAAACGAGAAATGTGGAACGTAAATGAAAGTAAAAACTTTAATCTGTCCACTGTTGTAAACAGAAATTAGGCCTTCCCTGTCCGTTTCAGAAATTAAATGACAGTTACAACACTTATAGCACGTGTTTCTCTGAGATTTAAGACTACATGCTAGTAATGGTGTCACGAGCGACAATGGAGATAGCAGTGACGCCTCCTTTCAACAGGCATCATTTTTACGACACAGTCGTCATCATATGGAGGTAAGTAGACACACTGTTACTTACTGTCACAAATGTTTAACAGTAATTTTCGTGTGCAGAGATCTTGAAACTTTTCTATGCGTCGTTCAACCCATTTTATATATACAGTTTCGTTCACGCGAACTGTAAGCCCCGTACACACTGAGCCCGAAACATGTTTTCAATACATGTTTCTGGCTACTTGATGTGGACACCGTTTGGAGACATGTTTCGAAACACAGAGACATCTACCATGGCAGTGTCGGTACAGATCAAAGGAAACAATGTGAGGCTAGCTACCACTTGTCACCGCTGTACGGCGCTAGCGTGCGTTTGTATGTGTCGTCTACTGTTAAGTGATGTGTTTATTATAGTGTCGTTTTCGCTTTATTTTTCTAAAACAACGGAGTGGTCAAGGCAGCAAATTGTTGATTTAACTGCCATGTACCAGGGCGAGGATTGAGGAAGCAAGGAATATAAAACAGTGTTAAAAAAACATGATGCACCTACAAAAATTGCAGCAGCTTTTGGCACTGACAAGGAAAGTGTAGCGAAAAAAATACGATCGTACGTGGTTGCTTACAGGCGTGAGAAAAGAGAAACATTTTCCAGCAGACCATCTGGTAGTGGTGCAGACACTGCATATGACTCCAACTGGTTCGGCTATCGGCTGCTGCAGTTCTTGGACGATGTTCATGAGCCGAAGGAGACAACAGATACTGTGGAAAATGAGGAAAGAAAATTATGCTTGTTTGTCTTTATTTGTATTTTATAGTACACAGTCACATTCACCCATAGTTATTTTGCCACGGTACGCTTCCTTGTGGACTTAAAAATATTTAGCAAACTCGTCTCGAATTTGTTTATTCGCGGAAGCAGCTGTCCTTGGTATATTCTGTGCTGCAATGAAAACTGATACAGTGTCATCTCGTCTCCATGTTCCTGGAATCATCTCACCTGTCTGTAAATCGTAGGAATCAAAGCTTCCATGAGGGGTGTACTGGTTCCTTGCCTCAGCATTTCCCTTAAAAAACTGTGCAGACATACAGCTGTAAGTGTGACTGTTTTTGCCTTCTCTGGTTATAGCAACATAGTTTTCCTAAACACACGAAAAACTGAAACCATAATGTCGAAAGTGTTCTCAACAACCATTCTGGCCCTAGAAAGTCTGTAGTTACAAACTCTCTCTCTTTTTTGAACCTTTAACATGTTTTCCTGAGTAGGGGTCTATAATATTTTCCTGTAAGGGAAAGCATCGTCTGCTACAAAAACTTCCTGTAGGGCCTTTGTGCCACCTGGTAAGCATTCAGCTTGTGGTAAGTTAAGTTTCTTTTTGTTAATTAACTCACTTATGCTCGCGTTTTTGAACACACCACCATCTGATATTCTGCCTTGGCAGCCGATATCTGTGTACAAAATGTTATAGTTGGCATCGACGACAGCAAGCAGCACAATGCTGAATGAACCTTTATAATTATAATATTCACTTCCACTACCAACAGGACACTGTAGTACGATATGTTGCCTGTCAATTGCCCCGGCATAGTGGGGTAACTGAAGAATCTGTGAGAACAAACATGCTGTTTCACGCCAGTCGTTTCCAGTCGCTGTTATCTGAAAGAAATTTGATTTCAGGTTTTCGCACATTCACCAGAGGGCATAAATGAAGATGAAGAGGTTATGGCTGGACCTTCCAGTCCTCCACCACGAAAAGTCAGAAGGGTGGGCGAGAAAGAAGATACGCAGCAACCCTACAAGATAGCGTCTCAATTATTAAGTGCTGCAAAAACAAGAAGATAACAAGAACGATGAATGTAGTACATATGGGCAGTATGTGGCACCAGTGTTACGGAAATTGCCAGAGTTACAAAGATCAAAAACAATGCCTTTGCTTAATGAAGTGTTAACGAAACAGCATGTAGCATATTTGGAACGTCAGCAGCCGACAGTGGGTATGAATGTGGCAGCGCCATCATCATCATCAAGTAACTCCCCTGTCACATTTACGAGTTATGTAGACAGTGATAACACAACTGAAGAAGTTGTGGTTGAGAGATCTGTAATGTAATTGACAAATAATAATATTTCGAAAAGATGCTTGTTTAACGATGTTTTTCATTTACTTACCTTTACATAATCCTTCAGTACTTCCAACAGAGCTCCACATACTTCAGGTACTATTTGAGATATTGCTTACTTCGAATTGTGAAATAAATACGCAAGACTCTGAAATGAACCTCCTGTTGCCAGAAAACGAAGCCTTTGGTTGACTGAAATGCGATCTGGACGACTTTCATTTTGTTTGTGTAAACCTTCTAGTACTAATTATGCAGCACCACATATCATTATTATTTACTCGGCACTAGACATAACGCAGCAGCAGACGATATGAACACAACAAAACAAGGAGCACTGCAGACGGTATGAACACAAACTGTCGCCACTGTGGGCGGAAACAGAGACAAGAAACAAAGTCGGAAACATTTGCGAAACATCGCAGAAAACAATGTTTCCAACAGAAACATGTTTCCAGCGGCAGTGTGTACGCGTCTTTTAACACATGTTAAATATCAGAAATGAAACTAAATAGTTTACTCCACATATATTTTGTACAAGGTAGGAACAGACTCGTCAAGATTAACAGTAAAATTATTTTAAATCAATTTTTGTCCTGTTATAAATAAATTACCGTAATTATCACACTTATTGTTTATGGCATACAACTCAAAAAAATGTTTTGAAGGTGACAATAGCTTTCCAATTGATCTTCGTGAATGTGGCAATCAATAACAAGTAACATTCCAAAATATAATATATTAATTTCCAGAAAAAACTATTTCAGAATTAAAATCAGTAATCAGTAAATTCATAAAGGAGAAGATACGAGTAATTTGTGGTGTTGTAGGTGTACTCGACGCTGTTACGTAAAACTGTCGCGATTTGGAGGTTCGCAGGACACATTCTCTCTTTGTTCAATAAGTACATTATCCCAAAAACTTCGGCTTGCTGATTTGGTTATGGCTGTATGACAGAATTCACAGTCTAATTTTTAATCATGAGCTGATATTTCCTAAGAATTACGGACAAACAGCCCACTAATGTAGGTACTGGGTACCGCAAATGCGCGTGAGTGCAAAAAAATGCATCATATCTCCTGTTAAAATTACAATGAGTGCGGAAAATATTGCAAGGGTTAAGAAGGAGGTGTCGAACTTTCAGCAGCTACATGACATGTCACACAAACATATTAATGATGGAATTACTTTTAGTTGATTCCGTGAATGCACAGTTATTAACTAAACCCTATAAAGACTCAATTTTGTGGCATTATAATAAAGAGGTAAAAAAAGAATGAGACTCTCCTTCTACGATAACTAGCAACTTCAAATTTTATTGTCCCCATGAACTGACTTTAAGGGTGCTTTATGGAGTTAAAGGTAAGTTAATCCAGGAACTTTCATGTATCTAAGAAATGATCTGCTGAAACTGAACGCTGCTGAAATCCAATCTACAAAAAGCTTCATTCTTTAAATCGCCAGTTAAGTCAATGCAAAATTAATTTATCCGGTATACATCCGTTGTGCCAGCACATCTAGTGGTATATGTGGCTACTGTTTGCAAAATGTTGTGAATAGTTAATAGTACAGAAGTAACAAATTACATTGTCTTGCTTCATGTGGCAGTTTTACTGCATGAACAGCGAAAATGTAGTAAGGTAAAAAACTTTTTTCCTTTCATCATTTTGTGGGGGTTGTCAGTGATAAAACGTTTCATAAAGGTTTGATATTATTTGTGAAGCTCATTGCAAGTCACAAAATGCTCTCATTCCATAAGGTAGCTTATATGTTAATTCAGGATACGCCATGCCTGCTTGACCTGTGCATAGTTCTGTAAGATGTTTGGTTGGCGAGTTGTAAGTCACTTCTCGTCCCATCCTATCCTACATGTGCTCAATTGGAAACAAGTCTAGAGATTGTGCCGGCCAGTGAAGTTGCTGCCCTATTTGTGGAGCACATTGAGTTTTACAGCCAGTGCATGGGTGAGCATTATCCAGTTGGAATAACACATCACCTTCCTCTTGTAAGAACAGCAGATGAACAGGTCTAACAACATTCTGCTCGTACCAAGCACTTTGTAGCATCCCCTCCAGAAACACCAAAGGTGAGCGAGAGTTGTAGCTTATTGAACTCCAGAGTATAAGGCCTCGTGTAGGAGCAGTGTGTCATCGATGAATTTACTTTATGAGACAGTGCTCACCAGGTCTACATCATATGCACAAATGATCATCCCAACACTTACGGGCAGGCAGAATCTGCTTTTGTTGCTGAAGACCACGGTGCACCATTCTATCTCCCAAGTACTCCTCTGATGGCACCAGCAAACCCGTGCACATCAGTGCTGTGACATGAATGGAAGGCATGCTAGAGGTGTTCACCAGAGACAACTATATCATCAGCAGTACTCCAGGGAAGTGTAATAGGATCACTGTTGTTTTCTGCATACATAAATTATTTGGTGAACTGGGTGGGCAGCAATATGCGGTTGTTTGCCAGTGACGTTGTGGTGTATGGTAAGCTGTCAAAGTTGAGTGACTGTAGAAAGATACAAGACAACTTAGACAAAATTTCCAGTTGGCGTGATGAAAGGCAGCTAGCTCTAAATGGGGGAAAATGTAAGTTAATGTGGATGAGTAGAAAGATCAAACCTGTAATGTCCGGATACATTCCTGTTTGACACAGTCAAGTCATTTAAATATCAATGTGCAATGATGCAAAGTGATATGAAATGGAACAAGCATGTGAGAACTATGGTAGGGAAGGCAAATGGTCGACTAGGGTTTATTGTGAGAATTTTAGGAAAGAGTGGTTCATGTGTAAAGGAGGCTGCATATAGGATGCTGATGCAAACTATTCTTAATTGTTTGGGATCTGTACCAGGTCGGATTTTTATTTCAAAGATAATTGCTTTATGATTATAATGGTATCCTGTTGCCTTTTGAATTTTTTTATGTATTTTTTTTTCAAATATGCCAGTCCAGAAAAGATACATTTTCTTTCCGTTGAATTAGTACCATATGGTACTATATTCTCTATAACGGTGAGCTTCCACTTTTAAACTGGACAGGTTTTATTTTAAAACATCATTTTTTTTACCTTTCAAGGCTAATGTATGTCTTCACTGAAGTTGTTTCTTACTAATTTCTTTGCCACCTATCGGCTTTGACCCGTGACGTACATCTGTTGTGGTGTGTGACGTCACGACGGCGCGAAGTTCAGTTTGCGAGTGTCGCGTGTTTGTAGATATCTTGTTGTGCTGTCGGTGATGCTCTCTGGCGGCGTGTTTGTAGGTTGCGGGTATGGTTTTGTTGTTGGTTTAGTGTGCAGTTGTGATATGTTTGTGGGTGGTATATGGTTGCGGTTCGGCGGTGCTCTCTGGTGAGGTTTGTGGGTTGTGTGTCGTTTTGGGTTGTTGACATTGTCAGCTGTTGTTCTGGTGATTAGTGAACTTTAGTGGCATATTTTGCAGTGAGTTGATGGTTTAGTTTTTGGTTATTTCTACATTAATGTAGTGTTGTGGGGCGTTTTTGAATTTTTTAGATTACTTTTCCTATGTCGTTGTTAGGAATGGATATGACCGATAAAGTCAACAGTTTTCGGCTGTGGGGTATGATGGGCGACACTGCTATGTTAGATTAGATTTACTTTCATTCCAATTGATCCGTAGTGAGGAGGTCTTCCAGGATGTGGAACATGTCAGAAAAACAACAATACACGACAAATATTTACAACTAAAACAAATAAGCTAATGTACCATTCCACAGGTCCCAAGTGCAATGATCGTCATTTTTTAATGAACACTAAGAGTCATTTTACAAATACTAATGCACTGAATTTAAAATAAAAAAGTTTTTTATTTATTTATAAGGTAATAAACATGTAATACAACTACTGTAATACTTATTTACAATGAACACATTACTGCACTGAAATGGTGCAGAAGTTATGTTGTACTTATATACAAATCAGTTGGTTTTACTAAGAAATTCAACAATGGAGTAGAAGGAGTTGGCCACCTTAAACTGAATTTCATTGGTTGTTAAGCTTTTTATGGCTGCTGGCAAGTTATTGAAAATGTGTGTTCCTGAATAATGCACACCTTTTTGTACAAGACTAAGTGACTTTAAATCCTTGTGAAGATTATTCTTATTTCTAGTATTGATTCCATGAATTGAGCTGTTGGTTTGAAAAAGTGATATATTTTTAATGACAAATTTCATTAAGGAATAAATATATTGGGAAGCAGTAGTTAGTATCCCTAGTTCCCTAAACAGGCTTCTGCAGGATGTTCTTGAGTTCACACCACATATAACTCATACTGCACATTTTTGTGCCCGGAAAACTTTAGCTTGGCTTGATGAATTACTCCAAAAAATAATCCCATATGACATTATGGAATGAAAGTAAGCATAGTATGCCAGCTTTTTCAGTTTTATATCCCCTATGTCTGACAAAATTCGCATTGCAAACAGATTTGTTAAGACGCTTCAGCAGTTTGTGGTGTGCTCCTCCCAGTCGAATTTATTATCAAGCTGTAATCCCAAGAATTTAACACTGTCCACTTCTTCTATCTTCTTGTCATCATATGTTAGACATATACTCTTGGGACACCCCTTACAAGTTCTGAACCGCATGTAGTGTGTTTTTTCAAAGTTTAGTGACAAAGAATTGGCTAGGAACCAGTGATTAATGTCCACAAATATTTTATTGGCTGATCTTTCTAAGACTACACTTGATTTGCTATTTATTGCAAAGTTTGTTTCATCGGCAAACAAAACAAACTTGGCATCTGGTAATGTTACTGATGAAAGGTCATTGATATGTCACTCATATAATTCCTGCAGCTGTTTGGGTTATTGGCTGAGCTGGTGAAGTGCACTGCATGTGGCGAGTATATGAAGTTAACGAAAGTCCCAGTGTCTTGGACCAGGGACGGTTATATATGGAGGTGCCGGCGTGACAACATTTAGCGCTCCACTTGCCGGGATACCTGGTTCGAGAAGTCTAGATTGGGCATGCGTGAAATTGTGTTGATGAGTTACCATTTTTGTTATCAGTCCTGTCATAGTTTTTGCGTGCATGAGGTGGGTGTGAGTGAGCGAACTGCCCTTGATTGGTATTCTTTTTGTTGCCAGGTTTGTTCAGAATACATTAAATACAAGGGTAAGTTGTGTGGGCCTGGAGTAATGGTTGAGATTGATGAGTCGCAGTTTGGTAGAAGGAAGTATGGGAGGGGTAAGCCTATGTTTGCTTTATGGGTGTAGGGGGCTATGGTATCGGGGTCTCGGTCTTCTGAATTTGTGTTTATGGCTGTTGAAAATCATACAAAGAGGGAGTTAGTGGTGTTGATTCAGGATTATGTAGAACAGGGGAGTAATGGAGTTTCTGATGGGTTTGCTTCTTATAGTGGGTTGGGTCAGGAGGGCTACAATCATTTAGTTGTCAATCACAATGTAGAGTTCAAGGATTATGAGAGTGGGGCCTGTACAAATACTGTAGAGGGGTTTGGGGGGGGGGGGGGCGGCTGTTAAATATGTTATAGGGAGGGGGGAGGGGGAAGAAGTGCTCTTCCAACCTTCAGGCTCATTTAGGTGAGTCCTGTTGGTGGAAGAGTGTCCCTGAGGGGTATTGTATTTTTAGGGTTTTCTTAAGGGCTGTTAGGAAGTTGTACAGGCCCAGGTTGTGGGTTAGTGAGGATTTTTGTTGGGGGGGAGGTTTGGGGAGGTAGATGGGTAGGGGGTGGTTGTGGATTTTTGGTTTTGTTGTGTTTTTAGTTGTAGGCTGTGTATGGTTTTTTTTTTTTTTTTTTTTTTTTTTTTTTTTTTTTTTTTTTTGTTTTTCGTTAGTATTTGTTTCTTTGGTATTGATTGGGGGTGATGGGGGCTGGGAAGTTTATTTGCTTGTTGTTTATTCCATGTGGGTGTGGGGGGGGGGGGTAGGCAGCACCAGCCCTTTCATGTGGTGAGTTTTCATGTTTTTATCTGGTTAGATGATTTGTGGATCATGTGTGTGGGGAGGGGGGGGGGGGGTTGTGTTGCTGGTATTGGTGAGTTGGTTTTGTGTGTTGTTGTTGACATGTGAGGTCAAGGGAAGTGTTCGATTCCAAATTTGATGATTTCTTGTGGTTTTTGAGGTAGTGTCAGTCCACGCTTTTTTAACACTATGCCAGAGTTCATCACTGGTAGTGAGTGGTGGCATGCGAGTCTCTTGGCATACCATAGCCAGATGTTTTCAATGTGAAACAGTGGTAATAGTGTTGTGCTTATGTAATAGTACCTGTGCTGTCATGACTGGTACTGGGACCATATAATGATGATGAATGCTATCTGGCAGCACCTCCACACTCATCTGGCAAGACACAGTGTCCACTCCTGTACTCAAAGTTGTCACTAGGTGCATCATTGTTCGGGCTCCTCTCCATGCTACATATCGAGGGAAGTGACAACTATGATTGCCATAATGACTGTCCGTGGTGCTTCAAATGTCATTGTGTTGTCTCGGTTCAAACAAGCCCATAACCCACTGCAAGGTATGTGATGTGGTGGTATGATTCTCCACAGTCAAGTAAACAATGTGTCTGAGCTCTCGGGCACTAGTCTTGTGGGGCTGTTACGATCTTTATGCACTTAATACGGCCCTTCTGAACCCATTGATTCCATACTGACCTGCCATTTGTGGGATCCTGATGAATGTGAGCTGCAGTATCACAGAATGATAAAGTGCAGTCTCAGTTCTTAATATGTGACAATTGGGCCACTGTCGAATTCAGACATGTCCTGATAGGTGTTTCTCCTTCTTACACAAGCCATAGCACAATCTTCTCGCAAACAAGTAACAAGGAAATGTGATAGTAGTATGGGAAATGGGGTCTAGTGCAGCAGGGGATACAACCCGTCGGCTTTGGACAAGGACATCACAAGCCGCCAGAGAGCAGTTTACCATTTTCGCTTTTGCTGTTATGTTTCAGTTTCGTTTTTGTACTGATTGCTTAATAAAGTGGATCTGTTTATTCTATCTCGTGAGATTTTTTTTTTTTAAAAGCCAAAAAACACTTATCAGCCACTGAAGGGAGCTACAACACTAAGAAGAATCGCTTCTCGATTGGCCACTTGTGACGTCATTGTCCAAAGCCGACGGGTTGTATCCCCTGCTGCACTAGTCGCGGGAAATGTGCAGCATGATCTTTTGTTATGTACAGAATGTAGAAGGAATTACTCCAGCCCAAATGGGCCATTGCACTGAAATGCCAAAAATTAATATAGGCCCTATGCAAAACATGTATAACACTTCATGCCAGTTTGAAGTTTATTGCATTCTGTCTTCTTGGTGTTGCAAGTTAATGGCCAACAGTGTATCTGTTGAGAGTTATGGTAGGGTGCTTACAGAATAGTTTATAGAGTATTGGGAAGAAATAATGATGACATGTGCCATGGTTAATGGAGGGTCTTAGCATTCTGTAAAAAGCTGAAACATTTTCATAACATTAACAAAAACCTGTACTGGTTGGATTATTTCAATGAATATTGTAAAACATAGGAAAGACATTCAACAAGACATTAACATTTGCAAAAAACTATTTGTGTGAACCTCATTTCATCATCATTCAATGAAGCCAAGAGCACCTGGAAGAAAATTAATAGAGAAGCTAGATAGTCATAACATAATAATAGTTCATGTCTAAAGGTTGCAAATTCGTACTACCATGAGAAATGGTAGGGACCCAACACTTTCCAAAAAAGAAAGTCCCATATGCAGCTCCAGATCTGTTTGCCTTTTGCCTATTTGTCCAGTATCCACTATAGAATCACACTGTTGAAATAGTTTGTATACAGGACATCAGATGTCATGAAATCTCCATAGTATTTTATGAGTACAACTGACCAGCACCTCTTATTTATGACAGTCCAAAAAGAAAATGTGCAGGTATGAAGATGTCAAGTTCAGTCGCAAACAATGAAGGTTTTTTGATCGTTAGCAGGAAGGACAGGTAGGTCACCATTGAGATGATGAATTAATGACTTCAATGCACATTCAAAGGTCATCATTCCTGTTGTGTACTGCTGTTGGCTGCACCGGTGCCCTGTGCAGGACAGCAGGAGCAGTTTTAGAGAAGAGTACACGGACCAATAGGGTCCTTTGAAATAACCACCAGAACTTTATAGAGAAACCCAGAGACTGTTATTCATGATAAAAGGGTATAAAATTCAGGCACCTAGGAAAGCAGCCAACTGCTTGGAAAGGTGACCACAAGGATGGTATGGGGTGCGGGAGAGGGCAGTGTTAACAGATCAGAGGCTGGTGGGCGAGAGAGGGAAGCCATCATGCTTCAGTTGCCAGCTGCCCACATCCATTGTGCCATTTGATTCTCCCTCACATCCTTGTTAGCCAGGGATGGTGAATGAAGTCCACCCTAAGCATCACCGATCACCAAACCTGACCGTGTGAGCAGCAGCAGCAGGTCAGCAACATATGCTGAAGTTGTGAATAGTCTTCACAGCATCTCAGCTTGAACTAAAAGACTGGAAGTTCTCAGCAAAAAATTTACTGCATGAGTGTTGGGAGAGATATGTCTCGAACATTGGGCGCCTTACGTCACCTTCCCAAGTCTGGGCAAAGATCAAACGTGTTTTCGGGTACCAGACCCCACCAGGTGTTCCCAGTGTTAACATAAATGGCGTGTTATCTACCAACGCAAACGCGATTGCCGAGCACTTTGCTAAGCACTATGCTCGAGCCTCTGCATCAGAGAATTACCCCCCCCCCCCCCCCCAGCCTTTTGCACTCTCAAACAGTGGCTGGAAGGGAAAGTCCTCTTGTTTACTACACCCCATAGTGAATCCTATAACGCCTCATTTACAGAGTGGGAGCTTCTCGTGCCCTTGCACATTTCCCCGACACAGCTCCTGGACCAGGTCGGATTCACAGTCAGATGATTAAACATCTCTCATCTGACTACAAGCAACACCTCCTCGTCATCTTCAACTCGATCTGGTGCAATGACGTCTTTCCATCGCAAAGGAAGGAGAGCACCATTATTCTGGTGTTCAAACCCGGTAAAAACCCACTTGGTGTGGCTAGCTATCGGCCCATCAGCCTCACCAACGTTCTTTGTAAGCTGCTGGAACGTATGGTGTGTCGGCGGTTGGTTTGGGTTCTGGAGTCATGTGGCCTACTGGCTCTATGTCAGGGTGGCTTCCGCCAGGGTCGCTCTACCACTGATAATCTTGTGTCCCTACAGATTGCCATCCGAACAGCCTTTTCCAGATGCCAACACCTGGTTGCTGTCTTTTTTGATTTACGAGAAGCGTATGACATGACCTAGCGACATCATATCCTTGCCACATTATACAAGTGGAGTCTCCGAGGCCCAATCCTGATTTTTATCCAGAATTTCCTGTCGTTTCGTACTTTCCATGTCCAAGGTGGTGCTTCCCATAGTTCCCCCCATTCTCCATTAATGGTCTACGAGCAGCTGTAGGGCCGTCCGTCTCACCTTCTCTGTATTCAGACAACTTCTGCATTTCATACTGCTCCACCACAACTGGTGGGGCTGAGCAGCGCCTACAGAGAGCCATCCACCAGATGCAGTCATGTGCTCTAACCCACGGTTTCCAGTTTTTGGCCGCAAAGTCGTATGTTATGCACCTCTGTCAGTGTCGTACTGTTCATCCAGAACAAGAACTTTACCTTAATGATGATCCACTCACTGTAATGGAGACATATCGATTCTTAGGACTGGTTTTCAATGCCCAGTTGACTTGGCTTCCTCACCTTCATCAGCTTAAGCGGAAGTGCTGGCAGCATCTCAATACCCTCTGCTGCCTGAGCAACACCAACTGGGATGCAGATTGCTCTTATCTGTTGCAGCTCTACAAAGCCCTTGTTCAATCCCGCCTTGACTATGGGAGTCTGGTTTATGGTTCGGCGGCTCCCTCAGCATTGTGTTTACTCAACCCAGTGCACCACTGTGGCGTTCACCTAATGACAGGAGCTTTTAGGACAAGTCCGGTGAAGAGCGTCCTTGTGGAAGCCAGAGTGCCTCCATTGCAGATTAGACGTGCACAACTGCTGATCAGTTATGTAGCACACGTTTGTAGTTCTCCTGCACATCCGAATCACCGTCTCCTTTTTCCACCCACAGCGGTTCATCTCCCACATCGGCGGCCCAGGTCAGGGCTTCCAATTGCAGTTCATGCCTGATCCCTTCTTTCTGAACTGGAGTCCTTGCCTTTACCACCTACACTTGAGGTCCATTCACGTACACCTCCATGGTGTACACCTAGGCCGTAGCTTTGCCTGGACGTTTCACATGGCCCTAAGGACTCAGCTAACTCTGCAGCTCTCCACTGCCACTTCCTCTCAATTCTTGACAAGTACCGAGGCCACAAAGTAATTTACACCAACAGCTCAATGGCTGATGCTCATGTTGGCTTCGCATATGTCCATGGAGGACATGTTGAACAGCATTCCTCGCCCAGTGGCTGCAATGTTTTCATTGCCAAGCTGGTGGCTATATCTTGTGCTCTTGAGCATATCCGTTTATGCCCTGGGGAAGCGTTTCTTCTGTGTACTGACTATTTGAGCAGCCTACAAGCTCTCGACCAGTGCTACTCTTGTCGTCCTTTGATAGCGACCATCCAGGGGTATATCTATGCCCTGGAATGGTCCGGTCGATCAGTGGTGTTTGTTTGGACCCCCAGGTCATATCAGAATCCCAGGCAACGAACATGCCAACAGGCTACATGGAAACCACTTATGGAGAACTGCTTCTCTGCGACTGACCTGCGTTCAGTACTACGCCACAAGGTATTGCGGCCTTGGGAGATGAAATGGTATAACCTCAACATGCATAGCAAATTGCGTGCCATTAAGGAGACTACGAATGTGTGGCAGTCCTCCATGCAGGCCTCTCGCAGGGACTCTGTGGTTCTGTGCCGGCTCCGCATTGGCCACGCTTGGGTGACACATGGCTACCTCCTGTGTCGTGATGACCCACCTCAGTGTCGGTGCAGCATCCAGCTGACAGTGGCCCATATCTTGGTGAGCTGTCCTTCTTCGGCTGCCCTGTGCCAGAATCTTCAGTTACCTGACTCATTTCCATTAATTTTAGCTGACAGTGCCTCATGAGGTAATTTGGTTTTACATTTTATATGCGATGGTGGGTTTTATCATTCTATGTAAGTTTTAGCGCATGCCTTTTGTTCCTTTGTGTTCTCCACTCTAATGCTTTTAGGGTGGATGTTTTAATGTGTCACAGAGTGGCTGGCTTTTCCTTTTTATCCTCATGGTCAGCCAGCCACAGTCATCTGCTCTCTTGTTTTTACCCCTTCTACCCATTTCTTGCTTCTCTCTATGGCTCTGAGCACTATGGGACTTAACAGCTGTGGTCATCAGTCCCCTAGAACTTAGAACTACTTAAACCTAACTAACCTCACACACATCCATGCCCGAGGCAGGATTCGAACCTGCGACTGTAGCAGTCGCGCGGTTCCGGACTGCGCGCCTAGAACCGCGAGACCACCTCGGCCGGCTTCTCTCTATGGTTTTCTTTTCCTGTTTTTGTCCATAGTAGTATTGGTTGTCCTCCTGTTGTTCTTCTGGTTCTTCCTTTCTCTTGTTATTGTGCTGTACATCTCCTTTCTTTTTTTTCTTTCTGTTGTGTAATTATTTTACTGGGAACAAGGGACCAATGACCTCACGGTTTGGTCCCTTCCCTTCCTCTTTTAAACTAACCAACCAACATCGCAACTTTAGACATTAAAATATGTATACCAATATAGCTAAGGACCAAGTCCAGAATATTATTACTGAAATTCTGCATACCCTTAGTAATTGTCCACTGGATGAAATTGATGAAATGCTGAAGGTGTTAGGAACTATTCTTGATTACAATTATTTCAAGTTTGGTGATTCTTTTTTTATTCAAAAATAGGGACCAGCAATGATTTCTGCATTGTCTTACTGTGGCTGGCAAATATTTTTCTGTATAAGTTCGAACATTTGTGCAACATCACCCATCTTATGGTGTAGAAATACCTGGTTGGTTTTGCTATGTTGATGACCTCCTCTTAATACACAAAGATCCCAATTTATTTTACAGTTCCTTAGAAGACCACTTGAATTCGCAACAATCCAGTATTCAATTTTCAGTAGAACACATTGTTAATAGCACACTACCCTACATTGATTTTATTTTTGATGTTTACCATGCTTCGCCATTCTTCAAATCATCCCATGAAATATAAAAAATCTGCCTCCTGTTCACTTCTCCACTGGCTCCATAAAGTCTCCATAACCCCTCACACTTTTGACTGTGAGTACCAGGTTGTACCAAGTACTGAACCTACTAATCATTATGACATAAATTTTCTTCACAATATTAATAAAGAATTATTGAGGAGGGCAGTTTCTTCCATCAACCACATCACATTTTCTTGCACTGGTTAGGCAGGACAATAACAACAAGACCTACTATCACATTCTTTACTATGGCAAACATTTAAAAAAAGAATAACATAAATCATGTTTATCTCATCTTGGAGAATGTAGGTGCCAAATATAGACGCAGTGGACAGTCACTTAGCACACCACTTAAGAACACAGAGGTTTATTCAGTATCCTGTAATGACTGTTCTCTGAAGTACATTGGGCAAACTGGTAGAGGCTTTAACATTTGCTTTAAGAAACATCTCAGTCCAAAATAAAAATTCAAAAACTAAACTATCAGAGCACACAGGTGAAGCTAAATACACACATGTTCAGGAAAAACAGAACAACTTGAATGACTAGAGATAAGACATTGGTATTCACAGGACATGTATATTAGTATGTTCTGCAGAAATTATTGGCATTTGAACCATATTGACCCCATCAATTTGAGGTCAACGTCAATATCAGGGTACAACACCACCTACTGGTAAAATGTGCCTGCAGCTCTCGTTTTTGCTATAAACTGAAAGTAATGGATCAGTGTGACCTGAGCAGATGTGCAGGATGCCTTACAGACAGATACATGAACCGTACTGTTAAATCAGTGAGTCTACAACAGGGTGCATTGTTGACATGAAGGGATGTGATGCATCCATCTAGGAAATTGTTGCTCATGTGGAATAAAGTGTTCTGGCAGTGCAACGGGTGTGTGCCAAATGGTTCATGGAAGGATGTAAAACATGACAAGATGGGTCAGGTCACATATCCAGACCACCACCAGAAGCTTGGCACCTCATCCAAGTGGCATTGCTGGACAGATCTGCATCCTCTGCAGCTCTGGTGCAACAGTGGAACAGCATAACACTTTGTTCACTATCAAGGGTGGCAGTCCATTGGAATTTATTATGGCATGGGGTACATGTGGGTTGTCCACTTCTCCACCTATCTTTGATGAATGTGCATAAAACATGCTAGATGGCAATGGTGTGTGGAACAATGTCACTGAGGACAGGAATGGTATCAGATAGTGTTTTTGAATGAATCCAGGTTCTGTTTGTTTGAAAATTACGGCCACATTTTGGTTTTCCCCAGACAGGGGAGTGGTTATCTGCCTTTTACCTTGGCCTGCCAGATCGGCCAACCACCTCAGATAAACTTTGGAACCAGGTGAATCCAGCATGGATGGCTATACCACAGGACACTATTTGCAGTTTATATATGTTGATGTCATCACACACCGAACAAGTTATCAGGGCTCAAGGCGGACCCTGTGCCTACAAGGCAAACAGGACACATGCTGAACCGAGGTGACTGAAATGCCAATCATTTCTGACGAACATACTAATGTACCTGTGCTGTGAATTTGAATGTTCCATCTTTAGTCATTCAAGGTGTTCTGTTTTTTTCTGAACATGAGTGTAATTCACTTCTAAAATGTCACAAAATTAGTTACTTCTCTGTTGTTGCTCTGTCTTGGCTGGCAGATGCTGCCTGTGAGGACGTCTGAAACCAATTGCATGTAAGGTAAAAATCAACAATGTATCCCATCTTTGCCAGCATACTGAGAAAAAAAAACCTCCAATTGTGTGTCCAGCACAATGGATGTCATATTGAGCATACGGTGTAATGCCGACACTGACAAGTGCCCTTAACTTAAACAGGTCATAATTACTACACAAATAAAGATGTCTTAAAACAGATTTCACTTGTGTATTCCTGAAAAAGAGGCAGTTCAAAATGATGTGCATATGACCCCCTTCCCATCTGACATCTGTAACTCAAATCCAAATGGTGGATTTCAAGATGGCCACCACAACGGATGCCATAGTTGCACCCCCACCTACAGACACCCCATACCAGATGCCACTGTGATTCCTCACTACATTTGATTTTTATAAGGATGTATTCAGGGTTTTGCTGTATTTTAAAAGTCTGAACATCTGTTTGCAAACACCTGTGTTACTGTGTATGAATGATCAATCAGTAGTGTATAAGTGTAAGATAGCCTATAATCAGTTACATTCATCTGCATCACCATGTACATCTATAATCCCAAATCTCCTGTACAGCACATGAAGCAGATATTTCACATGAATATTGGTGATTTTCCATTCACATAATGAGCAAAGAAGAAATGAGTATATTTCTGCATGTGCGCTCTAATCCCTCTTATGCCAATAATGTGATATGCAGGGTGAACCAAATCCATAGACAAACTTTTAGATGCTGTTCAGGTATACATTCTGAAAATTTTGCAGTAATGGACCTGCAGTCTCCAGCAACTCATTAAAGAGTAATAATGTAATTATGATTTATTCAATTTGTTAGCACGACCATCCTTGTTTTTGTGTGCAAATATCTTCACAAAATTGAAGAAGCATGAAATATGCAATTACTAAAATACACAACACAAAACACAGAGTAATGCTACAATTCCCATCCATAAAATTGTTGTGATGTCATTGCCATTGGTATGAGAACAGCTCTTCCATTGGATTCAGTGAACAAAAAGATGAAGTGCATTTTGACCAACACTTCATCAATAAGCCTATCAATAGTATAGGTAAATTGAAGATGGAAGTGAGGAGAAAAAAAGGGAAAGGGAAGGGATTACTGATGTCAGCTGCATTGGGCATTAGATGGAATCAGAGGCGATGAGTGAAAATGTGTACAGAACATATTTCCAGATAAAAACCTAGATCTTACAGCAGTCAACATATATGGACCTTTGTCAGAGACAAAAAGGGACTATTGTTATATTATTTTAATTGTAGATATTTTGTCAAAACTAATCAGACCACACCCATTTAAAAAAAGCAACCAGTAAACAGCTGATTAAAAATTTACCAGTGATTATTTCAAAGAAGTTGGGAAACCAAAAGCTATCCTCTCAGATAATGGGTCACAGTTCACATCTCAAACTTGGAAGGATTTCATTGACATTATCAAAATTAGACACATCTTAATGTCAGTCTATCATTCGTACAGCCATCCATCTGAAAGATACATGAGGCAAACTGAAAGGCTTTGTAGAACCTACCATAAAGAAGCCATGTAAATTGGATAAAATATGTGAAGAATTTTGAAGATATGATGAAAAGTCTGCGACATACATAAACTGGATTCTCGCCCTTCAAAGTCATATATGGTAGATGACCAGTCAAGTTTCTTTACAGAAAATGTAGAATATCTAGCTTGTAGAATCGTGTCACCACAGGAAAGGGAAGTCAGTGTTAGGAATACAATAAAAAACAAGGAGAAATAAGAAAAAGAAAGCATGATGCAAAAGCCAAGTTTTCAAAACTTTAACTGGGGGACTTTGTATTAGTGAAATGTTGGGAAATGTCAAAAATAATAACTGCTGAAAGAAAGAAGTTTTTTGGGATCCAGATGTCCCTTTGAGGTAACAGAAAACCCACATCCCAATGCATTTTGACAGGTGTATCAAAAATCCATGTTATTTGGACTATGCAATGTCACTGAACGAAAGTTGTGCAAGTATGATACTGCATGGTAAAGCCCTGTCAAAATAACCATGAAACAGTACAAGAACACAGATCTATAGACTAGAAAAATGAACTAACTTCTTACCCATGAGTATTATATACCTTAAATAGCCATTCACCAACTATTTAATATCAGATTATACCGATGTTTTTGTTATGAAAATCATCGGATATCTATTATTTGCGTACATATCTAGTTATAAAAAATTTGAATTACTTTAAGACAGTAAACATAAAATCAAAAAGAAAAAGATGAAGTTGGGGGGGAAGGTCAAGCAGACATTGTTGGCTGTAACAACCTCTGGAATTTTAAATGTCTCATGCAAGCTACAGGTGTATATGAAAGTTGTGTGAGGGTATGTATCAAAACAGAGGGTAGATAATAACAATTTAGCAAAAAATGTGTATAAATCTTTATTCGTGTACAGATCATTTATTTGATTATGTCAAAGATTAGAAGAGTTTAGATACTTGTCAACAGATGAAGATGTTTAAGGGAAAGTTCCTTTTAGATGCAGAAGTTGATGAGATTTTTTGAAATCTTTGAGGTGAGTGATGCTTTTGGTGTGGAATGGCACCAGGTTAGAAATTCTTTTTATGCTTTGTGTTGTGCAACAGTAAACATGCTTTGATACTAAAACAATTGAAATATTAAAAGTTGGACTTTAAACATAAACTAATAACATAACTTGCATAGCTTAAGTAAGACTACTGCAAAACATATGATTACTGATAACAATGCAAGTTTTTGCCTGAGTATGAAAGCTGTCTGACAAAATAAATAGTAAGGAAAACAGAGGTGGAAGGGGGAGCACCAAATTATAAAGACTATTAATATTTGTTGTCTGTTTTACAGAACACAAACAAAACTATTTCTGTGCCTATGAATTTAAAACAAATGGCTCTCTCTACATAAGAAAACCTTTCACCAATTAATTGTATATGTACATTCAACATATTCTCAGTATTCATTTTTACTAATAACATGACATAAAACCAAACAAGATTAAACATGAATCTCAGTACTCTATTAACCATGAGTACCATGCACTGCTTTTACTTGTTGTATAAAAAATAATTTCCTTGTTGAATAGAATGCTTTGTTTTATAAATAATTTAAAAACGAGCTGTGCTCATAAAGGATTTCTATTAGAATTTGAAAAAAAAAAAAAAAATAAGAAATATGAATCACAAACTATACTCATGAACAATGTTCGATGAATGTGAGAAGTGTGTAACCATGAAAAATGCAGGTTGTAAAATACTTCCGATTGAAAACAAGATGGTGCATTATTCAGGTATATCTGTAAATACTCAAACTAATATTTGTAACAATCACCTGTTTTCAGTCCTGAACGTTTTTCAGCTGTTTTTAATACTATGAAAGTAATTACTAACATCAGGCCTTGTAAAACATATGAATGTTTAAACCTGTCATGCTTCTAAAGAAAATGAGAAATAATTCTCTTAATCAATAAATATTAGCTCTTAATAACTGAATAACTTAATTAAAGTCCTTGTTAGAACACTTTCAAGCCTCAGATGAAAATTTTTGTAGCCTCATTTATGTGAAATCCCACTTTTGTCATCTGTCAGTGCACTAGTGAGGAAAAGACAAACGAACTTCCCCAGTCACAAAATATAAATAAATAAGTAAATAAATGAAAGCTGTACTTTGTATCTTAAGTGTCAATATTTTGAATGTATATAAAAACTTTTCTATAAATATAGCTCTCACTACATTATCATATGTACATATTATTCTTTCTTTAAAAGCTCAGCTTGCTCTTAATTTAAAAGAAATGATATTAATCAATTAAAGGTCTTGTGACCAAAGATGTACTACACTGTGCATACAACTACATGCCAGAAAAATTTTATTAAGTCATGTCTGTCATATAACTGAAGAATAATACACTTGTTCTTTCTGTCAGTGAATAACTGCAGGCATGTTACATATTGTGCAGTATGCCTTTTTATCTTATACGCAAGAGTTTTCTTTGTAGCTGTAACTTATTATTTCTATGAATCTCGTTGACATAACAAAATTTTACTTAGAACAGTTATTTCTCAGAGAGGGCATATTACGTCACACAGTCTCAAGTGTCTGTCCAACATTGTGTGAGGGGATGTATAATGAAGCAAGCCCTTAGAACACCTTCTTTTACCATTAACAAACAAATCGATAGCACTCCATTTTGCTCACATTATGACTACATTTCCAAATTTAGACCAAAACGGGTGTACAAAAAAACACAAACAACTTTGTCAGTGCAAGAAGATATAATTGCCACCAGAATTAGACCAATTTTATCACATAATAGAAAAATGCCATACCTCTGTAATATAATTTCTCTGCAAGTTCTGTATTTACATTCAGAGGGTAAGTAGAATGGGTTATAACTTTATTTAAATATTTATTGATGCATGCAAACTAATGCCATTATGTCGCAACTGTGTTTGTATTTCTAACTCACAGCCATTACACAATGATTAATATATCAATTAATGACCAAATTTGACTAGCTTAATTCAAGACATAAAAATGGCAATTCTTCTTATGTTTTTAGTTATCTGCTTTGTTATAAGAACTAAATAAAACAGACGAAACAATCATATAGCTCCAAGAATCAAAGTTATTTAAACAAAACTGTTGAATAGACTAGTAAATGTGGCCTCACCCACATGTTGGAAAGCATCTGTTTTTGTGTGCAAAGAAAGGGAAAATGCTTTGTCAGTCAGTCAGAGATGGATTTCAGTAGTGGCAACTAGTAGCTTGTTATGCTTTGTCACTTGGCAGTGTTGCATAACAAACTGTGTTTTCATAAATTGTGGTTGATATACAGCAGTAATGAGGAGATGACATGGCTTTTGGAAATAAACAAATAGAAAATATCTTGTGTTCAGTTTAATAATTAAGCGACCCACCACCTAACTTTTGAAAATGGCTGAAGAAATTGCAGGCAGATTGGTGAGTACCCAAAGTCAAATTCTTAAACTGAATGCATTTCTCTTGTCAGCACATAAACAGGTGTGCTGTTGTCATTGTCAGAAGAGCTAATCAGCAATTTAATGCTTTTTATGTATGAGAGGGGTTTAAAGCTCTATATTATGTTCCAAAAAACATTCATTTAAAACTTGGTGCATTGCTTAAAGAATGTAAGGATATTCACATGAGTGAGGGTTTGCATTATCAACAGTTCACTTGATGCCATTCTTGCTTATTTACTTATTTACTTAACTCCCTCTTTATAGTATTGATGTAGTAGAACTTGTCAAAATATAGGACCATATAACATATTACATACCCTGGTGTCCAAAATTAAAGCAACAAACCGAAACTTTGCAAGGTTGCATTTATTTTGCCACGAAACAATATAATCAGGTGATAGTAAAGTAGAAACAATATAAATAATACAGAATCTAAACAACTGCAACATGCATAACGTTACACAAAAATGCTCTTTGTTTTTTCCAACTTACCCAATGTACACACACATTCCGACAACTGGTTAATGTACTCAGTATTGGGTGTGACCCAACTCTGGCAGAAATACAGGCCTGACAGACAATGGGGTGTGCTGTCATCAATTTCATGTGTAGAGGCAATAATGCCCTTTCTTCCTGCAGCATTTCTCGCAAGTCTTGGAGAGTGGTTGGCGGATGCTGACATGATGCAGCCCGTGTCCCTGGTGCATCCCAGATGTGCTCTATGGGATTCAAATTGAGAGAGTGAGCAGACTACGCCATGCATGCAGTATCTTTCATTTCCAAGAAAATATCAACCACGCATGCTCTATGAGGTCGACCATTATCATCCAGCAATAAGTCTGAAACCACAGCACCTCCAAACAACCACACATGAGGTCCCAAGATCTCATCAAGATACCTGACACCAGTTATACCTTGCCACTTTAACCATACAGTTTCATAAAGCAGTGTTTGAGTGGTCAACATAATCCTTGTCCACACCATTAGGGATCATCCTTGATGTAAGTCTCTAGAATGGTTATGTCTTGAAATCATGTTCCACATTCCCTCCAGATGTGAAGCCATCAAGCATCATTGTACAGACCCAACTGGAATGCATCTGTGAAAAGAACATTGGCCAACTATTCAACTGTCCAGGTGGCATGTTGACGTCTGCACTCTAGACGTTCCCTTCTGTGAAGACGTGTCAGAGGTATATGTACAGCAGGTATCTAACAATAGAGGTCCCTCTGCCAAAGCCTTCTGTACACCATTTGCCTCACTGATACATGTCTAGTGGATGCTGTGATGTCAGATGCCTGTTGCCGTGTATTGCTAAGGTAGTACATTCATGACCTTACAGCCAAATAACGGTTCTCTCTTTCTGATGTTACACACATGTAGTCCTGCCCTGGTCTTCAGGATACAGTGTCAACCTCTATAAATTGTTGTGACATTCAAAAAAACAACAGAACAATTCACATTAAGCCATCAGACCACATCAGTTTGTGACTGTCCTGTTTCCATTCTGTGCCATACTGCACCGTCTGTGACTGTGTACACAGTGATTGTGGATGTGGAACTACCTGGTAAGCACTATAAAGTTTGATTGGTGCCCTGACATCATTTTTGTCCATTGACCAGTTCTGTGCATGATACAATCGTACAGACATATGTTGACAGTTTGCACAATTTTAATTTGAGTTAGACGGAGGATGGGGAAATAGTAGTTTGGTGCTTTAATTTTCTAAACCAGTGTATTAACATTCATGTACAAAATAAAGGCACATATACGTTCAAACATTATGTCTAGGCTGATAGCTTTCTTGTCAACACATCTTGATGACTGTAGTAAATGAAGTACAAGAAAATAAAATTTTATCTATACACACATAGACAAAATAGCTACACAGCTGAAAAATTATTGGAACGTCTTGGTTGATTTTACTAAAGTATGAAATATTTTAGTTGTATATAATGAGGGGAAGGCAGTCACCTATCTATAATGCATATATGTGGACTCAAGCGGTGAACAAAAATTTCTGCAAAGGCTGGGATTCAAACCCAGGTGTCTTGCTCACTAGGCAGATGCGCTAACCACCGTACCACCTTGGCACAGTGGCTTCACACAACAGCATGGACTACACTAGCATGCCTGCCTCCTCAGTCCTAATTCCCAGCCTCAGCCCACTTGGTATTTCACCTAAACTCGAACACCAGCAGCCAAAGGTATGTACATTTTGGTGTCTGTGTGGTTGTGTGAATGAATGGGTGCACTTCTACTAGAGAAAGAGTAAGAGCTCGGAAGCTAGTATAAATGCTATTTATTATTGCATGTTTCTATGTGCGACACACTAGTCAGCTACAGGTAAGTGGTTGTATTTTCTGCATTATAATATTCTTCCATCCAGGAATTCTCTATGTCGTTAAATATTGTAATTAAATATGTGCAATAACATAAAATTTCGTACCACATGAACAGCCCAAAAAATACCTAAGAACACACATTAATTAAAATAAGTACATTAGTAAAATGCCTAGTTCTATCCTGAAATAGTTTGACAGTTTCAATTTCCATGTGGAGAGATTTGAGTCAGAATCTACAGATTTGTGCAATATCCCTAATATACCCCTCCTCCCCCCATGAACCATGGACCTTGCTGGGGAGGCTTGCGTGCCTCAGCGATACAGATAGCCATGCCGTAGGGCAACCACAATGGAGGGGTATCTGTTGAGAGGCCAGACAAATGTGTACTTCCTGAAGAGGAGCAGCAGCCTTTTCAGTAGTTGCAGGGGCAACAGTCTGGATGATGGACTGATCTGGCCTTGTAACACTAACCAAAACAACCTTACTGTGCTGGTACTGTGAATGGCTGAAAGCAAGGGGAAACTACAGCCATAAATTTTACCAAGGGTATGCAGCTTTACTGTATGGTTAAATGATGATGGAGTCCTCTAGGGTAAAATATTCCAGAGGTAAAACAGTCCCCCATTTGGATGTCCGGGTGCAGACTACTCAAGAGGACGTTGTTATCAGGAGAAAGAAAACTAATGTTCTATGGATCAGAGCATGTAATGTCAGATCCCTTAATGGGGCAGGTAGGTTAGAAAATTTAACAAGGGAAATGAAAAGGTTAAAGTTATAAATAGTGGGAATTAGTGAAGTTTGGTGGCAGGAGGAACAAGACTTCTGGTCAGTTGAATACAGGGTTCTAAATACAAAATCAAATAGGGGTAATGCTGAAGTAGGTTTAATAGCAAATAAAAAAATAGGAGTGCAGGTAAGCTACTACGAACAGCATAGTGAACGCATTATTGGAGTCAAAACAGACATGAAGCCCATGCCTACCACAGTAGTGCAAGTTTATATGCCAACTACCTCCGCAGATGAAGAAGAGATTGATGAAATGTATGATGAGATAAAAGTAATTATTCAGATGAATATAGAATGGGGGTAAGGAATGAAAGAGGAAGCCACCTGTTAGAATTTTGCACAGACCATAACTTAATCATTGCCAACATTTGGTTCAAGAATCATAAAAGAAGGTTGTATACATGGAAGAGGCCTGGAGACAATGGAAGGTTTCAGATAGATTATATAATGGTAAGACAGAGATTTAGGAACCAGGTTTTAAATTGTAAGAGATTTCCAGGGGCAGATGTGGATGCTGACCACAATCTATTGGTTATGAACTGTAGATTAAAACTGAAGAAACTGCAAAAAGGTGAGAATTTAAGGAGATGGGACCTGGATAAACTGAAACAACCAGAGGTTATAGTGAGTTTCAGAGAGAGCATTAGTGAATGACTGACGAGGGGAAAGAATTACACCGAGTGAGGTGGCGCAATGGTTAGACACTGGACTAGCATTTAGGAGGACGACGGTTCAATCCCGCGCCCGGCCATCCTGATTTAGGTTTTCCGTGATTTCCCTAAATCGCTCCAGGCAAATGCCGGGATGGTTCCTTTCAAAGGGCACGGCCGACTTCCTTCCCCGTCCTTCCCTAATCCGATGAGACCGATGACCTCGCTGTTTGGTCTCCTTCCCCAAAACCAACCAACCAAAGAATTACAGTAGAAGGAAGATGGGTAGCTTTGAGAGACGAAATAATGAAGGCAGCAGAAGTTCAAGTAGGTAAAATGGCAAGGACTAGTAGAAATCCTTGGGTAACAGAAGAAATATTGAATTTAATTGATGAAAGGAGAAAATATATTTAAAAAAACAGTAAATGAAGCAGAGAAAAAGGAATACAAACGTTTCAAAAATGAGATTGACAGGAAGAGCAAAATGGCTAAGCAGGGATGACTAGAGGACAAATGTAAAGATGTGGGGGCACATTGGTCAATCCATATGAAGTGGTCCAATGATGGTTGCTTGACCATTTTTAAATATTTTAATCTTTTTATATGTGATTGCCTTATATTTGAGAAGTTCAAACCAGTTTTTTAAAATAATTTAGCTTGCACCTTTACTGGATGGCGGCCATTTTTATTTGTAGGTGCACGACGATTTTTCATTCTGGAGACATTAGTGAAAATTTGAATATCTATGCACTTTGTTAAGTTACAACATTACAATTGACATGGTTGATTTAAGAAAAATGTCATCTACAACATTGTCTATTACAAAAAATAACCTAAATTAAAAAATAACCAGTAAAAATGACCTCCAATGTTTGGTATCCAAATTTTAAAAAATCTACTTTTTAGGCCCAGAAATAATAAACAAGGACTGGTTTATGAGAGTCTGTTTTTTCCTATAGTTAGATAACATACACTACTAGCTTCATATAGAGCAAGAACACTTACAAATGTACTTTTTTTGCATCTTGCAATGGTAAAAATGCATGTGATGGAGTAGGAGGTACAACAAAACATGAAGTAAGTAAAACCAGCCTACAAAGACCAACCACAGACCAAATTCTCACTGTACGAGATATGTATGTCTTATGCAAGTATAATATTAAAGGCATTACCTATTTTCTGATCAAGAAAGACGATGTGGTTCTGCATATGAAAACAACACTTCAAACCAGATTTGAAATCTGTATAGCAATAAAAGGAACAAGGCATTTTCATAAATCTCTTGGCATTGCAGAAAACTTAGTTCATTGTTATGTAACATCAGAAACCGAAAAATATGATGATCATTGTGTCAGTAAAATTACATCTCTGTCTTTAATGTTGAATGACATTGTGGCATGTGTGTATGATGGACATTGGTGGCTTGCAGAGGTTGAAAGAATACGTTTTGAAAACAATGATGTTACCATCCTGCTGGCCCAAGAACATCATTCAAGAAATCTACTAGTGACAAAGTTTGGATACCAATGAAAAAGGTTTCAGTGAAACTTTCAGTGCTTGAACTTATCACAGCAACTGGGAGGTCTTATTCTGTATCATAAAAGTTGTCTGAAGAACATTCACCACCAGGTTTAGGAACAGTCACATCTCGAAGGATGTTGATTGAAAATATTTATTTTAAGTATGTCAAAATAATATGAACATTAATTTCGGTGATGTTTCCCCTTTTTGTATACAATTCAGTACCTTACTTCAATAATAATTGATTATATCCTGCCAATATCACACATGACCCCCCATGAACCATGGACCTTGCTGTTGGTGGGGAGGCTTGCGTGCCTCAGCGATACAGATAGCAGTACCGTAGGTGCAACCACAACGGAGGGGTATCTGTTGAGAGGCCAGACAAACGTGTGGTTCCTGAAGAGGGGCAGCAGCCTTTTCAGTAGTTGCAAGGGCAACAGTCTGGATGATTGACTGATCTGGCCTTGTAACAATAACCAAAACGGCCTTGTTGTGCTGGTACTGCGAACGGCTGAAAGCAAGGGGAAACTACAGCCGTAATTTTTCCCGAGGGCATGCAGCTTTACTGTATGATTAAATGATGATGGCGTCCTCTTGGGTAAAATATTCCAGAGGTAAAATAGTCCCCCATTCGGATCTCCGGGCGGGGACTACTCAAGAGGATGTCGTTATCAGGAGAAAGAAAACTGGCGTTCTACGGATCGGAGCGTGGAATGTCAGATCCCTTAATCGGGCAGGTAGGTTAGAAAATTTAAAAAGGGAAATGGATAGGTTGAAGTTAGATATGGTGGGAATTAGTGACGTTCGGTGGCAGGAGGAACAAGACTTCTGGTCAGGTGACTACAGGGTTATAAACACAAAATCAAATAGGGGTAATGCAGGAGTAGGTTTAATAATGAATAGGAATGCGGGTAAGCTACTACAAACAGCATAGTGAACGCATTATTGTGGCCAAGATAGATACGAAGCCCACACCTACTACAGTAGTACAAGTTTATATGCCAACTAGCTCTGCAGATGACGAAGAAATTGAAGAAATGTATGATGAAATAAAAGAAATTATTCAGATTGTGAAGGGAGACGAAAATTTAATAGTCATGGGTGACTGGAATTCGAGTGTAGGAAAAGGGGGAGAAGGAAACATAGTAGGTGAATATGGATTGGGGCTAAGAAATGAAAGAGGAAGCCGCTTGGTAGAATTTTGCACAGAGCACAACATAATCATAGCTAACACTTGGTTTAAGAATCATGAAAGAAGGTTGTATACATGGAAGAACCCTGAAGATACTAAAAGGTATCAGATAGATTATATAATGGTAAGACAGAGATTTAGGAACCAGGTTTTAAATTGTAAGACATTTCCAGGGGCAGATGTGGACTCTGACCACAATCTATTGGTTATGACCTGTAGATTAAAACTGAAGAAACTGCAAAAAGGTGGGAATTTAAGGAGATGGGACCTGGATAAACTGAAAGAACCAGAGATTGTACAGAGTTTCAGGGAGAGCATAAGGGAACAATTGACAGGAATGGGGGAAAAAATACAGTAGAAGAAGAATGGGTAGCTTTGAGGGATGAAGTAGTGAAGGCAGCAGAGGATCAAGTAGGTAAAAAGATGAGGGCTAGTAGGAATCCTTGGGTAACAGAAGAAATATTGAATTTAATTGATGAAAGGAGAAAATATAAAAATGCAGTAAATGAAGCAGGCAAAAAGGAATACAAACGTCTCAAAAGTGAGATCGACAGGAAGTGCAAAATGGCTAAGCAGGGATGGCTAGAGGACAAATGTAAGGATGTAGAGGCCTATCTCACTAGGGGTAAGATAGATACTGCCTACAGGAAAATTAAAGAGACCTTTGGAGATAAGAGAACGACTTGTACGAATATCAAGAGCTCAGATGGAAACCCAGTTCTAAGCAAAGAAGGGAAAGCAGAAAGGTGGAAGGAGTATATAGAGGATCTATACAAGGGCGATGTACTTGAGGACAATATTATGGAAATGGAAGAGGATGTAGATGAAGATGAAATGGGAGATGTGATACTGCGTGAAGAGTTTGACAGTGCGCTGAAAGACCTGAGTCGAAACAAGGCCCCCGGAGTAGACAACATTCCATTGGAACTACTGACGGCCTTGGGAACGGCCTTGGGAGAGCCAGTCCTGACAAAACTCTACCATCTGGTGAGCAAGATGTATGAAACAGGCGAAATACCCTCAGACTTCAAGAAGAAGATAATAATTCCAATCCCAAAGAAAGCAGGTGTTGACAGATGTGAAAATTACCGAACTATCAGTTTAATAAGTCACAGCTGCAAAATACTAACACGAATTCTTTACAGACGAATGGAAAAACTAGTAGAAGCCAACCTCGGGGAAGATCAGTTTGGATTCCGTAGAAACACTGGAACACGTGAGGCAATACTGACCTTACGACTTATCTTAGAAGAAAGATTAAGAAAAGGCAAACCTACATTTCTAGCATTTGTAGACTTAGAGAAAGCTTTTGACAATGTTGACTGGAATACTCTCTTTCAAATTCTAAAGGTGGCAGGGGTAAAATACAGGGAGCGAAAGGCTATTTACAATGTACAGAAACCAGATGGCAGTTATAAGAGTCGAGGGACATGAAAGGGAAGCAGTGGTTGGGAAGGGTGTAAGACAGGGTTGTAGCCTCTCCCTGATGTTGTTCAATCTGTATATTGAGCAAGCAGTAAAGGAAACGAAAGAAAAATTCGGAGTAGGTATTAAAATTCATGGAGAAGAAATAAAAACTTTGAGGTTCGCCGATGACATTGTAATTCTGTCAGAGACAGCAAAGGACTTGGAAGAGCAGTTGAATGGAATGGACAGTGTCTTGAAAGGAGGATACAAGATGAACATCAACAAAAGCAAAACAAGGATAATGGAATGTAGTCTAATTAAGTCGGGTGATGCTGAGGGAATTAGATTACGAAATGAGACACTTAAAGTAGTAAAGGAGTTTTGCTATTTGGGGAGCAAAATAACTGATGATGGTCGAAGTAGAGAGGATATAAAATGTAGACTGGCAATGGCAAAGAAAGCGTTCCTGAAGAAGAGAAATTTGTTTACATCGAGTATAGATTTAAGTGTCAGGAAGTCATTTCTGAAAGTATTTGTATGGAGTGTAGCCATGTATGGAAGTGAAACATGGACGATAAATAGTTTGGACAAGAAGAGAATAGAAGCTTTCGAAATGTGGTGCTACAGAAGAATGCTGAAGATTAGATGGGTAGATCACATAACTAATGAGGAAGTATTGAATAGGATTGGGGAGAAGAGAAGTTTGTGGCACAACTTGACCAGAAGAAGGGATCGGTTGGTAGGACATGTTCTGAGGCATCAAGGGATCACCAATTTAGTATTAGAGGGCAGCGTGGAGGGTAAAAATCGTAGAGGGAGACCAAGAGATGAATACTCTAAGCAGATTCAGAAGGATGTAGGTTGCAGTAAGTACTGGGAGATGAAAAAGCTTGCACAGGATAGAGTAGCATGGAGAGCTGCATCAAACCAGTCTCAGGACTGAAGACCACAACAACAACAACATCACACATGAATAGACCAGCCATAAGATCAACTGTAGAGTAATGTGAATTATCTCCTCATTTTCAAAAATTCATATCTTTGTTCACAATCAGATATAAATGTTGAAATATTTACAGTACATTGCTATCATGTAGGTGTACGAACTGTGCAAAAATCATATTTTTATATTCAGTCCCACCTGAGATAACTAACCCCAAACTTTACAAAAAATGAAAGTTTTCAAATTTCAAAAATTCATAAAAAATTAAGCATACATTTGTAAGTGTTTGTGCTCTATATAAGGCTAGTAGTGTGCGATATCTAAATATTGGAAAAAATTAGACTCTCATAAATCACTCCTTGTTTGTTTTTTGGGGCCTAAAAAGTGAATTTTTGAAAATTTGGATACCAAACTTTGGAGGTCATTTTGACTGGTTATTTTTGAATTTCGGGTATTTTGTGTAATAGACAATGTTGAAGAGGACATTTTTCTAAAAACAATCATGTCAATTGAAATGTTGTAACTTAACTCAGTGCAGAGATATTCATATTTTTGCTAATTACTCTAAACTGAAACATCGTTGCACGCTTACAAATTAAAATGGCCGCCATTCAGTATAGGTGAAAGGTAAAATTTTTTAAAAATCTGTTTTGAACTTCTCAATTATAGGGTAATCACTTGTAAAAAAATTAAAATATTTAAAAATGGTCAAGCAACCAACTTAATTTTTATTGGACCACTTCATTTGGATTGACCCATATATCACTAGGGGCCTACTGCCTACGGGAAAATTAAAGAGACCTTTGGAGAAAAGAGATCCATCTGTAAGAATATCAAGAGCTCAGATGGAAAACCAGTTCTAAGCAAACAAGAGAAAGCAGAATGCTGGAAGGAGTATATAGAGGGCCTATACAAGGGCGATGTACTTCAGGACTGTGTTATGGAAATGGAAGAGGACATAGATGAAGATGAAATGGGAGATGTGATACTGCGTGAAGAGTTTGACAGCCCTGAAGGACCCAAGTCCAAACAAGGCCCCGGGAGTAGACAACATTCCATTAGAACTACTGACAGCCTTGGGAGAGCCAGTCCTGACAAAACTCTACCGTCTGGTGAGCAAGATGTACGAGACAGGCGAAATACCATCAGACTTCAAGAAGAATATAATAATTCCAATCCCAAAGAAAGCAGGTGTTGACAGATGTGAAAATTACCGAACTATCAGTTTAATAAGTCACAGCTGCAAAATACTAACACGAATTCTTTACAGACGAATGGAAAAACTGGTAGAAGCCAACCTCGGGGAAGATCAATTTGGATTCCGTAGAAATGTTGGAACACGTGAGGCAATACTGACCTTACGACTTATCTTAGAAGAAAGATTAAGGAAAGGCAAACCTACGTTTCTAGCATTTGTAGACACAGAGAAAGCTTTTGAAATGTCTACTGGAATACTCTCTTTCAAATTCTGAAGGTAGCAGGGGTCAAATACAGGGAGCGAAAGGCTATTTACAATTTGTACAGAAACCAGATGGCAATTATAAGAGTCAAGGACCACGAAAGGAAAGCAGTGGTTGGGAAGGGAGTGAGACAGTGTTGTAGCCTCTCCCCGATGTTATTCAATCTGTACATTGAGCAAGCAGTAAAGGAAACAAAAGAAAAATTTGGTGTAGCTATTAAAATCCAGGGAGAAGAAATAAAAATTTGAGGTTTGCCGATGACATTGTAATTCTGTCAGAGACAGCGAAGGACTTGGAAGAGCAGTTGAACGGAATGGACAGTGTCTTGAAAGGAGGATATAAGATGAACATCAACAAAAGCAAAACGAGGATGATGGAATGTAATTGAATTAAATCGGGCAATGCTAAGGGAATTATATTAGGAAATGAGACACTTAAAGTGGTAGATGAGTTTTGCTATTTTCGGAGCAAAATAACTGATGATGGTCAGAGTAGAGAGAATATAAAATGTAGACTGGCAATGAAAAGGAAAGCGTTTCTGAAGAAGAGAAATTTGTTAAAATTGAGTACAGATTTAAGTATCAGGAAGTCTTTTTCTCAAAGTATTATTTATGGAGTGTAGCCATGAATGGATGTGAAATGTGGACAGTAAATAGTTTAGACGAGAAGAAAATAGAATCTTTTGAAATGTGGTGCTACTGAAGAAAGCTGAAGATTAGGTGGGTAGATCACATAACTAATGACGAGGTACTGAATAGAACTGGGGAGAAGAGAAATTTGTGGCACAACTTGACTAGAAGATGGGATCGGTTGATAGGACATGTTCTGAGACATCAAGGGATCACCTATTTAATATTGGGAGGGCAGCGTGGAGGGTAAAAATCATAGAGGGAGACCAAGAGATGAAGTAGGTACTTGGAGATGAAGAAGCTTGCACAGGATAGAGTGGCACGGAGAGCTGCCTCAAACCAGTCTCTGGACTGAAGACCACAACAACAACCCTAATATTCATTAATGTTGTATAAGCTGTTCATTATTAACATATATTGTAATTTTCTATTATATGTATTTTAGTTTGGTATTCTTTTGCTCTTATGTGGCAATGCATTGTAAAGCATATTTTGTTAGCACAGGGTGAGTCAAAAAGAACTTCACAGCTTTGGAATGATATAGAAATTTATTGAGACGACTTACAGAGTCACATTGTAGCAAATAAACTCAAGTTTTTTTTTTCCATAAAATTTCGGGAGAACTGCCGGATGTGTACAACTTGCTGTGATGATGTTTTGGCTCAGAGTCTTCTCACTATCTTCAGGTGAATACTGACAGGAAAGGCACTGAGCTCACATATTTAAGACACTGCAGGCGCCTTTGTGGTGTGCCCAATTGGCATCATGGATGCACTGTTTGTCTGCAAGTCTGTACACTGCACCATATACCCTCTGTGGTGAAAGCCAGCTTCATCAATATCAGGTTGATTGTCTTTATATGGTAAGTGACACCAGTTACACAGGTAATTAAGTTTTTCTCAATATTCTGCCTATTTTGGCTGAAATATTTCCAGCGTATGGTACATAGGCAGTCATTTTGAAGGTCTCATCCTCTTGTTTGTCTTTTTGTTTGTACATCTTCAGCATCCTGTGTACTTGCTGTAATGAATATCCGTTGTTGTGGAACATGGCTTACAGGTGGTCCAGTTCTATTTGCAGATTATTAGCGTCCAATGTGGTATGAGTTTTGTGAATTAAGTTTTTTACAATATCTGTCGTTTGTGTGGCGGCAAGTTGCAGGCATCCAGCAGTTCTCCAAAATTTTGTGGTACAATTGTATTCTTGGAAAGTTTTAGATTTCACATCAAGAAACTCTATGGGGGGGAATTGATGCAGTGTATTTGAAGATTCAATAAGTTATTTAAAAGAAGAGTGAGGTTACTGAACTAACTAATATTTTTATTAAATTCCAGAGACAAGGGCAAAGTTGGCCAGAATTCTGCATTTTATTAATAGCAATGCTGCAAATACATTAAACACAAGGCAACCACTGCACTGGTGAGGGAAAGGATTCATTTTAGTTGGCATGAATTGGATTCTGTGCACAAAGATGTATTTTTGCTTTTAGAAGTGGCAGTAAAACTATTGTCGTTGTGTTGGTGCTGGGTTTATGGTGTGACATGGATCAAAGCAAACTGGATCCACAACAAAGCTACAGTGAAGCAGAGTGTGAAGATTTATTAAGTTTCATCATGAGTGCTGCAGGAAGTTCCTATCCAGCCATCAATTTTCAACTTGAGGGGGAAATCTATTGACGATGTGACTGTGTCCATGTTGGAATGAGAGGGTAGTTTTGCTCCTATACCTGTTCCACCTCCACTAGTGGACTTCATCAGTTCTGTAAAAGAAGCTGTGCACCATGTACCAGGAGATGCAGCAGAGGAGATTTGAAGAGTCTTGCCTTATGTTGATGAGAGCTGTACCACCGAAGAACACCATGTCACCTATGGAGAAATCAGCCCTCCATAAATTACAAGCAGATGTGTATATGGTAGTACTCAATTTGGATAAAGGTTATGCTACTGTTCTCATGTCATGGGAGGACTGTATTAATAAGATCAATGTTTTACGTAGTGACTCAACGTATCACAAAGTCTATAAGGATCCTACCAATCGAGTAATGCAAAAAACAGCAGAACTTCTGTCTCACAGCTCTACCAAAGGAGGTCATTAAGAGACAGAGAGTTCAGTTTCATCTAGGCTGTATGAACTGCCCAAGTCCACAAAGAAGGTGTGCCTTTACATCCTATAGTAAGCAATATTGGAGCAGACACCTGTGATTTGGCCAAATACTTGGCATCTTTACTGAAACCCATTGTAGGCAAGTGTCCACGTCACATAAGAAATTCTAGTGATTTTATCAGCAGACATCAATCACTTAAGCTGGAAAGCAATTGGTCAGTTTTGATGATGGCATTTAGCTTTTTACAAGTGTGCCTCTGGTGGACTCACTGCACCACATTGGCAATAGGTTTGGGGCTGACATTACAGATTTGCTCAAAAACACTCTCTCCTTGACAAATTTTTTATTTAACAATGAGTTTTTTTAACAAACTGATAATGTTACCACGAGGAGCCCTTTCTCTCCCTTGTTGGCCCATCTTTTTCTGGAAGATTTTGAGGAATAAGCACTCGTGTTGCAGCTATTTTGAAACCAACAGTACTTTGGTGATACATTGATGACATTTTTATAATGGCCTCATGGTTTGGACAGTCTCCAAGAGTTCCTTCAACATCTGAATTCCATACATGCAAATATCAAATTTACTATGGAGATGCAGAAAGATGGTTGCTTTCCATTTTTAGACATCTTGGTGCAATGTAAGGGCAATGGCACACTTTGGCATTTGGTGTTTCGAAAGCCACTCATACAGGCCTATACCTGCAAGATACTAGTTGCCACCATCTGACGCAAATGATGAGCATTCTAAAGAACTTAATCTACCAAGCTGCAGATGTATAAACAACAAGGCAAACAAGAGGCAGAGGTCTTCAAAACGACAGCTAGCTTACCATACATTGCAAATAAATAAGTCAAAATAGACATAATATTAAAAAGTTAAAGCAGTTATTTGTCACCTGAAGATGACCATAAGACTCTGGGTCAAAACATTATCACAGAAAGTTGCAGACATCTGGTAGTTCTACCAAAATTTTGAGATTGTTTACTACAAAATAACACATCTACTAATGTGTAAGATATCTCAATAAATTTCTATATCATTCCAAAGCTGTAAAGTCCTTTTTGACTCACTCATCATTGATGCTAGCAACATCAAAGGCCATCAATCATTAAAAAAAGGAAGTATTGTGTTGTGGCACCGATGAGGTTGACACCAGCATTGATATGCATTCGTCTTTGGACTCTGAGCATCGTCTTTGGGCTCTAGGCATTGCCTTTGGGCTGTTCCGCCATGTTCAGTTCTTTGTGAGCCTTGCATGTGTTTAGGAGAATAAATGAACTACTGCTAAATCGGTGTTGTTTGGTGTAACCAACCTCAGCAAACTCCTCACTGGTGACCCCGAGCTGTAACGTCTTCCGTTTTCGCCGTTTTACTGTGTCTGTGACCTCCACATCAGTTATTTTCACATGTATTACATTGACACAGCTTTCAAACAATGACTTTGGCCCAGCGCCTAATGCCAGATTTTGCCATCGATGTGCATCATGTTGTGGGTGATGTACACCCACCAGGACTGCAACTCGATGCCTCTCACTCAATATTCCGCCAATTTCGCCAGACGTTTTCGAGCCTGCAACAATAAGTGAGGTTAAGAGTGCACATGACTCTGGCTATCAAACGTCTTTGTTCCCGCCACATGTGCCCTCCCTCATCGACTGTGCAGTTACCTCTTACAGATCTCCGTGCAGTGTGGCACCAATGCTGATTTCTGCAAATGCTTCACCGGACAACCTACTACCGCCAGGACAATGATCTGCCACACCAAAATCCATGCAGTACCATGTGGATACCTGCCACGTGGCCGGAACTGCTTCATCCACAGGTCAACCTCCTCAGCATCCGGCCACGCCCGCGCCTGCCTCCGTTCAGCATCAGCACATGCCTTCCTACTTCGATACCTTGTCCTGCAACAGGAACAATTACTTGTTATCTGTGCCTGACCCCCACCTCCATCCCACTGCTATGCCTCAGACACCATTTTGAGTGGAGTGACTATGAACAGTGAACATTCACACAACCCATCCCATGTTCGACATCATTTCCCACACTATGCTTCTGGACAGCCCGCACTTCCGCAGCCTCCCTGCAACACAGGTGGCCCCAGCTCTGGTGATATGTTAAGCTTTCCGCGGACTAGCACGCGTTCTCAAACTTTGAACTTTTTCTCACCTGTTGCCCCCACACCGGCTCCAGTCGAGCTTCTGCTACCATTCTCGGCACATCTTCATGCCTCATCCACATCGGTCTTCTGCGACGCGTCAATCCAAACACATCTGCAACATGTTGAGCTGCCACAACTGCAATCAACACATTACAGTGTCTCACCCGCGTCGGCCTTCCGCATCACTTCAGATCACACTCAACCACAACGTGTGACCTTCACGCTACCATCCGAACAGCTGTCGTTGCCACATCCCCTGGGGGCACACTCTCCTGGAATACTACAGCAACAATAGCTCAATTCAGGCAGTGCCATGACGAACTCAACTCAACCTGTTCTTCCAAACATTCTACAAAGCTTACCGACACTGCCACCGTTTAATCCCGACAGAGCTACAACCTGGTTTAAAATTGTGGACGAAGTGTACAAACATTACAAACTCGACGAGTCAACCAGGTTTCTGTGCCTCATCACCCACCTGCACGACCAGGAGGACTTGATTACTGACCTGGTCGACGCTATTGACTCATCTACCTGGTACACTCTAACCAAAAAGACAGTTCTACGTCAGCTTGCACGCTCAACTGAGGCAGCAATACGGCAAGTGCTTCACGTCAAGCAATTAGGCAACGGCAAACCTTCCCAGCTCTGGAGACGGCTACGTGCCCTGGTCAGCGCCGATCTACTCTCTGACACAGCTCTCCTTGCTATCTGGTCAGATAAACTAACTCCTCACATCCACATTGCTCTGGCTCAAAGGTCTCCCGCACCTGTTGAGCAAAGACTGACAATTGCTGAGAAGCTACACGATGCATCACTGCTCTATTTCGCCAGCTACTGCCTACCTGACAAGTCTCAGGTTCAGGCTCATTGTCCTGCGGCCGGACGCAGCCGGGGCCATATTGTGCTGACTCTTCTGGTCGCTCCGGGAAGCAGTAAACAAGCAACTGGGATGTCACCGGCTCCACCCACGGTCATGCCCCCTCCTGCAACCGAACCTGCTGCAGCCTCCGAACCTCGGCCACCGCCACTGGCAACGAATGTTCCGCAGGAAATGCAACTGCACTGCCCATACTGTTACTTCCACACACGGTTTGGTGAGGCGGCACGGAACTGCAGACCACCCTGCTACTTCCCAAACGCCAGTTGCAGGTAGGTCTGAGTGCCGCCTCCTGTGCACAACATGACAGGCACCCCCCAGTGCTCCATTCTGTCTGGGAATGACCGGGTAATTGTGGACGACTTTACATTAAAGACATTTCGTCGGGATACCTTTTCTTAGTGGACACAGGCTCCAATGTTTCGCTACTGCCTACGTCCCTAGCATCGTCGAACATCCTCCCTCATCATACTTCACTGAAAGCCGTGAATTCAACTGAACTACAATGCTCGGCTTCAACTTCCCACGTCGTCTCACTCCCCGCAAACTGCAAATTCGAGTGGACTTTTTTAGTGTGCAAAATTGACGAACCTATACTAGGCATTGCGACACCACAAACTTCCACCGGTCCTAGTGCGAAACACCGTGTTTCATCATCCGTCCAAGACTCACTTCCCATGCTCCATTGAGCAAACCCACCCCGTGACACATTGGTCCAGGCTCATCTCATCCGTACATGCTCGTCTCTGTCGACGACATTACAAGAAACCACGTCGAGCTTGAACACGTCGCTCACCTATGCAAGGAAAACTTCGAGCTCTACCTCCCGCTCCACGAAACACAGCTCCAGCTCTCCGATGCAGCAAAGGAATTAGAGACACTACAGCAAGGACAAAACAAGGTCAGTAAGTGCGCCGAATCTGCTTGCAGCCCCAGCAATCGAGCCTCCGTGTGTTTACCTCCCGCTACTCCTTGCAACTGTGCTATCAAGACGGCCATAACATTTACTGACAGTTCCACAGGGCCACACCCTCCTAACATGGCAGCATGTGACACTTGGCCGGACACAAGTGCGCATCCATGACGAGCGTCACGTGTTCCCGAACTGACAGCTCATACATCACCCCTCACAGACAGCACCTCAAACTATGCAACTTCAGCTCCTGTGTGCCGCCGTGTGACCGTCACTGACAACACAAACAGTGCACTCACGCCAAGCGTTTTGCCCGCGACTGTGCTGCCACAGGCCGCGCTCTCGGTCAATGCACTCACTAACGGCTCATGAGTTCTACAGAGCTCAACCGACCATGGTGCCACTGCTTTGGACCGGCGGCCATTTTGTCGCGTTGACTCCTGGGACCCTTTGCCGCCTCGGCTCCCGTTGGATCCTGCCGAGTGGCTCCGAACACCACGACCATGCCTCGCCTGCCCCGCCCACCACACATTGTAAACAAACCGCCTCCCACACCGCCGGCAACATTTCCGTCATCACCAACGGCACGGTTCACAAGCTTCACCTCACGCCAGGTCCCCCGAGCTCCAGTAAAACACGTCAACTTTGTCCCGAGCGCCTCTCCGACCTTAAAAATCAGATTTCTGAACTACTAAACTCTGGCGTCATTGAACCCTCTGCCAGTAGCTGGTCTACGCCCATACATATGACACCCAAGAAAGATGGGTCCTGGCACGTATGCGGAGACTACCGTCGACTAAACACACGAACAATTATGGAATTATGGACACCTACCCCATACCCAAAATTGCTGACTTTACGAGTTCCCTCGCAGGTGCAACCACGTTCTCTGTCATTGATTGCAAACAGGCCTACCACCAGAACCCCATGGCACCTGAAGGCATCGAGAAGACAGCAATCACCACCCCGATCGGGTTATTTCAGTTTCGATTTATGCCCTTTGGTCTGAAAAACGCTTCAGATACATGGACTTCATATCTCAGTTCACCACCGATGTCAGACACATAAAGGGTGCTGACAAAATAGTTGCTGATTTCCTTTCACAAGTCGACGCCGTCCATTCACTGTTAGACCTCTCTGAACTGCCTAACCTCCAACCCGCCGACGAGGAAACACAAAACCTGATTCCAGACTCTACTTCTTCGTTACACTTCGTCCGCACCACCTTCCCTGGCATTTCTGGTGAGATCTGGTGTGATGACAGTACGGGCATGTTATGCCCCCTCATCCCAAGCGCACTCCGATGAGCTGTCTTCAACGCATTGCATAAATTAGCCCACCCTGGTGTTCGTGCGTCTGCCTGCCTCATATCAACAAGGACTGCCAGCATTGGGCATGCTCCAGCGTCGCGTGCCAATGCTGCATAGTACACAAGCACACTTCACCCCCCCTCGTCTCCTTTTCGATCCCTCCTGGTCGTTTCCAGCATATTCATATTGACGTTGTCGGCCTTCTCTCCCCCTCTAATGGCTTTCTTTATTTTTGCAGCATCCGGCACATCCATACCGCAGCATATCATCCACAAAGTAACGGGCTAGTCGAATGCTGGCACCGCACTCTCAAGGCGGCTCTTCGATGCCACGACTCTCTATGGACATAGGCCCTTCCCCTTGTGCTACTTGGCATTCGTACGATCCATAAGGAAGACCTCAAAGGCACAACAGCCGAGTTCGTATACGGCCAGAACATCATTCTCCCTGGCTTCTCTCCCTCAGTCTGACCTACCTTCCTTCATTGACCGCGTCAGACGCCACTTCATCAATCTCCATATCCCTCCGCCTGCCAACCATTCCTGCCCTAAGGTTTACGTCCCGAAATCTCTGGACAATTGCGAGTATGTCATGCTCCGAGATGACACTGTCTGTGCTCCCCTCCAACCTCCATATACCGGCCCGTACCGAGTTCTCCGTCACTCACCCAACACCTATGACATCCAGATGAAAGATTCAGCTGTTACAGTCTCTCTCTCAACAGACTGAAGCCTGCTCATGTCGAGCCTTCTCCTACCCCCCCTCAGGCCACGACCATGCCACTCACTGTCATGGCTCATGACGCTCCAACCACTCCCTCCACGTTGGACTTACATACTTGATCGAGTGACTTCCAGCTCCAATCGTCGAGCTCTCCTCCGACCTCACCCACTACTCCGGTCTCACACACTCCATCGAGTGACCACATGCTCCCCACGTCGAGCTTACCTACGATCACATCCTCGCTGCTGGGCCCTTCACCGGTCCCTTCGACCTCTCCACCATCGCCTGCCTCGACCTGTCGAGGTTTCTCACGCCCCCCCATCTTGAACGTGCCCTCGCTCGAGGTGTTTGTGCCTGTCCCCCCCGGACATAATCCACGACATTTCAATAATACTGTGTGATGATACACTGTTCATCATGTGTTTCTCTTCATCCAGTGCTCATGACACAACCTCCGCCATTCCCTGCCACCTGGTGAAATTTGTTCCCCTCCCACCTGACGTCGACCTGGAAATGCTTCGTGTGTTCGCCATGCACACCAGAGACATCACGTTGTCGCTCCGTTTCACTCGCAAACCGCCGGCCTACTTGTCACTGCATGACCAGCACGCCCAGTACGACACCCGGCTCGCTTCAACGACTTCCAGGTTCAGTAGCCGAACCTTCCTTCACGACATCTACCCACATAGCTCCCCGATGACGCTGTTGAGCTGACCGTGGTCCGTGCCAACGCCTTAGTCAACCCCCCCCCCCCCTCCCGGCCTCTCAAGAGTACTCCGTACTGCGGGGGGGAGGGGGGGGGGGCACTATATGGCGCCAATGAGGTCGACACCAGCATCGATATGCATTTGTCTTTGGACTCTGAGCATCGTCTTTGGACTCTCAGCATTGTCTTTGGGCTGTTCCACCATGTTCAGTTCTTTGGGAGCCTTGTATGTGTTTAGGTGAATAAATGAACTACTGCTAAATGGGTGTTGTTTGGTGTAACCAACCTGAACAAACTCCTCAGTGTCAATGAACTGCCTTCTCTTGCTGCACTGCGTCTTCTACCGTAAGATACACACTTGTGAATCTCACTGTTCAAATTTGAAAACTCTCAGTGAGGTTAATGAAAGGGATACTTTCAAATATAAGTATAGGAGCCAGGATCGCGATTTTTAAATCTTTAACAATAACTACACGAGTCTCTGTACAAAACACCTTTTATTAATGTTACAGTTTTCTTCTGAAGTTTAAAAAGACTGCTTTGCAAAGGTGGTATGTGTTTAGGTATAATAAGCACTTAGCATTGTTACAGCACTGCCAAAATCTTTGATCATTCTGATTTTGTAATGTCACTTGCTTTAGCTTTTGTTAAGCATTTCTGCATGGTTTTTTTTTTTTTTTTTTTTTCATCTTAGATGTTCATTCACACATAACACTAAAAATTTTATATTATTCTTTTGGTGAATTTGGCCATTCTAAAATGTAACCTTTTCGTTGGTACTAGTATTATTTCATATATGTTGAAGTTCATCCATACAGTTTTATTATCATTAAGAGGTAGACATTTAACTTTAAACAATTTGCAGCTACTTTGACTGTTTTGTCAGTTTTCTGCTGCAGCTCACAAATATTCTTTTCTTTCGTATAGAAGCTACTATAATCTTCAGCAAATATTAGTGAAAAACTGTTATGATAGACTGTTAATAAAAAACATGAACAACTAGCACAAGACTGAGCCCTTAATTAGGCATGTCATTCCTAGTTAACCTTCTTTTATATGCAAAATGTATTCTTTACCTTCCTGAAAAATTTCCAATCTTTGTTTCCTGTAAGACAAAAATGACTCAGAGGAAACACCACGGATGCCATAATTACATAGTTTTAAAAGTAGCAGATCATGATTCATGTCAAAAGCTTTGAAAAGGTCCAAAAACAACCCATAAATTAGTTTATCATCTATTCAAAAACTTCCAGAATTTTGTCCACAAAATTTGTCTACACTTGCTTTTTACTTATTGTGCATGGTCTCCTTCAAAATACTCTCCTGCACAATTAATGCACCACTTCCAGCACTGTTTCCACTTCCAGAAGCAGTATTGGTATGCCTTTTGCTCGATTGCACAAAGCTGTGAATGTTCTTTCATCTCGTCTATCATTGCAAATCTTCACCCTTTCAGTGGGATTTTCAACTTTGGAAATAAAAAAATAATTTGCAGAGACCAGGTCTGTAGAGTACAGAGGATGAGGTAGAACAGTGATTTTGTTTTTTGTGCAATAGTCATGCACCAACAGGCATGAATGTGTGGATGTGTTATCATGATTAAGAGCCATGAATTGTCTTGGCACATTTCAGGCCATTTACTTCTCACATTTTCTCACAGGAGTCACAACATGTCCTGATAGTACTTCGATTAGCAGTTTGTCCCTGTGGCTAGAATTCATGATGAACTAATCACTCAAAGTCAAAGAAAGCTATTGGCATGGCTTTGACATTTGATCTTACCTGAAGAGATTTTTTTGCTCTTGGAGAACCTTTCCCAACCCATTGTGTATATTGAACGTTTGTGGTTTAAATGGCTCTGAGCACTATGCGACTTAACTTCTGAGGTCATCAGTCACCTAGAACTTAGAACTAGTTAAACCTAACTAACCTAAGGACATCACACACATCCATGCCCGAGGCAGGATTCGAACCTGCGACCGTAGCGGTTGCTCGGTTCCAGACTGTAGCACCTAGAACTGCACGACCACTCCGGCCGGTGAACGTTTGTGTCAACATCATAACCATAGACCCACATTCATCACCAGGAACATCTCTTAAGAAACATCTTGTTCTCATCTGCACAGTCCAAAAGATCTTCACAGATTGTGTGGCAAAGATCTTTCTGGTCTAGACTCATGAGCCATGGGATGAACTTGGCAGCAAGACATTCCATTCCAAGACACTGTGTCAGGATTTCATGACATCATACAACTGAAATATTACATTCTTCTGCAGTCTCTCTTCTGCAGTCAGTCTTTGATTGGCATGCATAATTCCGTTGACGTTGCTAACATGAGTGTCATCAGAAGACGTAGAAGGGCATCCTGAATGTGGGTCATCTTTAACTTTTGTTCGGCCATTTTTAAACAATGTAAAGCATTTGTAACACCAAGTACAACATAAGCACTCATCACTGTAGACTTCCTGCAGCATTTGGTGTCTCACTGTAAAGGTTTTCTTGAGTTTCATGCAAAATTTAATGCAGACATGTTGCTCCTTGAACTCTGCCATCTCAAAATTCGCAAACTGTGTGACACAATGTTCTACTCAATACAGCACTGAACAATAACCAACAGATACACAACAATGAAACTTCCAGTAGTTACACATTTTAAACACAGGCATGTGCAGGGATGCCAACCACATTTTGCTCCAAGAAGTTCCTTGAAGTGAAATTACAAATGTTTCAGAATTTTCCAAACAGACCTCGTATACCCTAAAAAAAAGTTTTAGGAACTGAAGAGAGCTATTTGCATTGATTTGCCTTTCCTGAAACAATTCTGTGCATTTGTAAGATCTTTGTTTCTGTTTGGGAAGTCTAGCAATCTATCATACATAATTTTTTCAAGTAGTTTGAAAATACAGATCAAAATGATAATGGTCTGAAGTTTCTGATGTCAAATTTTTGTCAAGAATACTGTCAAATCCACAGGTCATTTTACACTGTAGTTTACAGATAGGCCTATGTACTTTTTTGAGTGTTACTGGATGTAGGTACATTGTCCTTTGACTTATTGGAATTTCTACCTGTGTGTTTGGATTTACTTGTGATTGTATTTTGAGCTATATTAATATAACAATTATTAAAAATGTTAGCTATTGAAAGTGATGATTAACCATTGGATTTCTGCATTTCATGGTGACTTTATTACTTGCTTTATCGTTGTTGCCTGTAGGAACACTGATAATTTCCCAACAATTATGACGAGGATGGTACAACCAGTTGTAGGCAAGTATAATGAAAAAACTCTTACAAACAGAAAATAAAGGAGAACACACATTCACACAAGCAGGCATACCTCATGCACATATGAGCACTATCTCCAGCCACTCTAGCCAGAACAGCCAGAGATAGAGACCATGTTTGTGGAAGATGTGCCTGCTTGTATGACTTTTTGATTTTGATTGTTGTTTATGCATTTTATTTATTGTTAATTTTAATTCTCTTCAGAGGGAATGAAATATCATAACAGTATTTACAATTAGGCATGAATGCATTGAATTTTAAATCTACAGAACTGTTGCTTTGTGTGTCCCAATTTATGTTTTTTAACATGAGGTTAAAGACTCCAGTGCTGTCAACATTAATTACTCTGCTCTCTAAATGTATGTCATTGTTACATTTATTCTGAGAGATCTTTAAAATCAGTTTATTTGCTTGAAGATCAGAGAAACCTATATCCATGACTTCTGTATTAAGCACATTTTGATTTTATTTCCATATATATTCAAATATGTCTGTGTGTGTGTGTGTGTGTGTGTGTGTGTGTGTGTGTGTGTGAACCCGTCCTTTTTTCCCCCTAAGGTAAGTCTTTCCGCTCCCGGGACTGGAATGACTCCTTACCCTCTCCCTTAAAACCCACTTCCTTTCGTCTTTCCCTCTCCTTCCCTCTTTCCTGACGAAGCAACCGTTTGTTGCGAAAGCTAGAATTTTGTGTGTATGTTTGTGTTTGTTTGTGTGTCTATCGACCTGCCAGCACTTTCGTTTGGTAAGTCACATCATCTTTGTTTTTAGGTTTATTTATTTCCATATAAGCTTGACAAAACAAAACAGTTCCTATAACAGATTAATTTCAACATTACTGCACATTTCTAGAATTCAACAGTGTCCTCAAACAAGGTGGTAGTTTACAATTCCAGCTCACAAGGTCTTTTTGTTCCTCAATGGAGCAGACTGGCAGAGCTATCCAGCTCATTGAGGATAAATATTTCTTATAGCATCTGTGATTAAATAGTTGTAGTTCATTTTAACTGTTAAATACGTTTGCTCTTGAAGGATAAACTACAGTACTGTCTTTTATCTTCTTTTGAACATTTTTCTTTGAATTTTTTGCTTTAAGCATTGTAAAGTCAAGTGTTGGCATTTTAACATCATAGCCTTATGCTTAACACACTGCTCATTTTGCTAGTTTGTATGTCTTATTATTACCTTCAGTTTTACTTTGTACCTTTACCCACACAACAATCATAACTTACTTAGTAGTTAATAAAATTTTCTAAGGCTTCCAGCCGCATCAGGTGATTAAAATCCCATGAGCATTTGACTAAGCTCTCCTCAGTCATTGTCAAGTGGTAAGACTGACTGCTGTGTCACCATGACCACATCGTTATATAGCCGCACTGCTGGCTGTGACATCACTAGTGCTCTCTACCTTGCCATATATGATAATGTTTTCATCCCACGTCCGTCTCACTCATTTTGGGCTTACGATGGCCAGGTCCCAGGCTTTGCTGAGCTGCAAACTGCCATCCTTGTTTATGGTGTTTTCTGAGGTTTTTATTTCAGTAGCTTCTTTTATGATGCTATCCCTAAATCCCTTCATCCTCATAATGACAGATCATTTGCCAAACAGAATTCAGTGTCCATTTTCTAAGGCGTGTTCTGCCATGGCTGATTTTTCTGGATAGCATAGGCATAAGCACCTCCTGTGTTCCATCCAGTGTTGCTTCACAGTGCGTACTGTTTGGCCAATGTAGTAACAGCCACGCTGACTTGGTATCTTGAACACTCAAGGCATTCTAAGCCCTAGATTGTCCTTCACAGTCCTCATGAGCTGGCGAATTTTTGCTGAGGGCCTGAACACCGATGAGATGTTACATCTCTTCAGGAGCTGGCTAACCTTTCCCGACACCATACCAGAGAAAGGCAGAAACACAAGTTTCTTGCTTTCTCCTTCGGTGGTGTTCTCTGTTGGTGTGTTTCTTGCATATCACACCAGCTATAGGATACTGTCCATGGCTGTACCCATTTTCCTGGAAGACGAAGGTGGCTCAGTTCTAGTGGCAGACATTCAGCGTCCGAGATGACTTTAGCATGATGGATGAGGTTATTCAGAACACTACGTTTTTGTGCTGGATGGTGGTGGCTGAGAGCATGCAGATACCGATCTGTGTGTGTCGGTTTCCTGTAGGCACTGTGGCTGAGGTGCCCATTGGTTTTTCATTGAATGAGGACATCAAGGAAGGGCAATGCACCATCTGTCTTGACTTCCATAGTAAACTTGATGTGGGTGTGAATGCTATTCAGGTATTCTAAAAATTCTCCCAGTTTTTCATGACCATGGGGCTAGATGATAAAAGTATCATTGACGTAATGATAAAAGCAACTTGGCTTAGCTGGAGCCATGTCCAAGGCGATGTCTTCAGATTTTTCCATAAATAGGTTGGCTATGGATGGAGCTAATGGGCTGCCCATAGCCATGCCATCCAACTGGTCAAAATACTGGCCGCCATATAGGAAATACAATGATGTCAACATGTGCTTAAACAGTCCCACAATTGTGCTATCAAATAACTGGGAGAGGAGATCTAAACAGTCTCTGACCAGAATACATGTAAACAAAACTACCATTATATCCCCTTGACTAAGATGCAATTGTTTAATTCTGTTGATAAAGTCATTGGTGTTCTTGATGTGATGCAAACAATGGCCCACAAGCAGTGCGAGAAGGCTGGCCAGGTGTTTTGCCAGTCTGTAAGTGGGTGACCCAATGGTGTTCACAATGGGACAAAGAGGAGAATCCGGCTTGTGGATTTTTGGTAGTCCATAAAGCATAGGTGGTCTCAGCACCTGAGGGAGGAGATTCTTAATAACACCCTCTTCCAGTGTTGACTGTTTTGGAAGCTCTAATGTCTTCCTCATTATTCTTGACATCAGGTCCTGTGGCAGTTTCCGGTATGTATCAAGAATCAACTGAATTTTGGCGTCATATTAAGCTTTATTCAGAATGACGGATGCATTGCCCTTATCAGCTGGCAGAATCATGATGAGGGGGTCATTGCGGAGTGCATGAAAACCATTGCGTTCAGCCCTAGTCAAGTTAGAGCTCGGTGGTTCAGATTTTGAAATGATACGACACGTTTCACGACAAATTTCATCTGCGCTCTCACTAGGAATCTTGCGGATTGCTTGTTCAACCCCACTTATGATATGACAGATAGGGATGCTCCGAGGTGCTGGTGTGAAGTTAAGACCTTTCTTAAGCACCGAAATGGCACCCACATCGATCTCTTTCTCCGTCATGTTGATGACAGTTTGTTCTGTTGATTTTTGTTCTGCACCGTGTTGTTGTTGAGATAGCCACGTGAACTTCCCTTTCTTTTTCTCTGTGGTCTTCTTTTGCGATGACACCTGTTGTGCTGTGGTGACCACGTCAATCCACTCCCAATCTACTTGCGAGAGTACCTCTGTCAATTGCAGATGGATAGCCAGCAGCTCACGACCATTTAAATCCAGCTGCCTCAAAGTGAAGTGTAGTTCTCAGTAGCCATTGCATATATACATAATGAGGCAAGTGTTAGTAAACTGAAAATATAAAGGCAGTTTCAATGCTCAGCATTGTGCCAAATGAGCATGGTTCAAAAAATATTGATTCCTCGTTCACTCTTTTCTGAGTTGTTCCTTGTAAGCTTATTGCCTCTTAATAATCCAAAGTATTTTGTAAATGTTTTGACTAACAGTCTATATGAACTTACATTGATATTTTTGCCTATGAGTTGTTTACTGATGCTGCAAAATACATTTATCCACATGAGCAGTGCATCAAGGGTTGTTGTTATTTTTTATGCAATCCTTCAATTTTTTTCCTTGTACATTCACAGTAATGTATGTAAAACATGACTACCATAAGTTTAGTGATGTACATATGTTGAAGGGTAACGCAGATGATACTCATCTCTGACATAGACTTTTATTAATTTTCATGGTCTAACAACTGTATCTCCAAGTTTAATAATCATCAATGTTACTCATTGATAAACAAACGAACACCACCTAAATCACAACTTTTATTTACTGACAACTGGTTTCAATCTGTATTGCAAATTGTCTTGAGGTCTAGGCTGGAACAAATAACAACAATAACAATTTTATAGAACTCTGGACAATAGGGGGGATGTAAAATGAGTTGGAATCCTATTCCCAGTAATTTTGCAACCACAACTTCTGAGGTGTGTGCTGGAGCATTGTCATGATGGAAAAGGACGTTTTTGCGGTCCAATTGCTGGTGTTTTTCTTGCAGGTGTTTTCAAATGGTCATGGTTAGTATAAAAAAAAATAAATAAAAAAAAAAAAATGAACTCGCACATACCTGATGCCACAAAATGCAGTTTTTCAATGTTATGTAAAATTAACATAAAAAACATGGATGAGGGGGGAAAATTTTCATTTAGTCATATGAAATGTGCATAAGTCGTAGATGAGTACATTATTAAAACAGTGTAAAACTGGAAAAAGTCTAAATTTTTATTATTTTTTCTAATTGTATATGGAAAAATAGTTTTACACTGTTTTAATTTATTCATGCATGAGTATATAAAATTTTTCCCCCACCCTGTTCTAGTTTTTTATCAGTTTCACACAACTTTGGAAAATTGCACTTTGTGGCTTCAGGTATGAATGAATTCCATGAAGTTTCGGAATTGCAGCTGTATAACATTGACTTCTTGACATGATATTTTGGCTGACAACCATCAGCCATCTTCAGGTGAGAGTCTTGCACTGGAGGTTGCTAATTCACATCACTGCCTTTATATCAAAAATTGGCATGAAGATGCACGTGCAAAGGCAGCTGCTACATGATTGGCCTCTATCAAGTTTTGCACCCTCTTTGAATATTGCTCCATCTATGGTGTGCAGTGCATGCATAATGTGGTACTATATAAGTGCTCTCTGTCAGAATGCACATTCGTGGAGTTAAAATTCAGATGTCAAAACTAATAAAACTTTGTTTCTAAATGTGTCATTGGTCATAAAATGTTTTCTTTTGGAAAAAATTAATGAAATCACTGGGTCCCATGCCTCAATCATCATGATTAATAATATCTTGTGCTACTTGTATGTCCACAACTACCTTAATAACTGAATACCAGATGGATCTTGTGGAGGCCAAGACTTGCAAGGCAGAATACGAGGGGCATTTGAATAGTCTGTGCAAAAATAAAAACTACTTATATGTTTGGGGTAAACTTTTTTTATTTTTCGACATAGTCTCCTTTTAGACTTATACACTTTGTCCAATGCTGTTCTGATTTGTTGGTCCCTTCCAAATAATAGGAATTGTCCAAGTCTGCAAAATAGCTGTTAGTTGCTGCTATCACGTCCTCTTTTGAATAAAATCTTTGTCTCGCCAGACATTTCTTCAAATTGTGGAACAAATAGTAGTCCGAGGGAGCCAAGTCTGGACAATAGGGGGGATCTAAAATGAGTTAGAATCCTATTCCCTGTAATTTTGCAACCACAACTTCTGGGGTGTGTGCTGGAGCATTGTCATGATGGAAAAGGATGTTTTTGCGGTCCAATTGCTGGTGTTTTTCTTGCAGGTGTGTTTTCAGATGGTCCAAAAACGATGAATAATATGCACCTGTAATAGTTTTACCCTTTTCCAGATAGTCAATGAGGATTATCCCTTGCGAATCCCAAAAGACAGTTGCCATAACCTTTCCGGCCGAAGGCATGGTCTTCGTTTTTCCTGGTGCTGTTTCTCCCTTGGTAACCCATTGTTTAGATTGTTGTTTGGTCTCAGGAGTATAGTAACGTAAGCATGTTTCATCCACAGTGACGAAACAATGCTTAAAGTCCCGCGGATTCTTCCTGAACAACTGCAAACAATCCTTGCAACACTTCACACGATTCGGTTTTTGGTCAGATAGCTTTCTTGTGTCCAAATGCTTATGCAAAATATTATGTACCCATTCATTCATGCCCACAGCACTAGCAATCTCACACACCTTAACTCTTCTGTCATCCATCACCATATCATGGATTTTATCAATGATGTCTGGAGTCATATCCTCCACAGGTTATCCAGAAAGTTCATCACCACTTGTGCCCATATGGCTACTCCGAAAATTTTGAAACCACTTATAAACTGTTCTAATCAAAGGTGCAGAATCCCCGTAATGTTTATCAAGCTTCTCTGTAGTCTCTGAGGCGTTTTGCGTTTCATAAAGTAATGTTTAATCACCACACAAAATTCTTTTTCGTCCATTTTTTGACAATCACTCAACTTCCTTGAGTCACACAAATGCCAAACACAAAGACATAGATCTATATGGCTGAAACTTGGTGTGCGTTCTTTCCAAATATGCTACTAACTAAACATGACCTCGATACGTGCCGGAGGGGCCATCTCCTGGACTTTGCACGGACTTTTCAAATGCTCCTCGTAATCCATGGAATATTCTGTGGGGATACAATGCTCGCCTATGGCTGACATACTGGATTGTGAGAGGTTAGTGTGGTGATAATGTTCAATGCCTCTTCCACACACTGTGCACATTGTTTGATGAATAGCTTTGCCGTGCTGATAAGATATTCTGTAGATTCTAGTCTTCCACAATCCCACATCATTCTTTGGCAAACTGAGAAGAGCACAAGTCTTTGCATGTGGGTAGAAGATTACTTTGACATGTTGTTTCTTTAAGGTTCCACCTAATTTCGGTGAAATGTGTCTTATGTATGAGAGGAGTACCCTGGACCTAAACCACTCAGTCTCCTCTTGATCTTGTGGGTTGTCATGTTTCTTCTTCCTTAAAACCGCACTGATCTGATGTGGAGAATATCCATTATCTTTGAACACTGATTGTAGGTTTTCCAGTTTCTTTGCAAGGTTATCAAATATCATAGTTATGCATGAGTTCGTAATATATTGTTGCTATTTCTTCTATTCATGAGGCAAGTGTTCATAATATCACACTTCTATAAAATAATTCTTGTTATTGCTGTTTGGTTCCAATCTAGACCTGAAGGCGATGTCCAATGCAGACTGAAACTGGTTGTTGGCAAATAAAATGTTATGGTCCAGATGCCATTTGTTTGTTTATTTATTATAACAAAAAGGTCATGATTCCTAAGACATGGCTACAAGTATGAAGTCATCAATGTCTCATGTGTTGTAAGCCTGGTGCAATTCTGTTGGAAACAATGTTTAAATTTTTTGACAAAGGATAGCAAATGACACATTGTTGTACACTTTCTCAAGGTTTATTCATAATGAGGAGACGCTTATTGTTCCAGTGCCAAACAGTATGTTTGTTTTATTTTTATTTACTTAAACTGATCTCATTGGGGCCTCTCCTTCACTGGACCAGGGTTTCACACATACAGTACCTCTTTAAAATCATAGTTATCCAAGAAATAACCATTTTAGTATGACAAATAGTATTAAAATGATTTGTGTGTCTATAGACACAGTGTGAGTAAATAATACAGACAATAAACTAATAAAATTAATGCTGGAGGTAACAATAATGATAGTTCCAGATATAAAAACAATTTATCTGTGTACAAAATAGATGTTTTCTGATATAGCAAGCTGTGGAAAAGGTGTAGGCCATATCAATTCAGGCAGGCTAGGAAAAAATTTTACCCTCATAGTCTCAGATGTTATTGAATTTAGCATATGTTAAAATGAAGGACTAAGTAAGGAACACATACTTTTTTGTTTTCTCCAAAAAAGTTTCTGCTCCAAGATACAGCTCTCCAAAGATGATACAGCGCATAACATTTTGAAGATGTGAATTTTGGAAAAAATTCTAAAATGCTGTATCTCTGGAACAATTCTAGATATTTTTTTATTATTTGAAAGATAATTGCTTTATTATTACAAAGAAATCCTCCATTTGGACTTATCTGTCAAAGTTCTTTTACTGTAGCATTCTGAAATTTTTTATAATTTATGGAAAGAATTTTCTTTTAAAGGCCAATCCATAAAATTTTGATTTTTTTTTCTGTTGATTAGTACCATGTAGTTCTACATTCCCTTAAAAGGAGAGCTTCCACTCTTAGGTCGAACAGGTTTTATAAACAATTGAAATTTTTTCCACATGTAAAACCTGTTTTATTATCATATAACAGGCTCACAAAAATCAAAACCTAGCCTTATTTAACATAATTTTAGTTTTGAAAGATGAGTGAGAGAATTATTTTTCAATCATTTTAAATGGTTCCAAAATGTATGGGAAAGGTTCAAAGATTTAAAGGTTTCAATTTATACAATTCTGTGCACTCTGTTTTGTATCGAAATTAGCCAGTCAATGAACTAAAAATGTGTTCCACTGCTTCAGTATCTTCCTTTAATATAAAGTTATGCCTTCCTATTAAACCATTATGAACTGGAGCACTTACAATCTCCAAACCATTATGAACAGGCAGTGGGCACTGATGGCATTGTTACTATCCTTCCACTGGAAACCTATATCCAGCAGCTGGTCCATGTGGTAGCATAAAGTTCACTACAATTTCATTTAACTCATATAAACTGGTGTCTATAATCTCTGCAATCCACCATTCACTGTCATACATGCACACCACAAACATCCCCCTTCTCAGGTTGTGAATCTGAATCCTGCTGTTTCTGAAGTGTTGCCCTAATGAACAAAATTTCTTCTTTCTTGCTCTTTCAAGTGCGTGTAATATGAGTTTGCCCTCAATTTGAGCCCAGAAATGTGTCTTCTAAATTCCTATTACAGGAGTAGTTTGTTTGGACCATTCTTCTTTTTTCTGCTCACAGAATTTTTTGATTTCCTCTTTGGACAAAAGAGACCATTAACACTGTATACCCAGACAGTTGCCACAAGCAACTTACTCAATTCAAATACCTAGTAACAATTTTTAAAATGACTTGGAGCACCATCAGAAATAATGATAATCTTCTCTGCCCCTGTTTGCAGTTGGAGAATTTTGTGCATTGCTAGCAAAGCACGTGCTGAACCATGTCCAGTGTCACAACACTTGTGATCTTGTTTTGAAAGCATGTCACACCTCTATAAATTGAAACCTGGTCATTACTCCGATGATACCCTTGTACTTCTTGTGGGAGAATTACAGGCCAGTTCTCAGCAAAATCACAGTTAAGCACTAAACATAGTACTTCAGTCTGTACACACCCTTTCACTTCTGCAATGTGTAGTTTCAGCTTCTTTGGATGCTGGTGTGTTCCTGCTTTCACTGACCATTTACCAAGTTCATCAATGAAACTGTCAAAGGCAATAGTTTTCTTAATTAGTTTATTTTCCTCCCATGTTGCATATGTAATTTCTGCAGAGTTATCTGCTATGTCTTCCAGGCCAAGTGTCTGTAAAGACAGTCCTCCCTTTGCAGGGCAACCACCACATTCTTAAAACAAACAAATCTCTCGCTTTACATCACAGACTACTGATGAATTCACATACCCAGCTGAGGTGTCATATGTCATGTGCTCCAGTAAGTTCTTCTTCAAAGTTACTGCACAAAGTTCAAACTTCGCAGTACACCTGTAAAGAGACATCTCTGTGTGGGTGTGGAACTACCCACTTAGGTCGCAGTACATAAAATTTTGATCTTCCAATACATGAACTTGTATAGTTGCTCTTATATATTGCAAAAGTTTCTCTAATTCTGCTAGTCATGTACCTCTTCGCTTTCACAACTTTTTGACTTTCAACTGTTAAGTCATAGTGTATTGTTTGTTGGCACTCTGGAGAGAACAGTCCCATTTACCTTCCAGATAAAATGACTGCCCTAGACTCCTTTTACAGACCTCACATTTCTTGATTTGTCTACCATGTGCTTTGATGCTGATGGAATGTGGTTCAAAATTGTTTTCTTTGAAAATGTCTCTGGACTAATAGTTAAAAGTTGCACCTGTTCACTGTAGGATGCACAATATTCAACAGCTGAATTGATATTTGTGAAAAATTCCTGGTTAGAGGTGCAAGAGTGCTTTGGTTCATTTTCTTCTGAAGATAGAATTTCTACTTGGAAGAATGTGGTCAGTTTTGCTGCAGTGTATTCATCCATATCTTTAGTAATTTCTCTGCATTGTCCTTTTGCATAGAGCTTATGACTAGACTTCACTGATCACGGTTTCTTAACAGGACTAATGTCTACCTCTGTAGTTGACTGATTCAGGGTATTTAATTCTTCCTCTATTGATACAAAATCTGCAACATCTACACCATGGGAGGCTTCACCTTGTTCTGAACAATTGTTATTCTGTCAAAACATTTATAACAGAAAAAGTCATCACTGGAAAAATCTTTTCTTTGAATCATAGTCTTCAAATGAGAACACTTATTCCCAACCTGAACAAAGTCTGTTGTTTTTCGTTTGTCATATATATATCACTCTTTTATGGATATGCAAATAGTCAGCACATTTCATTCTCCTGTGGCCCCAGTCAGAAGACATTTCAAACAGTCCTTTTCACAAAACATGTTGCAACTGTTTCAGCTGGCAAATTCCTCATAAAAAAAAGACTCACTCGATGGTCTCAGATTTCTTAGAAGAACTTAGAACAAATTAGCACTGAACAACTGCAATGCAGAAACGTCCAGTGAACAACCACGAGATAGAAACTGACAAGAAACTACAACGAAGTGTAAGAAATTTCTGCAACAGTGAAAGTGAAAAGAAATAACTGCAACAAAGACAATAGACATAAACATTGTAACAAATAAATTACTAACAAGGGAACCTCCCCATCGCACCCCCCTCAGATTTAGTTATAAGTTGGCACAGTGGATAGGCCTTAAAAACTGAACACAGATCAATCGAGAAAACAAGAAGAAGTTGTGTGGAACTATGAAAAAATAAGCAAAATATACAAACTGAGTAGTCTATATACAACATAGGCAACTTCAAGGACAGTATTAGCGCAGGGCCGCCGTGGTCCCGTGGTTAGCGTGAGCAGCTGCTTGGTTCAAGTCTACCCTCGAATGAAAAGTTTACTTTTTTTATTTTCGCAAAGTTATGATCTGTCCGTTTGTTCATTGACGTCTCTATTCACTGTAATAAGTTTAGTGTCTGTGTTTTGCGACCGCACCGCAAAACCACGCGATAAGTAGACGAAAGGACGTGCTTCTCCAGTGGGAACCGAAAACATTTGATCGCAAGGTCATAGGTCAACCGATTCCTCCACAAGAAAACACGTCTGATATATTCTATATCACACTGGTGACGGCATGTGCATCACATGACAGGAATGTGTTGTCGACCCACCTAACTTGTACACTTGGCGAATGGGTAAAAGATCCCTCTATCTTGTCCATTTTAGGTTTTCTTGTGGATGTGATAATCACTCCAAAAAATGTGATGAAAACATAAGAGTTTGTCACATAAACTGCAACAAATGAATGCAACAGTCTCACAGTCGCACGGTTTTTCGTGTGCTTTGTCGAAACATATGTTTCTAACGTTTTCAAATTTTTCCGTGTGTAGGCGGTCAAATCCTTCATATGTCCAAGCAAATCTGAACATGTCCTGGAATTTTGGAGAGCAAAGTTGATTATGTGTGATTGCCTGAACTTTGGTAATTGACACACGATCACGTAAACAATAATGCTCTGTGTACCTGTGCAGCTTCGCAAAATCATAGAATCTTTTCACAAAGTATTTCACTTGCCGAAAACCAAACACATCTAACGGTTGCACAAGAGGTGTACAACTTGGAGGAATGGTAATCACGTCTACTCCCACACTAAAACTGTCGGAAAATAAAAAAAATTAAAATTTTCACTCGATGGAAGACTTGAACCAAGGACCTCACGCTTTGCATCTGCTCACGCTAACCACGCAACCTTGGCGCTCCTGAGCTCATATTATCCTTGATGTTGCCTATCTTGCTCATGGACTACTCAGTTTGTATATTTTGCTTATTTTTTTCATAGTTCCACACAACTTCTTCCTGTTTTCTCGATTGATCTGTGTTCAGTTTTTCAAGGCCTATCCACTGTGCCAACTTATAACTAAATCTGAGGGGGGTGCGATGGGGAGGTTCCCTTGTAAGAAACAATTTTATTGAAGACATATGTTACCCTTGAAAGTTAAAAAAATAAATTTTTAAAATAAAACCTTAAAAGTGGAAGCTCTCCTTTACAGAAAATATAGTACTACATGGTACTAATCAACAGAAAAAAATCTAACTTTTCTGGATTGGCATTAAAAAAAAATCTGTTAAGTTTAAATAAATACAAACAGCAACAGTAAAAGAACTTTGACAGATATGTCCAATTGGCGGATAGCATTGTAATCATAAAGCAATTATCTTTCAGATATCTACATCTACATCTGCATCCATACTCCACAAGCCACCTGACAGTGTGTGGCAGAGGGCACCTCGAGTACCTCTATTGGTTCTCCCTTCTATTCCAGTTTCATATTGTTTGTGGAAAGAAAGACTGTTAGTATGCCTCTGTGTGGGCTCTAATATCTCTGATCTTATCCTCAAGGTCTCTTTGCAAGATATATGTAGGAGGGAGCAATATACTGTTCGACTCCTCGGTGAAGGTATGTTCTTGAAACTTCAACAAAAGCCTGTACCGAGCTGCTGAGTATCTCTTTTGCAGAGTCTTCCACTGGAGTTTATCTATCATCTCCGTAACGCTTTTTTGATTACTAAATGATCCTGTAACGAAGCATGCTGCTCTCCATTGGATCTTTTGGATCTTCTCTATCTCTTCTATCAACCCTATCTGGTACGGATCCCACACTGGTGAGCGGTATTCAAGCAGTGGATAAACAAGTGTACTGTAAACTACTTCCTTTGTTTTCAGACTGCATTTCCATAGGATTCTTCCAATGAATCTCAGTCTGGCATGTGCTTTACTGACGATTAATTTTATTTGGTCATTCCATTTTAAATCACTCCTAATGCCTAGTCCCAGATAATTTATGGAAATAACTGCTTCCAGTTGTTGACCTGCTATATTGTAGATAAATGATAAAGGATCTTTCTTTCTATGTATTTGCAGCACATTACACTTGTCTACATTGAGATTCAACTGCCATTCCCTGCACCATGTGTCAATTCGTTGCAGATCCTCCTGCATTTCAGTACAATTTTCCATTGTTACAACCTCTCGATATACTACAGCATCATCTGCAAAAAGCCTCAGTGAACTTCTGATATTATCCACAAGGTCATTTATATATATTGTGAATAGCAACGGTCCTACAACACTCCCCTGTGGCACACCTGAAACCACTCTTACTTTGGAAGACTTCTCTCCATTGAGAATGACATGCTGCGTTCTGTTATCTAGGAACTCTTCAATCCAATCACACAATTGGTCTGATAGTCCATATGCTCTTACTTTGTTCATTAAATGACTGTGGGGAACTGTATCAAACACCTTGCGGAAGTCAAGAAACACGGTATATACCTGGGAACCCACGTCTATGGCCCTCTGTGTCTTGTGGACGAATAGCGCGAGCTGGGTTTCACACGATCGTCTTTTTCGAAACCCATGCTCATTCCTACAGAGAAGATTTATAGTCTCCAGAAAAGTCATTATACTCAAACATAGTACATGTTCCACAATTCTACAACTGATCGACATTAGAGATATAGGTCTATAGTTCTGCACATCTGTTCAACGTCCCTTCTTTAAAACAGAAATGATCTGTGCCCTTTTCCAATCTTCTAGAATGCTATGCTCTTCTAGAGACCTATGGTACACCACTAAAAGTAGGGGAGCAAGTTCCTTCGCGTACTCTGTGTGAAATCAAACTGGTATCCCATCAGGTCCAGTGGCCTTTCCTCTTTTGAGCGATTTTAATTGTTTTTCTATCCCTCCATCATCTATTTCAATATCTACCATTTTGTCATCTGTGCGACAATCTAGAGAAGGAACTACAGTGCAATCTTCCTCTATGAAACAGCTTGGGGGGGGGGGGGGGGGGGGGAGGGGGGTTGGGTTATTTGAGGAAGGAGACCTGACAGTGAGGTCATCGGTCTCATCGGATTAGGGAAGGACGGGGAAGGAAGTCGGCCATGCCCTTTGAAAGGAACCATCCCGGAATTTGCCTGGAGCAATTTAGGGAAATCACAGAAAAGCTAAATCAGGATGGCCAGACGTGGGATTAAACCAACGTCCTCCCAAATGTGAGTCCAGTGTCTAACCAAACAGCTTTGGAAAAAGACATTTAGTATTTTGGTCTTTAGTCTGACATTCTCTGTTTCGGTACCATTTTGGTGTCAGTGTGTCTGGACTTTTTTTTTTTTATCCACCTACCACTTTGACATAAGACCAAAATTTCTTAGGATTTTCTGCCAAGTCAGTAGACAGAACTTTACTTTCGAATTCGTTGAACACCTCTTGCATAGCCCTCCTCACACTACATTTTTCTTTGTGTAATTTTTGTTTGTCTGCAAGGCTTTGGCTATGTTTATGTTTGCTGTGAAGTTCCCTTTGCTTCTGTAGCAGTTGGTTGTTGTACCACAGTGGCTCTTTTCCATCTCTTATGATCTTGCTTGGCACATACTCATCTAATGCATATTGTACGATGGTTTTGGACTTTTTCCACTGATCCTCAACACTATCTGTACTTGAGACAAAACTTTTGTGTTGAGCTCTCAGGTACTCTGAAATCCGATTTTTGTCACTTTTGCTAAACAGAAACATCTTCCTACCTTTTTTTTTTTTAATATTTCTGTTTATGGCTGAAATCACCAATGCTATAACTGCTTTATGATCGCTGATTCCCCATTCTGCGTTAACTGTTTCAGATAGTTCGGGCCTATTTGTCACCAGAAGGTTTAATATGTTATCGTCAAGAGTCGGTTCTCTCTTTAACTGCTCAAGGTAGTTTTCAGATAATGCACTTAAAAAAAAAATTCACTGAATTCTTTGTCCCTGCCACCCATTATAAACGTTTGAGTCTCCCAGTCTATATCCAAAACTATAACATGGTTGGGAAATCTACTCGAAATATTTTCTAAATTTTCCTTCAGGTGTTGTGCCACAACAGCTGCTGAGCCAGGGGGCCTACAGAGACGTCCAATTACCATGTTTCAGCCTACAAAATATCTAAAACTGTTACAGAGATACAGTATTTTTTTTTTTAAATTCCGAAATTCACATCTTCAGAATGGTGTTCGCAGTGCCATCCTTGGAGGCATGTATCTTGGGGCAGGACATTTTTGGAGGGGAAAAAAAAAAAAAAAAAAAAGTATTTCTTACTTACTCCTGAATTTTAACATATACTAAATTCAATAACATCCAAGACTACGAAGGTAGCCCCCATGCCTGAAGTAATACAGATTATGCCAAAAACAAAATTTAAGAAGACTGTAGCAGCTAACAATATCGGAAAATGAGGAAGATCTGGTTGGAAAGAGGGATGTACAGGGGTACCAAGTGCATACAGGAACAATGGTTGTCAACATTGATACTTCAATAGACATGTCATTAACTGTCTTCTGGAGCTGGAGGTGTTATCCCATTTATCCTGAGTTAGGTTCCTGCTATTGAGAAGTGGCTGAACCGTGGAGACGAACAGAAAGGATCTTGCTTTGATGAGAATGGGTGTTCTGCCATATTGTTCAGACAAGATTGTTAAGGTCAAGAAGAGATTCAAGGGATAGTGTACATTGATAAGACAGTTGTGAAGACAGAGGGGTAGGGACACCATGCACTTGTCTGCATACACTTGTGATAGCAATGCATATGATGGTGAAATAAGATCAAAGAGTCGAACGTCATAGATGTAACAAACGCAGGCATTCATAACTCCACTTTCCTGAGAAATACCTTGCAGGATACATCATTGTAATCAATAACTGGAAATGTAGGTGTTTGCACAAGTTTCTTTTCTGTAGGGCATGGAGAGATGTTGATGTCTTCTTGCACATTGCGGTTACATGGTCAGTCCAATTTACATTTTCATCTGTTATTACTCCTAGACTCTTTGCTGAGGGAGAGAAGCTGATATTTGTCCCATTCAGGATTAAAGATGGTAGGGGTTTCCAATATTTCAAACTAATGAGTCTGTAATAATCAACCAGTACCACATGGGTTGTGGATGACTTGTTCACAAGTATGCCAGGATTTTCTCTGAGACTGGATTAAGAACCACAGTATGGATGAGTCACTATGCTCCACTACTTTGTATTTTAATTAAGCTTGATAAGAACAGCTGTACCACTGTCTGTGGCAGCCCAATCTTCAATGAACAACATAGCAATAGAAACTACTATTTTGATCAAGAAACATCAACTTCCAAACAAAACACAGTATTCAGAATAGTGCAGATTTAGTAAGTGGGTCAGATAAAGTGAAAGTATATACTAATGTTAAGTTATTTTCGTTTTATGTCCTTAGCCTCTTCCCCAGTAATCCAGTTAAGGACTGTGCTGGTATGCTGTCCCTCTATTTACATAAATAGCCCTTTAATTGAGGGCATTTTAATTCTTTCTTTGCAAGAAATGCACATTTTTGTTATCAAAAGCGTTTCATTTTACTGACATAAAACATCATCTGTGGTCTGTAATGAAAGATATTTACAGTTCATCTCACTCTTTAATCCTTCAGAACACGTAAGCAGCGTAGGTATTGTACAGCTAAATTTAAAAGAAATTCATTTTTGTTTGAAAAACATGTTTTGCCAACAAACAGAGGGATTATCAGTGGATTCTCCATTATTTTCACTGCTAAAAACAGAAACTTTCATGGAAAATTTTGAAACTGTTGCTCTTAACTCTGAATCTCTAGCCAAATATGAAGTGCCCTCGTACAGTTACAGCAGGTGATGTGCTGTGTACGTGAAAAGGCACAATGAGACAACTCAAATCCATCCTGGTGAATATTCACAAGCAACACAAGATTATACAGCTCAGTAGGGAAACTACTAGACCCACTAATTTTCTAGATGTAAATAATTACATCAACAAAGGAAAGACACACACACTGACTTCTATTTTCCAGTGTCCCCATTGCACCCTATCCCAGTATTTCAAATTTTGGCATGGACAACAGTAGCAATGCATTGTGACATGGAAGTAATGACGCCTTGGTAGGTCACTGGAGGAAGGTGGCCACATCTGCACACACAAGTCATCTAAATTTCAGAGAAGAGGGCAATGAGCTCTGACGCCACGGTCAATCACATCCCACATATTTTTGATCAGGTTCAAATATAATAAATTGGGGGCCAGCACATCAGTTGGAACTCATGACTGTGTCCATCAAACCACTCCACCACACTGCTGGCCTTGTGACATGGCACGTTGTCTTGCTGAAAAATGTCATTGCTGTCGGGAAACATGATTGTAATGAAGGGGTGTATGTGGTCTGCAACCAGTGTACAATACTCCTTGGTCATCATGGTGCCTTACGTGAGCTCCACAGGACCCATGGATCCAAACGCAATTGTTCCCCAGAGCATAACTGAGCTGCTGACAGCTTGTTTCCATCCCACAGTACAGGTGCCAAGGAAATGTTCCCCTGGAAGATGACAGGGGTGGCCACCCTACCTGACACAACATCTGGACACGGTTCCACCATGTGTTGAAGACACTCATCACAGCACTACTTGAACACCCGACAAGCTAAAACACTCATGCCATTGGTCAAACTCAGGCAGATCGTGCTCCTTCCCCATTGTACACATGGACAGCACACTCATTGATACTACTTGCATCATGCCTTGTGTCTGACTAGCAGTCATTCATCGCCAGGTGACACTGCTGTAACCTGGAATGGTTGTATTGATAGGAGATCGATGGTCAGAATGATCAGTGTATGTATATGATAAACAAACAAATAAATTCATTATTTTGTGTATTTACTGTTAAAAATTAATTTCTTTGGTTAGTTTAAGTTCTTCACTGATTATATTTGTGCCATTATGCACAACAACAACAATATGTTTGTCAATTATGTTAGACAGTTTCAAAAATAAACAGTTTGTCAAATAAGTGGCAGGAAAGTATGTTTTTGGCATATTCACCCTTTTTTGTTACATGGCTCCCCATGTTTTGATGGGATGTAGTAAATATATTTTCTGTAACAGGCACAATTTTGTCCAAGCTGCAGTATTTTGCTTTGGTAGTAACAGTTTCAGCTGAAACTGTATTTATTCTGCAGCTCTGTGTTTTGGATGAATTTATCATGAAAAATGCCTTGGGAGCCCATTAGAAATCACAAAGATAGAATGGATACAGCTGTGGCATTATTAGATGCTTCCAAAAATTATCCTTGTTAGTACCTGGTTAATCCTAAATTACAAGTGATATCACTGAGTCCTACAAATGGATTAAGATGCTGGTTACTAGACAGTCTGCACCCAAAAATTCTTTATCAGTTTGCCCATGTTACTATCTTACAATAAAATATTCTTGTTCTTCTTAGCCCTTTACTTTGCAGCGTTAGTTTGCACCTGATGTTCTATACTGTAGAGTATTTTGTCTCGCAAAGTGGAGAAAAACCTTCCTTCTCATCCTGAGTACTTCTGCTTCTTTGCTGGCAGTCTCTCCTAAAACTGTCGCTTGCACCACAGCTTCTAGCATATAACGCATGGCTACACAGGCATGTGGTTGATCCATCACTTGGTTTTGAATTGGGGGTGGAAGGACACAGACAAATGTAGATCCTTATTTTCAAACGAATGTTCAGACCTCTTCTGCAGTACCAGATCTGCGTCAAGTCTACACAGTGTCAGCTTAGTGGATAACTTATTAAGCTTTTGTTTCATAGCAGTCAAAGTTGAGAGAAAGAATCCTATGAAAATGTTGTATTCACCTTGCATCAAGTATGGAGCCTGTGTCAACAGACTCATCATGTCACAATATTCTGCCAGAAAAGTAATTTCTTCAGGAGATAACCTCAAAAACGAACAAATTTTCATGCAACCATCAGGTTTTTCATTGCCACTATCCATCAATTTCCAGAGCTGTTGGGCAGCCTCATACATTGAGCTCCATCTTCTAATTACAGGTGTTAACAAATAAGACATGACAAGTAGCTTTGATATAGTCAGCAACTTGTGTTGTGTTCTGTTCATTCCAAAGCTTGGAGAACTTTGCCATGGAGTTCCTGGAAACTTTTTAATTTTATATTTTCAAGTGCTTGTTCATAATCTTTCACAGTGATCAAATTCAGTATGGCTCGCACAACTGTGGTGAGGGGGAAATAGTATCTCTTATTCGACACTTAAAGTTTCACTCACTGATTCTAATATATTGAAGGCATTTACAAATTCTGAATCATCATAATTATCATCAATTTTCTTATTGTCCTCTTTTTCATCAGTAATATTTTGCCTCTCAAGCAATCTAAAAGCCTTACAAAAGTTTGAGTCATTGTCTGTGGTGCTACATACTTTACTCTGTATGTAACATTCTGACAATGTGTTACTTACTTCCTTCACCAGAGCATCTTAGTGTGCCTTCCTTTCATATATCTGCATGACTTTTCAATGTGTATGGATCAAGCCAGTGAACAGTTTTTCAATGAAGCTCCTAAAATACAATAACATAATGTGGTTGAAAAATCAATCAATAGGCCTTAAAACACAAGCAAAGCTACTGGGAACTGTGTTGACTACCACATTAAATTATAAAATACACCAAGTAAATAAATAAAATACAAAATTATATAATCAGAAAAAGGAGAGATTTATGAGAGTACATTTTTCCTGAAGTCCATACACCGGTGGTAGCTGCCATCACATCCACCTTCTCAGTTTCACCTTGGATTTTTAATTTTCTCAAATTCCTTATTTAATATTTTGCATACAGTTTTCCTTGAGAAAGCTGAGAGACTTTGGCAAACACAAACATACAAGATCATTAAATGATGGCCGCTCTACTATGTGAAATGGTATAGTAGTATCTGTGATAAATCTCATTACTGTTTTTATCATTTCACAAGAGGATAGGATACCTTACAGATGACAGGGGACCTTACCTCAGTCAACAAAAGAAAGTATTGAGAGCTGATTGTAGTACTCCATCAACAGCTTGCCTCCAAGCTGAAAGTATCTCGAAGTGCAGAAATCTGTGTAAATTTCAAGGAAGCAGGATGGAAATTGGTCAGAACGGACTCATGATAATGAAACTCTACTGTAGGCACTACTCCAAGGCTATGACCTCCTTAGCTAATTCTACGTCTTAACTCAGCTTGTGCCGATATAAGCCTCCTAACTATTCCTTAGAATTTATGTAGCAGTGGTGGCATGCTGAGGCTAACAACTGTTCTACGTCTGAGACTGGGTGACAAGCAATACAGGTGTAGTGTCTCCTTACTACCGCAGACCCGTTCTCCTCCACTAAATCATATTTATACTGTGCACAAATGTTGCTTTCATGCACTTGATGCTGTGATGTCGGCAGCTTGGACATGCCTGTTCAAACAATGTCACAATGCCCTACCAGCTCCTAGTTGTGACTTAGGAACAATTTCTGAGCTCGATACTTTTTAACCTCTTGTGGGACAGAGGTTTGCACACTTCGCCAACCATATTTTAGGTTACATATTGTGAAGTTGAAGGGTTGCTTCAAGAGTGGAGTGCAGTTTGTTTTGATGTTGAACTCATAATAGTACTGCTGTAATTTATTTTTGTGCCTTCTTGTTTGATTTCCTCAGTTTGTTTCAGAGAATGTGCTTATTTTCAGTAAACAAAAGTGAAAATTGAACAGATTAGCATTTCATGTTTATAGTTATTAATGTTGAGACTACACTGAGGTGACAAAAATCATGTGATAGCAATATGCACATATACAGACAGTCGTCTTATCACCTACACAAAGGTCTGGTCCCTTTAATCCCTCCAAACCAACCAACCAACCAACCTACACAAGGTAAAACAGGGCAGTGCATTAGTGGGGCTGTCATTTTTACTCAGGTGACTCACATGAAAAAAGTTTCCAATGTGATTATGATTGCACTACGGAATTAACAAACTGTGAACATGGAATAGTAGATGGAGCTAGATGCATGTGACACTGGAATTTGGAAATTGTTAGGGAATTCTATATTTGGAGATCCACATTGTCAAGAGTGTGCTGAGCATACCAAATTCCAGATGTAACTTTTTACCAAGGACAACGCAGTGGCCGACGGCCTTCACTTAATGACTACGAGCAGTGGCATTTGCTTTGAGATGTCAGTGCTAACAGACAAGCAACACTGCATGAAATAACTGAAGAAATCCATGTGGGATGTATGACGAGCTTATCCATTAGAGCAGTGAGGTGAAGTTTGCGTTAATGGGATATGGCAGTGGATAACTGATGCAAGTGCTTTTATTAACAGCACGATGTCGCCTACAATGCCTCTCCTGGTGTCGGTTGGACCCTACATAACTGGAAAACCATAGCCTGGTCAGATGAGTTCCAACTTCAGTTGGTAAGAGCTGATGATAGGGTTTGAGTGAGTGTGGTGTATACCCCATGAAGCCATGGACCTAAGTTGTCAACAAGGTACTGTGCAAACCGGTGGTGGCTCCATAAACATGTGTGCTGTGTTTAAATGGAATGGACTGGGTCCTCTTGTCCAGTTGAACCAATCATTGACTGGAAATTGTTGTGTTCTGATACTTGGAGACAATTTACAGCCATTCATGTCCCCAAACAAAGAGCGCCTTGTCACCATGCCACAATTGTTCACAACTGGTTTGAAAAACATTCTGGACAATTCAAGTGAATGATTTGGCCACCCTGATCACCCAACATGAATGCCATCAAACATTTATGGGATGTAATTGAGAGTTGAGTTCATGCACAAAATCCTGCAACAGTAACCCTTTTTTAATTATTGATGGCTGCAAAGGCAGCAAAGCACAGTGTTTCTACATGGGACTTCCAACAAGTTGTTGAGTCCATGCCATGTCAAGTTGCTGCACTACACCGGACAAGAGGATGTCTGATGTGATGTTAGGTGGTATCCCATGGCTTCCATCTCAGTGTATTTCCTGTTCAAATAAAACAATGGTATCAGTCACAATTTTATGTAAATACCTAATGGTAACAGCAAGCGAAAACCTTAGATGTACGTGTTTTTTGGTTTACTGTGGTGCTCCAAGTGCTTTGACTTCTTTCCCACCAGTGCACAATTTGCAACCAAAGGAATAATTTTTTCTGTCCAGTTCGCCAAAGCATACTTGGGTCTGCTTTCTTTTCCATGTCAGAAAGATGTGGAAATGAAAGTAACATCAGAGACTGCATGTTATTCATGTTTGAAATGTCATGTGACTGCAGTGTACTCATTGTTGTCTATGTAATTTTCAAACAAAAATTTTATGAATGTATGAGCAGCAAAATTCCAGTATGGCACTAAAAATTATAATTCAGGCATTTCCGATGTACATGTCCGAACATTATTAAGCATTATCACTTATGCAGAATAGCAGGTGTATTGTTGACCAAGTGACAACAGGAACAAAAAGATGGAGAAACAAGTGCAGAAACTAAACGTAGAGAAGGAAATGTGCCACCTGCGGCCACAGTGAACTCAGTGATTTTCAGTAAGCATAACAAATGTATTATTGAAAAGATTTAATTTCAAAACAAATATTGGGTTTCTTAACACTTTTTATTAGGTCAGTTTCTTGTCTATTTGATCGGCACAAATTTTGCAATTGATTTTGAATGAAGTTCCTGATGAGCTAGAGACTTTAAAGTTTCGACATAGCTCCGAACTGGATGACAATGCAATATTAACTTGTTTTCATATCTGGTGTGTGGTGGATAGTACTTTGTATACCATTACAATTTCCCCTTTTTCCTGTTCCACTTGTGAATGTTTCGTGGTAAGAACAGTTGCTAGTAAGTCCCTATATGAGATCTTTACTCTACAATTTTGTACTTTCGAGGTCTTTTCATGAGAATCGTAGGAGAAAGGGATGTATTGTTTGACTTAGGTGAAGAAAATGCAATATACCACATATCTCTGTGATTTCATCAAAAGTCTGAAAGCAAGTGAAAAATTTGACACACACAGGACTGAAAAGCAGAAAATAATTATTTAAGTAAAAAAACTGTATTATAACACATTTCTAAAATGGATTAAACAGTATAAAGTAATTGCTCCTAGCCTCACACAGATTCCTAACCCCATACAGATAGTCCTGGAAATGTTTCTTGTTAATTTTTAACAGCCGCAAAAAATACTTTTATAATTTAAAACTAAAAACATGGGGCACAGGCAACACAGTATTGATGCATGAACAGTTTACCTCCTTACTGAATTGCAGATAGGCGCAACAAGAAGACTGTCACAAAATAAAGGCCTTGTTGACTGAAAGCTTGTCAAAAATAGATTCTCTCTCTCTCTCTCTTGTACGTGCAACTTGCACACACATGTGACCACCAGTCTGTGGCGTCTGAAGCCAATCAGATGCCACAAACTGTGGTAACAAGTTTGTGTGTGTGTGTGTGTGTGTGTGTGTGTGTGTGTGTGTGTGAGAGAGAGAGAGAGAGAGAGAGAGAGAGAGAGAGAGAGAGAGAGAGAGAGAGAGAGAGAGAGAGAGATCGATCTATTTTTGACAAAGGCCTTGTTGACTGAAAGCTTATTTTGTGACAGTCTTTTTGTTGCGCCTATCTGCAATTCAGTAAGGAGGTAAACTATTCATGCATCAATACTGTGTTGCCTGTGCCCCATGTTTTTAGTTTTAAATTCTAAAAGTATTTTTTGTAGCTATTAAAAATTAACAAGAATCATTTTCAGGACTATCTGTATGGGCAGATAGGAAATGAAAAGGATAGTTGCTACTAGCCATTTACTGGCGATGCCAAGTTGCAGATAAGCCCTACAAAAAGACTATCACAAAATAAGCTATCAGCCAAAGAGGAAAACATTCCAAGTGGGAAAAATATATCTAAAAACAAAGATGATGTGACTTACCAAACGAAAGTGCTGGCAGGTCGATAGACACACAAAGAAACACAAACATACACACAAAATTCAAGCTTTCACAACAAACGGTTGCTTCATCAGGAAAGAGGGAAGGAGAGGGAAAGACGAAGGGATGTGGGTTTTAAGGGAGACGGTAAGGAGTCATTCCAATCCCGGGAGCGGAAAGACTTACCTTAGGGGGAAAAAAGGACAGGTATACACTCGCGCGCGCGCGCGCCCACACACACACACACACACACACACACACACACACACACACACACACACACACACAAGCAGACATTTTGTCTGCTTGTGTCTGTGTATGTGTGTGTGTGCGTGCGAGTGTATACCTGTCCTTTTTTCCCCCTAAGGTAAGTCTTTCCGCTCCCGGGATTGGAATGACTCCTTGCCCTCTCCCTTAAAACCCACATCCTTTCGTCTTTCCCTCTCCTTCCCTCTTTCCTGATGAAGCAACCGTTTGTTGCGAAAGCTTGAATTTTGTGTGTATGTTTGTGTGTCTATCGACCTGCCAGCACTTACGTTTGGTAAGTCACATCATCTTTGTTAGAGAGAGAGAGAGTGAGTCATCTATTTTTGACAAATGCCTCTTTGGCTGATAGCTTATTTTGTGATAGTCTTTTTGCAGTGTTTATCTGTGACTTGGCATCACCACTAAATGGTGAGTAGCAACTATCCTTTTCATAGTATTGTTACATTCGATCCTGGATTTTCCGTTGTTTGATTTTACTTCCTTACTGTTATCTATTATGTGCATCCCATGCTTTTAATTTTAAAATAGTATTTTAATAGCTATTAAAAATTCACAGGCACAAATTTTCTGGAGTATCTCTATGGATTTATGAATCTGTATGGGGCTAGGAGAAATTATTTTATACTTTTTAGTCCATTTTAAAAAGATGTTACATGCAAAAGATTTCCATTTAAGGAATTATTTGAAAATATAGGCCATTACTTAATCTAAAGAGCTGATTAATTAGGATTATCCAAAAGATGAAAAGGTTTACTGGTTTGGATTGATGTTAGGTTACTTCATTGCCGTTATACAACCAAGATGTAGTTGTTATATTATGTCATATTATGTATAAATCATAATTTCATTTCCACTGAAATGACAAAATAGGAGTACTGGAACTGAATAAATATAGTAATACTTTCAAATACTAAGAACTTAAACTCTGTCTTTGTTGAACTAGGTGCTGTGGCATATTTTCTCACTGTAATTTATTATATGCTTGCTTTCAGGTATAGCTAAATTGTTATCCAGCAAATGCAGTAACGTTGAGCTTAAGTAATGATGAAACACCAAATAGCACCATCTAAATGATAACACATGCAGATTTCATTTTTTAGTGTTACTGGTTACTAAACAGTCCACTGAATGATTACCAAAATGGATGTGACAGTTTATTAAATATTCTACCGATATCAAAGATACAATCAGACATAAACTTAAATGTGCAAGAACTGAGGATCTTTTTCCATTAGAGCTTGATATGTTAAACACAATGATTAGTATCAGCCAAAACTGAATTAGTATTATACCATGTGTACATTCATAGGAGGCTGATGTAACTGCTTATGTCCTCAATCTAAATACACAGTTTGTTGAATAATGTCAGCAGAACCTTAATATTATTCAGTTATGGTATTGTTGTCACTAGGTGACTAAGGAAATGCGGAATAACTTAGGGAGTGCATGTAGATAGTGTGTGGATGAATGTGAGTAATGCACACAAAAAATATAAAAATCCATCAGTACCATATAAGAACACTAGTTGTAAAATTGTGGATACCAACACTTCATTTAAGTATCTGCAGCTAACACCATGAAGCAATCTGTAATTTAAATGGAATCTGACGTCTGTAGTTGGGAGTATGAATGGAATATAAATGAAATTTGAAATTACCAGTTGGAGAATGCAATTTATTATAAAAAATTTTGTTTATGTATGATGGGCATGTGACAGTTTATCAGTTTTGACTCTCATGAGTCCTCATCAGAATCTGCCTGTAACAAAAATAACACATCACATCGGCCACTGTGTCTACCAAATTTGATAAACAATGGGAAGTACAAATGGGAATATCAAAAATATAATGAAAAGGATGGATTCCTGCCCACAGTAAAATAGATAAATTGAGTTGCGTAACACAATGAAAAGACTGTTACACGTTCAGCTTTCAGCCAAAGCCTTCTCCAGAAAAGAAATCACAATTACACAAGCAAACACACCTCACGCACACACGACCGTTATCTCCAGGTCTCTGGCCAGAATCAGAATGCAGTAGTTGAATTGAACAAACGAAGCAATCTGGAGTGGGGTATGGAAGGAGCAGGGTACAGATGAGGATGGGAGAGGACAGGGGGAAGAGAAGAGCACTGTGTGGTGGAGCCTTCAGGGACTAGATTGCGACAGGACAAGGCTCCAGGTGCAGCACTGAGAGGCTGTGGGGACAGCAATGGGTAACAGAAAAGGAGAAGGGGAAGAAGACTGATAAGTGCATTGGCAGAGCAGTGTGCAATAACAGTGAGGGGATGTGAATTAGGAGGATGTGTGTGAGAGAGGAGGTGGAAACTATTGAGTGGAGGGTATGGGAACTGTAGACTGAAGCCAGGATAATTTTGGGAGTGGAGAATGTGTTGTAAGATTAACTCCTATCTGCACCATTCAGAAAAGCAGTGGAGGGTACAGTCCAGATGACCCCCAGGTTGTGAAGCAGCCATTGAAATAAAGCACAATTTGCTCAGCTGCATGTTGTGCTACAGGGTGGTCCATTTTGCTCTTGTCATAGTTTGGCAGTGGTCATCCATCCTGGTAGACAGCTGGTTGGTAGTCATGCCAATATAGAGAGATGTTTAATGATTGCAGCAGAGCTGGTACATGACACAGCTGCCTTCACGGGTGACCCAGCCTCACCTTGTCCTGCCACAATCTAGTCCCTGCACCCACTACCAGACAGCACCCTCCCCACCCATATCTGCTATTCCTCCCCCTTCCCTGCCCTGCCCCACTCCACACTCTGGATTATTGCTTTCGTTCAATGAAACTGTTGCATTCTGGCTGGAGTGGCTATAGATAGCAGTTGTGAGCATGAGGTGCTTATGTGAATGTGTCTGTCTCTTCTTTTCTGAAGTCTTTGTCCAAAAGCTCGGTGTGTGTATAACAGTCTTTTCGTTGTACCTGTCTGCAACTCAATGTGTCATCTTCACAGTGAGTAGCAATCTATCCTTTCTGTAACTGTTAGTAAGCTGAAAGATCAATTCTTTAATCTCTTATGTAATAATAACCTGTTTCCTCACATATATGATCCTACAAAAATAACAAATAGTACAAACAGTCTCATAGGCAATTGGCAATATACAATGGGTGACAATAAAAAAGTGAAGCATCCAGAATGGAAGGAGGGCACCAAATGAAACATCGCAGCTTGAGAAGGTAAGTGATGTCATTTCAGCTATTACAAAATGGAGTAAAATTTACAAAGCACTTCGCAGGAGCTCACTTATCAGTATGACATTGCCCCCCTCTCACGAGATGCATGCACTGATTTGGTTCTGTGAGGTGCCATAAAGCTCCCCTGATGTTAGCTGCTCACAAACTGTTGTAGCTGGTCCTTGACATCCTGGATACTAGCACTGTGACAGTCTTGATGTCTGAGTTGCTCCCACACATATTCTATCAGGGACGGATGTGGGGATCTTGCTGGCCACAGGAGTATCTCAACTTCACACACACAGTTACCAAAGAGAAGTGCCACGTATGGATGAGTATCATCATCATCATCATTTAAGACTGATTATGCCTTTCAGCGTTCAGTCTGGAGCATAGCCCCCTTATAAAATTCCTCCATGATCCCCTATTCAGTGCTAACATTGGTGCCTCTTCTGATGTTAAGCCTATTACTTCAAAATCATTCTTAACCGAGTCCAGGTACCTTCTCCTTGGTCTACCCCAACTCTTCCTACCCTCTACTGCTGAACCCATGAGTCTCTTGGGTAACTTTGCTTCTCCCATGTGTGTAACATGACCCCACTATCTAAGCCTGTTTGCTACATCTATAGAGTTCATTCCCAGTTTTTCTTTGATTTCCTCATTGTGGACACCCTCCTGCCATTATTCCCATCTACTAGTACCTGCAATCATCCTAGCTACTTTCATATCCGTAACCTCAACCTTATTGATAAGGTAACCTGAATCCACCCAGCTTTCGCTCCCATACAACAAAGTTGGTCGAAAGATTGAACGGTGCACAGATAACTTAGTCTTGGTACCGACTTCCTTCTTGCAGAAGAGAGTAGATCGTAGCTGAGCGCTCACTGCATTAGCTTTGCTACACCTCGCTTCCAGTTCTTTCACTATGTTGCCATCCTGTGAGAATATGCATCCTAAGTACTTGAAACCGTCCACCTGTTCTAACTTTGTTACTCCTATTTGGCACACAATCCGTTTATATTTCTTTCCCACTGACATTACTTTCGTTTTGGAGATACTAATCTTCATACCATAGTCCTTGCATTTCTGATCTAGCTCTGAAATATTACTTTGCAAACTTTCAATTGAATCTGCCATCACAACTAAGTCATCCGCATATGCGAAACTGCTTATTTTGTGTTCACGTATCTTAATCTCACCCAGCCAGTCTATTGTTTTCAACATATGATCCATAAATAATATGAACAACAGTGGAGACAGGTTGCAGGCTTGCCTTACCCCTGAAACTACTCTGAACCATGAACTCAATTTACCGTCAACTCTAACTGCTGCCTGACTATCCATGTAAAGACCTTTAATTGCTTGCAAAAGTTTGCCTCCTATTCCATAATCTCGTAGAACAGACAATAACTTCCTCCTAGGAACCCAGTCATATGCCTTTTCTATATCTATAAAGCATAGATACAATTCCCTGTTCCACTCATAACACTTCTCCTTTATTTGCCGTAAGCTAAAGATCTGGTCCTGACAACCTCCAAGAGGCCTAAACCCACACTGATTTTCATCCAATTTGTCCTCAACTAATACTCGCACTTTCCTTTCAACAATACCTCAGAAGATTTTACCCACAACACTGATTGAAGAGATACCTCTGTAGTTGTTACAATCTTTTCTGCTTCCATGTTTAAAGACTGATGTGATGACTGCTTTCGTCCAGTCTGATGGAACCTGTCCTGACTCCCATGCCATTTCAGTTATCCTGTGTAGCCATTTAAGACCTGACATTACACTGTATTTGATGAGTTCTGACTTAATTTCATCCACCCCAGCCACTTTATTGCACTGCAATCTATTGACCATTTTCTCCGCTTCCTCAAATGTGATCCTATTTCCATCATCATTCCTATCCCATCTGAAACATTACTGATCGTATTTTCGCCTACATTGAGCAACTCGTCAAAATATTCCCTCCATCTGTCCAAGGCATCAACAGGATTCACCAGCAGTTTTCCTGACCTGTCCAAAATACTTGTCATTTCCTTCTTACCTCCATTTCAAAGACTGATAATTACACTCCAGAATGGTTTTCCAGCAGCTTGACCCATAGTCTCCAACCTGTTTCCGAAGTCTTCCCAAGATTTCTTCTTGAATGCTGCAATTATCTGTTTGGCTTTGTTTCTTTCTTCAACATAACTTTCTCTGTCTACCTGAGTTCTAGTATGTAGCCATTTTTGATACACCTTCTTTTACCTTTTACAGGCTGCCTTGACTGTGTCATTCCACCAAGCTGTTTGCTTCCTCCTACCTTTACACACTACTGTTCCAAGACATTCTTTAGTCACTCCTAGTACTGTGTCCCTGTACCTTGTCCATTCCGTTTCCAATGACTGCAGTTGACTACATTCAACTAACTGGTACCTTTCTGAGATCACTGTTACGTACTTGTGCCTGATTTCCTTATCCTGAAGTTTCTCCACTCTTATCCTGCTACATATGGACCTGACCTCCTGCACTTTCGGCCTCACAATCCCAATTTCACTGCAGATTAAATCTACATCTACATCTACATCGATACTCCGCAAGCCACCCAACGGTGTGTGGCGGAGGGCACTTTACGTGCCACTGTCATTACCTCCCTTTCCTGTTCCAGTCGCGTATGGTTCGCGGGAAGAATGACTGTCTGAAAGCCCCCGTGCGCGCTCTAATCTCTCTAATTTTACATTCGTGATCTCCTCGGGAGGTATAAGTAGGGGGAAGCAATATATTCGATACCTCATCCAGAAACGTACCCTCTCGAAACCTGGCGAGCAAGCTACACCGCGATGCAGAGCGCCTCTCTTGCAGAGTCTGCCACTTGAGTTTATTAAACATCTCCGTAACACTATCACGGTTACCAAATAACCCAGTGACGAAACGCGCCGCTCTTCTTTGGATCTTCTCTATCTCCTCCGTCAGACCGATCTGGTACGGATCCCACACTGATGAGCAATACTCAAGTATAGGTCGAACGAGTGTTTTGTAAGCCACCTCCTTTGTTGATGGACTACATTTTCTAAGCACTCTCCCAATGAATCTCAACCTGGTACCCGCCTTACCAACAATTAATTTTATATGATCATTCCACTTCAAATCGTTCCGCACGCATACTCCCAGATATTTTACAGAAGTAACTGCTACCAGTATTTGTTCCGCTATCATATAATCATACAGTAAAGGATCCTTCTTTCTATGTATTCGCAATACATTACATTTGTCTATGTTAAGGGTCAGTTGCCACTCCCTGCACCAAGTGCCTATCCGCTGCAGATCTTCCTGCATTTCGCTACAATTTTCTAATGCTGCAACTTCTCTGTATACTACAGCATCATCCGCAAAAAGCCGCATGGAACTTCCGACACTATCTACTAGGTCATTTATATATATTGTGAAAAGCAATGGTCCCATAACACTCCCCCGTGGCACGCCAGAGGTTACTTTAACGTCTGTAGACGTCTCTCCATTGATAACAACATGCTGTGTTCTGTTTGCTAAAAACTCTTCAATCCAGCCACACAGCTGGTCTGATATTCCGTAGGCTCTTACTTTGTTTATCAGCCGACAGTGCGGAACTGTATCGAACGCCTTCCGGAAGTCAAGAAAAATAGCATCTACCTGGGAGCCTGTATCTAATATTTTCTGGGTCTCATGAACAAATAAAGCGAGTTGGGTCTCACACGATCGCTGTTTCCGGAATCCATGTTGATTCCTACATAGTAGATTCTGGGTTTCCAAAAACGACATGATACTTGAGCAAAAAACATGTTCTAAAATTCTACAACAGATCGACGTCGGAGATATAGGTCTATAGTTTTGCGCATCTGCTCGACGACCCTTCTCGAAGACTGGGACTACCTGTGCTCTTTTCCAATCATTTGGAACCCTCCGTTCCTCTAGAGACTTGTGGTACATGGCTGTTAGAAGGGGGGCAAGTTCTTTCGCGTACTCTGTGTAGAATCGAATTGGTATCCCGTCAGGTCCAGTGGACTTTCCTCTATTGAGTGATTCCAGTTGCTTTTCTATTCCTTGGACACTTATTTCGATGTCAGCCATTTTTCGTTTGTGCGAGGATTTAGAGAAGGAACTGCAGTGCGGTCTTCCTCTGTGAAACAGCTTTGGAAAAAGGTGTTTAGTATTTCAGCTTTACGCGTGTCATCCTCTGTTTCAATGCCATCATCATCCCTTAGTGTCTGGATATGCTGTTTCGAGCCACTTACTGATTTAACGTAAGACCAGAACTTCCTAGGATTTTCTGTCAAGTCGGTACATAGAATTTTAATGATCAGTGTCATCAAAGAATCCCCTGAATACACTTGTGTCCCTCACAGCCTTCCCGAATTCCTGGTCCGTTATTATATAGTCAATGACAGATCTGGTTCACCTGCCTTCCTAAGTATACCGGTGAATGCTCTTATGTTTAAAACAGGAGTTTGTGGTTACTAAGCCCATACTGGCACAGAAATCCAAGAGTTGTTTCCCGTTCCTGTTGGCCTCCATATCCTCTCCAAATTTACCCATAACCTTTTCATACCCTTCTGTTCGATTTCCAATCCTGGCGTTAAAATCACCCATGAGCAGAACACTGTCCTTGTCCTTTACTCTAGCAACTACATCACTGAGTGCATCATAAAAACTATCCATCTTATCTTGATCTGTCCCTTCACAATGCGAATATACTGACACAATCCTAATTTTCTTGCTAGACATTGTCAAATCTATCCAAATCCAGTCATTCATTTACATACCTTATTGCAACTATGCTGGGTTCCATTTCTTTCCTGATGTAAAGCCCTACACCCCATTGAGCTATTCCTGCTTTGACTCCTTACAGGTAGACCATGTATTCTCCCACTTTCTCTTCTTTCTCTCCCCTTACCTGAATGTCACTAACAGCTAAAATGTCCAACCCCATCTTACTTGCAGCCTCTACCAGCTCTACCTTCTTCCCAGAGTCGCCCTCATTGATATTAATAGCTCCCCATCTCGTTACCATTCGTTTGCTGAGTCACATGTTAGGAGTACCTGGTTTGTCAATTAGAGGTGGGACTCTGTCACCTCCAAAGGTCTGAGGCATTTTGCTCTGATTGTTGCCAGCATGATATTTAAACCAGGGAAGTGGGTTGCTAGCCTTACTTGCCCCGGGTCCCATTGAGTTTTACCCCTAACGGCTGAGGGACTAACCGGTGGATTTGGTAGTCTTTGCCGTCTGAGCACAAAGGTAACCACGACTCAGAATATGTCCGAGATGCGCAGCCTTATTCCAAAGTAACTGGTATCCCGACTGACAGGACCACTTAATTGGCCACTCAAACGTTGCCCGTGGCTCATAAACTAGGACATGACAACAGGAACCCACCCCCTGAACCGCGGATGAGTATTATCCCACTAAAAATGGCACCACAGTACAGTAGCATAACAGGTAACATATGAGGACATAGGATGTCTGTGAAATACAGTTGAGCCATCAGAGTTCCCTCCTTCCCTACCAGCTGTGACCTTAAATCATACCAAGTAGCTCCCCACACCATGACATCACCACCATGCCTTTCCAAAACATTGGAAGACTTAGTCATCTCCCCAGGTTGCCGCCATATTCACTGATTAGGGCCATCCAAGACAGTACACAACCATGATTCACTGCTGAACACAATGCAGTGCCATTCATCAGCGGTCCATGCCTCCTGGTCATAGCACCAGTCCAAAAGAACCACTTGTTGAGGTTTTAATGGCAGCTTACACACACGACATTAATAACCTGGTCTAGCTGCTGCTAGTCTCCGACAAATGGTATGGGATGATGCTGACTGTTGCAGGGAGTCCATTACTTAATGTCAGGTTGCAGTGCAGATGTCAGGGAGTTACAATGTGTGTGGTCCACATTTTGACGATCGTCCATTGTGGTGGTAAAATGTGGTCAACGTGCACTTTGACGACAAGTGTGCCTGTCCTCTCTGGTCCATTGCGCCGTTTTGACACCCAAATGCCCCATAAACCTGGATATTGCATGATTTGACCAGCCAGCCACATGGAGACCCACAATGAGGCTCCTTTCAAACTGCTAGGTGCTGATAACGCTGTCCCATACGAGTACATGACATCACCATGTTCTTCAATGTGATCATTCAACATCTCTCATTGTTCACACCCCTTATACAGGGTGGTCCATTGATCATGATTGGGCCAAATATCTCACGAAATGGTCTGGCAGACCATTTTCTCATGTAGGACCTACAGAAGTAAATAAAACAAATATTGATTTAGGGTTTTAGGACTGCAATTCAATTATCCTCAAAATTTCTTCATGCTATTGAAAGAAACAATTTTTTTCTCTGGAAAACTGTGTAAAGTTTGTAAATATCCTAAGCTGTGAGTCCTGGGCAGAAATGCTGTCACTAACAAATACCAATGATGCTTATAATGCCTTTTCTTCAGTTTTCATGGTATATTTTGAGATATGCTTTCCCTAGAACCTGTCAAGAATTGGATCCCATGGTAACACAAAACCAAGTTCCTAGATCATGGCTGCTGTTAAAAATTCTTGTGCAACTCTAAGCACCGATTGTATAAACATCACTACTAAAGATCAGAAAGTGAACTATGTTCAGGATTCAGATCGAAGAAAAGTGTGTGAGGAAAACAGACTGCTCGAAAACTGCCGAACTACCGCAGCCTGAACGACTGATTGTTGCGTTGCTGGTGGCGCAGTTGGCTGCACCACTGACGGCCTAGTGTAATAAGGCCCTTAGATAGCACACAACATGCTTGGGAACACAGTTAAAATCAGCCGTCAACATGATTATTGTGCTTCGACCACAGATATTTATTTTACATCGTAGATACACAGTATTTATTATCAAAGGTGTCATGCTATAAGCATGGGAGCAAATCAACAGAAAAAGGAGCATCAAACTTTTCTCAATACAAGAAAGATTTGCTGCTGAAAATTGTGTTGGGCCAGTATAGAGATATAACTGAGCACAAAGACCTTATAAAGTAACAACGTAAAGGCATGAAGAGAAGTTGCTGTTGATTTTAATTCTCTCATAAGGCCAAGCTCTGCAAGCTGTTGCTATGTCTGCTTTAAACAGATCACCAACCACTATTTGAAAGGTTCCTGCAGCATAAACTCTTCATGTTAACAGCAACATGCACAGTGCAGTCGTGGTTTCTTTCTTTTCATTGGTTTCATTAGGTAGTCTCTTATCCTTAATTCCAACTGCTCTACAGCATTTTTCTCCAAACAGAACCTTAGGTTAAATGATTTGTTCTTTAACTCCAGGTGTGGGTTCACCCTTTCATGGAACATCTGTTGAGCTCATTGGATCTCGTTATCATTGTCCTCTGTAGACACATCTGAATGCTCAAATATTTGTAAAGTAAATGAAAGGAAACAATGTAATTCACACTGCGTGTAGTCCAGAAAGCTTGGAAAACGGATAATATGGTATGGTTTCAATGGTATGGAATGGCATGGTAATGTTGTTATGATTATGTTTATGGCCAATATTGTAGAGAAAGTAGTAACAAATGGAAAAAAAAAAAAAAACATTCAAGAATTAACTTGAACAGGCAATCCTCTGGACTGCTGTTCACATTGCAACCTCTGAGTCACTGAAATAAATGAAACAGTGTCATGTGGTTAGTGTATTTCAACATACTCGCTTACGTTCTCTTTATCAATGCACATGGGATTGTCATAGCAGTTTACGGACATGTACAGTGGTTGAAAATTTAACATGAATTGCTTAGTTACTGCTACTCGAGCCAAGAGAGAACATATATAAGTGTTGTTTAACACTTTGGCTGCGGCATCGGTGCAGGCGCGCAACTCCCCAGTGCGGCCCGGCAACGTGCGAGTGCGGGCCGGTAACGCTCTGGAGGGGCAGGTACTGTCATGAAACAGACTCGAAAGCTATGCTTCCACGCAATCATCACTCTGCAATTCTTCTGCAGCCTCTAAATGACAATTTCCGTGGTATGACTCGTCCTCACTACACAGAAAATCACCGTCGTCTAGTACACTAAGTAGCTGTTCCCCTGTCAGTTTAACACTTTTCCTGCCCCTTTTCACATTGGACGATCCAGGTGTCGGTTCATTAGCCGCCATTACGAACAATATACGTTCGATAACTGACCACACAAAACAAAAGTTTACACGCTTTGATGCTAGCTTAGACGCTGCAACTAGACTGAGTAATCCGGTAGTGAACGCGGACGCTTATAAGCGTCAGCCGCACTGGCTCGTGGCTTGTTGTGACGCTTATAAGCGTCAGCCGCAGCGAAAGTGTTAATCATTATTGGCTGCTGTCAAAAGTCCCATACTTAACTGTTCACTGCAAATATTTCAAATTCTCCTTTCTTACTTTGCTGCTAAGTGCCTATTAAATGCTGTTGGACTAATCACATAAATTACGAGTTGTTTCCCAAGAGCTGTTATGAGATTGATCGTTAAGTACACATGGTAGCTGGTAAATTCCTTAAGTTAACCTTCCAGGTCAAAAAGAATTTATTTTGAGCATCAGCAACATGGTAATGGCATAGTCACAAATTTGCTTGCCATTTTTGTGTTAGTAACTTTTTAATTATTTCAATTGGTATCTGGTAAAAATAAGAGAGATGAATCATAGTGTCACTAAACTATAAGTCCAAAAGTCACATTTCAAGAAAAACCAGTAAGTTCAACAGCTGCTTGTAGCATGAAGGTAGATCCAATAAACAAACAAGGCAGAGAAATGTGGCAAAAAAGGCCTTATTGGCTGATAGCTTATTTGTGATAGTCTTTTTGTTGTGCCTATCTGTGCCTCAGCATCTCCACTATATGGTGAGCAGCATCTTTCCTTTTCATAAAACAGGAATAAATTTAGAGCAGAAATAAAAATAAAAAAAAGAAAACTCTACTTTGACAATGCTCTTACTCAGTAAGTTGTTATGTTGGCCAATAACATTTTCCCACTACGTATACAAAAAGCCAAAACTGAAAATACTGTCTTTTGCCCCTCCATATTTTCACCGTATTCATGTAATGAATGGATAGCTGTCGTCTAATGTAAAACTTCACTGAATCATCATTGTGCATAAAAAGATTTGCTGCTTAGGGGCAATAGTGTAGGTTTATAAAGACCAGACTATGACCATATAATAAAAAAGCATATATGTATATAAATTTGTATTACTATGTATGGATCACTTTGTACTATCTTGTGTGTCTTACTTTATGTATGCTTGTATATTTGTATGTACTATTTTCCTTGTACGCTTTCATGTCAAATTTACTTATACATTTGGTCAACATCCACACAATATTTGTCTATGGGTGGATAAAGAAATAAGTAAAAATACAACTTTACAACAATTAGTATAATCCACATGCATCCAGCATAACTACTAGTAATGATAACATAAGACAAAGTACTTCAAGTAAATAAATAAATAAATAAGTACTCACTGTTTATGATTCACTGTTTGTTGCTGAAATGTATCTAAATGTGTTACCTAATGACGTAAGGAAAAGATAGAGTGCTACTTACCATGAAGATGACATGTTAAGTTGCAGACAGAGACAATTAAAAGACACTTACAGATTAGCTTCCAGCCACAGCCGTCATCAGAAAAAGAAGATAAACATGCACACATTCATTCACACAAACAAGTACGTCTCACGCATGTGCACCCATCATCTCCAGCAGTTCAGACTGTAATACACTCTGATGAAGGCTGTGCCCAAAGTTAATGTGTAAGTGTCTTTTAATTGTGTCAGTCTGCAAGTTGTCATCTTGATGAAACATAGCAATCCACCTTCCCCCTACATTTTGATATTCCAAACTGGAGTGACCATTGTTTGTGTATTAGTTAAACATATGTCTTCCTCTTTCTGATCTGCACATTATTATCATTGGTGCAAACTTTCACCACAGTGTTTTTGTGACTTTTCAAGGCATCTGCTATTATTTTATCTATGTTTGTTAAGGTAGTATAGCTAAATTAAATTATCATCTCCCTTCTCCACAGAGCACAGATGCTTGTGTGTGGAAAATGCCAGCAGATCACTTAACTTTATTCTTAGGAATCACTCTTTGGCAAGTAATTCCACCCGTTCTGTAGCGTCAAGTGGATATACCCCACAAACACAAGTAAAACAGACTGAAAATGAATGACAAGTTCTGTTACCAGCTGCAAACATTTTCTCCAGCTGACTCTGTGATAACCAGCACCACAGTAGGAGAGCAATGTGGTAACAGTGAACATGATGGGAAGAGAAGGGACAGAACCGAAGGCAAGACCAATAACAGTCTCTAATTTTTTGTTGTTACGGTATTACCCCGTAAACAACTAGTTGGCAATCACTTTATTATTATGATAAATGTATGGGATATTTGAAAATGATTAGTTACAAGAAGGAACTTAATGATAATTGGACTACATGCTTTAACTGTTCTTTGTAGGATGTGAGGTCTGCCAGTTATGCAAAACACAGTTTTTACCAAGTCCCCGAACATGTTTCAGCAGTACTGCACCAACATCAGTGGGAACAGTCAGTATGCTGTATAAGCTGTGGCTGGGCTTTAGTATTCTTATATCTGTTTCTATTGTTGTTGGGTGTGATTGTGGGCTATAAGATGGTCAGCAAATGTGCTATGGGAGCTGTTGCTTTTTACAGCTCTGAGGTGTTCTGAATATCTGATTTAGAAGTTTCTGCATTTTTGTCCTATGTACACTGTTTTGAAATTGTTGCATGTGAGTTCATATATTCCTGATATGTTAAATTTATCCGTGGATGTTTCTTGTGTTCCGATCTTTTTCTATGTTGTGTTCTCTGTCCTGTATCCTATTTGGAGTCTCTGTTTCTAACATATGTTGCCTATTCTGTGAACAATCTTGTTATTGTAGATGAGTATGTACCATTTCGTTTTGTGTGTGTGTGTTGTTGCTCTGTTGTGTCTTGTGTGTGGTCATTGTTTGTGTTGTTCTGTGTTGGGTGACAATTTGTGTGTCTTCAGTATGTTCATTTTTGTACTGTTCGCATATTTTTTTATTTAACTTGTCTACCAAATAGATATCATAACCATTTTCTATTGCTATTCATTTTATTGTGCTTAGTTCTTGTGTGTCGTTCTGTTTGTTTATGGGTGTTCTGTTTAATCTGTGGAGCATGAATCTTAAGTTTTCTTGCTTATGTGTCAGTGGGTGGTTCGATAGGTTGTGAATGGTGGTGCTTGTGGTTGTCGGTTTCCTGAATATTGTGAAGTTGTGTGTTGTTTGTTTTATGTATGGTGAGATCTAGAAAATTTAGTGTGTTGTTACTTTCTGTTTCTAATGTGAAGTTAATATTTGGGTGTAAGATGTTTATTTTATTGTGTAGCTGTTCTACGTGTGTATGTGGTTCATCAAGCGGGCATATTATGTCATTGACGTAATGGTACAAGTATATAACTTTGTAGTTTTTTGGTGTTGTTATGTGTCTGAAGATCATGTTCTCCAGGTTGTTCTTAAATATGTTAGCTATGAGCCCACTAATTGGTGATCCCATTGGCAGTCCTTCATGTTGAGAATAAAATTCTTTGTTGAACACAAAACAATTTTGTGATGTTATGGTTTTGAGTATGGTTGTTATTTCACTGAAGCGTGTGTCCCGTGTGTTTCCTTGTTGTTTTAATTTTTGTGTGATGATGTTGATTGTTTTATTTATTCGAATGCAAGTGCACATTGATGTGACATCAAATGATATGAGGGTTGCTGTATCTGGTATGTATATGTTCTTGTTTCTGTTGATTAATTCCTTTGAGTTTTCCAGGTTCCTGTTGTTATCAAAAGTGTACAATTTTTGTAGTAGTGCATGTGTGTGCGTGTGTGTGTGTGTGTGTGTGTGTGTGTGTGTGTGTGTGTGTGTTGCGCTATGTGGTAGGATGGAGCATTTCGGAAGTTATTGATGGGCCTTAATGGGATATTATCCAAGTGAACCTTTGGCAGGGAATTTAGGGTGGGTGCTTTTGGATTTTTCTGTGTCATCCTCTTTACCTTGCCTTTTGAGAATGTTTTTTGATGTTTTTCAGTGTCTGTTGAATGTTTTTCTGGTACCTTGCTGTTGTATCACTGGTCAGTTTTGTGATGTTGTTGTCTCCGAGAAAATCTAGTGTTTTCTCTATGTATTCTTTTTCATACATAATTACAGTAATATTCCCTCTGTCTCCTTGTCTGTTGGCTGTGATTTCCTCTGATGTTTTATGAGTAGAAATAATTGTGGATTTGTGTGTTCTGATTATCTGTGTTATTTCTGCAGCTACTAATTCTCTTGTCAAGTTCGCATTTTGGTGTGCTCAGTCTTTTTTGTTCCTTTATAACGTTTTCTGATTCCGTTATGAGGGTTCCTGTTGTTTTGTGTGATATGTTTGTGTTAATGTTGTGCTTTGATCCTTTTTCTAGTAGGCTCCTTTCTTGTTTGGTAAGATCTATGTCAGTTTGGTTAATGATTGTCATGGAATTTGTATTGTTGGTTGTGATTATTTTTAGTGGGTGTGTGTGTGTCGTTAATTATTCTGTTTTGTTTCTCCTGTTTTTCTTTCATTACTTTCTGTATGCATGCCTTTCCTCTCTGTCATTTCCCCAAATTCAAAATTGGCACAGACCTCTGTGGTGAACAAACGTACACTGACTGGGCTGGGACACACAACAACCACAATTACACTGTGTTTTGGTAAAGTGCAAAGTGATTTTATGACCTTACTCATGAGAATACGTGTTATATTTGCATGTGCATCATGACACCTCACCATGATGCTGAGAATAAAAGGGCTACCCAAATGTAAATGTAAGTAAAAATGAATATAGGCACGAAATATCACGACAAATTAAATTACGTTTAGCTGATAGGTTAACCCCCAACAAACATTCTCATCAACATCGTTTGGTTGCAGATGACAAGCTCCCTGTAACAAATAATACACAAGTGGTCCTGAAAAATCATGCACAGCAAGTGTAAAGGTATTAACAAAAAGAAATGAACTATTGTTTGAACTAAAGATCCACATAATTTTGTAATCAATTAGTAAAACTGTTCACATTACAGATTAAATAAAATGGAAACCCACTGATGATTGCACAGTGGTGCTGAAACATATTTGGGTACTCGGGAAAAACAGTGTTCTGCAAATCCAAATGATGAATTTAACTGTTCTTAAAGAGTGGGCTCTGGAAGGAACCCAGATATGACAGCCAGTACCCACCTTCAAGTAGGCAATGTTTCTGTACAGCCAAGACACAAATTTGGAACATACACTATCCTGTCTTTGGGAATGAATTGTTCCTTCCTCAGTAAGAAGAGGGGGATAGGTTGGGGAAGGTTAAAAAGGAAGGGTGTGAGTGGATCTTACTTCTGATACAAGAACCTTAGATATATCATTAAGCCAAAATTGTGATAAAAACAGTACACTGCAAAAAATGAGGAAATATTGGATGGCAAGTTTTTAAATCCTGGAGATGAAAAGCTCTTTACTATCATTATAGTTTAAAATCCAATCAAAGATACTACCCATAAGAAACAGCTAAGGATAATACAAAATTAAAAATATGCAAACATTTTTGATAATCACGCAAAATCATGTAACCACGTCCATTGATGGTTCCTGTAAGTTTCTTTTAATGTTTCTTAGCATCTCAAACCTTTTTCGCCTGCTGTGGCCATCCATAATCTCTGGTTCTGGAGTGGCTGAATACGGTGACTGGAGGTTGGCATGTAAACTTGTAATAGGTGTACACAACTGAAAGACAAGCACATTGGGAGGATCAAGCAGGGTGCTTCAACAGTATGACAAATTGAGACAGATGTGAGATGCAGTTCAAACTGTCATTTCTGCAGAAAACAGCAATGAAATAATTCTTAATATAAGTAAAAATTTGGAGATTAAATCATATTTCTATGTCTCTTTAACTCTGCTCCAGTTGTGCATCTTTCAGCAGGTTGGATGCCCTTTAGTGTCAAGGCTGCTGCTGTTATACCTAATCTGAAGGCCACATAATGGTAGCACTTTATTTCCTGAAGTTTCAGAGAACATATTTGTAGGCTTCCATTTAAGAAACTGAACATTCAAATGTTTTTTATTTCAGTCTTTGATCACAATATGAATTCTTTAGACGATGACCGGTTTCAGTCCGTAATGACCAGCCTCAGATCTATAATATACAGATATATACACCTAGTGAGCAGTGTGTCTTTCAACATAATACAGCAATACAAATCACAATATACTATCATACAACCAGGGAGATATACAGAAGATACGGTAAAACATACCTTTTTGCACCATGTCCTAAAGTGATAAGGCCATAATAGCATCTTCAAAACATATAAATATAATCAGCTTAGCATCGTCATATGGATCTAAAATAAGGTGTAGAATAGGCTGCCTCGTCCACACAGTCATTATTGCAACAGGCTACTGAAGTACAGTAGCTACCAGAAATCTGTTTGCCTACATCATCCCTAGATGTCGCTACTGTCAGCTTAGATGTAGTCGTCATTTACGCAAAAACATAATCTGATAAAAACACATTATGTAAAATACATGTAGCAGACTTTTAAAATTGATAACTATCATAGAAACTAAATTGTGATACATTAAAAGATGAATACAATTACCCATATAAACTTATTAAAAGGAAATATATGAATAGAATAGGACTGATCCTTTTTATGGTGAATTTACGGTCAACAATTAATGTACGTATTACATTGCCTGTAGCAACCTATAAATTGCCTATGAAAGATAAAATGTCTATATGACAGCTGAAAAAGGACATATCAATGATCAGCAGCCTCTGTTGGGTCGGCCGCCAGGATGTTATTTAGGCTTGGACTGATCTTAAGAACTTAACCACTAGAGGGCTTTACATACAACGTGACATATCTCCCACAGGAAACTTTTCAACAACATACAGCGTGATTCAAAAAGAATACCACAACTTTAGGAATTTAAAACTCTGCAACGACAAAAGGCAGAGCTAAGCACTATCTGTCGGCGAATTAAGGGAGCTATAAAGTTTCATTTAGTTGTAAATTTGTTCGCTTGAGGCGCTGTTGACTAGGCGTCAGCGTCAGTTGATGCTAAGATGGCGACCACTCAACAGAAAGCTTTTTGTGTTATTGAGTACGGCAGAAGTGAATCGACGACAGTTGTTCAGCGTGCATTTCGAACGAAGTATGGTGTTAAACCTCCTGATAGGTGGTGTATTAAATGTTGGTATAAACAGTTTACAGAGAATGGGTGTTTGTGCAAAGGGAAAAGTTCTGGACGGCCGAGAACGAGTGATGAAAATGTAGCACGCATCCAGCAAGCATTTGTTCGCAGCCCAGGAAAATCGACTCGCAGAGAGCTGCAAATTCCACAATCAACTGTATGGAGAGTCCTACGAAAAAGGTTAGTTATGAAACCTGAACGTCAACTACCTGAGGCGATGGATCGGCCGCCAGGCAGCACGTGACAGAGCGCTTCATCACTGGCCTCCAAGAAGCCCTGATCTTACCCCCTGCGATTTTTTCTTATGGGGGTATGTTAAGGATATGGTGTTTCGGCCACCTCTCCCAGCCACCATTGATGATTTGAAACGAGAAATAACAGCAGCTATCCAAACTGTTACGCCTGATATGCTACAGAGAGTGTGGAACGAGTTGGAGTATCGGGTTGATATTGCTCGCGTGTCTGGAGGGGGCCATATTGAACATCTCTGAACTTGTTTTTGAGTGAAAAAAAACCTTTTTAAATACTCTTTGTAATGATGTATAACAGAAGGTTATATTTGTTTCTTTCATTAAATACACATTTTTAAAGTTGTGGTATTCTTTTTGAATCACCCTGTATTATAAAATTATATAGTTTGGTTATACATTCAATGAGTAGGTAGGACATAATCAGCTACAGGATTAGTGCAATTATTGTATGGAAGTAAGGCAAATGCCTGCTGTTCTCAGCATAAATCATCAAGTAAGGCTAGGTATACATACGCGATGGATTATTTGGTTATCGTAGGCGCCCAACGCCTTCTTTGCTTTGTTTGATAACGTACTACGATAACCAAATAATGCTTCGCGTAGTTATACCTAGCCTTACTTGATGATTTATGTCGAGAACAGTAGGCACTTGCCTTACTTCCATACATTAATCGCACTAGTCCTGTATCTGATAACGTCCTATCTACTCATTGAATGTATAACCAAACAATATAATTTTATTTATTGACTGTTAATATGTTGTTTAAAAGTTTCCTGTGGGAGATATATCACATTGTACGTAATGCCCTCTAGTGGTTAAGTTCTTAAGATCGGTGCATGCCTAAATGACATCTTGGCAGCCGACCTAACAGAGGCTGCTGATCATTGATATGTCCTTTTTCAGCTGTCATATAGACATTTTATCTTCCATAGGCAATTTATAGGTTGCTACAGGCAATGTAATATGTATATTAATTGTTGACCGTAAATTCACCATAAAAAGGATCGGTCCTATTCTATTCATATATTTCCTTTTAATAATTTTATATGGGTAACTGTATTCATCTTTTAATGTATCACAATTTAGTTTCTATGATAGTTATCAATTTTAAAAGTCTGCTACATGTATTTTACATAATGTGTTTATCAAATTACGTTTTTGTGTAAATGACGACTACATCTAAGCTGACAGTAGCGACATCTAGGGATGATGTAGGCAAACAGATTTCTGGTAGCTACTGTACTTCAGTAGCCTGTTGCAATAATGACTGTGTGGACGAGGCAGCCTATTCTACACCTTATTTTAGATCCATATGACGATGCTATGCTGATTATATTTATATGTTTTGAAGATGCTATTATGGCCTTATCACTTTAGGACATGGTGCAAAAAGGTATGTTTTACCGTATCTTCTGTATATCTCCCTGGTTGTATGATAGTATATTGTGATATGTATTGCTGTATCATGTTGAAAGACACACTGCTCACTAGGTGTATATATTTGTATATTATAGATCTGAGGATGGTCATTATGCACTGAAATCAATCATCGTCTGAAGAATTCATATTGTGATCAAAGACTGAAATAAAAAACATTTGACAGTATTGGATCACTGTCTGTATATGCGACCATGTCACAGTTGGTGAAACTGAACATTAATACTAAATTGTCACATATTTTAGTATGCTTCACTGGCACATTAGTATATATGTAAACACTGAGCATCAAGTTACTAATTTAAAAAGGCAGTGGAATGGGAAGATGTGTGGAAGTTTCCGGTTTGCATTACAAATGAATAAAAAAATAAAACAACTAATAATTGTTTATGTATTTATTTACTTGCTACAAAAACTTTCTCAAAATTGAAAAGCAGCAGTTGTGGCTGCTTTTATACAGTACCCCAATGTAATAAGCAACAGTATCTTGACAGTACATGACGAAGTAGCATTAGATGTTCAACAAATTAAAAATAATCTGAAATGTATGTAAGACATTTGTTTCACAATGGTCACATGTTATAAAGGAAAGATAATTGTCAGTGTAGAAGATAAAGGCATTTCATTTTTACAAAAATAATTTCAGCTATTTCAAGCCAAATTTTATAAAGTACCTTCCACACACTGGCAGCTGTGAGAAACACAAAATCTGCTGCCCAGTGAAAATCGTGACACCATCTGCATTTCTTTACCACTGATTCCCCACTATACACACGTTGATTTAAAAATTAAGCTGCTAGCATTTTTGTTACATCCATTCTCCTTATCCAGATGCAAAGTGAGCCATCATCACTATATTTAACAATGTGAGCACATCACGCAAGTGGGAAAAGTTTTATTCATTAGAAAAAATGATATTAGGTGGTACATTGTACATACTTCTATGTTATATAAGAAATTACATGTTTGCATATACACTTGTTTATGACAGAATCTTTCTGATGAAAGTATATTTCACAATATTACATACATTTTCAGTTCTTACATAATAATTACAAATGGAACAATTCTCCAAAATTCATCTATGCCACAATTAGCAAGTAACAGACTTAAGCACACTTACTACATTTTTTATATGAAATATATCAGATCTATCAAAGCTCTTTTTCAAAGTGCCTGATTTGTGCGACAATCTATTGACATGACTTTTGTATTATCAGTTAAAATAGTTTGGCAAAGTTTGATTTCTCAAAAGCTACAGCAGGGGTATGCAAATATTAATCTTCTCTATAAAAGAATAATATTTCAAGTCTTATTAAAAATACAATCCCTTCTCCCTCAGTCTCAAAACACCACAGCTCTCATGGGCAAAAAGAAAATGGGAGGAGGGCATCTTTCAGGACAGAGGCTAAGCTCCATAACTGGCAAGCTCTGAACCACAGATAGTAAGAAAGAAAATGGATGCATAGTTTATCTATGACCCATGTTCAAATTCCTGATAACCTTCAGCACCTGTAAATATGACGTCCACCCATATACGCATTGCCTCTGGACTGGGAGCCATCAGATAATATGTTCTTTCATGAGTCTTGACAACAAATGTTAGATGTGGACTTGGAGATTTAACAGAGTTCATGTGGTCAACATAAACCTCTTCTATTGACTAAAAAATAAACAAAGTTATGATTATTACATTTTTGTACAATGAATGGAACCAACATACACAGTAACACATATGATTTATTTTAATTTGGAACTAATTTATTAGTTTATTACTTTATTATTTTGTTTTAATCTGGAATCATAAAATTTTATCTGAAAATAGATTTATCACAAGACTGATACAACACATCCCACCCCCCCCCCCCCCTCCCAAAGAAAATACAATTTTCTCTCTCTCTCTCTCTCTCTCATGCATATGGCACTGAGATGCACAGGCACAAATTTTTCTTCTATTTAGGTATAACCATATTTGCTGAATCTGTAGCTACCATGGACTTCTTTCACCAAATCAATTGTAATGTAAAAATGATTTTGTCATATTAAAGGGTCTTTAATTAAATATTTATTTTAATTAACATTCCCTCCCACAGATTTCACAACCAATTCTGCAATTTCAATTTCAGAAAATCTTTGCAACAAAAACTAGTCAACAAGAACCTTCTCAGCACATATACTATCTAATCAAAAGTATGTGGACACCTATCAGTAGACATCAGTATGGGGTGAACCACCCTTCACCATTATGATGGCTTGAGCACTGGTGGGGACACTTCCAATGAGATGTCTGAATGTCTCTGGAGGACTTACAGCCCATTCTTCTTCATGAGCCAAAACCAGAGAAGGTAGTGATGTTGGACACTGGAGTTTGGAACTAAATCAATAGTCAAACTTTCCAAAAGGTGTTCCAATGGGTTCACAGGTTGGGACTCTGGTCAGTCCTGTCCATTTCAGGAACATTATTGTCCACAACCGTTGCCTCACAGATGCAGCTTTATGACACTGTCATGGTCATGCTGATACAATCAGTCATTGTCTCCAAACTACTCCTTCATTGTATGTAGTACACAATGCGGTAAATGTATACTCCGCTGTTGGCACTATAAATGATAACAGTTAACATTCTCCAGGCATTCACCAAACCCAAACCTTTCCATCGGATTGCCACAGGGTATACCATAATACATCACTCCATATCACTAATTTCCAGATGTCCACCTCGTCCTGTGGTGTCATTCTGTACCCCAGCTTGTAATATGTGGCTAATCAGGAGCTGCTCAGCCTTTATACTCCATTCTCTGTAACTGATTATAATCCCCCCCCCCTTCCATGTTACATTATTTCAAGTGGTATGGTAATGGGGGATTTAAGAGCCAGAATATGTAGCAACTGAGCCTAAAATAAATATGATACATATTAGGTAACAGGCAACAAGAAGAGATTTAATCTGGTATCTTTACTTTACTTTTAATCTTTAATTTTCATTCGAACGATCTTTTCACACTATTTTTAATCAACCATGCCATTTAACAAGTCATGCAGGAAAAAGAGAGATAAAAATGAAATCAAATTTGCTTTCAGATGAATGTTCTGTGAGTGTGATTCACAAAGAATGATGAAAATGTACCCCAATTCAACAAAAAATAAATATTTCAGACAAACCATTAAAAATATTAATAGCACGAAAGTAACATTTCTTACCTGAAAGTAAGTTCCCCCTCGAGGTTTCTTTTCTGATCTGTCACCATAGTACATAAGAGTCCTCTTAACTCTATCAAAAACAAACCACCGCTTGTTCCAGTGATGGAATTTGGATCCCATCTTATGTAGAGGACCACGGCAAGATGTGGCATCAAGAATAACATGTGGGCATAATTCTATCTGATGGCCTGCAGATTCAATGTGTGCCCGTAAATTTAAAGACTCACTACGAATTGGCAGGTAGCGTGTTAATGGTCTCTGCTGCTGAAAAAAAAGAGACGCATGGTCACTGAACTTATGTGTAACACAGTATACTACAAAAAAGGGGATATATTCAAAGACCGCATAAAATTGGTGCAACTTTCGAGATATCACTTAACCAATTCACTCTCCTGATAGGCTAACTTTGTTCCGCATGACATTAAATATCCAAACCATTACTTACACTAATACTGCCTGTCTAATTTACTTACAACATCTAAAATTCAAAAGTGGATCGTAGACTTCAGTCCAAATACTAGTTTGATGCAGCTCTCCATACAAGTCTATCCTGTGTAAGTCTCTTCACATCTCTGTGTAGCTACTGCAACCTAAATCCATATGAGCCCTACTGCAACCTACATCCGTTTGCACATGGTTACTGCACTCGAGCCTTTGTCTCCCTCTATAATTTTTTACCACACACACACTTGCCTCCATTACCAAACTGACTATTCTTTGTTTTCTCAGAATACATCATGTCAATCAATCAATCCCCTCTTTTAGTCAAATTGCGCCATAGATTTCTTACAGCACCAATTTAATTCACTGAGCAGAATAAGAAAATAGAATAGCAAGTTATTAAATCTTGGATTGGAAAGATTTCTTCTGTCAGTGAAGTTTAAAATATAATTCATGGTGTTATCCTAAAGAGGTGGATAAGAAACCACAAGATTGAAACTCTTAGTAATCAACCAAACCTCTGAACAACATTTGTTGATGACTCCTGTAAGTTTCTTTTCATAGGATATTTCTTAGTAGCTCATATTCTCTGGCTCGTATAGTTATAAATCTAAGATTCTGGAGCAACATTTCATCACAACTCTTGATGTACAAAATATGTGAGAGTCTTGTATCTACAAAATTGTGGTGGCTCCCTCTCATCCCAGTGTCTGAGCGAACTGCCCTTTCTTTTAAATGTTCTTCAACCTGCACCCTCCACCCCTTCTTAGACTATTAGTGTCAAAGGCTAGGATAGTGTACTTAGATGGATCAGTGTTTTTTAATTAAATCATGGGAGGAGGTAGGTGAATCAGTGTTTATTAATATATCCAACATGTGACTTTTATGAATGAACACTGATCCACCTGACTTCTCCCACAATTTAATTAAAAAAAACACTGATCCACTTACTCAGTGTGTTTGTGCAGATCCATTGTGTAGTCATTTCACCACCAATTGTATACATTTTCGTGTCTCGCATTTAATGCATGTGATATGCACCAATGTCAGCCCACTGTCATAATCAAAAAATATTTGTCTCGAAACTCACTAATACACCAAAAAACAGCAAACAAAACAAATGTTTCAATTCTGGTGCTAGAAATACATTAGGCCTAACTCTCTTTTCGCTCTCATTGGGTATGATGAGGAATCATCCGACTGGCTAAGCAAAACAGACATCTCGCCAACCTATGACCAGCAGATATGCACTGCCATGCCTGCTGCTGGTCCTGATCTATACTTTAGACTTTTGAATCAGATTTCTTGAGACTCTGGTAACAGAAGTTCTATGATAATATAATGAAAATTAAGAAAAACTTTGCATTGCAAGCTACATTGGTATTACTTCAGCTCCAGCTTTAACCATGTCTATTGAAACATCATTTCCAGATGTCTATCTTTACACATTCCTCATCTGTTCTATGATCACTTTATATTCTAAACTAATTGTCACATAGTATATAATTTCTTATTTGTTTGATAAAAATATTTTCACAATAAAAAGGACAGGAACTTTAAAAACAGAAAATAATTTTATAACAAACCCAGCATGCTTTGCACAGGTAACTCCTGTGAAATATCTACACAATGCTGCACCTTGCAGGTCCGTAATACAATAATGCCCACCTCAAATTCAGTTCTCTCCCATGACACATCAGCAACTCACCATTGACGTAGAAACATTATGCTCACAAGCTTTTAGCCTGACACCACAGAGTTCATACAGTGCAATTTCTGGGACTTTATGGTCACTCGGTGCACTTTTGTGCGTTAACACACAATGTCCCAGGAAAGGTCTCCCTCTAATAACACTATTTTTCATCTTTATGTACTACATGTCATAATGTGGCATGTACGGTAACACAAATCCATACAAACACAATTATGCAATATACAATAATTCACCAAGATGTGACAGCTAAAGCAATTAAAATGATAAGCACAATATGTTATGGTTACTGATTTATAAACCAGCAGGTCAGTTACATCTTTTAAAACAACAGCATACTCACCCTTATCAAGAAGTTTCACGACTATTTCAGTAAGAAAAATTAATCTAATACTTTAAGAAAAAAGCTTAAAATTTGTAAAGGTACCTGCAACTTCGTTGCTTTGTCCCGCATACGAACAGCCAACTGATGTTCATATGATGAGCCATCAGACAAAGGCCGTGATTCTTCAAGATCGCGTTCCAGGCCTAATTCCTTCTCCCTAACCTGAAACAAAACACAAGTCACCATAAGTCAAAAAAGCTTGTGCACAAAACTGCAAAAATTCTGTTTTTGTACCTGCTGAAAAGTATACAATAAATCACAGGATATTGGCAACACTTCATTGTAACTATACACAGAACAGATAAAACTGAACCCCTAACCAAAAAAAACACTGAGGAATATAATGCAACCTCAATCAGCAGTCAAGATGGTAACTAAAATACCCTATCCAAAAGAAAACAGGAGTTTCTATATGATCTACCACAAACCCAAATCATGATTTAATAATACATTCCACCACATTCTCTGAATATAAATGAGGCAATTATGCAACGAGACATTTCTAAAGTGTCTCAGCTCTAAAGTCTATTTTTTTCTCCATTTCTTGTACTATGCCGGCGCAGTGTGCACTACATGGAAATCTGTAATGCTAAGTTGTAAGTTATTTCTACTTCCTTTGGATAAACGGTGTCTACGAGCCATAATTACGGAATTATAGCACATTGTATGACATTAAGCAAATTGTACGACTTCGGTGATGATTTTTTTTTTTTTTAACGTCGCAAAAAATACAAGTCGAAATGAAACTAAATTATTTCCAAAACACTGCCTTGGCATGATGTCATTCAGTGCTGAAAGAACGAACAGAACAAAGGTTTAGTATGATAAATAAGTTCTTCGGTTTAATCGTGTAATCAAACTTAAAACGCCTAAACCCACTTACTGATTCCTGTCTCACTTTGAAGGTTCTAAATGATATACGACATTTTAAACTGCGATGTAAGTCCGATACTTTAATCCAACCATTAATCACGAAATGCAAATTCTAATTACTGTAAGAAAAAAAATCAAAACTATGGCAAAACTACAGGATTAGTTAACAATTACAAAGCTCACCTGGTATTTCAAGTAAAGTACGTGAGGATCACCAAACATTGTTAATTTTGTTTTCTTTTCTCAACACACAATTTAGTTGTTTCAACACACAATTAAATTAGTTGTTAAATACAGTCAATGAAGATTATATGAAAAAGTTTTCGTTTAAGCCGTCGGATTCTGCACATTACTGTGGCTGTTTCATTGTGTAGTCGCGTCAGCTTAATGGTTACTACGCACTTCTGTCAACAACACAACACAGCACACATAATTATGTCATAAAATCTGTTTTTGAGAAAACCACGTCTTTAAACAAGCCGCACAGTGACAAACGATAAATACCGCAGAAGGTGAAGCTCCTATTGGCTCCAAGTTCATTAGGCCACTGTATACCGAACCGCGAAGTATAAACCGCGGTGTACAATAAACTGGCACAGAAATCTCCCACACGGCAGTTGGGAGGCGGTGATCAGTAATATATCTAAAATTTTCTTGTTAACTGGTCCCAAAAGGAGGGACACAATTTACTTCGCAACTAGATGTACAATTCGCAACAGTGCATTTCTTTCAAAATATCGTCCGCTGAACCCATTTAGTTTTACAGTTCATAAATTTACAACGTCCAAAGACGATGACAGGAACAAAATTAATTCGCACCAAGTATGTTTTCTACACTTTCTCAATTACAAGACACTGTCGACACAACCGTAGCATTCTGTTGATCCCAACGCGCTTCTTTCATTGCGCCGATTGCCAAACAAGACAACACATCTACTGAGGTCGCTAGGGACAAAGTGACTAGTACGTCGTAAGTCCGCGGGATAGCGCTGCCATCTCAGCTGCCACTGTGACGTCACAAAGCAGAAATGGCAGGAGGGAAATTTAAAGCTTCAGTCATAACAGTAACGCCGCAAGAAGCCCAACTATGTGTGATTACATTACCGACATTGTGAAGTAGTACTTAAGGAAGCAAACTGCAAGTTTTTCTTTTAGTTCAAGTTCACTGATTGTGCACATCTATTAAACTCCTTGAAAGTACGTTAAATAATTTTATTTTTATTACTGGTTTCAAGCCTTGAATGGAAATTATTCTGGCCTACAGTGCAGCAGCAAGTAAATAAGCTCGACATTATTTGTAGAGCAAGCAGTATTCGAGGTGTGTTCTTACAAACCTTGTGTCTCCTCATACAAGGATGAAAATCAAATGGCTCGAAAGTAATAATGAAAATATACGGACGTATTGAATATGCAGATACTACTCTGATAATTTGACCTATGCACTATTAATCGAAATTTGCATTCACAACTACAACATTGTGTTCACATTCGCAGGCCTCGGCAACTCAAAACCAAACTGTCGCGCTCCAGCCTAACGCAGGCTTTGGGATACTCATTAACCCATCAACACACGCGGTGGCTGATGGGAGAGCCCGTGACTGGGAAATACGTTGCTCCAATCAGCCACCGATCCGGGACAACTTGGTCTGCGCGAACTGTAGTTTCCAAAAATTAATATTGAAGGAAATATGGGCGCTGGGGGCGAGAAGAAGACTCAAAAATTGCTATATTTAATTAAATGATTGAGCCAAGTTTGATATGTGTCATGCTATAACAATTTAATAGATTACTCAAAAAAAATTATTATATTGCACAGAATTGGTGGTTACCCATGGTGTTTGGGAATTCTATAAGGAATAAAAACTCTGTACGGAAACCATATTCCAGTGGCGTAGGAGGGCAGGGGTGGGCGGGGTGTTGGCAAATACCACTTCTTACCCCCCAGCCCCTACCATTACGGAAGCCTATTGGAGGAAAATATTGTTCGTGTTTTGTTCAATATGTATTAGCGCGTGTATGGTATTTTGTTGACTAGTTGCATCTATTTGTCAAAGAGAATGTAAGATATGTAGAAAAAATAGTAATAACACGAGCTCCAACACTGGACACAGACTGATCGATAGTACGAACACACACATCTAGGTTAGCCGTTTGTATTGTTTTTGTTTTGTTTTGTCTTGTCTTGTCTCCTTTCAAACTAAGTATAAGGAAGTTTTGCAAATGATGATTTGAAAATTTCGACGTGTTAATTTCTCTGTGCAGTATATTTTAAATTTGACACTGCAATATATAAATATAATGGAATTTATGACAAATTTTGTTTAATTACTTGATAAAGTTAGTGAAAACGGCTAATTGCTTCAGTCTGCTGTATAAAAGAGCAATCTCTCTTCACAGACAGGATACCACTTTCACACAAGTTTGTTATAATGGCCACTTTTCCACAACCGTTAAATATGCGAGGGTGGTTTGATAAGTGTGGCAAGTTTCCATGAAAGAATGGAACATTTTCGTCGCGCTTTCATGGTCGGTATGCTTGATTATTCCAAGGATCGCATAAAGAATTTAAACACTGTAATGCGTACAGTTCATTACTGACAGCCGTCTGAATTGGTCTGTGTTCCTACTGCGATTGAAAAAGGAGAAAACCGTGTTTCGTTCTGTTACTAAACATTTTCATTTGGCACGTTGGACTGGCGCAGGAATCGAAACAGAATTTCATGAAGTTCACGCGGACTCTGCACCACCACTGAAGACCATTTACTTTTAGATTAATGAATTTAAACGTAGTCGGACAAGCGCCTATGACGAAGAGCACTGCGGTCGTCTAGCTGTGGTCACCATAAAGGAAACCATTGACAAAATCCATGATGATGTAACGCAAGACCGCCGAATAAAAATCTGTAAGGCTAGTGAAACTGTAGGCATCCCAACTGAGCGAGTGCATAATATCGTACCCGGAGAATTGGCTATGAAGAAGGTGTGTGCCAGATGGGTGCCGCGATTTCTCACAGCTGACCAATCGCGCATCCTGCACATTTCAACTCAATGTTTGGCGATGTATAATCACACTTTCTTGCGCCAATTTGTGACTTGATGAAACCTGGATCCATGATTACACACCAGAGTCAAACTGGCATTCAAAACAATGGACAAAATCTGGTGAAAGTGCACCGAAGAAGGAAAAGACCATTTTGTCAGCTGGTAAGTTGATTACCACTTTTTTTGTTCAAAAATGGTTCAAATGGCTCTGAGGACTATGGGACTTAACAGCTATGGTCATCAGTCCCCTAGAACTTAGAACTACTTAAACCTAACTAACCTAAGGACAGCACACAACACCCAGCCATCACGAGGCAGAGAAAATCCCTGACCCCGCCGGGAATCGAACCCGGGAACCCGGGCGTGGGAAGCGAGAACGCTACCGCACGACAACGAGATGCGGGCACTTTTTTTGTGATATCCAAGGAATAATCCTCAGAAATTACTTGGAAAAGTGCAGAACCATAACTAGACCCCATTATGTTTCGTTTTGTATCGCGCCCCAACACTGTTTTGTAGCATAACAGGAACGTTGGCGACAATGTGAGGGTTTTTGGTGTGTACACCTTTGTTGTCGGAGATGAGAGGGAGAAAGCTCTTCTAGGTAGAACTGTAGTTATTGGTTGCAGTGGTAATCTGTTAGGATTAATAGCAGGATGGGTATGCTGAAGAGTTCAGTATTTATTTAAGTTATTCATTTATTATCTCCTTGATAACTTATAAAAGAGGGCCGGCCGGTGTGGCCGAGCGGCTCTGGGCGCTTCAGTGTGGAACAGCACGACCGCTACGGTCGCAGGTTCGAATTCTCCCTCGGGCATGGATGTGTGTGATGTCCTTAGGTTAGTTAGGTTTAAGTAGTTCTAAGTTCTAGGGGACTGATGACCTCAGATATTAAGTCCCATAGTACTCACAGCCATTTGAACCATATTTTATAAAAGAGGTGCCAGTTCCTAAACCCTTCTTTAATAAATATCAGACTCAATTTATTCTTATCAACAGGTCACTCGCCTAAGCTTACAAGAGACAGTTGCTATTCCGTAAATTGTTCTTGTTAATTACGAAATTACAAACGCTATCTATTCCTTGAGACAAAGACAGATCGTCTATGTTCAAAGCTATTCTCCAGAATAGATAATGATTACTTTTCTTGCAGTTGATGTGCGTGTCACCAGGTCTGATCACCGACTCCTCGCTGAGAATATTACTTCTGCATCCTTCTGCTGCTGCTGCTGCTGCTGCTGCTGCCTGTCGTAGCTACACGGTGTCTCCTCAAAGCACCCACTACTGCTCTCCCTCTCTGAATCCTCTCTCAGAATCTCTTGCTTATATACCGTTCTAAGTCGAAGCTGACCTTCTATAACAGCCGTTCGGGATATTTCCATCAGCTGCTTCCTTCGACACGAAAACACTTCAGTGTTCGATTTCTCTTATAGGTTTCCATTCGATGTTACCTCTTTACGTATACAGGAAAGCTTCGTTTAGCGTCAGGGCTTGTGCCTCTTGGCGCAGTCTTCTCCCATTTGATCTGACAAGTATTGCTTATTAAATTTTTTACTTGGGACTGGACAGTTGGATCGTTTGAAGCTTGCATTGGCTGAAAAATGACCAAGTTTGGCACGCAAAAAAGTGCTCTTTCACAAGGATAATGCACCACCCTACGCAACAGCGATAACAACGGCGAAAGTGCACGGATTGGGCTTTGAATTGGTTCCCCATCCGTCCTATTCGTCAGACTTCGCCCCAAGAGACTTCTTACTGTTCCATAACCTGAAAATTTGGCTTACTAAGAAGAAATTTACATCAAATGATTAAATGATAGTTGCAGTCAACGAGTATTTCACAGAGTTCGACAAAACATATTTTTCCGGTGGGACGAAAAAAGTAGAGGATCAGTGGATCAGGTGTATATCCCTCAAAGGAGACTATGACAACCCTCTTACTTTGCTGAGAAGTCGAGGCTGTAGACGCGATGAATTACGCAGATTAGCATACGGAGTCTTTCACAAGTGGCGGAAAGCCATTTGCCAGTTATGCCAAAGACTAGCGCTAGCACTGGGGACTGGGATACGCTGGAAATACACACAGGCGTCACCTGACTGGCTGCCGACACACCTGCCCACACCAGCAGCCAAAAGCAAACCTCAACAGCGGCTGCTGGCGCCCTGACCTGGGGCCTCCAACACCTTCAGCGTATTGTGGGCGCCCTAAAGGTTATGAGTAACACACGTCACAAATGGAAACGTCATGTAGTAGTGGTAGTGGTAGCAGTAGTAGTAGTAGTTTTATCCACCCGTGGTCACTTTTACAAGGATATTGGACATGTCTGATGCTTAATTACGTTAAAATACTAATGTGTATCTTATTTCGTTGATTATGTTTAACTTGTTGCATTTCATTAGTTTGAATTCGTGAGAAGACAGTCCAGATATCCATAACGTCACATAAATGCCTATACAGGGTGTTACAAAAGTACGGCCAAACTTTCAGGAAACATTCCTCACACACAAATAAAGAAAATATGTTATGTGGACATGTGTCCGGAAACGCTTAATTTCTATGTTAGAGCTCATTTTAGTTTCGTCAGTATGTACTGTACTTCCTCGATTCACCGCCAGTTGGCCCAATTGAAGGAAGGTAATGTTGACTTCGATGCTTGTGTTGACATGCAACTCATTGCTCTACAGTACTAGCATCAAGCACATCAGTACCTAGCATCAACGGGTTAGTGTTCATCACGAACGTGATTTTGCAGTCAGTGCAATGTTTACAAATGTTGAGTTGCCAGATGCCCATTTGATGTATGGATTAGCAAGGGGCAATAGCCGTGGCGCTGTACTTTTGTATGGAGACAGATTTCCAGAACGAAGGTGTCCCGACAGGAAGACGTTCGAAGCAATTGATTGGATTCTTAGGGAGCACGGAACATTCCAGCCTATGACTCGCGACTGGGGAAGACCCAGAACGACGAGGACACCTGCAATGGACGAGGCAATTCTTCGTGCAGTTGACGATAACCCTAATGTCAGCGTCAGAGAAGTTGCTGCTGTACAAGGTAACGTTGAGCACGTCACTGAATGGAGAGTGCTACGGAAGAACCAGTTGTTTCCGTACCATGTACAGCGTGTGCGGGCACTATCAGCAGCTAATTGGACTCCACGGGTACACTTATGCGAATGGTTCATCCAACAATGTGTCAATCCTCATTTCAGTGCAAATGTTCTCTTTACGGATGAGGCTTCATTCCAGCGTGATCAAATTGTAAATTTTCACAACCAACATGTGTGGGCTGACGAGAATCCGCACGCAATTGTGCAATCACGTCATCAACACAGATTTTCTGCGAACGTTTGGGCAGGCATTGTTGGTGATGTCTTGATTTGGCCCCATGTTCTTCCACCTACGCTCAATGGAGCACGTTATCATGATTTCATACGGGATACTCTACCTGTGCTGATAGAACATGTGCCTTTACAAGTACGACACAACATGTGGTTCATGCACGATGGAGCTCCTGCACATTTCACTCGAAGTGTCCGTACGCTCCTCAACAACAGATTCGGTGACCGATGGATTGGTAGAGGCGGACCAATTCCATGGTCTCCACGCTCTCCTGACCTCAACCCTCTTGACTTTCATTATTTGAAAGTTCTTGTCTACGCAACCCCGGTAACAAATGTAGAGACTCTTCGTGCTCGTATTGTGGACGGCTGTGATACAATACGCCATTCTCCAGGGCTGCATCAGCACATCAGGGATTCCATGCGACGGGGGGTGGATGCATGTATCCTCGCTAGCGGAGGACATTTTGAACATTTCCTGTAACAAAGCGTTTGAAGTCACGCTGGTACGTTCTGTTGCTGTGTGTTTCCATTCCATGATTAATGTGATTTGAAGAGAAGTAATAAAATGAGCTTTAACATGGAAAGTAAGCGTTTCCGGACACATGTCCACATAACATCTTTTCTTTCTTTGTGTGTGAGGAATGTTTCCTGAAAGTTTGGCCGTACCTTTTTGTAACACCCTGTAAAAGCCATCCTGACCAATTCTTGGATTAGACTAGATTCAGTTTTCGTTGCATAGACCCAAAAATGAGACGATTCTCGTGGGTGTGGAATAAGTCAAAGTATAATACAAAAAACATGAAACATTTGAATATAATACTCACTACAATGATCACTTATCAGGAGACTGTCAAAATAGATGAATACGTTGCAGTAAACTGGAATTGCTAATATTTACAGAATTAATACACTGTTAGAGTGAAACATAGTTATGCCTTTTTAATAAATTTATCAATACACAAAATAACTAATCTTGACTGTTGTGACCAAGTGTTGTCAAAACTGAAATCTAGCAGACATTTTTACTTAAGCTGGTCGAACACACTCTGTTGAGATAGTCATCTATAGAGCAGGAGTTGCCTACCAAAAAGTCTTACGAACTATGCTTTATCTGAAACCAAGTTTTTCGTTAGTTACTGGCAATTTATTGAAACTGTGCGTTCTTGCATATTGGACCACTTTCTGGATAAAGGTAAGTGGTTATAGGTCTTTATGTATATTGTTCTTATTCCTAGTATCGATACAATATGTTGAGCTATTCTGATAGTATAGCTGTGGAACTCTGATATTTTCGGGTACTTCTTATTTGTTACAATTCCTGTTTTGTAAGTTTACATGGATAAATCATTAAAACCTGGATGTTCGGTACTCTTTACCATCGTTATGATTTCGAGAGAGCCGACCGATCAAAACTCGTATTTGTGTGTGGACATCACATACCCCAACATCCTGTCAGCTATCCACCTACTTCCAGAAGTGTATCATCTGTTCTACCGAGTCCACACGGGGAATACAGTCAGTCTCATGAAAAACATTGTACAGATGGTGAACAAGGATAAATACGCCATCAAGTAACTGGCAGAGAAATTTCCACGAGTGAATGAGGCGACATTGTAGGAAAGAAACTTCATTGGTCCTGAAATTCATAAAATTTTTGTGGATATAAACTTTGACCTAGTCATCGAGAGTAATGAGAAACAAGCGTGGGAGACCTTTAAAAGTGTTGTGCGTGGTTTCTTGGATAACAGAACAGCTGCAAATTACGTTGAAATAATGAGCAGCGTGCTGGACAGGTACCATCGCATAGGTTACAGTACGTCATACAAAATACACTTTCTCCACTCCCATTTAGACTTTTTCCAGAAAATTGAGGTGCTGTGAGTGATATACGTCCGAATCTCCTTCTGCCCACTCTCTCTGTCCATCTTCTCTGCCCCTGTCTTTGTCCATCGCAACCTCTTTCTCCCTCTCTCTGTCCATCACCTCTCTGTGTTCACCTCCTTCTTTCCGCTGTCTATGTCCGTTTCCTTCCACCCCTCTGTCCATCGCCGCCTCCCCCCCCCCCCTTTCCACCCTTCTTTATGAGCTTGAGCCCTGTTTTCTGATATTTCAAATTCATGTTCTATAGTAGTATTCTAATCATAAGCCGATAAGCCATGTACACTAACTTCCTGTTTCCTAACAACATGTCATTATATTGAGGTGACGAAAGTCGTGGGATAGGAAGGTATAAAAGGACAGTGCACTGGCGGAACTCTCCTTTGTACTCAGATTCATATGGAAAGACTTCCGACGTGATTATGGCCGCACGACAAGAATTAACAGGCTTTGAGCGGGGAATCATGGTTGGAGCAAGATGAATGGGGCAGTCCATTTCTCAAATCGTCAGGAAATTCAGTATTCAAAGATTCGCAGTATCGAGATAGTGCCGAGAATAGCAGGTTTCAGGCATTACCTCTCACCACGGACAACGCAGTGGCCGACGGCCTTCACTAACGATTGAGAGCAGCGACGTTTGCGTCGAGTTATCAGTGCTAATAGGCAAGCAGAACCGCGTGAAATTACCGCAGAAATCAATATGGGACGTACGACGAACGAATCCGTTAGGACAGTGCGGAGAATTTTGGCGTTAATGGGCTATGGCAGCAGACGACAGAGGCAAGTGCCTTTGCTAACAGCGGCCGGCCAGGGTGGCCGAGCGGTTCTACGCGCTTCAGTCTGGAACCGCGCGACCGCTACGGTCGCAGGTTCGAATCCTGCCTCGGGCGTGGATGTATGTGATGTCCTTAGGTTGGTTCGGTTTAAGTAGTTCTAAGTTCTAGGGGACTGATGACCTCAGAAGTCCCATAGTGCTCAGAGCCATTTGAACCATTTTTGCTAACGGGAGGATGTCGCCTGCAGAGCCTCTCCTGGGCTCGCGACCATATCGGCTGGACCCTAGACGAATGGAAAACTGTGGCCTGGCATTATGAGTCCCGATTTCAGTTGTTAACGGCTCAGCTCATGGTAGGGTTCGAGTGGTGCGCAGACCCTACGAAGCTATGGACCCAAGATGTCAACATGGCACTGTGAAAGGCGGGGGTACTACTTAATGGCGTGGGCGGTGTTTACACGGAATGTACTGCGTCCTCTGGTCCACGTACACCGATCATTGACTGGAAGTGGCTATACTCAGCTACTTGCAGACCGCTTGCAGCCATTCATGGGCATCATGTTCACAAACAACGATGAAATTTTTATGGATGACAGTGCTCAATGTCAGCAGGTCACAGTTGTTTGCGACTGATTCGAAGAACTTGTCTCCGGTCCCCGTAGACTGAGATGTTCTTACTACCACCGTTGTTCGTATGCTGCGTCACATGGCTGGACGTCGCACACCACTCCATGTAGATACACTACGTGATCAAAAGTATCCGGACACCTCCCAGAACATACGTTTTCATATTACCTGCATTGTGCTGCCACCTACTCCCAGGTACTCCGTATCAGCGACCTCAGTAGTCACTAGACATTGTGGGAGAGCAGAATGGGACGCTCCGCGGAACTCACGGACTTCGAACGTGGTCAGGTGATTGGCTGTCAATTGTGTCATACGTCTGCACGCGAGATTTCCACGCTCCTAAACATCCCTAGGTCCACTGTTTCCGACGTGATAATAGTGAAATGGAAACGCGAAGGGACACGTACAGCACAAAAGCGTGCAGGCCGACCTCGAGTGGAATGTCGACTGACAAGAGACCGTCGACAGTTGAAGAGCGTCATAATGTGTAATAGGCAGACATCTATCCATACCATCACTCAGGAATTCCAGACTGCATCAAGATCCACTGCAAGTTCTTATGACAGACGGGAGTTGAGAGAACTTGGATTTTACGCTCGAGCGGCTGCTCATGAGCCGCATATCACGCAGGTAAATGCCAAACAATGCCTTGCTTGGTGTAAAGAGCATAAAAATTGGACGATTGAACAGTGGAAAAACGTTGTGTGGAGTCACAAATCACCGTACACAATGTGGCGATCCGGTGGCAGGCTGTGGGTATGGAGAATGTTCGGTGAACGTCACCTGCCAGCGTGTGTAGTGCAAACAGTAAAATTCGGAGGCGGTGGTGTTATGGAGGAGGCTTGCACCCCTTGTTGTTTTGCGTGGTACTATCACAGCACAGGCCTACATTGATGTTTCAAGCACCTTCTTGCTTCCCCACTGTTGAAGAGCAATTCCGGGATGGCGACTGCATCTTTCAACACGATCGAGAACCTGTTCACAATGCACGGCCTGTGGCAGAATGGCTACACGACAATAACTTCCCTGTAATGGACTGGCCTGCACAGAGTCCTGACCTGAATCCTATACACCACCTTTGGGATGTTTTCGAACGCCGACTACGTGCGAGGCCCCACCGAACCACACCGATACATCTCCTCAGTGCAGCACTCCTTGAAGAACGGGCTGCCTTTCCCCAAGAAATCTTACAGCACCTGATTGAACGTACGCCTGCGAAAGTGGAAGCTGTCATCAAGGCTAAGGGTGGGCCAGCACCATATTTAATTCCAGCATTATCGATGGACGGCGCCACGAACTTTTAAGTCATTTTAAGCCAGGTGTCCGGATACTTTTGATCACATAGTGTACGTTGGACAGTCCGCGTTCAAATGGTTCAAATGGCTCTGAGCACTATGCGACTCAACTTCTGAGGTCATCAGTCGCCTAGAACCTAACTAACCTAAGGACATCACACACATCCATGCCCGAGGCAGGATTCGAACCTGCGACCGTAGCGGTCACGCGGTTCCAGACTGAAGCGCCTTTTAAGCACGGCCACACCGGCCGGCAGTCCGCGTTGATACGCCAACAAATCGGGCAACTCCACAGACGAGGTGGTCACGGGCATATCCATACGTGAAATTCGTTTTCACCTTTCTGGCACGTCTTGCTGCACAGATTCTGTACGAACGGCAGGCACATACAGATCAATTCACTGATATTACTTATGTCACGGGTTTAGAGTCACATGACCAGTTATACACTATATACAGTGATCACCGCGCTCTTTTAAGGCGGCGACTAATATTTTGTCCGGTGATACTCAGAGGCTGGAACAACATGGTATGATGGTCCGCCCTAACAGCATTAAGCCTGAATGAGATTTTCACTCTGCAGCGGAGTGTGCGCTGAATTGAAACTTCCTGGCAGATTAAAACTGTGTGCCAAGCACGTGCTTGGGTAGCTCAGTTGGTAGAGCACTTCCCCGCGAAAGGCAAAGGTCCCGAGTTTGAGTCTCGGTCGGGCACACAGTTTTAATCTGCCAGGAAGTTTCAGCATTAAGCCTATTTACTTGTTTATGTGTCCATCGCAGCGCGAAGTTTATAGTAAAATGAAGAATCTGTCGCTGCAGTCAAACAACAGAATATGTATACAAATGTTGAGGGCGTCGAGTTTAGTAGCTAGGCAGAACTGAAAAAACTGGCACAGCAACAACGAAGTCGAAAGGCTGCTTACACTGAACACTGAACGTACATGGAAAGATTAAGTCACTTTGCTGAGGAGGAATCGTGTATGGTGCCTATGGAAGAGCTAGAACGGCTACATGTTACATTTCCGTACACAATATTCCGAATGAAGGACAAGAAATGGAACATAATCATCGGCAACGCTGCTGAGTTTGTTATTGCCTTGTGTTCTTCACTGATCGTAAGGGATCACCCTGAACTCCTATGGTTTCGCCCGGTTATTAACTAGTGAACCAACAGAGAACGATAAATGCGGTAATAACAAGTAGAATTCAATTTAGATAAATTTTTGCTTGTGGAACAACCGCAACTGTTTTAGTGTTTTTTTTTCATAATGAGCATTACATACATTTATTGACTGGTCCTTTAAACTACCAGATTTCAGGGACTTGACCCCATCCTCATATGTATCGATAAATAGCAGGACGAAGCGTCCATGTCAACGTTGACTTACAAGGCAACACATATGCCGTACATGGCGTCAGTTACAGTTCAAATGAGCCTTTTGCGCGAGCAAATTTGACTGTTCAAGAAATGGCTCTGAGCACTATGGGACTTAACTTCTGAGGTCATCAGTCCCCTAGAACTTAGAACTACTTAAACCTAACTAACCCAAGGCCATCACACACACCCATGCCCGAGGCAGGATTCGAACCTGTGACCGTAGCGGTCGCGCGGTTCCAGACTGTAGCGCCTAGAGCCGCTCGGCCACCCCGGCCGGCTTGGCTGTTCAGTCTGATGAGCCACGTATAGCAGATGGGACAATATCCTTGAAACCCGCTAGTTTGAAGACATTAGCCAATAAGTAAATGTACAACTATTGCGGATGTTTTCATCATAATCATTTTAGATACGTGATCGCATGGCTATTTTATAATTATATATTTTAGTAATCATTCAGACCGTAAGAGGGATGCCTATTGCAGGTCTCCTGTCCTGCACTTCTTGGAATTAATACTGAAACAATCTTTTAATTATATTAATTGATAATTTTTGTGATAAAAAGGTTACGTAGAGCACAACAGTACTTCGACAGGAATGTCATTGATCATACTCTGTCTTCTAAGAAAAAGCAGACACAGCCGCAGAAGCAGTTCTGGTGACGGTTTTCTGGACAGGTGTAATATCGTAAATAACGCTTTAATGAATGATCTAATGCACGTATAAACATGCTAAACATTTTTTCGAATGCGTTCATTTCAAAGACATGGTAGGCTTTGATTCCAAAGGTGCTGCACGTAATGCTGTTAACAACTGGGAAGCGTCTGAAACGGTTTTAATTCGCGTGACCTACACCGGCGACTTTTTGGTGTTGCCGAACTTTCTGAGTTAACTTTAGCCGCCGCGCCAGCCGAAAAAGCCGCCGAGAGTTCTAAATCGCGTCACTTTATGACACAGTGTCAACTAATTCTGTCGTTTGCTCGCCAGACGCGAGCCTGGGGTACGATGCCGCCGCCTGTCCGCTGTCTGCGTATCATTTGCCGTGACGTCGCCTCCACGTGTCTGCTGCCCCCAAGCTGCGCGTTGCAACACGCGTCCGCTGTCCTGTTTGCAAACGTAATTTAGCTTTCCTAAATCTCGCGTGCACTGAGCAACGGCAGTGAAATCATTTCTGTTAAGACAGCAATTACAGTTTATCGAGTATGAACCATGAGAATGGCAATGGAAATGAGTGTTTGGCGTCATTGGCCCCTTGCGGGGCAGTTCCGGTCGCCTTGGTGCAGGCCTTATTACATTCGACGCCAGATTGGGCGACCTGCGCGCCGGATGGGGATGAAATGATGATGAAGACAACACAACACCCAGTGCCTGAGCGGAGAAAATTCCCCGACCCAGCCGGGAATCGAACCCGGGCCTGTAGGAGGGCAATCCGTCACGCTGACTACTCAGCTATCGGGGCGAACTGAACCATGAAGATATATAACAACAAGCATATTCCCGTACACACGGCTAGGTAAATAAAATGGTATAAAAGGAAAACTATTTGTTTATTGCTCTTATAAACACGATCCACATTGTATGAACTGACAGACTACCTTCATGGTTAGATGTTCTTAAGTTTCATCCATGGCCCGTGGTGCATCACAGGTGTCTCGGCGTCGGCTTTGGTTCGATGGCGCCATTTTGTCAGGCACGGTATACTTTAACCACGACGGCACGCGAACAGTTTACAAACTTCGCCGTTTCGGAAATGAATCCACCCTTGTTCCGAAAGCCAATGACCATGTCCTGTTGGACGTCAGCTAAATCGCTCTGTTTCCACATTACGAAAACGGCTGCACTGTTTTCAGCGTCCCCCGAAAAGCTTTATATACCCTCCACTGTTAGTGCTGCCACCGCCGCTTCTGAGTCGACATTACACTGATTTCTAAGGCAGGCGGTAGTCACAGTAATGTGACTGGACGACGTGCATATGCGTGTATTTTCTATGCGACATTGTTTCAAAATCTCACTCAAAGTGTAACAATCACATTGCACCATGTCCTTAAAATCTCAAGATTCTATACTTTTCGTATTGCTAGTTAAGAATAATAAACCACAAAAGACGACCACGTGAAAGTAAGCTACCGGAATTGACAAACTTTGTATTCCTCGTTTCAGCTTTTTATTGACTGATTAATAGAAGTAAAACTATAATTCTTAAATTTTGTTTGATGTGTAGTTGTAAGTGTTCAACGGTCTTTAAAGAGTTTTTATGCGAGGTAATTAGATTCATTGAGCAACATGTAATATGTGCTTGGGAGTGAATTTGGTGAGAGTAAAGATGGCATAGTGTGTAACAAGCTTACGTGTTCGTTTGAAGACGGCAAAGCATTTCTCTTCAATACAATTGACTGGCGCTAAACGCCGAACTGAAATCGCATCATCATATATCATAGATTAGCAACAAATTTAATCTGAACGTAGAAGTACTGGAGACGTACGTGAAACTTAGACGGAATATTATAATGTTTTCAGTTCTGTGTTGTAGAAATCCTACCCACAGTAATTCCACTTCCATTGTTGACTTTTTGAGATGATTCACGGTATCCTGAAGAGAAATGTTTGTTTGTATGCTACGCAAAATGGCCAACACAAACTCGAGAAAGCAGCTTATTTGTGTTTGCTCACTGTTGGTGTTGCTTATCAGCACAGAATGACTCACGTGAGGTACCAACTCTTAACAACACCGAAGCCTCTCTCAGTACGTGAGGAGGAAGGGAGTCCTTGCGTTTCCAAGAATCTCAAACGAATGGAGAATTTGTAATGGCTCTCGTTATTTCGCGGAAACTGTGATCGAATTTTGTTGCAGAATATTGTTCTCAGAAATAAATTACCATACTCGTTAGTACGAAGACACGGGGAAGTAGCCTCGTGGCACAGAAACAGGTCCGTGCCTTCTCAACACGGAAAGAGCGGCCGCACGGGCGATCTGCTGGCACGCGTTGTCAGAATCGGCCAATTTAAGTGCTGGCACAAGGAAAATGGGCCCATGAGCTGGTCGCGGCCACCCTCCGGCAGGTGGCACACGCTATTTCGGTCGCGCCCCCATAAAACTGCGCGCTTCCTGTACGTACTTGTCCAGCTGGAAACCACAGAACTACACGACGCGACAAAATACATGAACTCCTACAAAATTCTCCTAACGTTGATTCGACAGTGAGAGTGCATTTGTAACCTCCCTCTGTAGGCACGAATGATATGCGGCCAGATTCGGTTGTCATTCCCCCATGTGAACTACTGACTGTACTTTCTAATTATGTAGTATATTATCATCATATGTGCTTGTCAATGAACACAGAATTACAAGCTAAGTCAGATCAATAATATTACGTGTTAACATTTCAACTAACGTAAGGTTTTAAAACAAAATGAACGGCGTATCTATATAAATGAAAATCAACTGCCGCGTGTATGAAAGATCACCACTTTAGATCCGCTTGACCGATTTAGCTGTTGTTTTAGTGTGTGTGTGTGTGTGTGTGTGTGTGTGTGTGTGTGTGTTTTCGTAATTGTCAGGACAAAGTTTGTATGAAAGAAAATGTTTGGAAAATCTACCGTAAAAGGCGGAAATGTGGATGGTATTTTTGTATGAAGATCTCAATGAAATGAGTGTGACAGTTGGTTTGACAGTTTTGTTGTCACATGTTTTCATAAAAAAATGTGTTACTTCAGTTTGACAGTCTGCTGTCGCATGTTTTCAAATTTCAAATGGCTCAAATGACTCTGAGCACTATGTGACTAACATCTGAGGTCATCAATCCCCTAGAACTTAGAACTACTTAAAACTAACTAATCTAAGGACATCACACACATCCATGCCCGAGGCAGGATTCGAATCTGCCATCGGGGACCACGCACTGTGAGCTATGTCTTAAAAAATCTTGGAGCCAGATGTGTGCGAGATGGGTGCCGCGATTTCTCGCAACTGACCAATCGCGCATCCTGCACATTTCAACACAATGTTTGTCGATGTTTAATCACACCTGAAGACTTTTTTGCGCCAATTTGTGACTTGATGAAACGTGGATCGATGATTACACACCAGAGTCAAAACGGCATTCAAAACAATGGACAAAAGCTGGTGAAAGTGCACCGAAGAAGGAAAAGACCATTTTGTCAGCTGGTAAGCTGACGACCACTTTTTTTGGGATATCCCAGGAATAATCGTCAGAGATTACTTGGAAAAGTGGAGAACCATAACTTGACCCGTAGCGGTCGCGCGGTTCCAGACTGAAGAGCCTAGAACCGCTCGGCCACTCCGACCGGCGCATGTTTCCATAACAGTAACAAATTCCGCGTTGAATGTCGAAGTTTTGCGAAACAGAATACTATCGAAGCCGATGTTTCAGTGTGTTATTGGCGATGATCATATCTTTGGTGTGTTGCAAAGGCTGAATTAATGTCAGGTCGTGGTAATTCGATGTGTTACCAACATTCTGTTGCTTTCACTTCGTGGTTTATTTCTTCGTAAACAACGAATTTCGATTTACTTCTTTTCAATAAATACATGATTTTACTGAAACTGTTCTGTTTCAGTTAACACAAATGCAACGAGAGATTCGGTTGGATGAATCCCTGCTTGACCAAATGAGTGACTGACAGACAACGCGCAGCGAAAACCATTGGAGATAAGGACATGTTATACAATAAATACCGTATGTTAACCCGGCTGCGAGCAAGCAAATGCTAACTTGTGCTACGAAAATGTGCGCCGCGCGGGGTAGCCGCGCTGTCTAGTACGTCTTGTCACGGTCCGTGCGGCTCCCCCCGTCGGAAGCGCCGGCCGAAGTGGCCGTGCGGTTAAAGGCACTGCAGTCTGGAACCGCAAGACCGCTACGGTCGCAGGTTCGAATCCTGCCTCGGGCATGGATGCTTGTGATGTCCTTAGGTTAGTTAGGTTTAACTAGTTCTAAGTTCTAGGCGACTAATGACCTCAGCAGTTGAGTCCCATAGTGCTCAGAGCCATTTGAACCCGTCGGAAGTTCGGTGTGTGTGTGTGTGTGTGTGTGTGTGGTGCGCGCGCGCGCGTGACGCCTGTGTGTGGTCCATAGCGTAAGCTAGTTTAAGTTAGATTAAGTAGTATGTAAGTTTAGGGACCGATGACCTACGCAATTTGGTCCCATAAGGTCTTACCACAAATTTAAACATTTTTTTATGAAAATGTGCTGTTTTGTTTTCCTTCAGGCAGTCATTTTTAGCAGGAAACATGCACGTTGTGTTTACCATTAACTTTATAATTCTACCTAGTCATAGATTGAAACCATGTGAAATATTGTCATTTAAGCCACTATTCTTACAGATCTAGTCGCTGGTTAGGCCACTCTCCAATCCCGTACACTTACGATTCCAACCGATTTACCTATTCATTTAACCTCTATTCCCAATCCAGATTATATGTTAAACAACAATAAATGAGGCCACAGAGTTGGGGCAGGAAATAGAAATAAAGAAGGGGAAGTAGGATATGAGCAGAGTGATGAGAAGATGGATAGAGATAGTGTGGGATAAGTGATGAAGGAGCGGAGGGAAGGTGATGCGACAGACATTTGGGGAGGGGGTGGGGGGAGGGTAAGAGGAGGAAACTACCGCGTTCGCTATATAAATGAGAACCAGAGGTAATCGCTTGCAAGCACCTTCTCCGCTCCTGGCGTGACGACATAATCTTTATGAATAACCAGTGATCAATGTCTGAAATGCACATCAGCTCTACGTTAAAAAGGTATGATAAGATACTTATTTACTTCGGTGCCTGAAGTTATCTATATTGTGCACCAAGCCAACACATAAATTACTGGATTTTGTGTTCAATGGACTGGTGATAGAACCCTCATACGTGGTCGACCTAACTGAAAGAGGAATATTGTTCTCTTCGTCGTTAGTAAAGAATAATAGGTCTTCTTTCACGAAGGTTTCAGTCCCTGTGAGAACTTCTGTGTCATCGAGCGCTGCCATCGAGAAACTCCATATGTTGAGTTTACATTGATGAAAAATTTTTATGTTCGTAAAGACTACGACGAGCCGAGTTAAAAATATTATCTGCGTGCCATAGCACAATTTTTCTTTATTACAGCTTTGAAGTACTGACAAGGAATTTTAATTCGAGAAGGAACATAATTTCTTTGAAAAAGACGTTTTATACGAGTGGTTTCATTGCAAGTAATTTCAAAGTTAATATTTATAATATGGCTTATCAGTACAATTAATAATAATCCTACTTCTAACAGCGGATAGTAGAAGTAGTATTTAAATGACCTCAATGCGTTCGAGACGTTTAGCACTATTACGTTCAGCGCAAGTCACCTAACGGCTTCTAATATTGCTTCCGATTACTAATCCATCAGGCACATACACGAACTATGACTATGACTTGCATCGTAATACACACACCAGGCCAGGAGCTTCGCAATAAAGCACAGTCTGCACAATATAAGTTGTTTCCTGGTGTTACAGTACTGCATTTATTCAGTCGCAAACACATGTCGACGATTAACTTTCAATGAAGTATGAAATGCCGTATTTGACCCTTTAACCGACAGTGGTGAATATATATATACCACTAGTCTTACATGCTGTTTATTCCTTCTTTCATAAAAAGCAGTCGACTGCATTTGTATTAATATAATGACTGTAGTTTCTCTGGTAAGTCTGAATACCATTTTTACGTTACAAATGCGGTAGTCTAAGACAACGGCGAACAAGTAATTGCATGAATATTTACAGATTGCCTTTCAGGCATCATTCTTCAGAGCTGATTTCGTGTCCAGCTAGCATTTGTCACCCGTAGATTTACTCTTCTGATATAAACGACAGCAATTACAAAATCATTACGGGAGTCTTTTATAAGCATATTTACAGCTACTGTTCTTCCGTGCCGTAGATGGAAGCACACAGATCTTAGTGAGATCAGTTCCTAGTTAAATACTACTTTGCAGATTATATGCTGTGAAATGCTTTTTCTATTGAAGAATAAACGTCGCAGATAATATTGTTTCACGTATTATCTCGAAAATGTTAGCCGTTCAGATAATATAAATTATTTCAGCTGACAATGCACAAGTAAGAGAAGACTGAAAGTACGGAACATGGCAAGAACAGTGTGTACATACAGTTCGAAGCCCTAAGTTTTTGCGACCGTACCTTCCCGTGACCACTGCTGCCAGCCGTCATGTACAATGGTCACATTCGTACCAAGTCTTCCTGCAATATTACGGAGAACATCCAGCCTTCCGCAGCCCTATTAACGACCTCGTCCAAACATTGTGCGCTGCTAACAATGGTTTCTTCGTGGTCTTAAAGGCATTCTTGACTAACATCTACTCAGTACTCACAATCTCAAAAGGTAACTAACGCTGACGACTGTTACATCGCGTATTTAAAGCATACCTAATTTGCATCCTCATAGTGACGCTACTAGCTCCACTTTTATGCTATCGGCGCGAAATCTCAACAGACGTCATCCTTCAGATATAGAAACACGCGTACCATCTTTCATTGTCTTGTACTACTACTTCTTGGTGTTGGGGTGTTTTTGACGTCTGTGTGTATTGTTTTTTAATTACAGACCCTTTGCCGACATTTTCGCAGTAAGAGCCAACTAGAAACGAAACGGGTACCACTCTTTTCACAGCACTTCCCGGAAACGCGACGTCATTTTGACGTCACGCGCAATATGTACGATCCTAGGAACTGATAACGACTTTGTGACAAGGAAGAATATGGATGTTTAGATTGACTTTGAGTAACTTAAGCTGTCCTCTTAAGTTCCTGTCTAACCACATACTCGAAAATCGCCACATATTCGGAAATACAGTGATCATAAAGTTGTACTCTTAGTTCCCGCTTAACTGAACATTCGGAAATCGCCACATATTCGGAAACAAACAGCGAAATATTTGTGGCAAATAAGAGTATGAATCCAGAATGAGATTTTCACTCTGCAGCGGAGTGTGCGCTGATATGAAACTTCCTAGCAGATTAAAACTGTGTGCCGGACCGAGACTCAAACTCGAGTCCGGCACACAGTTTTATTCATTCGCTGCAATTTAAGCTGTCCTCTTAGGTTCCTGGCTAACCACACACTTGGAAACCGCTAAATGTTTATTTCAACTTCTGTTCTCTATCAGACAGAAACGTAAATAACATCAAATACTGATGAAAATATGTTCATTAGATAGTCACAAAATGTGTTAAAGCTAACATGAAAAAAGTATATATTCGTATGTGGCGAGATGAGAACCTACATATTTCGACTCCAGAAACCACGACGTTATCGATTAGCACACTGTCATGTGAAATTAGTCTCCTGTCTTGGTCAGGTATCGGGAATGATGACCATAGATGTTAAGTCCCATAGTGCTCAGAACCATTTGGTTAGGTATCATAGTATCTCCTTAAGGTTCGTATGGTTGATTCGTTATTAACTTACATTTAATTGTAATGGTGACTTTCTTCTGGTAAATTTTCAACGCTCCTTTATCTTGAAACGGCATACTGCAAATTACAATGCAAACGTGTTCCATGTTTAATTTGGCCGAGCGAGGTGGCGCAGTGGTTAGCACACTGGACTCTCATTTGGGAGGACGACGATTCAATCCCGCGTCCGGCCTTCCTGATTGAGGTTTTCCGTGATTTCCCTAAATCGCACCGGGCAAATGCCGGGATGGTTCCTTTGAAAGGACACGGCCGACTTCCTTCCCCATTCTTCACTAATCCGTTGAGACCGATGACCTCGCTGTCTGGTCTCCTCCCCCAACACACCCCAACCCAACCACGCTTAATTTGTTAATTATTGTCGCTAACAACTCACTCCTGAGAGAATATTCTTATTTGGATACTCCAAGAATGACGTTTCTTTTATAAATATCTGATATTCGCGCATGAAATCTTGTTAGGCGCCCGTACCGAACGCTAACGAAAGTCGATAGCAGGATACTGCGCATCATGTCAAAATGACGTCACGGATGCTGGAAGTGTTGTGAAACAAGTGTCATCCACTATGAGGAAAGAAACAAATGGAAACGAATACACATGCGAGAAACAAGAACTCTTACGAGAACAATTGTCCTCTTTTTGATTTCGGGTGCCACGGTTCGTAATTCGTCTTAATCATTCTTCAGTAATGTAGACTCAAGTGCTGTGCGAATACATTATCTGCTATATAATGAATGACGTTTGTTTCCCAAACACTGTCCAGACACATTTGACATGGGGGCATTTGTTTTACGATACGCTTGTTTAGCTTTAGGTGTACATAAGTTCTTCTCACAGTCTCGACGAACCCCACGTTTCTATCTGTGATTTTTACCGACCGCAGAAAAAAATTTACGCTCGCTTAATTTCGGCCTACTGTACAACACACAAACACTTATTCACTCTGGTGATGTAATTCTCTGGAATTTATTAAAAGCAATGCCAGTGCCCACGAATTCTTCTTCACAAGCCGTCTGTTCTTCGCTTTTAATATTTGTAGATTCGCCCACGCCTGCATGTTAGTATTTAGGTTCTGTGACGTGATTCCAGATCTAATATTAGGGTTGTCTTTCTATTTATAGTGCGCGCTAAGAACTTCTAGATTTTTTTTAAAAAAACTGAAAGGCGGCGGCTCCAAGCCTGTTGATATAGCCTGAGGCTGTTCCAGAAGGGTTTCAGATGAACTACTGTTTCGAGTTATATCATGCTCACAGTAATAATTGGATATAGTTCCAATAATAAAAGTGATGACACTCGTGTACACGTTCTGACACCAATTTCAAGCAACCGTTCTGAAAAATCCGTAACAAAGTTTCAGGTCTTATCCTCAATTGACAGCTCATTGGATTGACAGAAAGATGCAGCAAGAAATAGACAAACATTTTCTAGAGTTGCTCTATGACCTTTGTTCAATGTATGGTACTTTTTGGTAGTGGGAACATTATCGTGATTCATCCGCAGTTTTTAACTAACAAGTTCACTTTCATTCACGTCTAACAATTCAATTAAGCGTCATATGCTGATGAATAGTAAGTCATTCTGGATTTCGTCGTCTTTGCCAATGGATCAGGCGGAACTAACCGATAAACAGCGAAGATACTAACATGCACCTTAAAATTACTTAATGGTGTGACCGTTATTTGGCTGAAAGAAAATGATTTTGCATTATCCCACAAGAGTTTTAAAAGAAACCGTACCAGACATCGAAAACGCGCCTCCCACTATCTTCACAGACATCTACTTTGCAGCGTACATGCAATTGTTGTACCACAATGTATATTTTATTCCAGGAGTCCGCAGCTTACGTCACCAAGGAACAAGTCTGTCGACTACTGACAAATTTTCTGTAAAGTTTCTAGTGGTTTATTCTTCCCACACATTACGTCTCTATTTCTACACAACTGAAGTTACCTCTTAGGAACCAAAAAGAATTAAATTTGTGCGTAAGGATAGCCTCTTTCGTACCTACAACTCTCTCCATTTATTGTTTGAATTCCATAAAAACCATTAAATCTATAAACGGTTAAGTATTGTCTCGGGTGATTAACGCAGCAAAATGCATACTATTACAAATAAAACAGTAGCACCAGTTTATAGCTTAGGCTCCTCTAATAATACCAAGTAAAATGCGCACGGATGGGTAAGGATTTCAGATGATCTCACGCCACAAGAAACTGCCAAAAGTTTTGTGACATAACACAGGATTTTGGTGCATAGTCTGTCAATCATGGGCTTTAAGTCATCACTTCTGCTCTTTTGTCGACCAAATGCAGTTGAATAATGTATTTCACCGACAGCATTCGATCAGATTGTCTCCAGACCTTACGCCAACGCATCACAAAATATCGGCGACGTCGGCTACGAATACGGTAGATTTACTGATTCCATACTCTTTTTCCCTGTTAGATGAAAAACAAAATCCACTAATCTTTCACTCTCCCTTTGTGCCGTAAATGGTGAGCTTGTCACATCGCACGATTATGTAGCCTTCTCAGTAGTTTGAGCTTCAACAGAGCACATGCGAAACGCGAGACGTACAATGTTAGTGGGCTAGGACGCTGTAAACTGAAGTGATAGAAATCATGGGATAGCGATATGAACAAACACAGATGGCGGTACTATTGCGTACACAAGTTATAGACAAATTTATTTTATTTTAATGGTGTGGCCGGATGTCTTCCCTGTCGCCACAGTGACAGTAAATCTGAGGGAAGAAAGTGCCAGAACTGCATTCTTAAGAAAGCACTGACACAATACGGGAAACTAAATGTTTGTTGAAATCCATGTAAGGGAGTAGGGACATTTTCAGTAACACTTTGGTTTTTATTTAGTGTAGAAACCTAGTTCACCAAAAACTCAGATAAAATACTGGTAAGGGAAACAGCTGAAAACAATACGGGTGAGTAGCCAAAGTGAAACTTTGTTGGAAAATACTATATTTCATTGTTTAAGACAGAATACTGCACAATAACCAACAAAACAGACGAATTTCTACAAGTTGAAGAAATAAATCAGAAACAAAGACAGTTGATAATGAAAGTAGTTACTGGTGTAGTGTGTAAGGTAATTCGAGAAAGAAAATGCGTTGGAGACGACGATGTTTCAAGAGAAACGGTTAGTGTTGGAGAAAAGTAAGCTGAAGGAAAGTAAGCTGAAGGAAAGTAAGCTGAAGGAAAGTAAGCTGAAGGAAAGTAAGCTGAAGGAAAGTAAGCTGAAGGAAAGTAAGCTGAAGGAAAGTAAGCTGAAGGAAAGTAAGCTGAAGGAAAGTAAGCTGAAGGAAAGTAAGCTGAAGGAAAGTAACGTGAAGGAAAGTAACGTGAAGGAAAGTAACGTGAAGGAAAGTAACGTGAAGGAAAGTAACGTGAAGGAAAGTAACGTGAAGGAAAGTAACGTGAAGGAAAGTAACGTGAAGGAAAGTAACGTGAAGGAAAGTAACGTGAAGGAAAGTAACGTGAAGGAAAGTAACGTGAAGGAAAGTAAGCTGAAGTGAAATCGCAAAATAACTTACGGAAAATTTACGAAAATAGACAATTTACAAAACAAAACTAATTCTGTAATTATTCCTCTTCGTAAGAAAGCATAAAGAAGTTGTACACCTATCAGACACCTTTCCGTAATACACGTGATATCACCAACAGTGTAAAAAATTGAATTTTATACTGGTAAAAGAAGATGACTTTAAAACTTACTACAGCAATGAACAATATAATAGTCATTGAATGACATTGTAGAACAAGATAATGAATATGAAACACGAATTAGTCTGGTTTCATGGATTTTGAGAAAAGTTTGACTCAGTCTCCATGAAATATGCAATAATTCTAAACTCCGTCCAAAAAGGCCTTTAAGGTCCAACAGTACCGAGCGACCACAGTGTCATCCTCTGTCCATGGGCGTAACTGGATGCGGATATGGAGGTGCATGCTGTCAGCGCATCGCACTCCCGCCTTTTGTCAGTTTTCGTGACCGGAGCCGCTACTCCCAATCAAGTAGCTCCACAATTGGCGTCAAAAGGGCTGAGTGCCCCCCGTTTGCCAACAGCGCTCGGCAGACCGGATGGTCGCCCATCCAACTGCTGGCCCGGCCCGACAGCGTTTAACTTCGGTCATCTGACAGGAACCAGTGTTATCAATGCTGCAAGGCCGTTCGCATATGCAATAATAGCCCTTGAGAAAGGGGGAAATTTCTCTAAGGACGGAAATGTCAATTTACAGGTACCCTTAGACTTCATCAGAACAGCGATGAAATCAGAAATGAAAGAGGAATCAGGCAGAAAGAGTCTCTTTATGGCCAATAATTTTTCAGAACAGTTTGACCTCGGTGAAATTGGAAAAAGGAGGTTGTATATCTGATGGCGCTGTACTGTTCAAAGAAATTTCGGGCTTGTAGCATGTCGATGTTTACTGTACTCCACGTATTTGGAGTGGGCGCCTGCCGTCATACTCAGGTGAACCACTGACGACTTCTGTACATCATCTGAAAATTTTAAAATTTGTTGCATTCAACTCTTTGCCTCCTGTGCAGTCGAACTCCAACATGTAACGCAGGAACGTAACAGAACAAGTTCGCTAACAGACGTGAACATGAATTATAATAAGCGTAAATTTATATAAACGGTGGTCAGAAGTAGTCTGAAAAACTTGCGTGAGTTTTGAAAGGCAGGTTGTGCTGAGAAATAGCAGTTAAGAAAAAAATTCTATACGTTGTGCGGTTTGGCCATTGGACCCGCAAATCCAAGCGTTCCTAAAACCAAACAAAGGAGCAACACAGACGTAGATCATGAAGCGGTAGTAAGGATCGAACCCGAGCCAAAGGACGGGCAGTCTCGTGCGCTATCATATATGCTGTGAGAACAACTAACTGTCTCTGCCTGGCCGCTTGAATCTGCTCGTACAAATACGTGATTGGCTAACTTCGATGGTAATTAAATGGGAAACGGCACAACGTATAGATTTTTCCTCAACAGTTGTTTGTCAGCACAACCTACCCTGTAAAACCCATATAAGCTTTTTTTCAGACTGCTACTGATCCCACGTATATTCATCTCAAAGAAGGTAGAAAAAATTAACAATGGTGGCCTAGAACCAGTAACGAGTCTTTGTAATTAAAATAATACAAAGCAGCGACTGGGTGTAAAGCAAGATAAGTACAAGACTGAAAAGGACCAGAAGTACTTTTCGTAAACTAAATGGAAGTTTTCAGAATTAGATGTCCATTGTGTTTGAAACGGAGTGTTTACCATCATTGTGTTTAGACTTACGGCTGTGAGATATGGACTTTTAATGCAGAACGAGGAAGATTGAAAAAAAAAATAGAAAAGAAAAAAACTGGCCAGATGCGAGAAAGACCCGTGCACTGAGGGTTCCGTACAAACTTAAGTATGTATAGGGATGGCTCATTCATTCCGGGAATCGAGAATCTCTAAGTTTTTTGCCTGTTACCGACATTGATGCTGGTAAGATATCGGTCTCAGTGATTCCAAGACTTCCGAGAATGTTTTAATTTCAAGTCTGAAGTCGCATAACAAATGACAAATCAAATATTTTTTCGTGTGATATAATTACAAGTTAAAATTTTTCTTTCCCCCCCCCCCCTTTACTTCTACTGTGCAACCTTGCTGCTTGCCAAATTTTATGATTCTACGTCAACGCCAAGACCACTATTCGTTCTGTTGAATGAGTTTGCGAACATCAAAATATATGACGTAATGGCTGTATCTTTTGTCCGCGTCGGCTTGGAAGCTAACGTTTGTTACACCACCAAGGGACCCAGACCTTAGCAGGTGACAAAATTCAAATTGATACCTCTGCCCCTTCCTAAGTAAAAAGGTTTTTAACAGTCGGACAGACAGAGAAACCGACAGACGGACAACAAAGCGATTCCATAAGGGTTCCATTTTTACCAAGTAGGTATGAAATCCTGAAAAAGCAGGGTTGTTTGGTGAATACGTGAGATTCATCGTGGGAGACAGTGAGACAAACAAGGTGTCAGAGGAAAGACGTAAATGCGACGTAAGCGAAAATGGAATGTCGACAGGCAGGACATAAAGGTAAGCGATTGAATTATAAACGAACGAAGAAAGAGCTTTGCTGGATTCCAACTGAGAAATAACGACGACGAGACTTTGGAAGGTCGGTAAGCAGGAGCAACATGGATACGTATTTATCGCAATGCTTGGGAAAACAATGTAGAGAAGGCTTTCACCAGCAGTTGGGTACCAAGTAGATGAGTTGCTTCCTCCAGAGTTTCCCTGGTAGGCGTGATTATGATATATGCAAGAGTCCAAAAACTGACAACTGCTGCTTCATCGTTCCATCAGAGACGACACTGCTTAGACAGAACGTGGCACACGAGTCCCACTAACAGGAAGGAGCTGTCCCTCCCTGAAGCAGAGGGAAAATCTGACATGTTTTCCTCATCGCGGCGGCAGCATTTACAGCAGCCCGGTTTTCCTGTTGCTTCCAAACAAACTCTGGCGCAGTCTCTAGTTCAAAAACTTCGATGACGGTTGAAGCAAAAACGCTGTGGACACCGTGAACCTTCTGTTTCTTTACAGTGCCCCTACATGAGACGTTTTACAGATTCAGTCTACCTTTTATTTAATAATTTATCCTGATATGTTTAGAACACTCAGGCCCTCTGGTATCGGACCAAGGTTTCACACATATAGTACCTTTTTTTTTTACATCATAGTCTCTGACAACCTCATAAGTACCCTAAGAAGCAACATACCTCGCAAAAACTGTACATGGGATAGTCGCTGTTCATTCTTCCTAAACGGTGGGAATCATTGGTACACTGATCTGAACTCACAAAGAAGGTGAGTAGGCTTATTTATGAGCCCAATAGCCATTCGAAAACATTCTGAATAACTGGCAGAGTTTGATAATCTGACATCTCATCCCTAACTTGTAGCACTAACGGTGTTCTGTACTTGTAGCGGTATAATGTTAAAAGTAGGATGAAAAACGCGAGGGGTATAGCAGAGTGGATCGACAAATCTTCACAGAGCACCTCAGCTGAGAAAACCGCACCCTAAAACGCCAGAATGGCCAACTACCTCCCCTAGCACTGTACGAGAGTTGGCGAATATGGAATGCAAAATAGGTAAGAATCATATATGAAATATCAAACATAAGTTGGTGAGAATCGTACAATAAGAATGGTGGTGCATTTATTAAGATGCTGAACTCACGTTTCGTAGGAGTGTGGCTCACTTGAGGCAAAATCCGGGATGGTTCCTTTAAATAAGATCGGGGCAGATTTCCATCGCCCTGTTTATTGATTCCAAGTTGACTCTAACCTGACTTCGTTAATAGGAAGGTTAGAGCTCAACACAGCTAGTGACAAGCAATGAAATAACAGACAAATGACCCTGCACGCAAACAAAATAATCTGCATATTCTATACCGTAAGGAACTATAGTTATGCACATAAAAAAGGACGTATACTCCAAGCTCTTGGCTTTCCATATTTTGGGAAGAGGTAGTATGGACCAAAACAAGAAATAAGAGTCCAGTGAGAGCATACCTTAAGAGCTTTGACAGTTTGCCCGTCTTTACTACTGTGGAACACTTCTCTTCTACTGAAGACGTGCTTACAATTCTTAAAGTATGCGTTTTATAGCGCATATTTACTAGACAATATGGAAGGTAAAGAGCATACAGTAGAAGAGATCCATTCTCAGAGGAAACGGAATGATTTTCGCTTGTAACTTTCGACTCGGTCGTTGCCAGACAGTGTCACTTACCAGAAACTGATACATTTGTTCTTCTCGATCACTCCTAAAAGTTTGTGTCATCATCACGGAATCAGCCAGCATAACAACATAGCGCTAAGTTGCTGTGCAAACAGCAACAAGTATGTGTGTGTGTGTGTGTGTGTGTGTGTGTGTGGTGTGTGTGGCTGATGTTGAGGGTTGCATACATTAGAAATACTATAAATCAAGGCGCTACTTTTACATCAGCAATATACTGGCTTCCGTCCTACCCGCTAAAGTTCCACGAATATGACTAGCTGTTGTAATGTAGTAGTTACGAAATGTGAATGTGGAATTAAGTAATAAATTGTAAACTGTACGTAATAATGACTGTCAAAGCTGAGCGAGGTGGCGCAGTGGTGAAGTACTACACTTTCTTACGGGTGGAGCTCAAATTCGAGTTCACTCTCCCAGAACAGGCGTTTTTTTTTACGATGTCACAGCCAATTCCTTTCTCCCATACCATCAGTCTGAGGTACTGCTCCAGACTTTCACGTAAACTTCTAACTAAATGTACGGCCGAGGTCGAGCATGTCGCAAGCGGTTTTTCACTGACTGAGCTTTCAGTCATGCCTCACGAAAGGTCCCTAATAGCCACTGCAGTAGATCCATCATGGAAATACCCCTTACGTGTGGTTTAGACATTCTTCGATCGGCATTTTTAAACAGGTCACAAGATTAAGTAGACGCTCGTTCGTTGAATTATCGCCCGCGAAAAACGAAGAGATGGGTTCGAATTACGAAATTCTACATTGTTTTAATTTATCAAAGTTTCGTAACAGCGTACAGTGCTCTATAGGGTAAAACACTGAATCTGGTAAGTTCCAGAATAATGCTCAGATTTAAGGTATATCCAAAGTAGACAGATGGAGGTATACACAAATTTGGCAGAAACTGCGCGTAAAATAGGTGTCATAGCAACAACAAATTATTTCCGCGAAAAGGAAAGTCCAGTATTGCGAATGTTAGGTTGAAAGCCATAGCTCATTACTTAGGATGATATTGGAGGTAATCTGTCCTCGTCCTCCTCCGACTTTTGAACATTGTTAGACGATCCTTTAAGGAGGTGCCGCATTTTTGTGTGAAATTGAAACTGTTTTTGATCTACGTAAAAAGTTGCCAGGGATGAAAGAAGCGATAAGTGCGCTAAGAAATCCTAGGTGTCTCCAGGAATCTAACTTTTTATTTTGCATTGCGATACGATGCCGTCCACGAGCGATACTAAATTAATAATAATCGACAGAAGTAATGCTACGAAAATAATTTGTGTTTATAACAAAACTGCAGTAATCTCAGACTATTATGCTTTATCTTTTAACAGTATACACAAAGTGGGACCTACGTAAGATTATATGAGGAATTGGAGAATAACTACTTCAGTTGCTAATAACTATATATTACTCCACGGCCGAATTCGCCTCTTATATTGAAACCATTTTTTTTTATAGAATCTGAAACTGACATCGTAAATGTAAAGAAAAGTTTTACGTAATGACGTAATGAATATTTAAATAATTTCTATAATAGGAATATGTGTGTTTCGATACCAAGAAACGGCAAGTTTACCCATGCGCAGTACAAGTACAGAAAAGAGAAAATAAGAAAGAATTTATTTTTTATTTTGCTATGGTAAACCAGAGTCACATGATTAAGAAATGAAATCGGGTACATTTAAGGATGACGTGTTCTGTAATAAGTAGGCGTGTCATCATTACCAGAAAGGTACATTTTGGTAAATGGAAAGTACTGACATCAATTCAGTACACAGATATGGGGCAGCAGCGCTCTCCAAATGTGTAGAAACTAATATAGACTTAATAAATTTTGTGTGCCCGCGAAGATACACGAAGTTCTAGCTTCCTAACAACAGAGTTGTCTAACACCACAACCGCGACTTTGTATGGGCCTCTACGTGTGCACTGCGCGAGATAAGATTTCTCAGTACCGTCGTAAAAACCGCCACAAAGCATATCTTGTCAAGGACGTCGTTTCTTAGACTGAGCTGTGTGATAAGAAGGAATACTTTAGCTGTTGCAAAATGCTTCTCCATCAAAGAGTGTGTGCCTCTCACGGCTTCAGCTGGCTCCTCCTCTGTTTCGTGGGTCGTTGCCCCTGTTAGCAGTAAACAGCGGCTCACTAGGCCACGGTCGCGAGTCGCGGTTTGGTGAGTCACGTAGGCGCAACGAGAGCGGCGCCAAGGCCGAAAAAGCAGGCACACCTTCTCGTCCGCTACACTAACAGCAACAGCAGCAAAAAATCTTCAAATGTGTGTGAAATCTTATGGGACTTAACAGCTAAGGTCATCAGTCCCTAAACTTACAAACTACTTAACCTAAATTATCGTAAGTACAAAAACACACACACACCCATGCCCGAAAGAGGACTCGAACCTCCGCCGGGCGGCGGCAGCAGCAGCAGCAGCAGCAGCAGCACAAACCGGCTGGCTGAGAATGTACGAGGGGCGCTCGATACTCAATGCAACAATTTTTTTCTGCACCAATTTCGCTTGAAAAACGCGGAATTTGTTATGGGACATCGTGGAATATTCCCGCTTCAGCCCCTAAACCTTCATGAAGTTTCAATAGTTGGCGGCGCTATACGTTACCGTCAAAATGGCATCTATGACGGAGGCGCGCTCTAAGCAGAGCGCTGTCATTGAGTTTCTTTTGGAAAAAAAAACCCAGAGCATCGCAGATATTCACAGACGCTTGTACAATGTCTACGGAGACCTGGTAGTGAAAAAAAGCACAACGAGTCGTGTGTCATCGCAACAAGGTCGCGCACACCTGTCCGATCTCCCGCGTGCCAGGCCGTACACAGCTGTCACTCCGGCAATGATGGAACGTGCGGACACTCTCATTAAAGATGATCGACGGATCACAAAAAACACCTCGCTGATCAACTGGACGTCTCTGTTGGTAGCGTCGACACACTCTTACACTGTTCCTCCTCATCCACCCAACAGCCCCAAAAATGTTCAAATGTGTGTGAAATCTTGTGGGACTTAACGGCTAAGATCATCAGTCCCTAAGCTTACAAACTACTTAACCTAAATTATCCTAAGAACAAACACACACCCATGCCCGAGAGAGGACTCGAACCTCCGCCGGAACCAGCCGCACAGTCCCTGACTGCAGCGAATTAGACCGCTCGCCTAACCCCGCGCGGCCCCAACAGCCCCGATCTCTCATCTTCCCACTTCCTTCTGTGTAGCCGCGGCAAGTAGCACGTAGAGGATGGGGAGTAGTTGGTGCAGCAAGACTTCAGCTGCGTCGTCGATCAGTAGAGTCTAACCACATGGGCATAGAGACCCTCCCAGTAAGGTGGCGTAAGACAGTCGCACTGAACGAAAATTATCTTGACACATAGGGTTTTGTAGCCAAAAGAGTTGGGAATAATGTAGTGCATTGGAATTCTGAAAAAAACCAACCTGCTTTCAGAAATAAGAATGTGTTGCATTGCTTACTGAACGCCTCTCGTATACCGTATTCTTTCCATAGCTTACTCGAACTCGTCCTCCCCCACAGGGAACAACTCTAACGACGCTCTGCTCCAGACATTTAACATAGTAGATTTTTTTAAAGAAAGTCCCCGCTAAAGCTCCCATTACGTCCAGAAGTACTAACTTATCTACGAGGGCCGTTCAGAAAGTAACCTCCGGTTGATTTAAAAAAATACACCAAGTTAAATAAAAATATTTTAATATATACATCTTACAACTACATCTTACAACTACATCTTTGCACTATTTTTCTACATAGTCTCCATAGCGATTGAGGCACTTATCGTATCTCTTCACAAGCTTTGAAATTCCTTCTGCATAAAATTCACCCGCTTGTGCCTGGAGCCAGCCTGTGACCGCATGTTTGAGCTCTTCGTCGTCATCAAACCGCTGTGACCCGAGCCATTTCTTCAAATGCATGAAGAGGTGATAATCACTTGGCGCCAGGTCTGGGCTGTAAGGTGGATGGTTGATAACGCCCCACTTGAAGGACTCAAGAAGGGCCGTTGTTCTGCGAGCAGAGTGAGGACGGGCGTTATCGTGCAAAAAAACGATACCGGAAGTCAGCATACCACGGCGTTTGTTCTGTATAGCCCGTCGTAACTTTTTTTTATTGTTTCACAGTACACGTCTTGATTAATGGTCGTACCACGTTCCATGAATTCAACCAACAACACCCCTTTGGCATCCCAAAACACCATTGCGATCAGTTTTCTGGCAGAAAAATCTTGCGAGGCTTTTCTTGGTTTGGTAGGCGAATTTGAATGTGCCCACATCTTTGATTGTTCTTTTGTCTCAGGGTTCACGTACTTAATCCAGGTTTCGTCACCGGTCACGATTCTGTTTAACAATGGTTCTCCTTCGTCCTCATAACGTGACAGAAAGTCTAACGCAGAGGCCATTCTTTGAGTTTTGTGGTGGTCGGTAAGAATCTTGGGCACCCATCGTGCACAGAACTTACGGTAACCCAATCTTGCTGTCACTATCTCGTACAAGAGAGTCTTAGAAATCTGTGGAAAACCAGTAGACAACTCCGACATTGAGAAACGTCGATTTTCACGAACTTTTGCATCAACTGTCTGAACGAGTTCGTCAGTCACCAATGATGGTCTACCACTCCTCTCTTCATCATGAACGTTTTCTCGTCCACTTTTAAATAAACGTACCCATTCACGGGCAACTCCTTCACTCATAACTCTTGGTCTGTACACGGCACAAAGCTCACGATGAATAGCTGCTGCAGAATATCCTTTGGCTGTAAAAAACCTTATGACAGCACGCACTTCACATTTGGCGGGGTTTTCTATTGCAGCACACATTTCAAACTGCCACAAAAACTAAACTAGCGCAGGTACGACGTTCACTCGACCACGGCTTGATGCTGACTGACCTGTAGAGTGCGTGAACGCACAGATGGTGTCGCTACTCTCCCCACGACCCGCACTGTGACCAATCGGAGGTTACTTTCTGAACCGCCCTCGTATTTTCCACAGTCTTCTTCCGACCTACATTCGCGCACCGCAAGCTCCTCTGGACCTATGTACTCTACTGATGCTTCCACTCTCCAGGATTGACAATCTGTCGAAATTCGGCGCAAAGCACAGCTTAGCTTAGCTTCACTAAAAATGCCCCTATTGGAGTCAGTAATCCTTTGTTAAATATGTTCCATCCAACATCAAGAACAGGAAAAGAAGGCAGATTAAGTTTTAACGTTCCATCGAAGACGGGGTCATTAGAGCATAAGTTGGAATCAAGGAAACAGAGTAAAACACATGGGCAATGTAATCTTTAAGAGGAACTAACGAAGTATAGTAATCCATGGGACATGCAGAAATTTTGCAACATCATCTTGGGAACGTCTTGTGCTGAGGCAAACGCCCAAGTCTAAATGAAATGATGAAATACTTGTGACAAAATTTCCTCATCAGTGAATTTTAAGGTCTGTGTACCTATATGTCAGTTTAAGACTTTTTGTTCCTAAAGTTAGTGCTAGCAAAGTCTCATTTAAGCCAACATGCTCATACCATTGAAGTCCAACCTCACGATCGAGAAATCTTTTCTACTTTAACGCTATATCACAGTTAAATGCTTCGCAAGACTACACGTTATTATAATATGCACTACAAGATCTCTCAGCACGTAACTTCTGGTAGTATTTATCAGCAGTAAAAAACTGTGCATGACCCAGGACTGAGAGACACGAGCGAATGATCGGTTAGACAGCGTATCATCATTACAACTGACGTGCGAACTGGCAGTGCATAGTATTTAGGTACGGTTTGGGCGATCTTTCACTCTTTCGTTCGTCGTCTAACGTAGACTCAAGGCTTACAAACCATCTATCACAACTTTAGCATTAGCTACTTGGGCATCGAGTCTCTGTCGGAGAGAACAGTTGCTAACTTATTGGTTGCTATGGACATGATGTATTGTGTGTCAGGTACTACTTACTCAAGCAGAAAAATTAGGTGACATGATTGGGAAAGGATGCACAACTGTGCCGAATCAGTTACTCGAGGTGACGTCTCTAGCAGGATCGTTGCCACCTGTGTCATCAACAGTGACAGATGCTTGCTTTCTGGAACGTGCTGCTTTGAGACCTCTAGTTAAAACAGTGACAGATGGACAACGTGACAGATCCGACAGCTCCAATATATTTCTCTCTCGAGAAGAACTGAGAGCATCGACCTGGGAACTGGCCGTTTTGAAAAAGACACCACACACGCAATACGAAATTTCGCGGAAATTTACTTCTGCCTTATTGTCCCCGTTCAGGAGCGAGAGAAGATAAATACGTACATAAACATATACGCCACCCTGTTTCGATTAACATAGTTAAACGAAGTCTCCCGTTTTAAAAGGGCCCAAAAATTAACGGTGTTAGTTAATACTTACGTGAACCCGTGGAAAAGTGCCAGACTACTGATCTTAAAGATTCTGTTTTGATTCCAGGTCAGTTCTAGAATTTTTATGTGCCACTTAACACTTCTTTCGCCTCCAGTAATGTTTGTCATTACCTGAAATGCCGAGATGTGCCGTGGTTAGCACAACTCGTTAAACTATAGGTCCCACCTGAGTACGTAAATTAAAAGGCCTAAGAAAGGCAAGGGTACTGCCAACGGCCCGTGCCCAATAGATGTGTGTGCTGTTCAACCTAGTCTTCAGGTTTATCAGTCAGGTGACACTTCTGACGGCGAGTGACATTCGAGAATGGTAGCGCCATTTGTGACCACGTTGTTTTCAGAACACTGCACAACTTGAAAACACACTGTTTTAAAGTTATGATGGGCAGTATTTCCCTTTGGTCTACTGAATGGAGCCGGCCGGTGTGGCCGTGTGGTTCTAGGCGCTTCAGTCTGGAACCGCGTGACCGCTACGGTCGCAGGTTCGAATCCTGCCTCGGGCATGGAAGTGTGTGGTGTCCTTAGGTTGGTTAGGTTTAAGTAGTTCTAAGTTCTAGGGGACTGATGACCTCAGATGTTAAGTCCCATAGTGCTCTGAACCATTTGAATCTACTGAATGATATCTTGGGGTTGAAGCTCTTTTTTCCGTGTTTGGTTTAACAATACGTATGTTTTTGGATAGGGTCCGCAATTAGCAAAACACAATTTTGTTTTTTAACCCAAACATGTTTCACTGCAGTTGCAGCATCTTCAATGGGCTTTTATTCTCCATCTGTTAAAGATAAACATTGTTCTATACTGTTTGTATAAATGTAACTATTAGTTTTTAAATCGTAATTACAGATATTTGAAAAACACAAACTATGAATTCATACCTTTTTACCACGTGGTGTGGTTTTTCACATCAGGAAAACCACACCATGTGGTAAAAAGGTATGAATTCATAGTTTAGGCGTGTTACAAATATCTGTAATTACGATTTAAAAACTAATAGCTACATTTATACAAACAGTATAGAACAATGTTTATCTTTAACAGATGAAGAATAAAAGCCCACTGAAGATGCTGCAACTGCAGTGAAACATGTTTGGGTTAAAAAAACAAACTTGTGTTTTGCTAAAGGCTACCCAAAAACATACATATTGAGTGACATCTGTCGTTAACTGTGAGTGAACACAATATAACTCCCACGACAAATTTTTCGCGTGTAGTCAACAACTGTTTTATTTTATTTATTTATGTTTTAAACTCTGCGCGCGCGCGCGCGCACACACACACACACACACACACACACACACACACACACACACACACACGCACTGCCTACTTATTTATTCAGCCCCCTACACTCTTAACAGAATAATCATTAAGTTTATAGGTCAAAAAATTAATCCAAAATTTTACGGTATCCAAATAGTGCCATAGATTACTGCAATCTCTACCCATCGGCGCGACTGATAACGATGACATAAATGATTATGATAACGAGTTGTCGACACGTTGTGTGCGCCAGCGAAAATGGTCCGACCGTTCTCCCGAGAACAGATCACAGAGTAACTGGAGAGCCTCCAGCTACTCCGACTGAGCAGGGTGCTCATCGGACACGCGCACAGGGACGGGCCAGCCAGCAAGCAGGCAGGCAGGCAGAGATCCGCCTTGCGGCGGGATCGCGTTTCTGCGGGCGTCATCACGTCCGGTAAGGCAATGCGCAGCGTGACGCCACACCGCAGACGTTGCCGGCTCCGGCCGCGCTGCATACTGGCCGACCCGGCACGGTTTGCAAATGCCCGACCCCATACTTTAGGCGCGGTTTAGAAGAAAGCTATGGCATCTAGATTCCTGTGCTCTGGGCGACGCAACCCAGCAGAAGCGGCAGTAGTTTCCTTGGATGACTACATCACGCTGCCTCACGGGAATAGTCTCTTGTGCTGTTGTTTGGACATTTCCACATTCTTCTCGTAGTGTGGCAGTTATTTGTCTTTCTTACGGTCGGAGTTCCACTGTGCCGTTTTGATGGTTCTCCTTTGTTACTCTTCCCCCCCCCCCCCCCCCCACCACCCCCTCCTAAACATGCTTTTGGCGTTGACGTGTCTGTAACAATGATACACAATAACGATGCGAGATACAGTGTCTGATAAAGAATATCCAGACACCTCTTATTTAACATTAAGGGGAGGTTTACTATCTTTTCGTTCAAAAAATCGATTTTTAAAAATTGCATTTTTGGATCCATAAAAGTGTTTAGAATACACCCCTGAATACGGAACGGAAATGTTTGTAATTCGCGGTTGAACAAAATATTGCACCTGCCTGAAATCGGCCTTTTTCACAACAACAACTTTTTTCTTTCAGAGGACGAGTTATTGTACTGGTGCTTGGGAGGAAACACACAAAATTCAATTGAAAGTTTTAACGCGTGTGTTTGGAAGTTAGCCCTCAAGCATTTGCATTCTGGTGCGAAGGCTGTGAAGATTGCGGCTTTCCTGGCAGCGGGGAGCTTCAACGAAGGGTATTCAGCAATTCTGAAGACCATGACAACGACGGACGTCACCCTGGGACTATATTCGACGCAGTTCGCCAAGCATTCGGACGACCACCGGATTCGAGCGGCCGAAAACCGCTTGTCATCGGCCGTACGAGTGGCTCTGGAGCAGCGCAGGATGGCCCAGATCGAGCAGAACGCACTCCATGAGGAAGTGGAAGGACTAGTTTATGGACCCGGAATAGCAGATTGAACGTACGTTGCATAATATTGCATTTATATGTAGTCAAAATTTCAAACGCGTTTTTCTCGAAACGACGTTTTTTCTATCGTGCGGTATGGTAACTTCAAATCTACTGAACCGATTGGCACGATTCTTTGTTTCCGTCGAAGCTAACTAAATTGTCTAGGAGTTTTACCACTTTTATTCCTATTCATCAACTATAAATATTTTTACTTGGCCGACGAAGTCGAAAATGCGATGAAGAAGCCCTTTTTTTTCAAATGGCCGCCATTTTATCCAAATAACTTAAGCGAGGTACAACTCCTAAAGAATCTTATATACTTCGCTAACATCAACTCAATTTTGATTTCAGACGAGGCGGCTGACCTGTGACATACCACGCGTGGAGGTCTACATCGGAATTTTGTTTCGTTCCGACGGCACTTCCGCCTTTGCTTTTAGACATTTCCGGTGGAAAAAAATCCAGTTTGCAGAGGAAACATCAACAAACATTTTGGCCAAATTTCACATTGATATCTACAACACATCCCGAGAAAAAAATTCTCAAAGAACATGCTTCTTTCGGTCCAAAGATAGTAAACCTACCCTTAATGTGGAATGTGTCCACCCTTCGCGCGTGTGTGAAGGAATGGCAGCCTGTTCTTCCTCAAGAGCTGAAACCAGATAAGATAGTAATGGTGACGATGCGATATAGACCGAAGTCGATGTTCTCACTTACTGTATTCAAGCTGGCAGTCTGGGCTGCCTAGTCTCTTTCAAAAAATGGTTCAAATGGCTCTGAGCGCTATGGGACTTAACATCTATGGTCATCAGTCTCCTAGAACTTAGAACTACTTAAACCTAACCAACCTAAGGACAACACACAACACCAAGTCATCACGAGGCAGAGAAAATCCCTGACCCCGCCGGGAATCGAACCCGGGGACTCGGGCGCGGGAAGCGAGAACGCTACCGCACGACCACGAGCTGCGGACCCTAGTCTCTTTCTGAAATATTATTGTCCACAGGTCATTCCCTCACACGCTGCTTTAATAGAGGATGCTTTCTCATGCTGATACAGGTTGTTCCATTACTGTATATAAGAGACAATGCTATAAAACCTGTTCATATTCTTCCTCATTTAATGCTCTCTTAGGTACAGCAAGGGGATCACACCCTAACCACGAAAACCCCTTCATACCGCTCCACCACCTCCTCCGCACTTCACTGTTGGCAGTGCACATGATGGCAGGTAATGTTCTCCGGGCATTCGCCCAACAGAAACTCTTCCATCTGTTTGCCACAAGCTATAGCGTGATTCCTGACTCCCACACCACCTCAAGCATTGCTTAATACCAACTACAGAAGAGTGTAGCCTACGAGGAGCTGCTCGTCCATTGCACCCCATTCTTATTAACTCCCTACGCAAAGACACTGTGGTAGCTCGACTACTGGTAGTACTTGAGAACGAAAGTGAGACGACTCCTACTCATTCGACGCGATTTTTTACAGTCACACTGCGCAATGCTCGACGCTCGCTGTCCTTCAGCGGGTACGTGAGGTCTGCCTGGTCTTGGTTTAGCTGTGGTTGTTCCTTCACGTTTCAACTTCACAATCACATCAACAGCAGTCGAATCGCGCAGCTTTACAAGGTCTGAAGTGTCCCTGACGGATCTGTTACTCAGGTGAAATTTAGTGACTAATCCTGACCGACTCATTCAGCTGTTTCTGTTCCTTCACTCACAATAGCTCCCGCGTCCTTTTACACTAGTGGCTCCGTCTCTCATGACATCCAGTGGTCAATTCGCCATTGCGTAGAAGTTTCCAGATACACTTCTGGCCATTAAAATTGCTACACCAAGAAGAAATGCAGATGATAAACGGGTCTTCATTGGACAAATAAATTATACTAGAACTGACATGTGATTACATTTTCACGCAAATTGGATGCATAGATCCTGAGAAATCAGTACCCACAACAACCACCTTTGGCCGTAATAACGGCCTTGATTCGCCTGGGCATTGAGTCAAACAGAGCTTGGATGGCGTGTACAGGTACAGCTGCCCATGCAGCTTCAACACGATACCACAGTTCATCAAGAGTAGTGACTGGCATATTGTGACGAGCCAGTTGCTCGGCCACCATTGACCAGACGTTTTCAGTTGGTGAAAGATCTGGAGAATGTGCTGGCCAGGGCAGCAGTCGAACATTTTCTGTATCCAAAAAGGCACGTACAGGACCTGCAACGTGCGGTCTTGCATTATCCTGCTGAAATGTAGGGTTTCGCAGGGATCGAATTAAGGGTAGAGCCACGGGTCGTAACACATCTGAAATGTAACGTCCACTATTCAAAACGCTGTCAATGCGAACAAGAGGTGACCGAGACGTGTAACCAATGGCCTCCCGTAACATCAAGCCAGGTGGGCGATGACGAATACACGCGTTCAATGTGCGTTTACCGCGATGTCGCCAAACACGGATGCGACCATCACAATGCCGTAAACAGAACCTGGATTCATCCGAAAAAATGACATTTTGCCATTCGTGCATCCAGGTACACCATCGCAGGCGCTCCTGTCTGTGGCAGCGTCAAGGGTAACCACAGCCATGGTCTCCGAGCTGATAGTCCATGCTGCTGCAAACGTTGTCGAACTGTTCGTGCAGATGGTGGTTGTCTTGCAAACGTCCCCATTTGTTGACTCAGGGATTGAGACGTGGCCGCACGATCCGTTACAGCCATGCGGGTAAGATGCCTGTCATCTCGACTGCTAGTGATACGAGGCCGTTGGGATCCAGCACGGCGTTCCGTGTTACCCTCCTGAACCCACCGATTCCATATTCTACTAACATTCATTGGATCTCGAGCAACGCGAGCAGCAATGTCGCGATACGATAAACCGCAATCGCGTTAGGCTACAATCCGACCTTTATCAAAGTCGGAAACGTGATGGTACGCACTTCTCCTCCTTACACGAGGCGTCATTACAACATGTCGCAAGGGAACGCCGGTCAACTGCTGTTTGTGTATGAGAAATTGGTTGGAAACTTTCCTCATGTCAGCACGTTGTAGGTGTCGCCACCGGCGCCAACCATGTGTGAATGCTCTGATAAGCTAATCATTTGCATATCACAGCATCTTCTTTCTGTCGGTTAAATTTCTCTTCTGTAGCATGTCATCTTCGTGGTATAGCAATTTTAATGGCCAGTAGTGTACTTCCAATTAGATAACATAGGTCTGTAAAAGCAACGTCTACATTTTGTTCCGTTTGTATCCAGTATTGACGAGAAACACACAGTTTACGAAGTATTCGATACTAATTATTTTCTTTACTTTACATCATTACTGATGTAGCCGCTAAACGTAAATACTTATTTTACTAACCTATGAAATTTTGAGTGTTAACACTCTCCTGAATGCGCCATTTGCGTAGTATCTCATACCCGGACACGCTTTTCTTTTCTACGTACTCATGAACAGCAGTCATACCTGTACTGGCTGACCTTTCAGGGCTTTAGCGCACTGCCACATCACCAGTAATTCCACACTGAATCCACACCACTGCCTCGCATTGTCCATTACAGGCAGCACAGCAGTTTTGCCGCATGACGGCAGCCGGTCCCTGCAGTGGCCCCGGACGGCAGTAGTTGTAACTGGCGAATTGCCGTGGCCCTGTACAAATCCCCGTTTAACGATGTGGGCTATCGAAAAGCCAGCGATCTACTGTTTGGCGAAAACCTTAACGCAGGGAAAGAGGAGGATTACGAATAGTGCCGACTCCAACCGAGTCAGACACGACTGTGTGCGGGGAAGGAAACATACGAGTAACGAAACGTTTCAGCAGTAGCAAAACGACACTTTAAATCACGTGGAACACTTGTTACTCAGTAACTACACACAGCAGTTCTAGTACAAGCTTTTAAATATTTATAGCTAAACAATCTGAGTTTGTAGGAAAAAAAACAGCTGGATGTCTCTGTGTCGATATGTTGGCAAACACTCCTAAGGTGCAGTACACAAACAAATATTAAGAAATAATGTTAATGAAATAACTTTATAGGGAAATAAATATAAAAATTCGAAATTTTATGATCAATGTGGCAGGTTTTGCTGAATATGAAATAATTTGCAAAACTAATCATTATAAAAACGAAACGCTAACGAACGATGTGTCAGGTTTCAGAGTTGTTATTCGTTCATTTTCATGCAACAGCGGCTCTATTTGGTGGAAAGCTAGTACATGTGAGGAAACAATTCGATTGGTGCGTATACACGGCATAAAACACGAACACACCAGCTACACGCTTCGAAAAACAGAACAGATTATGCAAACCTCCGTCTCCATTCTTGCTGAGTTCACCACCTTCTTGGTGACTGACTCTTAAACAGCCGAAATAGCTGAGAGGGAGACGTCGTCCGCCCGGGCAGAATAATCGCCGACGCCCGGTTAATGAAACGGAACATTAATCCAGAAGTATTGGACGGCTGGGTGGAAATAACTGTGTGGAAACACTCTGGCCGAGGCGACATCTTTGTTCCGAACACAGCTGCTGACGACCAGCCAGCGGGTAACGGGCGACCGACTAATGGCCTGTCACCCCGCTCGTCACTCTCTCAAAATGAGCGCCGCCGGTCTGCCCTCGTCCAGAGAGTTGCGTGTTGTGCGGCATTAGAAATTATTGGAAAGCGTATGGTAACTAGTTTGTTGACGACTTACGACACTTATTAAGCGGATGACTATCTAATAAAATAAAGAGCGCCTGCGGAAAACATTTTGCTCTCTCTTTTTTTTCGGAAAGTTTTTGAAACTTCTTTTCTGGTGAAATGAACATATGTTTCTGGTGAGACTGGAACTTCATGTAATACTTTCTTTCGCTACCGGTCATTTCCAAACTCGAGGTCATTATCATGAATTTGCCTACTAGCGCGAAACGGACAAACATGGATCAAACACGTAAACAGTTATTCTTTTCTGTCCTTCAGCTATTTTGAAATAATATTTCTCTTGGCGCCTCTCTTTCGGGTTACATATGTAGTGAATTTAGAGCCGAACGCTAGTTGTCACTAGCAGAACATGAAATACCAGTAAAAAATTGCAATCTATGTAAGATAAACATATTTTATGCCTGTCTCAAGAATCCTGGCCTCTGCTTACTGAAATATTGTTTCTCCTTAGATCATCGACTGCTTTTAGCTTCTCATTTGTATCGAATACAATTCCTTTCAGACTCCGACATCTGGAATGTAAATAAAAATAGTTTATTGCCAAATAACTGAGTCTTGTAACCAAATGAGATGGCGAAATTACTGTATTAGAAGATGTTCTGACACTTCCCTTAATCCATTTTGTCTTTCTGTTCACATTTCGAAAACAGAGTACTCATGAAACCCTATTACACGGACATAATCAGCGGCTAACGCAACGTTTCACAGGAAATACAATTTACTTCTCTGAAGTCCCCTTCCAGTCACGAATTGAACTAAATGGTGTGACGGTTAATTCATTGGTCTTTTACCCGGAAGGAACAGATTGCCAATTTCGATACGGATATCGTGTCTTTTACTATCCGAAGGCACTACCGGCGAATGCCAAATACTGCTTTCAGCAAGGTCACGGTGGCTTCCTTCCCTATCCTCTCCAAGTCTGCAATTCGACTTTAATAAAGCCGATGTCTACGGATCTCTAAAGTTTAACTTTCCAGTTTGTAATTTCTCATCAGTTTCCTTCAAAACAGATAAGAGGTACCTGGTCGAGTGGGTGTTTGAAAAGACACACACTTATGCTAAGGGAAGAAAGAAATTCAAGTTCCATCTGGCTGTTCTGAATTATATTTTCTGTAGTTTCGCTAAATCATTACAAACTAATATTGTAACGCTTCTAGAAAAAAGCAAAGCCCATTTCCTTCCATATTCTCATCCATCCCGACCGCGTTATACGCCACTAATGTTGTCGACATGATGTTCAGTTTGGCTTTGTAGCGTGAAGTTTTCTATTTGATTTACATTCAGTTTTGAAGATACAGTTTTTATATGGTTCAAATGGCTCTCAGCACTATGGGACTTAACATCTGCGGTCATCAGTCCCCTAGAACTTAGAACTACTTAAACCTAACTAACCTAAGGACATCACACACATCCATGCCCGAGGCAGGATTCGAACCTGCGACCGTAGCGGTCACGCGGTTCCAGACTGTAGCGCCTAGAACAGCACGGCCACACCGGGCGGCCTACAGTTTTTATAAAATTATGCATAATTTTTATTTGTTCTGAATCATGATTACGATGGTGATGATCGAGACTGCATTCAAATCTTTCATTTTAACGAAACATCATTGAGCGCCAGCTTTTAGCTGTGGACGGGAATTTACAAGCCAATAAAAAGCGTCGAAAACATGGACGTGTAAACTGGCATTTTATGACCCAAACAACTCTAGATATCTCTCTCTGTCGACTGGCACTCGACAGACAGCGCTCGTCAGAGTATGAAAAGCAGACTAATGGAGTTGTCCAAGAAAAAACATCGCTGTCGGATCATTCGGACACTGCAACACTCTCCGAGGAGCCAGACGGGAGCTAGTATAAACCTTTGGGACGTGTGCATACCGTTTAAACTCATTTGCGCGCCTCGGACGAGAATAAGTTGTCTGCCGTGACGGGCTCGTTTGGCAAAGCGATCGGTGAGCGGTCACGCTGGAGATCTCTCCCACCTGCCACGTCTCTTAACAGATGCCGCCACCACTGCTGCTGCTTTCTGTTTCAGTTGGCTAGAGTTTGCCACCCTGACCAAAGAAAATAGAACTTCGGTAAATGTAGCAGATGTGGCGCAGGCGGCCTTAGTGACGAAGCTCGCCTCTTGGTTAGCTGGAAGCAATGAAGTTCCTCATAGTTGCAGAAAATACAATCAAATCTTAAAATTTTGTCTGTAAAACGTATTTTAAGGCCCCTTCTGTAAAAGTGTGGTCATCGTATCCGAATGCCCTGTGGTGGACTTGGGTTCGTTTCCCGGTAAGGCCAGATATTCTCTCTTTTGTCGGAGGCACTCAGTCTAGCGAGGATAATCGAATTACTAGAAGAAAAAGTGACAGCTGCATTTGGAGAAGCAGGAATTACCGCGCACGAAAGTGATGTGCTAACAACACATCCCTTCGTACAGACAACTAGTGGCGTCTTAGTGCGCAGAGCGGTCTTATTGCGTAGTGGAATCGACAATATAAAGTGTGCTTAAGTCCAGTAAACAGGTAGAGTAACGAAGGAGAAAAAAAGAAATTGCCTGTGAAATAGGTGAAGCAGCCCTAAGACACAGTCAGATGACAATTGAACTTCGCACTCGTACACACCATCGGCGGGTATATACGTGGGGCGTTCATTAAGTAATGCAACAATTTTTTTTCTCAACACGTGTTAGTTTTATTCAGGATTCCAATACACCATATTATGCCCTACTCATATGGCCAAAAGCCCTGTTTTTAAACACGATCTCCGTTCAATGTGACGACCTTCAGCCACCTTACTGGTATGCCCGCTCTCCTCTACCTGTCGACGTAGGAGCCAGCGCCTTGGTGCATCAATAACCTCCACGTCACTTAAGTACTGCTTCCCGTGGAGTGCATCCTTCACTGGATGAAACAGGTAGAAATCAGAAGGTGTCACTTCCGGGCTGTAGGGTGGATGAGGAAGAACTGTGCAATGAAGTTTTGGGAGCTCCTACCGGGCGCGCAGACTTATGGAGACCTTGCATTTCATGGAGAAGAAGAACTTCGTTTACATTTTGTGGCGACGAAGAAGTTGAACTCTGTCCGCATGTTCCAACATTGCAGGAGTCACAGCTGTTTGCTGCCGTCTGGCAATTGGGTGACTGGACAGGTTTCCGCGACCTTGGTGCGACGACTACAGACCCATCGCCCAACGACTCACCGTGCTTTTGTTGACTGCCATCTCTCCGTAGACATTCAGAGCGCTTACGATTATCTGCGATGCTCTGGTTTTCCGCCAGAATAGACTCATTGACAACTCCCTGCTTGGAAGAACCTCCGGTACAGACGCCATTTGAAGGCTACATATAATTCCGCCATCTACCGAAACTTCATGAAACTATACAGGCCGAAATAGGAATCTTCCATGATGTCCCACAGCGTATTCCCCATTTTTTACACCGAAAATTGCAGAGAAAAGAAGTATGGCTTTAATTATCGAACGCCCGTCGCAAATGATTAAGTGTTGCAATTATCTGTATAAGAGGTAGATCGGCCACAAGAGTGCCCTAGTGTCGTTCGTGTTTAGTGTTGTTACCAGGATCGGTAGGGTATATTGGGGGCACGAACACAGTCAGATGTTAAGTGATCACAGTGAAGGACACGGGCTACCGCATACTGCTGTGAGAGCGTTTGTAAGGGGCTTCGTAGGGGCATCCATTTGGTCGGATGATCGAATGGTGCGATATCCAAATTTCTGGGGACATTCGGATGTGACAGTGGCCTTATACTAGACTGCACGGGAACGTAAGAGCAGGCATACTCGACGTCAAGATTCCGGTCGACCACGACTTACCACCATATGGGACGATCGCCGTATTGTGCACAAAGTACACTGTAACCCTGTCACATCTGCGCCTGCCATCCGAGAACAAGTAATGGGCCCCCTGTAGCATTCTATGCCATTCCGCAACATTAGCGGGAGACTAACAGCAGCCGGACTATGGAATTACCTTCCCATGTGTAGGATGTTGTTAGCACCACAACACCAACGGCTACGTTTGGAGTGGTGTCGTGACCGGGAAACATGGACTAATGATGAATGGAATCGCATGGTGTTAAGTAATGCAACACGGTTCTTCACTATCCCAGATAGTCATCGCAGGCGAGTATGGTGGCGACCTGAAGAGAGAACCCATTCTTCCCATGTTTTGTGGAGGCACAGCGCTGTTATTCATGGCGTCATGGTGTCGAGACCCATCGTGAATGACTTTGGGGGCACGACTGTTAATTATTGAGAGAAATCAGACGGCACAGCGGTAAGTCAAGGACATTCTGCGTCCTCATGTGTTACTTCTCATCTGAAACTATTGTGGTGACCATTTTTCAACAGGACATAGCTTGTCCACACATGGCACGTGTGTCTATGAACAGTCTGAGTGATGCTGATATACTCCCGTGGCCACGTCCCCAATCCATCCCCGATAAGAAAACACGTGCACGGGACCAGTTCGGGCGTTAGTTCGCTCCCAAGGATATCGAGGACCAGTTACTGTGGGCCAGCCTGCCTCACGAGAGGCTACAACAGCTTTATCACACTCTCCCCAACAGCATCATTGCATGTATCCAGGCCAATGAGAGTGCAACTTTGTGTTGATAAATGGGATCGTACTGTAAAGTTCTTGGTAAATTTGACTCGATTTTGCAGTCACTTAAATAATATCACATAGTCTCAACTCGCAAAGTTTCATTTCGTTTCATTCTCTCCTTCTGGATGCTCCACTGTTTTTGCCAGGCAATATATTACCTAATGTGGGTTTGGTTTGTAATCACAGCCACCGAGATATAAATGCACGTTTTGTGACGTGGAATGTGTTTTCATACCTTTTACTGCATGCACATCCGCGCTGTGTAAGATAGTGTGGAATCTTAATGCCACATAACGGCTTTGTCTATGGGTAGCATTACAGAACATGAAGTTCCAGAAGTGATTATATCTGTTTTATCTCTTTTCTTAATCCAAAGCAAACCTATTTTTGGGTTTCTGTTTCAAGACAAAACATAATAGGGCCCCATCTGTTTTGAAACAACAGTGCTTAATGAGACTTATTTTGTAACTACCCACGTTTCATTTCGTGCTGTGTTTCAGATGTAGACTTTCAAGAATCCTCACTTAACCCATATCAATATCTCATATTAACAGAGCACAATCGTCGAAGTGCTTTCTTCCCCTGCGCCAGTCAGTCTTCAATATTTTTCATGTTTAACTGATTCTGCTTAGCCTTACCCCACACAGCAAAATCCTTTGCCTCTCCTTCGACTTTACCAATGTTATTTTTCAATGAGTCTGTATGGTTTTACCCTACTGTTTATGGCCTTCCAGACAGCTCCACCCCTTCTCCGGCTGTTCTAAGGCTTCCTTTAAGGCCAATGGAGTCAGCAACTTCCTTCGCTGTTTCTTCCACATACAGTTCAGACAAGCTGCCCACTGTGGCCGAGCGGTTCTAGGCACTTCAGTTTGGAACCACGCGACCGCTACGGTCGCAGGTTCGAATCCTGCCTCGGGCATGGATGTGTGTGATGTCCTTAGGTTGGTTAGGTTTAAATAGTTCTAAGTCTAGGGGACTGATGACCTCATCTGCTAAGTCCCATGGTGCTCAGAGCCATTTGAACCATTTTTGAACAATTCAGACAACAATATATCTTAGCTTATGCCATCCTGCTTCTCAGCTTGCCTTTCTTGGACTTGATCCATTATTGCTCTCATTTCCATTTCGCTGGAGTTTTAGACTACACGTTTGTCTGTATTACTATTCCTACCAAAAACGTCGAAATACATTGTTGAAGAGGTCTCTAGTTACATAGACGCTATGAAGTTGTCCTTTCTTTTCTTTACTCTTCCTTTCTTACATAGCGCTACATTGCTTACCTAATACTATTACCTGTTTTGGAAAGGATCCGCATGCAATGCTTTTCAATTTTTCATTTTATTCTTCTGTAAATCATTCTAATAAGAATTTTAAAAACGCCAGATATTAGTAGACGGACAGTTCGATGGTTTCCTAATAAAGATGTAACCTGTAACAATAGTATTGTTTATTATGTCCCCCAGCTGATGAATTTCGGGATTTCGACCTCTTTTATCAGTCTGAAGCATTGCTGTTATAAGCGTTTTGTAGTGGACTGACTTACAGCGAATGGATTACTTTCGCAGACAAAGCTCTTAACAGAACCATTACAGAACGTTTGAGAGATTCAGTTTACCACTATTTCCTCTTTTCCGGAAGACTTTCGCTTTTAGATCGAATATCTTGTGTGTGTTAATAGTTATCATTTCTCTTCATTAAAATTATTACGTATAAAATTATTGTGAATGGCTCAATACAGGGTAGATAATAGCTACTGCATGCCAATGCGAGACACGAAGTTGTACTGTTTCCGCTTGACTCTATGCCATTATAAAACTGTAAAAAAACTTTAAAATAGTATTTACACTAACCGTCTACTGCTACATTTGACACTTCAGAATTATGTTCTGGAGAGGTAAACGAGTCTGAAATTAAAACATGTGGAATTTTAATGCAGCTACATCTGTCATTTTAATCTCTAACGCGTTGCTTAAGCAGCATATCACGATTCGTGTTGACGTGCAACATGGAGTTTCTTTGGAATACAGCCACAATATAAAATTAGTTCTTGTTTACCTTGACTTCGAAAATAGTGACTTCTTTAAATCAGAAATGCTGCTAATTGAAATTCCCGAGCCCGAAAGATGTTAATTGAAACTTTATCTGAAATCGCTATCTCGTGACCTAAATAACATTATTGCGCCCGCAGCTGGTGCTATTGCGCTCAAAGAGGCAATGGTAAAATCCTAGCGACACTTAGCACCATCCAGTTCTCGAGGTACGAGCCAATGCGGCACGCAACCGTCAACGATTTCCGGAGTTGGGCTGCTAAATTTAAATTTGTTAGGCAGCCTGAGTTGTTGATGGCGGTGTCTTAGTCATAAACGCGCCCGTTCTGGCAGGAATCTGCGATCGCTGTTGCGTCACATTGGAGAACGCACCACCGCGTCGTTCGTAACATGGGAGACCGACTTCTGGCACAGCGCCTTCTGATGGGCTTCCTGGCGCGTGGCTGTGTCATATGGATTGCCTATCCTGCAGGCGACTAGTGCCAGCTTAATGTCTTGTGACCTAGCCACTGTCGTTTTGTTAGGTGTGTCACCACTACGAGGCAATAAATAAAAGATTTAAAAAGCAGCATGCAGCTGTAGTCAACAGATACGGTTTTCCTCACACTTGAGCAGCATACCTTTATACATAATAGTTATTTATTATTTCTTTTCTTAGACTATTATTCACATGAACTCTGGCTGGCTATCGATAGTAGGTATACGTACATACAGTATTCAGCTCTAGAAAAAATAAGCGAAATATACGGCCGGCCGCCATCAGTGAGCTACAGGGAAGCAGCATCGGAATTACCCGCCTTTGTGAGCCATAGCACTCTGTAGTTGTGGAAGAATGTTAGCGCGAATCGGATTGCGGAATTAAGTCACATGGCGTAGAATTTCAGTTCCTTTTGCGGATGACACTAGTACTGTAGTCAATCCAAACATACATTAGCAACAGAAGAAATGGAAAATAGTGTTTTTAAAAGTATTATTGTTTAGTTTTATGTGAATGGTCTCATTCTTAGTTTCAAATGGACGCAAAATGCTCAGATCTGCACATATAAGGGTACTACATCAGTGCTGCGTGTAACACGTGGTGAGAAAATAATAACAAGGATGGAAACGCTAGAATTTTTAGGTCTCCATATTGATGGAATTTAAACTGGAAAAACACACTTTGCATTTGCAATTCAAATCATTCCAAATCTTGAGGAGAGACGAATCAGTAAGTTACATATTTTTCTTACCTTGATTGAGTGAAGTCGTATACAATAATGAACTCGGGTAACTCGTCTTTAAAAAAGAAAATCTTCATTGCTCAAAAACGCGATTTAATAGTAGTATGTAGTGCTCACCCACGATCGTCTTGTAGACATCTGCTCAAGGAGTTAAGCATTTGGACGACTGTTTCACAGTATATTTACTTCCTCATGAAGTCTGTTGGAAATGCCACAGTGAAATTCGAAAGGAACAATGATGCACGCAATAACAATAGCAGAAGAAAAAAATTACATTCATTACTTCACAGTAAGTTTGTCCTTAGAACAAAAAGGGATGAACAATATTGCCACCAAAACCTCTTAAGCCTTATCCAATGATATAAAATGTCTGTCAGACTGCAAAGTTATAATTGAAAGCAAACTGAAAAAGTTTCTCGTTGGCAACTCCTCCTGTTCCGTAGAGGAATTTGTAATTTTGGTGTGTGTAAAAGGTGATAAGTAGGCATTATTAATTCACAACAGTACTATTTTTTTATGAACACCATGTAGCCATTGGGAAACTTCATAGTAGACGACCATCAACAGTTTATTTCTATGCTCAATGCAACAGATTTCGATCAGTAGACCAATATGAAGCCGAAGCAATGCGTAGCCAGCTTGTCACTACAACATTTAAAGTGGACGACTTCGATGTAGGGAGGAAAACAATTCCGACCTACATCGAAGTTTTTCACATCAAATGTTATAGTGACGAGCTGGTCTACTGTACGAAACCGGTAGCATTCAGCATAGAAATAAACTGTTGATGGCCATCTATAACGAAGTTTCACTATCATTTTACAACTGTAAAACCCCTCCTCATCAAAAATCTAAGCATGTAGCCACATTTACAAATGAATGTATAATGTGAATGTAATATGACTCGTTCCAAGTCATTACGATTAATCGTGCAAATGCACCACGGAACACGAAACTAACAGTGCGAAACGGGATTACTGGTACCCCGTAGCGCACAGAACAGCTTGCTTTATTTTGCGAGTCTTGCTTTGGCGCTGGTGACAAACTACAAATAAAATACAGTAGTGATGCTAAACATCACATTTCTCAAATTATAACATTAACTATGCAAATCACTGTGAACAAAACCTTGCTGTGACGAAGGAAGAGGTATTATTATGAATCTAGAGTAACGTCGTAATCAGATACAATTATATAACTGATACGAAAGTCAATATGTACAAATGGTTCAAATGGCTCTGAGCACTACGGGACTTAACATCTGTGGTCATCAGTCCCCTAGAACTTAGAACTACTTAAACCTAGCTAACCTAAGGACATCACACACATCCATGCCCGAGGCAGGATTCGAACCTGCGACCGTAGCGGTCGCGCGGTTCCAGACAGAAACGCCTAGAACCGCTCGGCCACACCGGCCGGCCAATATGTACAGATGGGTCGGAAATAGATTTGTTTCGACCTACATTTATGTGAAAAGTGAGTTACGCCCATTTTAACAGAGAACTGCGTTTCTTTTTTGTTCCTTTTTTAATAGACTTATCTTCTTGCAACAATCAAGCAGTGAGTAAGAAGTCTATTGTGTATTTGTAGAGCGCATTCTCTTAAACAGTGAAAGAGAAGCAATAACAAATTGTCCTGCTGGCGATTAAAATTACCACTTTAGAATGGATAGTAAATAACGGAATTTTACATATTACGTATTTATAGTGTAGTAGAAAAAATGAATGAATAAATTTTGATTCTTTTTTTTTTGAGGGGGGGGGGGGGGGAGGGGATTGGGATGTGTTCATGCAGATTAAAAATTCAATGGACAGAGCTGCCATCTCTGGTAGCAACAGTATCTCCAGGTTGCTTGAGCTTGAAGTCGATCATCTTGATTGCCTGATTTGGGTACGTCATTACATATTGAGTCAATTCTCGGACAGTGATTGTTTTGTGAGTAAAAAACGCCTTGTTTTGCTGCACTGTATTTTATTTCTCTCAGACGCGTTTGGTATTTTTTCATTTTAAGGCATCATTTGTGGGTTCTAGAATGATACAGTTTTGTTCTGGTATATGTTATTTTTAGGCTATAAAAAAGTTCACGTCTCGATTTCACGTAAATAAGTGATAACGTACAGTTCTTCAAATCAAAATTGCATCATTCTGTATCCTACTGATGATGCCTTACAGTGAAAAAGGCGAAACGCGTCTGGGAGAAATAAAATACAGAGCAGCAAGAGCATGCGATTTTTATTTACAAGGCAAATGTACTTGCTGCTGAGGATGGCCACGCAAACAAACTTGTTCTTGGATAGTAGTTGTTTTTCAACGGTTCAGGTTGTTATACATTTAAATTTAGAAACAACATTATGAGGCTGTCTGTAAGGGTGACGTACAAATGTAGTTAATAAACTTTTAAAAATTTAAAAACATCTGTATCAATGTTTATCAATCGTAGAGAACGGCGGGTAGCTGCTTTCCGGTCTCTCGGCAACATGTGACCAGGTGTTTTTAATTAGACAGAGGTATGCAGAACGTCGTGACAAGGGGAATAGTCTAACAGACACTGTATTAAAGTAGATCAGGGTAGCACACGTTCATCACGTGGTCTTGCGTTATCCTGTTGGCAGACAACGTCACGGTACCTCGAAGATAGGACAAGACGACGGACCTTAACACATCAGAAATGTATCGGCTGGTGACCAAATTGCGGGCTATGCGAAACAGAGGTGATTGTGTTGTGTACCCAGAGGGGTCTCATACCATGACGCCAGGTGTTGGCCCGGTATGATGAATGGTGACTGCAATTCGGCAACGTTCGTCCTCCTCGGAGACTGCACACATCTCCATCGTGATGCTTTACGCATAACTGTGGCAGGTCTGAGAGGACGACTTGTTGCCATGTTTGTGTCCAGTGTTGTCGGCGGGTGCACCACTGTCTCAGCTGCCGCGTCAAGGGAAGACACAACAATGGTTGCCATGATAACTGTCCGTGGCGCTCCAGACACTCACTCACTCTCTCTCTCTCTCTCTCTCTCTCTCTCTCTCTCTCTCTCTCTCTCTCCACGTGGATACTCGTCTTGCTGCAAACAAGCTTATGCCCTGACTCAAGGTACGTGACGTAGTTATACGCTTATGCTTTGTCGAACAAACGTGTCTGTCCGTTCAGATGCTAGTCCCCTGGAACCGTTGAGGAACTACATGATGCTGGGTATCGCCCTCCTGAAACCGGCGACTCCATATTCACATGACAGTCGTGGAACTAAGACCAACGCGAGCACCAATAGAAGTGCGTGATAAACCGCCATCTTGCTATACCACGATTCTGACGCGGTCTAATACCAACAGGAGCTGGTACCGGGTGGCTATAATTAAAGTGTAGCTCGCACAGCAGAGCAACTTGGTAGGCATTATAATGTGTTAATGCGGAACCGATTTATGACCGGAAAAAATTAGAACCAAGTGCAAATCTTGTGCTGCACCTGGAACAAAGATGTATACAAATGTTTCCATATGTGATGTGTTAGGAACGGAATGTGACCAGGAAAGGTCAGACAAGTGAGAAAGGCATAGTGAAGATATTATTAACCGCCGCTTACACAATTTGTTCAATGTGAGCACAGGATATGGCAGCGAGGTGCCTTACAGCGCCAGATTTATAGCTGGCCAAAATTGGAACTATTTTTTTTCCAGCATAAAGCGGTTCCGCATCAACGCATTAGAATATCTACCAAGTTTCACTGCCATACGATAACTGCAGCCCACACTGGATCTTTGTGAGTAACTGTGCTTTACTTAAAACCACCCGGTAGATGTTTCTCCTTCCACGATCTTCTCACCCACAAACAACATCTTCAAATCGTTCAAATGGCTCTAAACACTAAGGGACCTAACATCTGAGGTCATCAGTCCCCTAGACTCAGAACTACTTAAACCTAACTAACCTAAGGACATCCCACACATCCATGCCCGAGGCAGGATTCGAACCTGCGACCGCAGCAGCAACGCGGTTCCGGACTGATGCGCCTAGAACCTCATACATAAAACCTCTGGTGACCGAAGCATGGTAAAACCTAGCGAGCAGAACAAAGATTCGTCTGCACAGAAAAAGCGCTGAAGGCGTTTATTAATCGCAGAGGAAGTGCAGTTGGCTTTTGCCCAATGTTGTCGGTTTTTTAACTTGAAGACAACGGCACCACCGTCGCCAAGTTTCGTAGCCTAAAATATTATTGCGCCCGATAGCCCAGTTGTGTAATTCATTTTTCAGTGGCTCATTACGCAACAAAAATGTACTTCTCCGATTATTCAGTTCCATGTAAGTTATTAATTTTTATCATGAAGTCGGTTCATTGTTGTCATTCCTAAGATTAAGAATGCTACAGTTTTCGTTAAAATTATTTTTATAGCAAATTTACAACAGACTGTCTCTATAAAGAGAGAAAATCGGTGAGGTTATGAACAATAATATTCAATGGAACACGCGCCGATGTCTTCGAGAAAATGAATATTTAATCCATGAAATTATGACAGCATAAAAAAAAACGGAAGGGACTGCTAATAGCCCTCTATTTCACGGCACTATTTATGCTGTTACGAGTACACCGAGCAATCATGCGATGCAGTATTTCTGTATGTGTCCACACCTTTGGCTTCGTACCTTGTCGGCTTACAGGGAGTACACTCACACGCCTAAAAATGCCTGTGCTGATGCCAAGTTGACGTGAACAGAGAGATCATGTGGGGCATCTCAACAGCTAAATATCTTATCAAAGTTTTTACGCATGCGCTATTTAATATTTAATCTGAATGTCGAATCAAGGTAGCGTTCATCTAATGACTGAAAAAGTTGTAGATGTACATACAGAATACGAAAAAAGGTTACTGAAACTATATTCACGCTGGCTGGTTTGTGATCTCGACCGCTCCTACATCCATAATTGGAATTAGATTTATACTGTCCGTTGGCTCCGTCATGGGATGAAACGTTTCTAGAGTTTTCCTACAGTAAACAGTCTTTTGGGAAATTTACAGAATTTGAGACGAAAGTGATTAGAGGTTCACTACTCAATCAGGTGAATGATTGAAGTACAGTAATAAACTCCGCTTAATTAAACAGCTAATTTGTTCCAAATGAATTTTTCTTGGACATCAGCAGTTCTTTCATCTTTCTTAAAAGCTGTTTTGTCTTAATACTTAGACTTGCGTCATTGTTCGGCATAGTGTTTTAATAACGACGGTTTTTAACTCACAGTAACTTCAACTCAGTCTTTGCCTCTCACATTTTCATAACCAGCTCGTGGAAATTCTGATGGGTTATACAATATACGGGCGTTCAAATACCAATGTAGAAGAACGTAATGAATGTGAAAATGAATTGTAGGAAGGGAATGAAAGGGAAAGGATGGATGGGAAATTGTGACCGCTAGCCGCTCAGGGTACTGTGGGCGAAAGTTGAAAGTTTGTGACGGACCGGGATTCTAACCCGGATTTAGCATTTCTCATGAGCGGTTACAATAACCGCTTCAGCTTTCCTGATGCAGTCCCTGACCGACTCGTATTTCCATCTTGACTGCACGCTGCAACGCAGTGTCCCTCTTCCATTAAACACACTTCTCGCAAATTCTGCTTCCCGAAAGAGTTCGGGGGATATTTGTGCATCGGCGAGGAGCAGTTACCCTTTTTTCAGATATATATATATATGAGTGGTGTATATTCTGTCGGAAATGTCCGACAGAACAGATCCACTCACATGCACGTAACTGACGATACTCTCACAAAATTCAACTTTCTGAATAATATTCTAAGTTGCAGTGCTCGTTGAAATCTGTCGTAACTGTTATGAGCCTAAAAATGATTGCTAAGTTAGAAATAGTTACTTAAGTTTAAATGCTTGATCTTCTTGGCCATCGTCGTGTTAAGATTAACTCTAATTGAGTGGGCGGAGGCAATTGGTAATAGAGCGAACGCAGCACCTGCGCGCTTCGACGTCGCGTAGTTTACGTTCTACTTCACGAGACCTACAAACATGAGAAACGGGCCACCCAGCGTTTATTTCTGTTCGGAAGCAGTTTCTGCGAGACCAGATCCGCGACCGACTCGTTACACGCGTTCGGAATTTCTAATGAGCACTGCGAATAGAGGTTATATTCAAAAACTTAGTGTTTTTGAAACTCACTTGCACAAATATGTAACTGGAACGTCGAATAACATCGTAGGACAACAATGACGTGATTAAGATTTTAAATTCCTCTCGACACTGAGGCGTAAATGGAACAGGACAGTGCAAAAATTTGTTACTGGAAGTAAAATGTATTCAAGTTATGACTTTTGTTGTGTCTGCATTGTGAATTGAAATAAAGTCTAAGGCACCGTTCATGATCCGATCGTCTTCCGTAAATAGTATAGTAGTACATAGGAGGAAGACAAACTGTTCCCTCTCCACACGCGCTGCGTGAGAGCGCGAAGTGAATAGAACTCGATTGTAATAAACACTGAATTCAACCACACAAATCTTCACAGAAATATTTTAGCAACATAAGGGCGCGTTCTTTGCGCATTTTACAGTTTCAAAAACTCAGTTTGTATTATTTTGACAAGCAGTATATTTTGCATTTTCAGTCCACATACGTAACAGCGCGAACTCGTTACAGCTGAAGAATTTTCCTAATCGGAATTTTTTTAATAGTCTTAAAATACTGCTAGTGATCGCAGATGATTGCATTACTGTCATCTCATTTAGCTTAACCTTTACATGGTTAAAACTTATTTTGCATTTATTTTATGACTGAAAGATTAAAAACTGTTTTCCTTTGTGATAAATGCCACACTTTCACTACCAAAACAATGTTAAGCTGACTGATATTGAAATGTGAAGGGGATCCCTGTTTTCATGTGAACCCAGGATTTTTAGAGTTAAATTTTTAATTATAGAGTGATTTTATCAGGATGCCAATATTACGGAAAAAGTATAAAAGATCAGTACCAAAACAGGTTTATTCGCCTGACAATGATAAACACGAAATATCGCACACAAGTTTTCAACATAACAATTAAGAAGGCTTTGACATATCACGCACCAATGCATTCTACATTCTATGAAAGTTTTCTGTGACATATACGCCCCACTACACACAAATTACGTACAAACTAGCACAACTACTTAGGTGCGTGGTAATGCTTTCAAACAATGTCTATGATGTACAAGAAACTACGGTCAGTTACTTCACACACTCTTGTGGAGATGGTGAACTTATCTGATTTTCGTGAAACAGACGTACTGTGTGCCACCTACAAACACAAGCCACCCATCTGATCGCTCATAGCCTTCTATATATCCATCCCATGGCCCGTAGCTTTTTTCTCAAAGTTCTGGAAGCACCTCGTTATATGACATTACACGGATATGAAATATACACGTCCCAACGCTCATCAAACACGAAAAGGTTAAAGTCCCATGTCTGGTGCAAACCTACAAAGCCACATTAAATTTAAGAAACCGTTACAACGGAATATTAGCAGCCCGTGACTCATATGTTCAAAGACTGATAGTAGCGTTTGTAGGTCAAATCTTGATTGTGTTTGGGGTGTCAGAGAGTTTTGTACAAGGCGTGGGAAATGGACAATTTGTCTGCGAAGCAAATTTAGCTGAGGCTTGTTGAAACTTTCCTGGCAGATTAAAACTGTGTGCCAGACCGAGACTCGAACTCTGGACCTTTGCCTTTCGCGGGCAAGTGCTCCACCAACTGAGCTACCGAAGCACGGCTGACGCCCCGTCCTCACAGCTTCACTTCCGCCAGTACCTCGTCTCCTACGTTCCAGGCTTCACAGAAGCTCTCCTGCGAACCTTGCAGAACTAGCACCATTGGAAAGTTGAGGCTTTCTTAACGTTAGGGGTCAGTCGCCAACGGAGGCTGCAGCATATACCCATTAGACAAGATCAAATGGTTCAAATGGCTCTGAGCACTATGGGACTTAACTTTTGAGGTCATCAGTCCCCTAGAACTTAAAACTACTTAAACCTAACTAACCTATGGACATCACACGCATCCATGCCCGAGGCAGGATTCGAACATGCGACCGTTGCAGACCGTTCCAGACTGTAGCGCCTAGAACCGCTCGGCCACTCCGGCCGGCGGCGAACCAGGGTGTGGGTAAGGCGAATGTCCGTTGAACGTCATCTGCCAGAGTGTGTAGTGACAACAGTAAAATTCGGAGGCGGAGGTGTTATGGTGTGGTCGTGTGGTGGTTGTTTTGCGTGGAAATATCACAGCACAGGCCTACATTGATGTCCTAAGCACCTTCTTGCTTCCCACCTTTGAAGAGCAATTCGGGGATGGCGATTACATCTTTCAGCACGATCGAGCACCTGTTCATAATGCACGGCCTGTGGCGGAGTGATTACATGACAGTAACATCCCTGTAATGGACTGGCCTGCACAGAGTCCTGACCTGATTCCCAAGGACACATTTGGCATGTTTTGGAACGCCGACTTCGTGCCAGGCCTCACCGATCAACATCGAAAACTCTCCTCAGCACAGAACTCCGTGAAGAATGGGCTGCCATTCCCCAAGAAACCTTCCAGCACCTGGTTGAATGTATGCCTGCGAGAGTGGAAGCTGTCATCAAGGCTAAGGGTGAGCCAACACGATATTGAATTCCGGATTACCGATGGAAGGCGCCAAGAACTTTTAAGTCATTTTAAGCCATGTGTCCGGATACTTTTGATCACACAGTGTACCTATCCATGACTTTTTATTAATCTAAGTACAGGGTGTTTCAAAAATGACCGGTATATTTGAAACGGCAATAAAAACTAAACGAGCAGTGATAGAAATACACCGTTTGTTGCAATATGCTTGGGACAACAGTACATTTTCAGGCAGACAAACTTTCGAAATTACAGTAGTTACAATTTTCAACAACAGATGGCGCTGCGGTCTGGGAAACTCTATAGTACCATATTTTCCACATATCCACCATGTGTAGCAATAATATGGCGTAGTCTCTGAATGAAATTACCCGAAACCTTTGACAACGTGTCTGGCGGAATGGCTTCACATGCAGATGAGATGTACTGCTTCAGCTGTTCAATTGTTTCTGGATTCTGGCGGTACACCTGGTCTTTCACGTGTCCCCACAGAATGAAGTCACAGGGGTTTATGTCTGGCGAATAGGGAGGCCAATCCACGCCGCCTCCTGTATGTTTCGGATAGCCCAAAGCAATCACACGATCATCGAAATATTCATTCACGAAATTAAAGACGTCGGCCGTGCGATGTGGCCGGGCACCATCTTGCATAAACCACGAGGTGTTCGCAGTGTCGTCTAAGGCAGTTTGTACCGCCACAAATTCACGAAGAATGTCCAGACAGCGTGATGCAGTAATCGTTTCGGATCTGAAAAATGGGCCAATGATTCCTTTGGAAGAAATGGCGGCCCAGACCAGTACTTTTTGAGGATGCAGGGACGATGGGACTGCAACATGGGGCTTTTCGGTTCCCCATATGCGCCAGTTCTGTTTATTGACGAAGCCGTCCAGGTAAAAATAAGCTTCGCCAGTAAACCAAATGCTGCCCACATGCATATCGCCATCATCAATCCTGTGCACTATATCGTTAGCGAATGTCTCTCGTGCAGCAATGGTAGCGGCGCTGAGGGGTTGCCGCATTTGAATTTTGTATGGATAGAGGTGTAAACTCTGGCGCATGAGACGATACGTGGACGTTGGCGTCATTTGGACCGCAGCTGCAACACGGCGAACGGAAACCCGAGGCCGCTGTTGGATCACCTGCTGCACTAGCTGCGCATTGCCCTCTGTGGTTGCCGTACGCGGTCGCCCTACCTTCCCAGCACGTTCATCCGTCACGTTCCCAGTCCGTTGAAATTTTTCAAACAGATCCTTTATTGTATCGCTTTTCGGTCCTTTGGTTACATTAAACCTCCGTTGAAAACTTCGTCTTGTTGCAACAACACTGTGTTCTAGGCGGTGGAATTCCAACACCAGAAAAATCCTCTGTTCTAAGGAATAAACCATGTTGTCTACAGCACACTTGCACGTTGTGAACAGCACACGCTTACAGCAGAAAGACGACGTACAGAATGGCGCACACACAGACTGCGTTGTCTTCTATATCTTTCACATCACTTGCAGCGCCATCTGTTGTTGAAAATTGTAACTACTTCGAAAGTTGGTCCGCCTGAAAATGTACTGTTGTCCCAAGCATATTGCAACAAACGGTGTATTTCTATCGCTGCTCGTTTAGTTTTTATTGCCGTTTCAAATATACCGGTCATTTTTGAAACACCCTGTACCTACAAAAAGGCAAATACATTTCATCCGTAAGCAGGACATGGCAGTGCTGTTACTCCGGTGGCTAAGAGTTTTTTCTAGAGAAACGGCTTTGAATTTCCTTGGTGCCGTCCAGAATTAATGTAGTGAAAAAGCCGACCTGGCTTGTGCTGCGCACAATGGCGCCGCGACAAGTGCTAATCCTGGCCGTCGCACCCGACGCAGAAGGCAGCCAGGGGCTGTTGTAGTCGCTTCTCAAAACGTCAGTGCGTCCGCTCTGGAGTAGTTCTCGATGCGCAGTTCTACGGCCACGAGTCTAGAAGAGTCATCGTTTCTAAAACGGAATAACACGCATTAAGGAAAACTACAGAGAAATATGGTTCCTACGTTTGCGCATTTTTAAGGTGCCACGAATTTTAATACTGATGGTTCTGTTTATAAAACATGTCGAGAAAAAGTGCCCACTTCATGCCTTTTAAAAAGAGACCAAAGCTCCATCTTGTGCTATAACGGTGGTCCATTTTTCATGCTTCCATACAGTGTGTGGTCTTTGCAAATACAACAATTCGCATCTAACTTTACTAGGTTTGGAACTATTTTAAGCCACATCTCTAATGATTCTATCGCCAGCCGCGCCTTTAAACCTTAATCTCCCTTTCTCCTTATGTCAAACGGTTTTTATAAAGACGCCAGATACAGGAACAGCACACAAAAATATGAAGCACTAATGTGGTTTTGTGAGTGCGTGTCCAAGTTTCCAGAATATTCTTATAGCTTTCTCATTCAGATGAAAGTATGTACGTCACAGACAATACTAAGAAGTGTCTGAGCGTCTTACTCACAAATACGAGAGAGGATCGGAAAGTAGCACACGATAATATTTTCCCCCCTTTTATTGCAGCTGGAATGGTAAAAATGAAATGTAGTGTGGCTAGAAAGTCTCATGGGGTAGATCGGTCGCCTGATGCAAGTCTTTTTAGTTGACGCCACTTCGGCGACTTGCATGTCGATGGGGATGATTTGATGATGATGAAACCAACAACACTCAGTTCCTGAGCGGAGAAAATCTCTGACCCAGCCGGAAATCGAACCCGGACCCCTTATCATGGCATTCCGTCGCGCCGACCACTCAGCTATCGAAGCGGACAGCTGCAATGCTGAAATTTCACGACGATATAATTTGAAGTTTGCGCTACAGAGGGTATTTTGCTTTCATGTGCAGCTCTAGCGAGAGAAGCCTGAACTACAAAACAAACATGGAGCGCATGTTGCTGCCGGCAATTTGTGAAGAACAGCGAAGTGTAGTTCGATATTTGTGGGCCTAAGGGCATAAGGCGAGTGAAATTCACAGCGCGTGCGTGGCGTGTATGGGGACGACCGTACGGAACGTAGCAATGTCTCCAGGTGGTGTGAATTCTTCCAAGATTGCTGTGTGGACCTTAGTTAATCGCCACTCACCGTGCGGCCGGTAACATCTGCCACCCCACAGAATGTCGGGCGATTGAGGCAGCGATTTTGAACGACCGGCGTCTGCAATTGCGAACCTTATCGCAACAGTTCACCATTCCCTATGGCGAGGTGTGTGATACTGTTGATGACACGTTGAAATTCGTAAAGTTAGTGTTCGCTGGGTGCTTCAGAACCAGACAGACAGCCACAAGAGCCAGCAAATGACGACAAGCTTGGATCACTTAACGTGTTACGCCGCAGAAGGACATAACTTTCTGAAAGGACTCGTCGCTGATGAGTCGGGGTCTTACCACTGCACGCCCGAATCCAAGCAGGCCTCTATGAGATGGGGACATAGTGGTTCCCCAGCACGAAAAAAATTCAGTGTGACTCAGTCTGCTAGGAAAATACTTGAGACAGTGTTCTGCGATATGCACGGTGTGTTACTGGTGGACTTTGCTGCACACGGGATCACTGTCAATGCTGCAGCCTACATTAAAGCGTCGGTTATGTTGCGTCGTGCCGTTCATGACAAACGCCACAACATTAATGCTGACGGTGTCAAAATTCATGACAATGCTCGCCCCCGTGTTGCTGCTCCTCTTCGTGAGAAAATCGCCAAATTTCGTTGGGGAATGCTCCAGCATCCATCATGCAGATCGGATCTTCTACCGTCGGACTTTCATCTGTTTGGTCCCATGAAGAAATTTCTGGCTGGTCAACGCTTTGCGACGGATTCGGAAGTGAAATCACCAGTCCACAGATAGCTATACTCCAACCAAACGGACTTTACGAACAGGGCATACTAACTGGTACCACGACTGGAGAAGTGTGTTAAGAAAGTTGGTGACTATGTAGAAAAGTAGGTAAAAGTTTAAGTTCATTTGTGATTTTTTTGTTTTGTGCAATAAAATCATTGTACGCTACTTTACGATCTTCCCGCGTTTATGTAGTGCTAATTATTACACATGTTTCATATGTGGTGTGGAGCAATAAAATTTTTGTATTTTCAGAACTGTAGCACTGGTATATTATTTCAATATCTTACGCGAGTGCGCACTTGCAAGGATATAAGCTCGTGAGAGCTAGAAAGTCTGTGTGTTTCCCGCGATAAACTGGGAAATGATTGTTTTCTAGTTGACAAAAGATTAATTTAACAGAGCAGTACCACACGGCCACTTTCGACCGGTGAAATGTGTATAAGCAGCTGTCTGATATCGAATAATGTTTTCCTTCCAGCCGTCAAGATGCAGCAGAGTAGCTCGTCCTCAGTATCGTAACAGACAACGCAGAATACTTCCGAACTGTACCTAAAATGTAGCAGTTGTGTGCAATCACAACAAGCTTCTGGAAATGGAAGTCTAGTTGTCGCGCGGGATTAGCCGAGCGGTCTTAGGCGCTGCAGTCATGGACTGTGCGGCTGGTCCCGGCGGAGGTTCGAGTCCTCCCTCGGGCATGGGTTTGTGTGTTTGTCCTTAGGATAATTTAGGTTAAGTAGTGTGTAAGCTTAGGGACTGATGACCTTAGCAGTTAAGTCCCATAAGATTTCACACACATTTGAACATTTGAAAGTCCAATTTCGCGGCGTAAAACCTTCCTGCAAGCCAGCGTATTTGCAGCTTTTCGCTGTTGTTCTAGATTTCGTAACAACAGTGCCGGGGAGGGTCTGAAATTTCATTTCAAATAGACGTTTCCCTTTGTAGGCCAATAATTTGCTAGGTTGAAATTACATTTCTAATCGATTTTACGACTTGCGCAAGTTTTAATTAACTTCTGGGTGTCGCAGTTTTATTGAAATATATTTTATTTCCACTGTTACTACGCTACCGTCCGTTTCGCGTGTAACATTCACACTCCTGTAGAACCAAGGGCGAATAATCAACGGAAGTCTGATATTTAAAGTAATATTGTTACCGTACAATATTTCCCAGTACGAGCAAAGGATTGTCTTTCACTGAACTACGACTTCTCTGCGGGTCACTAATCGCAACTCGTGACACTGACTACCAGCGGTAGTCATAGGTTCAGTTAACATCGCGAAAAAATAAAATTACGTAATTAACTTTCACTTTTTGTTTTCTGGCACATGTCTGCAGTCGTCATACTCCGTTCCGCAGTACCGTAGCACGCCGCTAGGGGAGGCGTGGGGGCGGGGGAGGGAGATCTAAAACAACTCATTATATATTACACTTCTTATGCTCTGGCGGGTCTCAGATATTATTTCAAATAGTCGTTTCTCCTCTGTAGATAAATAATTCGCTTGACTGAAACGGCTTAATTTTTAAACGACTGTATGACTTGCACCAGTTTTAATTATCTTCCACAAGTCGCAGTTTTACTGAAAGATGTTTCATTTGTTTTGGCCCCCATAGCAGCGGAGATTTCAGTGCATATCGGGGCAGCAGCCATGTGCTTGAAAAGAACTTAATTTCTTCTACATAACGAAAACGTTTTGACTAACCCTCTTACACGTGCTACGAAAGTAAGATAGCTAATGCACGGCTATCTTATGTTGGGGGACTACGTAAGTGAAGCGTATCTCCTAGAATACGACTGAGAATGATGGTGTAAAGATGTGAAGTTGGACGCTGTCAGCAAAGACAGCTCTCTCATATTCAACACCTACGCTGCAGTCGTGAGAGGTTAATTGGGGTTAACTTGATGACGCTCTCTTCACCAAAGTTAGCGCCATACGGAAGGTTTTGCAGGTCCCAGAAGCGTATACTTTAAACCAGTTGAAGACAGCACGTTGCATCTAGTATTAGATATCGTATTTTGCTTCAACAACGAATTTAACAGCTATAATTCACGATATTATTTATGAAACTGATAGCGACAGCGGAAATCCCAATTGCCCCAAAATTACGAAATGGATAGCAGGAAGAACACAAAATAGTAAGCAACAGTCCCACGTCGTTTTGTGGACAGTCTGTCCGACGGACTGCAGTGACAAACCCGTCTATTCCTGGAGCCAGCTTCACGTGAAAGACGCGTCGCCTCACAGAAGAACATGAAAACATCTGCTGGGCGGACCAGCAGCGTTCTGGTTTTCACACAATGTTTACAGGACAGCGCGCCGGTCCGCGTCTTTAAGCTCCCAACATCTTACATCCGGAACACACTCAAGAAACAAGCGAGGCGCAGCCCAGAGTCCAACTACTCTGCCATTAGGTAGTTTAATCACTTTCCAGTCTCTGAATGAGCCGTCAACACGAAGTACATTCTATATATTGACGACCCGCCGTTTCAGAAATACTGATCATCATACACTGCGTTTCCTTTGCTCGGCCACGATATTTATACATCAGATGAATATTAAAAAGTAAGGAATCGCGTCTGGCACGCAAATAAACTCTCACGTTAACAATTTCTTGATCGAAAATCGCCATTAATTTCAGTTTAATTTTAACAATAAGTGGAGCTACTGTGGTCACTAGAAGTAAAAACCAGTCTCTCAAACAGTTCTCCGGGAAAGTTCGCTGTACGCTGCGATGTCAAATGGTTCAAATGGCTCAAATGGCTCTGAGTACTATGGGACTTAACATCTGAGGTCATTAGTCCCCTAGAACTTAGAACTACTTACATCCAACTAACCTAAGGACATCACACACATCCATGCCCGAGGCAGGATTCCAACCTGCGACCGTAGCGGTCGCGCCGTTCCAGACTGAAGCGCCTAGAACCGCTCTGCCACACTGGCCGGCCGCTGCGATGTCGTCAAGCCTGATACAGATTTTGAACCCTTCGATACCGGGGCCGGCCGAAGTGGCCGTGCGGTTAAAGGCGCTGCAGTCTGGAACCGCAAGAACGCTACGGTCGCAGGTTCGAATCCTGCCTCGGGCATGGATGTTTGTGATGTCCTTAGGTTAGTTAGGTTTAACTAGTTCTAAGTTCTAGGGGACTAATGACCTCAGCATTTGAGTCCCATAGTGCTCAGAGCCATTTGAACCATTTTTTTTGATACCGGTTATTTCACTTGAAAGTAGGAAAGTTCGTATGAAACTATATTTACTAAAATGCTACTTCAAACAACACTGTTAGTATTTTATATGTTTAGGATGACTTTGAAGTTTTAACATAAAATATATATAAATTTTCTCACTAAGTTTTGCTGAATATGTATCAATTAATCTAACCGACGTATTTGACAACGATATAAATCATTTAAACTTCTTTGCCTCAAATTTCATCTTCGTCCTTCTCCTTGCTCGCACTTTGTGGGAAGTGTGTGAAGTGGTCATGTTTGAGATGCTGTAGAAGGCAAATATGTTTGGTTGGAATTTTTAGCTCATAGGAGTAAATAGATGTTAAATTTCGTCAGCCTTGTATTTTAAGGGCTGACGATACAGTGAGTTAAAAATGCAAAAAAAAAAAAAAAGTATTGTATTTCGCAGTTAGTGGTTCATAGAACATTTACATTACTGGAAACAGTTAACTTTCTTGGTACAGGCAAGACCTGTGTACAATGCCATACCATGAAGAGAAGGCAACGACCCCAACTTCGAGCCAATATGCTAAGCAAAAACTTATATTTTAGTAAAGTGAACGTGCCACTGTGTGACACTTTTTTCAGAAACATGACGAAAGTTCGTTTAGGGGACACGTCACTATAAGGACGTTATTGAAGTGCCGTGTTACAATACAAAAATTGACACGTAACGCTTGCCTATTTTTAAGGGAAGAAAATATATCAAAATTCTCTGCTCAGTACTTTTCTCAATGCTTCTGAGAAGTATCGCTGTTGATTGAATTAAAGCATTAAATACAACAAATTAATTGGCGTGCGAGTTAAGGACCTTGTGTCGTTTTACGAAACTCGTAGATCATATTAGCCCTACATAAAAACACTTATGAAAAAGTTTGGATTTTCTTTTAGTTTTTAACTGTGCAGAATGCAAAGCAGTTTTTAGTAACTGCGCAACATAACCCAAAATTTCAGTCGACGGAAAAAACACAAATAAAAATGTACTTCTGGAAAGGTTCTGAGGCTTAACTAAGGTTCTTATATTTTTTGCCCTCTTTTCTCACATCAGCAGCAATCACTAACAAACTTAACGTAGACATTGCTCGTAGACTATCTATCAGATATCATGAGACACTGTCGGCCAACATTCTGAACATCTGGGTAATATTTAAGTCAGGTGATGCACTCCTGGATGTCTAAAGTTACAATTCTCTCTCTCTCTCTCTCTCTCTCTCTCTCTCTCTCTCTCTCTCTCTCTATCGTTCAAGATGTAGAACGTATATACACTAGTAACAAGACGTAGAACGTATATACACTAGTAACGCGTGTTCTACTCTGGAAACATCGCAGGTACGACGAGGTCATTGAAGATGGAGCATTTGCTTCAGGGAACGATCTCAGTATTCGTCTGAATTGATTCATCGATACCACGGGAAACCTAATTCAAGATTGCATGCAGGGATTTCAACCACCTTCATGCCCAAAGCATTAAGTATTGTGCCATCTCACTCGGTCCACAATTAAAGAATAGCTGTGACTCATGCAAAGACTCTATAGAAAACACCACGCCTATGATAACTGCTAACTGAAGTGGCCGTTCAGTAATCATTTACTGCAAAGGATAATACGACAAAAATTTACAAAATGAGACATAATGCCTATGAGAAACGATGGCAAGTCATTTACTTTCCGTCATTTAACGTAACTGGAGGAATTGGATCTGAATATGATATGGTGTACGGATCAAAATTTAAGTGAGGCGATCTGCAAAGAAACGAATGGTTCAAATGGCTCTGAGCACTATGGGACTCAACTGCTCAGGTCATCAGTCCCCTAGAACTTAGAACTACTTAAACCTAACTAGCCTAAGGACATCACATACATCCAGGCCCGATGCAGGATTCGAACCTGCGACCGTAGCGGTCGCGCGGTTCCAAACTGTAGCGCCTAGAACCGCTCGACCACTCCGGCCGGCTGCAAAGAAACAAATTTATATTACAGTTTTTAGCGCCGATATCAAGATATGAGTTTTTAAAGATCAGGATGCGATTGCAACTGTTACCTGAAGGGAAACTATGAAAAATAATGAACTCCTGCTTCAATTTATGTCTAGTTCTACAGCCAATCAAGCATAAAAATTTAATTCAAATCGCGGATACACTAGTGCCGCAAATGTTACTGTATGTTGAAAGCGAAGTAAGGCGTTTTTTTTTTCCGAAACAAATGTTTGAACTTTTTAAGCCGGTTAGGGAATACGACTGGTGATGGATAAAATTTAGCAAGTGATGAAAGCCCCGCATAGCCCGCGCAGCTGGAGAGGCTACACGGAGAAATGTTGCCGTCAAGCCGTCACTCGCCATGGTAGCTGACCGGGAAGTCCGATCGCAGCGGGCAGCAGGTGCCTCCGAGCTTCCAGCGTGTTTCCGGGAGGGATAACTTTCACTGGGATTAAACAGCGGGGGAGAACACAGGGGGTCCCGAATAGCGAGGGTTAGCTGCAATATGGACATGCCGCGCCGGCCCTCCCCAGCGAAGCCAATAGCTAACAGCTGCCTCCAAAGCCCCGCGGCCGTACAGCGTTAATTCAGCGGCGCACCGTACAGTCTCTGCACGGGAATAAATGCACATCAGCACCACACAAAACCGCTACACTCCCGATGGTGCCACGAATACGGAAGCAGAGCCATCGACAGTATCAGTCTTATCATACGAGTGGCTACGCCCTGCCCTTTATTGTGGAAAACAAAGGGGGACAATTTTGCTTCCTTTCGCTTTCACGATTCGAAGTTCCTGTGGTCATGAAAAAGTGGAAACCGTCCAAGAAAAGTAATATCCACTGGAGAAACAGCTGTGTCTGAATGGAGGCAAGGGAACAAAATTTTTATACGTATATTATTTTTCCCTCTCCCTGTTCGTTTTCATGTGCATTATTTGGCCCCTGCTACATGGAAGTTGTACTGTCATCAGACAGAGTTTTGTTGGTTATAATCGTTTCATTTCACTGTTGTAACAGAAATTCAATCACTGTTTCCGCAGCCTTGTAACAGGCGGTAAAATACGGTGAATACCATTATTAGTGCTGTAATTAGCAAAAAAGGTCGGTAGTGAAGTAAATGGCAAGTAAGATATCGTCCCATAAGTTATCACAGTAAGACTATTATGTGTCGAAGTACCTGTTTCATCTATACGACTTTTTATTTAACAACCAGACCGGTTCTGGATTCATAGAACATCCATGTCAAATAAAATCAAGAAGATGTTCGCGTGATTCGATCCGTATTTGACATCACCTTAAAAGACCTCATATGAGGCTCAAACTTGTCTTTCCTTCTAATAAAAATAATCTTGCAACTACAGCTGTTGTTAAGATTTCCATCCATGTACAGTTATGGAACTAGTCGCCTTCCTTACGGAGAAATTAATAACGAAATTATTACTATTAACACTGGTCAGCATATTAATATCGGAGCGGTCGAAAGATTGCTTTTTCATATTTAAACTCTGAGCTGGGAGGGTATTGTTTAAAACTGTGTTGTCCTGCGTATTCTAATCTATTTATGAAGCATTATTTTTTCTTCACTAGGGTGCCGTTAAGTACTACCTCTAGAGCTGCAAGGGTGTTATTAACTATCGTAATTATGTGGGTACAAAGAATTTTATTGCCACAAATTTGAAAGCTTACTTAGTATAGGGACTCCAACCTTACGTCTTGGCCAAATTCTGGTGTCGTTTATTTTCCAGTTTGGCGGAGTATCCGCTGTACGATTACTATTTTATTCTTCAACGTCCAGTCGGCAGCAAAATGGAAACTACAGTGAAAATCAAAAACATTTTATTTGCAACACTTAGCTACACTTTCCAGATATTTCTGCACCTAGCCGCGGCTACGACTTGATACATTTGCTTTAGCGTGGCACCAACTTACTAATACCTCGTCATAGAAAGTAGCCGCCCGTGCTCTCTACCTGTTCGTTACGCTGGTGTACAGCTCGTGTTATGTGCCAAAATGATGTCACAGCTTAAGCAGTTCATGTGAGCAAAGAGATGAAAATCAGAGTTAGCCAAGTACGGGCTGTAAGGTGGGTGACTAAACATTTCCCGTCGAAAACAAACGCTGCAAGAGCGCCTTTGTTGCCCCTACAGTGTGCGGCCGAGCATTGTGATGGAGGACACACATGACAGTTACGTTAAGTGCGCGGCATGAAGTCAGGCTGAAATCCTCATCATGCACTTCACACTTTCTCTAAACACCTTTACGTATTCACTGTGTGCGACGTGGCGGGATCGAAACGATTACTAAATACGCTGCGAGAAACATCTACGCAGAGTTTCATCGAATTTTCACCTTGGTTTTAATTTCGCAACCGATCAGACGTTGCAAAAAGAAGCTCTCGTATACAGGATGATTTATTTCATGATGATATTATAAACTTTCAGGGGTGATGGAGCAGAGTAAATGGAACAGTTTGAGGTAAGGAACCGTGCTCTGGAAACGACCGCGTCTGAAGTTATAAGCGAAAATCGTTCTGATACATCTGACAGGCGAATACATGTACGAGCACTGTTGTGGCTAAGACTGATAGTATGGACCAAAACAAGAAAAAATATGTAGTAAACATGCGCTCCAAAATGCATGCCTTTAAGAGCTATGAGCATTCGTTCATCATCGATACTGTGAAACCCATCTCTTCTAACGAAGAAGTGTCCATAACTCTGAAGGTATGCATTTTAGAGCCCATATTTATCGGACATTGCTCTTGTTTTGGCCCACACTACCACATTGAAACTTGCCTAACCCACCATCTTAGGAAGAACAGCACTGAAACAGGAAATCCACTATCACAATTATACAACGATTTTTGCCTGTAACTTTCGACTCTGTCGTTTCCGAACCAGGGTCCCTTGCCTCATTGATCCTTGATCCTTATTTATCATCCCTGAAAGTTTGTAACGCATCGCCGAATCACCTTGTGTACATTTGAGTAAGTCATCAAGAAGTGACGTAAGTTTTGTGGAGGAACGTGCATTGCCAAGAGGGCTACGGGGGCAACTATATGTGCTGAACGCAGATTGTGTATTGTCTCTTTGTTGTAGGACAAAACTATTTAAATTTTTTTCCTCAAAAATTGAAGTATTTCTAATTAATAAATGTTCCACCGTAAGGTACATGGCGAAGAGTACCACGTGTCATTGCCAGTCATTTCCTTTCCTGTTGTGCTCGTAAAAAGAGCGAGGAAAGGACGACTGTCTGTGGGCGTCCGTGTGAGTCCTAATTTCACTTATCTTTGTAGTCCTTAAGGTAACGTACGTTGGCGCCATTACAATACTTGTGTAGTAAGCCTTAAATGGTTCAAATGGCTCTGAGCACTATGGGACTTAACTTCTGAGGTCATCAGTCCCCTAGAACTTAGAACTACTTAAACCTAACTAACCTAAGGACATCACACACACCCACGCCCGAGGCAGGATTCTAACCTGCCATCGGGGACCACGCACTGTGATCTATGGCTTAAAAAATCTTGGAGCCAGTCACATACCTGGAAACCTAATCCGTACGCTTGGATCCTCGTCAAGAGCCTGCAGTGGGGCGTCATGTCACACGCTCCTCGGATATCTAGGAATCTGGAATCTGCCTGTTGCCCTTATCAATTGTTCGGAGTATCATTTAAGTAAAGGGCAAGTTGGCGTCACTGCTCAACGCCTATCACTCCCGTATGTTATTCAACAATCCACACACAACTTTCAAACCGAATTTCTGGAACATGCTGGAGAAGCGCATCATACTTGAACAGCATTTGTTACATCCAAGTTTTTAATACAATTGTGGGAAAGATAAGAAAATCAGTGATGCTGGTAAACCTTCCGGAGTATAAGGTCGTATCCACGAAACTCTTCTGTTCCTAACGTTTCGTCCAGGACTGCGCTGGACGTCTTCAGAGGCGTTGCTCCTCCGTTGAGTCTTACCGATTGACGTGTCGGACGTCTGAGAGCGACATGCATGCTATAGAAAAGGAGCGTGGCCGGCCACACTCCTTTTTATACAGTAAATATGTCGCTCTCAGACGTCCGAACCGTCAGTCGGTAAGATCCAACGGAGGAGCAACGCCTCTGAAGATGTCCAGCGCAGTTCTAGACGAAACGTTAGGAATAGAAGAGCTTCGTGGCCCACGACCTTTTTGAGGAGTGTGGAGCCCGATTTTGTAATATAACTCATAAAAAAATGACCTGAAGCGGTTGTCATATGCAGAAGAGATTGTATTTTTGACATCACTGAACCAAAGATGTTGCCTGAGTGGCAGAATCGCGGAGCGCAGAAGCAGTTGCCGTTGCACTCTGTTATAGGTAGGATTTAAGACTTAAAGCTAGTGGCTTGCTATGAGAATTTAGTTGTTGGTCTGTGGACGCAGCATAATAAAGTTTTTATAAAATGAAGTGATGAATGATATTGTTTGTGCTCACACACACAGCCAGTAAATGTTAGGTCGTAGCTATTTCTATAAAAGTGTAAAGTGTGTATTTTTAATTTGTGAGGCTATGAGATTATCAAGAATGGAAGTGATACTGATCTTTAACAAATATTGACTATTGTCCATGGCTATTAGAGAAGAGTAATGAATTTATACTGTAACTCAAAGGGAAAGCAACGGGAATGAATTTGTAAGGTAATGAAATTTTGTATATTTAGTTTTAAGTATGCAGCAACACGATATGTGGATTTTACTGAATTTAACAATACTGATCTTTGAAAGTAGGAACCAAGTATTTTCCATCAGATTTAATGTATAGGTTGATAAGAACACTAAATTTTTAAAGAACGTTACACCTTATACCCCGAAAGGTTCACCAGCAACGATATCATCCGGTCGTGAAAACCTTCGTTCCATTAAACAGTGATCCGTTGGTTGAATGCTTTCCTTGTCACCGAGACACACCATGTACATTGCAACTGAGGCGTTCGTTAGTAGGCCTACTAGTGGAAGCAGGAAGCAGCCCGTGGCTCTGCCGCGGCGTCCCCAAAAGCCTGCATTATTTTTACCGCTCGATCAGCCGTAGCAGCGGCCGTTGGGGGCGCGGCTGGTCGCTCGCGTAAATGTTATCACAAGCGTCTGGGCTGGGCTGGTGCACGGCGACTGGACCCCCGCCAGCGCGGCCTGCCCCCGTGTTTGGATTCCGCGGGGACTCGCCTCGTTTCCCGGCCAATGGCAGCCGGCGGACCCTGAGTCTTGCCGGCCAATTGCGATACAGACGCGAGTTCACGTTTGTCACGTGCGCGCCTGACCAACGTAGCGACTGACCGCACTAACATCGACTTGGGATTCTAGCACAGTCTAACGTAACAGTCGCGACACTTAGCCTAGATTTTGTTGCCTACTGCGCCAGCAGCGCGCCAAGCGGCCAGTAAGTTAAACTGTTGAGTTCGGCGCGATCGTGAAAGCGAATGGTAGTAGTTTATTTCGGTTTGTACAGTGGGTTTTACAAATGGGAGCGTAGTGCAATTATTGCAGCGCCAACAAGAAGAAGATTTTAGGTTTCCTAAGGACCCTAAGGAATATATACCATCATGTTACTAAACTACATCGTCAGGATTCGCTTGGAAATAACATGTATATTGATGATTAATGTTTCGTTTTAGGAGTAGAAGATAGGACCCTGTTCACCTTCATGATAGTGTTCAGTTCCGCTACACGTCGAACAAAACCAATTCATGAATGCAGTTGACCACATTGTTTGACATTCCAAATATGCCACATCAACTGAAGATGAAGAGGAGACAGCCACAAAGGTTCGACAATCCGTCTAAAGCTGTAATACACTCCTATGGCACAAAAGCAGCCCGTTGAACTCTCCATATATCAGTGCCAGATTTTCCTGAACCGCCAACACACACCTGTTTTGACGATGAAGTAGTAAAATAAAGTGCAGTTATTCGTGTTTAGAAGACGCGTGTGGAGTGTCATAACGTGCAGATCGCTAGACTTCGTGGAAAACTGTTATGGGACAAGGAAAGTGCCTTCATTTTAAGTACAGACAGCAACAGAAACTGTATCAGAAGAATCATTCGGAGAAGGACAAACAAATTTTGAAGACAATAGGATTCCAGTAAAAAAAACTGACCTTGGCTTGTTTTTAAACCAGATTAGCATGCCATCTGCAACATGAAAAGACAAAACTAAGCTGCTTGCTATAAATTTATTAAATTACAGCAGTCAGACATATAGGTTTTGTCAGAATGTTTTCTGTTTCCTTCAGTGTGTACATTGCAGAGGAATGTGCAAGGCATACAATTAAAATGTGGGATAAGTGACAATATGTTCCACCTTTTAAGGCAGAAGGTACATCATTTCTCCCATACTGATAAAGTAGTGGATATGACATTAGATTAAAAGTCTATAATGGCAAATTCAACACATGACAGAACTTCTGACAGTGTTATTGGCTTTGAGGGCTTTGGGTTTACACTCACGATGAGTTTCTCCCTCTAGTTGGCAGTTGCTTGTCCAATTCAAAATAATATAAAGATGAAGGTCGTATTTGTGGGAACAGCCGACAATGACTAAAACACAGTAAGCCTGTGGAATTACAAATGGGGCATCGATCCCTTTTGCATGTGTAGAGGTACATGTCTGTGCTTCTTATGTGTGAATCTATGTGTTTATATTCCGTTGATATGCACGTGGTAAGCTGCAGTTCTATTCAACGTCACAAGTGTTTCTTCACGAACGTATTGTAATTTGCCACTGGATTTATGAGTTTTATCCCCGCTTTTTTTAGAATCATTTTTACAAACATCTATGTCTTCCGATATTACATAAACTCTTGGAGGCAACAAAATAATTCAAATATTTCGTAAATCACATTGGAAAGTGATGCAAAACAAACAGTATGCTTACGACGCATCTGAAGTTCTCCTTCCTCGCCGGTTGGAGCGGTAGTGTCGCTCCATCTGTCAAACGATCAGCAACTTTTAAAACAGTGTGTCGTGACTGTTATGTTAGACTGTGCTTGTACTGCGAAAACGCCCTCTGTCGGCAAATTTGCTTGTCACGAGTAGAGTTGAGGCAGTAGATGAGAGTTTATCTCATATCGTTCCATGGCGAAAATGAGCAAATTCCAAGTACTAGACTCGGCAAGTTGCTACATCCCAACCGAACGAAGGGCCTGTAAGACCAACGAGGTTAACTTGACGTCGTTTATTCATGTTATCTTTGGTCGTTACTCTCGCGCAGGGTTGTTCCCCTTTCCAAGAATGGTCGTCTAACAAATACACATAATCATAGGTTTATATCTTTGAGGCCCATCAGTTGTAGAACACTTTTTATGCTCGCGCATTATAATCTTCTGGAGAAACAATCTCCTCTACAGGAATCAATATGGATTCCTCAAAATACAATCGTTTAAAACCCAGCTTGCTTCGTTCGTCCAGGAGATCCAGAGAGCAGTAGACACCGGCTCATACGTTGACGACGTGTTCCTTGACTTCCAGAGGGCGTTAGACACAGCTCAGCATGAAATACAAGGCACACGGAATATCACGCCATCTATCTGCATGGACGAAGGATTTCATAGCAAATAGAATATTGCATGTCATCCTTAACGAAGAGAAATCGTCAGACATAAAACTAACTTCCAGAATATCCCAAGGGATTATTACTGATGGCAATATATACGAATCACCTGTTGGATAAAGCTGTAAACATGGGGCTCTTCGTGGATGACGCTGTTGTATATGGAGAAGTTGTAAGGTTAGAAGTTTTTCTGCGAAATGCAGGAAAGCTTTAAAACCATCGACACATCGTGCAGGGACTAGCAGTTCATCACCAATTTAAACAAATGTAACATATTGCGCACAAACAAGCGAAAAGACAAGTTATTGCTTGGATACGTGATTTCCGATCAAAAACTGGAAGCAGCCACATCCATTAAATATCTGTGTGTAAGCATACAGAGCGATTAAAAATGTAACAACAACAAAAAAAGCTACTTGTACGAAAGGCAGATGCCAGGTAAATTCATTGGAACAATCTTCAGCAAGTCTAACCTTGTCATGAAGGAAGTAGCTTGCAAAACCCTCTTTTGGCCGATGCTTTAATACTGATCGTCAGTCTAGGATTCTTATAACGTGGGACTCGCACAAGTGATCAAGATCCAAGGAAGAGCAGCGGGTTCCATGGCAGGATCGTTTAGCAAGCGCAAAAGCGTCACGGACATTTTCCTCTTTGTGATGTTGCAAAAGAGACGGCGTGCATCAAAATGTGGGTTATTGTTAAAATTGTAACCGCTTATTTTCCTGGAAGAGTTAACCAATCTCTCATGCTTCCTCCTACGTACATCTCGCGAGAAAACCATTAAGGTCACATTACAGATATTTGAGCTCATGCAGAAGCTAATCAACCGTTCTTATTGCGGCCCATTCACGATTGGAGCAGGAAAGGTGAGAAGTGGCAATTGTACACAAACTACCCACCGTCGCACACCATTAGACAGCTCATGAAATATAGATGTAGATGTCATTATCATAGAATTCCATTTCTGTAAAGCAGAATGCTTTGTTACGATATGCCGATTAAGTATTAAGCACATTAGCATATCGGGTGGAGTAGAGCAGTGTACATGTTGTATCGATCAGTATAAAGTGAAAGGAACCCAGAGGATGAGATCAGTGCGACGCACAACGTCAGAAAGATCCAAGGAGACCACTGAGTCTTCGTTGTGAGATTAAATGTCCAGCATCGAAAGTGTGTAAGGTCTGCGAAGAGATTTGAGGTTTTAGCCGTCGAACGGATGCAAATCTGTTCTGCACTACGAATGGGACTGTGTAGGAATTCAATCCCGGACCTTTGGCATCCTAGTCTGACACATCGCCAATCGGCCACAGGGTCGGTATTAACTGTAGCCATTGCGTAAATCAGGTTACTAATGTGCTACATTATTACTCCTTGACTTGTGGCAGGCGTTCGATACAGATCCGCACTGCCACGTAATGAAAAAAATACGAGCTTACGGAATATCAGACTAACTGTGTGATTATATTGAAGAGTTTCTAGAAAACAGAACACAGCATGTCATTCTGAATTGGGAGAAGTCTATAGACGTAAAATTGGCTTCGGGCGTCCCCCAAGGGAGTGTTATAGAACCATTACTTTTCACACTTGTTGCAGAGAGTGGCAATTGACTCCCAACATAAACAAATGTAACGTACTGCGGAAACAATCAGACTCATTAATGCATGATGACAACTGCAGAACAATCACTGGAAGCAGTTACTATCTTAAAATATCTAGGAGCAAGCGTACGGAGCGATTTGAAGTGGAACGACCATATAAAATTAATCGCAGGTAAAGCATATGCCAGACCGAGATTCACTGGAAGAATCCTCAGGAAATTTAGGCAAGCTATAAAGAAAGTAGCTCAAAAACTCTTATTCGATCAATACTTGAACAATGCTCGTCAGTCTGGGATAGGACTGATAGAGAATGTAGAGAAAGTGGAAAGAAGAGCAGCAAGTATCGTTACAGATTCATTTAGCAAGCGCCGAAGCGTCACGGAGATGCTCATCTAACTACAGTGGCAGACGCTGCAAGAGATGCGCTACGTACCACGTGGTCTACTGTTAAAATTCCGAGTCAGAGTTATGTTATAAGCGAAAATCGTTCTGATACCTCAGACAATGGACTACTACTACTACTATTACTACTACTACTACTATTACTACTACGACTACTATTACTACTACGACTACTACTGCAAGGTCTTTCCTGTCCATGTTTTGAAAGGTGGTAGTATGGGAATAAAAGAGTCCGGATAAACGTGGGCTCTGAACTGCATAACTGAACAATTTTTTCAGCTTTACTACTGTGAAAGACATGTCTTCTCCTTAACAAGTGTTGTTTGCTCTTAAGGTTTTCACTTTAGATACCACGTTTACTGGACATTTTTGTCTTGTTTTGGATCGTACTACCCAAAATACGGAACGCAAAGAGCTTGGAGTATAAGAGGCCCATTGTCAGAGGTATCTGAACAATTTTCGCATTAACTTTCGACTCGGAGGTTTCCGGACGAAGTCCCTTACACCACATTGATGTATTCACCCTTCTCCGTCACCTTGAAAGTTTATATCACCACGGAATCACAATGTATATCGCGGAAAGACCATGAAGATAATTAGAGACACTCGAGGCCACACGGAGGCTTCCCGGCGACCGTTCTTCTCTCAAACCATTCGCAACTGGAACAGGAAAAGGGGGAAATGGCCACACACGCCGTAAAACAGTTTGCGGAGTATAGATGTAGATGCAGATACACAAAAACAGTGACAAATCGCCCAGTACTTCATCTGATCCTGAAGTATATCATCACCATAGGAGATTTCTCACGACCAATACATTTCAACCGCCAAGCGAACTACAAATGAGCTGGGAGAGGGGAGGAGATGTACTGGTACTAATTTTTGTGGAAAATAAGTAGCAGAAAGGTATTTACTCTAACGCCACAGAATATTCAGAGGAGTTGGAGGAAACGGAAGCATCCAGCCAAGGTTGCTTGGCGTGAGCGGAGACAGTTGGCCTACAATACTTCAGCAGCCATAGCGTGTTGGGCGCCAATGTCGCTGTATGAAGCCAGCCATGTGAAGCAGGTTAATCAATGATACACAGTGGTTTTAATCAGTTTCAGCACCTAAACTGAACACTGCGCTTTTACTGCAGCCATGTTTTTGGACCCTATTGTCTGTGTTCGCACACGGATCGAATTTAATACGTACGTCTTGTGCGTCCAGGATCGGGAAGATGTTCAGCTGCGCTGTCAATCTGGTAACATTTTAACATTCACCTCCAGATAGGCGGACCGCCGCAAATTATCTATCCTACAGACAAGCTTCCTACCGTACAGGGAAGCTGGAGAAGAAGTAACGCAGATACGGCATTCTTGTGCCATGCCGTTATTTAAGACTGATGTTTGGTGATCTAGCAGCAGCTGTGAAGTAGTTCTCGCCAGCTGAAATTAGCACCTGCCCACGTCAACAATCAAAAACGAAATGACGTGTCATGCGCCTAGAAAACCAACACAGCGCTTTTCATCTGTGCTCGGGTAAACACGCTAGGATACTTCATTTGACAATCCATTACGAGAGCAGTTTTGGAAATCCACCAGTCGAATGACAAAGTGCACATTCTCCGTTGATAACTCGCGTTTGTGGCGGACGTCGAGCTATACTGACAAGCCGACAGGCGTGGCACAGTTGAGACTGCGGTATTTATTACTGGACGGGACGGTCACTAAGACCGACTGTTCTGCGTAGTATGGACTTTTGTTGCGGCCCTCTTTTACCATGGAGTTATTTAAAACTGGGGAGCCTAAGATACTCTCTATTAACAACGGGAAACCATTTCACAAGAAACATGCACGGAACTGTAGCACGTTTTATGGCTTCTATGACCTTGCTCTACTATAGGTTTCTACTATCAACAATTCAGCCCTCTTAAAAATGATAATGATGTAAGCAAATAACAAACCAATTAACTTTTTAAAGGAATGATTTTCAGTCCTCCTTCCATGCTTATGTGCTGCCATATTTGTGGCTTCTCCATTCAGCAGTCGTTGGAAAATCTATTGTGTTTCACCACCAATAGTCTACGAAATATTTTCATGTGTAATATATGCCTACATGTACAGTAGACGAGGAGCTCATTGCAGACGGACTGAGAAGGAAATTAACCGTGATTTTTTAAAGGAACCAACCCGTCGTTTGTTTTTCAGCGAAATCTTACACAAACCAGTTATGGACCACCGGACAAAGAGTTGATCCGCAGTCTTCCCGCATTCGCCTACAAATACAAATAAGCATTCTCATAAGTAAAATTTTGTCCTAACCTCAACTTTTGCGGTGCTCACTGGTAACGGAAGTAGATGATAATCATGTAGCCACAAGAATTAGAACGTAAGAAACTAAAGATGTAACAAAAGATTAAAAAATTATCCCAGTTGTAAAACAGAGGCATGTATAGACTGTAATACCTGTCAACAAGGAGACAGTACCAACAAATATAATAAAACTCTAGAAATATGAAATGCAAAATACAAAATTTTTGCGCATATGAAAATGGTATTATAGAAAGAGAAATACAGAAGTGAACACTGTGCTAGCATTTCGTCACACTGGGAGCCCCATAACCATTTACAAGGACCTATTAGCATTATATACCATTGTATAGTTGGTGGTGAGGTCGGTTTTTCGTATAATTGTCGTCTCAGTGGGGCATTTGCATTTAGTCCTGCGCGCACATCACTCTGCCGGCCGCGGTAGCCGAGCGGTTCTAGGCATTCAGTCCGGAACCGCGCGACTGCTACGGTCGCGGGTTCGAATCCTGCATCGGGGATGGATGTGTGTGATATCCTTAGGTTAGTTAGGTTTATGTTCAAATGCGTCTGATTCCTAAGGGACCAAACTGCTGCGATCATCGGTCTCTAGACTTACACACTACTTAAACTAACTGAAACTAACGCCAAGGACAAAACACACACACACACACACACACACACACACACACACACACACACACACACACACACACACACACATGTCCGAGGGAGGACTCTAACCTCCGGCGGGATGTGTCTGCTCATCTTGTACAGATTACCGAAAGGCAGATCAAGCCTGGTGTCGATGTCTATGGCAAGAAATTTTATGGGATCTTCGTAAATACATGCCGGTGAATGCTAGGACGATCTGTATAGCTATGTGACCAAGCAGTCTTCTATCATAAGGACAAATGTACCTCCAAGAGTAACGTAGGCCATCTCAAGTGTATACTATGGTGAGGTCTGTTCCTAATCAGACGTCCCACGGTAGTGCCAACGTAAGCAGGCAACGATCAGCAAAGCCAGATGTTTGGTCTCGGCGCTCAGACGTTCCTGGCGTCACTCACGGCATAAAGCGTCGCGTTCCGAAGTCAGCTGCAACTGTGCACCACAGCTGTCCCTCTCTACGCAGAAATTACTTTCGATTTACTGAAGGCAAATTTTTCAGGTCTTATGTTTCCGAAGTTCCCTTGTTTACTTCGTGATGAACAACCGTCTGTCAGTATACGCAACAAAATCTCGTTTGTTTTTCTTTAACAAGCTACTAGCAAATACTTAGTACCGAAATATAAACCAAGCAGCCTCCTGTGGGGACTGCTACCAAAACTTCGTCGCTCAAAAATTGAGCGAAAACCCAGTAACTTACAAGACGAGCTGTTTGTCGAAGTTTCTCACGGAATGCTCGTTTAAAAAGAAGGGAAAGAGTAACACAAGGTCACATTGGACAAGGCTGAGAAAGTAAATCCGACGTGTCGGTTTCAAAGGAACCATTCACAGTAAGTGATTCGATGAAAAATGGAAAAAAATCTGGATTGCTGATGGGCATCTGAATTGGACTTCTCCTACGCCACCCAACTCAGTAATAATATTTTAAATTAATTTTCCCTCTTGCGGTTTTCACTACTGTTCTAAAGAATATTCGATTGAGCATTCAGACGGTATAATATCCATCCAATGGTCCACTTTACCGAGGTCCTGAAAGCTATAGATTTATTTCCAAAGGGCTTTCTGTGGGATATTTTAGCAGATAACCTTCTCAAAGAACGACAGTGAATCCATACACACAGCGTTGACGGCGGGAAGCGTGATGAGAAACCCCCATTGTTCCCCTGGCAATGTCACATTCGAGGAGGATAGGCATTGCCCTTAATGACCTGTAGATGTTGTGTCAAACTTATAGCTTGCTGTGCAGAGCTATGCTGTATTTGTATTGTTGTCATATGACTGTCGAAAGGAAAAACGCGCAGCCCATTCCTATCGATACGATGAGGGTCGCCGATCTTTACGTCCTCTTTTAACGGACGAATTACCGTCAATAGCATCTAATGCTCTTTCAGGCACTGCAAAGAGATTTGGGATTTAATTCAGCTTAACGGTACAGTGTTTGGTCCATGCCCAACCAAATATAGCACGCGCGGGCGGCCTGAAAGTTAACAATACTAATTCAGCCTCAGTGGGGTTCATCATCACTCAACTGACCAATCATGTTTTTCGTACCATATATCACCGTGTATTTATGCGTATACATACGACAGCCGTTGCGAATGTGACCGCCACTGCATCGGGCAAAAACAGCGCTGTATCTTGTAACGCAGACCACAGCCTCAACGAGGGACGTACGTTCGAATTTGAGAAAACAAAAATGTTGTTCCGAGGTAGTGTTGTTTGGGAGAGTATCATCAAAGGATTAATTGATATAAGGCTCCATGACACACTTGCCACCAAGGACGAGAACTAACAGGTAAGTTAGACATGGAAACATATACCAGTAGCCCAGTACCTATACGCCCAGAACGCCCTCTGCAATTGATGCTTCGTGAGTCTGGGCAAGACAATGTACCGATAGTCGAATGGTGGTCCGCATCCGGACAGACGAAGTTCATCGGTGTCACTTTAAGAGAACGTCGGTTTGCCTTCTTACACAAGTTCCATGTTATGTTCGAGCTAACGACGAGAAAATTACTTCTTTCCCCTCTTTCCTGAGAGAAGAGCCGAAATATATCTACACCATGATGAGGACTTAGACATAGAAGTATATTCGGGGTCCATCAACCAAAGAGGAGGAAAGCAATGGCATTTGCAACATACTATCCCTCAAACGGTATGACGACGTACGGAGTGAAACTGAAGGTGCAGAGCCGCAAAACACGGCGGTGAAAAACAGTGCTATTTTTGATGATGACTACGTGTTGCGGGAACACGACGGTAAGGTTTTAATGAAAGCGCAGTTACACAAATAAAGGAGAACATGAGGAAGTACAATAAACTTAAGCACCTCTTTTGAACAGTTTCTTCTTATTATTTATTTAGTTTCCTGTCACAGTTGCGTACATATTCATTAACAGTGACCAGTTTGTAAAGAGTCCATTTTCGAACGATTTCCTGCGTCATTATCACGTTATTGTAAACTAATTCCATTGTAATACATATTTTTTTCTGTTCTTACAGTGTACATTCAAGCTGCTTTTCCTTGCCACAACTGACTTCCCCACACTAGGTCAACTTGGCTTGTGTGGTTGAGTGCACTCGGTAGGCACTATCAGTGTTCAAAATGTGTTCATGAGTGCTGTCGTAATAGCGCAGTGCGGTTTGAAATAAGCCTCAGACACTTAATTCTGACAAAGAACGGGGAAGAAATGAAGCATGATGAAGCGTTAAGAAATCATTCCAATTTTCATATAACATCATTTAGTCTAATAACTGAAATCTAAACGTTAATGTCCGTTGCGGTTTGGCCCAGAATCACTGTGGATACGGAAGAGAATTTATATCCTCTCCAACTCACTGCCTGATGGTTTTCTGTGCTTGCGTCTACGGAGAATAGCACCGTTCTGTAACAGCAGTCACAACACAAGCCACGACATTTATAGACTGAGAGATTCGTTCTCCAGAAATAATGGAACCGTACACACATGGACTGCAACTGCCAGAATAGATTCAAAAATAAACAGAGTATAAAATTTAACTCTTGATTTATTACCAAATTCCTCTTCACGGCCTCCAAAGAGTCTGTCTGCTAACTTGCCTAAACTTACTTCTTGACAGCAAATAACCAGGAAAATACGGTCTTGTCCGCTACATCAGCGTGTCGCGATAAATCAGTAGCCTCGAGATTCTCACCCCGCCTTTTGTGTGAGCTATGTGAACCATTCGAACTTAATACAACCACTAAAAAAATACGCTGTCTTTAAAGTAAATCTAGAATTTATTTCAGACATTTTACACTAGTCATTGGAGACCAGTCGTCGCTAAAAGTTACATTTGGTAATCGGACAGAAATGTACGTAGACGTAGAGAGATTTTTGCGTAATAAAGTCTTGACTGTAATAATCAAAGAAACTACACGAAATCTGTCCAGTTCGAAAACGAACACAATAACTTCTCATTATTGAGTATATGATTTTATCAGTACAGAAAACACTTGTTCGAAGAGGTAGCGGATAGCTCAAGTGTCAATGTCGCCAAACAATTTTCTTCTGATGCTAAACATGCTCGCTTACATGCCCTCATTTTAAAAAATGAGACAGCACACATGCTTTGCCGGTATTTGCGGAAGTACTACCATCACCAAGCTCTGTTGTTTTTGGCGAACTGCCATGAGACACAACGAGGTAAACAAAAGAACAGACGCAGTTCTCGTATTAAGGACTGACTGAATCTATAATATTAGCGCACAGGGCAATGGTAAAAAAATAAGTGAAAGAGAAATAAGTGCGTATGATACACAATATATATGCGACATCAATTAACTGTACCCAACTTTACATTATTAGAAGGAAAACAATTACCACCGATTTCATTTTGTTGGATACATTACAGGTTATTCTCAACACTAAACAATTTGAATTAAGAGATTACAGAAAGAATTACCACGATTTATTCGATTTGGTAACAAAATTCCTAAGTGTCTAAAGATAGGACAAGTGTTTTCGTCTGAAAAAAGGAGAACGTATCAGTGTCATTGTATAGAAAACTCTGCAAATATTTTTCTCAAATTCTAGAGATTGAGTCAGTCTTTCTGAAGCCATAAGGTCGTCAGATCCTTCTCCGAGTATTACTTGTCCCGCAGACGTGATGCTCGGCAGCACAAAATACTTCAGGAAGTGCTGCTTTAAGCAAGTTAATGTAATCTGCTGTATCTGAAGGAGTATACACTGAAAGTAAGAGCGAAACCTGTATTTCATGTTTATTAAACTACATGAAGTTACTTGATCAATAGTTTAGAGATCAAGATATGCGATGAGCACCTATTATTGTTAAGCATAGTTGCATGGAGCAACTACAGCGGACATATGGAAAGAGAAGTTGCTCGTAGTTTGTGTGTGGTTTAAGCAGACATAGACGAGGGGGGGGGGGGCAAAAAATCAGATAATGAGATAACACATTCGATAGCGCAGTGAGCTGCGCCATGAGACAGCTAATTATGCGACTACGAGTAGGACAGGTCAAGACAGTCACAGTTTTCACCATAACACGTAAATCATGAAAGCCAAATATCACACCGGACGGGTAACCCTTAAGCTGGGCTACCACTGCACAGTTATGGTAGTGGGATCTAAAGGAACAATCTTACATAAGTGTTATAAAATGTTTTTTATGCCAGCTGATTAAAGAGGACGGAAGAAATGAAACGACGGACGCTCTTTAAGTTCTCCACCTAATACGACGATGGCACGGATGTAGCGAAAATGTTTTTTTTTGTTTTTTTTTGTTTTTTTTTTTTTTTTTGAAGTATGATTGTTCTGATGGCTTGTGGTTTCGGATTTGTGTGTTTAGTTTCTTGTTTACTGCGGTAGTGTAAGAAACGACTCTTGAGCGTTTCGTGAAAGAAATTATAAAACTGAATTGGTTTTGTGATAAATTATTCATCTATAATATTAGAAGCTCAGATCGCTTGATGTGCAATAGCTTGTTTTATGACCAGTTTCCACAGTGGCTAGCTGTCATCTTCTGATCTCCCAGAATTACTATTACACATCAGCCTCGTCGACTTATTGAGAACAATCTCCAATTATAATAAAATAGCTCCATTCTGATCTATCAAATACGTAAAACTTGCTAAATAAAATACTCATTCTCGTCGACGAATCATCTTTACTGATGTACCTGTTTTTCGTCCTGTACTTCTTAATGGTGCTATGGATATTTTATTTAGCAAGTTTTATATATTTGACTAACTACTGTGACCTATCTGTTACTAAGGAAGTGTATGACGAAGACTGTTGTACGCGTTTCCAAGATGCCCAGACAGACTTCGAAGACTACTCGCGTCCGGGACGCACTTCAAACTCAAAAAAGATAGGAAAAATCGAAAAAGTAGGTATTCTGATTCGACCTGACACTCGGCTGAGTATTTGTTCGGTCGCTGAAACTGTAGAAATCGACATAGAATGTATAAGGCAAATTTTATATAACCAGTTTAAAGTGAGAAAAGTGTGTGCGAGATTTGAGTGTGGATTTGACTCAAAAAGATCAGCACGAATACCATTCTCACTTCGATTCTTCTTAATTGCAGTAATTTTCTTAATTTTTGATGTAGAAATCGCACTGGTGCCAAAAATTCTCACAATGGAACAAAAAGAAGCTCTTGAAAATGTTACTACTGAGACTCTGAATTCCGTTGAAAATGATCCTAATTTCTTGGAAAGAATGATAACACGTGAAGAATCTTGGATTTTCACTTGTGGTCCGGACAGTAAGCGCCAATCATGCAATGGAAGGGCCCAACTTCACTGAGAGCGAAACAGCTTGAATGAGCGATCATGACTGAGTTTTTCGACATTCATGAAACTGTGTCTCTTTATTGGGCTCCTGAAGGTAGAAGTACTAAACAACATTAATACCTTGAGGTATGTTGCTCAACTCCTTGAGAGGTGCAGAATTGTAGAACAACAAAGAACAAGTCATGCGTTCTGCGTCAAGATAACGCACCGGCTCATACCATATTGTCTTTTAAGAGGTTTCTAGCAAAGTACAGCATCCCAGTGTTAGACCACCCAACTTAATCGTATGACCTAGCACCATGTGACTTATGTATTTCCCAAAGTGATATCCGCAATAAAAGGAACAAGATTTCAGACCGTTGTAAAAGTGGAAGAAAAAGCGGCACGCGCCATCAAGGAGCTCACAGAGGATGACCTCCGACACTGTTTCCAAAAATGGAAAATTCACATGAATCATTGTAGGTAGTGAGGAGGGGAGGGGAGAACATTGATGGCGACAGTTGAGGATTGTTGCCGTGCGGTTCTAGGCGCTGCTGTCTGGAACCGCGCGACCGCTACGTCACAGGTTCGAATCCTGTCTCGGGCATGGATGTGTGTGATGTCTTTAGGTTAGTTAGGTTTAACTAGTTCTAAGTCTAGGCGACTGATTACCTCAGATGTTAAGTCCCAAAGTGCTCAGAGCCATTTGAACCATTTTTGAGGTGACGATTGTCAAGAGAGCGATATGCACATATTCAGAGAGCGGTAGTATCGACTACACAACGTCTAAAAGGGCAGTGCATTTGCAGAGGTAACGGACAACGTAGTGGCCGACGGCCTTCACTTAACGACCGTAGAATTGTCAGTGTTAACAGACAAGGGGGCGGAGGTTGGAAGACACAGACACTGAGTGAAATAATCACAGGAATCAGTGTCGGACGCGCGACGAACGTATCCGTTACGACAGTGCGGCGAAATATGGCGTTAATGGGCTACGGCAGCAAACCACCGACGTGAGTGCCTTTGGACCTCAGACGACGAAAAATCGTCGCCTATTCAGATGAGCTCCCAATATCAACTGATAAGGGCTGATGGTAGGGTTCGAGTGTGGCACAGACCCTACGAAGAAATGGACCCAAGTTGTCAACAAGGCACTTTGCAAGCTGGTTGTGGCTCCATAATGGTGTTTACATGGAATGAACGGAACATCGATGTGGAATGGTTATGTTCGGCTACTTCGAGACCATTTTCAGCCATTTATGGACTCCATGTTCCCAAACAGCAATAGAATTTTTATAGACGACAATGCGCCATGTCCCCGGACCACAATTATTAGCGATTGGTTTGAAGAACATTCTTGACAGTTCGAGTGAATTATTTGGCCATCCAGATCGCACGACGTGAATCTCATCGAACATTTATTGGACTTAATCGAAGAGTGCAGTTCGTGCACAAAATCCTGCACTGGGAACACTTTCGCAATTATGGACGGCTATAGAGGCAGCGTGGCTCAATATTTCTGCAGGGAACTGTCAACGATTTCTTGAGTCCATGCCACCTAGAGCTGCTGCACTATGCCATTCAAAAGGGTGTCCGGTGAGATATTAGGAGGTATCCTATAGCTTTTGCCACGTCACTGTAATTATGTATGTTTTGTTGAAATAAAGTGTTTTACAGCAAGAGTCCAGTTTTTTATATCCACACTTTGCATACGGAAACAATGCACAATCATATGACAGTAGGTGAGAAGCGGAGAGCTGCAGGCCCTTGCAGTGTGGTCAAACAACTGTAAATGACGAAGAACGAAGTGGCAGACGATCTCACTGTGGAAATCCGGGACTTTGAGATTTAAATGTACTGGTTACGTGAGAAAGTGAAATGTGTCATGGCTCATTTTCAGCATCTTATATTGGAGATGCCAAAGGGTGCCGACCCCAAATGTTACATCTATGTCGGGCGAAGCCAGGTAACGTCTTTATCCTCTGAATCAACGAGAACGAGTGCTTGGTGGATGCTATAACCTCGAGACAAAGGACAAAAAAAAAGCAATGGAAATTGGAAATTTGTGGTAAGTTCTATGGACCAGACTGCTAAGGTCATCGGTCCCTAAGCTTACACACTACTTGATATAACTTCAACTAACTTACGCTAACGACAGCACACACACCCATGCCCAAGGGAGAACTCGAACCTCCGACGGGGGGAGCCGCGCGAACCGTGGCAAGATGCCTTAGACCGCACGACTACCAAGCAATGGAAACATGTGGTTTCACCACCGCCGAAAGGTGGTACCGAGTGTTTTTTCTACTTTTTTCTTCTTTTCTTTCTTTTTTTTACTGCCATTGTATGATACTAACAGATTGCGTTAGTGAAGGGTAAACAGTCACAGGATCAGACTACTCGTATAAAAGTACGATCTGGTCCTTGCTGCACCAGACAGAGCCAAAGGGAAAAAATAAGGAGAGGCTGCGGCTTTCTGTTTGCTCAAATTAATTCAGTCCTAAAGGATGAATGTGTTGCTCATTCTTTCGTATAAAAACACGGGCGACTGGTATGATAGCAACCCTACCCGACATCACTAAGCATTTAGCTGGAGGAACAGTCTGCTGGATTTACAGCTACATGATAACACTGCAGTTCACAATCAAGTGCCTGGCAGAGGTGGTTTCATCGAACCATCTTCAAGCTATTTCACAAATATTGTACTCTCAAACAGCGCGCGGAGGAAACGAGCACTTAAATCTTTCTCCGCGAACTCTGATATCTCTTATTTGATTATGGTGATCATTCCTCCCTCTGTAAGTGGGCGGCAACAAAACATTTTAGCAATAGAAGGAGAAACTTGGCGACAGGAATTTCACGAGAAGATCCTGCCACGACGGAAAAGGACTTTTGTTTTCATGACTGCTACCCCAATTCGCGTATCAAGCCCGTGACACACCCTGCCCTATTTCGTGATAGTACAAAAACGAGCTGTCCTCCTTTGGACTTTTTCAATGTCCTCTGTCAAACCTGTCTGATGCAGATACCACAATGCACAGCAAAACCCCAGAGAAAGGCGGACTAGCGTAGTGTAAGCAGTCTCTTTAGTAGAACTGTTGCATTTTCTGAGTGTTCCTCGAATAAATCGCAGTCTTTCGTTTGCTTCCCTCACAACATTATGTATGTGTTCGTTCCAACTTAAGTTATTCATAATTGTGAGCCCTTGCGTATTGGTGTGATTTGTGCTAATTTCCAATCTTTGGGTACGGATTTTTCGACGAGCGAGTGGTTTATGTGGAGCTATTTTATTAGCATACTCTGAAAGGAACCCGACTGATGTACAAGTTGGACCGCAATATTTTCGTTTATTAAGTGACTGAAGCAGCTTCGCTAGGCCAAGTGTATTTATTTCTGAGATACCCATGTTGTCTGTTATTTTTGATTCGAATTCTGAAAGAATCACTTCGTCTTCTGTGGTGAAGGAATTTCGGGAAACTGTATTTAGTTACTCTGCTTTAGTGACACTGTCATCAGTATTATCACCACTGTCGTCGCAAAGTAAAGGTATTTGTCTTGCCGCTGATGTACTTTACATGCGACCAGATTATCTCTAGATTTTCTGACAGATTCCGAGACATAATTTTGTTGTGGAAGCTATAAAAAGGATCTGGCATTTACGTTCACAATATATTTCGAGCTTCTGTAAAATTTTCCGATCTTCGGGATTTCACGTTCTTTTAAATTTGGCATGCTTTTTTCCTTGCCTCTGCAAACAGTGTTGTAACCTGTTTTGTGTACTATAGGGGACCAATATCGTCTTTTATTAATTTATTTGGTAAATATCTCTCAATTGTCGTCGATTTTATGTCTTTGAATCCAAACCACATCTGGTCTGACTTACACTGAGAGACTGGAAGGAGTGGAGATTGTTTCTTAGGGAAGTGCCAAGAAAATCGTTGTCTGCTTTTTTAGATAGGTATACTTTGGTTTTATTTTCGGTGGGTTTGGATACTGCAGTATTCAGTCTTACGACAACAACCTTATGGTCAATAATCCCTGTATCCGTCATTATGCTCCCTACTTAGTATTATTTTTTGCTAATATGTCAAGTATGTTTTAGAAATCATTTACACTTCGACTGGGCTCCTGGACTAATTGTTCAAAATGATTTTCTGCGAAGGAATTCAGTTCGAGTTCGGAGGACTTTTATGCTTACTGCGTTTAAACATGCTGCCAGCGCAACTTGTCGCATCATCGTTGTCGTGGCCGCGTTGAAAATCATGAATCATTTACGAGGAGCAACAGCGTAGTGTTTATAGCAGCAGCAGCAGGTTGCGGCTGGCGCCACATCCGCGCAGCTTGGCGCACCCCTGCTAATAAGGGCTGCATCCCCCGGGGCATACATCAGCAGCCCCTGCCGCGCACAGCAACACCGTAATGGATTCCGCGCAATCAGCCCACGCCGCCACGCCCAGTGCAGCCCTCTGCAGGCTGCTACGCACAGATAGAACCCCTCCCACGCAGCACTGACAAAAGGCCTTCCATCTCCACGCGAGGGTGCCAAGGTGAATCACCGTCCGTGCTTCTCCCGTGCACAGGCAACCCGCGGCAACCCCTCCAGCAGCCGCAAGAAACGGCGAGCCATGCGTACACCAGGTGAGGAGGAATGCCCATGGAGTCCATCAGTGAACGAATCAGACAAGGAAAACACACAAAGATTTTTGTCGTAGTGAAAAATAATCTTCATATGCAGTGTCGCTTAGTCGTCCTTCCACCCCAGGTCACAACTGTTTATTGTATATCGCAGTAGTTACGTATAAAAGCTATGTATTCAGCCAATCTCTATGTGCACCATCCTGTATTACACGGTGGTCTGTTTGTTATCATGTCCTCCTTGACTTCTTAGGCAATATCTCGGGAGTTAACTACACTTACATCTATCCTCCGCAAGCCACCTGACGGTGTGTGGCGGAGGGTACCTTGAGTACCTCTATCGGTTCTCCCCTCTATTCCAGTCTCGTATTGTTCGTGGAAAGAAAGATTGTCGGTATGCCTCTGTGTGGGCTCTAATCTCTCTAATTTTATCCTCATGGTCTCTTCGCGAGATATAGGTAGGAGGGAGCAACATACTGCTTGACTCCTAGGTGAAGGTATGTTCTCGAAATTTCAACAAAAGCCCGTACCGAGCTACTGAGCGTCTCTCTTGCAAAGTATTTCACTGGAGTTTATCTGTCATCTCCGTAACGCTTTCGCGATTACTAAATGACCATGTAACAAAGCGCGCTGCTCTCCGTTAGATCTTCTCTATCTTTTATATCAACCCTCTCTGGTGCGGATCCCACACCGGTGAGCAGTATTCAAGCATTCGGCGAACAAGTGTACTGTAACCTACTTCCTTTGTTTTCGGAGTGCATTTCCTTAGGATTTTTCCAATGAATCCCAGTCTGGCATCTGCTTTAGTGACGATTAATTTTATATGGCCATTCCATTTTAAATCACTCCTAATGCCTACTCCCAGATAATTTATGGAATTAACTGCTTCCAGTTGCTGACCTGTTATATTGTAGCTAAATGATAAAGGATCTTTCTTTCTATGTATTCGCAGCACATTGCACTTGTCTACAGTGAGATTCAATTGCCATTCCCTGCACCATGCGTCAATTCGCTGCAGATCCTCCTGCATTTCAGTACAATTTTCCATTGTTACAACCTCTCTATATACTACAGCATCATCCGCAAAAAGCCTCAGTGAACTTCCGCCGTTATCCGCAAGGTTATTTATGTATATTGCGAATAGTAACGGTCCTACGACACTCCCCTGCGGCACACCTGAAATCACTCTTACTTCGGAAGACTTCTCTCCACTGACAGTGACATGCTGTGTTCTGTTATCTAGGAACTCTTCAATCCAATCACACAATTGGTCTGATAGTCCGTATGTTCTTGCTTTGTTCATTAAACGACTGTGGGGAATTGTATCAAGCGCCTTGCGGAAGTTAAGAAACACGGCATTCACCTGGGAACCCGTGTCTATGGCCCTCTGAGTCTCGTGGATGAATAGCGCGAGCTGGGTTATGATTCGAAAGGCTTCCTTAACACTGTTCCGAAATAGCTCATTAATCTTGCTCCGACGTCGAGCCATATAGGACTACATTATTCACCATAAAGAGTTGCCTATCGTACTAAGGTCCAAGTTTCCAATGGCCATTTCAATGGGACGAAAATGTTGGTGAACATGCCCAAGCCAGCAGCCTCCAAATTGGTCATCGAGGAGTTCATGCACCTTAACGAATAAGTGTACTGGAGGTCCGTCCTGCTGTGATTCATGATTCTCCAGTCTTCGAGCAGAGGAACTGAACTCGTTTGCGACACGCTATCATATACCTTACATAAGAGTTGTAAAAGGTATATTTATGACATCCGGGCCATATAATACCACGAGTCGGATTTCTTTCCAACTCTTGTACATAATTCATATTTTCAACGCGACGAAACACTACATTCCTTGTGAGTAAACTGAGATACATGGCACATTTATTAGCAAATAACGCTATTGAGCGAGGCACATAACACGGCACAGGGTGCAACTCGGTGTTCCATGTCGTCGTCAGAAAATTCACTCACTAACATTTCATTTTCAAATCATTTTTAATGCAGTCATGCATTGTTGACTGCGTTATTTTAAACTCATCTACATCTACATACATCTTTCGCAAGCCCCTGTATGGTGCGTAGCGGAGTGTGTCTAACACCATTAGTCATTTCCTTTCCTGCTCCGTTCGCAAATGCAGCGATATGACAACGGTAGTCTGTGTGTCTCCTTACGAGCTCTAATTTCTCCTATCTTGTCGATGTCCATACACCAAATGTACGTTGGTGGTAGTGGAACCGTTACGCAGTCACTGGCAAATCCTGGTTCTTTAAATTTTCTCAGTAGCGCTTCTCAAAAAGAGTGTCGTTTTCCCTCCAGATCCAGAGATGACGACTTGAATTCACGGAAAATCTCCGTAATACTTGCATACTGATCGAACCTACCAGGAACAAATCTCGTAGCACACCTCTGCACTGCTTCGATATCTTCCTTTATTCCCATCTGGTGGGGATTCGGAACAATCGAGCAGCATACAAGGATGGGTCGCACTAGTGTTTTATACGTGACCTGCTATACAAATGAGCAACGCTATCCTAAAACTCTACCGATAATCCAAAGTCAACAACTCACCTTCATTACTATCGTCCGTTCCCGCTCGTTCCATTTCATATCGCTTGCAACGTTACGCCTAGATGTTTAATCGACGTAACTGTATCAAGCAGTATACTACTGATTCTATACTCAAACATCAGTGGATTTTTTTCCCTACTCATCCGTATTAACTTACATTTTTCTACACTTAGAGCAAGCTGTAATTCATCATACCAAGGAGAAATTCCGTCTGAATCATCCTGCGTCCCTCTACAGTCATTCAACGGCGATACTTTCTTGTATACTACAACGTCATTGGTAAACAGTCGCAGATTGCCGCTCATCCTATCCGTCAGATTATTTGTGTGTTAGTTCAATTGCTGCTTTGTGAATGTATTTCAGTGGAGATTGCTGAACTGATTGAGTGATGGCGGCAAGTCAGGAGGGATATAGGGCCTTATCGGATAAACTGTACTTGATTCCTAAGTTGTTACATTGGTTTCTTCGTGTTATACCAATCCACCACTATCCGAATAATGAATCGGCAACGGCCTACTTTCCTTAGATCTATTTACTTGGCACTACGTCAAATATCGCGAAGACATAAAAAAAATGGTAAGAAGACAGAGTATGTTGTTATGGCGATAGTGCTGCCCAAATTGACAGGCAAACAAAAGAAGCTGTCATCCACTTTCGTCATCTGCGGCAGCAATAGCGCCGAGGCATTAATTACTAAATGAAATGCCGTGGGTATAGATTTGCAGGTGAGAAGAAAAACAGAAATTCAGCTGGCTATAAGTTCACAGACCACAAAAAAATTGTAATAACATGTTCACCGTCCGGAAGAATGAGCTGAAGGTGATATAGGTGAACAACAGGCATAGATGACATATTTGCTGTCAGGAGCAACTATATCAATAGCTGGAATGTTGACATCCGCCTTCTGGGCACTAGAGAATTCGTGAGGATGTTCTGTGTGCAACGCGACCAGCCATGTGCCACACAATCACAGAACTTATCGAATTTCAGTAAATATGTAAACAAAGAGTCTCAATGCATTTTTGACTGAGAGACCCTGAGAGTCTACTCTGCTGTGCAACTGGTAATTTTTTATCCTTCTCTCAACTTAGCACCTTCTCTCTGAGATATTTGAATGTTGTTCTTCTAAGTGTATTTGGTTAGCGTAGGTAACCATACTGTATTTGTGAATAGTATTGTGTTTGTCTTATAAACGGTGAAGGAAGAGAATGAAATCCGATGCCAGCACACAGGTTACGACTACATGGAAGCACCCAGGGATGTAACGAGCTTATCCTCGTCATAAGAAGTCATGTGGCCTCATTCCATTGGGGCAAAAGGTAGTGATAACACCGAGTTCATCACCATCGCTCTTTTCCTCGTCGGATACCCGCAGGTAGTATGCTGTAGCGATTTTAACGGGATACCTTCGTGTAGCCCAGTGACATGGTGTTCGTTAGCGATCTTAGTGTAATAAAGGCAAAAACTTTTTTTAGAGAACAAGGTTCTCATAAAAAGGGATGAAATCAATCACAAGCGTGGCAGTGACTTGGTGCCCGTGTTCCATCCTGCTCCACCATGGGGATCAGATGCAAGATCACTGCATAACAATTCCATTGTTAGAAAGCATAACAATTTATTGTGGAATATTGAAGGTTTTCGTACTCACGCATTTGCCTTTAAATTGTTTCATGAGCTATACTGAGATAAAGTTACGCACGAAGGAGAACAGAATGTTCCAAAGGAAGGGGAGGAAATATAGTCGCCAGCATTGCGTTACTTCTTGAAGATGCGTCACCGACTGATGATGATGATGGTTATTATTATTATTATTATTATTATTATTATTATTATTATTATTTCTTTACTTTCTCAGACGTTAAGTCTGGTTAAAAATGGAAAGTGACGCGGACCTTGATCAAGCGTCACTTCCTTTTAACTGTATGGTATGCGTTATATTGCATTTAGGAACTTTCGGGTAATTGAACATGTATCAATAATTACAGATTTCTGTAGTTATATATATAACTTTGGATGTAGCTGTATTGCATTGATGTACTGGTGGATATTGTGTGGTATGACTCCTGTTGTTGATAGTATAATTGGTATAATGTCAACTTTATCCTGATGCAACATGTCCTTGACTTCCTCAGCCAGTTGGATGTATTTTTCAATTTTTTCTCCTGTTTTCTTTTGTATATTTGTCGTATTGGGTATGGATATTTCGATTAGTTGTGTTAATTTCTTCTTTTTATTGGTAAATATGATGTCAGATTTGTTATGTGGTGGTGTTTTATCTGTTATAATGGTTCTGTTCCAGTATAATTTGAATTCATCATTGTCCAAGTACACTTTGTGGTGCATACTTGTATGTGGGAACGTGTTTTATAAGTTTATGTTGTAAGGCAAGCTGTTGATGTATTATTTTTGCTACATTGTCATGTCTTCTGGGGTATTCTGTATTTGCTAGTATTGTACATCCGCTTGTGATGTGATCCACTGTTTCTATTTGTTGTTTGCAAAGTCTGCATTTATCTGTTGTGGTATTGGGATCTTTAATAATATGCTTGCTGTAATATCTGGTGTTTATTGTTTGATCCTGTATTGCAATCATGAATCCTTCCGTCTCACTGTATATATTGCCTTTTCTTAGCCATTTGTTGGATGCGTCTTGATCGATGTGTGGCTGTGTTAGATGATACGGGTGCTTGCCATGTAGTGTTTTCTTTTTCCAATTTACTTTCTTCGCATCTGTTGATGTATGTGATCTAAAGGGTTGCAGAAGTGGTTATGAAATTGCAGTGGTGTAGCCGATGTATTTATATGAGTGATTGCTTTGTGTATTTTGCTAGTTTTCTGCTCGTTCTAGAAAGAATTTTCCTAAATTGTCTACCTGTCCATAATGTAGGTTTTTTATATCCATAAATCCCCTTCCTCCTTCCTTTCTGCTTAATGTGAATCTTTCTGTTGCTGAATGTATGTGATGTATTCTATATTTGTGGCATCGTGATCGTGTAAGTGTATTGAGCGCTTCTAGGTCTGTGTTACTCCATTTCACTACTCCAAATGAGTAGGTCAATATTGGTATAGCATAAGTATTTATAGCTTTTGTCTTGTTTCTTGCTGTCAATTCTGTTTTCAGTATTTTTGTTAGTCTTTGTCTATATTTTTCTTTTAGTTCTCCTTTAATATTTGTATTATCTATTCCTATTTTTTGTCTGTATCCTAGATATTTATAGGCATCTGTTTTTTCCATCGCTTCTATGCAGTTGCTGTGGTTATCCAATATGTAATCTTCTTGTTTAGTGTGTTTTCCCTTGACTATGCTATTTTTCTTACATTTGTCTGTTCCAAAAGCCATATTTATATCATTGCTGAATACTTCTGCTATCTTTAGTAATTGGTTGAGTTGTTGATTTGTTGCTGCCAGTAGTTTTAGATCATCCATGTATAGCAAATGTGTGATTTTGTGTGGGTATGTTCCAGTGATATTGTATCCATAATTTGTATTATTTAGCATGTTGGATAGTGGGTTCAGAGCAAGGCAGAACCAGAATGGAGTTAATGAGTCTCCTTGGTATATTCCACGCTTAATCTGTATTGGCTGTGATGTGATATTATTTGAATTTGTTTGGATATTAAGTGTGGTTATTATTATTATTATTATTATTGGGATGTGGGGTGTTCAACTGCGCGGTCATCAGCACCCGTGCAAAGTCCCAATTTCTACACAGTCCTTTTTTTATTCAGAATCCAATCGAGTCACTGACACAAATTATGATGACGATGAAATGATGAGAACAACAAAATGGTTCAAATGGCTCTGAGCACTACGGGACTTAACATCGGAGGTCATCAGTCCCCTAGAACATAGAACTACTTAAACATAACTAACCTAAGGCCATCACAAAGATCCATGCCCGAGGCAGGATTCAAACCTGCGACCGTAGCAGTCGCGCGGTTCCGGACTGAAGCGCCTAGAACCGCTCAGTCACCACAGTCGGCCTGACGACATCAACAGCCAGTCCCCGGGCAGAGAAAATCCCCGAACCGGCCGGAAATCGAAGTCGGGACCACGTGATCCAGAGGCAACAACGCTAGCCACTAGACCACGAGCTGCGGACGCACCGACTGATGCAATAGGGGTAGACGCGATGTAAGCTCTACTTTCTGTGAAAAACGTGGCACCGGATGCAGTTATTGCTGTAATCTCCGCAAATCGTTACTTTACTGCACATTGTATCTGGGAGGGCACCCATTAGGTATGTAACTGAACTATCCATGTAGGCAAACAGGGGGAAGACTTGAAATAGTGTATACATTCTTTAATTCTCTAAGAGTACGCTATTCGGGCGCGCTGCCCGTGTGAAACGGTAATGGGCTTGGATGTACTTACTTAACACACTATTATTTTGTGCAGGTATGTCCCCAACGCTCGAAACTATTTTAAAAAAGTTACTTCAGAAGCGAGAAGATCTGCTGAGAAATCATATGATATTTTTCAGGAACCATAAAATTACTTACTGCAGCCTTTATGGAAACTCCTGTCAGTATTCAGATTGCTCTACACACAAATGGATGGAATATGACGACAGCGCACGGAGACAGATTGAAGGAGATTTTACTACTGTTGGAAGTGACGCAGGACGGTTTTTATTTTATTTGATGCCACAGTAAAAAACATAACTTAAATATGCTGTTGTAAATTACTTCACGGTAACTGAAGATGATCGCACTCTGCAGTTAATACAGATTTATCTGTCAGCACTTCGTGGCTTGTTTCGTTCGCAAAGGACACAGTTTTACGACTATTTTTTTAGTAAAATCCATTGGAAAACTGGTGTCAGTTGTGGCTGAGGACATGTTTCTGGAAGGGATAGACACGGATGTAATTCACAATTCGACGCAGAAGGCATGATGACAGAGCATATGCCGAACGTCTTAGTGTGTGGGGGATATTGATAAAAACATATCACTAATAACTTTAGAGAAGCTGTATTATTAGTCCAAAACGTATTTTGAGATAATAACAGTATTGTGCAGTCATTTGTCACGTTTTTTCACGACCCGGGCCACCAACGCGTTGTAGTTGACCACACGACAACGCATCCGATTACGTGAAGCTGTTTTCGAGCATTGATGATCGCTAAGGAACACACGAGCAAGCTGCAGATCTCAGTAAGTCTCCAATGACTAGTCATGTCTGTTGTCCAGACGACAGTTTCCGGCAGCTGATGGCCGGGCGGCCAAGATTACTATCACCAACAAGTAAGTGCTGGAATCCTTAGCTTTGTTTTGGGAGTCGTAACTTGCAGTGGTTTTAGACGTATCTGCAAAGTTGCTCTGTGCGGCTTATGTGTAATTCCCGCGTGGCAGATAAGCACCTCACTGTCAGCAATGCCTTTGGTATATCCTTCATCCCAGCACGGTAGATCATTTTATGCCGAGTGATGTCGATAAAAGCAGGTGCGGGAAGGTCCGTGCTTGGCATTGTTTTGGACAGTTTGGCTCTCTCTGGTTTGGTGACATGCATACGTGGATTTAGAGAAATGATCTCTTGTAATTTGTAGTATTATGAAGCCATCATGCTTCCCAATAGAGGTTCACTTTAAATGGCAGTCTAACTTCTAACGCGACGAATCCTTTCCAGATCAGTGCACTTGATATTCAACAATTATTTGTGTCAAGGCGCATTTTGCCGCTACCGACAAGCAGGTAGGTATCGCAGAGTTCCAAGGTACCTCTGCTTGCACATTATGTGGGCTACAGCCTAAGGAAGGTGTCTTCCTTAGTCAGGACGTATTTGCTTAATAGCGCTACACCAAGGCCCGTGCCCAGATTTTGATTATTAATTTTTGAATAAAGGCTTCCAATGGCACAAAAATAACAAAACGTGTGCGTTTTAGGCAATAAAAAAGCTTTACTTCTCAGCAAGGCGTAAATCTGCTCTTCACTTTCTTTTATTAGATTGGATTTTTAGCACGGTAGTGGAGTGTGACGACCTGCTAATTACAGAACACACGTGGTATGGAATATCTGATTGTGATTGCGCAGCGCACTGTAATGTGCAAAGGTAAACAAGATGTGAAGCAGTCTGCAAATTCGTGGACCTCGTCCAGTGAGGGACGCTGTATCGCGTGACAGCAGGGCGCAGAAAGCTCGTCCTCACTTGGCGGAGCTTTCAGCCGACCGTGAAAAAAGACCAGCGCCCGGCCAAATGCACATGTCACCAGATATTAATGCGGGTACCTCGTGCAGCCTCGAAAGCATAATGGAGACGTGCGCCGTTGTCATTTATAAATAGACCACAGGAGGGAGTCGGAGGTAAACGTCGCAAAAGCGAGTGGTGTGCTCCGTCCGCGGCTAACGGAAGGTCTCTTCATACAGGAGTGCCCGCAGCAGCTGGCGTCGCTACAGAGATCAAACGGCGCGTGCGGTCTGTTGGTGAAAAATTATTGCCTTTTTACTGTGCTCTTTTGAATTTTTGAGTAACATTAAACTCATTTTTGTCACAGCAGAGTCTGTAATGTACTTGAATGGCAGTGTTTTGTGTGTGTGTGTGTGTGTGTGTGTGTGTGTGTGTGTGTGTGTGTGTGTGTGTGTGTGTGTGTGTGTGTGTGTGTGTGTACGTGAAGGGGAGGGGGAGGGGGGGAGGGAGGGAGGGGGGGGGGAGGAAGGATGGGAGGCAGGCTTTATCGATAGGAGGGAAGTGGGTGACAAAGTGTGGTAGAAGAGAAGCGAGGTGCAAGAAAGAGGTTGACAGAACGTTTCGAGATATACCCTATATACTGCACAAGGGCGTGTCCGAGTTGAGGTACACAAGTTGACAAAGGCAAGGTTACAGACCCAACAGTTCGCGATATTTACGAGGGTGCGTAATAAGTATTTCCTTCCTGCTCAATCTGGACAAAACTTGCATGAGATACTTTTAAACTCAGGGACAACATAACACCGGGGCATTCTTACTAACATTTAAAAAACCGCGAAGCGACGTAGATGACGCTGAGACAAGTAACTTAATGTAAGACACATGGGGCCGCAAACGTCGGAAAATACCCGAAAGTGGATGACAAAAGTTCACCTTGTGACGTCAACAGATGACATACGTGCAAGTACGTGCGTGCGTAAAGAGATGACTGAGCGATGCAATACTTACATTCAAGCCAAGGGGGCAAATTTCGAACACCTTTTGTAAGTGTGATCTGTTGTAAACGCAGAAGTTACAAAATTATTGCTCTCGCTGTAACCAAGAAAAGGCTGTTCCTATTTTGTGTTTCTTTCCTTTTGTTTCTTCTGTTTACAGATTTTATTTTGTACAGAAAACGTAGGTTATTCACCGGTAACACTGTCATTCGGAAGCCTGTACTCATTTACTCCTCACGCAATAAGGTAGGCATTTGTTGTACTATACTTTGGAATAAACCAGCAGAGACCGCGACACGGGCAAATCAAATAATAGATCCTACCTCAAGATAAACACATAATTGCCTAACGCAATGATAAAAATACTGTGTCAGTTACAAGGCTCGACCTCTGACCCCCACGCTCTGAAGCTGCGAACGTACGCCCGGAGCCACGCAATCGTGAATGCTTGACTGGGGTTGGGTTTGGTTGTGATGATCGGGTGCGAGAAAGCGATAAGTTCAGCCGCTGCACATGTGGGGAGGTACGTCATCTGGCGAATCACAGGTTCAGCATTTGTCATCCACTTTTGTGCTATTTCCAGACATTTGCGCCCCCCATGTTTTATTACTTGTCTCAGCGTCATCTAATTCACTTCCGGGGTTCTTAAGCGTTAACAAGAAGCACCATGTATAAAAAATGAATATCAAGTATAACGAAAAACATACTAGACGTTCTGATGACTAAGAAAAGCACTATTTGCCTGACAGTTATAGGGAAGAATTAAGAAAAGCAATCTTCATAGTATGTACCGATCCAAAGACCATTTCGATAAAGTAAAGTAAATTGTAAGATATCGAATTCTGATGTGAACAGAAATAAAGACAGATTACGTAGTTCACAATATCTTCAACAACTAGCGGCAGCGATAATACTGTCATCTAGAAACGCGATAACATAACAAAGAGAGATAAAGGGACGGTATGGACTGAAAACAGCATAAAGACAGTCGAAATCAATGGATTAGATTGTAAGAATTCGTAGATAACGTTGGATGCAGAAAATGAGTACTACATAAAACAAGCCAAAAAGCCACGATAAATTAAGCACAAGGTATCTTATTTATACACTCATTTTGCAATCAAGTGTTACCCTAAACACGATAAGAGCTGGACAAGACAATAGAGAAAGCGAAGTTATGATTTCCGCACCATTATGATTTCCAAAACCAAATTGCTTTCTTTGAAGATGATGCGCTGTAAACGCACGTATATAAATTTAAAACGTGGAAACTTGCTGCCGCAGCGTGTAAACCAGCGAAAGGAGATAAAAATAGTCTAGATGGAACGTTATCGCACTGTTACAAAACATAATGCAAGAATGTGCAGCAGCTACTAATACGGGTGTAAATTCCGTCTCAGTCAATAGCCAGTTTCGTGACACAGAAACGACAAACGATACAAAAGTTACTTGCTAATTACTTCAAAATGCAGATAAAATTGCAGGTATGAAACATGTATCAATAACAGAGTTATATTTTGTAGACTGCGAATTCAATGAAGTCATTTCGAATGATTCAATGAATTTTATGTAGTCCTTCATGATATTGTTTTATAACGAACGTTTACACACATCTGTCTTACTAAACAGACAAGTCAGCGCAAATATTAATTGACTTGCATTACACGTTTTAGTCTGCCTTTCTTTTGAAAATTTAATCGCACTTATTATTCGTTCACTAATTCTCGTAATAATTAGGAACCCACTACCGAGAGCGACTCAGAAGATCGATGGGACACCTGCTGTCTGACAAATGGGCGTAGCAACTTGGCGCCGCGAGATCTCGTCCCTGCTATAAAGACAATTAGATGTGTTTGTAGCGCGCCAGCTCTGGTCTCGGTCGCGAGGTGCGGATACTTTGTTCTCTTACGTTTTCTGGAGGCATACATTTCAATGCTACTTACAAATAATTACTAAGTGAAAACAGTGTTTACGTTTATCTGCTTCCCGTTATATACGATGATATAATCAGCCACAAAAGCTGTACAGCTGTTATCTACAGTAGTCTGAATAATTTTGGCCACGACATTGGAAGCATTAGAGAAAAACATGGAACATACATGCGTAGCTAAAATCCACTTTTAAGCAGTGTAGTTTGAAAATTTAACAGAGCATTGTGCTCGTCGCATGGCAGTTTATATGACCGAGTAAAACACAGCAAACCTTAAATTTAATGATTCCTACACACACACACACACACACACACACACACACACACACACACACACACACACACAAATCCAATGTCCACATTACATTATATAGTATACGATCCTTTCAGTATCAATACATTAAAATTATTTTCCTGGCGACGAAAGAGTCATCCATTTCTTTGTATGCTAGAACGGCATACAAGACGATAATGGTTGATAACATATAGGTACGATATTAGTAAGAAATTTGAGAGACGTGGTGGTTATATCTACAGCATTCTCAACACTGTTTGCAATGTAAATTTATTGACGAAATTTTTCTTTTTTCGGTAATAGTTATTTCACAGAAAATACAGATTTAAAATGTGCTCGACACACCCTAGGAAAGGAACGCGAGGCATTTGAACAACTAATCAAAACGTAATGAACTACATAAATTGTATTTCTACCATAAAATTCCATCATTAGCAAAGAGAACTGAATACTATAGCGGATACGAAGAGGTGTTGACGGCTGCACAGAAACAGGAGTTTGTAATACATCCACCTAGTGCATATCTGGATGTACGCCCGATGGAATGGTTCTTCTTTAGTTAGGAAGAAGTGTCAAAGGCTAGGATAATAGAACGACGGAGAATTCTGTTACTACAGAATTTGTAACTGCATTGAAACGTAACCAAAGCTAAATATCATACGTAAGGTAATGTAAATCAGAACCTGAAAGTACATTCTCGAAATGATGTAAGAGATAATGTAAATGGGCCAATCTAAATCAGACTAACATTTGTAGGTGATAAAAAAACCTCAATTATTCCACTAATAGAAGCGCACAACACTGTTCGCATGAAGCGGTTAAACGTTTGTTACTTATGCCGGTTTAAATGCATTCTTCGCTAAGTTTGACGCTCCAAATGGGCATTTCGTAGCGAATGAAACATTCCTGCAGAGTACAAAAAGGTCCATTTTACGGGTGGCTGCGGAGAGTTGTAAACTCTGAATTATTTGAATGTCTTCGCTTCCGTAGCTTCGCGAGCAGGCTCCCAACTGTTTGAGAAGCGCTGCTGTCCTGTCATGGCCAATACATGATTTCAATCGTAATTGCAGAACACGGGTAACAGTGACAGGACCGAGTGGCACTATCATCACTGATCATGATTCCCGCTTTCAAAAGTAATCGCTGCATCAAGATACCTACGCAGCAAGGACTCAATATCCTTTTTAGCAGTACAGAGCAAGAGGACGAACTGATTTAGGACTTCGCTAGTATTCGGATAAGATATAGCTCAAATCAGCGACAGCCAACTGGTCTGGATTTCTTAGTGTTTCCTTGAATTACGTCAGGCAATTGTTAGGTTAAGCCATTAACAATACCAGTCCACTGACCTCTTGCTCTTATAATTGATGCCGTTCTCGCCAACACGTAAAAATGCAACCTCGTTTCCTTTGAATCTTTGTTGATCCATCTTGGATACGGACAGTGGTACCTTGGTATTGATGGCTCCGGATATGCAGGTATCGATGTATCTGATTCTCTATACACGGCGTACATAGGGGTCTGAAGATGGCCTTAATGGGATGCCGAAACTGGTGGTATAAATAAAATAACAACTTATCAAAACTAACGGCTGTTTTGTCTTTTTTCTTTGGTAAATTTCTTTCCTTTGCGCTTTCAATCGAATACGGTTATGCCTCGCAAAATTCTGACCAGAATATCCAAGACTTTCCGCTCCTCCTTTTTCATATCTTCCGAACTATAGTACCAATATTAAGTAGTAACGAACACGGCTGGAAGGATCTGGTCCATTTCTCCAGCATTAATATTTTATTGGGGAACAAGATATCTTCATGAAATATTTACTTTTTGACAGTACTGTTGCTGTATCAGCCAGAATCTTAAATGCTTAAAATCACAATGAATGCGAAGTAAAGATGACTGCTAGTCAGCTAAGTGTCGATATGATTCTCTCAACAGCCGTGGAATATTATGCAAGCAGTAGATTGAAAATGAGAAGACTGACGCAAAGACTTCATCAGCGGAAATATCACGGGGATTCAAAACAAGTGAAGCGTGTGTAAATGGAAAGGGCCTTCAAAGAAACTGCGCATCGGCGACGCCTCCCTGCAATACCGGAGGAGAATTTCTCGCGTTCCGCGCATTCCCGTCATCGACTGACGAGCTGCCGTATCTCTAGCTCTGACTGAGAACAACACACAAAAGCCATATGCACCCGACATTCAGGATTTTCACACGTGGCTGCTGTCCAAGAGAAACGCATCTTTACGCGCGTGACTGCGAGCGAAACACGAGGCTGCGGTAAATCTGCATCAGGCTATTCAATTTCGTGCAATACTTAAAGACAGGTGATATTTCCATGTCTGCCAGTAGGAAAATGCAGACGAAATTTCCAAAGTTAACAAACCACCACATCGATGTCTGACTATGAAGCACGCAAATAATCCTAATAAACATAGGTACGGAAATCAGTGGCTACCCAACACGACGTATTGCGACTGTGTACATAAAACACCCTATAACAGAGCCATCGAGGATAATACTGGACATGCGCTAGAGCACAAACACATGACAACCCGTGCTCCACACCGCCACAGTTCGTATGAAGGCAGGCTACAGGACGTCTCATCAACGATGCCTGTGAACGTTCAAAAATCCCAGGCATGTTCCCAGTGCGTTGACAACCATTTACAACGCAGTTCCGAAGTTCACTGACACTATATAAAGGACAGGAATACGCCAAAGATCTTAAATATCCTAACACAAAAAATGCAACGGGTTGAAGTGATGGGAACTAGGAGACCATTTTGTTGGCTCCCCACGCCCGATATACTCTTTGCCGAAGATTCGTGCTCCGTATTTCAGAACAGCCACAAGAAAGTGTGTGCCACTGCACCATTATGCACATACGCAGCGTTTCACCGAAACTGTCGTCATTTAAAATGTTGCATTACACATCAACAGCGTTGTAATATCAGTAAGACTGCACTTGTGCATACGTCGTATCGGGGACATCATTGGTTTCCGAATCGGATTACTCGATTGTTTCCTTGCCCTTACTAGCCCCCTTTATATATCAATTCCGTTACAAGGGGGCGAGTATGACGAAAATATATAGTAGTGGGACGGGTAGTCACTTCATATAGCTTTATATAGCTGGACTTGTAGCTAATGGCTAAGACACTTCATGTCTTTCGACTACTCTAATGCGTATTTCCCGCAGTATTTCCCAATTACTTCAGCTGATGTCCAGAACTGGTCCTTCTCCGAAGCCATGGTCGATTACTTTACACAACCTGGTGCAGCTCAGCTTTGTCTCCTACGATGTCACTGAGGAGTATATATGGAGCTACTGTTCCGTCTTTTGTTCCTTCCTTCACCATTACAAAAGATCCGGGGTAATGTGCGGTGAACATCGGTACTCGCATTTTTGAAGTAAAATTAGTCTTGCATTCACAAAGCCAACAGCATTCACAAGTGGATATGTTGCATGGCTGCCGTGTTGCGACACAAATGATGCGCTGACGATGGTATGTGTACCCCAGTAAGCGAGCGTATCGCTCGCTGTATGTTGGCTGTTCAAAACCCACTTCACGATGCGTTTATACGAACCTAACCACTTGCAAGGTCGATGAAGCATAGAATGCAATCGACACTGCTAATAAGATCAGTAGCAAACGTCTTCTCATGTACAGCATAAACGTATAAAGTCAACACTGGCGCAACCGTTTAGTTTTAAAACATATAACATAAGTAAATGTGAGAAGAAGGTGGCAAATCAATAATATTACACCGCAAAGCACTGATGTTTCATTTTCAATACGCCCACGTTGACTTAAGTGTGCAGATATTCTGCTGAAAATAATGAAAGCCGCAAGGAGTTAGATCCCCGTAGTAGGAGCAGCATTCGTTCTACAGGAAATTAATTGTTCTTATTCGAACTGCTATCGACCGAACACAATAATTGCTATAAGCTTGTAGATCACAAACTTGTACGCGGCATAATCCAAGATTTGCAGCCGATGTATCCAGCGCTCTTCTTCATCACTCCACTTTTATTTGTCTATTACATCTCTTTAGAATGGAAACAGAAGGAACTATTTCACGCTAAATACAACATGCACGTGAATTACTAATGAGAAGCTTTACTTGCATTCCGTAGTAGCGAAGTTTGTCTTTTACAGTGTTCTTCCCGTTCCTGATTATCGGGAATTTTCTGAAACTACTCATTTCGAATGCTGGATTCGTTATGAAGGCTATCTCAAATCAGTCTTCCTAATTCGTAGGAATACTCAGACTCATTTCGGCATCTATCGGACACTGACACTTTATTGCTGTAAAGAAGTGATTCCGACTAAGCAGGACGGGCAACCAAGCCTTGCACGGCGTACTGTCACAGTTTGTCTTCTTCATCCGTTACAATGTACGAGCTAATGATACGCAATCACTAGTCTACAGCTGTGTTGTGGACCCGTCTCGAAGATTTCGGTCGAACCGCGAGATGCCTCTGGTTGTACAATGCGGTCGAAATTATGAACTGAACGCTAAGTTGAACTGTTCAATGAAAATGGAAGCAAGTCGGCCGTCGTCTTGTTTAAGAAACCATTACGGTCCTCGTCTCAAGTGATGCAAGCATACCTTGGTAAAACTAAATAGGATGGTTTGAGGGAGGTTTGATACCCGAATATGAATCTGTGAGCGAAGTGGCATGGTAGGTTAAGTTACCCAAGGCATGTTCAGTCTTCAGAGCAACTTACAATAGGTTTTCATTACATTATTCGATGGACATTCCACAGATGCGATCTATGGACAAAAGTTACAAAGCAATAAATTGTGAAACGTTTTCTGCTGATACTTTCTGATTTTCGCCATTGTCTGTCTCTGAAGAACAACTGCCTATTTACTAAATTGGACTGACGTAAACGTAGTAAACGGTTTACGCCATTGATAATATACAAGATATGCAACGCTTGCGAGTCGGTATATAGTTATTGATCTAAATGTAATTAATAACAAGTTGTTGCAGTAGGATGATGATGTGATACATCCGGCCGCTGTGACCGAGCGGTTCTAGGCGCTTCAGTCCGGAACCGCACGACCGCTACGGTCGCAGGTTCGAATCCTCCCTCGGGCATGGATGTGAGTGATGTCCTTAGGTTAGTTAGGTTTAAGTAGTTTTATGTTCTAGGGGACTGATGACCTCAGATGTTAAGTCCCATAGCGCTCAGAGCCATTTGAACCATTTTAGATGTTGCGATACGAGACAGATTCAAGTAAAAAAAAGTAACAGTCCGAGACATTAATTAAGCATTCGTTCAACTGCGGTCTATCGCACAAGGGGCAGTCAAATGCAAGCGAGACAGGTGGAACAAAGTAAGTAAACTTTTCATTATTTCAAACGTAATCGGACTGGCCACGGGTTGCGAGGGTTGTTTCGACGACGTGCAGAGGTTTCTCTGGTAAACCCTTATACATCCTCCACAGAGTCCTGACTTCTCCCCACGCGATTTCCATATTTTTGGAGCCCTGAAGAAAGACATTTGTGGCCGTCGATTTAATTGGTAGAGTGCACACCTGGGTAGAGTGCGCGCAAAATGTCGTGGCCGCTGGGTGCGCAGTCGGCTGGGGAAGTGCGGGAGAGCGCCTGTGGTGGGAGGGTGGTCCCTCAAAGGCTACTGGGGAAATGTCGTTCTAAACTGAAGCCTGTACTCCCATTTTTGGTAAATATTATGGTGACCATTCAAAAAAATCTGTCACCTCTTCTTTGGTTAGTATCTAAAAAGAATTCCGTCGAAAATGCAGTGATTTGTTTTTGACTGGTTTGTTAACCATTTGTAACTTTCAGTCACGTGTGGGGAATTTTGAGTAAAACCTACATATTTCTCTTGTTGCCATGTTAAAATCTGCTTCTTTTTCCAAAACTCAGCGGAGTTTACACAGTCACACTTGCGAGAGGATTCTGAAACAGTGGTTTATTAAGTTAAATAAGTGAGGAACTAAGAGAAGTAAGGTCAGCATTTTATTAAAAAGCACATCAACGGTACAAAATAAACGTGTAACGACGGCACTTACTTTGTTCCAAAACCCATAACATTTCTCGTTTCACCAAACGTCGACGGCCCTTAAAAAATTACATTCTTTCATTGGAAAAGTCTGTAGTTAGTGCAATGAACGGTAGATAATGAAGTTTTGCATAATAACCACATGGAAAAATACTTCCTTCTTTGTGTGCTACCATTTGCCAAAATCTCATTTCGATATCTGAAATCGTTTATGAAATATGGGGAATGTTGTGGATATGTCACTCTGGCTTTATCGCTAGCGCGGTGCGATCGCAAATGAGTGCGCTACGTCAGATCAGCTTCTTCAAGACTGGTGACAAATAGAGACCTCCAACCACATCTAAAGAAAAATTGAACATGTTAGATAAATTTCATAAGCAGTAGCATACTATGTAATATACACTAGACGCAAAATCATAGCGATCCCTAATTTTAATTGCAAAACTTTTTCGAATTTCGCGCAGTGTCTTACTTCCCGTAAATATCACAATTACTGCGACCATTAACGAAATGATGGGCATATCATAATGAACCTGCCATACAAAGTTACAAGCAAAGCGAAAATGAAATTTTTGTACCTAATAGTTTCTGTAAAATTGAGAAAGATTGTAGGGCGTGCGCGTCGATTCTGACTTCTGACGCTTGTCGACCTCCCCTTCTGAACAAACGAATGAACTTGCCTGTCTCTTTGGACGAAAACTGGACACTGCGCATCGGCCATTTTATCCCGCACGACCTATACAATCATGGTTCCGTAGTTAACCGCAAACGTATTTCGTGAAGCACTGACTGTCTTGTCTCACAGTGGAATAAATGTACGGGGTGTTAAAGTTTCTCCGCAGTGCCATATGATTGTTAGCCGCGCGTGCCGTTTGCCACAGAAAATATATCGAAATGAAACTTAATGAAATACAAGTTATTAATTTATTGAATACCTATTTTTACTTAAAATTTTTCGCATTAAATGTTGAAAGTGTCCCTCCCCCCCTGTTGTTGAATACACAATGCAATTCGTCTAATCATGTTTCCAAACACAAGCTGTAACATTTCTTCTGTAACAGAAGCAGTGAAAGTGGATATTGCAGTTTTCAATTCATCGATGGATTTTAGACTGTTTTTGTAGACAGTTGCTTTCGCTTCACCCCAGAAGAATAAGTCAGGTGGTGTTAGGTTAGGCGGTAGTGGAGGCCAAAGTCCCTGTGAAATTATGCGACCACCAAAAACATCCTGGTCCCGGCGGAGGTTCGAGTCCTCCCTCGGACATGTGTGTGTGTGTGTGTGTGTGTGTGTGTGTGTGTGTGTGTTTGTCCTTATGATAATTTAGGTCAAGTAGTGTGTAAGCTTAGGGACTGATGACCTTAGCAGTTAAGTCCCATAAAATTTCACACACACACACACACACACACACACACACACACACACACACACACACACACACACACACCCCAAAAACATCAGCAAGCAGTGACATTGAAACGCGAGCTGTATGCGCTGTTGCACCATCTTGTTGAAAATAACCGTTCAGTATTTCACTTAACACAAGTTCTCCTATGAATGGGTACAGAATATCAATGCAGTATCGTTGTGTGTTTATTGTTTCGTTGAAAAATATGGGACCCAGAACCCGACGTCTAGAAATTGCAATCCCAATTCCTATTTTCACCGAATGAAGTGGTTCCTCATGAATACACAGTGGATTTGCAGTACTCCACATACGAGACTTTGTGAGTTCATGCACACGGATAAATGAAATCACGCCTTATCAGTGAAAAAAGTTTCATTAAGAACATCCCTTCCATTTTTTTGAACGAAATTTTTGAACCACTGACAATAATTCAGTCTCTTGCCATGATCAGTATTTTTCAGTTCTTGCACGACTGGCAAAAGTTGTAATTTTTTCCTTACAGCTGTGTGGGCCGTTCCGACACTAACATCGATTTCCTGGGCGAGTTTTCTTACTGACTTGTTCGGACTCGTGGACATTTTATCGGAAATGTGGAGTATTTATCCTCAGACAAAACGCTAGGACGACCACTTCTCGCTGCATCTGTCACTGAACCCGTACTTCGAGCATTGTTAATCAAATCTCACACAGTATCACGATGTGGGAGTGTTGTCTCTGGGAAAACTGAGTTAAATGTTTGACGAACTGAAACTGTGTATTTAACGCCAGCTTTGAACACTTGTTCGACTAAAAACACACGTTCTTCAACAGTTAGCATTTCAACAGCGACAAAAACTAAACAAACGAACAAAGGAACTTAACTTAAACGCTCACGTCAACACGTAACGACACACACCAACGATACTACTGACGCTGGCTGAGACAAACGAAACAGTAGCATGCTGAGAGAGTCCAAGTGAAGGGAAGTAACCCAAGCAGGAGAACAATCAAACGGCACGCGCGGCTAACAATAATACGGCACTGCGAAGACGTTTTGAACACCCCGTATTAGTACTCATGGTGATTACTTTTGAAACAATAAACAGTTTACTTACTTTTTTACCGTCTGTCTCGTTTTCTTTTGACTGACCCTTATACAAGGAAGGAATTTTCCAAAATCAAAAGAAAAATGCAGGGGTGGGAGCCATAAATACTAAAACTTTTGAGACTAATCAGGAGAAAAGTTAACAGTATTCACATACTTCATTACTATCACTTCAACTCACCTGTTGCCTGTCTGAAGTAGTGCAGAGTAGCTACCGTGCCCAGTAAGCGTGCTATGCGATTTTAATGAACTCTTAACTACGATCTTATGATGTACTTTTGACTGCACTCAAATGTACGGCCAACGAGGCGTTATCTCAATAGACTGATACGCGTTTGAAAAGAAGTTCCGTGCACCGAAAAATTATCCATACTTTCACAGACACCCAAGGCATCAAAACGAAACTGCTGTTTAAAAATGTGGTTCCAGTAGTTTTTGCGAGTGCTTTATTTTCTTTTATAAACTACTCGCCTTTAACATTTCAGGGACTATACTTATTAACAAAAGACATTTCTACTTTGGTTGAAGTGTGAGCACCTTAACTTCTTCACAGATTTCCGCACATCGTGGAACTGTTCAATGAGATGTAAATACAGTAGTCCACGGATGTGACTCTGAACTGTTTCAGAATGATACACGACTAAAGTAATTTGAATGAAGGGATGTTAGAAGTTACGGCCCTACAGACAAAGAAGTCCTTTGAGCGGATCTATAGCTTAGCTGGATGACGATGACAAAAGATACTGAAGCAGCGTAATACATAAAAACAGCCCTGCTATAATTTAAGAAACACACGGGGAACGAACACAAAATGAATGGACGGAACTGGGGCGCTGCGTCTCCTCGATGCGAAACCAGAGCGTTAACGACTGGCACATAGTGGCTCAGTTCTTTCACCTGCTAGGTTTGACTCCATATATCGCATCTTCAGTAGAAATCAGGGAGTGCGGCAGCTTACAGTGCATAACAAAGAGGAGAGACACTACAATTGAGTCGCCTGGTAAAAAGCACTGATCCATCATCCAGAAAACAGAAGTCGAACTGGGACACTGCGTTCTAATGGACTCGCTGTACGTGGTTTGGGTTACAAACGTTGTTTTTTGTAACGTTAGAATGGTTTTCTGGCAATATCAAGTCACTGGAAGAAAACTTTAATACTTAGATTGTTGCACTAAGTCGACTTCGGCTGAAAAGTAAAATTAATGTCTTATCTTCTCTTAAAGCTCCCACTATCTGAGATACGATTACGGATATTTGCTGCTGAGAAATGGCCAGTGGTCTGGCGCCTTTCAATCTGGCATAAGAGGATAATACTATACTTACTATGTCACGATGCAAAAGCTATAAATTCAAAAATTCCAAGCGAGCAAAAAAACTAATAATTGGCCTGGTGATAATACTTATTAATTATGATTAAACTACTTGACACTTACGTCGAACAGGTATCCGCGAATGTCAGAAGAAAGGAGGAGATTTAAATTGCAACTTTCTTTCCTACTGTTTTTTTCGTAGCACAGAAAACAGTTCCTCCAAAATCTTGTGAAAATTGGCAGTATTCAAATAAATAAATAAATATCTTTTTGATATTATTTGGTTCAGTAACGCATCTTTATAAATACTGTTTAATCGTCATTAGATTGCCACTTTCTTCTTTCCATGTGTGTTTTCTCGAAATTCCAATAATACTAATGCCAGGCAGGAAATATCGTGTAAAATAACATTAACAGATCTGCAGACTCGGAAATCTGGAAATAACTTCGCCGCAAGATTTGCAGTCTGCCATTTATATTCCCTATCAACAAGATAACAGTGGCCGCTACTGGCATATTTAGGTATAGCAAACAATTAAAATATGCGAGGAAAGTAGAAAAAGAAAACTTGGAAAAGAATTGGACTGGAGTAAAAAATTTGGTAGCGAATTAGAGACACTAATCTCTCTCTACTCAAACCAGCTGGAACAAAGCACGCAGCCATACTGAAGGTGCACGCTTGTGATTTATTTTCCATCACAGTAGTCTGTACTTCTTTGTACAGGAACATGTCTCCCTTGTTATAAAACAAAATTATTGTGTGAAGTTTCCATTATAAAACATACTTCACGTTTGAGAAGCGATTCCGTCTTATGACAGTATTTTGTGTTTTGCACATAAAAGTAACAGCTATTTCCACTTCTTTGTAGAATTTTAAATATTTTTATATACTTAGAAAAAGATTTTTATAATGGAGCCGACAATACCGTAAATTTTGCTCAGTCTGTGTCTATACGCCGCGCCCCCTAACGCAAAGCGTGGAGTTAAAAGCTGCACTACATAAAGCCCTTACCTTTCTTTCATAACCATTATGATATAGCATGATACGTCATTGTGATCATTATTTCCTGCTTCAATATTAAAGGTATGACAAAGTAATTTACTACATATTTATTCCTCTACCGGGTAACAACGAAATCCAATGGTTTTTCAGGGACATTTTTTGTTTAGTTAGGCGTTCGTACTGAATGCAACAACAATATTTTCGTATAGGGAACTCGTCGTCTCCGGATGATCGTTACAGAACAAATGCATTTCGTTTGATTTCTTATCCCCATTCGAGTTTGTACTGCACTGAAAACATCTCCTCAACAGTGCAAAAGCTAACGGTGTGCTCTTGACTTAGTGTATGGAAAGGAACGCCTCGACCCGGGGAGGTAAGCCGGTTCGAACCCAGGTTGAGGATGAAAGTTTCACTGCCAGTATTTGCCCGGCGAGAGGAGGAGAGGTGGCGACGTTAAGTTCCTGATTTTCAGAATACCGATTTTCGTCGGTGGTGTCTGGTTCACCCCATTTACGTACACCTGGCCAAATATATTTGTCTCTTCTCTCCCTTTGTTTCTGTTTTAGTTTTGATGATCGCTAGTGTACGCCGACACTGTTTAACGTTTCTAAAGGTTCTGTAATTGTGTTAAATGAAAATAAAATTTTAACAATTCGGTAAATAACAATCACCGAAAACATTACGCCATTCTTTTCATAAGCCATCCACGTTCGAATGATTCTTGAGGATTGCTTGTCTGTCAGAGACGTTCGCAAGGTAGGATTTAAAAAACGGACAACAGCACGGTTTGTGACACATTATATTAGTAACCACAAGAGCATCACTGAGACGCTTGCTGCTGAAACTCCGAGGACACATCTTTGAGGAAGATGTTTGGCAACGAAATATTTTCTTCCATAGCGAAAGGACAGTGACAGTAAAAATTAGAGAAATTTGAGCCCAAGCGAAAGCCTACCGATAGCCACTATTGCCGCAGACCGTTCGTATACAGAACAGAAGAAAGGTAGACATTATAATGGTACATATCGTACCCTATGCCACACGTCTCGAGGTGGGGTGGTGAAGATTGCAGTTTAGAAAGCAATGAACATTGTCCTCATTCGCTATGGACAAAGGAATGTACAGAGATTCCAAAAAGTATTCGACCATAGTGCACAGAATAGAACAAAGACAACGATCATAAAAATAAAGCTAAGAAACAAACATTTATTTTCTTACATTGATTAACGTGTACATTTAGAAATAAAACACTTTTTGGGTTCATATGCAGCTTAATTTATGAGATAATCCACGTTATTGAATATCATGCCCCTGTTAATGTCAAACGTGTACTCATCTAATGAACAAGAACACAGGTATGGCGTCATAATGACACACGGCCTCCTTCCTTTCCTTATGCAATTGTGTTTCATCCACTGTAGCGGATGGTTTCACCTCTGTTTTCAAAGCTGCCGAGTGCTACTTAAGGAATATGGCCGAAAAAAACGTAAAACTACAAAAGGAGAGACAGAAATCTGCATCAGGTTGTTTCTAAAAGGAAAATGTTTTCAAAGAATGAGAGAAACCATTGGCAGACCTATCAGTACACTGAAGACTATTACATACAGGCTTAATCAGAACAAAACGTCAGGAAGCGGTCATTCTGCACTTATATGAAGACACGACAGCTACTTACAGAGGTCGAGAAAAATTCAAAACTAAGGGCTTCAGAACTTGACACTGCAGTTCAAATGAATACAATGAGGTCTGTATTAAATCTGGTTTATGTCGCTTGGTATGGAGGCCGAAAAGCCCGGGGAAAAACATACATGAGCAAAATCAACGGAAGGAAACTAGTTGCATTTGTAAAAGAACATGAATCCGATGGGTTTGCTTTCTTTGGGTAAGACTGTATTTACTGACGGGAAGAAGGCTGCATTTACCGAGGAGAGTCGATTTGATCGGTTTAAGTCAAATAGACGTGTAACAGCGCAGAGAAAAAAAGAATTATCAACTTGAAGAGGGAAGTATAAAGGTAAAGGTCACTGTTAAACATGTAGGAGATTCAGTACTTGTCAGGGCCTGCATGAGTGCAAATGGTATGGGGGTGGGAGGGGGGGGTGTGTGTTTTATTGCTGGAATTACGGACCAAAAGGCCTTTATCCAAGAAACACACCTGTCGAGAAATGTGAATAATGTGAGCCTTTCTGAGGATAATATTTTCACACAAGGTAATGATCCAAAAAATACAGCTCTAGATGCAAGTCTCTTGGCTGTAGTAAACACTCCCCGCTGGATGCCGATACCACCACAATCCCCAGACTATAATCCAATAAAGAATTTGTGAAATGAATTCGACAAAAATACGAGGAAACGTCAGTAATCGAATAGAAATGATCAAAAGAACGCTCTACTAGAGGAATGGCGCAAACTGCAGTGCAAATAACAAAATCGCTGGCGAAAACCATGGCAAGAGGAATGCAAGAGATTGTATAGAAAAAGGGGGAGCCTACAAGCAGTAACCGTAACATTCTATGTTCAGAGTGTCATTTCCAGTACTGCATCCTGCTTGTATTGCATCCTAAACCTGAGTGACCGATGACTACGCAGTTTGGTCCCTTTAAAAATCAAACCAACCAACCAACCAACCAACCTAAACCGCTAGTCTTTACTTTTGAATCTTTAGCTACGTTTATGTACATAGAAATTTGTATTTGCTCACTGTATTCTACGTTTCACTGATTAATAAACAATCCATACCCCTGCTGCACTTCATCCTGACAATTTTCCACCACCTCCAAATCTTAACCATAATCTGAACTATTCGGCGAATACTTTTTGGAGTACGGTTAAGTGCGGGCAACACGCCGCGTGTAGGGTGAGTCGGGGACAAGAGGCGCTGGGCACACTGTGGCAGGAGTGCGCGGTGGCTCACTCACAGTGTCCGGCACCGGGGTGCGCGGCCTGACGTCCTGCACGCCGCAGCTGCTGGGCCGGCGGTGCTTGCGGTTGTGGTGTCCGTGCCGGCGGCACCCGGACTTGACGTAGTTCATCCACATGGCTGGGCTGGGCTGTGCGCGGCGTGCGGTCCAGGCAACCACTGCGCGGCCGGCGCCCGCATCGCCGTCGACGACGGCACGCCAGGGGGCGTTGGAGGGGGAGGGGCCGCTACGGGGAGGGTCCATTCAGCGCGCCGTTGCCCCGGGAGACGGAGGTGCGCCACCGGTGCGCAGTGTTTCACGCGGCCCACGCCACGGCGGCCAAGGCGCGTCCGGAGACAACTCTCCTGGCTGGGATCGTTTTAAACGACACGCCCTGAAGGGTGGTCCACGAGCGACGTTCTGCGACGTGCACAGAAAGCGCGTGGAGCGGAAATTTGGGCGGACATATGTGCGAAAACCTGGAAGTTGGAGGGTTGACCAATATTGCTCAGGTCTATGGCCACAAATCACATCTGCACAGGAAAGTCGTAGAGTGTGGGCAGCAGATCACCGCCAATTTGGCGCGCGGAACCTGACTCACCTATCGTTCAGGCTGAAGTTTCTCGACTTCGGGTGTACACCGAACTCTTAAATCGTTGAAAGGCGTCACTGCTCTAGAGTATTCGTTTCCGAATTTATCGAGATATACAGAAGTCACAAATTACCTGCTCGTGTAGCATAGATTACTGCGTGCCAACTTGCGAGACAGTGGGAAGCGGGGGCAAACCCAAATCGAATCCGAGCGGCGGATTAATGACCACGGGTTGGTACAACACTCAGCCTGAGCGTGCATTTCACGCAGTTTTCCACGCTCGTTTATGTAAATGCTGGGCTGGTTCCCAAATTCCGCCACCGAGAATACCACACACGAACATGTACATCACGGTAACACGCAGATCATGTCACACGCGACTGTCCTCCCTTAGTCTGCCCTCAGTACTGTGGCGTCAGGAAGGGCATCTGTTAAATAAATTAAAATTTTGCCAAATCCTAAAAAAGCAGACCCCCATAAACGCTGGAAAAAATAAACACAGGAGTCACAAATGTTCGTGTAAAGAGTAAGAAGCAAGGAATACAGCGATCGTTATAAGAAGGGAGCTAACTGTACTTCTAAAAGTCTGTAACGGTTTGCTTGTAGAGTTCAGGCAGGGGATTTGAAACCTCCACGTACTGAAGAACAAAGTAAAAGATACCCCGTAGGCCACTCCTGTAATTTATTACAATATTCATAGTTCAGAAAGCCATCTAAAAACGTAAAAACATATGTAACTTGTCGATATTGGTTTACTGGTTAATTTAGTTACATTGCAAGCTAATGTACACTTCTCTGAATAAAGATTTTATGAGGGCAAATGAATTACTTTTACTAAATTATGTAATATATATAAACAGTAATAGGTTAATGCTTTTTTGTTACATTTCTAGACATATTTTAGAACTCCAAATACTGAAATGAATTTCAGCAGTGACCGATGACGTGTCTTACTTTGTTTCCGACGACGTGGCGATTTTCAGTTCCCTGCAAGAAGCCGACAAAGCAAACTGTTACAGACTGTAAAGAGCAATGCTCGCAGTCAAAAATTTAAATACTTGAAGCTACATCCTGTTAGCGGGAATCGTAGTGGCTGTGTCAACCGTTCATATTGTGGATTTTTTTTCCCTATGTAAGTATAATATTCTGTCGTCTTATGTAAGACGTCGCGAGCGTGTATAGATATTTGTACGTCTCCATGTCCATTCGCAAATAATTTCACAAGTCGTCGTGTTTACACGACAACTCATGAAGTAATTTAATAAAGAGAAACATAAAGAACCACTGTCTTGAACATTTATCTGTATATTATAGACGGAGCAGAGTAAGTTGGGTTTTACGCGATCAGTACGGGGGGGGGGGGGGGGGGGGCACTTGCGAAAATCATATCGATTCCTAATAGAGCCGTTATTCGGACTTCAGAGACATCATCATGTGCGAGCACTAAATATATTTCACGGAATATTGACGGCATTGAGCATGAGCTGTAGTCTGAGCGTATGTTTTGCAACGCTTCTTATAGACAGAAAGACACTGTGTCCTTTTTTTTCTTTTTTTTTTTGCCAGTAACTTTGCAAACTTCGTTGTTGCAGCGACTTATAGTAAACAGTAAACTGTTGCTCTAGATGAGAATATCCGATACTCGCTGACGAACCCGGCATTGCCCAAATATTTATTTATAGCCGCGTCCGTGACTTCATACACGTGGAATTTACTTTTGACTTGAAGGTTCTTTGTATTCAAGGCTTGAAGTAGTATGATTGGAGAAACGAGCGAAGAGTGTGTTTGCTTCAATAATACGTGAGAGAGCCACGTAAAGCTGCCGTGCGAAGAAAAAAAAAATGGCGCTAATTCTACGCCCCCAACATGCAGCGTCTGGCCTTATGCTTTGTTTATGGTCACTGCTTAACATAAACTCACCGGACATTGCACATGTTTAAAGCGAAATGGGAAACTGTAACTTAAAGCCTCTGTGAGTAAAGGGTTCTGAGGAGCGAGACAATGCATGGCGCATCAGAATCACATTACACCTCACTTTCTGAAGGAGTTTCCAAAGAGTGAGTCAAAGCCTCATGTTCTTGAAGCCGTAGCACGTATCGCTTCACGAGCTTTATTGGTCTCCCGACGCAGCGTGTTCCTCAGTCATTCTTGTGCGTTCTGTGAAACTCGACCTTTTTCTGGGTATAAGTATTTATTCGTAATCAAAACGAAATAATAATGTAATGATACGGTACCCAAATTCGTTTTCCTTAGCAACGAATATAAATAAAACCCACCGAAAGAATAAAAGCAATGTTGTTAAGTATTTAATACACAAAGCAAAATTAGTAAATTCTTTTACAGTAGTCAAGTAAGTTCGCTGTTGGTTTGTATTCATAAAGATAAGATTATGCAGCTTATTTCTGTCACTGACGTAAACTTCCGAAAATGCACTTATCACATCTATCACTGAGTTAAGAAAAGCTAGCAGCACCATCTATTGGTTCTTCAGTGTACTACACCACGATGATTAAACATTAGAACTATTAAGCTGAGCAGACGATTTTAGATGGAACTTCGAATTACGATATCTGTTTCTTCCGTATTTAGATTTTGATGGAATAAATCCTTTACGTTACCACAAGGTCCACTGAAGTTGCCTGCGTGAACCCTACGAAAATTCGTCTATTAGTCTTGGAGCTTAGCGTGTTCAAACAGGCAGACATAGCAGTTATACAGTTCGGTTACTGATATAGATACAAAAAGAATCGAATAGGCACCCCAAGTTCAGTAGCCTTAGGATCTATCGAGATACGTGAACTCATTTACAATTCCGTACTCACTTATTTCTACACTTGGCATTTTCCCATTTGTGCGATGGTCGCAAGTAGTAGCTGCCTTGTGACTTCAATGAATTAGTTTATGAAGATAGAATGTAATATTCAAGTCTTCATATTATCATGATCAGTTTCTGTTCCATCATGGTCAACGAGCAACGAAGCTCGTGACTTTACTCCAGGGAGTGATTAAATACAGATATATTTTTTTCCCCCCTTCAAAACGCGGTAGGTTAGATTGTAGCGAAGCAACTGTGTTTGATCGCTCATGACAGATGCAGGAGATCGACAGCCAGAGAGACTGACACTCCCCCCCTGCGATCTTCACCACTCGTCTCCTCAGTGGTGCCAAACGCACGGAATGCTTGTCCGTGCGTGCAGCATGACCTTGCGCAACACGAAAATCATGACGACTAGATCATGCGAAATGTAACCAGAACTGTTCAGAGATACGTAAAATTATCTAATGCTGAGTTTGCCGCTAGAACACAGAAATTTCATCAGCCTATTCTTGTAAGTTAATAACGATGTATCAATTTTTAGGGAAATCATTGAAATGTCAAGTGGTAAAGAGATGAGAGAGAGATGGGAGGGTGGTTTTTGAGCACAGAGGTGGGTGCACTAGCAGTCACCAATCTGATGTTCCCTTTGCCGTCTACACCGAGATAATAAAAGCTGCACCGTTACATCACTCATTATCATCAGTCTGTTGGCGCCGCTCGAAGTATTTACTTCGAGACGGAAGCTGTGAGTTACAGCGGTGAGCATAAGCCTCCGTTGGCTACATGCAGAACAGCTATAAGCAGCGCGAGTGAAACTATTGTCGTCCTTGATTCGCATTTAATAAATCTGAACTCTTATGGAATAACAGGATGTTGTAAAAGAGTGAATAATGTTATTTGCCTCTTCCGTTTTGAATTCGCGAGACATTGTGTGACTCTCGTTTCGAAAATCTGCGTAGTGAATGGGTCGTAACGCCATTATTGATTAAATCGTCCGAAGGCTTGATTTAAACAGAAACAGCAATTAATAGGATTCTGATGGGCTTTCAAATCAGAGCTCTGCCTAATAGTGAAGAAACAGTACAGTTAGTTCAAAAATGGTTCAAATGGCTCTGAGCACTATGGGACTCAACTGCTGAGATCATCAGTCCCCTACAACTTAGAACTACTTAAACCTTACTAACCTAAGGACATCACACACATCCATGCCCGAGGCAGGATTCGAACCTGCGACCGTAGCGGTCGCGCGGTTCCAGACTGTAGCGCCTAGAACCGCTTGGACACACCGGCCGGCAGTTAGTTTGAGACTGACAGTTTTGTGCATGTGAACCAAAGAAACTATGAATATACGCATTTTTTTCTTGAAACTTTGGTAATATAATTTCAGCGTCAATTGGCTCATTACCTGTAAGAGTTCTTCAGTTAAGGAGAAACGAAATATTAGCAAGCGGAATGCAGACTACAGGTAACTCGGAAAAACTGGAAATTTGTGATACGTTCTATGGGACCAAACTGCTGACGTCCTCGGTCCCTAGGCTTACACACCAATTAATCTAACTTAAACTAACTTAACGCTAAGTACAACACACACAAACCCATGCCCAAGGGAGGACTCGAACCTCCGACGAGGGGGGGCGCGAACCGTGGCAAGGCGCACAAGACCGCACGGCTACCCCGCGCGGCCAGGTAACTCGCTAGAATTGTTTTTGGTTGTATGTCTCAATAGTTTATAGACCCTGGTTGCTTCGGGGGACTAAATTTGGACTAAACTAAACCAAAAAGAGACTTCAAAACAGTTCGCCGCGCCACATGTGGTGCCGATTGGCCGGGAAACAGTTTAGTCACTGAAATAAGCTATCTAGCACAGAGACGTAGACGAAGCGGAAATAAATGATACATAATAAATAAAATAAACATACGACCTACTAGTAACAGATTGTGAGTTTGGCGAACCCAAGGGCGCATATTACCTACAACGGCCTTGAGCGCTACTAGCGGAAGGAAGGCAAAGTCTCGTTGCTGCTGTCGCCGGCGCTGAGTGCAGTGGCAACCGGAGACGTGCGTCGTCACGGTGCTGGCTGCGTCTGCGAGAGGTCGCGCCGAGATGTCACCAGTCACCACTGTCACCGCCCCCCTCCCTACCCCCCCTCCACCCCCCACCGTTCACCACTGCGCTACTGCGGTAAGAAATACCAGCAACATTCAATGCTGTCACTGACTTCGTCGCATCGTGTCACGATTGCTTGTATACCGTTCCGGCATGACACATTTGTTGTTTACTTCTTACCAACTGGCCAGAATGGCGTTTACAGGCGAGGGTGAACGAAACGTATAAAGATACAACAGAAAGTAGTATCAGATGGTAAAAGTGAGCAGTCTGATGATTCAGGACTATAGTCAAGTCAAACAATGCAGGAAATACTCCGTTACGATCTATTATAACGCAAGCTCTAGCTGTGGGATTACCAGACATGACCCAGTTAACAGTGCCGCGAAATTCAAGTTGCACTGACTAACTGAAATTCAACGTGGATTCTCATAATGATTAATTAAAGCCTGACATGGGTAATATGAAGTCGTAAATAAGTATTGTAAAGTCATAAATTACGAAATTATATTTTAAAAGGAATCCAATTGTACTGAACTGAGTCAGGAAATGAGTAGTTTAAAATCTGGAGTGAGTAGCCCAAGCGTTACTTGAAGTATATCGTCTCTTTTTAAGTATAAGGTTATTTCAAAATAATTTCCTCGCGCGAATGTGTGCTTTTTCACGAAAGAAATATTTCAAATTGTCTAAGAAAAATATAATAAAACGTGAATGATCTGTAATTTCAGACCAAGCCTGTGGCTGAAACAAGTTGGAGGAACTGGTTTTTCACAGTTTTAAGAAGAAAGAGTGGAACAAAGCTTCTCTCAGAAAATTGAAACTCACTTCTCTTGTCTCAATTGAATTAAGCTGCCGACCTTTGAGTAATTAATACTTTATAATTAAATTAAATATAATATAAATATAAATATAAAATAAATATATTAAATATAATATAATATAATTTAATACTTTATAATTAAATACGTTAAAAAAGGGTTGCACTCTTGTTTTCAGTTACAAGTAATTGTTCACCCCGCATTTACTAAGTTGTACACGAATAATGATTCTTGTAATATTTGTTTCAGAAAAGCTAGCTGGAACCGTGAGTGCAGCAGATCTTGGCACAGTGAAAAAATGATTCAAATGGCTCTGAGCACTATGGGACTTCTGAGGTCATCAGTCCCCTAGGACTTAGAACTACTTAAACCTTACTAACCTAAGGACATCACACACATCCATGCCCGGGGCAGGATTCTAACCTGCGACCGTAGCGGTTGCGCGGTTTCAGACTGTAGCGCCTAGAACCGCTCGGCCACTCCGGCCGGCTTGGAAGAGTGACACAATGTGCCGAAAGCAAGTCGCTTTTTTTTGCCGTTGGTTTCATTCTGCACTATGTAAAGCGCGTCCCCATGATTATTTACGGATCATTTAACAGTAACTTGCGATTATTTTGAGCAAGTACAAATTACGTATGATTTGGCCATTGTCTCCGAACTGTAAATTGCTACTCTCGCTTCTGTCGGATACAGACCCACAGAACTGATGGTGGTGTTAAATTACTATGGCTCGTAAATGGTAAAAACTTCAAGAGCCAGTTTTATACTGAATATCAGCAATCAGCGTTCTTTTTTAGAGACGTATCACATGCAGTAGGAAGAAACCGCGCCATCATCAACAGCGACTGTTGTTTCATTTCTCAATAAGAGAGAAATTAAATTCATTATACAACATCATTTTACATTTTTTGGCATTTTATTCAGATGTCGGAGAGCAAAACGTGGCAATGTAAAATCTGAAGTGAGTAGTGCAAAATCTCAAATGACTAGTTTGAGTCGAATATTGAAAGTAAAAGTTGATTCAGCTACATGCAGCATTGTTGAAATAAAAACGGAAGTAGGAGAGCTGTTTAACAGCCTTGAAAGGAGTATGAAGGCCGGAATCGGTAGAGGTGGCTATGGACTGTTAAAAAACGGTTAACATGAAGAATGGACCAATAGTTCGAACTTTGCTCTCAGAGGTAGACAGAAGTGGACAGTAAAACAGTTAATAGTCAGAAATAAATTTTGAAGGTAGAAACTGATTGTACCCACAGAAGTGAATAATTAGATAAAAAGATTGCTTGTGAAGAAGAGAATAGAGTAAAACAGGCTGAAAACTAAATGTATGTGTTGGTAGAATATACAGTAAATTAGAGTCAGTAGAAAATCAGATTGCAATGTATGATCTTAAATTTTCCGGCGAATCATCCGTTTTCATTGCTCTCGGGTGCCCAACTGGTTGCTGTTTGTTTACGTAACACGATATTTCGATAGCGTGCCTTGCCGATATCTTCACGTAATGAAATGAGATGATCGTATGGCATACATCGCGCCTCCTTAATACTCTTACCGCTTCCATCCCTTTCCCTCACTATACGGTAGGTTACACTCCCATTCATATGCGGTGGCTTGCAGAGCACATCCATACAAACATACAGTATTCCCACTGGGCAACTCTGAAGCTGTTAAGTGATTACATTTCCAGGACTCGGTTGCTGAGGTAATCTAGTGTACTGTTAACTAACTACCTGTGAGCATACTTTGACTAGGAAAACTTGATAGTGAGTTATGCTGAACATAGCTCTCTGATTTTAAGTCAGACCTGCAATAATTTGTTATTAGATAAAGTGGTGGCTAACCAACTCGGGTCCATTATTTTATGAAGAATGAATTCATATAATTATCGATCGCGTTTGTGTGATATGTACAGCCGAAATGCAGTACCCCGGAGTTTGCAACATTTTTCAATTTAGTTACTTGAGATATTGCTTCGACATGAACACCTGCCAATATTTTTGATGTTTTGCAGTGCGCTAATGTCAGTATGTAAAATTCCTGTGCTCAGATAGGTCACCAGTGACGGACTTTGCATTGTACCCTACGCAGTGGAAATGATGATGTATGTTCCTCACTGTTCTCTGGCCTATCGTTCCTCTTCGAGATTACAATGAACGAAACCGAGACAAACTGTTAGACTACCAGTCATCGTGGAGGGAAAAAGGATTGCATTTTGCAAAAAGAGACAAAGGTACTGTGGTTCACAGAAGATAAGTACCACGTCCTCTTCCCCAGAGGTATCTGGCAGAATTCAAGTTTCTCAGTTACGAATTGAGGAGGTAGGTCGTTAACCTTATTTCAACAACTCTTGAATAACAAGAAACTATTAACCAATCATAAACTACAAACATTCTGCGGATGTTTTAACTCTGGGTGTAAAATGTGTATAGAAGCGCGTGCGAAGTGGCTTGGAGCCAAGCTGTCGGCTTCATAAATTTGGATCAAAAGACACCCGAGAAATCTCTTGTGACCATCGCTTTTGATACTGTTTATAGTTTCCGCCAAAATGTTTCTCATTTTATTAAAACGGGCTCCTAAATATTGGTAGGCCTTTGCTATAACCAAGTCACTTTAGGAGGGGTTCAACGTGCCATTCACCTCAGCAAGTAAGAGCTTCGCTCTATGGCATGCAAATATTTTGCTCTCTTCGTTCTTCTATGACTATTACTGCAAGGGGTGTATCAGCCCCCAGCCCAATTTTGATATAGCAAAGACTTATTGGTGTATAGTTCCGCTTTTAACGCTTCTGATTGACGGCGATAAAAATCTTATTATCGTTGTAAGGGCATCTCGAGAATGTTGAAGAGGCTTTCGATTCTGGAATGAGTGTCATATGGTTGAATTCTAGACGAGAAAATCTCCCATTCAACACTTAACTAAAATTTCGAGTTATGTAAAAAAGAATAAATGAATGTAAGAAGAAACTGCAAATTATATCTTCAACTGCACGTCAACCAACATTAAAGTAATGCATAATCGCCAAACGACAAACTGCCAGCCCACCTCTTCAGTTGATCTAGAATTCATAGGGACACATCTGTTTTGCAGTAGCAAGTGTGTGTCTGAGGAAATGAGCAAATGGACTAGCATGTTTTTAAATATGCAGCCCTGTTGCAGGGAGAGGGGAAACGCAGGATAGATTCCAGGAAGAAAGGAGATGGGAGGACGCCTCAAAAACAGAAAGAATGTACAGTGACCGACTGGAAAATCGAGAAGGGGACGAAAAGCACTATCGGTACGTCAGTACCTCTAGGAGGTACAGTCCTCGTAGCCTCGTAACGACTCCTTTCTTTATTAAAGGTAGCCCTATCAGTTACTGAAAACTGTTCACAGTGGAGTAAGCTCGAGATAAATAAGAGTCATGAGCGATCAATATTAGATTTTTTAAGCTTGTGAACAAAGTGGAAAATGAGAGGAGAAAGGTGCACTGAAACAGTTTGGATGTAGCTGGGGTCAATACAAATTTAAAGGGAACCACGGACTAATAACAAACACGTCACGTAACAAGATGCTAGCATGTGATGGAGTAATTATAAATAAAATTTAAGTCGCGTCAAACGTTTACAATTAGCAAAGCAGTGAACCTTTTTTCATCTCAAAAACTACTGCCATCAACAGCAGCCGTTCTTGCATACGTCTACTTATAGACGTCACAAACCGTCGATGGAGAGAAAGACAGCACGTGAAGTGAACTCTAAATCACAAAAACAATTGAGTGATATTTGATCGTTTGGGATGTAGTATCAAGAGAATGAAAAAGAGAATTGCGAAAGAATACTGACTTCGGACAAGAACTGAGTTTTTAATACCTGTGAATATACTCTGCTAGAGAGCATATAGTACACAAGGGTGTACTGTAATGTAGTAATGACCAGGTCGAAATTCACGACGGTAAAGGTAGAACGACACCATACTAAAATTCTGGAAGCCTGTGATCACTGGGTGAGCAGGAACGCTGAGCGTAGACACGTAAGTGAAAATTACTAAAGTAGACAATAACTGAGCTTAGTGAAACCAATAAAGGTGTAAGAACAAAAATGTATCAGAAAATGATGACTGATTATATGTCGTAGCAACGAAAGAATGATGTGTAAGAAAGGAGTAAATTCAGACGAAATCCAACATTATGGTTCAAATGACTGAGCACTATGGAACTTAACATCTGAGGTCATCAGTCCCCTATACTTAGAACTACTTAAACCTAACTAACCTAAGGACAGCACACACATCCATGCCCAAGGCAGGATTCGAACCTGCGACTGTAGCAACAGCGCGGTTCCGGACTGAAGCGCCTAGAACAGCTCGGCCACGACGGCCGGCCAACAATATGGATCAGTCGGGAAACGAAAAGGCATTTTGTGGTTAAAGAAAATTATTTTATGTTACAACTGGTGCACTAGGGTACCGCCTCTTATACTGTATCACACCACTCAAATACTAATACGAAGTACAGCTAAAGTTTTTATTTATATTTTTAGTTATTTGCTATCCCTCTTGGCCGCCAGAATAAGATAAGACGACTTCTTCAGTTTGCAACCTGTTCCGGTAGTTCATGTACGAATGAACAGTTCTTGAAGGGTTGCAAAACGGAAGAATAATAAATAACGATATAGAACATGCTGACGAAAATAGGGGATGTAAGAGGCATATCTCAACGCCCTGACAATGCCCCTCAACATTAAATATTAAGGCGACAGTAAGGTATTTAGAAAAAATCTGAAGTTAAAATTGAAACAGCGGTTTAATATTTAAAGGAGTAAGGTAGTGGTAACCTCAACGAATGAGACACACCGCCCTTCTTTGCGTACAGGACATTTACGAAAAGCTGTGGACGCTAGGTAACACTCAGCAAATTTCTCGCCGCTCGGTTGTCCCACAGCGAAGGCGTTGCCAACATTATTGTGCGCCCAGTGGACCTCGCTGCGTCGCCACTTGCGGACATTAACAAACGTCAAACAACACGGGCAAGATGTGGGTGAGGAGGAGGGGGGGGGGGGGGGAGGGGAGCAGGGCGATGTTTGGAGCGCACATCTTAAAGTCGTTTCCTGCACTGGCAGCTACAACCAGTGGCAGTTCTTTGAAATACGTACGTCGCGACGCGAAGGAGAGAGGGCATGTTGAGGGGGCATGAGTCACTAACACCATCGAGAAGATTGTTAAATGCAACATCAACAAATGTTTGAGGTAAGTACACTATAATATTAAAAGTTTCCAGAAACCGCTACGTAATGCGGAATTCACCAGTAGACGCCGTGAGTAGCGGGCCGGGCAGCACGTTAGGAGTCGAAAGAACATTGTGTCTTCAGTACAGAAACAGAAACAGCTCTGTGACCTCGAACGAGTACTAGTCACTGGACGTCGCTTAATTTAAACTATTCTAAAGCTGGCCAAGTCGACTGTTGGTGTTGTGACTGTTGGACTGGAAACACAAAGGGGCAATCACAGCTGACCACGCAAACCTCTTATAATTACGGAAGTAGGCCGTCGAGCATTGCAGAGGGTGGTAGGTAGAAATTTCACGAAATCAGCAGAAGGAATCACTTGCGAGTTCCAAAGCGCTGCAAGCAGTACACTAATCGAGCCGCTACTCGTGAGTCATATATAGCTGCTATCAGTGTTAAACGACGCTTGCGGTGGTGTTAACAGCAATACCACTGGACAGTGGATGACTCCAAACGAGTGATCTGAAGTGATGAATCACGCTGTACCATGTGGCAAACTGATGTAAGAGTTTCGATATGTGGAATGCATGGAGGACATTACTTATCATGTATACCGCCAGCAGTGAAGTTCGGAGGGGGTAATGTTACGGTATGGGGATATTTTTTGGGGTCAGGATATTGTCCCCCTATTGCGCTAAAGGAAAAATTCGTTTGGATATGAACACATTTACTGTGTGTGTAGCCGGTCGATGTGGCGGTGCGGTTCTTGGCGCTTCAGTCTGGAACCGCGCGACCGCTGCGCTGTCAGGTTCGAATCCTGCCTCGGGCATGGATGTGTGTGATGTCCTTAGGTTAGTTAGGTTTAAGTAGTTGTAAGTTCTAGGGGACTGATGACCACAGAAGTTAAGTCCCATAGTGCTCAGAGCCATTTGAACCGTTTGTGTTGTGTACCGTGTACAACAGAAGAATATTTCGGACACCATGACTGTTTGCATCAGCATAGCTATGTACCCTATCGAAAACCAGCATCTGTGAGGCAATGGTTTGTGGACAATAACATTCCTGAAATGGACTGACCCGAACCCAATGGAACACCTTTGCGCTCCAGAACCCACCGTCCGACATCACTGTCTTCTTTGGTTTCGGTTCTTGAGGAAGACTGGCTGCCACTGCTATGCACACATTCAGACACGTCACTGAAGGTGTCCCCAGCAAAGTTCAAGCTATCATAAAGGTGAAGAGTGGACACATCCCATTTTAATGTCCACTAATAGGTGTGCGGATTCTTCTGATAAGATAGTGCATGTTTTCGGCTTTTCCTCCGCGAATAAGTCGACTAACAAGCATTCAGCGGTGGTCCTAAGTTATTGTCTAGATAATCATCAACAGAAACTTAGCCAAAATATTCCAAAAAAGGAAGGAAGGCAGGTAGGTAGGAAGAGTGGGTTTAACGTTCCGTCGACATCGAGGTCGTTACGGCGGAATCTTCTCTCGAAATTTCGATCACCAACTTTCTCCTCCGATTGCGAAAATATTTTGTTGATACCGATCTCCAAAGGTAGAAACGATCACCATCATAAAATAAGGGAAATCGAGCTCACACGGAAAGATATGGGAGTTCGTTTTATCCGCGCGCTATACTAGAATGGAATTATAGACAGTCGTGAAGGTGCTTCGATGAACCCTCTGCCAGGCACTTAAATGTGATTTGCAGAGTATCCATGTAGCTGTAGATGTAGGTCATTAGAGTCGGAGCACAAGCTCGGATTCTGTCAAGGTTGGGGAAGGAAAGCGGCCATGCCCTTTCAAAGGAACCATTCTGGGATTTGCCTTGAGCGATTTAGGAAAATCGAGGAAAACTTAAATCTGGATGGCCGGATGCGGGTGTGAACTGTCCCGCCGAATGAGAATCCAGTGTGCTACCGACTGCGTCACTGGACCACCATGAGCGAATGATTCACATTCCTGAACGAAATAACGTTCTTTTTATATTTTCTTTCATCTATACAGATGACTGGTCCGAGTGCATTTCCGTTTTTGCAACATCTGCATTATCAATTTTTTGTCTTGTTCGGAAATTTCACAAACAACTGTACACACTTATTTTACGTGACAATCAACGCTACATATATACTGAGCTGAGAATAAGGGAATCTATTTCACTGTGCTATTCAGGCAAACGTGCGGTTATAATAACGTTTACAAAAATTACGTCAGAGGACGCAATTGGCTGTTTACGTTTATGATCGTACGTGTTACATTGCAAAGCTGAAGAAGTCTACAGTTAATCAATAAAACTAGTGACCTATCCTATGCTTATATCCGTAACATCGCAGTCCCTATTTATGAAAGCACCGCGAACTTACACTTTTAGCTATAAACAATAATGGAAAACAATTTTTATCTACCAGAACAATACAAGGGAATTCTTTTTCTATACAAAAGAAGGAAAATATGAAACATAATGAAATATGCGCTCCACTGCAGGAAAGAAAAAAGAATGGAGCTAGCTGGTTCAGCGATGACAATAACTAAATGCTTGCATTAGCTCTTGCAGCAACATACTGAAGATAGAATTATTGCAGCGTTATTCGCTAATGGCGTTTCCGACTACTTTCAACTGGGTTGTCAGACAAGTTCACAATTAATGACAGTGGTTTGAGACTCTCCTGATAAATAAATAAATAAGAATAGGCATCTGTTCACATTTGAGATCTCAGGTCAGGGACTGACTATCCCTATTTTTGCACTCTATCCACAATGTTCATCTCTTCTCCTGCAAGGTATGCCTCCAAGCCGTCGTCGTCATCAGTTTATTACATATTTGCAAGTTAATTAGAGGCATGCGCACTGAAATAATGGTCCTGTCACAGAAAATGCTTACGCATATTCCTATGCGGTCAAGCACGTATTTTGCACATTTTTTTAAATATTTCACGTCATGTGTAATAATTCAGTAACGAAACAGAACCACACACTAGGCACCAATTCATTTTGTGAATATGTTAAAAGAATCAGTAAATGGTACGTACTGGGTAAGTCACGAACGTTTCAACTTAAAACCGGACAAATAGAGAAGAGGAATTTGAATGTGTCCTTACAGTCTGTGTTTTACATTATATAAAATATTTTACAGACCATTGTGATACTTAACCCTCTACTTTTCCTTACATCCGACCATAAATTTTATCCCAGCTTCTGTCTAGTACACAGTGCGCAAATACAATTAAGTATGTGTACATTACACTTCATAAAAATCTAACTTTGTTTCCTGCAAATGTCAAAGCTCTGCCACTTTGTCCCCGATTACGATGGTCAGATGTTCCAACTCGTCTGGGATGTCCCTAACAAACAGGGTTTGGACAACAAGACTGAGATAACTATACCACAACACACTTTGGTGTGACACGCTTTGAATCTACGATGTTAGGTGTTAAACAGCGATCTCTGCCAAAATAACAAACGGTTTTAAGACATATTTCGTTCATCACTCTCATTTACGTAGACAAAATTGTCCCGAAGCCACCTATTAGCGGACCCAAAAACGTACGCCAATATGTTGTCAAAGGCCATTTGTATATTTCTCTGTTGTATCGTAAGAGCTTTATTCAGACCAGGTATTACGCGCATATTTCTGTTGTCAACGTTATTTCTGTGCTGGTGCAATTTCAGCCCGGTCAATGGCTACAGGTTTCTTTTTCCGACGTTGGTATTGTTTTCCTTCGAGTGGAACAATCGGAACATTGTGCAGCAGCGAACAATAGAGCACTCTTAGTTACAAAGCGATCATTCAGACAAAAAAATTTGTTTCCATTCTGTATGGTGCGGTGCTCATTTAAAACTTAGATGAATAATGCTTAATATAACGTGCGTGAAATACTATCGCCAATGCGGTTCCTTCGCTGAACAGAGAGATCAAAATCTGCAAAGTCTCCTTACATTTCGGCAGTTTCAAGAATAAGTGCGGTAACTCAAATTTTTGGATCAACAGTTTGGAGAATCTAAATGTGGCAGTTAACTGCCATTTGACTCGACTGTATAACTTCTATGAACTTCGTTGCATTGATACACGAGCAATCCAAAAGACTTATCACATTTAGAGAATATGTATGAAAACGTGTTAAAATCTTTAAACAACTCTGGGAAGTGGAAAATTATCATTAATTTTAATTCGTATTTCACAAACTTCAAGGTATTTTCGCTCTGATAATGTCTGTCTTCTTTATGTATATGGTGAAGATGAGGACAATAGATTGACAGAAAAATTCTGTTTGGTTTCTATTCTCTACAGTACCCCGCATGAAATCATGTCTCTCCACAGAAATCGAGGTGAAAGTCTAGTCGAATACCGTAAAGACACAGCACCCAACATTCGTCGTCGTGATATCTGAAACCCGGTACCGAGTGGAGAAAAGAGAACAATGGTCAGGCGATTACCTAATAGTTGGCATTCTATGTGCTTTAGATAACTGAATTTGTTACTAAGCCAATCTTGAGTGACAGGGACGAGCGAAGCTGACGGATGTTCATCAATTTTCTTTCAGATGAACCTTCGAAATACCATAGTATCATGTGATGGTATCCGACGCAAAGTCCATGAACCATTGAAGCAGTTATTATGTCGGGAAAGCCTTGAAGAGCACAGAAAAGTAACAGCCCGCAATGAGTGCAAAAATCATTCTTCCGACGCTTCGTCCGTGAATGGAAACGGGGAAGAGTGTACTAAAAATAGCATAAATAAATTTTAGTATACTAAAAAGTGTGTGCGTGTGTGTGTGTGTATGTGTGTGTATGTGTGTGTAAGTAAAAGCCATCAACCAGCCGCCCTAATGGAGCTATGCAGATGTTTGTAAAAACGACAATGACATATCACTCCATGTTAATGTAATACTGTAAGTACCAGGAATCCTTCTCATATTTTGTAATACAAGATTCTCCTAATATATGTTAAACTCTATTCTTGACTTATGTTTCATACCTTTTAATATAAATTACGATGTTCATTGTCCTCAGGCCGCCTTCTGAAGAAGATAGATTTAAATCTATCGAAACCTAGGTAAAGATTACTTTATCCTTTGCAACTGGTCGGCTGTTTTTAATCTTATTACGTGAAACCGTTGCTGTTGCGCACCTATGTTTAAAATACATAAAACATTGTCTTTTCTCTTGCGCAAAAAACCAAAGTAGTATTACCAAATAACAAGATTAGAATGAAAGCAAGAACTCTAACAGTTTAGTATATAAAATAAAAAGAGAGAGCTAAGAGAGAGTTAAATGGTAACTAACGCAAATATATGGAAGGGGGAGCTTGCCGCCCCCCCCCCCCCCACCCTCCTTTGAGGTGAGTCTCAGATAGCTTACTGTACTTCGTCTGATCGGAATCTAGAGCTTTGTCTGCTGTCTTCCTCAAATCCAACAGTATGAGGCGTCAGAACTGTGAGTGTGTGAGATTACATATTCCTGGATGTTGACGGGAAGCCACATTATTTCGTTAACCACACTACACGCGATTTTCCAGCACTCAAAGGTGGGTCTGATAAAGGTCTTCACTCTCGCCTTTTGTGTCAGAAGCTGAAGGAAGCCGAAAGTGTCAAATCACCAGATTTTGGAAAGTAATTTAAAGACACAAATCATTTCCACTCTCCACAATCTGAGCATTTCAGGTGTATCTATGTAGTATATGTTAATTTTTAAGAGAGCTGAAAAAAAATTAAAAACTATTCTACTTGAGTAGTTACTGACAAGTAGGAAATCCAGTTCTGCTATCCCAATTAGCCTTCTCCAATAGTGAACAACAGAGTGCCTGATTCACTACAGAAAGGGACAAAGGTGAGCTCTGTGATAGACTGCCCAACTCTAGTCGCTCACTGCTTGGTCCAGGGCACGAAGCGCATGTAGCCCGCTTTCGAGAGGACCTTACGAACTTCCCTTCACCGATCTGATTCGTATGACAGGTTTGTGTAGGGTACGACTAGGACTTCAACATGTTTAACTGGGAAAACGCAACTCTCAACCGTTTTAGAGAAAATTGAGTTCGAAAACTTTAGGCGTGACTGTACAATTCGTATGGTGGCTAATACGCAAGAAGCCCGCAGCCGTGCGAGTAACCGCTTGGTTTAATAAGTGCGAGGTTTCTGGATCCAATCTCCCTGCCGGTATCAGTTCCTTCTGTGAGTTATCTGCACCAATATCCGGTGCTGCACTTCGATATGCACGGTACGCCGCGAAATTGTGTGACGACTGAGAACAGTTTCTGAATACAAACCAAGTTTATTTTACAACTGACAAATCTGCACAAACTCTGTGTTCATTACATCTGCTGTATGTAGCGGTAATTATAGTTTTCCGTGTATCTACGACCAATATAATAACTCGTGTAGTGCTGCATTGGTTACACACATACTTATGAAAAGAACATTTTCTCCTCTTTTCATATTAAAGATTAAAAAAATAGCAAATGAATGATTTAATATTAAAAGTTAGATCAGAAAAATAGCAAATGGATGATTAAATATTGATACTTTGCAGCATCGTAATAAATCTGTCGTTAGATGTACGTGGGACTGAGAACATGAACTACGGGCAAGGAGATTCGATGGAGAGATCTCGCGCTATGTAACTAAGCACTTATTCGCTCGGCTGCGGATTCCGAGAACACTAGTGCCCCTATAAAGAATACAGCATAAGCACAGCTGCAATTTTCTAACTCGATTTTCTCAAAAACTGTTGACTGTTGTGTCTTCCTGTTTACACAAGCTAAATTTCTAGTCGTGCCCTACAGATCTTGTCAATACGAATCAAATCTGTGAAGGGGAGTACGGTCCTCTTGTTGGAATAGAACCTACTAACGTCTATTTGCATGGAATAAACCAGAACAGGTATTAGTATTACAACACGTCTTTCAATTAGTATCCAAAGATTATCTGGTTACCACAGATATTCAATGAGAGTTTCCATACCTACCCAAGTACCAGTCATCTGTAAGAATTCGTGTGGGTATTTATAAAGGTATTTTTAAATGGTTCAAAGGGCTCTGAGCACTATGGGACTTAACTTCTGAGGTCATCAGTCCCCTAGAACTTAGAACTACTTAAACCTAACTAACCTAAGGACATCACACACATCCATGCCCGAGGCAGGATTCGAACCTGCGACCGTAGCGCGGTCGCGCGGTTCCAGACTGTAGCGCCTACAACCGCTCGGCCACTCCGGCCGGCAAAGGTATTTCATACGCCAATTTAGACTGAAGTGGTTCTCCACTTAGCACACAACTTCCATTCACGTGATACTAAGCACTCTGTGTATGTGTCAAATTCTTGAGATACGTCTTTTCATATCGACAATAACTTGATCAGCCATGGTTATGTTGGCACACACGACTGCAGATCAATAATAAATCAGCTGACGAACAAATGTCTTCACCATTTCCAAAACCAAGCGGAATATTTTCGTAAGTTACCCGACATATTTTGTACGAGCCTTTCTACGTCAGCACTTTGTAAGCACGTCCACATAAATACTTTAAATGGTACTAGAAATTTACAGTATCACTTATAATTGGAAAGTGCAATACCTTATTACAACACATCCATAGAGGTAAACGGTCCATCAAACAGTTGTCTAAGAAACAAAATGTAAAATGTTTCATCACAGCAATAGATCAGGATACACACACACACACACACACACACACACACACACACACTTCCTCTCTCTCTCTCTCTCTCTCTCTCTCTCTCTCTCTCTCTGTCTGTCTGTCTGTCTGTCCCCCTCCCTGTCCTCGCCCTACGCTAAGGAAGTTCCACCTCTTACCACGACTTAAACATTTAACTCTATAAATCATTCCGAACGGATGTACGTTGTGTGTTAACAAAACTACGTCTTCAAAGGAATTATTTATCTCTATATGGCTACTTTATCGTTTCGCTTGATCGTCTCGAATGGAGAATGGAGTGTTAAAAATTTATTGTGCGACTCGACCTGAATATAAAATAGACATGAAAATTTATAAACACGCGATTGTGAAGATGGGTTAATATGCAGAGTCTCGAATGAGCTTGGTGTCAATGGGAAATTAACACCTTGTCAACATAGAAATGATAATAATAACAACAATGATAAGACAGAGAACTTCTGAATAGTTGGAAATAGCAGTGTATTAGGGACAGTTGTTCATATCCTAATATTTACAGTATAAAAACGGCAAGATTAAGAGTTGACAGGAAATAAGCCTACGCACGCACAAGGATACCAAGCTTTATTCGCATGTACGAGTAATGGACAGATTGAACTGCTAATAATAGCTGCACAAAAATAAATATTTTCACCACGAAAGCAGACTTAGGGAGAATGGTGTATAAACATCAAGGTAGCTTCCCTCCACAGTACGTGTTCATTGTTAATGGCAGCATTCGCGCTTAGAGCTGGGCGATTTATAAATGCTATAAACAGCAGTGCCGCATCGTTCTTCCTTGTCACTGCAGTCGGCTTCTAGTGTTAACCCTGCACAGGCGCGTCCTCGAATGCAGACTGTACGTTTTACAGCTGGACATAAACGCCTGTGTTGTGTGGGCTGTTGGCGTTCCAATTTCTCGGCAGCGTCCCGTCCTGCATGTCGCGAAATAACTTACAAGCGTGGAACCAGCCGTCAGCAGTCCGCAGACGACTTGACTGCGTGGATAACCGGAACATACATACACCACGCGCGGGTCATTATGGAGCAGCATACATTTGCCGTGTGTCACCAGCTTTTAGTGCTATTTTTCGTTCGCTTGCCAGCAGTACTGGGAAAGACCCATAGCTCAACATACCAGAAACGTGTGCTGTCATCTTTCCCCATGTGGTGGTCCCCTAAGTCGGTTCACGGAGCGTGGATTTCTGGAAACGAATATTTCTTATACATTATAGAGTGCAGCAATCAGTCGTCCTTTTTTAGGTTTTATTACGCAAATCCAGATTTCGGCTAGTGGCTAGCCATTCTCAATGCTAAAAATACAAGTAGTACATAGTCAGGTGATATAATAAAAAGTTACAAATCTAAAAAAGGACTACTGGTTGCTGCACTCTATAATTTATAAGCCACATAACAGTCGCTGAGTGCACCCACTTTTAACCTGATGAATAATTTTTGTTGTTAATACCAAAGCCGTTATGATAAATACTTCCACACAAGTTGCCGTGTGTAGCAAGCGAGGCATCTTCGTTTGTCTGAGATCTTTATGCCGTGGCGACCAAACTCCAGTGACACCAATTTTACGCTCTTTATAGACACTTAAAAGCCTGTTCCTGGGGTACTGATTCCGACGGAATTTTGCTCAATGCTCCCGTCAGTTATAGTACATATGTAACGGACAAAATGCTCCTGTCGGAACAAAGAAAAGGCTAAAATGCTCCTGACTTAAAGACAGACTGAAAATTGGGGACTAGCTGCCTCATGCTGTATTCTCAGCACCCTTAACAATTTTCCCAAAAATTTTGGCGTGCGAACGTATTTGATCTTTTTATGTTGGGAGAGGAGACGGTGGCAGCGAGAAAGAGAGGGAAAAGTGATAAATATTGGAAGAGAGCAGACAGTGGTTGTTGCATACAAAGAGCGAAAGAGACAATGCCAGTGTAAGACAGAGAGAGGAGCACACTGGCAGACGAACGGAGTGACAGCAGAGAGAAGAATAAAGATAAGGAGAAAGTGGAAGTTGCTGCGAGCCAGAGACAATGAGAGACAATGACAACGAGGGGGGGGGGAGAGGGGGAGAGGGGGAGAGGGGGAGAGGGGGAGAGGGGGAGAGAGGGAGAGATAGAGAGATAGAGAGATAGAGAGAGAGAGAGAGAGAGAGAGAGAGAGAGAGAGAGAGAGAGGGAGAGAGTGAGTGAGGGGGAGGGGGGAGGGAGAGAGAGGGGGGAGGGGGGGGAGGGAGAGAGAGGGGGGAGGGGGGAGGGAGAGAGAGAGGGGGGTGGGAGAGAGAGAGGGGGGTGGGAGAGAGAGAGGGGGGTGGGAGAGAGAGAGGGGGGTGGGAGAGAGAGAGGGGGGTGGGAGAGAGAGAGGGGGGGTGAGAGAGAGACAGCATGAGGTAGACCTTTAAGAGAGAGTAGTAGTAGTAGTAGTAGTAGTAGTGGTGGTGGTGGTGGTGGTGGTAGTAGTAGCAGTAGTATAGCAGTAGTCTTAGGAGGAGGAGTAGTAGTAAGAGTAGGAGCAGCGGCAGTAGTAGTAGTAGTAGTAGGAGGAGGAGGAGGAGGAGGTGGAGGAGGAGGAGCCCAGAACGAAGAAGACCCAAGTGTCAGACAGGAGACACTGACACAGAGATACAGAGACAATGACAATGAGCTGGGCTGAATGAGTGACTAAGAATGATCAGGTATGAGTGAATGCGTACCAGCCACTTTAGCGATGGACCAATGTGTATTACCGAATTACTCTTTAGGAGTTTGTGGGAGTGAGATGTGAGTTGTGTGTTAAATTGTGCGAACACGTTCGCATGGCAAAATTTCTCAGAAAATGTTTAAAGATGCTAGGAAGGTAGAATGTGGCAGTTGGTACCGCGCTTTTCAGGTAGTGACTTTCGAAACAGGAGCATACTAGCATTTTTGTGCTCCGATAGGAGCCTTTTTCCGCTGGTTAGTTTAATGGTTATTAACTTATAAATGTGGTCTGATTACTCAATTAGTTAATTCACCACCTGTATAGTTCGAAACTACATTGTGTCCGTGTCACTGTTACGCTTCGGTTGCTTGCGAGTGTGATCAAAATTTTGTGCTTCATCCCTAAACCATTGACTCGCACACATTCACTCAATTCATAATAAAGGCGGTACCTGGAAGAAAGGATTCTACCTTTTCTAAAATTCTGCTAGCAAGTGGGCATGTTTTTATTTTTTCTAATATTTAGCTTCGTTTTTCTTTTCGCTATAGATTTCCCAGACAGTATTGTTTGCCTCTACTTAAAACAAAATTCCGAGCGATCGGTGTATTTTCCCAAGACACAACTAATTGTTTTCTCACTTATAGCTTGACATCAGTAAAATATGCCTCTTCCTTTAATAAAGAAGAGATCCAGCTTCCTATATATGTATTTTTGTTGAGATTTTTATTTGCACGTATCATAAAACTAAAGCGTTCTCCGGCCATTAAATAATTCATGTCCATTTCTGATTTATCACAATTGCACCGTTTGATTTCAGTTCATTCTCGATCAGTTTTTATAGAATTTCCGTTGCGCAGCTGTCTCCGTATGAGAAAAGTGACCATTCCACTCCCCCACTTTACAAAGAATCCTTAGGAAGTGTAGTAAGCTCACGAAGAAGATATTCACAGATCCCTCCTCCGATCGATACTCGAGTGTCCTTCGTCAGTCTGGCACCCCTACCAGGAGATTACAGGATCATTAAGTAAGCGCGAAAGCGTGACGGAGAGACTCATCCAAGTAGAACGGCAGACGCGACAAGAGGGGCGTTATGCCTAACGGGGTGGGTTTTCTGGTTAAGTTCCGAGAGCGTACGCTCCTAGATGAAGCAACCCACGTACTGCTTCTCCTTGAGTACATCTCGTGAAACGATCATTGAGGTAGAATTACACAGATTCGAGCTCGCACGGCGGCTTACTAACAATCGTTCTTTCCGCGTGCCATTCGTGACTGGAAAAGGAAAGAGAAAGTGGTACTGGTCCACAAACTACCCTCTGCCATATACCGTAGGGTGGGCTGTAGAGTATAAACGTATATTTAAGTTATTAACTACACAGGAGAATAATAAAAGCAGCGCATGTACAGTAGGATTCTGCGAAAAAGCGAGAGGAGATTCCAACTATAGGGCAGGTCAGATAGTCCAGTTGCTCCATGACTGGCAAGAGCAATGCGGAAGCTCTGTCTCGCACTGCGTTTACTGCGTAGGCAGTGAAGACTGATTCAGTAACAGTTTTCGGATATTCGTCTTCATAAAAGGTGACCTGGCAGCGTGGGCAGGGGTCTATCTTGGGCTAGCTGAGCGGCCGCTACGAAATGCCGAATCGAACGCCGGCGTCACTTCCGGCGGCACACCGCTTCTGGGAAGGACAGCAGGGCAGGCGGACCGCGGCTGAGCTCAGGGCGGCGGCACGCGGCGTCGCGGCGCCTCTGGTTCGCCACGGGCCGGCAGCCAGCGCCTCGCCGCCCACCTCCTCCACCGTCACGCACGGTTTACGATCGGAGCGCAGCGCACAGCATTCGTCTCCCGTCCCGTCCCGCCCCGCCCCGCTTGAAAGGCTTCTCGGCAGCCGCGCAGTTTATTCCGCATGGGCGCCGAATTAGAAACGGATAACGCACTAACAGCTCGTACGGCGTCCCTCCCAATGTCGTAAAGCGAGACTTACCGCATAAACACGAGCTTTCTGTAGCGGCCAGTAACGTCTCGAGTCAAACAAGCGCACTCTCAACACAGGCCGCACCGATACAATGGTTTCTTTTTTTTAATCACTTTCTTTTATTTTCAACAGAAGAAAACTGTCTTGCATGATATCCCGATGCTACACCTTGGCGAATTACCGGGTGATCAAAAAGTCAGTATAAATTTGAAAACTTAATGAACCACGGAGTAATGTAGATAGAGAGGTAAAAATTGACACACATGCTTGGAATGACATGGGGTTTTATTATAACAAAAAAAAAAGTATTGCTAGCCGCGTGAAAGATCTCTTGCGCGCGTCGTTCGGTGATGATCGTGTGCTCAGCCGCCACTTTGGTTATGCTTGGCCTCCCAGGTCCCCAGACCTCACTCCGTGCGATTATTGGCTTTGGGGTTACCTGAAGTCGCAAGTGTATCGTGATCGACCGACGTCTCTAGGGATGCTGAAAGACAACATATGACGCCAACGCCCCACCAGAACTCCGGACATGCTTTACAGTGCTGTCCACAACATTATTCCTAGACTACAGCTATTGTTGAGGAATGATGGTGGACATATTGAGCATTTCCTGTAAAGAACATCATCTTTGCTTTGTCTTACGTTGTTATGCTAATTATTGCTATTCTGATCAGATGAAGCGCCATCCGTCGGACATTTTTTGAACTTCTGTATTATTTTTTTTTGTTCTAATAAAACCCTATGTCATTTCAAGCATGTGTGTCAATTTGTACCTCTCTATCCACATTATTCCGTGATTTATTCAGTTTTCAACTTTATACTGACTGTTTGACCACCCGGTACATCGGTTAGGCCAAAATATGGAAACGCCACGAGAAAAGCGTGCTTGAACACAAATGCAAATGCTAGGTAAGCCTGCAGATTAACCTACTGTACGAGGATTAACGAGAAAGTTAGTTCCGATCCGTCGTGAAATGGAAACCACAGTGAAAATCAGAAATATTTTATTTGCAACAGTTTGCTACACTTTCAGTTACTTGCCGCGCGGGATTAGCCGAGCGCTCTAAGGCGCTGCGGTCATGGACTGTGCGGCTGGTCCCGGCGGAGGTTTGAGTCCTCCCTCGGTCATGGGTGTGTGTGTTTGTCCTTAGGATAATTTAGGTTAAGTAGTGTGTAAGCTTAGGGACTGATGACCTTAGCAGTCAAGTCCCATAAGATTTCACACACATTTGAACATCAGCTACTTCTCTACATAGTAACCGTTTCTACTTCGACATTTGTCGTAGCTTTGTACCAACTTTCCAATACCCTCGCGTTACAGGGGGTTACCGCCTGTCCTTTCCGCCAACACTCGACGCTGGTCTGCAGATCGTGTCTGTGCCAAAATGTTGTCTTCATAGCCAGCGGTTCGTGTGGGCAGAGACGAAAATCAGATGGAACCACGTCCGGGCTGTGTAGTGGGTGATCAAACATCTCCCCTCCCCCCCCCCCCCCCAATCGAAAAGCCTGTAGTTGCATCTTCATCCTCATTGTCCGTGTAGTGTGCGGCCAAGAATTGTCATGAAGAAGGAAATGCATGACAAGTACGTTACGTGGGGTTGCATGAAACCAGGCGGAATCTCTCAGTAGGCACCCATACTTGGCGGGAGACACTGTTTTCTAGGCATCTTTATGTGATGACAGTGGAAATTGACGCGATCGATGGGCCTACTAGAGACACTGTCCAAAACATCTGCGAAAAACTTCAGATTTTTACTGCGGTTTCCATTTCACGACCGATCGGAACGTACGAGGGTGAGTCAAATGAAAACCTTAAATTTCTAATAACAAATCGAAATTTCGCGCCGTTATCCTGTAAGTTCGTAAGCGTGCTACAAACAGCGTGCAGAATGACCTGTAGGTGGCAGCATAGTGCAGATGCACACATACCGTTGCAGTATCAGTATAAAGATAGCCGCCCCACTTGCGACTTGCACCGGGGAAGAACAGCGTTCTGTTACACGGTTTTTGCTTAGTGAAGGTGTGAAACCTATTGAAATTCATTGACGAATGAAGGTTCAGTACGGTTATGCATGTTTGAAACAGCAGCAAGTCTACGAATGGAGTAGGAAGTTCGCAAATGGTGTGACTCCAGTGGAAAATGCTCCTCGTCCAGGTCAAGCACGACGAGTTGTGACTCCATAGAACACTGCAGCAATTGAATCGATAGTGAAGGAAAACCGCCGAGTGGCACTGAATGACATTGCAGCATGTTCACAGATTAGTCATGGGTCAGCAAACCACATTGTGCATCATGTGCTCCAGTTTCACAAAGATGGGTGCCATGGCAACTGACTCCTGAAATGAGAAAACGACGTGTTGATGCTTGTGAAGAACTTCTTTGGCGCTTTGAAGGAGAAGGTGGTGGCTTCCTTGGAAGCATCGTTCCTGGGGACGAAACCTGGGTTCACTTCCACCAACCGGAAACGAAGAGAGCGAGCAACCCAGAACTTGCCCCAAGTGATTTCCATATGATTGGACCACTCAAAGACGCAATGGGAGGAGAGAAATTCCGTTCTGATGAAGAGGTACGCCACGCGGTGCACGAGTGGTTGCGCGGACTACGAAAAGATTTTTTTTTTCTAAAGGAATTTATGCGCTTTGTAATCGCTGGAGGACTGGTATTGAGCGAGGGGGAGATTATGTTGAAAAGTGATACATCTTTGTACCACTTCTGCACAATAAATAATATTTAAAAAATATTTAAGGTTTTCATTTGACTCACCCTCGTAGTTTCTAGACACCATACGTATTTGACCACGAATGGAACCTGTGCAATGTCCTCAATACGTTACGAATGTCAGTTGTAATCAGAAGACTTTTCTGTGTAGTGAGTGTATTATGTCGGAGCTAAGCGAATTCCAACGTGAGCAAGTTATTGGTGCTCGTATGGTGGCACTTCTGTAACAAACGTAGCCTAAGTGTTCGGTGTTCCAAAAGGCAGGAAGAACATCATCCGCTTCGTCACGAGGCGGAAGAAAATGGGTGTTGAGTGATGGTGACAGACAGTCATTGAAGAGTATTGTGACGAGAAATAAGAGGACGACAACTGCAAAAGTCACTGCACAACTGAATGTCGCACTCGCGAACTCTATCAGTTCGAAAACAACGCGAAGAGAGCTCCGTAAGCAGGGAATTGCAGCAGGGAGAGCTGGAATTTCAGCCATCAGTGATGAAAATGGCCGCAGCAGAAGAATGTGGTTCCGAAGTCATAAGCCCTGGACTATGGAGCAATGGAAGAATGTCATTTGGTCGGATGAGTCCCGTTTCACACTGCTACCAACTTCTGGCAGAGTTGCGTCCCAAGAGAGAGACTTGTCGCGGGTTCGGTGGTGATATGGACAGCCATATCGTGGTATTCCACGGGCCCTACGCTTATTCTGCGAGATCTTATTGCTGCCAAGGATTGTGTGACCATTTTGGCAAATCAGATCCATCTCATGGAACAAAGTTTGTTCCGCAGTGCTGATGCTGTGTTCCAAGACGACACGGCCCCTCTTCTCACACCTCGCATCGTCCGGAACTAGTTTCGTGAGCACGGAGACGAATTTTCGCATCTCCCCTGATCACCACAGTCACCAGATCTCGTTAATATTGAGCCTTTGTGGTATATTTCGGAGATAAGGGTGCGAATCGCTATCCAGACCTCTACTGTCGTTGCCCGAACTCGCCTCTTCTTTGCAGGAAGAGTGATATAAGATACCCTTGAAGACAATACAGGACCTGCATCTACCCATTAAGGGAAGAATGCAAGCCTATTTGACTGCCAACGGTTTTCCTATGCAGTATTGGGCATGGTAATGTGCTGTGTTTGTGGTGTTCCTACATTTTGGGCTACCCCCTATAATTCAGCTGACGTATTATCGCCTTAGCATTGTGATACTTTGAAGAGCTGTAATTTTCTTACAACGATTAGGTCAATTGTTGGAATGTAAGCAGTGCGGTATCATTCCATAGAGGTTTTCATAAAATTTACTCTGTTCTGCTGTATGACGGAATTAACGAAATTCATTTCTCTTCATTAGGAACTGTTTACGGAGCATTAAGTTTGAAAGGAAACTTTGAGACTGTTCTTTCTGCCTATGTAGAAACATTAGAGCCTTTCTCCTTCATGAAAAATAATAAGAAATCCAATTTTTCATATTAAAGAAAGAAAGAAAGAAAGGAAGGAAGGAAGGAAAAAAATATGTGTAAGATCTCTGTTTTCCGACATATCTCACTTAAACATAAAAATCAAAATATAAATGAAGCAGAAATGATAGTATTCGTGGTAACGTCAGAGTTTTCTTCCGTTAACTGTGTCCGTGCTGTCAGCTAACATGTGTTTATTTCGTAGTCATTTCTAAGATGATCTCAAATTTTTGCGTATATTTGGCATCTGTCTCAATTTTCCAGTGTTTATTTTCAATGTAAGTTAAGCGGTCGTAGTACTTTGGTTCCCGGGTATTGATTGTAAACGTTACAGGATGTTGTTTTTCATTCTCGGATATCTTAGTATGACCGGTCGCTTCAGCTCTGTTACATCTATGTTTTTAGGGGTTGTTCTGTCGACCGCTGCCAGGTTTTGGTGTAGGAAGTTCCATATTCCACATTCACTGGCACAAGTAAACTGTGGATTAACGTGTTAATATTTCTACATATGATGTAGGCAACAGTCTGGCTAATGTATATTTTGCAGCGTTTTTCTTGGTCAGGAATTTGTCATTAACGGTGATATAACTTTTTTAATTTCACATTAGACGTGATGTTAACATTCCTCCAAATGATGTTCCATTTGGGTCTAAGATACAGTAGTTGTATGGGTTTGCTATCAGGGTATTGTAGTCGTCTCTGTTGGTAAATTGTGGCGGCTTGTCTACCCAGCTGTTTATATAGCTCAACTCTTGACAGTATTGTCTTATGTGCCGCTATAAAACATTAATTTCAACTCAGTTTGTCGGTGGGGAGTTACTCCCCGGCCTGTGTTTGAGTATCAGACTTTGTATTACACTCTTATTTTCTGGGTTATTCGAAGTACGATGGTAGACTGATAAACGTGCTAAATTTATATAAATAGTGAGAAATTATTAAACCGCACTTCTTGTGATATGAATAATTCTTTAGTGTTTGTTGTAAGATCCATATTTTGAAATTCCCTCCCCCCCCCCCCTCCCCCCATCGCCATGGGGACTTAATTCAGCTGACGTAATATCGCAATAAGAAAGTCAGTGAGACTTTGAGTATTTCCTTCGTCGACTTGATGGATCGCTAGAATTTAAGCAATACAATCACATGCCAGAGAGATAAAACGTAATTACGACAATCGTTATGTTTCCTGAACGAACAAAGACACTTCCGTTGTTCTATCCGCGTTGTATAGAGTCAAAAATAATGCACTGGCCAAGTACGATTTATTATTAAAAAATTTTGATCCAAATTAATGACTGCTAATGATATGCTGCAACTTATTTTAAATAAAGCAAACCAAGTGAGTCCATTATTTAAACGAACGGGTAAATTACTTCGACAGATTATAATTAAGCTAGCCACATAATTGATTTACAATTACTGAATTGTGTCATTGCGACGTATTTGTTATGTTCTCAGTAAAACAGGGAGAAGAGAAGGGGAGGTAACAAAATCAACAACATGGGTATACGAAATGGCCAGGGAGAGTAGAAATGTGAACAAAAACGAGTTTCGTATTATTATTATTATTATTATTATTATTATTATTATTAACAGTTTCATTTCGAATGTTCCACAGCGGTGTAGACCAAAACTGAATTAATTATTGTAGTCTTGTCTAAAATATTTCTGAGTTAATGAGTTTACATTGGCACTAAAATACATAATTTGACGGGTACTCTGTGCACGCAGTTTAGGTCATTACACAATAAAACATTGTAAAGGCCATGATCAGACAATAAAAGATCGCAAAATGAATGCTGCGTAGCTGACACTGGCGGCATTTCAACTTAAGGCGCACACTACATTCTTAACGGAAAGTTAGATACGAAAACCTATCCTGTAACTGTATCGGGTTTGATGAATTTTAACGACAGAAGGGTATAAAAGAGAATCTGAGTCAAGAATCTTGTAATATAAAGGAGAAATGTGCAGAATGTTGTGATTCATTATCACGCTCCCCATAAATCTTCGACGGAAAGTGTGAGTTGACCAAGGAAGACAACCGTTTTGTTCTTTGGTAATGTGTTGTTATATTGAAATTTCCGGAGTTTAATTAACAGACATTGCGGACACGAAGCTAACGTCGTAACTTGTCCTCAGTATGTTTCATAAGGGGATCTTTGATATGAGGAGCTGTAAGAAAAACATCCGATACTGATACAGAGTAAAGTTCCTGTCACCGAAACAATATTGCAGTCATCGCATCTGCAGTGAGAATATCAAAGGCGCAAAGATTTCAGTTCTCAAATTTCTGTCTGAAGTATCTGCTTTCGTTACGAAGTATTCTTTAAAGTTTGTAAAATTTTCTACTCAGACGCGATGAAAAAAAACTATAACGTCGCTAGACCAAATATGTATTCGTTAAAGGAGACAACGATGATACGTTTTTTTTTTTAATCCATTACTGTTTGCCAGACTTCTCGAACTGCTGCCTTTAAGAGTAAGGCGTGTGGTAAGTGTGACCGGCAAAATCATAGCAACATACGAAAACCTATGGTTAAGTAGAATGTTTATTACATGTATCGTATCAGTTGAGAGGAAAAGTAGTGAATCCCGATACTTTTATGATTGATAGTGTTACGACACAAGTGTCGACGTTGGAGACAACTGAAGCAATCATTTACATTCAAGGAAGTCTTTTGGTCGTAATATCGTTTTCAGTAGACCAGGACGAAGAAATTTCAATAATTATTTAAAGACCCCAGAGCCTCCAGAGACCATTTATCTCAGTTCTTAATCGCCTGCATGTACGTCCTTGCGCCAGTGTAATGTGTGATGATTGTATCCCGCATTACTTCAAAGCTCGACTGGACAGCAACAGTTCAACGCAAGGAGTAGTCATCAGCTCGATCGCTCGACCTGAATCCCGAAGAGCATGCTTGCAATGCCCTCGGGATGGGTGGTGGATCTTCATAACTCACCTGCCTGCATACGTGCCCGCACTGACAGCAGTTTCGTGAGAAGATTAGCGAGCAGTTTCCACGTGGCTTATGGGTATTATCATCAACAGCAAAACTCTTCGCTGCACACGCTGTTTTGTTGTTGTTTATTTGCGGTATAACGAACTGATGCAACCATTCTGTAGTCTTCAAATTTCTCCAAACTTTTGACATGTTTCTTTTCCTTTTGAACTTTATTTTCGTGCTTTTTCTTTCTTTGTGGCGTTCATGCATTAACTTAAAAGTAAGTAGGATCACATTCGGCCCATAACTTTAAGAGGTATCTTTAAGATTTATAGGAAACTATGGTCCTTGATCAGCTTGCCAATGATATGCCAATTTATTCCGTCCAGATTAAAGAGAGTTCACTTCATCTACATCTACATCTATATGGATACTCTGCAAATCACATTTAAGTGCCTGGCAGAGGGTTCATCGAACCACCTTCACAATTCTCTATTATTCCAATCTCGTATAGCGCGCGGAAAGAATGAAAACCTATATCTTTCCGTACGAGCTCTGATTTCCCTTATTTTATCTTGGTGATCATTCCTCCGTATGCAAGTCGGTGTCAATAAAATATTTTCGCTTTCGGAGGAGAAAGCTGGTGACTGGAATTTCGTGAGAAGATTCCGTCACAACGAAAAACGCTTTTCTTTTAATGATGTCCATCCCAAATCCTGTATCATTTCTGTGACACTCTCTCCCATACTACGCACTAGTACAAAACGTGCTGCCTTTCTTTGAACTTTTTCGATGTACTCAGTCAGTCCTATCTGATAAGGATCCCGCACCGCGCAACAGTATTCTAAAAGAGGACGGACAAGCGTAGTGTAGGCAGTCTCCTTAGTAGATCTGTTACATTTTCTAAGTGTCCTGCCAATGAAACGCAGTCTTTGGTTAACCTTCCCCACAACATTTTCTGTGTGTTCCTTCCAATTTAAATTGATCGTAATTGTAATTCCTAGGTATTTAGTTGAATCTACGGCTTTTAGATTAGAAAATGTTCAAACGTGTGCGGAATCATATGGGACTTAACTGCTGAGGTCATCAGTCCCTAAGCCTACACACTACGTAACCTAAATTATCTTAAGGAAAAACACACACACCCATGCCCGAGGGAGGACTCGATCCTCCGCCGGGATCAGCCGCACAGTCTATGACTGCAGCGCCTTTAGATTAGACTGATTTATGGTGTAACCGAAGTTTAACGCGTTCTTTTTAGCACTCAGGTGGATGACCTCACACTTAACGTTATTTAATGTCAACTGCAAATTTTCGCACCATTTCGATATTTCTTCTAAATCGTTTTGCAGTTTGTTTTAATCTTCTCATGACTTTATTAGTCGATAAACGACAGCGTCATCTGCAAACAACCGAAGACGGCTCCTCAGATTGTCTCCCAAATCGTTTATATAGATAAGGAACAGCAAAGGGCTTATAACACTACCTTTGGAAACGCCAGAAATCACTTCTGTTTTACTATATGACTTTCCGTTAGATGCCGGCCAGGGTGGCCGAGCGGTTCTAGGCGCTGCAGTCTGGAACCGCGCGACCGCTACGGTCGCAGGTTCGAATCCTGCCTCGGGCATGGATGTGTGTGATGTCCTTAGGTTAGTTAGGTTTAAGTAGTTCTAAGTTCTAGGGGACTGATGACCTTACAAGTTAAGTCCCATAGTGCTCAGAGCCATTTGAACCATTTTTTCCGTTAGTTACAACGAATTGTGACCCCTCTGACCGGAAATCACAGATCCAGTCACATAACTGAGCACGCAATTTCACTACGAGCCGCTTGTGTGGCTTGATTTACCAGTACTCTGATTACGTTTCTACACCGTAACACTTCGGAACAACAAGCCCATACCTAGTGAACGGCTTCAATGTAGCTACAGCTGAAGAACTGATTCTCAAATTCTGGAGTAAACTGAAGGAACAAAAAGACCGGACCTCGCTGCCAACAACGGCACACAGTGGCCACGGCTTAAGCGACTGCAGGCTAAATATCGCGTTCCTGCCCGACGGTGCTCCCTGTGCCAAGCGGTCCGGCGGGCTGTAAGAAAACACGGGAGACAGTGTGCGCTTTCTGGTAAGCGAGAAACGCACGGTAAAAGTGCCAAGACACAAGACCGAAGTAGCCGCAGTTGGCCAAGCGTCGCGTTTCAGAGTGGACGGGTCCCCGAGGGGACAAGCGCGCGCCCTGAGTCAGCCACGGCTTATACCTACAGCCGGCCGGGCACGCGGCAAACAGGAAGACCGCCGACCGCCGTCCGCCGTCCGCCCAGATGGTCCTCTCCCCGCTGTGTCAACAGAGCGTAGCGTTGACGCAGTGATGGCAGCGGAAAGAATATTTTAAGCGCGTACTCAGTTTCGGTTTCCTTGCTCCAAGAACGCTTGGCGTGTCAGACAACAGAGCGAAGTGACGCTCAAAATTTGATCGACTGCCCAAATTCCTTCACTGCTCAGATAGCACAAATTCATATATAAGCTGAAGTGACGAAAGTCTTGGGATATCACTTACACTACTGGCCATTAAAATTACTATACCAAGAAGAAATGCACATGATAAACGGTACTCATTGGAAAAATATATTATACTAGAACTGACATGTGATTACAGTTTCACGCAATTAGGGTGCATACATCCTGAGAAAACAGTACCCAGAACAACCACCTCTCGCCGTAATGATGGCCTTGATACGCCTGGGCATTGAGTCAAATAGAGCTTGGATGGCGTGTAGAGGTACAGCTGCCCAATCAGCTTCAACATGACACCACAGTTCATCAAGAGTAGTGACTGGCGTATTGTGACGAGCCAGTTGCTCGACCACCATTGACCCAGACGTTTCAGTTGGTGAGAGATCAGGAGAATGTGCTGGACATGGTAGCAGTCAAACATTTTCTGTATCCAGAAAGGCCCGTACAGGACCTGCAACATGCGGTCGTACATTGTCCTGCTGAAATGTAGGGTTTCGCAGGGTAGGGTAGAACCACGGGTCGTAACATATCTGAAATGTAACGTCCACTGTTCAAAGTGCCGTCAATGCGAACAAGAGGTGACCGAGACGTGTACCCAATGGCACCCCATACCATCACGCCGGGTGATACGCCAGTATGGCGATGACAAATACACGCTTCCAATGTGCGTTCACCGCGACGTCGTCAAACACGGATGCGACCATCATGATGCTGTAAACAGAACCTGGATTCATCCGAAAAAAATGACGTTTTGCCATTCGTGCACCCAGGTTTCTCGTTAAGTACACCGTCGCAGGGTCTCCTGTCTGTGATGCAGCGTAAAGGGTAACCGCAGCCATGGTCTCCGAGCTGATAGTCCATGCTGCTGCAAACGTCGTCAAACTGTTCGTGCAGATGGTTGTTGTCTTGCAAAGGTCCCCATCTGTTGACTCAGGGATCGACACGTGACTGCACGATCCGTTACAGCCATTCGGATAAGATACCTGTCATCTCAACTGCTAGTGATACGAGGCCGTTGGGATCAAGCACGGCGTTCCGTATTACCCTCCTGAAACCACCGATTCCATATTCTGCTAACAGTCATTGGATCTCGACCAACGCGAGCAGCAATGTCGCGATACGATAAACCGCAATCGCGATAGCCTACAATCCGACCTTTATCAAAGTCGGAAACGTGATGGTACGCATTTCTCCTCCTTACACGAGGCAGCACAACAGCGTTTCACCAGGCAACGCCGGTCAACTGCTGTTTCTGTATGAGAAAACGGTTGGAAACTTTCTTCATGTCAGCACATTGTAGGTGTCGCCACCGGCGCCAACCTTGTGTGAATGCTCTGAAAAGCTAATCATTTGCATATCACAGCATCTTCTTCCTGTCGGTTAAATTTCGCGTATGTAGCACGTCACCATCGTGGTGTAGCAATTTTAATGGCTAGTAGTGTAATATCGCATCGGACCTCCATTTGCACGGCGTAGTGCATGAATTCGGCGTGGTATGGACTCAACAAACAGTTGGAAGTCCCTGCAGAAATACTCACCCATGCTGCCTCAATAACCGGCCGTAACTGAGAATATGTTCCAGAGTAGGATTTTGTGCATAAACTGAGCTACCGATTATGTCCCATAAATGTTCGCTGGGATTAACGTCGGGCAATCTTGGTGGTCAGATCGTTCACTTGAACTGTCTAGAATGTTCTTCAAACAAAATCCCAAACAATTGGGGTCCAATGACGAGGCGCATTGTCACCCTTAAATAATCCACAGTTGTTTGGGAACATGAAGTCCATGAATGGCTGCAAATGGTCTCCAAATAGTCGAACATAACCATTTCCAGCCTATTATCGGCTGAGTTTGACCAGAGCACCAAGTCCATTCAATGTAAACACACCTCACAACATTATGGAACCACCAGCAGCTTGCACAGTGCCTTGTTGACAACTTAGTTTCATGGAATCCTGGAGTCTCCACCAGACTCGAACCCTACCATCACCGCTTACCAACTGAAATCGGGACTCATCTGACAAGGCCACCGTCTTCAAGTCGTCTGGTGTGCAAACGAGATGGTCGCATGCGCAGGAGAGGCGCTGCAGCCGATGCCGTCCCGTTAGCAAAGGCACTCGCGTCCGTCGTCTGCTGCCACAGCCCATTAACGCCAGATTCCGCCTCACTTTCGTAACTAATACGTTCGTCGTACTTCCCACATTGATTTCTGCTGTCATTTCACGTAGTCTTGGTTGTTGCTGACAACTCAACGGAAACGCCGCTGCTCTCAGTCGTTAAGTGAAAGCCGTCGGCCACTTTGTTATCCATAGTAAGGGGTAATGCCGGAAATTTGGTATTCTCAGCACATTCTTGACACTATGGATATCGGAATACTGAATTCCCTAACGAATGCCCTATGCGTCTAGATCCTACCACAACTCCGCGTTCAAAGTCTATGAATTTCCGTTGTGCGGCCATACTCACGTCGAACACCTTTTCATGTGAATCAACTGAGTATAAATGACAGATCCGCCAATGTACTGCGCTCTTATACTTTGTGCACGTGATGTTGCCGTCATTTTCACAGCCGGCCGGAGTGGCTGTGCGGTTCTAGGCGCTACAGTCTGGAGCCAAGTGACCGCTACGGTCGCAGGTTCGAATCCTGCCTCGCGCATGGATGTTTGTGATGTCCTTAGGTTAGTTAGGTTTAATTAGTTCTAAGTTCTAGGCTACTGATGACCTCAGAAGTTAAGTCGCATAGTGCTCAGAGCCATTTGAACCATTTTTTTCATTTGCACATACACAGATGACTTATCACAAGACTTTGGTCACCTCACCTCAGTGTACATCCAAAGCTTAGAAACATCCCTAAAATAAAATAAAAATCAAATTTTCTAGTTCTGCATTACTGGACTGATCCGCTCTAATACAGCTAATCCGACAGGGGTCACATTGTCATTTTTTTCTACGTATCACACCACTCTCAGCTTCATTCCGTGTACTTATAATCCAGATTTCTTTCTGATGGGTAACGTTTTGAGCACTCAGAGAGGCAGATCATGCGGTTCACGCACTATTTAAATGTATGCCGGTCTGAATTCAGTCATAAAGGCTGTTCAGATGTATGCAAATTATACGCAATGATGAAATCTGATCTGCTCAATTCTATTTATTTGTTATGATGAATTGAATGAGATATATTAACACTTTCACTCCAAGGTCGCGTTTTCTGATAAACATCATTCCATCCAAACAAAGAAGGCACCAATTCTCGTAGGCATTCATGCCCAGGTGGAGAGACTATGGTACAGTTGTCGTGAGCCCAGACACACAATTTATGTATCAGGCATCACTGTAGTGTCCTCGGCAGACTCGGGCTTCGGAATCAAGATAGACGACCATCGTTGGGCATCCAGAGTAGTTTGGTTTTGAGTCAGTATCGCGGGCAGAGCTGGCGTGGTAAGTTTGGAGGAAAATGTGCGCGCTTTCCTAGCCCAGGCGTGCTGTGTTACAAAAGCTTTTTTTTTCAGTTTATTGGCTTTCGGGCCGTGCCCATTCACGTCAATAGAACTGTCAGTTATGGCGACACGAAAGTAGGGGCATCACAGCACCTAGTCCTCCAGAGGAGAACACCTCCAACCCGTCCGGGAATCGAACCCGTCCATCTTTGTTTAGCAAACAGCCGCGTTGACCACGCAGCTATCGAGGTGGATCAGAAGCTTTCTTATCGCCGACGTTATTTTTCCGTATGGTTAGTAACTCCCTGCTCTTGGTTTTTATATTCTCTCAGTATGCTGTTGTGGCTTTGTTTGTACACTGTTGACAACTGTAGGTTTTCACGTTTTTGGTTACTCCTGATTTGTCCTTTCATATTTGTGTAAGGTTTTCACCGTCCACCACTCAGAACTTCCGGCCACTTGTCATTTCTCAAAAATCGACTCGTGGTGCTCCAACACCTGGGTTGTGCGTTACTAACACCTCTACACACGTAACCTCGTCCATACCACCTCAGTACACACCTAGAACTAAGACTGACGGATACAAAATCTAAGACTTAGTCTGAGCAGTAGACATCTGAAGTCTAAAGCAGAAGGACCACTAGGAAACTAAAGCATACGGTGTCAGCTATCTAGGTAATTCATCTCCCACCCTTCCCGTCGTCCTATTCCACCCCTCCGTCCCCCAGACTTGTCCATCAGAACTCCTGTTTGTATTTACCTCCTAGTTTCAAAACTCACGGAAGCTCTGACACGTAACTCGCTAAACTAGCGCTCCTGTTAGGGGAAAAGCGGCAGGCCATGGGGACAAGTGTATCAGTACGCTACACTACATGGCTTCAACCGTAGGTACGCGAAATTGCAGGTTACGATTCATTAATAAGATACTAGGGAAGTGCAATTTTCTACAAAAGAAACGGCATGCAAAAAAACTTTTACGGGACACACTTGAATGGTGCTCGAGTGTATGGGACGTAAATCGTTGTGGGCTACAAGGGATGTTTCACTGAACAAAGAGTGTGACTGGAATGTTGAAAAATATTAACTGGCAGATCTTCTAAGAAACACCCGATACACATCGACAGAAACTGCTTAGGGGTCAAGAACCTTCTTTCACTGCAGATCTAGGAATTAGAGCTCTACAGTGTTCAGATCGTGCAGATAAAATTTGGAAAGTAACACATTGAGCAGTTCTATTTCCAAAAACTTAAGAGCACTGTCGCTCTCACAATGGTTAGTTCCTTTGAGCATATTGCAAACATGGGGATAATACAGCGACAGAAAAAAGTTCGGTTCTGTTTCTATTCATTTCAGTACCCTGCATGGAATCTGCTCTTCTAAGAAACAGAGGTGAAAGTTGAGTCGAACACAACAGCAGAACAGCGACCATATTTCGTCAACGTGAAATCTGAATCCTTGGACTGGACAAAAAAACAACGATCAATCGATTATCTAATAGCTGCTCTTCGATGTCCCTCGGATAAGTGATTTCAAGTCTCAAGCCGCAGAATTTTGTCACTAACGACCAGTCTTGAGTGACAGTGACATACGAAACTGACTTCTTTTCCGTATCAACCTACGAAACATCATACTATCATGTTGGGGTTAGGCCGGCCGAGTAGACGTGCGGTTCTAGGCGCTTCAGTATGGAACCGTGAGACCGCTACGGTCGCAGATTCGAATACTGCCTCGGACATGGATGTGTGTGATGTCCGTAGGTTAGTTAGGTTTAAGTAGTTCTAAGTTCTAGGGGACTGGTGACCTCAGATGTTAAGTCCCATAGTGCTCAGAGTCATTTGAGCCATTTGTTGAGGTTAAGTGACGCATCGCCCTTGAACCTTCAAGCAGTTATGTCTGGAAAACCTCGAAGGGAACATGGAAGTAACAGCCCGCAAAGATGTAAGAAACCCTTCTCCGACTCTCCATCCGTTAAGTGGTCACACCGCTGCAGAATTTTCAAAAAAATCATTTTTATTGGCTTAAAAGAAGCACCGAACCTTCTAAAATATGTGTCAAAAAGTCTAATCCCTTAAAAAAAATGTTCTATGGAATTCCGAGGTGTTTCTCTAGCGCCGCGAATGACCCGAAATGGCCTACCTGCGACAAATCGATTCCCCGTGTAGCGTCTGGATATAGTTAGACAAATTTTGCTACGATAATACGTTAGCTTGACTTCAGCAAGCGTCAGTACGAGAACGAAAAAGACAATTCTTTCGCTTCTAATTTTTATTTTTGTGTGCAGTATTGATTTCTCCTAGTTTGTGATCTTACAGTATTCAGTTTTGTCTTTCAAGTAAGAATGAGTGATAAGAAAGTTAACTCGGGGATAAAAAACACGAAAACATCGTATCCAACGCGGCGTCGAAGCAGTAAAACATCAAAGCGTCCAAAGAATAGATATGAGGCTGAGAGCAGTTCAAATGGAGTCAGTGGCTCTGTTAAGAAACTAAAAGACAGTAATCAGGATCTGATGTGAATTAGTTTGAGTTATAGGATTATAAACTTTCTTGTCGTTTTCTCTGTTATTTCTCAAGACGTGAAACGTAAAACGTGAAATGCAGGCATCAAGTTCCAACAACGAAGTCCTCGACGTTTAGGCTTCACAAGAATTATTGCTTACCCAAACTGCCCAGAAGGTGTCATAATAAGGAGTACGCTTATAGGGAATGCATTTGAAATCAACCGTCGAATTGTCCTAGCAATGCGCCTGCTTGGAGGAGGGCTACACAGAAGTGAGAAGTTTAGTGCGTTCATGGAACTGTCACGACCGATATGTCAATTGTGCTATGATGAACTAGTGGATTTGATTTCGGTTGCAACGGCAACAGGACGACATGCCAGTCCTGGGATAGCAGATTAAGAGCGAAGATTCATTCATGTGTTTAACACGTTTCAAAACTTCAAGGACCTATTTTTGTGGCGTCCGATTTTTCAAAACGACACGCAGCGTAACTCCGACAAATGTCAGTCTTTTTATTTGAAAATTTAACCACAACTTTGAAATAATATTTCAAAATGAACCACTTAGGGATTTTTCGATTAGTTGATTTAAACAATATTTATTAACAAATGACTGTCCTTTTTGGTGAAAACTGAACGACTTTATTCAAATGCTCGCAGTTATACAGAAATCAAGAGTTTTAAAATCACGTAAGTGGTTCAATGGCTACTGTTACATAGATCGCACCGATTTTTTTTCTTTTTTCCAGATTCAAATTGGTACCAGTTATAGTACGTGTTGGAGATAGCCTTAAATTCAACATGCCTCGGGAGATATGCTGCAAATTTTGTAATATTTGTAATATTTTTCGACTATTTTTTGTGATATATTTAATATATGCTCAATAACTACCCCACGTATTACTTCTCCATCACTTTTCCTATTGTTCAAAAAACAAGCCAAGAAAAAGGTTTTTTGGGCCGTTATAGTGGTGGTACCGCTTAATGGAAACGGGAGAAACAATATTTGATACAATAAAGAATACCCTATAGCACGAAGGTCACTGAGATAAGCAGAGAACAGGCGTAAGATATACTGTAGAACAAAGGGTATATCTAAGAAGGGATATAGTCATATACTAATATACGAAGAAGACAGCAGCACACATGCTTCAGAGGTAAAATTCCGTTCTAGAAGTAACTTCCACTGAAGCGTCAAAGAAACTGGTATAGGCAAGCGTATTCAAATACAGAGATATGTAAACAGGCAGAATACTGGACTGCGGTCGGCAACGGCTATATAAGACGCCAAGTGTGTGTCACAGTTGTTAGATCGGTCACTGTATGACAGGTTTTCAAGAGATGGAGTGAGTTTGAACGTGGTGTTACAGTCGGCGCACGAGCGATGGGACACAGCATCATCGAGGTAGCGATGAAGTAGGGATTTTCCCGTACTACCCTTTCACCAATGTACCGTGAATATCAGGCGTCCGATAAAACATCAAATCTCCGACATCGCTGCGGCCGGAAAAAGATCCTGCAAGAGCGGGACCACGACAACTGAAGAGTATCGTTCAACGTGACAGAAGAAGTGCAACCCTTCCGTAAATTGCTGCAGGGTCAGCGTGCGAACCATTCAATGGAACATCATCGATATGGGCTTTCGGAGCCGAAGGCCCACTCGCACACTCTTGATGACTACACGACACAAAGCTTTACGCCTCGTCTAGGCCCGTGAACACCGACATTGGGCTCTTGATGACTGGAAACATGTTGCCTGGTCGGACGAGTGTCGTTTCAAATTGCATCGAGCGGATGGACCTATACAGGTATGGAGACAACCTCATGAATCCATAGACCCGGCATGTCAAGAGGAGACTCTTCAAGCTGGTGGACGCTCTGTAATGGTGTAGGGCGTGTGCAGTTGAAGTGATATGTGATCCTTGATACGTCTAGATACGACTCTGACAGGTGACAAGTACATAAGCATCTTGTCTGATCACCTGCATCCATTCGTGTCCATTGTGCGTTCCGACGGACTTGGGAAATTCCAGCAGGACAATGCGACACCCCACATGTCCAGAATTGCTACAGGGTGACTGCAGGAACACATCCGCTGGCCTCCAAACTCCCCAGACTTGAACGTTATTGAACATATCCAGGATGCCTGGCAACGTCCTGTTCAGGAGAGATCTTCACCCCCTCGTACTCTTCGGATTTATGGACAGCCTTGCAGGATTCATAGTGTCAGCTCCCCCCAGCACTACTTCAGACGTTAATCGAGTCCATGCCATGTCGTGTTGCGGCACATCTGCTTACTCAAGGGGGGCCCCTACACGATATTAGGAAGGTGTATCAGTTTCTTTGGCTCTTCATTGTAATTGTGCTATCGACAGCTAGTCAGTAGAAACGTTCGATCTGAGTACCCGAAACATATTCTATGTTGTAAGCATTTGCAATGGTGTGCAGGTAGTACAATACAGCCAAAATGATAATTCGGGCAAGGAACGGAGCAAATTACTTTGTACCGTGCTACCGAGAGAGAGAGGAGGGGAGGGGGCGACAGGCCTCTTGACCTGAAAAGACTCAGCAAGCAGGCTTGTGACTCAGCGTGACCAAGTACGTCTTTAAAGCAGTGCCGCAGCGCGTCTCGGCCGTCGCAGGAGAGCAGGGCGTGAAGGCGACAGCGAACAGCGTGGGTGCGCGTGCCGAGCGCGCTGCCAAGTGCCACACGGCGCACGAAACGCCTGACCATGACCTCGGACTGCTCTTACGTGTGAGGGAAGGTGCGTGGCCGCAAATAACGGCGTGACTAAAGCGCGAGACAAAGGGGCGTGGCGGCGAGTACACGTACGGCAGAGAGCTGGTCAACACTGGCGTCTCTTGTCTAAACAAAGCAGGCGCTCGCAGTGGAGCAAGCAATGAGCGTCCAAATGGTGCCTTTAATTCGAAGCAGTCACTCAAATATTTTACCTTCATGTAGACACTCACTTCATTACCCAATTCCAGTTCTTCAGTCCTCTTGATGTTCATGAACCTTTCGAGTTGCACAGAATTAAAACTCCACTATCCGTACTTAAGGTATACCCTCTTAATACAAGTCTCGTTCTTTAACTTTTCCATTGTTTATTTTTAAATACAACAGTGTGATCCGAGATATACAGTGAAAATTTGATAAGTCTGAACTTGTTACTCCAAAATAATTGACAGTAATAATTAAAAGTAAATAGTGTAATACCTCATGTCGTCTGCCTTTATAATTTTTGCAAGTGGTTACAAGATGGTGCCACTGTGCTTCGGCAATAGTGTCGTTTTACATTTTCACTCGTTACTGTCACAGAGAGATAGGAGTATATAGAGGGTCTATACAAGGGCGATGTACTTGAGGGCAATGTTATAGAAAGGGAAGAGGATATAGATGAAGATGAAATGGGAGATATGATACTGCGTGAAGAGTTTGATAGAGCACTGAAAGACCTAAGTCAAAACAAGGCCAGGGAGAAGACAACATTCCATTAGAACTACTGACAGCCTTGGGAGAGCCAGTCCTGACAAAACTCTACCATCTGGTGAGCAAGATGTATGAGACAGGCGAAATACCCTCAGACTTCAAGAAGAATACAATAATTCCAATCCCAAAGAAAGCAGGCGTTGACAGATGTGGAAATTATCGAACTATTAGTTTAATAAGTCACGGCTGCAAAATACTAACGCGAATTCTTTAGAGACGAATGGAAAAGCTGGTAGAAGCCAGCCTCGGGGAAGTTCAGTTTGGATCCGTAGAAATATGGGAACACGTGAGGCAATACTGACCCTACGACTTCTCTTAGAAGCTAGGTTAAGAAAAGGGAAACCTATGTTTCTAGCAATTGTAGACTTAGAGAAAGCTTTTGACAATGTTGACTGGAATACTCTCTTTCAAATTCTAAAGGTGGCAGGGGTAAAATACAGGGAGCGAAAGGTTATTTGAAATTTGTACAGAAACCAGATGGCAGTTATAAGAGTCGAGGGACATGAAAGGGAAGCAGTGGTTGGGAAGGGAGTGAGAAAGTGTTGTAGCCTATCTCCGATGTTATTCAATCTGTACATTGAGCAGACAGTAAAGAAAACAAAAGAAAAATTCGGAGTAGGTATTAAAATCCATGGAGAAGAAATAAAAACTTTGAGGTTTGGCAATGACATTGTAATTCTGTCAGAGACAGTAAGGGACTTGGAAGAGCAGTTGAACGGAAAGGACAGTGTCATGAAAGGAGGGTATAAGATGAACATCAACAAAAGCAAAACGAAGATAATGGAATGTAGTCGAATTAAGTCGGGTGATGCTGAGGGAATTAGATTAGGAAATGAGACACTTAAAGTAGTAAAGGAGTTTTGCTATTTGGGGAGCAAAGTAACTGATGATGGTCGAAGTAGAGAGGATATAAAATGTAGACTGTCAATGGCATTGAAAGCGTTTCTGAAGAAGAGAAATTTGTTAACATCGAGAATAGATTTAAGTGTCAGGAAGTCGTTTCTGAAAGTATTTGTATGAAGTGTAGCCATGTATGGAAGTGAAACATGGGCGATAAATAGTTCGGACAAGAAGAGAATAGAAGCTTTCGAAATGTGGTGCTACTGTAGAATGCTGAAGATTAGATGGGTAGATCACATAACTAATGAGGAGGTATGGAATAGAATTGGGGAGAAGAGGAGTTTGTGGCACAACTTGACAAGAAGAAGGGATCGGTTGGTAGGACCTGTTCTGAGGCATCAAGGGATCACCAATTTAGTACTGGAGGCCAGAGTGGAGGGAGACCAAGAGATCAATACACTAAGCAGATTCAGAAGGAAGTAGGCTGCAGTAGGTACTGGGAGATGAAGAAGCTTGCACAGGATAGAGTAGCATGGACAGCTGCATCAAGACCACAACAACAACAACAACAACAACAACAACAGTTTGTTTGCAATAAGCATGGAAAGAAACAGTATCGTGCAAAATGGGGAATTTCACTTTAAGGCCTCCGTCGCGCAATTTTTTTTTATTTTTTTTATTTTTACAATTTCCGTAAGGGCCTAACTCAGCAATGCATCAAATGGTTAAAAATGGCTCTGAGCACTATGGGATTTAACATCTGAGGCCATCAGTCCCATAGAACTTAGAACTACTTAAACCTAACTAACCTAAGGACATCACACATATCCAAGCCCAGGCCGGATTCGAACCTGCGACCGTAGCAGCCGCGCGGCGCCGGACTGAAGCGCCTAGAACCGCTCGGCCACAGCGGCTGGCAACAATGCATCAAATCGCAAACTTTGGTAATGAGTCACTTTGAGAAAAGACAGTTACGATTGGTTTGCACTATTTAGTTGCGATCGTGCTTCCGTTAGCGACGAAATTCGTTGAACACGAACGAAATACATTGCCACACAAAACAAGTGAAACAACTACAAGCCATGGTCGGTAGTTAACATAGCTTCGTGCAAGTAATCGCCCCAACAAGTACGTATAGGATTAAAGTTGCAATTTGCTATGACAGGTAGAACGGCCGCCAGTGTGCATTAGTGTTGGTTGTGTTTGGTGATGATACGGGCTTGGTAGGGCCTGTAAAGGTCGTCAACAGCATCAGATGTTGAGTGAACTCTGAGGGCCGCAGAGATCCCGCGTACTTGTGTGGGACAGTGTTTAACAACACATAACAGAGTATAAAAGGGGCTCACTGTGCGTCTCCATTTGGCCGGCTGATCGAATCTTGCAATATCCACATTTCTGGGGTATTGGGACAGTGGCTCACTGCTGGACCACCACACGGGAACGAGAGGGCAGGCATGCTGGTCGTCAAGGTTCCTGTTGCACCACGTCTGACTGTGAGCACTACAAGACGAGACTGCTGTACTGTGCACCAGCCACATCGTAACCCCTTCATTTTTGCATCTGGACACACCGTGTAAGATAAACACCAACAAAAGCAAAACACGGATAATGGAAAGTAGTCGAATTAAATCAGGATATTCCGAGGGAATTAGATTACTAAAAGTAACAGACGAGTTTTGCTATTTGAGCAGCAAAATAAGTGATCATGGCCGAATTAAGGAGGATATAAAAGGTAGACTGGCAATGGCAGGAAAAGCGTTTCTGAAGAGGAGAAATCTGACCACATCGAATACAGAAAACTGTGCCCTCCAGCGAAAGCGTATCCCAGAACGAAAATTAACTACGTTAAATTTCTTAGAAAAAGCTCTTGTTCATTTTTTTTTTTTTTTTTTTTTTTTTTTTTTTTTTTTTTAGCACTAATAGTTTGCGCGCAGTGAGCGACAGAATATGAAAAATCTCGCATACGGTTTTTGAAGGCGTTGCGGATTGCATAACATCCATAGGTATGGGCAGCTCGATCACCGTGTATATCGAGTGTGAAGATAATCCGCTGCTCCCAACGTACATTAAAAATAGAGTCCGAAGACGACGGAAAGATCGTAGAGTTAGTATTACGTGTGTAATGTTGGCTTGTACTATTTGACAGCGAGTCTCGCCAACACGCGAGGTGACAACTGTGTCCGCGGCGGTACACAGCGGGGCCCCGCTGAGGCTGGTCGCTGGCCGGCGTCCTGCACAAACATAGCCCTGCCCCAACAACAGCAGCTCGGCCAGCAAGCCGAGCCCAGAGTTAGGCGACTGAGGGTTAGTGCAGCATTCCCTCTTAACCTAGCACTGCCAGTCTTTCAACACCACGCACATCCGTTTCTTTAAGTTGGTAAACATGCTGTTTCTCCACCTGAGGCTCCAACTCCACAACGAACTTTTGCAAAGCTAGAATCTGTAAGAAATCGAACAGCTCGTGCAATATGACTGTTTGAAAAAGGAGATCGAATCCACAGACAATACAGATTATCTCCGAAATACTACCTACGGCTTCAGTTAGACTTTTTTCTGCCACATCATGGAGATGATGAACCAATCTGTTCAGCTACGTCCACTGCTCTTTTTCTTAAAGAAACTTTTGTGGCGCTCTCACACTAGATATAATACAGCGACAGTTACTTCAGTTTTCAGTATAGGTGGTTATTTACTTAATTATAAAACTGCACTGTAATTAACATTACGTAATATTATATCAGTTTCAAAATTGACATCAGTTCATTGCTGTTGTCTTCACGTCTTCGTACGTTGCTCTTGGTATCAGTAGCAAGATGTTCAAATGGCTCTGAGCACTACGGGACTTAACTTCTGAGGTCATCAGTCCCCTAGAACTTAGAACTACTTAAACCTAACTAACCTAAAGACATCACACACATCCATGCCCGAGACAAGATTCGAACCTGCGACCGTAGCGGCCGCGCGGCTCCAGACTGTACCGCCTAGAACCGGTCGGCCACCCACGCCGGCAATACAAAAGGTCTGTCTTTCATAAACCAAGAGGCTATGTAAGCCATAGGTTGAAACAACTGCATTAGAGGACCAACCAATTTAACGAACATCAGATTGCCGGAGGTAGAAAGATGGACTGAAGCTCTTGCATATGTGATAATCAGATTCATTTGCCAGAATCCACAGTCACAATCACTGATAGATATGGGGAAACGTTTCATTGCCTTGGAAAGAGGAAGACCACTGCACTGAGATGAGGAACAAGGGATGCTGGAATTTTTTTTCCATCAAATAATCCCGAAATCCTCCACGTATCCCTACCGCTGGAAGATCAAAACAACGACAAAGTTTTTATAATTGCTTTACCATATTTTATTCCATGATTTTCAGGCCAAGTCCATGAGTCCAGCATATCCTCACATTAATAGATAGCTATATCCTCTACCTGTAAAAGAATATTTTCCATCCATTGTTTTAAACAATGGTAAAATCTGCTCGCTCAAGAAGTCTACATTTTATTCCCCTTTCCAGTGAAATACATTCGAAATTTAAGTCTTCTATAGTTTTGAAATCTTCACAGTAATACTTACTTTCCTTTCTTCGAATACCAAAAGCTGGCTTCTGATCTTCCCTTAGGCAGAATACAGTGTGAATGAAGTCTAGTGGCCGTAGTTCAGGACTTAGTTCTGACAATTCTTGAAGGGCACCACATATCATAGCTAAGTCGAGAATGAAATCAACTTTAGTGGTGCACCCCAATAAGCCATTGTACTTAACTGTCAGTTGATTTCCTGCTTTGATCCTATTTTGCAGCTGTGAAACGAGCAGCCAAAGCTTTAAAGTTTTCCACGCTCCTGACACACTTCCGAAGCTCGATGATTCTCATCTTGTGCTCAAGATTCTGCGTATTTTTGAAATTTCAATTTCAAGTAGCTACGCATTCTACTTTATCTCTCGGGCGTTTTTCGGTGACTGATATTGCACTGGATGTAGCCTGTCTAAGAAAGACCTGAAGTGATTCACATGGGGTGGGAAGTCCCTTTTTATTACATCATCAGCTGACAATACAAGTCTAAGGTTAGAACGTTTGCGATCGTACACACGTTCATTCACTGTATTTTCACACCGAGGTTGAATTTCCAGTTTTAGATTTCCACTTTTATCATCCACCGACAACGTCGAAATTCATGACTTTTCACTCGCAGAAGAATTATTGACAAATTTTAACTTTTGGATGCAGGAGAAAAAGTAAAATAGACTTTTACTTTGCCGCTCATCTTACTTCAAGCTAACTCGCAACGAAAGGCATGATACACCGCACAAGCAAGCATACAGTCAACATTACGGTAACAGTAAGTGACTAACCAAGAATGCCGTGTCCCGTGTGACGGCTCACTCAGAGAACAAGAAAGTAGACTGGCTGCCAGCGATTCAACTGTCGAGAACGGTTGCCTGCTGCTTCGAAACTTTCTAAACAGTTAAATGTACGGCTTTTCCCACCATAGGCTGCACTGGTGTCATTCATACTGCGATTACAGACATGAAAAAATGAAATAAACCCGATTTACGTCCGTAAAATTTTGAAGTTATCCAACATCGTAAAGAAGTTACTTTGCCGCCAGAAAAGTTTAAGGGTATGTATGTAACAGCTCTCCCGCAGAAAAAGAGCACTGCTTATGTCTTCCATGGTCTGCATTGTTCTTAAACACACTTGCTCGGGGTGTGTTCTTCGCGATGGATGAACAGAATTTACCTTCTTTCGTGAAATAGTTACTGCTCTGGAATAGACCTAAGTTCTTTTTTTAGTTTGTGGCTATTGGAGCCCATTGTTTTTTATGTGGCTCAATTCACGATCAGTAGATTGAGGCAAATGTTTTTCATAACAGTCAGTTACCGTTCTACTACTGCATTTTCATTCATTTATGTCTTACGAAATAATATCTTGGAGCATCTCAACACTTCGGCTTTCCGAGTTTGTACAATTGGGAAAATTAATAGTTGCTTTGTTGATGTCCGTGTTTCTACCAGCTACACCAGGCTTTGCCCGAGTGTACCGAAATTTTCTACCATTTTGAACACCTTTTGTAATGTACATTATCTTTGCTACACTTAAGGCGCGTGTGCACTGATTGTTGTTGTTCCTGACATTCCAAAGCTTTCACTGGATCAGGATTACTTAACGAGACCGTAAATTATTCTTCCAAGGAGCAGTATTTCGACTCACCGATCAGCTCCTTCAATGTGTATGTGCAACCTCTGAACAAGTACTGAAACACACAACTTGCTGTTTTTACCTACGGGTACGGGGACTGCTCTATGTATATCTCGAAAATATAAAGTGTTTAATTAAGAATCTAAATATATAAGTTGAAAGTCTAAGACAGTACGATCCAACAAGAGTTGGACGACATATTAGCTCCTCCCACAAACGCGTCAGATGTGACCAGGATCGTAAAATAGGAGAAATTAGAGCTCACCAGTAAATATCCCCAACCCTGGTTTATTAAAGAATCGGATATTTTTCTGTTTATATAGGCATTTACATATGCTGAGGTGACAAAAGTCATCGGATACCTCCTAATACCGTGTCGGGCCCCCTTTTGTCCGCCATAGTGCAGCAACTCAACGTGGCATGGCCTCAACAAGTCGTTGGAAGTCCCCTGCAGAACTATTGAGCCATGCTGCCTCTTGAGTCGTCTACAGTTGCTGAAGTGTTGCCGGTCAAGGATTTCGTCCACAAACTGACCTCTCGATTATGTCCCATAAACGTTAGATGAGATTCATGTCGGGCGATATGAGTGGCCAAATAATTCGCTCGAACTGTCTCGAATGTTCTTCTAACCAGTCTCTAACAATTGTGGCCCCGTGACAAGTTTGGGAATATAAAGTCCTTATTGACAGCCTGGGTGCATGGTTTCTTGGGGATCTGTGCCACAATCGAACCTTACCATCAGCTCTTACCAACTGAAACTGGGACTAATCTGATCAGACTACGGTTTTACAGTCGTCTTTGGTTCACCGGTAGGGTCACGAGCCCAGGAGAGGTGCTGCAGGCAATTTCGTGCTGTTAGCAAATGCACTCGCATCGGTCGTCTTCTGCCATAGCCCATTACCGCCAAATTTCGCCGCACTGTGCGAACGCGTAAGTCTGTCGTACTTCCCACTTTGATTTCTGCGGCTATTTCACGCATTGTTGTTTGTATATTAGCACCGACTACTCTACGCAAACGCCCTGCTCTCTGTTAAGTGAAGGCCGTCGGCCACTTCGTTATCCGTCGTGAGAGGTAAACCCTTAAATTTGGTGCTCTCGGCGCACTCTTGTCACTATGGGCCTCGGAATATTGAGCTCCCTAACGGTTTTCAAAATGGATTGCTCCAATCTTCTAGCTCCAAGTACCATTCCGCGCTCAAAGTCTGTCGTACGGACGTAGGCACGTTGGAAACCTTTTCACAATGGTCACCTGAGAACAATGCAGTGTCCTCATATAACTTGCGAACGTGAGACTAACGCCGTCTATATATGTGCATATCGATCCTGTGACCTGTCTCCTCAGTATATAAAACAACTTCGGACATTTGATTACTTTACAAATGAGTCAATGTGTTAAATGTCTGACGTTAAGCATGCAAGTATGGAAATGTTTAGAAAAGGTTTCAAATACGTTCGTTGGAAGTCGCTAAATGCTCTCATTACCAAACACTGGATGAACATAGTCCGGGTAATTTGAGCGCCACGAGTTACGCTGACTGAAGATACTTAATAAGTTTTTGATTGTAATACCTGTCTTACTGTATTACACCTTTAACTTAAGGCTGTAGTTCATGAGTAGACTTGACAGCATTTTTAATTTTTTTAAATTTAGTCATTAACTGTACGAAATACCGAAAATCACATTTTTGTGGCACCTGGAAGCCCTTAACAACAGGGGCTGTGTCTCCGGTTAGCCGTTTAGTGTTATAGATACGGATATGGAGGCTTTTCGAATTTCGTCTTCTCACGCAGCGTAATGTGACGAGGATTACAGGTGTACATGTAAAGCCGGCCGCGGTGGCCGAGCAGTTCTAGGCGCTTCAGTCCGGAACCGCACGATTGCTACGGTCGCAGGTTCGAATCCTGCCTCGGGCATGAATGTGTGTGATGTCTTTAGGTCAATTAGGTTTAAGTAGTTCTAAGTTCTAGGGGACTGATGACCTCAGATGTTAAGTCCCATAGTGCTCAGAGCCATTTGAACCATTTAGTACAAGTAAATTCCCGTGTACAGGTTGTTAACAATAACTTTCATATATACAGTAAAATATGAATAAAAATGTTCTCCAGAGTTAAAATGTTATCTTGATCCGAGAAAGAATAGCATCGAATTCTACACGCATAAAAATCTTCAGCGAAGTTCTGTACAACTTAGTAAATGCGGGGAGAACTTGCAGCCGCGCGGGATTAGGCTATCGGTCTCACGCGCTGCAGTCATGGACAGTGCGGCTGATCCCGGCGGAGGTTCGCGTCCTCCCTCGGGCATTTGTGTGTGTGTTTGTCCTTAGAGTAGTTTAGGTTAAGTAGTGGGTAAGCTTAGGGACTGATGACCTTAGCAGTTAAGTCCCATAAAATTTCACACACATTTGAACATTTATTGTGGGTACTGGCGGCTGATGTAATTTATACAATTTCGAAAATAAATTGTTCACACGTTCAGTCGAGAACTGCTATCAATCAGTGAAGAAATTGATAAACAGATAATGCCAGTGTTCCGTCTCTAATCATTTTGTTGTCCATGAGACGCTGAACTTCAGTCGCTCTTCGTTCCGTTCGAGCTACTGGTTTACCATAAATTCTCTGTATTTTGCTATTCTTCTACATTGACGGAAACGTCGCATTAGCAACTTCCTGCCAAGTCTTTGTTCTTTTTTTTTTTTTTTTTTTTTTTTTTAAAGTTTCAAATCCATTTCACCCTACTTGTGATTTGGAAGTCTAAAATAGACGTGACAGCTGCGATGTCCCACAACCAGTGCTGGGTTACAAAAGCAGAACACTACATTCATCTACCGAATATCCTGCGAGATTTAAATAAAAGCCCTTCGACGAAGTCGAAAGCGAACTGCTGTTGGGTTAGCTTACGTCACAGCTTCGTCCCACAGTGTGGCTGCCTTCATTCACGACTTTTGGAGAACGTTAATGGGCGGCAGCTGGCGCTGTTTGCGGATAACTGCCAACACATCAAAGGCGACAAAAGCCCCCGTGTTCGAGCAGTGGCCATTCTGGCACTGCTCATGAAAATTACGAGCTCATGACGCAGGTGCTGAAGAAAGGTGTGAAGTGGAGGTTTTTAAGGCTAACAGATTTTCGACTGATTGGATACTTCCCTCCCTGTCGTGGTCACTACGCTCAACACCATCGATAATCTGTTTCTGTTTCTGCATGTACAGTCCGTTACCCAAATCAGCCCTTATAGTGCAAAGTTAATTATTCCTGGAAGCCTTAGCACATACCTAAGGGACCACCGTTCTCCTGAAAATTATTTTTAATAGCCTCGTTTACTCGGTCTAGTATCTTTTCATTTCGTACATCTACTCAATGTTTAGTATTACACTATTTCAAATCCTTCGGATTTCTGAGGCTGCCTTTCTTTTAGAAAAATACAAAAGACTTTTCTTCGATTGGGGCACTTATGTGAGGACTTAAGTTACATGTTGTTATGGCAGATCATGCTACTTTTACAGAATGCTGCATTACATTTTACAGGAACACGACACTATTTTTAATCATGATCACTGTGTCTCTTTGAACAACGGTCGGAACGTTCTGCCAATCGTTTTGCCTGTCGACGACAGAAATCCGCTCCATGGTCACGTAGCCATTCGAGAAGTGTTCTTCCTCAATTGCCCAGACATTGTCGTCTGAGGTCGATGTCAATGGCCTTGCTTCCCGATTGGCATCGCCCACGTCTGTGTAGCCACGGTGAAATTGCCGGCACCATTTCACTGAAGTTGGACGTGACAGTCCATTTGGTCTACATATGCAAGAGTTTCACGGTGAATGTGAGCAGTTTAGACAATTTGCCCACAAAGATCTTACAGTTCCGTGTACAGTTGCATTTCATTCGCAAACTGCGCTGCACTTCTTATCCGTATCACAGCAGAACTGCCTCTGTGGGAAACCCAGAAGATGTACTCTCTTCCGACAATATGCCACTGTTGTTGCGCATTGGTCTTAGCGTTGTATGACATGTATAACTTACTTTTTGAAGTCCCCTCAAACTTCGAGATCTTGCTTCGACCACTTGCATTTTATGCTAATGAACCTGCTACGATCCTGCTATTTAATATTTTTTCGTAGTTTTTATTTATTTTTTCCTCCCTGCTACTAATGTGTCACCATCTTTCCTTATTTAGCGCTCCACAGAAATGATAAAAGACACTTCATGTGCACCACCCAAAAACTGCTTTATAGCTTTATTTTGCTACAGGTGGTTCCGACTGTTTCGACGTCATCTGCCAAAAGGTCTGGACGTTAAATGATGTACCGAACACCAGGCTCACTTGCTTCTATAGTATTAGCCATAAACTAAAATACTTTGCAGTGGTGGAGACTTTACTCGTTTATGCTACTTTGGGTTTTGAAGTCAGCGAAATGATGACGAGATAATGGTGTTACCACACTGTTTATAACGTTACAGAAAAATCTAAAGAACACCCCCACAATTTCGAATATTCCTTCGCTACACATGAAAAAAAATTATCAGCAAAAATTAAGCTTCATAAATAAATTACGGAACATATCTAATGAAGCCGCATTGACTATTTTTAGACCTATTAATTAGTTGTGGAGAAAAACACTCAAAAGAATGTCACCCTAATTAGCAGTGTACAGATACTGAACAGAATACTTAACGTTTAAATGTTTATCACAGAAGTGACGTCAACACGTAAATATTTTCAAAAATTTAAGTGTTGCATAGCCCGCTAAACAGTTTAAGGCTAACAGTTGTTGTTCTGTAGAAAAATGTATCCAAGTTAGACTATTTTTCTTACGTGTTAACACAGTTTCGCGAAATTTAATCTGGCCAGTGAATAAGTGATCAGATAGCTTGCTGCGGCATAGTTCATCACTCAGCCGACAGTTAATGACAATACGGGTACCGTCACCATAACAAACTAATTTGGTTTCTTGACTGAAAGGCATTCACACACAAAACGCTTAAGATTTCCAGCATCTACTCCATCTTCGCTTGCGAAGACTGTTCACTGTTTAGGTTGCTAAGGTACTTTCACATTCAGTGGGTGAGGCAGGTGAGATTAACTCCATTCAAGCCAGAAATGTTCAGATTGTATACAGAAAATCACGAGTACCCTAGTAAAATTGTATATGTGTGTACTAAAATTATTACAGAGCATTAATATTTGAAGGAATTAAATTCTGGATACTTCCAAAATGTTGGTAAATACCGGACAGAGAAGCAAAGAACAAGGAAAATAAGAGAAAGAATGACGAATGGCGTGTAAAGTCCCGTAGAAGACGAGGTCATTACAGGCGTAAATTGGTCGTGACCTTTTCAAAGATCAGGAAAACCCAGGAAAATATTAATCTAAAGGTCAGGGCGGAGGCATGACTACACTCTTCAATGCCTTAAGCCCTGCGCACTCACGGAAAAAAAAACAAGAAGAAACATTATGTAATGATGATAACAACTGTTTACTGACTCCGCCCAAATGCGAACTGTACTAAGCAGTGACATTGATGTCTTTATCTCTCTCGGAGTGATACAAGAGTAAACAAGCTCTGAGGATCAAGGCGAGAAAAGAACTGCAGATTTCAGTACGGCTTGTGGAGATGATGATCTTCACGTGGTTGTATAAAATGGCGTTACCGAGGGTAGCAATGATTCGTAGTCTTGTGTCTTCAGACGTTGTACATCTTAACTGTCTCTTACCAAGAAGGGGTGGTGCAGTAACCGGTCGGCTGAGTGATACGGAAGTGTTAAGGAGTGCTGACTGGGAGGAAGAAGGAAGGAAGGACGCTGAGGATTTAACTTTCCTTAGACTTTGCAATCATTACAAACGAAGAGCTGGCTCAGTTGAAGTTGTGGGAGAGAGAGGACATAGCCGTAATAAAGGAACCGCATTGATTCATGTTGCAGGACGAGGATTTGAACTCACTCCTCCCGAATAGGTTTTCTCTGTCGTAACCACTACAACTGCCCCACTTCGGTCTCTACGTTGCTACCAGATAACGCCTGCAGTGATGACAGGCAGCAGAAAGTGAAATGAACAAGTGGTGGCGGTACACAGTACAGCTGTTTGCAACATCTAGCCAAACTCATCATTAAGATAAGACATTACGAGTATTTACTGTATTGTTTTGCATTCCATGAAAGAGTCCCCAAAAATTAAAACAAATGAATAAAGGGGAATAGTCTGGTATTAAAAGTTATACTAATGAGTCGGAAAAAATAAAAATTACTAATTTCCAAAACGGGAATCATTCTGAACGCGAGATGAGTTCCTTATTTGAAAACATGGTCATAGGTTTTGGTTCAAATGGCTCTGAGCACTATGCGACTTAAATTCATCAGTCGCCTAGAACTTAGAATTAATTAAACCTAACTAACCTAAGGACATCACACACATCCATGCCCGGGATAGCATCCGAACCTGTGACCGTAGCGGTCGCTCGGCTCCAGACTGTAGCGCCTAGAACCGCACGGCTACTCCGGCCGGCGGTCATAGGTTTTCTTTTCGGTTACATGATAGGTTCTTTCAAAAGTACAATATCTGCTGTGCCGACACACACACACACACACACACACACACACACACACACACCTACTTTTCGGAGCAACTGCAGTTTACAGTATTTTCAGCGGCATGATGAGAAGAAAGTGACCTACTAGGTTGCCGATAAGTTTCTACAGATGGTCGCACACAAACACTTCGCAGTGCTCGGAAGGATTGGCGGGGAAGAATTCATGCAGTGAACATACCGCTCTAGATTGTTCCACAGATTCGGATCAAAATTACAGGGAACAATACGGTTCTACGACGGAACATGCATACTGCTTATAGAATTACTCTTGTCGTCAATATACTCAGAGTTGATGGTTTGATGGGAACTAAACCTGTCCTCACCTAAGAAGTACATCTACATCAACATCGTACTCTGTAAGCTCCTAACGGTGAGTAGAAAAGAGTACTTCTGGTACCACTAACTGGTCCCCCCTCTCCTGTTCCGTACGTGAATGATGCGTGGGAAGAATGACTGGCCACAAGACCCTGTATTCCCGAATCTTTTCGTCGTGGGTTGTCCGTCTGTTTTCGACTGCGCATGCTCCAGTGTGAGATCATCCCTTCCGGCACTGCAAGTGCTACGTTGCTCCCAGTACCAGGTCACTGTTTTTCTCTTAAAGTTCGCGTAACTCATCATACAAGTGTAGAGTATGATGGATTTTTGAGGACCCGTTGGCATCACGGCGCGGTGGTCCAGTGAGAAAATACACTGACTAATTATTCGTCAGATCCGGTTCGATTGCCTTCATTTTTTTATTTAATTTTTTTGCTCACATTGCTAAACTATTAATTATGAAGCTGAAATATGTTTAAATAGTTCATTTTATGTCCATAAGATTAACATATTCAATTTATTTTCGATTGCTACTCTTTCAAGTCAAAACGTGAAAAAACGGACTATATGAGAGAAAATGTTTTCTATAGACGATCTGCCAAACAGGTCCTTTTCTAATAGAAACTGAGAGTCAAAGAGCTGGGCAGATCTACTCCAGATTTAAATCTAGAAACAGGAGGGTATGGGACAAGGCTTGCCAATTTAGCTCAAACCATGTGAGTAGAAGCGGGTAATAACCCCCTTCAAATTTCTAAAATATTTAGGCTGAGTGGGTCGTAGGAAAAGATAGAAAGCTTTCTAAAGATTTGCGAGAGAAGTAAGAGGACTTTTTGAGCAGCAGTTCACGTATAAGTGCTGTAACGCGGTGGTCAAGCCCACTGGCTGCCAGTTCACCGGCACGTGTTCGATTCCCGCTGCTACGCGCCTTTATTTTTCATTCCATTAAACTCCTCACAATGTCAGCCGATTAATTATAAAATTTAAATAAATATGTTTAAGCATTTAGATTTATACACATAAAATAATCAATTTAGGCACGATTACTACCTTTGTAATTCAAACGGATATAGGCCACCACGTTGTAGCAAATCGGTAAAATTTTATATGACTCACCTCTGCTTTTCACGTACACCAATTCATCATCGATTATTCACCGAAATTTTTCCGACGGCGGCCGCATGAACGACGTGAGTTGAAAATTTGCGTCTGACCGAGAGTCGAAACTGGAGGCTCCGCTTTCCTAGGCCGGTGGCCTTAACCGCATCGGACATCTGGACACGCTTTCCGACTGACTCAAATTCCCAACGCGTCATACACCAACTCGGCATTCCTGTTCATGAGCCCCTCCCTCGCACCGCGACCTGTATTCCCGCGAGAGCAAACGAAACCTGGTGTACAACCTCAATGAAGAAATCGTGTTTGACTGTCAAGCCTGTAGATACGTTACATACATAAGAGTGTGTGTGGTGTCCGATCTGTCGGACATGTCCAAGAACAGACACCACACACTATTATGATTCAGTGGCAATGAACATCAACATCCAGGGAACATCAACATCCATGGAAATTTTTTCCGACGGTGGCCTCATTACGGCATTCAGATTAATCAGTGCCGGCCGTTGTGGCCGAGCGGTTTTAGGCGGTTCAGTCTGCAACTGCTATGGTCGCAGGTTCGATTCCTGCCTCCGGCATGGATGTGTGTGATGTCCTTAGGTTAGTCACGATTAAGTAGTTCTATGTTCTAGGGGACTGATGACCTCAGATATTAAGTCCCATAGCGCTCAGAGCCATTTGAACCATTTTAAATTAATCAGTGATGTGGGTTGAAAATTTGTGCCAGACACATGAAGTGGGACACAGCACTAGCGTATGACGAGTTGGGAACTTCGGTCGGCGGGAAAGGGTGTTCGGATGGCCGAGGCAGTTAAGGCTATCGTTCTAGAGAAGGGTAGCATCCGGGTTCAAGTTTAAGTCCGGCAAAAATTTTCAGCTCGTATCATTGATTAATTTCAATACTGTAATGAGACTGCCATCGGAAAAATTTCTCCGAATGCTGCTGTTCACGGCCACTGAATCATAACAGTGTGTGGCGTCTGTTTCGTCGAACATGGCCGACAGAAGAGGCACCACACACACATACATTTATATATCATTGTGGATTGTTGGAGAACTGGTCCCTTGAAACGTAGAAAAAGAATTACGACATGGAGCTTCGCCATTTTGTTTTGGCTCCTCTAGTGGCGTCATACAGTAGTATCGATCAGGGATTTCCACGTGTACTAGGATTGCAAAAAATGGTTCAAATGGCTCTGAGCACCATGGGACTTAACATCTATGGTCATCAGTCCCCTAGAACTTAGAACTACTTAAACCTAACTAACCTAAGGACATCACACAACATCCAGTCATCACGAGGCAGAGAAAATCCCTGACCCCGCCGGGAATCGAACCCGGGAACCCGGTCGTGGGAAGCGAGAACGCTACCGCAAGACCACGAGCTGCGGACATACTAGGATTGCAGGCTCGTAGCTGCAAACGACAAAAAATAAAAAAATAAGAACACTTCCTGGCAGATTAAAACTGTGTGCTGTACCGAGACTCGAACTCGGTACCTTTGTCTTTCGCGGGCTAGTGCTCTACCACCTTTTTTTTCTTTATTCCACAAAAAAGTAACAAAAATGGCTACAATGAAATACTATCTGAGCTACCCAAGCACGACTCACGCCCCGTCCTCACAGCTTCACTTCTGCCAGTATCTCGTCTCCTACCTTCCAAATTCACGGAAGCTCTCCTGCGAAGGTCCCGAGTTCGAGTCTCGGTCTGGCACGCAGTTTTAATCTGCAACGAAGTTTCATATCAGCGCACACTCCTCTGAAAAGTGAAAATTTCATTCAACAAAAAAAAAAGAAATAAATAAAATAATGACAACCTCAGTTTTTAAGTTTTTCGAAGTTGATAATGAATATACTGTGACTAGTCCTCATATCCGTCAGGGGTACCGTGCAATGTAGAGTGAACTTTAAAGATGACTTTCCTCTACAGCAGAAAATACACTGGCACGAGCGTCAGCGTTTATTTGAAAATGCAATGCGCTGTCAGTCGTGTTACGTGTCTATCCCCACAAGCCGCGCTTTGTCAGCCAGGTAGGGTAAACTTGTTACGCCCGAAAACCCACACATCCGTAGCCCTCGGCCCCGCCGTGAGGTGGAGAGAGAAAACTCCCGCCGGAAACCGAGGCTCCAGCCGAGCCATCAATGCGGACCTCTCGTCTTTCTCCATGGGGTAGCTGTGCTGTGTAACTTGCGTCCTCGTGTTTGTTTCTTGGATACTCTTTCGTCAGAACACTCCAGCTGTGCAAATGAAACAATGGAAAATCCTTGACACTGCTGGGACTGCCTGAACAAACAGCTTGCGCTGAACACACAACCGACACCAAGGAACTGAAGTAAACGAAGATCCGTCCTAAAGGCTGCTACATTACAAAGCCGGCACTCGCCTTTGGAAGTCGATAGACTGTTGACATTAGCCTGCTACATGACAATTACCTGACGTAAAAGTTACAGATAATGCATATCGCACAGCGATTGCGTGGAAAACTGTAATCTAGATCTTGGCCTGTTTGAATAAAATTCTTGTGGCCATGAGGAAGCGTCATTTTAAAACTAAAACCGCTGTTTCGACTGTCTTTGCAGTTGTCCTCTTAAGGCCGACAAATCAATTGGTTTCTAGCGATGATCTTCCTTCCTTACAATCTTATTTCTCCACTTTTCCTGGATGCTGTGTAAATCTAGACTATGCTGATATGGAACGTCCGTGATGCAGCGCGGGCACCATTCCCTGCGATATTAGGGGCCATCTTGATTTGGAGCATGGGCGACGATGGATTCGTAGGGCGGGTTCCTCTCCTCAGCGGCGTATGGTCTCAGATACGCAAAAAGTGGACTTTTGCCGCTGGATTTACGTCTAGAACCCAGTTGACACTTGCACGTACCGGGTTGCTTGGCTTGATACAGCCATTAGCTAACACGTAGATACCTAGTTACTCTGTAACGAGGAATTGAAGACACATACAGTCTTACATAAAACTGCCCAGGGAACGCCAAAAGTTCTTGCTCCCTCTGTAGGAGAAAAAAAAAAGTCGCCTCCTTCTTTGTAACAGATTTAAATTACGTCACGCGAGTCGAATGTAATTCACAAAATTGCAAGGACACGGCCAAAGTGAAGCATTAGTTTCCCAGTATCTTTATTTAAATCCGTAGTATTTCATGGTGACAGGACGGAAGTCGCTTTGAATGGTATTAGACCTTAATACCTATGACGTCTGCCAGCCCCGTGTGATCAGTACAGACCGTACGAAGCTTTAATTTGCTGCTGGCTCCTCTCCTCGAATTTCCACAGAGCCCTCTCGTCTCATCACTCAAGATTAACGCGTTGAAGATAAAAATATACCGCGGAGGGTGGTTTAATACCCGTTCCCAGGCCCGTTAATCCTACATGGCAAGCTGGAAAATTAGGCAGGCATCAACGAAGTTACGGCCGGCCTTAGCTTTGCACCTGCGTCTAACGCGTCCTCGAGAAGTTCCCACACCACGCTGTTATGTGCATCTCCCTGACAATTCTTCGCTACTAAATATAATTACGAATACATTCTGATAGAGAGAATGCTGCCTGTCTCTAATTTAGTGAATTAAATGGAAATAAATATGGTGGCTTAGTACGGACACAGTACTCCACAAGGCGTCTTATTATTTTCATTTCGTAGGAATTCGCCCTGAACTCACCATCGTCAGGTGAGTTTTACATAATAAATTGCTCCTGATGTTAAGTGTATAAAAAAAATGGCGGGATGGCTTATGCGCTTAGGTTACCTCAGCATGACCGCTCTCCGCCGAATCTAGTACCCTCTGTCGAATACTGGGCCATCAGAGGCGCGCACGGGGATTTGTAACGGCGCTATTTCTAGCACGCCCTCTGTTTAATCGCAGGCTCGCAGAGTTAAAATCCAGTGATCAAAATAATAAAAGTAAATGTCGTTAGATGTTGAAGAAATCACTGGCTCCCAAGCCTTATCAAGTCGAACGCCGCTATTTCGACTGATGAGATCTTCCACAGATTCGTTAATAATCGCCGCACGGGGTAGCCGCGTGTTCTTGGGCGCCTTGTCACGGTTCGCACGGTTTCATATCAGGGCGTGCAGGCATCAGCCACCTGGAGGTGGTGTTCAATGAAAGAGACGGTACTGTAAAATCTAATTAAAGCCAGTTGATTACATTGGTCTATATGTGAACTGCGGATTTCATGTGACCTTTTTACCTATTTACTTCACACTGTCATCCTGGTTTTCACTCATGCTTATCAGGCGCTTCCTATACAATGAGTGATATAGAAGCCAGATAAAAATAATTATTATTTTAGTTATCTTTTTCTAGTAACAATATGATGTATGCGGTGTCCGAAACCTTTGGGTTGATATTATGCAAACGGTAGAGGATCCCATACTAACTATTATGAGATCAGGAGCCAAAATTCAACTAAATACCTAGGTTTTACATTACGAACACCTTAAATTGGAAGGAACACATAGATAATGTTATGGAGAAGGCTAACCAAAGACTGCGTTTTATTGGCAGGACACTTAGAAAATATATTGAATTTGATAGAATAAAATTGATAGAATAAAATTGATAGAAACCAAATGGCAATTATTAGAGTTGAGGGGCATGAAAGGAAAGCAGTGGTTGGGAAGGGATTGAGACAAGGTTGTAGCCTCTCCCCGATGTTATTAAATCTGTATATTGAGCAAGCAGCGAAGGAAACAAAAGAAAAATTCGGAGTAGGTATTAAAATCCATGGAGAAGAAATAAAAACTTTGAGGTTCGCCGATGACGTAATTCTGTCAGAGACAGCAAAGGACTTGGAAGAGCAGTTGAAGGGAGGATATAAGATGTACATCAACAAAAGCAAAACGAAGATAATGGAATGTAGTCGTCGGGTGATGCTGAGGGTATTAAATTAGGAAATGAGACACTTAACGTAGTAAAGGAGTTTTGCTATTTGGGGAGCAAAGTAACTGATGATGGTCGAAGTAGAGAGGATATAAAATGTAGACTGACAATGGCATTGAAAGCGTTTCTGAAGAAGAGAAATTTGTTAACATCGAGTATAGATTTAAGTGTCAGGAAGTCGTTTCTGAAAGTATTTGTATGGAGTGTAGCCATGTATGGAAGTGAAATATGGACGATAAATAATTTAGACAAGAAGAGAATAGAAGCTTCCGGAATGTGGTGCTACAGAAGAATCCTGAAGATTAGATGGGTAGATCACATAACTAATGAGGAGGTGTTGAATAGGATTGGGGAGAAGAGGAGTTTGTGGCACAACTTGACTAGAAGAAGGGATCGGTTGGTAGGACATGTTCTGAGGCATCAAGGGATCACCAATTTAGTATTAGAGGGCAGTGTGGAGGGTAGAAATCGTAGAGGGAGACCAAGAGATGAGTACACCAAGCAGATTCAGAAGGATGCAGCAGGTACTGGGAGATGAGGAAGCTTGCACAGGATAGACTAGCATGGAGAGCTGCATCAAACCAGTCTCAGGACTGAAGACCACAACAACAACTTAGAAAATGTAACAGACCTACTAAGGAGACTGCCTTCACCACGCTTGTCCGTCCTCTTTTAGAATACTACTGCGTGGTGCGGGATCCTTACCGGATAGGACTGACGGAGTACATCGAAAAAGTTCAAAGAAAGGCAGCACGTTTTGTATTATCGCGAAATATGGGAGAGATTGTCACAGAAATGATACAGGATTTGGGCTGGACATCATTAAAAGGAAGGCGTTTTTCGTTGCGACTGAACCTTCTCACGAAATTCCTATCACCAACTTTCTCCTCCGAATGCGAAAATATTTTGTTGACACCGTCCTACATAGGGAGGAATGATCACCACGATAAAATAAGGGAAATTAGAGCTCGCACGGAAAGATGTAGGTGTTCATTCTTTCTGCACACTATACGAGATTGGAATAATGGAGAATTGTGAAGGTGTTTCGATGAACCCTCTGCCAGGCACTTAAATGTGATTTGCAGAGTATCCATTTAGATGTAGATGTAGAAAGGTCGGAAATGAATATTCTCCGAATACAGGTTCTCTAAATCTATCAAACAGGATTCCGTGAGACCTAGCATCGCCTTTTTGCGAAGTATTCGAATTTTAAATCCCCTGAGCATCTCTTGTTAATGTTTCGTATGGGCTATATCGACCTGCTACGATCGTGGCAGCGCGTCTCTGAATTCGTTTGATGCCTGACGTCTCCAAATGCTGGAACAATATTCTAGAATCAGTCGCACTTACATTTTCTAAGCTACTTGCTTTATAGATGGACAGCTTTTTCCCAGAACCCTTCCAACAAATACAAATCATCAATTCGCCTTCCCCAAAACTAATTTTGTGTGATCGTTCCATTTCACATCGTTTCTTAGTATTACCCCTAATTACATGTGTGATATGACGTACTCAAGATGTTCATCACAAATCTTGTAATCAGATATTGTCGGATTCCCTCTCGTCTTTATAGCTCGCATGAAGCTTTCAGTAGGCCAAAATAAGGAGAGGAGATTATCGCAACTCTTAATCCCCTTTATATCTAAAGCAACAGAAGCCAACACAAGCGAATGCGCATTCATAGATAATTCGCCAGTGTTCGCTACCATTCGTTGGTATCTGATAAGAGCGTTTACGCAGGAGAGAACAGAAGGCAACGCGAGGTAACAAACATAACTTACGAACGCAGCGTCATTGTTTTTTGACGCTTAATAATCGGCACGCAGGACACAACAGGGTGAGTCAGCTGCCTCTACAGATAGATTCTATGCGACCGGCTACGCCTTGAAAAATGATGCACGAGGATTTCATATTCTCTTGCTCGCTGCGTGCAAACTATTAGTCCTATAGAAAAAAAATGAAGAAGACCTTCTTCTAATAAATTCAATGTAGTTAAACTGTGTACTGGGATAGGTTTTCGCTGGAGGCCACGGTTTTCGAGTTATTGAAGAAAAATGCGTTTGAACGTCACTTTTGTATGGTTTTCTTGAATAATTCTAAAACTGAGGCTTCTTGCGAAAACGTATCCCAATACAAAATGTAAATACATTAAATTTTCTACAAAAAGGTCTCTTTCATTTTTTTCTTTAGTTCTAATAGTTTGCACGTAGTGAGTGAAAGAATACGAAAATCTTGCACATGGTATTTGAATTGCATAAAACCCATAGGTAGGGGCAGCTGAACCACCCTGTATAGTTAAGACCCATGAGGCAAAACTTTGATATTCAGTGAGGATTATTTTGCGTAGCGAGCGCACTGTTTCTGACACAGTAATCAAAAAGGTGTACGGAAGAAAGAACTCAGGTGTCAGAATTTGTATTATACGGAAATGTAAAATTTGTCGATGTAGTGCATTTAAGATTTATTTGCAGTTTCAGCATCCTTTAACATTAGTCCAAAACTTTTATACATGTTCCGGATGATGTTTCTTGCTGGCTTCTCATTACAGTTCGGCAGGAAATTTAAAAGCAGAATACGAGTTACCTACAACAACCATAACCCGACGAAAAAACATTAGCCTTTCCACCCTGGATATGAGTTACTGGAGACATTTATGTTAATGATTTTTCCGCTTTTCAGTAGCTCCTGTAAGCCAGACAGTTTCTGATGTCTGCTGTGGCATATGTGATGCACTTCAAAGCCGTTATTATAGTACGTGTAACAAAGAATGTCAATAAAATATGACTAAAAAATGTGAAATACGCATATGACGGGTCACTTAGGCTACTTCATGAAATTTGCTATATAGTTTGTTTGAAGACAGGAAGCGTGATCATGGGTAAACCATTTTATTTATCACCAGAAATCTCTAACATTACTGTGATGCAGTAGCCAAGTGATTACAGATAGCCGGCCATGGTGACCGAGCGGTTCTAGGCGCTTCAGTCCGGAACCACGCGGCTGCTACGGTCGCAGGTTCGAATCCTGCCTCGGGCATGGATGCGAGTGATGTCCTTAGGTTAGTTAGGTTTAAGTAGTTCTAAGTCCTAAGGGAATGATGACTTCAAATATAACGTCCCATAGTGCTTAGAGCCATTTGAACCTTTTTTTTCATTACAGATAACATGAACGTAAGCAACGATAGTAAGTTTTGTGCCGTATGAAAGTACAGTAACAAGCACATCGATGGGTTCTTTGGTTTGCTCCGGAAGGAGTGGAACTATAACACGTAAGATGTTAGTTCTGTTTACTGCAATACAAATATGAATATTTACTTAACTTTGTATAACACGCTTCCACAGAAGTGTTGAGTAGCTCAACTGTCACCGAGTATTTAGGTATCACTTGACACAGACAAATTTACAAGACTCTTCACTTGAAGTATTATTGGCAATGTCCTGTATAAGACATTTAATACACTGATGGTCTGTATATGACGATGGATGTATCGTTGTCTGCGAATTGGGACCAACGTTCCTGAGCTCAGCCGTAAGTGGACCACCAATTGTGGCGGCATAGTAAAGCTCCAGAACGCGTGGGTACACCTGCGTTACTCACCGTTGGTGCGTCATTGTAGCGACGTTTGCTGTGGACTCGGTGCGAGGTCCCAACCTTGTTTTGGCACCCCACTCTTCGGATGACACCACAATAAGGTGTTTAGTACATTTTTAATTGTGATCAGTGTAATAGCCACTTATTCACACTTGTTTACTTTCATGTAAATTTATGGTGCTTTTCCTTTTTAATAACAAGAAATGCAAGGCATGTGCTCAATCACTCCGTTCGCACTTAATGCAAACATATAACCCATTTCTCGTCTTTCTCCATTTTCTGTCAGAAATACTACATCCTCATCAGACCACTCCATCGCTCAAGTAGCTATTTAAAAACAATAAAAGTAGGCATTACAGCAGACGGAAGCTTTCTGTACTGCTAGCGCCCAAGCAGAGACGATCCGAACTTCCTTCGATGGTTCCCTAGAAAAACCGACAAAGAGTGGAACACGAGCAAATGCGGGCCGAACACGACCAATTGCCGTTTGCTACGTCTTTGTTTGAAAACCACTCCAACTGTTCGAACGGTTCACGTCATAATTCAGACGTCTGTTGAGTCATCTGATCGGCCTGCGATCTAGTGTGTTTTGTTGGTACTACCCCAAAGACGTGTGTTAACGTTTTTAATGCTCTACGAATTTTGATAATAAAAGTAGCTTTTAAAATACGGACAGAAAGTTTTTTTTTATTGTGCGGGTCATGCGTAACAACGGAAACAAAAATAAATGAATAAAAGATTACAATCACGATTCTGTCCAATTCTGCAGGTTTCTTTCGTCCCGCGATCTAGTGACGTCTCATGGTAATATCTGCTAGACGGGTCTTGCCGCTGTAATTCATTCTCGCGATAAAAATCATCGTCACTTTATAACGATATTTTTGTTAGTTCGGCATTTAATTCTCGAGTAATTGCCTCTTACTCTACTATGTGGACAGGCAATCAATTCCTTATTTGCAAACTACTTAGTAAATCATTTCACCTCTCTTAAACAAATGAAATATTATAAAGGGTTGAGTAAAGTAACATTTTTTTGGACGACAACAGTTCGTCTGTTACCTTTACTAAATCGGCATAAATGTTTATTCTTATTGTAATGGTTCTTTATTTGCGAAACCATTACCACCCGCGAACCCTGTTTTTCGATACCGTAGATTAATGAATACTTTTCTCCATAATTCTCATATTTATGACACTATTCAAATTTTGTTTCATTTTTATATGTATGTACGTCGATATTTTGAGATGTTGAAATCGATATAATACCTAGTGTGAATATCTTTGTACTTATTGTTATCTTTGATGCAGGTTTGTGACATTTGGCGCGGAAGCGTACAGGGTAGTCAAGTTTTTGTGTTGAATATGAACAGTCTTGACTTTGTGTTTGAAATGAAAAGATGAGTCAGAGTTGTGGACAATGAAAAATGTTGTGAGTTTTATTAAGAGCAGTAACGGCTGCGAAATTGTATGATGAAGTAATGTTTTGAACATGTGAAAGTATAAAAAGTTTAATAAATGTGAATTTTTGTGACAAGTGAGTGTCAAGGATTATTTTCAAGTGACCATTGTTTAAAAACAAGTATGAAGCACATTGCAGTGAAAAACATAAATCATCAAATCAATGCTGAAAGATTGTCTTCGTAAGTTCTTCAAGTAGGAGTACTTAACATCCGAGTGCCTTCCGCACCAACAGCGACAGTCAGGCTACCTAGACAACATTTTTAATTACGAGCCAAAGACAGAGCGAGATCGTCGTTGGATTGCAAAAACAAGATATGCGATATTATTGTTAATTTTCTAAAGTGACAGTAATTAATTGATGTAGCAATACCTGCCACATTAAAGACCTTTTAGTTGCGCAATAAAAAGATCATACTTTTAAGTGCGCGACGTGATAATTTTTGAACTGATTAACTGTTGGTGGAGGTATTGTTATATTATATATCCTTACTTACCTGTAATGTACGAGGACTCTTACTGTAAATTTGTTGAAACACAATTGAAGTTTGCGCATGGCAGGTATTAATGCTATTTTCTCCACGGTTTCGCGGAACTGTCAAATTTTAAGTACAGCCATAGCCTATTGTTGCTGCTAGTTCGTAGTTTCTTTCGATCTCTTGCATTCGTGCCGCTCGAGTCAAATGTCGCGTGATTCTTCGAATAAGCTCCATACCGCATCGAACGATGCAGCATATCGGGAAATCTCGAGCCCGTTGGAATACAAATATTGTTTTCCCAGCCCTACCGTTTGTTTACCCGCGCCTCGCATCTACACCAGGAAGAATTCACGTTCTATGTTGTGCGTTCGCTTGTCTCGGTTTCGGTTCAAAGGGCCTCTAAGACACACAGCTTTGAGGAAGGCAGCCTCTAGTCCGAAGTCGCGCACTAGAAATTCAGCAATCCGAAAGGACGAAAAATTCGAGCGAAGGTGGCAGCGACTTCCCGCACAAATTAACTCCGACGTAAGGCTCACCCCGCGTGTAATTTTTTTCGCAACCGAGACCGAAATAAATGCGCAGCCGTCTGGCGCCTTAGCATTTTTCGTGCGCCGCTATTCATTTCGGGCAGCGTGTGACGGCGGCACAAATGGACTCTCACGGTTAAAATAGCGCCGTGGCGTAACGTAAACCTGTCACGCCGTCGCCCGCCGGCATCTGCCAGCCCGAGGAGCGCCGGCTTTGCGCCGCACGGGGGCGGAGCCAAGCAGAGGTGTGTCCCGGGGCGGACGTTGCTCCCTATGTAAGGAAGCACGTGCACTATTGACCAACTGGCGAAAACTACACGACCCAGTCACAGTAAAGTGACCGCCGGCCATGTTCGATATCAAAGTACAACGGCCACTCACAGACGACAAGTAGCTGCACTAGCAGTGGAGGGAATATGAAGTGCGTCGGGAGGACACGGACAACATTGCAGTCGTCGTATTGCAGAAACGCAGCGATTTATCTGACGTCCAAAAGGGCATGATCACTGTCTTTCGGTCCAAGGATGGAAGCATTTCCGAAACGGCTAGAGTTGTTAACTGTTCACCTACCGCGGTGGTTAAAATACCGGGTGATCAATAAGTTAGTATAAATTTGAAAACTTAATAAACCACGGAGTAATGTAGATAGAGAGGTAAAAATTGACACACATGCTTGGAATGACATGGGATTTTATTAGAACAAAAAAAAACAACAACAACAACAACAACAACAACAACAAAGTTCACAAAATGTCCGACAGATGGCGCTGGACAGCAAAATGTCAGTAACTGCGCGTGACAATCGTGTGTAAAAGGAGCTGTAATGAGATAGAGAATCAGATGCGCCAGCAGTCGCAGCATGTTGACGTTACCTGAAAAGGCGCTTTTAGTGAAGCTGTATTATCAGAATGGGGAATGTGCTAGTTCAGCGTTACGATCCTATCGCCATAGGAAGGGGATTCGAACGGGTGAAAATCCGTTGACAAATGCAGCTGTGGCGAGAATGATTTCGAAGTTCGAAGCCACGGGTTGTTTAGACGTTAGACCCCGTAGTGGCCGACCGAGCACAAGGCGTAATGCTGCTGAGACAGTTCAGGAAGAAATTGTTGCGGGTTTTTTGTATGCACGGGAAAGTCAGCGCTCGTGCAGTAGCACGTCGCACCGGCATTCCATACACTGCTGTTTGGTTGGCACTTAGGCGTACCCTCCGATGCTATCCGTACAAAATTCATCGGCATCATGAACTGTTACCTGGCGGTTTAGTGAAGCGGAGGGCATTTGCGGTGTGGGCGTTTCAAAAGATGGCGGAAGATAACGATTGGTTGAGTAACTTGTTGTGGACTGACGAAGCTCATTTCACGCTCCGAGGGTCTGCCAACGCCCACAACTGCAGAATTTGGGCTACCGAAAATCCTAGAACTGTCATGGAAACTCAACTGCACGACGAGAAAGTCACGGTATTGGTTGGATTTACCACATCTACCGTTATCGGGCCTTTTTTCTTCGAGGAAATGCGTGGTTCAGGTTTTGGACTGCTACCGTGACGGGTGAGAGGTACACCGATATGTTACAGAATTGCATCATCCCCAGCCTCGCTGAGAAACACCTGCTGGAACGTACAATGTTTATGCAGGATGGCGCTCCACCCCATATTGCTAGACGCGTGAAAGATCTCTTGTGCGCGTCGTTCGGTGATGATCGTATGCTCAGCCGCCACTTCCGTCATCCTTGGCCTCTCAGGTCCCCAGACCTCAGTCCGTGCGATTATTGGCTTTGGGGTTACCTGAAGTCGCAAGTGTATCGTGATCGACCGACATCTCTAGGCATGCTGAAAGACAACATCCGACGCCAATGCCTCACCATAACTCCGGACATGCTTTACAGTGCTGTTCACAACATTATTCCTCGATTACAGCTATTGTTGAGGAATGATGTTGGATATATTGAGCATTTCCTGTAAAGAACATCATCTTTGCTTTGTCTTACTTTGTTATGCTAATTATTGCTATTCTGATCAGATGAAGCGCCATTTGTCGGACATTTTTTGAACTTTTGTATCTTTTTGGTTCTAATAAAACCCCATGTCATTACAAGCATGTGTGTCAATTTGTACCTCTCTATCTACATTATTCCGTGATTTATTCAGTTTTCAAATTTATACTGACTTTTTGATCACCCGGAATACCGTGCATGGCAGAATGCCGCTATAGGAAACAGGCGCCGAGACACCCGTGATGCACTACGAGCCATAGATGACACCAATGAACGACGGCTGCGGAGACTGTACGAGTGATCAGATGTGCAACTATGGAACAACTGACCGCCAAGATGAGTCAAGGGGGCCTTCAACAGTGTCTCCTGAACAACAGTTCTGCGAACGTTGCTGCACCTGGTTCTTGCACCCATGTCGACTGCTGTTCATCATCAGCGACGAAGGCTGGAATTTACACTCCAATACCGCAGCTAGAAAAGTTCGTGGTAAGGTCTTATGGGACTAAACTGCTGAGGTCATCGGTCCCTAAGCTTACACACTACTTAATCTAGCTTAAACTAACTTACGCTAAGGACGACACACACAACCATGCCCGAGACAGGACTCGAACCTCCAACGGGGACAGCCGTGCGCACCGTGACAAGACGCCCAGACCGCTCGGCTACCCCGCGCGGCTCTGCAACTAGACATCCACTGAGTGGCAACAGGTGGCCTCTTCAGATGAATCACGTTCTGTGCTACAGTGGACAGATGTCCACTGGCTTTGCACGTCGTGAAATATCTGGAAGCAAACACCTTGCAACCAGCAGGAAACGTTATCGTCTAGGGATTGTTTTTCTGGGATTCATTGGGTGAACTCGTTATTCTGGAATGCACAAGTATGCATCTATCCTTGGGGACCAGGTCCACTTCTAGAGGCAGTTTGTTTTTCCTCGGGATGATGTCATCAACCAGCAGAACAACGCAATGTGTCACTCGGCTCGCAGTATACATGCGTGGTTTGAAGAGCACCAGGATGAATTTTCTGATAATGGTTGGATGAACAATTTTTCTCGGGTTTTGTGAAAAGTTACGGCGTCATTCTTCGCTCGTTTTACTGTCTTCATGTTGAAAACACTGCTTTGGATTTTACGCCTTGTGCAATTTATTCCTAGGGATACAGTTCCATCAACCTGAAAACGCTACAGTGGTATCCATAGACACCAAAGCAGATCGATTTCTCGACTCCGTAGTAAAATGGTGTGGTATCCATCCCGAAGATGTTTTAGGGAACTGGATCACATCATGGACACTGTCTTTTCTGTCTTCTACTGGTGTTACTATTTGCTGTGTGTTTACTGATAGTTGGGTGTCTGCCCCATCCAATTTTCAATACCAGTGAGACTCTTGCAGCACGTAGGGTCAGGAATCTCCATACTGCAATTACTTTACATACTGGGTATCATTAGTTTTTATGCTTTACTGCTCCCAAAATGCACAAGAATGCTTCCTAGGATTAATTTCTACACCTCCCGTCCAACCAAATTCGGCCACACGTTTCGGAATTTCATTTAAACCACCCAGAACACAGGCAAAATCAATTCACTGTGGATGACCAGAACTACCGGTACCTACAGGTTAGTTTTCCGGGTTTAAGGTTAAATATCTACGGAGGTATTCTTGAGTACGAGACTCCATAATATAGGTCGGAAGACTTCAGAGAGTTAAAAATGTGTTCTTTCTGGTCGCTACCAGACCAGATATCCAGCAGTACTGCAGAGGAATAGTAAGCATTGGTAAACTTGTGTTGAGTCCAAATTGTATTTCCAAGGAATGAAGACTCATTTTACTAACAAACAATGTTTAAGTTAAAACTTCTGTCTGTGTTCCACTTTTATTAAATACTACCGTAGGTACAAGGGTCAACGCACGGAGGTAGTGGACGATTACATAATCACACCGCTCCATTTCGAGGCAGTCTATTGCTTCCTTCGCATTTAAGACTCCTCATGTAAAGCCTCAAGAAAAGTGTAACGACCTTTCATTCAGTTGCCTTACTGCCCAATCTCTTAATGGCACAAGGAAGATGGCACGCCCCCCCCCCCCCCCCCCCCACACACACACACACACACACACACACACACACACACACACACACACACACACACACACACACAGAGAGAGAGAGAGAGGGGGGGGGGGACGCTGGGGAGGGGTGGAGAAAGAGGGCAATCGTATGCACACAGAGGGTAGCAGCAAGGGCAGTGGATGGCCGCCGAATCCAGCACTGGTCAGTGTGAAAGCCCGCCCGTACACGGCAGGGAAACACGGACTCCTCAGAGGAGCGTGACGAGTTCTGCGGTTGCAGAACGTAAAATTTCACGTTACCGAGAATCACCGAACGTGAAGAGCAGCATCGAGTACAGAGGTTTGTCGCTATGATACGAAACATGAGGCAACGTTGTGAAAGATCTCTTTTAATTCAACGGCCCGACCAAGCAAATGCCGTAGTGGAACACAGCTGTATGAAGCAAAAGTGCAGTTTTTGGTGACTTTTGTATTAGAACTTACATAAGAAAATACGCTGTTCCAAGGCATCGGCTCATTAATTATCTTCTAACAATGCATTGTCTTTGGTATTATTTGCTGTGATAAAATTTCGGGAAGTATTACGTCAGTGGTTACTCAGATGTTTTGGGGGTATGTTTCTATCATGACGTGGGCCCACGATTTCAGGTTACCTTGAACGTGAACAAGGACGTTTATTTCATCATTCTCGGTGGCTAAGTGTTCGTCTTTCTTCCACAAATTCGTGGTGAGTTTACAGTGGAGACTCCAGTCCCCTGAGAAACTAACAGCTGCGTTCACACAGCTGCACACAGAGGTTCCTGGTTTGACGAACACTGAAGCTCCCTACAGCACCTCGTCTGGCCCGCTAAATCACCCAATGTTAATCGCAAAGAAAATAACTCGGACTATTTGCAGTAGTGGGTGGAATGCAGCAATCAACGTCGCCACTATCTGGTACCTCTATAGTATCTAATCATCGACGAGCGGCTTAGGATGCATATACGAACTTGTGGACACTTCCTCAACGAAGTGACCTCATTACCGAGATTGCAGGCGGTGTTACACACGGTATTTGCACCGTTCCTCCTGGAAGTGACCAGTTTTTAACCTCGTCTCATCTACATCTAGATCGATACCCTGCAAATCACACTTTAAGTGCCTGCCACAGGATTCATCGAAGCACCTTCACAATAATTCTCTATTATTCCACTCTCGGACAGCGCACGGAAAAAACGATTACCCAGATCTTTCCGTTTGAGCTCTGATTTCCCTTATTTTGTTGTGACGGTAGTTTCTCCCTATGTAGGTCGGCGTCAACAAAATATTTTAGCATATGGAGGAAAAAAGTTTGTGACTGAAATTTCGTGAGAAGGTCCCGCCGCAATGAGAAACGCCTTTGTTTTAATGATAATGTCCTCTCCAAATCCTGCGTCGCGTCACGTCTGTGACACACACACTCCCCTATTCCTCGATAATACAAAACTTTCTGCTCTTCTTTGAACTTTCTCGGTGTATTCCGTTAATCCTATCTAGTAAGGGTCCCACACCGCGCAGCAGTGCTCCAAAAGAGGGTGGACAAGTGTAGTATAGGCAGTTTCTTTAGTAGATCTGTTGTATCTTCTAAGTGTTCTGCCAATCATAGTCTTTGGTTCGCCTTCCCCCACAACATTTTCTGTGTGTTCTTTCCAATTTAAGTTGTTCGTAACTGTAATTCCTAGGTATTTAGTTGAATTTATGGCCTTTAGATTTGGTCGATTTATCGTGTAACCGAAGTTTTACTGATTTCTTTGCACTCATGTGGATGACCTCATACTTTTCATTATTTAGGGTCAACTTCCAATTTTCACGCCACACATATCCTTTCAAAATCGTTTTGTAATTTATTTTGATCTTCTGATAGCTTTACTAGGCGGTAAAAGACAGTCTCATCTGCAAACGACTTAAGACGACTCCTCAGATTGTCCCCTAAATCTTTTATACAGATAAAGAACAGCCCTGTAACAGCAACTTGGGGAACGCCAAAAATCACTTCTACTTTATTCGATGGCTTTCCGTCAATTACTCCGAACTGTGATACTTCTGACAGGAAATCACAAATCCAGTCACATAACTGAGACGATATTTCGTAAGCATGCAATTTTATTACAAGTCGTTGTGAGGTACAGTGTCAAAAGCCTTCTGGAAATCTAGAAATACGGAATAAATTTAAAATCCCTTGTCAATAGCACTCAAGACTTCGTGTGAGTAAAGATCTGGTTGTGTTTCACGTGAACAATGTTATCTAAATCTGTGTTGACTATGTGTCGATAGACCGTTCTATTAGAGGTAATCCATAATGTTCGAGCGGAATATATATTCAAGAATCCTGCTGCATATCGAAGTTAATGATATGGACTGAAAGTTAGAGGATTACTCCTACTGCATTTCTTGAATATTGGTGTGGCCTGTGCAATTTTCCGGGTTTTGGGTACGGATCCTTCGTCGAGCGAGCAGTTGTACATTGTTGTACAGGACGAAACTATTGCATCAGCATACTCTGAAAGGAATAAATGAAATGAGCGTATGGCATTGCTGGCCGGGAGGCCCCGTCCGGGGAAGTTCGGCCGCCAAGTGCAGATCTTATTTCGGTCGACGCCACATTGGGAAATGATGATAATGGTAACGCAGTGCCCAGTCCACGAGCGGAGAAAATCTCCATACCGGCAGGTAATCGAACCCGGGCCCGCTGCACGGGAGGCGAGCACGTTACCACCCAGCTAAGCAGGCGGACACACTGAAAGGAATCTAACTGGCATACAGTCTGGACCGGAAGACCTCCTTTTAATAAATGATTTAAGTTGCTTCATTACTCTGACGATATCTACTTTTAAGTTACTCATGTGGGCAGCGGTTACTGATTCACAATCTGGAATATTTACTTCGTCTTCTTCCGTGAAGAAATTTCGAAAGGCTGTGTTTAGTAACTCTGACTTAGCAGCACTGTCACCGATAGCATCCCTTGTGCTTATGTTTGGTAGCGCACTGTTTTCGTTCGTCGATCTGTGTTAGGGCTCCGACGGAGAACGTAATTTTTCACTCCTCATAATACTGAAAAATCTTTGTGAGCTACACACTGTGCCCTACCCTGTAGTCGAAGAAATTTTGTCTAGGCGAATATAAATTTTTTTTAAAGTTCTCTTTTCAGTAAATTAAACGCCCTTGAATCCACCAACTTCTCCGCAGCGCTCTTCAGTAGTTCCTCGACCTATCTTTGATAAATACCAGTGAAGCTGACGCAGCTGTTTTCCGAAACAAAATAGGTATTAGTGTCGTACCAGACGTAGCTGCTAACTGCTGCCCGAGGGCGCTGCAGTCTAGACCACGTTCGCGATCCCGTACCTCGTGATCCCTTCTGGCCGCTCCCTACCCCGCGGGGAGCCACGTTCCCGCCTCCACATCTGCGCTAAAGTGTCGTTTGAAGAGGGCTTAAGAACCTTCAGTGCAAACGGGGCGGGCGGGACACGGTGGTGGCGTCTCGTATATTTAGCCGCGGATTCCATGCGCGTGAGGCAGCCGCAGCGACAGGTTGTAAAGTGGCTGCACCTGTCACGCGATGTCAACACGCGCGCGCACGTGCCAAGCCCGAGGGCTCCCAGTGCCGGCGCGGTGACTGCGTGATTCAAGGCGATCGCCGCTATCCCAACAGTCGCCAGAGTCACGCATCCGCTTAACACCAGCCTGTATAAGTAACATACTGTGTGGCAACACCTTTCCATTCGGTGCGGCACTGCTGTTTACTAAGCAAAATACGAGCTTGCCGACTATAGGCCCAGATTTGTGGTTATTTTTCCTTGCAGATCTACACGTCGTTCTTAACGGTACAAAATCGACATATGTATAAACGATCTCTGGAGAACTCCAACACAGTGTCATATTGATTTTATTGTTTACAGCCGCGAGTGGCCGCGCGGCTTGAGGCGCAATGTCACCGACTGTGCGGCCGCTCCCGCCGGAGGTTCGAGTCCTCCCTCGGGCATGGGTGTGTGTGTGTGTGGTTCTTAGCAAAAGTTAGTTTAAGTAGTGTGTAAGTCTAGGGACCGATGACCTCAGCAGTTTGGTCCCTTAAGAATGCACACACATTTGAACATCTGAACATTTTTTGTTTACAGTCCAAAAAGCTTCGAAACTGGATTAATAAAGGATAGGGAACGTATTTGACAAACAAACAGCTTCCAACTGCATATGAACCTTTACTTATGGAACACGACCGGTTTCGTCATATCAAATAACATCCTGAGACGTACATAAATCGTTAAGATATGAAGCGCATGAGATGGGAAACAAAACGACCCAACCTCCTCTAAATGAAATGATCGTATGGCATTGTTGGCCGGGAGGCCCCAGCGGGGGAGTTCGGCCGCCGTATTGCAAGTCCTTTTTAGTTGACGCCACTTCGGCGACTTGCGAGTCAATGATAGTGAAAAGATGATGAAGGACACACAACACCCAGTCATCTCGAAGCAGAGAAAATCCCTGACCCCGCCGGGAATCGAACTCGGGACCCCGAGCGCGGGAAGCGAGAACACTACCGCAAGACCGCGAGCAATAAAATGTTATTGCCTGCAACAAGCAGGACCCACACATCAGAATCATCAGCTGAAAAAACTGGCACGTTAAAGCTGCGTTAACGTCACATTGGACGCGGCTCACGTCACACCATACAGGGCCTGATACAGGGTGTCCTACATAAAGCCGGTGCACCTCACGTCCGAGAGTCAAGTAACAGTGATTTAACTAAAAAAGAATAGACAACAGTAACGTTGAAAGAGATGTAGTTAATTGTTTATGAGAGACGCGGGAGATGGTGGCCACGGGCGCCCAGGCATTGCTGACTTCGTTTGATTATGTTACCAGCAGCACGCTGAATTCTGCAGGGGTGATGATGTTAATTTCTCTAGTAATTTTCCTTTTAAAATCGCCTATTGTGCGGGGACTGTCAGCATGAACTTTGCTTTTTAGTGTGCCCCATAAATGAAAATCGCACGATGTTAAGTTCGCGGTCTTGGAAGGGCAAAGGTCTCTACTGACACATCTATCTTCAGAGAACACGTTGGTGATTTAAGCCATACGTGATCGGTTGCTCCATCTTATTGGAACATTGCACGTTGCTTCTCTGCAACTGTTAACTGTGCATAGAAAGAGTCGAAAATCTCTACATACTTGGCACTGATTAAGATGTAATTGAAATATTGGGGCCAATAATGTGCATGCCAGACAACGCACACCAATCGCCTGTCTTCTCTGAGTGGAGAGGTTCTCCATGCAGAATATGTGGGTTGTCCTGCGACCAGTATCTGCAGTTCTGAGAGTTTACATAACCTGACGAATGAAACAAGGCCTCATCTGACATGATGTGAAGGAAAAGGTCCAAGTGACCGTAAGCAACTTATATTAACAGCCAGTCACAATAATGAATTTTTTTTCCTGATCCTCAGGATTGTACCACATTCACACGATATGCTTTTAATTTCACATCTTTTAGCACACAGCGACACGAGATACACCAATCTGCTGTGATAGCATCCTTACCAACTTGCGGGGAAATCTCGTTATGTCCACACAAATTCTGTTTATAGTTTCAGGTGTTGTCATTATCAGTCACCTACTCCTCTGCACATTCTTAACGGATCCTACAGCCCTCTATTTCTTGTAGAAATCTTTAATAGTCCTGGCTGTGGTGAGTTTCCTATCAGGATACCTCGCTTGATACGTTTCTTTACATTCCTTGATGGAGCCTTCACCGTAACAGTTCGCTGTTCTAATGCCAACTGCCCCATTTCTATAAAAACTGAACAATACGAGCTTGTCACGACTACTGACGCACGACCACGCAGCTGCACTCAACTTTTAGGCAGCGTAGACAACTTTCGAGGCAGGGTTGCCACTTCACAAGCAAATGAGACTCGAGATGATTGATCGATATGTGAGGGGTTCCGGTTTTATATGGAACACCATGTACGACGTTTAAAAATGCCTGTTTTTTCAACTGGTGAATTTCGTGGCGCCCTGATTGTTGTGGGTAATAGCATTTTATTTCGATTAGGCTGAGTCCCCCTCCTTCTTATCTCTTGGGTTTAAAGTTTTAGCGGCGTCTGTACACCTGAGAATGTGATTTGATATCACAAAACAGGTTGTGTGTCTTTAAATAAAGGTTCATATACGGCTGGAAGCGGTTTATTTGTTAAATATTGATTACTTCAGCTGCGGTTGCCCACAACATAAAACTACAAGTAAATAGAGGACAGTGAAAGTGGTTGTTTTAATGCTTCAGGTGTTCTAAATATTCTCTCCCCCATTTCAGAATAACGCACAGAACTTTCATACAACCATGTACAACTGCCAGGAAAGTCCTTCTTAGGGATGATGATCAACTCTCACGTTACAGTGCCTTGAATGTTGCTATGTCAAAGCGTGGACCCTTCATGTAAATTTCTGCACTTCATCGTTGTTTTCGTAGTTTACTACTGATAGCACGAAGTCCCGTCACTCATGACTTTTTTTTTCTTCCAGAAGAGGTCTCTCCATGTTTTGCATTTCAATGAAGTGGCGGCAGGTGTCCACGTGTCGTTCGTTTTGCTCGGGAGTCAAGGTGAGCAAGACAAATGTCTTGAACACTTGATGCAGATATGTTACTCCATTGTGATTAGTGACCCGACAACGTTGACACACTATGGCCGAGCATTCAGTACTTAATACCGCCTGCTCACAGTTGACGCGTCGAATGCACATCTGGTGTTTACAATTGTTAGTTCTGCTGTTACCGGGGTTATTGCGCTGACGTCACTTACACATCAGGAATAAAATCTGTCTCTGAGCTTACACGAGGGTTGGATAAAAAGTATTGGAAACTCTGCCGTAATATGAAAAGTGTCTCTCAAATGGCTTGCGCTCTGTCTGTAGCTGACAGCAAGTCAGTTGAAGTATTGCAGTGAACGGCGATGGCTGTATTTGCGTCAGTTGCAGTGTGTACCGTCTCAAAGTGCCAGGGGCCAGTTCAAGCACCCTAACAGTTGGTCGGTGCAGCCTACTACGCAGTTTATTGCATCATCCTCATCCCGCACTGAGAAGAAATTGCACCTTCTGGCACTCCATCTCAATCGTCCTTCATAACAATGCACGATGAAACACAGAGAACCACGTGCAGGAGCTCCTAGCGTACATGGGGATGGGAGGTATTGGAACATCCATCGTATTCACCCTATAGGAGTCAGTGCTACTACGGCGTGTTCACCAAAATGAAGGAACCTCTTCGAGGCACGCGCTGCAACACAAGACATCATCCGTGCCGTAGGCCGGTCATTGCGAGACGCTGACAGAGATGGAAGCGCTATGGTGTACGATGCCTTCCATCTGGACGGGGGGGGGGGGGGGGGGGGAGGAGGTGATCGAGATGTGGGGGCGATTACACTGAGCGCGTGTAATACGGTGAACGTCTGTCAATAAAGTGTTGCCGCTACTGTTTTCAAACCCATGTATAATGAAGTAATCAGTCTTTGTCGGGTACCATGTATAAAACATTTTGTGATCAAGGCTGATCACTTTATTAAAACTGAATTTGGATCACTGTTTCCCAACCACGTTATCAAAAGCGAAAATCAAAACGTCAGAGGCTCCGTTAGGTTGCAGCGCAACTGTCTATAGGAAGGTAGCAATGCCCGAAGACGGTAGCGAATTGTAGGGAACCTTCAACGGCGTTTGGATAAGGGACTATCAGCTGACCCTCAACGTAAATGAATGTAATGTTTTTCCCATGAGTGTGTGAGGAAATGTACGAGGTCTGTTCAAAAAAGTCGTGATGTCGCGCCAATGGTGTGTTGGAGCGAAATGCTGTTGGTATCCCTGCACTCTCTTGTGTGTAATGTGAAACTGCCGGAAGTTTCATTGTCGTATATCTATTAGTTATTGTTCAGTACTGTATTGAGTTGGCTATTGTGTCTCACAGTTTGTGAATGTAGAGAAGACAATGTTAGAGGAGCAACGCGTCTGCTTTAAATTTTGCGTGAAACTGAGAAATCCTTTACGGAGAGACAACACCAAATGATGCAAGAAATCTATGGTGATGAATGCTTACGCCGTAGTCGGTGTTACGAATGGTTCACGTGGTTCAAAATTGGTCAGACGGAAGTTAAAGATTACCCTCGTTCAGGACTCCCTTCGATGTCTATCGACGACGCTCACGTCAGGCACGTCAATGAAATTGTGCGTGTCAATTTAACACTGACTGTCCGAGAGATTGCAGAAGAATGTAAAATTTCAGTTGGATCATGTTATAAAATCCTGACAACATCTTGGAATGCATCGCCTTGCCGCCAAGTTCGTACCACGGCTCAAGAGTCAAGACCAGAAATAGCCTCGCAATCTGTGAAGAGCTTTTGGATCGAGCAAATGAGAACGAGATGATGGTGATGAGACATGGGTCTATGGTTATGATGTTGAGACCAAGGTTCAGTCTTCAGAATGTGTTGGGAGAGCTTCTCCAAGACCAAAAAAAGCTCGTCAGGTTAGGTCAAATGTCAAAGCTAAGCTGGTAGTTTTCATTGACTTCGAAGGGTTAGTTCATCATGAATTCGTGGCTCAGGGACAAACTGTTGATCGAAGGTATTATCGGGACGTGTTGCGACGCCTACGAGAAAATATGAAAAGGTAACGGCCTGAAATGTGGCGAGACAATTCATGGCTCTTATATCGCGATAACGCACCTTCACATTCATCCCTGTTGACGGTGACACTTGCACAAAAAACAAAATCTTCGTGCTGCCTTATCCTCCGTACTCTTCAGACCTGACCCCTGCAGACTTTTTCTTATTTCCAAAGTTGAAAGTCCCGTTGAAAGGGCGAAGATTTGCAACGATAGACGAGATTAAAGAAAATTCGCAGGCGGCACTTCGCGCGATTCAGCAAGGGACGTACCAAGACTGCTTCCGGAAGTGGAAACGGCGTGGGTGCGGTGTATTGGACAACGCGGGGTATTTCGAGGTAATAAGTAAAAAGTAAGCGTAAAAATATTTTGTGGACAGAGTTCCCGAATCTTTTTAACAGACTTCATATTGGGGAAGTACCTAAAGGTAACCATCTGTAGGGTCTTTCAAGCGGGATGACAACACAAAACAAACTATAGGAAAACCAGATGCCAGGAGATGGGAGAATCTCAAGATAATCCAATTCATCCACAAAAGAAGTAGCTTTTTGTGTACTGGTTTTCAGTCTGGAACCCTTTACCATGTTGGGTTACTAGGAGAGATAGGAATATCCAATGAAGAGCGAAATATTTCGTCATGGGGTCGTTTATTTGGCTCAAGAGCGTTACTGCAGTTCTCAACAAGCTCAAGCTGCACATGCTATGAGAGAGGCGTTTTTCATCACAGAGATTTATTGTTAAAGAACATACATCACAGGAAAAGTCGGCCAACATATTACATCACATTGACCACGAAGAGATAAATTGGAAGTCATATGGAAATTTATTGACAACCATTCTTCCCATGTGTCAATCGTGAAAGGAGCAGGAAATGATTGGAGGAAGTAGAGGTACCAGAAGTGCCCTCCACCACACGTCACAAGGTGGTATGCTGAGTATAGATGTGTAATAGAAATGCATGTGTTCAATAATTTCAACGCTGACAAAAATACTACATTAATGAAATGTATCTGTTAATGCATGGCTTGATTAATGCCTCACATAAAGTGGGACACAGAGCTGCCAAGGATGCCCAGTTGGCTTTGCTCATGAATAGTTTATCCGGATACAGAGGTTTTGCGCAATTTCAAAGTGTTCGGCTTGTTGCTCCTCAACAGTGAGTACAGGAAGTTCACATAGGTGGGGATCGACCTGACCATGCTGTTTGCATCTAAAGTTTTTGATGTGAGGGTTACTGGGACAGAAATCTCCAGTAGTCTGTAAATAGCAGTTTAAGCAAATTTATTAATAATCTTTAAACTACACCTTTGCAGTTCTTCTCTATGAACTATTCACACTGAGAAGATGGAAGTACTGGTAGCTTTTTCTGTTGTTACTAGGAGTATGACCTTTGACTGATGTTCACTTGTTTCCCATCACTAGTGAGCATATCAACAAATTTAAACCATTTTGAATTCAATTACAAACAACATTTTTGTTATCTCTAACTTTGTGTGTTAGTGTACTTTCGTTTACGAGTAGTGGAAGGTGGGGTAAAGTGGCCGGAGTGGGAAAAGCGGAGATCACAAAATTTTTGCCCTTAACAATGCTGCTGCCTGCCTAGAAGTGGTCAAAATAGTTGTTATACATCACCATTGTTGTCAGTAAGGTTGATGGAGGAAGCTTGTTCCGTTATGTTTTAACAAAACATGTCTGATTTTCAGTTGCCTGATGTAAAGTAAGTCATTTACATTATTCTTGTTACTTTACCTAAGTGCATTGTGATAAGTTTTTTACAGTATCAGTGATTAAACAACATCCTTTGACCTGCCAATATACTGTACTAATTTGTTTATTTCTGTCGCCAAGGTGGCCACTTTTCCCAATAGTTCATTTTTCATGTTTACTTCAATAAGAGCTGGTTACTTCTCAGTAATTAATCCTACAGATTGACTTCTAAAACCCGTTATGCACAAAGCTACCACATCCATCATTCTGTCCCTTTGTGATGATTTTGGATTAATGACCCATCTCTGGTCTGTAATATTTGACGTAATACAAAGATCCGATTGAAATGGTCTGCTGCAGTTACCTGGCATTATATCGTATAGAGAAATGGCGATTCAAGCTAGCGCACACGGGCTATTTTAGTCGCCGTGACTGTTCCGTCACTCTTGTCCAGTCTGTAGATATTTATGTAGATCTGGGCTTGTTACGATGTGGCAGCCGGGTGACTTGTTTATCTGCCACCCCTCGGAAAAGCTCGTGACAAAGCTATCGCAAGGTTTTGATCCCCCCCCTTTAATCTGCCCTTGCCCATGCATGATGAACTCACAAAAAGAAACTTGCTAATAACACATGTTGCCCGCAGTCAGCAAGCAAGGAAATGAAAGTAACTAGACATATTTCACTCATGGAACGTATTTCGCGCCGTTTTTCCTCTAATTATTCACGAAACTCTCGCGTGGTGGTGATACTTAACATCATACCATAATGTACTCTGATGAGACATTTGCAAACTTATTCCAACGGTGAACAGAATAGCCAATGGCATAAAGAAAAAGAATTGTGTAAAACACTATGAAAACAGTAAAAAAACAGTAATACCAAAAGTCAACTGATGATTAAATTAAGCATAAAAGAGATATACAGCGATAGGGATTCGATAACAAAGTTTCAGCACCCTTAGGCTTAAACACCAGAGCCTTTGGAACGCCCATAAGAGCTGTACTTCAAGGAAGACGCTCTTTCCCCCCCCCCCCCCAAACCTGTGCTACACAGAGCTAAGCGGCGTTTCAAGGTGCAGCCTTACGAAGAGCTATTACCTGTTCGAAAAACATTGCTTGATATCACTTATCAACAGTTCAAGAAACGTTGACCACTGTTAGTAAAATCCACGTAGGAACTATTCGAAATGTGTTCTGATAACTTAAATTCTGTAGTACATTAATGAGAACTGTTTTTAATGTATATTATGGGGCAGCTCTGCCTCAGAGTATTTAATTATGAGCCGCACTTGGGACATATCGTAATTAGTAGCAGCTGCTTGGGGCGCCAGGCTGAGAGGGGCACAAGGGGCATCTATGCGTAATAGTCGTGCCCGGTGTGTATCACAGTTAGTAGAAAAACTGACACAGGAACAAAACTGCAAAGGAGATCAACGCCACTGCAGAGCATTTGCAGACATCTATGGCATTCCAGATACGTTTTTCAAACCAGTATATGAAGAAAAATTCTGAAGAAATGTTCGTAATGTCATTAATATGCAACATGAACAGCTAAGGAACCAAGACACTTCCCTGTGATATACCTGAAATTATTTCTGCATCTGTCAATGACTCTCCATCCAACTCTGCATCCTCCCTACCAAAGAATACTCAATCCAGTCACAAATTTTGCTTGGAACTTCATACAATAATAAACCTAGGTGTGATACTGAGACAAATGCTTTTCGGATGTCGGGAAATACTGAATTTACCTGATTGCCTTGACCCACAGCTTTAGGTACGTCATGTGAGAAAAGTGTGGGTTGGGTTTCTTGCTATCAATATTTTGTAAATTCATGTTGGCTGGTATGGAGAAGGTCATTCTGTTTGAGATACCTCACTATGTTTGATCTTGGGACACATTCTAATATTCTGTGACAAATGGATGTCCAGGGTACTAGAGGGGTCCTTTTGTGGATCACTTCTGCTACTGTTTTTGTAGACAGGTGAGACCTTTGCTTTCTTCCAACTTCTGGACACTGTTTTTTATTCGAGGATTCTATGATGTGTTAGAATTAACAAAGGGGCTAAATTCAGCTGCAAAATTGGGTATAGAATCAGAGAGAGATTCCATTGGGCCCTAGGACTTTGTTCATTTTTATCTACTTCAGCAGTTTCTCAATGCCACTGACACTAATACTTATTCCACTCATCTTTTCAGTGGTACGAGAATTAAATTGTGGCAACACTCTTGACTTTTCCATTGGAAAAGAATGCTGAAAATAGAGTTATGCACTGCTTTTGGTTTGCTACTCTCAGTTTCAGTTCTTTCTTTTCTGTTTTAAAAGTAATAAGCTGACTTTGTATGATGCTTTCTTTCAGAACATTGGAGAATTTTCCATTGCATTCTTTCAATTTTTGGATGAATTTGAGGGTTTTCAGATCCCCCATCATTATCAGGGAAAATTAAGCTGCATGAAGCACTGAGCTTAATAAATGACATCAATTTTAGCAGAAACACTGAGCTTTTTTGGTCCCGTAAATAATGTAACATATTCAGGCTTCGATATTTACAATCACTGTGGCAGTAATATTAATATGTTGATTCCACATGTTACAGTTTTGTTTCCAGTAGTTGCAGCTGAGATTTTGATAAATGATATTGTATAAAGACCTGTGTCTGTGATAGAACAATGCGAAGTGAAAAAAAAAAAAAAAAAAAAGAAATTGTTGAAAGACTTCTCATTGCTTGAAGGACAGGGTGAATATATCGGTTGTAGAGTTTGTGGTGCAAAATTTATCATTGGGGACATTATTCAAAATAGATCATTGAGACTTAGTTGATAACTGTCAGTGGAGACAGTCACAAATGCAGAAAAACAGACTATTGCACAAGTAAGTAGCTGCATTTACATATCACACTGTGATGGATTGCAATGCTAATATGACTAAAATGTTACTCAGTCAGAAACTTTCAAGCTCCCAAACTAAAATGAAATTAATTATTACATATGTAACTGTGCTATTTGCTATGGAAAACCTGTTAATAATCTTTGAGTTGCATAATTTATTTCAGTAATTTCCAATTTGTCCAGCCAATCCGTTTAGTTGTTGTTTGTTAGGACACAAGTACTTTAATTATTGTGATGAACCTACTCAGTCAAATTCAGTTCAAAACCTCAAAAATTTGTATTGGGGTACAAGTCATAGGCCCAGTGAGATAAATGAATTACAAGTACTGCCTGATATACTTAACATCGGATTGCTGCAGAGTTCTTGAGCGTATTCTAAGATCAAATATAAATTTTCATGAGACAAAGGTTTCTGTCCACAAATCGGCATGGATTTAATAATCATCACTCATGCTTGCCTTTTTCTCATATGATATCCTGCAAACAATGGATGAAGGCCAACAGGCAAGTTCCATGCTCCTAGAATTCTATAAGTAATTTGACATAGTAGCCCACTGTGAAGGTCTGGGAATATGGAATAGGTTCCCAGATAAGTGAGTGGCTCACATACTTCTCAAACAGGTGAACTCATTTTGCTGTCCTGAGCATCATCAAAAGATTCCCAGGAAAGTATAACAGGCCCACTCTCATTCCCTATGTATGTAAGTGATCCGACATTTTGGGTGAGCAGCAGTCTATGACTATTTGCTGGTGATGCTGTAGTGTACGTGAAAGTGTCATCGTTGAGTTACTGTAGGAGGATACAGACTGACCAGGACAGAATTTCTACTTGGTGTGATTAATGGCTACTTTCTTTTCCTGAAAAAAAATTAATGCAGATGACTAGGAAACACAAATCTGTAATATTTGAATTGAGTACAATGTGTTTCAAAAAGAATGACCTGACTTTGGATGGTAATAATTATGAAACATGGGATTTGCCACCAAGGAAATATGTGTTGTTTGTATGGGCTCATCCTGTAGTTTCAAAAAATCACCTTTAGATGTCGCTCAGTGAGTCTTCTCAGTTTTCAGTCAGAAGGAAGATGGCATCTGCTTGACAGGTGTTTTGTGTGCTGCAGTTTGCAAAGACTAAGTCAGTGATTTCAGTCCAGCAGGTTTTTTACTTTAGCATTTATTTGAGCAGAGTCCACAAAATCTACTCACCTCACAAGCACAGAACTGGCAATGCCTCATCCAACTGTCTGGTGAATGTTAGGGTGTCATTTGGTCTATAAACCATACAGACTACAATTAGTGCAAGCTCTTCAGGTTGGTGATCAAAGGAAACAGGTTGGCTTTAGCAATGCTCTGCTAGAGAACATGGAAGACAATAAATTTTTTACCATGATTAATTTTCAGTGATGAAGCAACATTTGATGTCAGTGGTAAAATAAACCAACATTATGTGCACATATGGGGACTCTAGAATCCTCATGATATTACTGAGCATAAATGAGACTCACCAAAAGTAAACTTTCTCGTTCCATTTCTTGTGAAAAAGTGTACTGCTCTTAATCTCAGATGCTGTATCATACATTAAAAAAGCAGGGACAACTTTAAAAGTGCTGTTTCCAAACATACTTCAGTCTGCATAGCACACTCTTTCCACTGAGTGAGAAATGACTTAACTTTCATAGTGGCCAAGTTTGGGTTCCTGCCACAAGTGTTCTGCCAGCTCCAAGGAATAGGGCAGCCTTTGATGAAGTCAGTGTAAATTATGGATGATGCAGTGCAAAGATTGGAGAGTGTGCCAGAGAAATAAGGCTCATTGGTTAGGTAGAAGCTTAAAATGATGTTCTTAAAAAAAAAACCTGATCTTGCCAAAGTTAGAAACATGTCCAAAATTCTACAAGGTCACCATTCTATTGCAGTAGAAATAGTTCATTGTTTTAGATTAACTCCAATTACCTCTATAGATTCTGAGACGTCATTTCCTCAGATGAAGAATAGATTATCTGAAAGGAGACTCGGCAGGACTCCCGAAAATTTTAAAAAGCATTTGGGTATCGTGTGCAACCAATAAGACAAAAAGGCATCGTAATAGATAGGCTTTCAAGAAAATTTTTCATTTTTCCTTCATTTACTATAAGAATTGTGTTTCAAACACGAGAGTTACTTTAAAAATATAACACAACACGATGTTGATATAAATATGTAGACTGTGTGCTTGACTGAATAGTGCAATGTAGTATATGTAAAGGCATACTATAAGGATTTTCTATAGATTCTTTCCTTGCCTGTTTTAGCTATTTATAATGCCTGTTTGCCCACCTATTATAATGATTAATAATGCCTAAACTTCTGGTCTCTGGTTACGAGCATGGCTTCATTTCACCACTCAACTTAGATCCCTTTCTGTTGCCTAACCCTTCTTCAGTGGTTGGATAACCTTTGAAGGTACTGTATTCCAAGAGTGACACTGTATGTACTAGGCTGCCCTAGTGGACACATCATAACCTGATGTAAAACTGATCAATGTAATGTTCCTGTTAATATGCTTGGGTTTACAGCGCAGGCAATCATTAAAATTCTCATTTGTTGACAACATTTGGATGCCATCCTGTGAGTTCTCAAGTTTCTAATGATACATTGCTTGCTATCTTTATCGTCAACAACATTCTGCAGCACAATGCACACCACCATACTCTGTCATCATTTTTCTGAGGAGTGTAAATGCTGTCACTTAATTTTCTATGAGACACCTGTTGTGCTTATGAATATTTCAGTAGCCTTGTCCTACAAACCATGAAGATACACTTCATTCACGCTCACTGAAGGAATGCTAAAGTATCCCTCATGGGCATATTGCACAGGTCTAAATGACATAATGCATCGTAAGCTTCATGTTTAAAAGAATAATGGAGTACCTCTTGAATCATTTGCCTTATCACTAGTTTGAAGAAAATAAAATCTCTAGACCCTATAAAACATACCAAATGACAGTTTTCTTTGTAATAGAGAACAACTGTTTTTCTTCTGCACTGCAAGAATATATTTTCTTTACAGCATAGAGTAGCCTACAAAAACTATCTTCTGATTTTCATAAGTGTCTTTCTCTGCTGTCAGAAGTAGATCTTCCACTCAAGAAGTTATTGGCATAAGAAATAGATAACATGTGAAATTCTGACACAGGTGAAGCTGAAAATTCAAAGCTTTTAGTCAAAGTAAAATACTAGGAAATGAAAGTTGGAAATTCGTTTGCTCCTTACCTCTTTCTGGTCATTTTGAGTTTCATGTGTAGAGTCAGCCTGTTTTGCTTCTGCAGGTTCTACATTGGTACCACTGCCCGATACCTCTGTTGCAGTAACAGCAGTCCTTTTCTCTAAAGCATCATCACTGGATGCACTGTAAAAAAACAATTCACTCTCAGTTGTCTTTCAGTAGTTCTGTCATCACTGAGCAATTTTATCAGATTTTATTATTCTGACTGAAGCTTTGTACTGTATTTATTCCATATACCTTTTTTAAATTAAAAACTGTCAAAAGTGTTTTGCCACCAGATCAGTCAGACACAAATTATTAATGTCTATGAAGTAAATATCTGATTGTAATAGACATACATTTAAGACAGTGCATAATGGCAGAACATCCATACTTCTGAAAGTTTTGCCTATGTTTTCACACCAAGGAAATTAAATGCTGCAATATGCTATTATGACACCACATAACAAAGGTTTTTCTGTAAGTTCTGAATGCCAGTGCGTACCACATGAACTGTCTTGCCACAAATTCCATGGATAGACATTCTGTTGTTGATACTGATAAATGTACACAAAAGTTTGGTTTCAAGCTATTAGATGTAAATTAAATCTGTTTAACATTATATAGCCACACTTGAGTAGAAGTTCATTAGTGTTAATGTGCACTATCAGGAAGCTGAATAAAAACAGAAACTATACTACACCACCTCACTTCCAATAGCTGAAGAAATCCTAATGAATGTTATTTTGACCACCTGGGTCAAGTGGGACCTTGTTAATGTGCATTTGCAAGTACACAGCAATGGATTAAAGTTATACTTTAACAGTTGTCTTGTCCATCAAATGTGATAAATACAGAGTGAACCAGAATGACATTGACAAAATTTCAGATGTTGTTCAGGGATATAGTCCGAGTATTGTGGTATAAGGACCAGTGTTCTTCAGCAGGTCCTTACAAGGTAATAGTCTAATTATGATTTTATTGGTTTGTGACTCCAGTTACCTTTGTTTTTTGTTAAAGTATCTTCACAACATTGAAATCGCCTGCACAATTCAATCATCAAAACATACAACATGAAACACAGAGTAATACACAGATGCTAAAGTGCTGTGATGTCTTTGCCGTCACTGCGGGAACAGCTTGGAGTAGCGTCCTTGTGCTCCTCTTCCATTACATTCAGAGAACCCATACACAAGGTGCATATCTGCCAACTCTTTGTCAGTATACCTACAAATACTGCTGTGTGTCACTGTTATTATAAACTAAAGTGGCAGAAAAACAAACCACACACAGAACACATCAATACTGAATGCAAGGTTGAGAGCCAAGGGTAAAGTGGGGATTACTGTTGTGAACAGGAAGTACCTGGATTGAATAAAACAAGTCGTTTCCAAATGAGACACTCAGTGCTTACTGTTGTCATTTGCAGTATTGTGTCAGTGAAGAACAGATTTGAAAATAAATGAGGGTAAGAAATCAGATGAAATGCAATCATTCTGTAACATGCCAATGGAGACCATGGGTCCCTCATACCAAAATATTCAGAATGTATCCCTGAACAGCACTCAAATTTTTTTCAGAGTTCTGATTCATGCTGTATATTAATATGATATAATTTTTTTGAGTGGAAACAATAATACTCAGCGGTAACTCATTAGTTGTGGCACATGCTTTCAAGATTTCTGTTTTTGTTAAGAAGCACGCACGCACGCACGCGAGAGAGAGAGAGAGAGAGAGAGAGAGAGAGAGAGAGAGAGAGAGTTGGGGTACATACATAGCATCTTTACTGAAGTAACAGTTTATTTTATAATTTTTAATGACATAAGGGCAGAATTAGCATTTCCAGTGAATTAGTTCACTTAGCTCTTTTAAAAATGTTATTTGACACACACTGATTTTTCCGGAAATCAAATTATGTCAAACAGCAGATGCAGCTAAAATATATTCCAAATTACAGATTTAAGAATTATCAACTGCTAAATTGCCTTTTAACTATTGTTATTTGTATAATTATACATAATACGATGTTCCATAAATACAATTACATTTCAATGCAGGAATATAAGGAACAAGAAGACAGTTTTTTATGCATGCTCTGTGGCGTTAATAGAGAGAGACCCCACAGAATTAACATATGCACATTCCAGACTAGTACACATCACAGAATGATTGGTGCTGTAGTTCCAGTCTTTTGTTGTTTAACACTCACGTCACATGGACCAGAGCTGACTGATAGCATACAACACAACTGACACAGATACTACTGCCTTATCAGCATTCCTGATAAAAGCTTCTCTTACAACTCTGTGAGATACTTTCAGTTCATATCAGAGAAGAGAGTAAAAGGTTTTGGTGAGCACTACATTCTGTCAAGGTCTTAATTAGAGAAGATTCAATTGTCATAAGGCTACTCTCCAAATTATATGATTAACTTACAATATGGCCACAAATTACAGCAATATTTTTAAGTACAAATCAGCATGTACTGAAACATAAAAATTGTGACTTATGTTTGGAAGCCCAGGCAACAGTAAAACTCCATGTTGTGGGGGAAAAAAATAACTATAGGAATTGTAAATATTTTGGACTTGCTTACTCCTTACTGAAAATTTAAAATTTCAGCATCATTTATCAATTTCTGTTAAATTTGCATTAGTGTGATATCCCTTTGCAAACAACTCAAGGAGTTATTTCCGTGTATTTATTGGCTGTGCCTCTTACAAATATCATAAATCAACTAGAATGCATACTCTTGCAGCCCTATCTGACGCTTACCAGATTCCTCAACTTACAGAAGTAACGGCAGACTGGTAGGAAATCAGTCCATTTTTAATATCAATCTGTAGAAGGCATACTGACAATTCCCCACATGTAGGGTTGCAAGGAGCACACGCACACACACACACACACACACACACACACACACACACACACACACACACACACACACACACACACACACAAAATTTTATAACCATGTTCCGCACTCTCTAATCACCAGATTGAAGTTTAGTTTAACCATGTGCAGCTTCATCAAGTTAACTTGAACATGTGTCTGGTATTTTATAAGTAGGGACAGCAAAACACAGCAAAATAAGTGGAAGTAGCAAGTTGCAAATACCTGCACTTCGGATATTCTTGGGCAAAATTTACTATTACAGTAAATTCATCTCAAACACAGTACAGGTTTTGTACACGTTAAATAGTTTTCATTAAAAAAGGATATAAAGTTCAAATGAACACATTAATGTGAAATGTGGTGTCACCGCCAGACACCACACTTGCTAGGTGGTAGCCTTTAAATCGGCCGCGGTCCATTAGTATACGTCGGACCCACGTGTCGCCACTATCAGTGATTGCAGACGCAACACGGCAGGTCTAGAGAGACTTCCTAGCACTCGCCCCAGTTGTACAGCCGACTTTGCTAGCGATGGTTCACTGACAAATTACGCTCTCATTTGCCGAGACGATAGTTAGCATAGCCTTCAGCTATGTCATTTGCTATGACCTAGAAAGGCACCATTACCAGTCACTATTGATGCTGTAAAACATGTACCGTCAAGAGTGATGTTCAACAATTATGGATTAAAGTTAAGTATTCCAGCAGCTACGTACGTTTTTGGCTATTCTCATTTCCGTGTCCTGTTCCAGACCTCACGCCAGCCTGCGTGAGCTTAAACGCGTGCCTGTCGGCTTCCTCATAGTGGCTTCGCTGTCTTGCCAAGCCACAACATGAAATAACATTTTACCCTAAAATTTGCCATGTATTAGACCACATGCACACCAGGAAAGTGTTTAGTTCTGGCCACTGAAACTTCCCAAATGGCTGAAGAACAAAGAAAAATGAACAGCGCAAAGCAACCACAAGCATTTTACTCACAAACTCTTAATTCTGCCCAATCCAGCTACTTCAGAATAGAAAAATAAGCACTAGCAATAACCAATAAAGTAGAAAAAATAGTTTTTTTTCCATTTGTGTATTTTTCACTATAATTTTGAAAATGAGGTAGGGGATTTGTAATTTGAAATGGATTTCAACATTTATGTCACAGTCAAGGGTCTCCCTATCACTTTCCACACAGTTGCAGTGACAACAGCAGCAGACCCGTTACTCCACTCAGTAGGAAGTAAGTATGAAAAAAATTACTGGAACTATTCAGTGCTGGTACACTTCCAGTACTGATTATATATTTTTCCCTATACCATTCATTTAATGTAGAGTGCAGAGTCATTTTGCTGGTAACAACAAATGATCACTCTCCAGATGCACATTCTGGAACTTCTACTTAAATCTCACTGAAACATGTCTCAGATGGCAACATCTACCATAATATGGTTAGCATATTATGTCAACGTCAAATGGGTAGCCCACATTTACCAGCTTGGGCAAAGACAACATATTTCCCAACTGAAATTGCTGGTCCTGTTCTATGTGTGAGCAGCTATGGAAACAAGTGTTTCTTACGCAGAATTTAGGTCACTGTTGTCAACATCACACACACTCCAGTTTCTTATTTGTGCCACAATTCACTCCCACCACAGCCAAAAGCACAATTTCAGCGCAGTCTGGGAGTACTGAACAAATCGTCTATGGCTTTTGATAAGCTAGACATGTCCCAGGCAAGCACCTTATGTAACTTTGCCATTTCTGGCTGGGTATACAAATGGTAACCAGGAGTTCCTGAGGGGTGGTGGCTCTAGTTCTCCATAACCACAGGCTTTGAACATGCTTTAGCAACCACTGTACAGAACTAGGATACGATGGTAGAATGTTAAGTCAAAAATATATAATAATAATAATAATAATAATAATAATAATAACCCCTGTGGAGGCCCGGGAAAAGAATAGGCCTCCGGTATGTTCTGCCAGTCGTAAAAGGCGACGAAAAGAACAAACCACTAATAGGGCTAACCCCCCTTTTAGTGTGATTAGCTGGTTCAGGACAGAACTAAAGAAGCCTCGGACAAGCACCGTCATGGTCGGGGACGACGCTTGAACCCTATGCCCGCCCACAATGGTAACGACACTGCTAGGCAACTGGAAAATGATTTAAATCCAAATAGAGGTGTTTTGCAGGATATGCTTCCTGCAACCACCCTAGAAGGAAAACAAAGACAGAGGATGAGACGGTCAGATGAAGTTAATCGACACCTCATGTTCTGTTATTACCAAGCAACAAACCTAGGAACCAACACAAATGGATACAGATCACAAGTATACACAACATTTATTACCAGATACCCAGAATTAAAATTTTTAACAGAACAACGACTAGCTGATCAGATCCGTGTAATAATAAAAAATAACAGGATACCACAGTCAGAATTAGAAAACATCAAACAACAAGTACAACAAATACTGAGACAAAATAATGTGCAATCAGAATAAGAAGAAAATACAGTAATGGACTCAAACATCCCAGAGCAAACAAACAAAGAACAACACGCACCAATTAAACAATCAGAGGAAAACGAAATCTTAAGACAGCCACCAGAACAAGCACAAATAGAACACGAAGTGACTCAGATGTTAGATATAGAAGAAAAATTTCAGCTAACATATATAGAATACAAAGACACAAATACAGACATCAGACCATTCTTGCATAGACCACCAAATAACCCACAAGTCGAAACAACAATAAAAACTATCAACACAATCATACACAACAAAATAAATGAAAACACAACTATGGAAGAGTTACAACTACTGGTTTATATAGGAGCACTCACTACACTAAATATACACACTAGGCAGAGATCAGAACCAACCAACACACAGAAGAAACCCACAAAACCAGCATGGCAACACAGGCTACAGATCAGAATAGAAAAACTGAGAAAGGACATCGGACAGCTAACACAATTTATAAGAAATGAAATCTCGGAAAAAAAACGAAAAAGGTTAGGTAAAATCTCACAACAAGAAGCGACAGGGCAATTAGACGAAAAGAAGCAGAAATTACAAGCATTAGCCAAACGATTCAGAAGATACAAAAAAAGTGAAAATAGAAGGAAACAAAACCAAACATTCAACACAAACCAAAAGAAATTTTACCAGACAACAGATAACACACACATTAAAATAAACAATCCACCAAACATAACAGACATGGAACACTTCTGGAGCAACATATGGTCAAACCCGGTACAACATAACAGGCATGCACGGTGGATACATGCAGAAACAGACACATACAAGATGATACCACAAATGCCTGAAGTGATAATTTTGCAACATGAAGTTACCCAAGCAATTAATTCTACTCACAATTGGAAAGCCCCTGGAAATGATAAAATAGCAAATTTCTGGTTAAAGAAGTTCACCTAGACACATTCACATCTAACTAAATTACTTAACAGTTACATTGCAGACCCATACACATTCCCTGATACACTTACACATGGAAACGTATCTGAAACCTAAAGATCAAGCAGACACAGCGAACCCAGCTAAATATCGCCCCATAACATACCTACCAACAATATACAAAATATTAACTTCAGTCGTTGCACAGAAATTAATGACACATACAACACTGAACCAAATTAAAAATTAAGAACAAAAAGGCTGCTGCAAAGGAGCACGAGGATGTAAAGAGCAACTGATAATAGATGCAGAGGTGACATATCAAGCTAAAACTAAACAAAGGTCGCTACACTACGCATACATTGATTACCAAAAAGCTTTTGATAGTGTACCCCACTCATGGTTACTACAAATATTGGAAATATACAAAGTAGATCCTAAATTGATACAGTTCCTAAACATAGTAATGAAAAATTGGAAAACCACACTTAATATCCAAACAAATTCAAATAATATCACATCACAGCCAATACAGATTAAGCGTGGAATATACCAAGGAGACTCATTAAGTCCTTTCTGGTTCTGCCTTGCTCTGAACCCACTATCCAACATGCTAAATAATACAAATTATGGATACAATATTACTGGAACATACCCATACAAAATCACACATTTGCTATACATGGATGATCTATAACTACTGGCAGCAACAAATCAACAACTCAACCAATTAGTGAAGATAACAGAAGGATTCAGCAATGATATAAGTATGGCTTTTGGAACAGACAAATGTAAGAAAAATAGCATAGTCAAGGGAAAACACACTAAACAAGAAGATTACATATTGGATAACCACAGCAACTGCATAGAAGCGATGGAAAAAACGGATGCCTATAAATATCTAGGATACAGACAAAAAATAGGAATAGATAATACAAATATTAAAGAAGAACTAAAAGAAAAATATAGACAAAGACTAACAAAAATACTGAAAACAGAATTGACAGCAAGAAACAAGACAAAAGCTATAAATACTTATGCCATACCAATATTGACCTACTCATTTGGAGTAGTGAAATGGAGTAACACAGACCTAGAAGCACTCAATACACTTACACGATCACAATGCCACAAATATAGAATACATCACATACATTCAGCAACAGAAAGATTCACATTAAGCAGAAAGGAAGGAGGAAGGGGATTTATCGACATAAAAAACCTACATTATGGACAGGTAGACAATTTAAGAAAATTCTTTCTAGAACGAGCAGAAACTAGCAAAATACACAAGGCAATCACTCATATAAATACATCGGCTACACCACTGCAATTTCATAACCACTTCTACAACCACGTTAGATCACATGACATTAACAGATATGAAGGAAGTAAATTGGAAAAAGAAAACACTACATGGCAAGCACCCGTATCATCTAACACAGCCACACATCGATCAAGACGCATCCAACACATGGCTAAGAAAAGGCAATATATACAGTGAGACAGAAGGATTCATGATTGCAATACAGGATCAAACAATAAACACCAGATATTACAGCAAGCATATTAATAAAGATCCCAATACCACAACAGATAAATGCAGACTTTGCAAACAACAAATAGAAACAGTAGATCACATCACAAGCAGATGTACAATACTAGCAAATACAGAATACCCCAGAATACATGACAATGTCGCAAAAATAATACATCAACAGCTTGCCTTACAACATAAACTTTTAAAACAACACGTTCCTACATACAAGTATACACCACAAAATGTACTGGAGAATGATGAATACAAATTATACTGGAACAGAACCATTATAACAGATAAAACAACGCCACATAACAAACCTGGCATCATACTCACCAATAAAAAGAAGAAATTAACACAACTAATCGAAATATCCATACCCAATACAACAAATATACAAAAGAAAACTGGAGAAAAAATTGAAAAATACATCCAACTGGCTGAGGAAGTCAAAGACATGTGGCATCAGGATAAAGTTGACATCATACCAATTATACTATCAACTAAAGGAGTCATAGCACACAATATCCACCAGTACATCAATGCAATACAGCTACATCCAAACATATATATACAACTACAGAAATCCGTAATTATTGATACATGTACAATTACCCGAAAGTTCCTAAATGCAATATAACACATACCGTACAGTTAAAAGGAAGTGACGCTTGATCAAGGTCCGCATCACTCCATTTTTAACCGGACTTAACGTCTGAGAAAGTGAAGGAAATAATAATAATAATAATAATAATAATAATAATAATAATAATAATAATAATAATAATAATAATACTGATGATGAAAGAGGGGTGTTCAATAAATTGTGAGTGTTCAAGAAGTTGTGCAGCACTTTTTTTTTAAACCAGGTTGGTTTTATTCAATATACCAACACACCATATTATTCTCTGCTATTCACTATTTTGGCTACAGAACCCTGTTTTTCAACGTAATGTCCATTCAGTGTGATGGCCTTAGGCCATCTTACTGGGAGGGCCTGTACACCCACCTCGTACCACACTCCTGGTTGATGTCGGTACCAGTGGAGCAATTCCACACAGATGTCCTTCATTGGTCTGTATGGTCTTCTGCCAGGCAGCGAGGAACCCAGTAGACACATACACCTGAGCACCTCAATTGCTGGACAACAGAGACATCCAATTGTGCAGCAAGGTGTGCGATTGTGATCCACTGATCAACTTGAAGGAGAGTTTCTGCCCATTACAACACACTAGGAGACACAGCTATGTGTGGCCGGCTGGCAAATGGTAGATCGGACAGGTTTGCGTGACCCTGGTGCAATGACGACAGATAGCTCGCCCAACAAATCACCATGCTTTCTTTCACTGCCAGATCTACATTCTGCAAGTGCCTCTGAATATCTCCAGTACTCTGGTTTTCCAGCAAAAGAAACTCAACTGCAGCTCTCTGCTTCGGATGTCCCTCTGCTACAGATGCCATTTTGAAGGCTATGTACAGACCTGCCACCTATCAGGACTTCACTAACAACAGGGGCTGAAGTGCAAATATTCCTGATGTCCAGCAACAAATTCCACATTTTTTCAGTTGACGTTGGCTGAAAAAATGTGTTTCATTTCTTACTGAATGCCCGTTCCACAAACTCACATTTTAGTTGTGCTACATACCAACATGGTGGATGATAGATGACGAGAAACAGGAATTGGTGAGAACCACTGAACACCTACTACACCACACTTATATTAGTCCTGCTCATAATACACAGTACCATGTCTGTATTAACCTTTATTTCCCTAGTTACTCACAGGAGTGTATTGTTTCAAATTCACAAATCTCTATTTCTTCTAACAACATGAGTGCTCCTTCTGGAAGCAATAACACTGACCTAATGAACAGAGATTTGGACAGAGCACTAATGGCATCATCACAAAAGATGTTATGAAACTACTGTAGGACTAGTCTTCCCCTGAATGTATTTGCCAATGTCAAAAGAGATGGATCATAAGAGCAAATATCACAATTTTGTACAAATAGAAAAGCTGCAACTGTGGAATATGTCAAGAGGTTGGGAAATCTGATTGCTTTTGGCTGAAATATTTACTTCCTATCAAGCTGTTTAGGGCTGTAACTCTATAAAACAGCTTGTAAAATTCCTTATAGTAATTCAAACCTGCACTAATTAACAATTAAAAATCCACTAGAGGTGTTTTCTCTTGCTTTTATTTGATGATTATAAACATACAAGATCTAAAAGAAGAGTGGGAAAGACTGGCATTGTGGAGATTTGAGTGCAAACCTTCAACTTTGTGCCTCGAAGCCTTTTAGGTTAAGAGAACAAAGTTCAACTGTATTATTAAGGGGGAAAGAAGAGATTGCATCAATAATTTTTTAGCTCATTCAACTGTACCTCCAAACCAACACAGGTACGGGATAGCACTGACCTGTTAAAACTGTGGTGAAAGTTGGGATTTTCCAAATTATCTAATGAGACAATGCCCAAATCAAGACAGACCACTTGTTCAAACCATCATTACTGTGAACCAGTAGCCAGTCTTAAGCTATCAATAAATAAATGATCACCAAGAGGAGAGGCTTTGACTTCAGTCATGCAAACAATGGAGGCACTTTTGTCTCATATCGGAGCGACATATAACACTGTTTGGAGTGTGTGATACATCAGAAGTTCATGACAGCATCCTCTACAGAATGTTGTTGCATCTCACTGCAAGTGCTAAAGAAATCTCCCCTTATCTTTTTCATTTCATACATGAAGGCTGCAAATTTCATTAACTCATGTGGATTTGAATTGTTATCCTCCTGAATGTGAATCCAGTTCATTAACTGCTGTGCCATCTAGCTCCATTTAACTCTTAGTGAGAAGCCATTAATTCCCCTCCACAGATCTGAAAGGGGCATTGCATGTCCAAGTTTGTTCACAAACCAACGGCAGTCAGCCAACTTGTCTGGTTCATTGAATCCAGACTGCTCCTTGCTTTTTTTTTTTTGATAAAAAAAAAGAAAGAAAAAGAAAAGAAAGACTTGAGATACTATTTTCAGGTATAAATCACCAAATGTCTCTACAAATGGGGCTCCTGTTGATGTCTTGATGTTTTTCTGCAGTCCTCCCTTGCTCCTGTTATCTTATGTATGGAGTTGGTGGTATTCAATCAAATTGTTTTGTGCAATGTATGGATGAACCTCAATGAAGTACTGAAAGTGTTACCCTATTTATAATTGCTAGAAATAGTGTTACGTCCTCAGCATGGGGCCCTATTCAGTGTTTCTTATCAATAAACAAATTTTCAGTTGTCTGGCCTTCAAACAACCCCCTTAAAATAATACAGCGGAGAGCAGTTGCAATTAGGGAGTTCAAGTAATTTTAATTGTTGGTGAGACAAGTGTGGTATGCACTTCAGGGCTTTGCGAATCGCCTGGAGTCCAGCTTAAAATTATGATGGATATTTTAGAGTGTTCATAGCGACTAGTTCAGTACTTTTGTTCATGTCACTTGCTATGTGGGGTGACCACAGCTGTTGTTATCTATTTAATCTGATAAAACAGCAACAGCTCCAAATATGACTTACTGATCACTCAATCATAACTAGTTTCATGACCATAAAGTCACATCTTGAGGTTAAAAACCAGTGAACCTTAAACTGTGATCCCACAAGGGTAGATAATAGACATCCCCTCTCTTCCTGCTTGAACTTTGTGTATAAAATCCACACCATCATCCATAAAATGACAAGATGGAAGTCATTAAGAGGTGTGAGCAAACCACAGGTGAAGCGGGCCCACAGATGGAGCGGCCAGGATACTGCCATAACACACATGTTACTAAAGCTAAATCCCCATCTTTTTTGTAATTAGTTCCAGGAGCTCAGTGCCCCTCTACCAGTATACATCTCAAAATTGGTAGAAGACTCTGTGCTTAAATTCCAAGGCAGGAAGTCACTGATGCCCAGCAGTTCTACCAAAATTTTGTGGAACAGTTCTGTGTCATTTTCTACAATATCTCTTCCAATGTTTTGTAACAGTGTTTGGGAGGGTGTCATTTCTACTTTTCTAAGTAAAATATTATGTATGCACAACATGTGCATCCAGACTTTTAATGTTTTATGCCTACACAATTACATTTTGGGAAAATGTCACAAAGCTCCTTAGGTCACAAGTAATTAGTACATTTTCTTATGCAATGTCACTGACTTTTCATGCACATTATTTTTTTTTTACAAGGACAATCTACTGTCAGGTTTATAGCACACAATCAAAACTGTTATATGCAGCTAAATAAATTAATGAAGGTAGAATAAAAATTTTGACTGATAGGGCCAGTATTTTATTATTTTATGATGTTCCCTCATACCAGACACAAGTCATTCTATATAAACTATAATTCAGAAATTAATTATGTACCTGAAGATGATGAAATAATAATGAAGTGCCCATCTGAAAGTGCATCTTTGGTCTGAGAAGTCAAATTGCTATTGGATCATGATTAGTGCATTAGTATGAATTATAATTCATAAAGCCCACAGATAATATGAACTATGTTTAGAGTGAATCTAACTAGCACAGTAAATAAAAGTCATATATAGCTTTGTTTACCGTGAGATCCTGAACAGTATTTCCACCGACAGCCAAATACTGCTAACAAACATTTACCCCACAAGGATTTGAAATGGCTACCTTTGAGCTGTGACTGACATTTTTTAAACACACTATATTATAATGGCACTTAAAGTGTTTAGACTGTCTGAAATATCCCACAGATTGCAGCAAATTTGTGTCTGCCTCTTCAACTAAATTTGTCATAAATGGAATGACACAATTTCAGAGACTTTATTGGTCTCTTACGATTAGATTAGATTAGATTTACTTTCATTCCAATTGATCCGTAGTGAGGAGGTCCTCCAGGATGTGGAACATGTCAGAAAAACAACAATACATGACAAATATTTAAACTAAAACAAATAAGCTAATGTACCATTCCACAGGTCCCAAGTGGAATGATCGTCATTTTTTAATGAACACTAAGAGTCATTTTACAAATACTATTGCACTGAATTTAAAATAAAAAAGTTTTATATTTATTTATAAGGTAAGAAACATGTAATACAACTACTGTAATACTTATTTACAATGAACACATTACTGCACTGAAATGGTGCAGAAGTTAGATTATACTTACACAGACACACACACACACACACACACACACACACACACACACACACACACACACACAAATTTTCAGTGAACACATTACTGCACTGAAATTGTGCAGAAGTTATGTTGTACTTATATACAAATCAGTTGGTTTTCCTCAGAAATTCATCAATGGAGTAGAAGGAGTTGGCCACCAATAAATCCTTTAGGCTTCTCTTAAACTGAATTTCATTGGTTGTTAAGCTTTTTATGGCTGCTGGCAAGTTATTGAAAATGTGTGTTCCTGAATAATGCACACCTTTTTGTACAAGACTAAGTGACTTTAAATCCTTGTGAAGATTATTCTTATTTCTAGTATTGATTCCATGAATTGAGCTGTTGGTTTGAAAAAGTGATATATTTTTAATGACAAATTTCATTAAGGAATAAATATATTGGGAAGCTGTAGTTAGTATCCCTAGTTCCCTAAACAGGCTTCTGCAGGATGTTCTTGAGTTCACACCACATATAATTCTTACTGCACGTTTTTGTGCCCGGAAAACTTTAGCTTGGCTTGATGAATTACCCCAGAAAATAATCCCATATGACATTATGGAATGAAAGTAAGCATAGTATGCCAGCTTTTTCATTTTTATATCCCCTATGTCTGACAAAATTCGCATTGCAAACAGAGATTTGTTAAGACGCTTCAGCAGTTCTGTGGTGTGCTCCTCCCAGTTGACATGATTTTATGTATATAGACTAAAGCAGTGAGTGAAAATTTGTATCATGGTTGGGAATTGAATGCAGGTCACCTGCTTACTATGCAGGAGCATTAGTCACTAAGCCACCTTTGCACAGTGGTTCACGGAACTGCACGGATTACCGTGGCATGCCTTCTACTCACTCCAAATTATCACTGCCTCCCCTGTCTACTTCAAATTCCCCCTTCCACATGAACAGAATTGCCGAGGCTCTCCTTGTTCTGCAATAGCACCTCAATATCAAATGTAAATGGGGGATCCAACCTGAAACCCAGTAGAGTGGAGTAGACTGGAGGGCAGTGGCTATGGTTTGATTCCCAGCCTTGGTAAAAGTTTTCACTTATCGCTTCAGTCTGTATACATAACATTGTCATGTCGTCCATGTCTTGTACTTTTGTAAAGAACTGTTGTGAATATTGCTAATTTCTACTGCAACAAATACTGCAAATAATACTTCTTTTCTGTTTTAAAACTTGGTCCATGTAAGTCACTGTCCAAATTGCTACAGCTTCTTACCTTTCAGTGGGAACATCACTTGATGTGAGACTTGTTTCATCACTGCCAACACTATTGAGACTGTTACAATTCATTTCTCTCTGTCGGCGCTCTTCCCACTGCGCTCTGACTTCATCTTGCACTCTTCGTTTCAGTTCTTGAACTCTCTTGCGTTCCTCTTCAATTACCATACTACCTGGATACAACAGATAGCTTTGTTATTTGCTGAAAGTATACACTATATGTGTGTTTTAACTGACATCAAAATAATTTTTTACTAGGATTCAGTCAAACTAAAGCATGTTAATTGCTAAATTACTAAATACAAACTAGTTCTTAAGATTGTTTGGTGAGTGTATGATTAATAGTACCTACCAATACTTGAAATTAAAGTTCTCTTTATATTAATTTTCAAGTAATATTTGCACTTTAAGGTGGACTGCATGCTGTTCTGATGTGCTGAACAACTTTTTACAATACCAATAATCCTTCTTCCAAATAATGCTGATGCCACAATGTAAAGTGCATGTTACTAGCATCAATGATCCACACTGTACACAAGCTTTCAAAATTTTTGTCTCTAGAAAAAGTGAAGGAACTTACTACAGTTTTACTTCTGAAAACAGCTTTTCAAGTTTTGTACTTTTGTGACTGACTATGAATGCATAAACGGGTTAATATCTTCTTAAAGTGAAGCTATATTGCTGTCAGCACTTCTCTGTTTACTTCTCTATAAGAGAGTTTATTAAGAGGTAATATGTATCCCCAATTTTTATATTCATTTACCTTGCTGAGCTAAATGTAAATGGCGGTTCCTCTCAATCTCTTGAAGAGAAGCAATTGTACGCCTTCCCAGAGAACCTGTTGCTAGGTCCATTGGTGCTCGAGAAGTCACACGACTGATACGATCCAAATCTTCTTGAGACTGCATGCCATTAGGCTGACCTGCACCATCAGACTGGAAGAAAATTATAATTAAATGAAGCTACAAGATGAAATCTGGAGAATTACATCATCTCCAGGTTAACTGGACACATAATAGCAACTGTAATAAAAAAAATATAAAAAAGTGTAAAAACTTTAATTAGGAGGTTAAATCATCAACCCACTGCACTGAGCCAGCTACACCATTTGCCAAAGCTGTAAATTTATCAAAAGTTAACTGTCATCAGACTTAAATAAAAAGATTCTTCTAAAAAGCAGCAGCCTTAACAGCAGTATTCAAAGAAAAATGAAGGTTCACATAATTACAGGCAAAAAGAGAGGAAAGGCTGGAGTTACCAAAACTAAAAAGAGAGTGCAAGAGTTATGATTTTAAAACTGAGGTGCTCAAGTTGGTGAAGACCAGTAACCAAGAGAACAAAAAGGATATTTATATTTGCAAAGCTCTGAGATGTATCTAAAGGAAGAATCCATATGGCAAGTGTGGTGGACAGCTAACAAAGTTACAGATACTGTTTGTGAGAAAGTTACAGATACTGTTTGTGAGAAAGTTACAGATACTGTTTGTGAGAAAGTTGCCTGCAGCTGGGTATTGTTCATTACTAGAATGTTTTTCTTCAGCTGTGTCTATTCAGTCTCACTGACATCTTAGTAGTAATGATGCTGACATGTGAAGACAAGTCTTGCTCTGAGAATGGTTGGACTGGATTGTTTGGGGGAAAAGACCAAACAGTGAGGTCATCAGTCTCATCCGATTAGGGAAGGATGGGGAAGGAAGTCAGCCGTGCCCTTTTTTTTAAAGGAACCATCCTGGCATTTGCCTGGAGCAATTTAGGGAAATCACAGAAAACCTAAATCAGGATGGCCGGACGTGGGATGTAACAGTCGTCATCCCAAATGCGAGTTCAGTGTGCTAACCACTGCGCCACCTCGCTCGGTCTGAGAATGGTATATGAACCATATAGCAAGGATATAATGGCAGAAAACCTGTAAGGAATTGCAGAGGGAATGTGACAAAAAACTAATTTAGGTGCATCTGAAGGATAGTGAGAAGACGTACATCATTTTACAAAATGGCTGTAGAAAATCAGAGCTCTTCTGGAGGCATTTATTGATATATCATAAGTGAGAAGACTGCTAAGTGACAAGAAGCAAACTCCATTGTTGTTTATAAGAGTACACTGGACAGTACGTAACTGAGAAGACACAAGAAATCAGTTTGAGAATTAAATGTGTACATTTGCCATTAACACCAAGCTGTGCGGGAGGCAGCACTTCACTTGGAGAGGTCAGAAACTGCTGAAATGTAAACATAGTGATTTCTTGGGTTTGAGTATACTGATTTAGAGATGTCAACATTGAGGAAGATGGCCTACAATCAATACAAGGAGCAAGACATGATTATCCATGAAAATGTTTTCAGAGTTTGGAGGAGTTCAATTAATTAAGGTGGAGAGAGGTATCCTTTCACACGGAAGCAGTTCAACTGTTTTAAAGCATATCAACTGTCTTGGTGTATAGTGATTAGGGAATCAATCTGTGCAATTGAGTGCATATATTTGCCAATCCATGTAGTGGTCAACCTGTGCAGAGACATATTTAATAGTTGATTTGAAGCCAGAATGATTACTTTTGTAACTCTTCATAAGAAGATGGAAGGTTAAAGTAAAGAATTTCATTACCATGAATACCAGTATTAAATTGTGCTTCAATGTTACTCATACTACATTAGTTTTTGAAACCACTCACAGTGTAAGCAGAAAACAATGCATAGAGGCACAGAAATGTACTGTAATACGGAGTAATGGTGTTATTATTGCACTAAATAGCAACTGATGCAGAAGTTGTTAATGCTCTGTACCTCTTCCACATCTGATGAAGCATCTGGACTAGATTCAGGACTGCTCACAATACCCTGCCTTGCCAACTCCTCCAAGCGAAGTTCAATAGCACGCAATCTACTCCGGCCCTATGAAAAAAAGCATGTAAATGTTATCCCATTGATGATACAAATTTCACATGCAATGGTTTGTTATTCTAAGACCTGAAAAGAATAGGTATCTAAGGTACAGAACAGACAATACAGACAACTACAGGTAAGAAACATTAGACAAACTAAATTAAATTAATGCCTTTCCTACAGAGTTGTAAATTGTTTTCTTCATGAATTGACAGCATTCTCCATTGACAGCATTCTCCATCATCCTCCCACTGCCTCATTTGTGGAAATGTTTCCTAAGTATTCTGAGGACTTGAACTAGAGACACATGAAAACCACAATTTAGGAATACAAAGCTATCTTCATGTCATGAAATGAGTACTTTCTAGTGTTATTATGCAAAGGAAATGCCAGAATTAATTAACAAAGAAAATGAGGAAAGGTAAACATTCACCTGCAACGGATTGGTAGAGTGTGCATATGCAGGTAACAGTTCTTAAAATTACAGTAGCTTCACTGCTCCCTCAAATCTCATTCAAAAAGTTCTACATCTGCATCTACATACATACTCTGCAAAGCACCATGAGGTGCATGGCAGAGGGTACGTCCCACTGTACCAGTTATTAGGTTTCTTCCTGTTCCATTCACATATGCAGCCCAGGAAAAGTTTTTGTTTAAATGCCTATCTGCATGCAGTAATTATTCTAAGCTTATCCTCATGATCCCCAGTGAACAGTATGTAGGGGGTTGTAGTACATTCCTAGATTAATCACTTAAATCCAGTTTTTTGAAACTTTGTTAATAGGCTTTCTCGGGATAGTTTACATCTTCTTCAAGAGTGTTCCAGTTCAGTTCTTTTCATGGATTGAACAATTCTGTGACTATTCGTGCTGACCTTCTTTGTAAAAGTTCACTGCCCCTCGTTAGTCATATCTGGTATGGGCCCCACACACTTGAGCAGAATTCTGGAACTGGCTACACAAGTGATTTGTAAGCAATCTCCATTGTAGACTGATTGCACTTCCCCAGTATTCTACCAATAAACCAAAGTTACCACCTGCTTTACCTATGACTGAACCTATGTGATCATTCCATTTCACATCCCCACAAAATGCTACACCCAGGTATTTGTATGAGTTGCCCGATTCCAACTGTGATGATATCGTCATACAATACTACATTTTTTCATTTTGTGAAGTGCATAATTTTACTTTTCTGAACATTTAAAGCTACTTGCCAATCTCTGCACCACTCTGAAATCTTACCAAGATTTGACTGAATATTTATGCAGTTTGTCAGGTAATGCTTTCTTACAGATAAATGCATCATCTACAAAAAGCCTGATTATACTGTTAATATTGTCTGCAAGGTCAGTAATATACAACATGAACAGAAGGGTCATAACACACTTCCCTGGGGCACAGCTGAAGTTACTTCTATATCTGATGATGACTCTCCATCCAAGACAGCATGCTGCATCCTCCCTACCAAAAAGTCCTCAATCCAGTCACAAATCTCACTTGATACCCTATACGATTGTACTTTTGACAATAAGTGTAGATGCAGTATTGAGTCAAATGCTTTTCAGAAATCAAGAAATATAGCACCTACCTGACTGCCTTGGTTCAAAGTTTTCAGTATGTCATGTGGGAAAGTGCAAGTTTTGTTTCACATGATTTTTGTTTTCAAACTGCATGCTGGTTGGCATTTAGGTGGTCATTTGGTTCAAGATAGCTCTAAGGATCTACAACAAATCAATAGAAGGGATAAAAGGCAGAACCGATAGAGGTACTCAAAGTACCCTCCGCCACACCCTGTCAGGTGGATTGCGGCGTATGGTTGTAGATGTAGATGTCGAGGATATTGGATGGTAATAGTTTAGATCACTTTTACTACCCTTCTTGTAGACAGGTGTGACCTGTGCCATTTCCCAAGAACTGGGCATGGTTTTTTGTTTGAAGGAGCTATAATAGATTATAGTTAGATGGGGTAACTCACTGCAAATGCAGCATAGAACTGACAGGGACTGCATCGGGCCCTGGAGCTTTGTTCAGTTTACGATTTCATACTAATACTTATTTCATTCATCTTTTCAGTGGTATGAAGATTAGATTGGGGCAATTCTCCTGTGTTTTCCTTTGTAAAAGAACATTTGAAAATGGAGTTAAGCACTTCAGCTTTTGCTTTGCTACACTTAATTTCAATTCCTGTCTCATTCACTAGGAAATGGACATTAACTTTGGCGCCACTAACAGCCTGGACATATGACAAGAATTTCTTTGAGTTCTGTGAAACATGGCTCAATAACATTCTCCTATGGTAGTCTTTGAAGGTATCAAGCATTGCTCTCTTGATAGTTAAATGTGTTTCATTAAGCATATCTATAATCTTATGCTTTGTATTGCACCTATTGTGCAGTGGGCTCTGTTTCCTTAGAAGTTTCTTTACAGTGACTGTATACCATGGAGGTTCCTTCCCATTATGAACTATCCAGTGCATGGTATACTATTCTTTTAAGCTTCAGCCAAAGTTCCTCTACATGCTCCTGCCCTGTGCTGAAAATTTCAGGTTCTTCATTGAGGGATGACACTACTAATTTTTTATCTAACAATATAATGTAAAGCATAGTTGCTGCTTCCTATATAGTGGAGGTGCCGAGTCACAGGAAGCCACCATAAAAAGGCTGTCAGAAAGTTAGCTTTCTGCCAACAAGACCTTTGTAAAAATAGATGAAATGCGTGGGAGCGCCCCCCCCCCCCCCCCCCTCCCCACACACACACACACACACACACAGAATTGTAGTGAGATGGAAAAAGATGTGCAGATGTATAAACAAAACACCCACAGTCTAGTTTTGAATGGACAAGCGATCAGTACAAACAGAGGAGGGTGGTCCAATCCACTCCCCAGGAAGTACCACTTAGGGCATGAGGACGTTGGGGGACTGGCAGCTTCTGATGTGTAGGGCACACCTGGCCCATTTAGGAAGACCCTACAGTTCTCAGCTGAATCGTCCAAGAACAGGAAGTCACAGCCTAGCTTGTCACAGAACTTTCCAAGTCTCTGGTTCAGTCCTTCCACTCAACTCAAAACCAAAGGAACACGATCAGTTCTGGGGAAAATGCTGCAAATTGTGATCTTTGTGTGCAAGTCTGGTCTTCTCAACCTTCTCTGCCAGTTGCTAAAATGAACCAAGAATGATCTCAGAGCCCAGATGGCAGGCACCATTTATTCCAGCATGTGCCACAATCTGCAGTTGGTTGCAATCTGTCCCCTCAATGGCTGCTGGAATAGCCTCTTCCACATGTTGAATGAGGCCCCCAGACACACACACACACACTGAGTGCACCCCAGTGTCCTTTCCTGTCCCTTGCTGCCATTTCCCTAAGGAGTACCATCACTTGCCATATGTTTGAACTGCCGACAATTAATAGGATCCTATCCTTTTGCATTTGCCTCCTCCTGACACCAGACAAAGCAGGTTTTCCTAAAACAGGTGAAGTTTCAGTTTCAGTGAAAGACTGCAATTCAAACTTTCTGGTTGGGGGGATTGGTACAACACACTGAGCCCTTCCTGGTGCCCGTCCACCCTGTACAGGATGCCTATATCTACCATTGACATGCCATTTGCAGTCAAGTGGATGAGTAATGACATATCCTGAACTTTCTGCAGAGAATACAGGATCCACAGGAAAGGCTTGTATTTGAGTTACCTCTGGTACAGATATCACAGGTACACAACTCTCCGGAGCTATCCCAACACACCGATTCACAGTGCCTGCCAACCATTTGACAGTAATGAGGGTGATTTCCAGTTGCTTATGAACATCAACCAACTCATCCTGTGTTCAAGAACAGCATTCACAATTGTGCTGCATCTTGGCTGGTGAAATGTATGGCAATGCGGTGCACAAATAATTTTAAATTAAGCCTGCTAATTATCTTTTAATCTGTTGAGCTAAAAAATTGCTAATTCACCATAAGAATTTAAGCAAATACACACGAGATTTCTATGAAGGCAAGACAAAAACCTGGATAAAAATTACAAGTTTCCTACAACATTTTGAGGTTAATTATAGTTGTTGAGTAATACCTGAGATTTTACGGTTTCTTGTGTGCCATTCATCTATCCATTGCAGTAGCTGTTCACTTTCCTCTTTTTTGTTTACTATATATTAGTCAAAATAAAATGGAAACAGTGCCATAATTCTTTATACATCTCATTAAGAAACTTCATTCTTCCCAAGTGTCAACAGGTGCAAGAGCAACTCAAACATGAAACTTACTACACACACACACACACACACACACACACACACACACACACACACACCTCCACCTTGAATGAGCTGGACTGACATCATCATTCAACAGTGACACTACCCTCTCAGGCTTAACCCCCCTGCCCCCCCCCCCTCATCCATGCCTAGTCACCTTCCAGGAATTCCTTACTCCAACTTGGCCTCAACATCCTACCCCAGGTCACTTCCTAAGAACATAAATCTTTCAGCAGAAGAAAGGACAGTAATGGACAACCTGAAAACAGATCCTGACCTAATCATCCTCCCTGCAGACAAAGGCTCTACCACTCTTTTGACAAGTCAGAGTACCTGCTTGACAGAGCACCTCTACCAACTGTCTGATTCTTTCACCTACGAGCTCTGCCAGAGTGATCCCATCCCAGAAGTCTGACATATCCTCCAATCCCCACTGTCAGTCCAGCGGGCATCATGTAGGGACGGAGGTGCACACGTATGTGTGTGTGTGTGTGTGTGTGTGTGTGTGTGTGTGTTGTTGTTTTTTACTCCTGTCTGTAAAACGGTTACTCTGAAACCTATCAAGTTTTCTTTCTTTTTGTGTATGCCTGCTGACACCTAAGTGGGTCAGCTTTTCAGTGAGTGGTCTCCTTAGATCCAACAGTATTTACACTCTGCCAGAACTTTCATACAACATTTATTCAGAAGTAATTGTGAACGAGACTAACAATGCACTATCAATATCTGAGACTTAAAAAGGACATTACTGTTCTACTTTAAGATGCAATCCGTGGGAACCTGTTTAAAACAAGTCTTCTGAAAGACGTAAGTGTTGCTTTAGTTGTGAATTCTGCCATCAGTTGAAGTGATTTTGATTTTCTGCCAGACTGTGTAGGTCGCCTGTTTAGTTTAGTTTTTATTACTTTGGCCCTTTGAAAGATATGTCAAATGAGTTGTAATGTTTGTGTTTCAAAGCCATGGGTTGTGAACCTGAAAATCCTATGTAGTAACGTATTTCAGTTTTATTCTGAATACCTTAATACATGGCCTAGTCACATTAATGTGACCACTGCCTGTGTTCAACACAAATGTGCAATGATTACTCACAGACAGCAGGTGGCAGCACTAGCAGTGGAGGGTATATGAAGTGTGTTGAGGGGACAGAGGAAATAGTGCAGTAGTAGTTGTAATGCGGAAATTGAGTGATTTATCTGATGTTCAAAAGGATGTAATCACTGCCTTTTGGAAGCATTTATGAAATAGCTAAGTTTTTAAACTGTTCACATGATGCCATGGTTAAAGTATATCATGCATGGCAAAATGACACTATCCAAAATCGGTGCTGAGGCAACTTCAGTGCACCGAGGGGCATAGATGACAGGTGAACAAAGGCTGCAGAGGTGTGCATGGGTGAATAGACATGCCACTGTTGAGCAACTTACACCCCCCCCCCCCCCTGCCCACATGAACCAAGTGGGTACCAACAAAATCTCCTCAATGACCATCCATCCATTCATCGAATGTTGCTGCATATTGGCCAACAAACCAGGCATCAGATCCATACACCCATGCTGACTGCTATCATTGGCAATAAATACTGGATTAGTATGCCAATACCTCAACTCCATGTCCACTGAGTGACAGCATGTGCCCTTTTCAGCAGATGGCCATTGGTGTGTATGGCATGAAACATCTGAAAGCAAGCACTGTGTGTGCGTTATGGAATGGGGAATGTTTTTGTAGAGTTCCACGAGTAATCTCATCATTCTGGAAGCCACAATGGGTGCACAAGTATGCATCTATACTTGGAGACCATGTCCACGCTTACAGGCAATATGTTTTTCCTTGGCATGATGACATCTGGCAGCAGGACATTGCAATGTGTCACACAGCTTGCAGTGTATGCATGTAATTTGAAGAGCAGCAGGATGAGTTTACTATACCCCCTTGGCCACCAAACTCCTGGGACTTAAACACAATTGAGAATTGTGGGATCACATTGATCTAGCTTTTCATGTCATGGATCCTCAAGTGAGAAACCTAGTGCAGCTGCCCACAACATTAGAGTCCACATGGATCCACATCCCTGTCGGTACTTTCCAGAATCTCACTGACTCTCAACCTGCATGTCTCACAGTGGTCCGTGCTGCGCAAGGTGGTTATTCAAGCTTTTGACAAATGGTCACATTAATGTGACTGGACCGTGTATAACAAAGATTTTACATCACTGTTCAGAAGAGGTCGAAGTTATGTCACACTAGAAACAGAATCTGAGTACTTTGTTATTGTTGCCAGTGTCCTACACCTACATTATCAGATCTTACTTGGGGGCCTTCCATTTATAACTCACCAAAGGTTCATGTGCCAATACCAAAGACATTAGTGCATTAAGAGCAATGAATTTTTTCATGTCATTTGATATTTCTGCACATACAGTGACACATACTGACAGGTGTGCCTTGATATCTCAGGTGAAAACACAGGTGCAATACTACTAGATGCCAATGTAGCAGGCAATATTAGGTAACTCATAAATATTTATTTTCCATACACCTTTCACTTCTGGAAGAAATACTTCTTTAGTGAAGTAATTATTTCTTCTCAGATGAATTTGTGATGCCTGATTGGTGGTGTTAACTGACATAAGAAATATAAAATGATTTTGCTGAGATTACTCTTGCCTTTCCCTGTTGTTCCTTTAGAGCTTCACAGTATCAAAACATGCAAACAGCACGTTCAGTCTTCTCTTTCTTCTCTTGCCAAACAATATTATTCTATAGAAGACTGGACAGTGTTATTTTGCATTCTTTAGAACAGTGTGTCTCCATTGGTACAACATTTTGATAACAGAATGTAGAAGTAGCTATCTACATTTAACAAGAGTGCGTAAAATTACTACCTTTCACAAATTGGAACACCAAAGTGCTTTGTGTGCCATAGTCATACTTGAAGCAGAATGTCATCAGCTTCCTCTAGCTTTTAAACAGCTTGTAATGTCTACATCATTTTTTCTATACACTTTATCACTCTTTTCATTTTGTGTTAGGTGTAATTTGCCAAGCTTTCAGGACAAAGGCTACAAATGGGTACACGTCTCATGTTTAAAATGATTTCATTGTCATCTGTCATACGTTAACAGCTACTGATGATGGGAACTGCAACCATCTGTCATTGCCAGAGGTACACATGCGACAAAATTGTGTTCATACATGCACACCTTCCTCTTTAATAAGAGAGCTTGCTGCTGGGTCTGGTCTGGGCTCAGAATGATTCAGGGAAAAACTCTTACAATATGTCTGTACAGTGCTACCAGATCCTCATTTAGTAAATTTATTGGTGAAGGATGAGAGTAATCAGTGTCAAAATTTAATCATGTCTCCTGAAAGTCACAGGCTGCTTCCCTAAGTTACTGCAACACACACAAAATAACTTAATACTTCAACACCAGTATGAAAAAAAAAAAAAATTGAAAGAGATACATAGAGGATATTCTGTTGGGCTCATTGTCACCATGAACAAGTGTCCTATTTGTGTGTTCCAAACTCAGACTGTTCAAATTGGTAAAAAACACATTAGCAACAATTTACAGACCACACTTGTGAATTAGAAACCAATATGGTAAGAGTAATGTAAAGACCGTAGCTGTGAATTTGGTTGGGAGCCTTCCAGTCTCCACAAGTCATGGATTATGTGGTTACAGCTTAATGAGGAATTTATACTGTTGTGTGAATTGTCAAATTTATTTATGCATAGCTATGTCAGAGGTGACAATCTTCTGAATTATAAAAAAAACTGCTACTCCCATCGGGGATTATAAGTTGTGGAGGTTACATGTTGTTAATCTGACTCTTAACTAGCCAAGTTAGTGTTCAGCACAAGCTACACCATGAAACAAGGCACACAACACAACTAACTTGATTTCGGGCTGTCATTTACGCATGAAAAGGCCATTTACTGCAAGTTGGTAGTGGTAGTAGTAGTAGTAGTAGTTGTTGTTGTTGTTGTTGTTGTAGTAATTGTTATCATAATCAGCAGAATCACATCATCATACTGTGCTGTACTTTTTATTTTTACTTGTGACAGTAAAATGAAAAGCATTCATCTTCATACAGAATCTTAACATACACATTGTTTTATATAGTTTGTTACATGATACCCTATAAACATGTCAGTAATACGCACTTCATCAAGCAGTCTTAGGTGCTGAAGAAGTTGCTGTTCCAGCTGGTCACCCTCATCTTGTGCTGCTCGGTCTGCCTCTAGCCGCTGCTGATCAAGCTCCCTCATACGGCAACGCCTTGCCTCTATACGTGTATACACTTCCGTCAGTTCTCGCTGCAACTCTTCTCTTCTTGCCAGACAGCTTGCTTCTTCCTCTAAGTGATGGAACTCCATATCTTCAAACATCTTTAAAAATACAACCAAAATAACAGAAAGTACATTGGGACAGTTCTAATAGAATAAAGAAAATACAAAAAAAGCACATATTTCAGGAGGAATGAAAGTTTATGACTTTGCATCTAAGTACAGTAACTCTCTCATACAAGTAACAAATGTGTTTATCCTGTTTTACAATTGGTAATCTGGTAATTTATTGGCACTAAGCAGCTGGGAGCTTATTTTTATGTCCCATACATTTTGCTATCTTGATGCGTTCATATGAATCTGAGAGCAGTTTAACGGGATGTGACTAACTCATCTAAAAACTGGATAATACATGTAGGTCAAACATTCTCTCTTTAAAATCATTAATAATTGTTTTCTTTTCAGCACAATTATCTATTTCTGGTAGAGCAAAGCCAAAGGATCTTAACGATCTGGCTTAAAAAACTGACTGCCTATTGATAATTTCTTAATAGCACATCACTGGCAGTATCATTTTGTTTCTGGTATTTTAACTTTACAATTTTTGTTCCTTTTAGTCAGTACTCAGATGACAAATAACTCAACAAGTATCCAAAATAGTGCCTAACTTCAGGCCAATCTGACATTTTCAGTGGTCTACCACTGTACTTCCTTGTTTGGTTCTACACTCCTGGAAATTGAAATAAGAACACCGTGAATTCATTGTCCCAGGAAGGGGAAACTTTATTGACACATTCCTGGGGTCAGATACATCACATGATCACACTGACAGAACCTCAGGCACATAGACACAGGCAACAGAGCATGCACAATGTCGGCACTAGTACAGTGTATATCCACCTTTCGCAGCAATGCAGGCTGCTATTCTCCCATGGAGACGATCGTAGAGATGCTGGATGTAGTCCTGTGGAACGGCTTGCCATGCCATTTCCAACTGGCACCTCAGTTGGACCAGCGTTCGTGCTGGACGTGCAGACCGCGTGAGACGACGCTTCATCCAGTCCCAAACATTCTCAATGGGGGACAGATCTGGAGATCTTGCTGGCCAGGGTAGTTGACTTACACCTTCTAGAGCACGTTGGGTGGCACGGGATACATGCGTACGTGCATTGTCCTGTTGGAACAGCAAGTTCCCTTGCCGGTCTAGGAATGGTAGAACGATGGGTTCGATGACGGTTTGGATGTACCGTGCACTATTCAGTGTCCCCTCGACGATCACCAGTGGTGTACGGCCAGTGTAGGAGATCGCTCCCCACACCATGATGCCGGGTGTTGGCCCTGTGTGCCTCGGTCGTATGCAGTCCTAATTGTGGCGCTCACCTGCACGGCGCCAAACACGCATACGACCATCATTGGCACCAAGGCAGAAGCGACTCTCATCGCTGAAGACGTCTCCATTCGTCCCTCCGTTCACGCCTGTCGCGACACCACTGGAGGCGGGCTGCACGATGTTGGGGCGTGAGCAGAAGACGGCCTAACGGTGTGTGGGACCGTGTGGAGACGGTTACGAATGGTCCTCGCCGATACCCCAGGAGCAACAGTGTCCCTAATTTGCTGGGAAGTGGCGGTGCGGTCCCCTACGGCAGTGCGTAGGATCCTACGGTCTTGGCGTGCATCCGTGCGTCACTGCGGTCCGGTCCCAGGTCGACGGGCACGTGCACCTTCTGCCGACCACTGGCGACAACATCGATGTACTGTGTAGACCTCAGGCCCCACGTGTTGAGCAATTCGGCGGTACGTCCACCCGGCCTCCCGCATGCCCACTATACGCCCTCGCTCAAAGTCCGTCAACTGCACATACGGTTCACGTCCACGCTGTCGCGGCATGCTACCAGTGTTAAAGACTGCGATGGAGCTCCGTATGCCACGGCAAACTGGCTGACACTGACGGCGGCGGTGCACAAATGCTGCGCAGCTAGCGCCATTCGACGGCCAACACCGCGGTTCCTGGTGGGTCCGCTGTGCCGTGCGTGTGATCAATGCTTGTACAGCCCTCTCGCAGTGTCCGGAGCAAGTATGGTGGGTCTGACACACCGGTGTCAATGTGTTCTTTTTTCCATTTCCAGGAGTGTATATTTAAACATACAGTTTGGGGATTAAGACACTGGATATGCATTTAAGAAAACTACGGTTCAAATCCACACCCATAAATGTTTTAAGCAAATACCGAGATGGTTCCTTTCAAAAGGATACACCTGACTTTTTACCCTGCTCTTCCCTAAGCTGCCAATCCACTTATAATGACCTTATCATCAATGAGACATTAAACCCCTTATCATACCTCATTTTCATTCCCCAAAGCAGTTACCTAACTGCAATTAATGAGTCCTGAAAATGTGGCACTATCGAGAGGGAAGATCATTGTGTTTGGCATATGGCTGTGGCATCATACTGCATCTGAAGCAGCAATCTGAGCAGCAGATGGCACCACAGTGACCTAACAAATTATTACATATCTGTTATTTCAAGGACAGCTCTGAGCCAGACACTCCTGTAGTGTGCATTCCACAAAACCCAAACCAACCGAGAGCTCATTGGAGGGATGGAGGTCTGTTGTGTTTTCTGATGACAGCTGGTTCTGCCTCAGTGCTGGTGATGGCCTTGTGTTGGTTAGGAGGAAGCCAGTTGAGGGCCTGCAACCAACCTGTCTGCGTGCTAGACACGCTGAACCTACACTTGGAATTATGGTCTGGGGTGCGATTTCACGTGACAGCAGGAGCACTCTCCCTGTTATCCCACACATCCTGCTGAAAATTCATATGTCAGTTTTGTGATTAAATCTGCTGTGCTGCCATTCATGAACGGCATTTCATGGGGGGTTTCCAACAGGACAAAGCCTACCCACATGCTGCTGTTGAAACCCAACATGCTCTATTGAGTGTCAACATGTTGCCTTGGCATACTAGACTACCAGATCTGGTCATTACACAGGTTATTAATGTACCAACATTTCACATTTGCAATGGCGTATCTCAAATGTAGGTTAACTTGTTATGTTGTAATGTTAGGTTACCTAGGCAAATGTATTTCCGAAATTTCCTCACTCTACGTTAATTATTTTTTGTGTTGTGATTTATTTTCTGTCAATGTGTATGTTCAGTACACTCAAACATAATTAAAAGTGTAAAAAAAATATAGTTACATTTGACATAAAACAGTGTGACTAATTTTTCTCTACATTACCTTCCTCTCAGAATCGAGGAGATCATGTTGTTGTTTCAATTTCTCTGATAATTCCTTATGGCGCTCAATGTCTGTGCACACAGTAGCTTCATCATTTAACCTGCAACAGAAACAACTTCCTAGCTTGTTTTATTGTCAAGTGCTTAGAGATAAAATCAAATGTATTTATAGATTAAGACATGAATATGAGCACATCCTAACAAAACAAAATTCTGCAGTAAAATTTCATTATTGATACAATTATGAAGGACTGAAAATCTGAGAAGAGCTTAGTATCATGAATTTATTTATAATACCACTTATGGTGCGAAAATGAAAATTTCATATTTCAAGCCAATATCATTACATACATTCACCGACAAACTTAACAACTTTCTGTTATAGCTGAACTTTACATTCATGGATACCATTCCACAAATACAGTGGAAAGCTGGGCAAATATCATCTGGGAAATAAGTGTACTCTTATGGAAAGATATTCATTAAAAATGACCCCTGATCCTATCTCCCACATTTTGTGGTTCTTGACGTTTTCGTAGCCGATTAAATATTCCATCCTTTTCCAGGTGTTCATCTGGGATATCATTAATTCTTGTTCTACAAATTCAGCTGACAACCTTTCATCCATTCTGAAAGTGAGTTGCTTGCATGTTTAGTCCACAGTATTGTGTAAAGTGATTTTGCAAGCAATTCACCTTAAGAATGGCTGAAAGTTTGTCAGCCAAAATAGCAGAACAAAAATTAATAATATCCTGGATTCACGCCCAAAAATGATGGAAAAAGATGTTATAGTTGCAGAATGACCAGATGATCTATAACCATATACCAAGAGGGTGCTCGGGGCTGTGGCTAAGTGAAGCTGGTGAATCAACAGAAAGCAGATGACAGTGACCATTATTGACAACTTTCTGGTCAGTGTTATTATTGACTGTACTAGGGAGTAGTGAAAGTGGTGGCTGAGAGGTGTAGGTGGTGGTGGTTAGTGTTTAACGTCCCGTCGACAACGAGGTCATTAGAGACGGAGTGCAAGCTCGGGTTAGGGAAGGATTGGGAAGGAAATCGGCCGTGCCCTTTCAAAGGAACCATCCCGGCATTTGCCTGAAACGATTGAGGGAAATCACGGAAAACCTAAATCAGGATGGCCGGAGACGGGATCGAACCGTCGTCCTCCCGAATGCGAGTCCAGTGTGTTAACCACTGCGCCACCTCGCTCGGTCGCTGAGAGGTGTAGGTTGGTTCTCCAACCTCATGTCCTCCCCTCTTTTAAAATGCCAGCGAGGAGCCTTTGGCATATACCAACTTGATCCATGACACTAAGGAAGCACTGTTGCCACAGGTCATTAGTGAACAGCTGTTGCCAATGTAGCATCATAGGGAGCAGCAATTACAGGAGAAAACACCAGTCATTAACGGGGTTATTGTGGCAACACTGTTTCGCTCGTGTAGCTGCCAGAAACGTTTTGCAATAGTTTACTGAGTTCTGCTCAGCACATGCAGGCTGAAGGCTTCTGGCTTATGATGCAGTTAAATTTTGAAATGCTATTTGGAACTGAATCTTATTTATTGCCATGTTAGATGCATTAAACATGATGCCACCTATATAACTACAGATTCCACTATGTAAGTTACCTTTTCTGTTCTTTCATCTAAACAATGAAAAGTGGTTTTATAGTTCGTATTTTTAGATTTTCTGACAATCCCTTGAAAATGAATACACAGCCAAACCTGCACAGTAGCGAATTCACAATAAAGAAATATTTTCATCCAATCAATGACAGCCAAGATAGCAGTAAAGATCAGTGACACACTATTCATAATGGTTCATAACTCATTTGTCTGAAGTTGTTCTCAGGAGTGAGGGGGAAGGGCAACACAGGTAGAGTGTGTACAAAGTAACTTGGCCTGTGCCTGCAGAAATGGGTCAGTAGAGGGGACATCAGTAGTTAGGGGAGGGGACCTTTGCGAAGAGCCACAGTGCAATAGGGGAGGTGCAGTACAACAGCTACAGCCTACACATGAACGTGTATTTCGCATAACTTGTAAGTTGTTGCCATTGAGTCTGCAAGCAATCATATTAACAGATTATGTCAGTATGACCAATAATGTGACAACTACAGGCGTTTCTTGGAGCACTATCAGGATACTGTAGGTCTCATGCTGTCTTCAGAATATTGCGTAACTCCTTGGTACACTTGATTGGGAAAGAAGCACATTTCTTGATACTGAGCAATCACAAAATTTGGAGAATAGATTTTCTTTATGAAAAATTTAGGTATATTTTAAAGTGACAAAATGCAAGATTCTTAACCATTCCTTCCCATTGTGGTATGCAGAAGAATGTCGTCAGTACCATATCTTCATATTTATTACACTGAAGGTTTTATATGAATGCACCTACTGATGTAGATTTATCTCTAGTACGTAACATGTGCAAGTATTATCCAGAAAAAGTACACATTAGTAAAGTGTTATGGTACATTAACATTTGGAACAAGGAAAAATAAATGTAACCCCCCCCCCCCCACACACACACACACACGAATTAGAAATATGAAGTAATAATCAATATTTATTTCAACTTTGTTTAGTAAGAACATCTGAAAATAATAGGATGAAAATGGGAATGTGCAGCAGATAAAAAAAGATGTCACAACGGAAGTGAATAAAAACTTAAAAGCTAAACAAATACAGCCTGTTAAGAATATGTAAATTTTCCTGATATAAAAATTATGAGAGAAGAATTGATTATAGAAATGTGTGCACTTGCTATTTAGATATCATCTCCAGCAAAAGTGGAAAAAACTTACAACCTCAATAAATTAAGGAAAATTTTTGAAGATTTCTTGTCTTACCTTCGAACTTCTCTGTCTATTTCATCAAGCCTTCTCTGGCACTCAGCTTGCCTCTTTAATTCTTCTTCTTGAGTTCTCTCCATAATATGGTCTAGCTCCACCATCCGCGATTCCACTGCTACCAGTCGGTCTTCCTCCTGTAACAGCTTCTCAGTTTGTGACTGCTGCTCTCCATCGAGAAGGGCTCGCTCAAGTTCCAGCTGCAAGGAAAAGGTCCATCTTCAGTGTGATGTAAATGACAGATTTTATTGAAAGATAAACTAATAGAATTGGGTAATGTAAAATGTAAACTTGTGGTATTTTCAGAGTGGATATATTATCATTAGTGAAACTGTGTCTGTCTTTTACCTCTTTCACCTTAGCAGCCTTATTGCACTATGAAATTAAATTGATTTTTACATGTTTGCTCTTGATATTCTTTAGATAAAAAAAAAGGACTGTAATTCATACCCATCGATTATTGTACCGTTCCTTGCTACAACAATCTCAAATTTAAGAACTATGGTCTTGAACTGTAAATGATGTTAAGAAGTCTTCAGCTTATAAGATCATCATTTGTCATATGATGTTGACCAATAAGCCAAAAAAATTATTAAGAACCTAAATAAAAATGAATTGAATAGTTATAGTTTTTTTATTCTAGATACTATGAATTATCTAACATAGCAGAAAAGAAAAAAAATGCTTTTACACATTGAAATTGTTCCTAATATCAAAAAATTGCAGAGTCCAACTATAAAATCTGAACAGTAAATGGTTACTACTGACTAATTTTTGGAAACTAATGCTACACACTAGAAATATATGTTGTCACACATTAAGTAACAAAAACCAACTTCACATTAGCCACACAATATGTATTCACAGTTGCAACTCTGAAGATACTTTTGAAAAAAATGTAAATAAAACTATCAAACAAATTGAAAGTTTGTTTATGTTACTTTCTACAACCGTTATCACTCCATCAAGTGGTAAAGACAACAGCTAAATATAAAGTCACTAAAACCAATTATTCAGTACCTCCCTCAGAAGTTCCTCTTCTTGCTGTTCAATTTCTGTTATTTTTCGTTTTATACCAGACATGCTTGCTAGAAGCTTGCTTCTTTCCTTCCGAAGTGCATCCCCTTCATCTTTTGTTGTCTGAAATGAATGAATTTCTCAGTAGTTAGAATTCACAATGAAAATAAAAAAAAAACTTCACAATAAGATATACTCACTCTTCTTTGCTGCTGAATTTGAGATTCTTTTTCTGTCCTGTCAGCTTCATTGTTTCTTTGATTGAACTGTGTAAATGCATGGCTTGAACTTCTGTCAGTTCTTGGTATATCAGTCTTATTATCTAAACTCATATTTTTCTCCATCTCACTTACATTGTCCCTAGCTTCTCCATTTTGATTTGAAAAGTTGGGCTGTTCTTTATGTACATGCATATCTACAGAATCAGCTGGTGATGAATCAGAGCAACCATTTTCAAGAGGAAGAATAAATTTGTCCCTTTCAAATGGTTTCTGGCCTTCCTCAATATTACTAGACATTATTTTACTATTTGCTTCTGCTTGGTTTGCAGTTTGAGGTACAGTGCCATTTTGGTAGTTCTGTATTTGAGATAGTGAACTTACAAAATCATAGTCATTGGACAATGCTAACCGATTTTCTGCCGTATCTTCCATTTCTCGACTGAAAGAAATCAAATAGCTATCACAAACAGAAAATTAAAATGAAGAAATACTCAATTTAATATATGAAGTGATTTGCTGAGATGACTGAATAAAATTAACTTCTGTCTTTCTTTACATAAAAATTTCAAAACAGAAAAATATCCTACAATTTCAAAGTACATTGCAAGAATGGCACATGAATCGAAGTCATTAACATGTATGAATACACAAGAAAAATTATTTTGTAATTCAGAAAAGGAAGGAGTAAAATATCATGTATGAAAGCGTTTGACATGCTGACATCAGACATTAATATCTAACCACCTAATGTGAATAGAAACAGTGAGCCATTAATTAAACTTGTGCACTTAACTATGTGGGTTTCATAATAAATCATGTTGACAGACAGTAAAAAAAAAAAAAACCACCAGTTATAGCAGGCAAAAATAAGATGAACAAAAATAGCTGGAGGGTATGGTATACAGATACTGTATTATGGAAGATAGCCTACAATACCTAACATTAAGGAACAGGAAGTGACTGAGAACATGAAAAATTGGAGATGCCATGGAGCTGAAATACTTATAAAGATGTTAGGAAAGAAATGGGAACAAAAAAAATTGGAAATCAAGTGCCTTCTGTTAATATCAACTACTAAAGCATTAAGAGAAATAATAAAGTGAAGAACATAATGGATTGATGGAGTGTCCATTTGTTGACTCTTTTCTCATAACTTTTTGGTGAGAACTGGTTATTCTACATTCTTACGATCTATATTCCCTCATACTGCTATTTGTGAGTCCACAATGTCACGAAGAAATTTTGTTGCTAATTAGCAGTCCAACAAGACTGATAGAAGGTGACCAGAAATTAGCCTTTAAAAGATGATAGAATATCTTAATCTCGCACAGTTTCAGTTCTCAGTATAGTTCTACTAATGTTATACTCAGTTCATAAACATTTGTATGTACTAGATCAAAATTATACTGCCCTGTTAATACAAAAATGCATGCTTAGTAATAGAAGTAATAATGCAGATATGAGATATGTCATACCTTATATTGTGATCTTTAGTTGTAGCAATGGTTTTTATCCTGGTTCGAGGGCTCTGAGGATATACAACAGACCCAGGTGAAGGAATAACCACATTTTCATATGGACTAAAGGTATTTCCATTGGCTGGAGTAGTCCTCTTATTAGGCATACAGCTTGTAACAGGTGTGCTAGTTGATGTACACATTTGTGGATCATTGGCAACATAATTAGGATTTGAATTATTATATGGTGATGAAGGGCTGTTCACAGACGAGAATCTGCAAAAGTTTTTTTTCAGCTACATAATTCTTTAAAAGTTATGGTAGTGCAATAGTATTTTTCAGAAATGTATTTTCATACCCAGTTATGATATTGTTTGTGACATCAAATGTAAATACATCTGGTCCATAATCATCGGGCATCGTTCCATTTGGTGGATTTCCGGGAGATGTCAGTCTCTTGTCTCTTGGCAAAGAACCATTTGTTTTTATTCTGTGTTGTGTAAAAATATTGTCAGTGAATTATATAGCAATATTATAATAAAAAATTAAATCAACTCATTTTTTAGCATTACATGTTTTTAATTGTTTTTATCATAAAATGCACAACTTTGTCAACAGTTCTGCACACTGGGTGCATGCCCCTTCACATTAAAACAAGTAATTGTTTCAAAGATCAGTTTCTTATAGGTGTGTTTCTATGCATATAAATTGTTGAGGTTTTTAAAACACTAGATCATTTCTTATGGATCCATTAGTCAGTTTTAACTTCAATATTTGTTCAGAATGGAACAACACAATAGTTTTTTCAAGGTAATAGCCATTGATAAAGACATTCATTAAAGATGGTGCATTAGTGCAGTTATGCAAAGATAAGGAAGGCAACTGGCTATGTCATTGTCAAAGAAACAGGTGGTTTGTGGAAATAATAGAAAACCTAAATTTAAATGGTGGTTCAGGGATCTCCTGCCATGCAGAGATCAAAATTCAGTATTTTTCCACTATGCCACCATGCTAAGTGTAACAATATACTATCAGAAGTTTATGTTGGGATGGTAAAAGCTGCTAGAAAAAAAACGCTATTCTTTACCTCATAGTAAAAACAATGCATAGTTAATAATTACTTATGAAGTGTGTGATACACATGCACATGGCTTCCAGTGTTTCTTCAGTGAATAGTTATCAGTGAACAACATAGAACTATTCTCTTATTACCTGTCTGTCTGATTCTCTGTACGAAACCGGTAATATATGGATCTTGGGATTAAGTCCAGTCACCTATACTGTACACTGATCCGCCAGAACACTATGACCACCAACCTACTATTGGTATAAACCTGTCCAGGTGGTAGCAGCATCACCTGGCAAGTCAGACACATGCTGATTATTGCATGTAGTATCAGTGATCATGCTGTCCGTGTGTAGAATGCAGAAGGCTCTCAATCTAATCTGAGTTTGACCGAGGCCAGGTTGTCATGTCCTGGATGCTTGGCATGAGCATTTCAGAACCTGCAAGATTCATCAGGTGTTCGAGGAGTGCCTTCAACATGTGACGAAACCAAGGTGAAAGCACATCCAGATATTATGATGTTGGGCACTATAGGCTGGGCAGACTGGTAAAACAGCACAGGTGGCAAGCTATGGTGGAACTAACATCGGGCTTTAGTGTTGGGCAGAGTACAAGTGTGTCTGAACACATGGTGCACTGAACACTCCTAATAATGGCCTCCACAGCCGATGATCCATGCATGTGCCAATGTTGACATCACAACAATGGCAACTACAGCTGAAATGTGCATGCGATCATCAGCGTGGGACATTGGTGTAGTGGCAGAGCATTACATGGTCTGATGAATTCTGATACCTCCTTCATCATGACACTGGGAGAGCATGAATCCTTCATCTTCCAGGGGAACAGCTTCTTGACACCTGTACTGCACGACAGAGACAAGCTGGGGATGGCTCCATTATGCTCTGGAGAACATTCACGTGGGCATCCATGGGTCTAGTGGAGCTTGTGCAAGGCACCATGACAGACAAGGGATACTGTACACTGTTTGCCTACACCCCTTCATGATGATAATTTTTCCCTGACAGAAGTAGCATTTTTCAATGAGATAGTACACCATGTCACAAGGCCAAGAGTGTGTTGGAGTGATTCAAGGAACACAGTAATGAGTTACAATTAAAATGCTGGCTCCCCAACTCACCATATCTGAAGCCAAACAAACACATATGGTATATGATTGAATGCAGCATTAGAGTTCATCTTCCCCCCTCCCCCCACCCCCCAGAATTTATGGGAATTAGATGACTTGTATGTGCAGATGTGGTACCAACTCCCTCCAACAATATATCAAGGTCTCATTGCTTCCATGCCATAAAGCATTGCCACTGTTATCTTTGCCAGAGGTGGACACACCTACTATTTGGCCATAATGTTCTGGCAGCTCAGCGTAAAACATCTGTAAAACAAAAATCGTTCAAAACAACTTTTCCCCTTCATTTGTGTGGATTTCCATCTTAGAAATGAATGACATTTATTGACAATTTGCACTGTAAGGTAATTTCCTAAAAAGATGAGTTCTATATGAAAGTTTAAAACAGAAAAGCAAATAGTACCAACTTAATCTTTCCAAAAATTGCTGACAAGTGTTCCACTTAGCATCACACATTCAGGCCTATGCCGAAACACAGCTAAAATACAAACTGTTTATCTTAGTAATGTTTTTATGAATCATTCATATACAAATTACAGTTAATGTAGCAGTTTGTGTAACACAAAGTGAATTGACACTATTTTTCTAATCACATTATATAAAATTACTTTTGAATTTGGTTTACTCCTGACGCAGTTATAGCATCTGATGTGTTTTACTGTAACATTGTAATGACAACTATAGTAGTCTTCACAATTTTCTCTATTATGTTGTCAGTCAGTAATGTATTATGATCAGTTATTTCTTTGTCTTCTTGTTAATAGCTGGTATAAAATATTTGAGAAAGTTGCGCACTACTTTGAGGCAGTCTTAGTTAGTCACTCAAGAATCATACATTAATGAAGACATATTCTGATAATAATAATTAAAAAATTCAGCACAAAGATATAATGAAATTATAAAATTTGAGATTTTTGGGCTTACTACCATTTATAACCTAAAAATTATGATTAATTATTGTTGTATGTCTTATACAAAGAAAAGACATTATTTTCAATACCGGTTTTGCTGTAGTGTTGGTGTTGTAGGGAGCTTTGCTTGCCGCTCAGACTGTGCTTGACGTTCATATTCAGCACACATGTTCAGAATTTCTTCCAGACGAGCACGCTCAGCTTTTTCTACTTCTTGTTCTCTCAGCCGCTCTTCTTGTGCCTAAGGAAAAAAATAATACTTCTATGAAGCATCCAGTAATTTTCATTGATCTTATATTTGAAAAGTGGAAGCTACCAAACATAGAAAAACAATAGCAACAAAATTAAGACCATTTTATTGGTTCCTCTTCAAAAATGTTCTCAAAACAGTCCATGCAAAAAACACATTACCAGAGACAGTAATGAAAAATTAACGCACTGTACAGTAGGTGGACAACTTATATTGAGGGAGCTGTAACAGGACATTCATTTCCCTCATAAGAGTAAGCACATAATGTTTGTAGTAAACATTACATTGTAGTTTATTCCAAATCATTTCTATGTATTCTAGTAAATTTTTCGCAAAATCCTATCAAGAAGCAATACCTTGCAGAGGATTTATAATAGTGGAAGCAGTGAGTGGCCCATAAAAAAGGCTGCATTCTGCTCCGGGAGACTGGAAGGCCTGAATTTTAAAACAATTTCGTGTCGTGGCTGGCAGCTCATAAAATCAGGAACTGACTACCAGCCCTCATGAATGTAGGGGGAAAACTGTGTGCCCCCCAGGGGGGAGGTGCCTGCAGCTCATGGTGTAGTAGTTAGCATCTCTGCTGTTAGAGAGCAGGATCCAAGGTTCAATTCCCAGCCAGGTGTATATGTATATTTTCTTCACTCAGGGAGTGGGTGTGCATGTGTTGTCCTAATCATCATCATCATCATCACAAGGATGCACAAATAATCAAAGTGGTGTCAAATAAAAAGACTTGCACCATGCAGTAAATTTTTTGGAACATTGTCCCAGGAAAAGCAATGATCTGTAATATTAGAATCATTTTAATACACACAGTTGTGATCACATTTAATGTGTTTATTTTTATTTTTAGATGACCAGTTTTGATCTTATAAGAGATCATCATCATCAGATCTTACATTCCTTGGTGACTGTAGGAACCATTGGCATGGAGCAGGTCCATCTGGGCAGGTGTTTTTCACACCTGCACAGATGGACTTGCTCCATGCCAACATTCCCTACAATGATCAAGGAATATAAGATGCGAAGATGCTCCCATAGGAGATCAAATCTGCTCACCTAAAAACGAAAATAAAAAACTTAAATTTGGTTGGTACTGTATGCATTAAAGTACGTTAGGTGTCTCCAGACCAATAATACCATATTATCATTTTATGAGAGGCAGAGGTTATGTTTCAAACTAATTAACATTTTGGAAGTCAAGAGTTAATAATCTTTCATTATAAGCAAGGTTACTTTTGTAGTACAGAAACCCTACAAGTTTTCTGAAATCCTTTCCCCTGTATTAGAGTCAACTTTTGTTTAGTCACTTTCTAATTTTCTAGCTAAGTGTTGCAGTTTTGTGAGTGTGCATGTGCTTGGTAAGAAGAGGCCCATATTGCAATGTGGGGTCATTAGCCAGCTGGATGCTAGTAGTTAATGAATGAGATGGTCTTTGCCAATTACACCAATAAAGTCTGTGTGTTTCCTCGTACACCTTAAGTGTGGCGGTATTGTGTGACTTTTGCCCATTGATTCTGAACCAGTTCCTTGTTTTGTTTTTGTGAAGATTATCAACACAAGTTGGTAGAAACCAGCTGGAGACGGTATATGAGTTGTTGGCAGTGTATATTTTCCAATCAAGTCATCCGATCTTCAAATCTTTCTGATATTGTGAAGTAGCTACATGGCATTAATCTTTGGTTTCAGGACATTGACAAATTTAACCCTGTCTTGTGTCCCATAGCAAAGCTGATGACCCTTACATAGGCTGGTCTTGTTAGTGTAGAGGTCCTAAAAATTACTCCGAGTCCACCAATAAACTTTTACGAGTAAATCTCAGGATCGTATGTCATGTAATTTGTTTTGTGTGCCACACGCAGACTAAGAGTGTGTGGATTCTATCTACATATGTGCTTCATGTGACACCACAGAAGCTTCGTGGATGAGATGAAAGGCAAGTTACATGTTGAGAAAGTGCAGATAGGTGGATGGGTATAAATTTATGTATACGGATACGCGAATAGAAAGAAAGACAACAAAGTGGTATTGTTCATTGAACCAAAGTAAGAAGGAAGAGAGATACTGCAGTCTGTGAGTTATCAATTTTAGTATGTGATGAAAAACTGAAGTTTTAAACTGTTACATCCAGTTAATGCAGTACAAGAAACACACATACACACATTGGTATATTTAATATCTGTCAGAATGCAGTTTTGGTTTTGGGTGTAGCTGCATGTATAAATAACCTATCATAGTTTAGATAGTGCATTTTTATTGTAATGACTAGTTTTAAATTGAATTAGGCCATCTTCAGACATAAAATATAGAGAAGATGGAACTATCAACTGGTGCATGTTATCAGGAACATTGTGTCAGGCACTACAGCACAACTGAATGATTTCAATAACAAACACTAAACTTTTACTACTGTACTTTGAAATGTGAGTCTGAAGTATTAATGTGTTTATCAACAGATCTTATTACTTTCTGGGCTAAAACTTTAGCTCACTAGCAGAGTAAGAGTCCATGACTGAATTGCCATGTTATTCACAATTAGTCAGAAAATCCTTCTGGAAGATCTAACTAGAGAAATTCGTGTCTAGTTGATATGTTACTAGCTGTACAAGACAATGTACTTGATTTTATAGAACAAAGCATACACTTTATCAAACTGTTTTAAAATCTGGAAAATGAGTACTCCCCTTGTACCTTATTTACCAACCATGGTAGAAGCAAGCAGTTTTGCAAGTTGCTTAAAAAGTCAAGGAAGAAAGTTCTTGTTCGGGGCAGTAAGTTATACATAAATTTTTTTCTTAAACGAAGATTCTCATATTGATTACTGACTGACCAAAAATAAACAAGTCACAAGAGTAACATCATTAATTTTCACTTTAATCTTTGTGATTCTTGGCCACTACACTGCTGCAAGAAGCTTGAATGACATTTGTGATACAAAAACACTGTTACTCTCAATAAATTCCATCATCAATATTGCCAACAACACGGAGCAATATACTTCTACAGCTTATTGATTGGCAACTCCATGGAGTGTTCCGTGCACCATGGCCAGATAATGGATATAATTGGAAGGAGAAACAGCATTGGTTGTATTTTTTTGTTTTATTATCCGGAAAATCGATTTTCGGTCACTTTGTGACCATCCTCAGTGTTTTAATACACAATTAAAATTGGTAGGCACTGGTATTCATCCACAGTGCTGTAATATACAATTAAACTTGGTTGGCACTGGTATTAACAAGCTTTGAGCGATCACATCGCTCTAAGCTTGTTGATACCAGTGCCTACCAATTTTAATTATATATTACAGTACTGTGGATGGTTACTAAGTGACCAAAAATGGATTTTGTGGATAACAAAACAAAAAAATATAACCAATGCTGTTTCTTTTTCCAATTATATACTTCTACAGCTTCAACTTCCTTAATTACAATGAAGTAAGGGAAACCTTCTCAAACCTGCTTCCGTTTTATCTCCAGTTCTTCTTTGCGAGCATGGAGGTCCTCAATGCTACAACTGGATCCAAAACTGGGGGTGGGGCTGTTCACACGATGCCTCATCATTTCATAGCTATTGCCACCAGCTGAAGAGGTACGTCGATGGCCGGATGACAAAGGACTAGTTGTAGACGCACGAGGTGGTGATGGTGTTACACTGCGGGGACTATGATATCCACCTTTGTACCTGTATTATTATGAGGAAGACACACAAAGTCAGTGGCAACACATATTTCAACAGAACTGTCTGAATGAACATGAGCTCTGATAAAACAGCTTATAATGAAAAGAACTGGCACTTCATACACAAGTATGTATTTAAGACATTTGAAGCACATGTACAAAATTTTGCTGTCTCTAACCATGACTTTATACAGCTGTTTAATATTTTTTGGTGAACAGTGACAAAGATAAAAAGAGAAAGAGAGACAGAACACTTCACTGTGAAATGAGAAATCATTTAAAGATTTGTGTTCTTGTCTCTTTCGGTTAAGATTAACGATAAGCTTAATGGCAGGAGAGGGAACTAGAAAAGGCTAAGAGTTTAACTAGGTAATATTCCACAGAGAAGAGGGAAACGTGTTAACTGGAGGGGTTAGAATGGGTGGGCATTACAGCCGAGGCAGGTGATTCGAAGAAAAAAAAAAAAAAAAAAAAGTCAATGCACAACTTTCACTTCTCGTAGCTTTCTACAGCTAACTTTCTCTTTCTTTTATAAAGTTAAATTTTAGTTTCATAAATATGCTTGCCTCCCCCCATGAACCATGGACCTTGCCGTTGGTGGGGAGGCTTGTGTGCCTCAGCGATACAGATAGCTGTACCATAGGTGCAACCACAACGGAGGGGTATCTGTTGAGAGGCCAGACAAACGTGTGGTTCCTGAAGAGGGGCAGCAGTCTTTTCAGTAGTTGCAAGGGCAACAGTCTGGATGATTGACTGCTCTGGCCTTGTAACAATAACCAAAACGGCCTTGCTGTGCTGGTACTGCGAACGGCTGAAAGCAAGCGGAAACTATGGCCATAATTTTTCCCGAGGGCATGCAGCTTTACTGTATGATTAAATGATGATGGCGTCCTCTTGGGTAAAATATTCCAGAGGTAAAATAGCCCCCCATTTGGATCTCTGGGCAGGGACTACTCAAGAGGATGTCGTTATCAGGAGAAAGAAAACTGGCGTTCTACGGATCGGAGCGTGGAATGTCAGATCACTTAATCGGGCAGGTAGGTTAGAAAATTTAAAAAGGGAAACGGATAGCTTGAAGTTAGATATAGTGGGAATTAGTGAAGTTTGGTGGCAGGAGGAACAAGACTTCTGGTCAGGTGGCTACAGGGTTATAAACACAAAATCAAATAGGGGTAATGCAGGAGTAGGTTTAATAATGAATAGGAAAATAGGAATGCAGGTAAACTACTACAAACAGCATAGTGAACGCATTATTGTGGCCAAGATAGATACGAAGCCCACACCTACTACAGTACTACAAGTTTATATGTCAACTAGTTCTGCAGATGACGAAGAAATTGAAGAAATGTATGATGAAATAAAAGAAATTATTCAGATAGTGAAGGGTGACGAAAATTTAATAGTCATGGGTGACTGGAATTCGGCAGTAGGAAAAGGGAGAGAAGGAAATGTAGTAGGTGAATATGGATTGGGGCTAAGAAATGAAAGAGGCAGCCGCCTGGTAGAATTTTGCACAGAGCACAACATAATCATAGCTAACACTTTGTTTAAGAATCATAAAAGAAGGTTGTATACATGGAAGAACCCTGGAGATACTAAAAGGTATCAGATAGATTATATAATGGTAAGACAGAGATTTAGGAACCAGGTTTTAAATTGTAAGACACTTCCAGGGGCAGATGTGGACCCTGACCACAATCTATTGGTTATGACCTGTAGATTAAAACTGAAGAAACTGCAAAAAGGTGGGAACTTAAGGAGACGGGACCTGGATAAACTGAAAGAACCAGAGGTTGTACAGAGTTTCAGGGAGAGCATAATGGAACAATTGACAGGAATGGGGGAAAGAAATACAGTAGAAGAAGAATGGGTAGCTTTGAGGGATGAAGTAGTGAAGGCAGCAGAGGATCAAGTAGATAAAAAGATGAGGGCTAGTAGAAATCCTTGGGTAACAGAAGAAATATTGAATTTAATTGATGAAATGAGAAAATATAAAAATGCAGTAAATGAAGCAGGGAAAAAGGAATACAAACGTCTCAAAAATGTGATCGACAGGAAGCGCAAAATGGTTAAGCAGGGATGGCTAGAGGACAAATGTAAGGATGTAGAGCAGGCTGTTCCAACCGAGCTCCAGGGAGCCGGAGCACTCCGGAGCGCTCACTGCGGCAGCTCGGAGCCCGCGTGGAGGGGAAAGTGAACTCACTGCCCCCTGGCCACATGCAGTCGCAACTGACGCAATAATCCGTGTTCAATGACAGCTATGACAGCCACGGGAGCACAGTACCTCTGTTGGAGGATACCTTTCTATTCGTAGAGAGGGATGGATGCCGCAGTGTGTTGTATGTCATAAAGTATTTAATTCTGCGAAGTGGTACAATATACAACGACATTATACACGTCTTCACGTAGCACACTACGATTAGGTAGAAAGCGTTGCACGCAGAGAACTGGTAGCCAGGCTTAAGAATGACCTACCAGGAGAAGTATGTTTAAAAACGGTTTCGTAATACGGAGGGTATCAAAACATGCATCATAGTTGGTGTTCTGTAATGCGTTTATAATTTTCAGGTGAATGAATGAGGAGAAAACACTACTGAATCTGAAATTCGAGCAAGCTACAGGGTCGCTCACATTATTGCGACGGGTGGCAAGCCGTTTTTGGTGGGACCACTCATAAAATCGTGCATGGTAGCAGTTGCAGAATGTTTGTTTCCAAGGGAGTTGCAGGCAATTGAAGGGGTAATTGAAGGGGTTTGCCTGTCAAAGCAAACAATGTCTCGTCAAATCCTGGACATGATAGCGGATTTAGAGACACAGCTCAGGAAAAAGGCGGAGAGCTTTGTTGCATTTTCGCTAGCGCTGGACGAAAGCACCGACATATCGGACTGTGCTCAGCTTGCAGTCTTTGTGTGTGGTGTCGACATGGAGCTGCAAGTAACTGAAGAACTCTTGGATGTGGTACCACTCGATTGCACCGCAACAGGACGTGACATTTTTGAAGCTGTTTGTGAATCAGTGGACAATATGAATTTGCCGTGGGATAAGCTCCGTTCTGTAGCGACAGACGGTGCACCAAAAATCATCGGACGTCACCAAGGTTTTGCTTCTCGTTTGAAAAATAAACTTAGGGACGAATTCAGAAAGACATTTTGACTCTTCATTGTTTTATTCACCAAGAGGCACTATGTGCTGAAACAGTAGAGCTAGGTGACGTAATGAAAGATGTCGTGAAGTGTGTGAATATTGTGCGGCGTCACGGTATGAATCATCGCCAATTCAAAGGATTCCTGAAAGATATTGAAGTGGAGTATGAGGATATACCTTACCACAGTACAGTTCGTTGGCTGAGTTGGGGAAAAGTTCTTGATGTTTTCTTTGCCATTCGTGAGGAAATATCCCTTTTTCTCAAAATGAAACAGGAAGAAATGCGTTGTCTGAAAGATATAAAATGGATGTCAGAGCTGGTGTTCCTAGCTGACATAACTATACATCTGAATAATTTAAATCTGTCATTGCAAGGCAAAGAGCAGCTAATCGTTGACATGCACGACCAGATCAAAGCGTTCATGGAAAAGTAACGTTTATTTGAGAGGCAGATGAGTAGTGGACATTTAACGTTCTTCAATCATCTTGCTTCTTTAAAACTACCTGAAGGTACTACTTTCGGCTATTACCAAGCAAAGTGAAAGCAGCTCATCACGTCATTTGAAACACGATTCCAAGACCTCACTAGTTTGAAAATGGAACTTAAGGTGTTCAGCACTCCTTTTTCAGTTTCCCCCAATGATTTGTCATCGTCACTTCAATTGGAGATTATAGATTTACAAAATTCAACTTTGTTGAAAGAGAGGTACTACAACACGTTGGATTTGTCATGATGGTATTGTTCATTACAGCGAAAAACGTTTCCCAAGCTTCACAACAATGCCGCTCAGATCATGTGCATGATTGCATCTACGTATTGTTGTGAGCAGCTTTTCTCAGCAAAGAAAAGAGTAAAAAGTAAGGAACGATCGTTTCTTCAGGATGCAACAATGTAGGCCATCCTCTGCATTAATGCTGCGAACACTTTGACGCCTGATATTTCCGATCTTATAATGAAAAGAAAATGTCAAATTGCAGAGGCCCAATAAATTTAATATGCAACTTCTTTTAAAACAGTTGTTTCTTACTTATTTCCTGAACATCGTATTTCCTGGTCTAGCATGTCACCACGTCATAGCAGCTAAGAGTATGAGGTTGTCGATCTTGTAAGACGCAGCTGGCACATCAAAACGCTTGCCTTGCCGCCTGCCTCATCCAGCCGTGCCACATGCCGGCGTGCTGGCCCACTTGAACGGTCACAGCGAGCGACACGGCTCCATGCAGCAGGGAGCACTCGGCGGCTCACATCGGAGCCGGCGAGCTGGAACAGCCTGATGTAGAGGCTTATCTCACTAGGGGTAAGTTGGATACAGGAAAATTAAAGAGACCTTTGTAGATAAGAGAACCACATGTATGAATATCAAGAGCTCAGATGGAAACCCAGTTCTAAGCAAAGAAGGGAAAGCAGAAAGTGGAAGGAGTATATAGAGGGTCTATACAAGGGCAATGTACTTGAGGACAATATTATGGAAATGGAAGAGGATGTAGATGAAGATGAAATGGGAGATACGATACTGCGTGTAGAGTTTGACAGAGCACTGAAAGACCTGAGTCGAAACAAGGCCCCCAGAGTAGACAACATTCCATTGGAACTACTGACGGCCTTGGGAGAGCCAGTCCTGACAAAACTCCACCATCTCGTGAGCAAGATGTATGAAACAGGTGAAATACCCTCAGACTTCAAGAAGAATATAATAATTCCAATCCCAAAGAAAGCAGGTGATGACAGATGTGAAAATTACTGAACAATCAGTTTAATAAGCCACAGCTGCAAAATACTAACATGAATTCTTTACAGACGAATGGAAAAACTAGTAGAAGCCGACCTCGGGGAAGATCAGTTTGGATTCCATAGAAATACTGGAACACGTGAGGCAATACTGACCTTACGACTTAGAAGAAAGATTAAGGAAAGGCAAACCTACGTTTCTAGCATTTGTAGACTTAGAGAAAGCTTTTGACAATGTTGACTGGAATACTCTCTTTCAAATTCTAAAGGTGGAAAGGGTAAAATACAGGGAGCGAAAGGCTATTTACAATTTGTACAGAAACCAGATGGCAGTTATAAGAGTCAGTGGGCATAAAAGGGAAGCAGTGGTTGGGAAGGTAGTAAGACAGGGTTGTAGCCTCTCCCTGATGTTATTCAATCTGTATATTGAGCAAGCAGTAAAGGAAACAAAAGAAAAATTCGGAGTAGGTATTAAAATCCATGGAGAAGAAATAAAAATTTTGAGGTTCGCCAATGACATTGTAATTCTGTCAGAGACAGCAAAGGACTTGGAAGAGCAGAAGAACGGAATGGATAGCATCTTGAAAGGAGGATATAAGGTGAACATCAACAAAAGCAAAACGAGGATAATGGAATGTAGTCGAATTGAGTTGGGTGATGCTGAGGGAATTCGATTAGGAAATGAGACACTTAAAGTAGTAAAGGAGTTTTGCTATTTGGGGAGCAAAATAACTGATGATGGTCAAAGTAGAGAGGATATAAAATGTAGACTGGCAATGGGAAGGAAAGCGTTTCTGAAGAAGAGAAATTTGTTAACATCAAGTATAGATTTAAGTGTCAGGAAGTCATTTCTGAAAGTATTTGTATGGAGTGTAGCCATGTATGGAAGTGAAACATGGACGATAAATAGTTTGGACAAGAAGAGAATAGAAGCTTTCGAAATGTGGTGCTACAGAAGAATGCTGAAGATTAGATGGGTAGATCACATAACTAATGAGGAAGTATTGAATAGGATTGGGAAGAAGAGAAGTTTGTGGCACAAGTTGACCAGAAGAAGGGATCGGTTGGTAGGACATGTTCTGAGGCATCAAGGGATCACCAATTTAGTATTGGAGGGCAGTGTGGAGGGTAAAAATCGTAGAGGGACACCAAGAGATGAATACACTAAGCAGATTCAGAAGGATGTAGGTTGCAGTAGGTACTGGGAGATGATGAAGCTTGCACAGGATAGAGTAGCATGGAGAGCTGCATCAAACCAGTCTCAGGACTGAAGACCACAACAACAACAAATATGCTTGCTAAAATACACACTGAAAGTGAGATTGGAAAACATTCTAAGTGTAACTAAAGAATATTTTTGGATACTGAAATTCTGAGAGTAGTTGTAGCAAAAGGTGATAATGTGTTTTACTATCAACTCAATAAAGTAAAGTACAGGGTGTACATAAAGTCCTGGAACACTTTCAGTTATTTATTGCACAAGAACTGAACATTGTACAGATATCATACACATGTCATTTTAAAGAGAAACCTTGAAGGTCTTTTTTTGTATATACCGCCACATTGTCATTTGATAATTTGCCGTTAGTCAGTGCTAGTTGCAAACATGGTGAGTTCAGGTGTGGAGTGAGCTTTCTGTGTGTTGGAGTTTGACAAAAACAAGTGTGCTATAGCTGTTCAACGTATGTTTAGAACCAAGTGTGGTAAGAAGCAACCAACAAGGAAGGCATTTACCACTGGTACAACAAATTTGTTAAAACAGGTTGCTTGTGCCCGGCAAAGAGAAGGACATCCCAGTGGTAAGTGAAGTGAATGTGGGGCACGTTTTATGAAATGGCCTTCCCGATCACCTGATCGCACTCTCTCTGACTTTTTGCTGTGGGGTACATTAAAGATCTGGTGTCTGTACCACCACTACCACGTGATGTAGCAGAGCTCCGAGAGAGAATACAGGAAGTGACTGCCACGGTCAATGATGCCATGCTGGGATGGATGTGGCAAGAATTCGATTACCGTATTGATGACTGCTGGGTCACTCATGGTTTGCATATTGAATGTTTGTAAAAAAAACTTTTAGAGTTTCTCTTCAAAATGCAATACGTATGACATCTGCACAATGTTTAGTTCCTGTGCAATGAATAATTGAAAGTGTTCCCAGACTTTATGTATGCTCTGTACATTATAAATATCTATTTCATCTTTTCTTAAGCAGATTTTGGATTCCTCTATTCCTCAAGTCTGAGTGACTTGTGCATCTTGTCTAATGTATCCATCTTCCCTCCCTTAGCACTAATAGTTCAGAAAGCTAGAATTTGTTTATTACTTTTCAAAGTATTACTGGAAATACTGCAATTTTTCTTTCTGGAGTGAAATACTTGTCAGCCATTCTGTCTCTTTAATTTTATAGTTTTATCATATTTTCTGACAACTTTATTGAGTTCTGAGCATTAAAAGTAATACAATTTAGAGCGTATAACATGTAGTTTAACCATTACAATACAGTTTGACTTACCATGGTAGTGGATTTCTATTGAAGGCTGGACTTGGTGTTGCAATGCTCCTGTGAGATTCTGCTTGAGGGTTTACATTTTCGTAGGCTGATGGGCTACCCGCATGGGGGCCAGCACCCGATCGAGGTGTCCACGATGGCGTAGGGGTTGCACTTTGTGATCTTGAGCCTCCATTTATCATTGCTGTGGGAATTCCACTATGTCCAGCTGCTACATTGTTTGCTTGTATGTTACTAAATGCTGATGAATTGCCACTGTGAGTACTGTTGAAGGCACTGGGGTTACTGTAGTTAGGATTTGTTGGCGTAGCACTGCGAGATTTAACATTTGGTCCAAGCAATGCAGAGGCTGGTGAGTTAACTGTAACACTGTTCGGTGGGAAAACTTTTGGAGAAATGTGCTGGCTCTGCTGCAGACCTGATGCTGGTGAAGGTGGAGGTTTAGATGCACCATTAGCACGTGCTAAATATTCAAACTTGGAAACCTAGTACAAAAATGATGCATTTGAAAATTGTCACTCAATGCACAATTCAAAGACAGAATAAAAGTCAATAGAGGTACTTTTATCATAAATTAACACCTCTGTTAATTAATCCCTAACACATCATGATTTCAAACAGATTGCAGATAGTAAGTTTACACATATGTTAACGAATTAAGGGATTAGTGGGAGGTACACAGAGTGAAGGATTGTGAGGGAATGTGGAGAAGCACACAGAGTAACAGAAAGAAATAAGACAGGGAAAGGTGTCAGAGAGGGAGATGGTTTCCAGTAAAAAAGAAACTGGTGAAATGATAGCCTAGAGACAGAGAAAAAGGTGGAATGAAGTGGGAACAGGAAAGGGGGGAGGGGGTAGGCAGCAGGCAGGGATTAGAGGAGGTGGAGAGCAGAGTGGGTACAGGAACAAAGGGCATGTTGCAGGGAGAGTTCCAGCAGTACAATTCTGAAAATTGTGTGTTGTAATAGGAAGGGGAGGGGACTCTGTGCACAGGGATGGAAACAGACAAGGAGTAGGTTGTGTATGTGTGGGATTATGCTTGAGGGTTAATAGGTAGCGCTGTGAGGAAAGTATTTGAAGGCATCATGAGAGTGAACTGAAGTGCTAACAGTGAACATGATTTGGGTTTTGCAGTCATGGAAAGCATCAGTTATCCAAAATGCGGCTTGCCCTTTTCTCACATTATATCCAGTGAACCATAGATGAGGAACAACAGGCATATTCCATATAAACTTCCTGGCAGATTAAAACTGTGTGCCGGACCGAGACTCGAACTCGGGACCTTTGCTTTTCGCGGGCAAATGCTCTACCAACTGAGCTACCCAAGCACGACTCGCCCCATCCTCACAGCTTTACTTCTGCCAATACCTCGTCTCCTACCTTCCAAACTTTACAGAAGCTCTCCTGCGAACCTTGCAGAACTAGGAAGTTTCATATCAGCACACACTCCGCTGCAGAGTGAAAATCTCGTTCTGGAGATTCCATATACTTTCATTTCTAGAAAGCATTTGACATGGAGACCCACTGCAGGCTGTCAACTTATGTCTGAGCACATAGATTATGTTCCCAGATATCTGAGTGACTGGAAGACTTTTTAAGTAACAGAGCTTTGTATGTTGTCAACCATGGTGCATGTACATCAGAGAGTAGTGTGTCCTATGAAGTGTCCCAGGAAAGTTTAACAGGACCACTCTTATTTCCTATATACATAAATTATCTGATGGACAAAGTGAGCAGCGATCTACAGCTGTTTACTAATTGTGCTGTGGTGTATGGCAAGGTACCATTGCTGATTGACTGCAGGAGGATACAAGATGATTTAGGCAAAATTTACTCTATGGTACAGATGAGTAGGGGGGGAAAAAAGGTCCAATTACGTTCAAATACAGCCTCAGTAGTGTGCTGTTTGGCACAGTCACACTGCTTAAATAACTAGGTGTAACATTGCAAAGTGATACAAAATGAAACAAGGACTTAAGGATGGAAGTAGGGAAGGCAAACAGTCAACTTCAGTTTATTGTGAGAATTTTAGGGAAGTGCAGCTCATCTGTAAAGTAGACCATGTGCATAACCCTAATGCAACCTATTCTTGTGTACTGTTCAAATGTTTTGGAATGCCACCATGTTGTATTAAAGGAAGACATCAAAACAAATTCAGAGGCATGTTGCTACATTTGTTACCAGTACAGTCAGTGAAGACAAGTATTATGGAGATGCTTTGTGATGGCATCCCTGGAGAGAAGACCATGTTCTTTTCATGAAAAACTGCTGTAAAAATTTAGAGAACTGGCATTTGAAGCTGGCTGCAAAATGATTCTTCTGCCATCAATGTACATTTCACATAAGGACCACAAAGATAAGATGAGAGAAATTAGGGCTTGTGCTGAGACATATAGGTAGTCCTTTCCCTCTCACTCTATTTGTGAGTGGAACAGTAAATGAAATGACCAACAACGGTACAAGGTGCCCTCCACCATGCGTCATATAGAGGCTTGCTGAGTATATATGAGTCACTTAGATGCAAAACTGTCCATGTCCACTTTTTAAAAAAATTGAGTTGGCAGCTCTGGATTGTAAAGCATGACATTTTACATATGCTTGAAATGCTATTTATGCTGAAAGTTCTCCATGTCCTATGGAAAACAGCTCATGAAAAGTGTGGTTAGATTCAAAACTGTCCATGTCCATCAGTAAGTTGGGTGCAAAACTTGCCTTGTCCCTTTTGACAAATCGCATTGAAGTCTGGTGTCATGTGACTGTAATGCAGGGAAGAAAGCTGTCGCATGTATTTACTTGCGACTCTCAGCATTACAAAGATGTGGCGACATTACAATTCCATGGTTGAAAAGAGAGCAACGTAAAATTTTTTTAGGAACACATTTAATACAAAATTTAACATTGGATTTGGGTCTCCAAAAACAGATGTTTGTTCCATGTGTCTCAGACTTTTGGAGCAGATCAGAACTGAAAAGTGTGACGTTAAGAAAGCTCAACTTATGGGTCGAAAGAGACTTTATAACCTTAAAGCAAACAGTTTCTATTCACTGCTGAAAGAAAAGCAAGACAACCTTCTGACAATGTCCTTTGACTGCCAAAGAATTGACCCTTGTCAAAAATACCTGATCAGAGTGTCTATTACAGTAGGCAATTATACCTATACAATTTTGCCATTGTAGTAGGTTCCTCTAAATCAAAGTTAACCATTAATAATGTCTTCATTCACACTTGGCTTGAACATGAATGTAAGAAGGGGTCAAATGAAATATGTTTAGCTCTTTACCACCATTTGTGCCATACAGACATGAGCAACATACGAACTTTGAGATTAATTGCCGATGGATGCCCTGGGAAAAATAAGAACACAATAGTTGTCTCAATGCTGTGTCACTGGATGTACAAACATGCGCCAGGAGTAAACAAAATAGAAGTTATTTATCGCATAACTGAACATTCATTCATGCCTCCTGATAGAGTTTTTGGGCTCATCGAAAGGCAACTGTGGAAACGAGAAGTGATAGTTCATCCATCCGAGTACCATACCATCCTGGAACAGTATGGGACCCTTCACATTCTATTGAAGAGACTGGAAGGTAGTTGACAGGAAAGGCGCCATTCAAAACATCACTAAACCCGCAGCATCATTCCCCTTCCAGATAATGAAAGTAAAACGAGTGATCATCATCTGTGATTCTCAGAATGCTATAAAAGTCCAAGGGGAGCCTAATTATAATTCTGAAATCAACCTACCAGTGTCCGTATGCAAACGTGGGAAACACTTAGGACACACAAACTTGAGCTGCATTACGAACACAGTCGTTCCTATTAATGAAAAGAAACTGGAGGATGTTTCAAAACTCCTTGAGAAACACTATGTGAGTCCTGGAGGGAACGTGAATCCCTGTCGTGGTACATGACATTACTAGGTTCCAGCGGGTCAGGGACATCAGTTGAATCAGAATACCTATCAGGAGAAGATGATGACATTGTTCCAGATATGATGTATTAAGTGGATTGCAGTTTGTCAGTTGTTACGCCATGTACCTTCAGAAATATTAAAAGAAATTAAAACTGAATACACAGTTTTATGTTCACTCCATATCCTCTCCTCATGTACAACCAGTCAGGTTCAAAACTGTCCATGTCCATTTCAGTTGCATGCAAAAGTGGCCATCTGCAAAGTCAGATGCAAAACTGTCCAAATCCATTTTTATTTTGCTTATATCTTACATGCTTTGAGTTCCTGATTTTTTTTCAGTAGCCCAAATGCTTTTGTACTAATCCATACTTATGTATACAACATACAGCGTAGGGCAGTGTGTATTTACCCAGTGAAACAGTTTTCCCACTTTTTCTCAAAACCGGTTATGGAGGACATGGACAGTTTTGCATCTAGGTGACTCATACGTAGATGTAGATAGTATTGTTGAGTGATGTGAGAATTGCATTATGTGTCTTTGGAGAAAGGGTATGAGAATTTTGTTTTTGGACAAGGTAATTAGTTTTGTTACTCACTATGACCTGATTATGGAAGTATTTTACATTAGTTGATATTTAGTGTAGTCAAGTTGCTGCAAGAAGACACGTGACAGTTGCAGAGGGCTGTGCCCAGCAGTTTCGTGTGCCTACTGCCACCAGTCACATTACGCAATTTCGTAAACATGTCTGTGCCAATGGCTCAGTGTTGCCAAAGCTCTGTAGATGGCTATTTCTTTTGCCTGCAGCCATTTGCACTTCATAGCTCAAAGCTGGCAATAGGACTGCCAGCTGTAAGGGCTCAACTTACACCAACCTGACTACAGACAGTTTAAGAAAAAATCCATGGCATGATTTTCAGTTTTGACAGTTGCGTGTCAAATGACTTGTTACTTCATCCTGTATCTTAGGCATCATATAGAAGGGGTACATGGTTGGCACACCACTTTATATGCCATTAATGTTGGCTATTGAAATAAGCACAACTAGTTTAAAGAGTTACTTAGATTTGATCATGAGACTGAGTGCAATGTTTACATATAATTCTTTAATGTGTGGAGATCGAACATGTGTTCTCTGTACAACAGCCTGATATACTGACTTTTCAACTAGGAAGGATTCTGACTTTTCAGCTAAGGAGGCACACACTTGAATGTTTCAGAGTGAAAAAAGTAAGATGAGTACATAGTTCTTGATAAGCAATGTTGTACCATTTCAAAATAATGATCAGTCTTTGATATATAGGTCTTACATCTCCAACTATTGGAGAGAGGAAGTAATATATTCAGGAAATATTTAGATAATGAATGGCAATTTACAGGAAGGCTGGGAGGAACTGCAAGTGTTGCATAACATTATCAGCTAATGTATAAATCAAATTTCTGAAATGAAGTTAGCATCTTAATTCATGTGCAACACACTATTACTGTGTGTCCCTTCATTTTATTTGGAACTGAGATATTGCCAATTTTATTCTGAGTGATTTAGAATTTGGATCATAGAGTCCTTTATCATAGAATGCTGTATTCTTAAACATCTATGATTATGGATAAATTAGGAGTATATCAACAATCCATTAATCTTTATCACATTACAAAGAAGGCCATGTTATAAGAATCAAGAGCACAAGCTTGTTATTGAGTTGAAAGCTTTAATTGCACGAGCAAAATGAGAACTACTTTGTGCATGTATGTTATTGAAATAACTGCGGTTAAAATACCCAATTTATGAAGCCGTATTTGAATCACTTATACAACTACTATAAAACATTGTATGATACCTTATTAAATAATTAATACAGTGACTTGACTTACTTTTCCTAAAACACAGCAGTCTTCACTTGTGCAGCTGCTGCTGTTGCTTACATCACCCCAGCTGTCACGAGGTGATCTCCGAGGAGCTACAGGAGGTTTCTTGTCAAACTGCATCTGTTGACTGTGTTGATTACTGTCATCAGTATCAGTCCCTGAAACAAATCATAAGTCAGGACTTTCTTAGTATATTATTTACTACCAATATGACTATCTGTGAGTGTACTTTAAATATGGAAAATAGTAAAGGTGTGAAAACCCTAGTCAGATTTTTTCAGATTTAAAAATCTGTCACATGTAGTAACAGGTTCATTTTTTGGCAAGAAAGAGCTCACATGCCAACATAATCAATTATAACAAGGTATCTGAGATATTAAAGAACTACTGAAGAGTACTGTTGTTTACCCTTACTCACCTGACAGAAAACTGAGTGGCACCATTGAAATTCTTGTGTTTGGCAAGATGCTCTTCATCAGGCGTGCTTCAGCAGGATGGTTGAAGCGCAAGTAGTTTGATCTACCAATGCAAATCATTGAACCTGTAAAACAAAGTGATCTGACTATTCTGTGCTCAGATTCATCATTTGAAGCTATTTTATTTCATAAAGACATAAATTTTGTTCTTCATATAATTCCTTATGGGGTGCAGTTGTGTCTCAGTAAGATGTCAGTATGAAAATAGGCTTCTCCTCTTCCTCTTCATCTATTCTTCCTGTTTTCATTCATTCATAATGTTCTATAGGTTCCATGAAGGAGGAGAACCTTTGAGGTTCTTGAATGGATCAAGGTATATTACACTAACAAAATTCAAGCAACTCTTAGGAAGTTTATTAAGAACAAACTACCACTATGTGTCTTAATACTATGTGTGTGTCTGCAAGTTAAATTAGCCTAGTATACTGGAAGGTAAGGTGCTACACTGAACAGAGAATCTCCTTTTTCAGTTACATTAAATAACTGGCATGTATCATTTGTTAATTGTTTACTGTTCACCCAGTTTCACTAGTGTTTTTGAAAGAAAATAGTTATTGCATCTCTAACTGATATCTTGAGAACTAAGTGACTTTTATACACAAGGTTATGTATAACAAGAATAACGTTTTTCTATTGTTCTTAAGTCTGTAAATGCAAGGCACTAAAATGAAGAGAATATTATTTAAAATGAGTGAACAGAGTTAACAGAGCACATGCAGGAAAGTACTGACTAACACATTGTAGAAATTTATTTTTAATGTTTCCATATGCAAGGTATCAGCTGTTTTAGATTTTTATATTTCTGAATAATGAGTATTGAGTAAGGTTAGTTATTTTCATATAATAATGATAATAATAATAATAAATAACTGCAAAATCTTAGCCTAATATTTCAGTTCCCTCCTCAACTGCAAACCACCCCAAGAAAAACTTGTCTTCTCTTCTCCAGTATTCACACACCCAGACTCACATGCCCCGGATCTTGAAGAAATTATGGAGAGAGTCAAGCAGTTGAAAAATAACAAAGCACCAGGAGAAGATGGGATCATTGCTGAGTTCTGGAAACTAAACAATCCTATACTTATGCAGAAATTACACCATATAATGTCAGACATATGGATAACGGAGCAGTTACCAGAGGACTGGAAATGTGCTCTAATTCACCCGCTACACAAAAAGGGTGACAAGACAGACATGAACAATTACAGAGGAATTTCCCTGCTCCCAGTCGCTTACAAAATCCTTTCCAAAGCACTTTTAAACAGGATAGAATCCCAAGCAGATACACTAATTGGTGAATATCAGGCCAGATTCAGAAAAGTACGCTCCTGTGCGGAACAGATCTGGTGCTTAAAGACAATATTACAAATGAGGAAATGCAGAAACACAGTAGTTACATCCATCGACTTCAGGGAAGCATATGATTCAGTGGACTGTGGAACCCTGTTTAAAATCATGGAAGAATTTGGGATCGACCAGAAGACACGAAAAATCACACAACAGACACAAGAACAACGGCCAAAGTGAAATTCATGGGCGAAGTATCAGAACCCTTCGAAATCAAATCTGGAGTCCACCGGGGGACAGACTATCCCCAATCCTTTTCAATATTGTTCTAGAAAAGATAATCAGGGAATGGGAACCTCACGTAAAGGGTATCCAAATTGGTATCAAGAAAGAGAACCAAATTAAAGTCAAGTGCCTTGCTTTCGCTGACGATATTGCAATTATCACCAATAACAGAACAGAACCGATTCATGCAGTGGAAAAACTACATGAAATTTCACAAAAAACCGGACTACAGATATCTTATGAAAAAACCCAATATATGGAAAGGCAGCCAGAAAATAAATCCCCTTTAATAACAAAATATGGTAAAATTGCACAAGTCTGCCATTTTAAATTCCTCGGTGAAACTATACAGTCCTCAGGATTAAACTGAATTGCCAATGAACAAAGAATCACCTAGCTCCAGAAGGCCTACAAGCTAACATGGATGCATTAGAACAAAAAGTTCATTTCGACAGATGCAAAATTAAGGCACTATACAACAGTGATTCTTCCAGAAGCAATCTATGCAGCTGAAACAATGGTGATTAATGGTCACTCAAAAATTATGGAAATAGAAAAGCAGGAAAGAAAAATTCTCAGGAAGATCTATGGTCCAATGAACAAAAATGGCATTTGGATGAAGAGAACACAAAACGAACTCTATAGAAAGATCAACATAGTAACAGATGAAATCAGAAAGCACCGAGCCAAATTTTATACACACATTTACAGGATGGAAGACTCCAGAACAGCAAAGAAATTATTCAATATTATAACAAGGAGTAAATGTGGCACAGAATCGCTGAAAGAAGTCCAGAGGGATCTACAGCAGATCAACATAAAAAATCTCGAAGATCGCACCGAGTGCCGGCATAAAATCACAAGTGTGAAGTTTGGGGAAATAACATTGCGTCAGCCTGGTAAAAAATGGACAGAGGAATGGAAGAAGGAGCATTCTGAGAGGATGAGGAGGTTTTGGGAAGCAAAGAAGAAAAACATCCAAAGATGAAATTATGAATTCAAGTTCAATCGCTCTCCTAAAGGGGAATAATCATTATAATAATAATAATAATAATAATAATAATAATAAAGAATAAAAGAATAGGCCTCCGGTATGATCTGCCAGTCGTAAAAGGCGACGAAAAGAACAAACCACTAATAGGGCTAACCCCCCTTTTAGTGTGATTAGTTGGTTCAGGACAGAACTAATGAAGCCTCGGACAACCGCTGTCATGGTTGGGGATTACGCTTGAACCCTATGCCCGTCCACAATGGTAACAACACTGCTAGCCACACGGAAAATGATTTAAATCCAAATAGAGGTGTTTTGCAGGATATGCTTCCTGCAACCACTCTAGAAGGAAAACAAAGACAAAGGATGAGATGGTCCCATGAAGTTAACTGACACCTCATGTTCTGTTACTTCCAAGCAACAAACTTAGGAACCAACACAACTGGATACAGATCACAAGTATACACAACATTTATTACCAGATACCCAGAATTAAAATTTTTAACAGAACAACGACTAGCTGATCAGATCCGTGTAATAATAAAAAATAACAGGATACCCCAGTCAGAATTAGAAAACATCAAACAACAAGTACAACAAATACTGGAACAAAATAATGTGCATTCAGAAGAAGAAGAACATACAGTAATGGACTCAAACATCCCAGAGCAAACAAACAAATAACAACACGCATCAATTAAACAATCAGAGGAAAACGAAATCTTAAGACAGCCACCAGAACAAGCACAAATAGAACACGAAGTGACACACATGTTAGATATAGAAGAAAAATTTCAGCTGACACATATAGAATACAAAAACACAAATACAGACATTAGACCATTCTTGCATAGACCACCAAATAACCCACAAGTCGAAACAACAATAACAACTATCAACACAATCATACACAACAAAATAAATGAAAATACAACTATGGAAGAGTTACAACTACTGGTTTATATAGGAGCACTCACTACACTAAATATACACACTAGGCAGAGATCAGAACAAACCAACACACAGAAGAAACCCACAAAACCAGCATGGCAACACAGGCTACAGATCAGAATAGAAAAACTGAGAAAGGACATCGGACAGCTAACACAATTTATAAGAAATGAAATGTCAGGAAAAAAATGAAAAAGGTTAGGTAAAATCTCACAACAAGAAGCGATAGAGCAATTAGATGAAAAGAAGCAGAAATTACAAGCATTGGCCAAACGACATACAAGATACAAAACCAAAGATTCAACAGAAACCAAAAGAAATTTTACCAGACAATAGATAACACACACATTGAAAAAGACAATCCACCAAACATAACAGACATGGAACACTTCTGGAGCAACATATGGTCAAACCCGGTACAACATAACAGGCATGCACGGTGGATACAAGCAGAAACAGACACATACAAGATGATAAGACAAATGCCTGAAGTAATAATTTTGCAACATGAAGTCACCCGAGCAATTAATTCTACTCACAATTGGAAAGCCCCTGGAAAAGATAAAATAGCAAATTTCTGGCTAAAGAAGTTCACCTCAACACATTCACATCTAACTAAATTATTTAACAATATGGTTATAATAGAGGGAAACATTCCACGTAGGAAAAATATATCTAAAAACAAAGATGATGTGACTTAACAAATGAAAGTACTGGCAGGTCGACAGACACACAAACAAACACACAAAATTCAAGCTTTCGGCTCATCAGGAAAAGAAGGAAGGAGAGGGAAAGACGAAAGGATGTGGGTTTTAAGGGAGAGGGTAAGGAGTCATTCCAATCCCGGGAGCGGAAAGACTTACCTTAGGGGGAAAAAAGGACGGGTATACACTCGCACACACACACATATCCATCCACACATATACAGACACAAGCAGACATATTTAAAGACAAAGAGTTTCTTGTCTTTAAATATGTCTGCTTGTGTCTGTATATGTATGGATGGATGGATGTGTGTGTGTGTGTGTGTGTGTGTGTGTGTGTGTGTGTGTGTGTGTGTGTGTGTGTATACCCGTCCTTTTTTCCCCCTAAGGTAAGTCTTTCCGCTCCCGGGATTGGAATGACTCCTTACACTCTCCCTTAAAACCCACATCCTTTAGTCTTTCCCTCTCCTTCTTTCTTTCCTGATGAGGCAACAGTTTGTTGCGAAAGCTTGAATTTTGTGTGTATGTTTGTGTTTGTTTGTGTGTCTGTCGACCTGCCAGCACTTTCATTTGGTAAGTCACATCATCTTTGTTTTTAGATATAAATAATTTAACAGTTACATTGCAGACCCATACACATTCCCTGATACACATACACATGGAATAACTTGTCTGAAACCTAAAGATCAAGCAGACACAGCAAACCCAGCTAAATATAGCCCCATAACATGCCTACCAACAATATACAAAATATTAACTTCAGTCATTATACAAAAATTAATGACACATACAACACAGAACAAAATTATAAATGAAGAACAAAAAGGCTGTTGCAAAGGAGCACGAGGATAGAAAGAGCAACTGATAACAGATGCGGAGGTGACATATCAAGCTAAAACTAAACAAAGGTCACTACACTACGCATACATTGATTACCAAAAAGCTTTTGATAGTGTACCCCACTCATGGTTACTACAAATATTGGAAACATACAAAGTAGATCCTAAATTGATACAGTTCCTAAACATAATAATGAAAAATTGGAAAACCACACTTAATATCCAAACAAATTCAAATAATATCACGTCACAGCCAATACAGATTAAGTGTGGAATATATCAAGGAGACTCATTAAGTCCTTTCTGGTTCTGCCTTGCTCTGAACCCACTATCCAACATGCTAAATAGTACAAATCATGGATACAATATTACTGGAACATACCCACACAAAATCACACATTTGTTATACATGGATGATCTAAAACTACTGGCAGCAACAAATCACCAACTCAACCAATTACTAAAGATAACAGAAGTATTCAGCAATGATATAAATATGGCTTTTGGAACAGACAGATGTAAGAAAAATAGCATAGTCAAGGGGAAACACACTAAACAAGAAGATTACATATTGGATAACCACAGTGACTGCACAGAAGCGATGGAAAAAACAGATGCCTATAAATATCTAGGATACAGGCAAAAAATAGGAATAGATAATACAAATATTAAAGAAGAACTAAATGAAAAATATAGACAAAGACTAACAAAAATACTGAAAACAGAATTGACAGCAAGAAACAAGACAAAAGCTATAAATACTTATGCCATACCAATATTGACCTACTTATTTGGAGTAGTGAAATGGAGTAATACAGACCTAGAAGCACTCAATACACTTACACGATCACAATGCCACAAATATAGAATACATCACATACATTCAGCAACAGAAAGATTCACATTAAGCAGAAAGGAAGGAGGAAGGGGACTTATTGACATAAAAAACCTATGTTATGGACAGGTAGACAATTTAAGAAAATTCTTTATAGAAGGAGCAGAAACTAGCAAAATACACAAAGCAATCACTCATATAAATACATTGGCTACACTACTGCAATTTCGTAACCACTTCTACAACCACGTTAGATCACATGACATCGACAGATACGAAGAAAGTAAATTGGAAAAAGAAAACACTACATGGCAAGCACCCGTATCATCTAACACAGCCACACATCGATCAAGACGCATCCAACACATGGCTAAGAAAAGGCAATATATACAGTGAGACAGAAGGATTCACGATTGCAATACAGGATCAAACAATAAACACCAGATATTACAGCAAGCATATTATTAAAGATCCCAATACCACAACAGATAAATGCAGACTTTGCAAACAACAAATAGAAACAGTAGATCACATCACAAGTGGATGTACAATACTAGCAAATACAGAATACCCCAGAAGACACGACAATGTAGCAAAAATAATACAACAACAACTTGCCATACAACATAAACTAATAAAACAACGTGTTCCCACATACAAGTATGCACCACAAAATGTACTGGAGAATGATGAATACAAATTATACTGGAACAAAGCCATTATAACAGATAAAACAACACCACATAACAAACCTGACATCATACTCACCAATAAAAAGAAGAAATTAACACAACTAATCGAAATATCCATACCCAATACAACAAATAGACAGAAGAAAACAGGAGAAAAAATTGAAAAATACATCCAACTGGCTGAGGAAGTCAAGGACATTTGGCATCAGGATAAAGTTGACATTATACCAATTATACTATCAACTACAGGAGTCATACCACACAATATCCACCAATACATCAACGCAATACAGCTACATCCAAATGTATATATACAACTACAGAAATCTGTAATTATTGATACATGTTCAGTTACCCGAAAGTTCCTGAATGCAATGTAACATATACCGCACAGTTAAAAGGAAGTCACGCTTGATCAAGGTCCGCGTCACTTTCCAATTTTAACCAGACATACCGTCTGAGAAAGGAAAGAAATAATAATAATAAATGATCCACTAGCACTAAACTGTATCCTGTGCAGGGGATAGTAATCTGTATGCTATTCATAAGTGAAACAGTGATATTAGAAACTTAATGAATAGCGACACTTGCTGTTCAAGTGAATGTGAGTAGGAGCACAAATTCTATCATCATTAAGCCATTTTTACTCTAATATCTTTGCTTAAACATTAAAAGTGGCCTATTATTTGTACACATCAGAGTAATCAGAAATTTGACACTCTCTTCTAAGACATTGCCGAACTGCATGTAATACAGAGATAAACTTGGCACTGCAAGAAAAAAAGAAATTTTAGTTCAAATATTGCTTGAGAACACAGTATCTACAGATGTGTGTGTGTGATGCATCAAGGAATATTTGAGCTCTGGTTATGCAAGATAGCTTTGTAGGACGTTGTCAAAGTAGTGACTGTGTGGACAGAGAGAGTTGCGTGTATGGGTGAAACTGAGGGCTACTACTTATAGGGTGAGTCTCCCATGCCAAACAGGCCTCATCAGATGAACTGTACAAAGAGTGTTCCACAAGGCCCCATCTCTTCCATATCCACTCTCACAGTCCTTCCTCCTTTATGCAGATACCCAGACTAAGCCGTGATGCAATCCATGTCAAGAGGTGCATGGTGACTAGAAATATGTGTCATTAATGGAGCCTCCCCGAGTAAGTAGCCTTATACCATGTGGGGTCTGTTGGGTCAGCCAAATAAATCTCCAATTCTCATTAGACCAAAATTGAGAATGCAGAACAAAACAAAACAAAACAAAACAAAAACTGAGGGTTTTGATGAGATCTCAAACAACCAGTCATTGAGGCTGAAACTGGTGGAAACTGTTTCTGTAATTTGGCAATAGACCAGTCCAAGAAATGGAAACGGTTACTGAGAAATTGGACAAAGTCAAGTTCATACCTTTTCTGGGGCTCAGAGGAGGAGACTTCTCAAAATACAGAGGTAAGGAATGGCTCCCTAACATAAATGGAGGGAACTAGAACTTTCTGTAACCAAGACCTCCCCCCAGAATGAGATATTCACTCTGCAGTGGAGTGTGCGCTGATATGAAACTTCCTGGCAGATTAAAACTGTGTGCCCAACCGAGACTCGAACTCGGGACCTTTGCCTTTCGCGGGCAAGTGCTCTACCAACTGAGCTACCGAAGCACGACTCGCGCCCGGTACTCACAGCTTTACTTCTGCCAGTACCTCGTCTCCTACCTTCCAAACTTTACAGAAGCTCTCCTGCGAAACTTGCGAGTCTCGAGTTCGAGTCTCGGTCGGGCACACAGTTTTAATCTGCCAGGAAGTTTCGTATCAGTGCACACTCCGCTGCAGAGTGAAAATCTCATTCTGGAAACATCCCTGTATTTTCTTCTTTGTTGTCATTTCATCACCCCGCCTACAGTATGGATGAAGGATGGGGGGAGGGGGCAGTTGTACAAAGGGGCTTAGGGTATTTCTATTTTCAGTAAATGCGTCAACATACACCAAACACCACAGAATAATTTGGAAATCTTGAATAGGGTTTTTTTTTTTTGTTTGTTTGTTGGGGTTTAAGGGTGCTCAACTACTGAGGTCATTAGCGCCCAGTCACAATTGTTAGAGCACATAGAATCTAGTAAAACTCAAGGGGAGGAGGGGGGGTGGGACACCAGAAAGTCCTTACAAAGATGAAGATAAAGTAAGTAAAAGAGTTAGATGTCTTTGGACAAGCCAGTCAAAGTTATAAAACTAAGAACACAAGCAGCTGCTCGAGCGTCATCAGCTAAAATATCTGGTAAAGTAGATGGCAGGGACAGGACAACATGAGATTGACTAAAGCGGGGACACGACAATAAAACATGATGAACTGTTAATGCTTGACCACAAGGGCACTGTGGGGCTGGGTCACCGGAGAGCAGGTAGCGGTGGCTAAACCGGCAATGCCCAATCCGCAACCTGGTCAGAAGGACCTCCTCTCGCCGAGATGGTCGGGAGGAGGTTGTCCAAGCAGTTGGGAACGGTTTTACTGCCCGGAGCTTGTTTCCTTGAAGGGATGACCAAGTATCCCACCACAATGACATAAGCCTCTTACAAACAGCCCCACTAATGACAGATGACGGGACACAATGGGAGGCTGGCCGAGGCAGGAGGACTGCAGCCTTGGCTGCAGCATCAGCAGTCTCATTCCCAGGCACTCCTACATGTCCGGGAACCCACAGAAAGCTGACAGGAGAGCCATCATCAGTGAAAGAATGGAGGGACTGCTGGATCCATTGCACCAAGGGATGGACCGGATAGGGAGCTCCAAGGCTCTGAAGAGCACTGAGTGAATCAGAGCAGAGTACACACGATGAATGGCGGTGGCGGCGGGCATACTGAACGGCCTGATGGAAAGCAAAAAGCCCAGCCGTAAAGCTGGAACATTGGTCGAGGAGCCGGTATTTAAAGGTGACGGCCCCGACGACAAAGGCACAACCGACACCATCGTCAGTTTTGGAGCCATCAGTGTAAATAAAGGTGTGACTGGCAAGTCGCGCACAAAGTTCGACAAACCGTGAGCAATACACTGCAGCCAGAGTACCCTCCTTTGGGAGCGAGCTGAGGTCGAGATAAATATGAACCGGAGCCTGGAGCCAAGGTGGTGTCGGGCTCTCACCCTCTCTGAAGGTGGTAGGGAGGGCAAAATCCAATTGTCGAAGCAGGCGCCGGAAGCGGACTCCAGGGGGCGGCAGGGCAGACACATACAACCCGTACTGACGGTCGAGAGAATTGGCGAAGAAGGACTGATAAGAGGGGTGGTCGGGCATTGACAACAGCCGGCAAGCATACCAACACAGCAGTATGTCGCACCGGTAATGGTCAATGGTAATTCGGCAGCTTCAGCATAAAGACTCTCAACGGGACTAGTGTAGAAGGCTCCGGTCTCAAGACGTAACCCCTGATGGTGGATGGAGTTGAGATGGCGTAAGAGGGATGGCCGAGCAGACGAGTAGACGAAGCTCCCATAATCCAGCTTTGATCGGACTATGGACCGATACAAGTGAAGCAGGACAGTGTGATCCGCTCCCCAAGATGAACCACTAAGAACTCTGAGGACATTAAGGGAACGTGTACAACGGGCCGCCAAATAAGAGATGTGTGGAGACCAACAAAGTTTCCTGTCCAAAGTGAGCCCTAGAAACTTAGTTGTTTCCACGAATGGGAGAACAATGGGACTGAGATGTAAGGATGGCGGAAGGAACGCTTTATATCGCCAAAAGTTGATACAAACCGTCTTCTCTTCAGAGAACCGGAAGCCATTTTCCACGCTCCATGAGTATAGGCTGTCTAGACAACGCTGAAGGCAGTGCTCCAGGAGGCATGTTTTCTGGGCACTGCAGTAGATCGTGAAGTCATCGACAAAGAGAGAGCCTGAGACATTAGGTGGAACGCAATCCATAATTGGATTGATCGCGATGGCAAAAAGGGCTACGCTCAAGACGGAGCCCTGAGGCACTCCGTTCTCCTGGAGGAAGACGTCTGACAATACGGAACCCACACGTACCCTAAACTTTCGATCTGTTAAAAAGGAATCAATAAAAAGGGGCAGGCGACCACGTAGACCCCACCTGTGTGTAGTGCGGAGGATACCTCCTCTCCAACAGGTATCATAAACCTTCTCCAAATCGAAGAACACGGCTACTGTTTGGCGCTTTCGCAAAAAGTTGTTCATGATGAATGTCGACAAGGTCACAAGGTGGTCAACAGCGGAACGGCGGCGACGAAAGCCGCATTGAACATTGGTAAGTAGCCGTTGAGATTCAAGAATCCAGACTAACTGAGCGTTAACCATGCGCTCCATCACCTTACAGACACAGCTTGTAAGAGAAATGGTGCGGTAACTAGAAGGAAGGTGTCTATCCTTCCCAGGTTTGGGTATAGGAACAATGATGGCGTCACGCCAACGCATGGGGACCTGACCTTCGGTCCAGACGCGATTGTAGGTACGAAGAAGGAAGCTTTTGCCCGCCGGAGAAAGGTGTGCCAGCATCTGAACGTGAATGGCACCTGGCCCCGGAGCAGAGGACCGGGACAGTGCAAGTGCACATTCGAGTTCCCGCATAGTAAAGGGGGCATTATAAGTTTCCAGATTCAGCGAGTGGAAGGAAGGTCGCCGAGCCTCTTCTGCCTCGTTCCTGGGAAGGAAGGCAGGGTGGTAATGGGCGGAGCTTGAAACCTCCACGAAAAAGCGTCCGAAGGCGTTGGAGACAGCCACAGGATCAACAAGGACCTCATTACCCGAGGTCAGGCCAGGTACCGAGGAGTGGGCCTTAATGCCCGACAGCCGGCACAGGCCACCCCAAACGACAGCAGAGGGAGTAAAACTGTTAAAGGAGCTGGTGAAAGAGGCCCAAAAAGCTTTTTTGCTGTCTTTGATGACTCTATGGCATTGCGCTTGGAGTTGTTTGTATCCAATGCAATTCGCCAACGTAGGATGGCGGCGAAAGGTGCGTAAAGCACGTCGTCGAGCACGGATAGCGTCTCTACAAGCCTCATTCCACCAGGGGACGGACACGCGACGTGAAGAAGAGGTAGTATGAGAAATGGAACGTTCGGCAGCATTGATGATAACAGCCGTGAGGTATTCGACCTGACTGTCACAACTGAGAAAATCATGGTCCGGAAAGGTCGCCAGGCAGGAGTAAAGTCCCCAGTCAGCTTTCGGTATGTTCCAGCTCGAAGGACGTGGGGATGGGGTGTGGTGCAGGAGACGAACGACACAGGGGAAGTGGTCGCTCGAATAGGTGTCAGAAAGGACATACCACTCAAACCGACTGGCAAGAGTGGTAGAACAGATCGAAAGGTCCAAGTGGGAGTAGGTATGAGTAGAGTCCGAGAGGAAAGTCGTGGGCGCCAGTATTGAGGCAGACAAGATTGAGATGGTTGAAGACATCCGCCAAGAGGGAGCCTCTTTGACAGGATGCAGGAGAGCCCCAAAGGGGATGATGGGCACTGAAGTCGCCAAACAATAAAAACGGCGGAGGAAGCTGAACAATCAGGTGCATCATGTCAGCCCGACTAACTGCAGATGACGATGGAGTGTAGACGGTACAAACTGAAAAAGTAAAGGCAGAAAGAGTAATACGGACAGCTATTGCTTGGAGAGGGGTGGTCAGTGGGATGGGATGGTAATAGGCATCGTCCCGAACGAGCAACATGACCCCACCATGAGCTGGAATACCGTCCACAGGGGTGAGGTCATACCGCTCCGAGGTATAGTAAGTAAAGGCAATACGGTCAGTTGGCCGCAACTTGGTTTCCTGGAGACCAAGGATGAGCGTACAGTACAGGCGGAGGAGCAGTTGTAATTCCTCCCGATTAGATTAAATACCTCTTATGTTCCAATGTAACAAGGCCGTCGCTAGTCAGAAAAAAGGGGGGAACGAGACGGGGGAAGAGCTGGTCACCTCGACGGCCGCGGAGGGCCAGGTTTCGAGGGAACAACACTACAACCGGCGGGAGACGGATCCTGTTCCATCGAGTCGTCGCCAGCTGCGGCCGCTGTCCCGGGTTGCATAGGAGGGGCAGCATCATTTGCCGATGAGAGGCCAGCTGAGTGCCTGGCAGCAGAGCGTCCCGGCGAAACTGAGGACGGCCGGGAGCAGCGACTCACAGATGGAGCGTCAGACGAAACGCGCCGGGGTGGAGAGGGGGATAGAGACTACTTCTTGGAGGCCTTCTTGGAAGTCCGAGGAGGCACAGGAATGGTGGGCTGGACCCGAAGAAGGTCCTCATGCGCGGGGTCCGTTTTGGAACGCCGGACCTCTGAAGCCGGGGTCCGGAATGTTTCCCTGATGGACGCCTGAGAAGATGATCGCTTCTGAGGCGGCGGGGGGGGGGGGGGGGTGGGGGGGGGGGAGGAGGAGGAGGAAGGGTGGCCCCTGGGGCAGAGGGGGCGGGGGCCACGGGGCAGGAGGATTTGCAAGGGAGGGATTTGGGAGGCGGAGGCATAGACCCCGGATGGGGGGAGGAGGTGGAGGGGGGACAGGATAGGGGTGAGGATACTGTGGAAGGAGTGGACACTACTGAGGCAAACAAAGTTGTCAACGTCACGAGATGGAGGCAGTCATACTTCTTCCTGGCCTCAGAATAAGAGAGACGATCCAAAGTTTTGAGTTCTTGAATCTTCTTCTCCTTCTGATACGCGGGGCAGTCTAAAGATCTAGGCGAGTGGATGCCAGGACAATTAATGCACCGAAGTGGTGGGGTGCATATATGTTCCTCACGAAGAGGACGTCCACAATCGCCACAAAGGGGCTCAGCCTCACACCGTGACGACATGTGCCCCAAGAGCAAACACCGAAAGCAGCGCATAGGAGGCGGGACGTAAGGTCGCACGTCGCACGTCGCACATCACCTTTACCTTCTCCGGGAGGAAGTCCCCCTCGAAGGCGAGGATAAAGGCCCCGGTGTCGATGCGACGGTCTTTGGGGCCGCGCTGGACTCGCCGGACGAAATGCACGCCTCGGCGCTCCAGGTTGGCCCTGAGCTCCTCATCAGATTGCAGCAGGAGGTCCCGATGAAAAATAACCCCCTGTGTCCTATTTAGTGCCAGATGTGGGACAATGGATACTGGGATGTCCCCTAGGCGGTCGCACGCCTGGAGCGCCGCCGACTGTGTGGCGGAGGTGGTCTTTATAAGAACGGACCCCGAACGCATTTTACTGAGAGCCTCAATTTCCCCGAAGATGTCCTCGATGTGCTGAACAAAGAACATGGGCTTGGAGGTGGCGAATGTCCCCCCATTGGTCGAAGAACAGACCAAATAGCGGGGGAAGTACTTCGCCACAAGCCGGCTGGCCTGTCCTTCCTCCCAGGGAGTGGCCAAGGGGTAAAGGGCAGGAGAACCAGAACCGGAGGCAGTACCTTTCTTTTTAAAAGACTCGGCCGCAGAGCGACCTGATACATGTTGACGTTTCATCTGCGAAACATCCGCCCCGATACCACCCACTCCGACCAGGGGCTCTCCCCACGGGCGCCACCCGGCCTCAGCAAGGGCCACCTGGCAGGATGACCGTTGCCGGGAGTCCTGATGCCCCAAGGAGACGGGCATCTACTCCTTGGCCGACGTGGGGAGGGTACAGCTCAGGTATCAGCAGTACGATCCCTGTGTTGTCAGGGGGCTACAACCTAGAGGGTACATGACTACCCCACCACAGCGGGCTGGCTACCGTGCTGGATTTCGGGTGCCATGGAAAGTCCATCATGATCGTAGGTGCAGATGGGGACGCACTATGGGCCTAACTCGTACAACCCATCAGGCATTTACGCCCAATTTGAGGAATAGTGCGTATGGTTACAACGCCGTTACAATGCTGAGTGCCGAGGTCTTGGTGCACGGAAGACCAGTGATACACCACGTAAGGCGTCCTTCCCCAAAAGGCTCATACTTCTGTAGAATTTTGAAAAATGGAGGTAAAACCCCAAGGGGGACCATCACATGGAAGGCCAAAACGGTTGAAACTCCTTTTAGTCGCCTCTTACGACAGGCAGGAATACCTCGGGCCTATTCTAATACCCGGACCCGCAGGGGGATTGAATAGGGTTAGGAAACCCACCTTCAGAAATAGAGAGAAAGAAGCATTTGACATAACTTTTGGGTTTACCCCAATGGGTTGTTATGTTGAACAATGGCATGTGACATTTGAAGCCATTCTTACCTGACCACATGTATATTAAGTGTGAGATTGAAATGGGCGTTAAACAAACAATAGCCTGCAGGATCATGGAATAAAGACTGGGGCTCATATAGGAAAAACCCAAACTCTCACTTATCTGAAGTCAGAAAATCAATAATGAAACCAGTGGATTTTGAGGACATTCGCCATCAAGACCTCATTATTTAGGAAACTGCCCAGTCACCAAGAAGTGGACAAACAGAAATGTACCTTGGTGGAACAACAACCTGAACTTACAAAGGAAGCACATAAGAAAACTGTTAACTTAACAAGAGAGGACAATGGAAAAATATCAGAAGGCCATAAGCAAATAAAGCCTTGTAATCAAGAAAGCAAGCAAAGCTATCATTCTAGAGGGTATACTGTGAGGAAGTGAAAGGTACAGCTACTTGCACCAGACTTCACTAAATTTCACAAGAATACTATCTAATCCAGTAGGAATTCCAAGTAAGGAAGGTGGTGAGTGTACAAGGACAGTGAGTATGTCACTGAATGTGCTCCTTAAGGTTCACTTCCCTCGAAGCAGACTTGCAGATAACACAAACCAGGAATCTGTCCCTGAGAGGAACTGATTTATAAGCAATCAAAGGGAAAACTGAGAATCTGCTAGAGAATTTGCTGAATAATAAACCACAGTGACTGTATAGAAGCGATGGAAAAAACAGACGCCTATAAATATCTAGGATACAGGCAATAAATAGGAATAGATAATACAAATATTAAAGAAGAACTAAAAGAAAAATATTGACAAAGACTAACAAAAATACTGAAAACAGAATTGACAGCAAGAAACAAGACAAAAGCTATAAATACTTATGCTATACCAATATTGACCTACTCGTTTGGAGTAGTGAAATGGAGTAACACAGACCTAGAAGCGCTCAATACACTTACACGATCACAATGCCACAAATATAGAATACATCACATACATTCAGCAACAGAAAGATTCACATTAAGCAGAAAGGAAGGAGGAAGGGGATTTATCGACATAGAAAACCTGCATTATGGACAGGTAGACAATTTAAGAAAATTCTTTATAGAACGAGCAGAAACTAGCAAAATACACATATAAATACATAGGCTACACCACTGCAATTTCATAACCACTTCTACAACCCTTTAGATCACATGACATTGACAGATATGAAGGAAGTAAATTGGAAAAAGAAAACACTACATGGCAAGCACCCGTATCATCTAACACAGCCACACATCGATCAAGACGCATCCAACACATGGCTAAGAAAAGGCAATATATACAGTGAGACAGAAGGATTCATGATTGCAATACAGGATCAAACAATAAACACCATCTATTACAGCAAGCATATTATTAAAGACCCCAATACCACAACAGATAAATGCAGACTTTGTAAACAACAAAAAGAAACAGTAGATCACATCACAAGACAATGTACAATATAAGCAAATACAGGATACACTAGAAGACATGAAAATGTAGCAAAAATAATATATCAGCAACTTGCCATACAACATAAACTAATAAAACAACATGTTCCCACATACAAGTATGCACCACAAAATGTACTGAAGAATGATGAGTACAAATTATACTGGAACAGAACCATTATAACAGATAAAACAACACCACATAACAAACCTGACATCATACTCACCAATAAAAAGAAGAAATTTACACAACTAATCGAAATATCCAAACTCAATACAACAAATATACAGAAGAAAACAGGATAAAAAATTGAAAAATACATCCAACTGGCTGAGGAAGTCAAGGACATGAGTCATCAGGATAAAGTTGACATTATACCAATTATACTATCAACTACAGGAGTCATACCACACAATATCCACCAATACATCAATGCAATACAGCTACATCCAAATGTATATATACAACTACAGAAATCTGTAATTATTGATACATGTTCAATTACCCGAAAGTTCCTAAATGCAATGTAACATATACCGTACAGTTAAAAGGAAGTCACGTTTGATCAAGGTCCATGTCACTTTCCATTTTTAACCAGACATAACGTCTGAGAAAGGAAAGAAATAATAATAATAATCCAGTGGGCAGTTGAAACATTTCACCCACTCAGTCCAGATCTACTTAAAATAGCAGGAAAAGGTTTAATTAGATTCTTGTGTAGACTGTTTATGGTTTGCCTAGCAGCAGGAAATATTCCTAATTCTTGTAGGACAGAGAGGGTTGTTTTCATTCTGATGCCAGGGAAAATTGATGATACCAAGGCTAAGGATATGAGACTGAGAAGCCTGTGCTCCTTTAATCAAAAGACATTAAAAACATATATTGATGTGGATGGCAGAGAAAAAGAGGTTAACTGTGGTTCCTTTAAATGTAAACTATCTCACATATCAATCAGACAAATCATGTGGAAAATACTTCAATTTGTTGGGAAGGTGGAGAAATCTCTACATGTTCTGGAAATTGCTCTCTGCACCATTCTGTATATTGAGGGGGCTTTTAGCAATATGAACTTCGAATCCATGATTGGAGTTGCAGAAGAGCATAGCATTGAGACCACTATATGCAAGTGGACTAAAACCATGTTAAGTAGAAGATAGGTAGAAGCCATTATGATGAATGGCAAAGTCATCGACACCACTAGGGGATGTCTATAAGGAGGGTTGGTTGATTAGATTAGATTAATACTAGTTACATGGATCATGAATACGATATTTCGTAATGATGTGGAATGAATCAAATTTTCCAATACATGACATAATTAAGTTAATTTAACAACATACTTAAGTTAATTTAACAACATACTTAAGTTAATATAACAACTTTTTTTTGTGTCTCATTTTTTTATTTTTATTTTTTTTATAATTTTTTTTCCTTAATTTTTATGTAAAAATTCCTCTATGGAGTAGAAGGAGTTGTCATTCAGAAATTCTGTTAATTTCTTCTTAAATACTTGTTGGTTATCAGTCAGACTTTTGATACTATTTGGTAAGTGACCAAAGACTTTAGTGGCAGTATAATTCACCCCTTTTTGTGCCAAAGTTAGATTTAATCTTGAATAGTGAAGATCATCCTTTCTCCTAGTATTGTAGTTATGCACACTGCTATTATTTTTGAATTGGGTTTGGTTGTTAATAACGAATTTCATAAGAGAGTATATATACTGAGAAGCTACTGTGAATATCCCTAGATCCTTAAATAAATGTCTGCAGGATGATCTTGGGTGGACTCCAGCTATTATTCTGATTACACGCTTTTGTGCAATAAATACTTTATTCCTCAGTGATGAATTACCCCAAAATATGATGCCATATGAAAGCAATGAGTGAAAATAGGCATAGTAAGCTAATTTACTAAGATGTTTATCACCAAAATTTGCAATGACCCTTATTGCATAAGTAGCTGAACTCAAACGTTTCAGCAGATCATCAATGTGTTTCTTCCAATTTAATCTCTCATCAATGGACACACCTAAAAATTTGGAATATTCTACCTTAGCTATATGCTTCTGATTAAGGTTTATATTTCTTAATGGCATCATACCATTCACTGTACGGAACTGTATGTACTGTGTCTTATCAAAATTCAGTGAGAGTCCGTTTACAAGGAACCACTTAGTAATTTTCTGATTACTTTGATTTGGGGGAGGGGACCAAACAGTGAGGTCATTGGTCCCATCAGATTAGGGAAGGATTAGGAAGGAAGGAAGGAAGGAAGGAAGGAAGGAAGGAAGGAAGGAAGTAAGTCGGCCATACCCTATCAAACAAATCATCCTGGCATTAGTCTGAAGTGATTTTGGGAAATCACGGAAAAGTTGAATTCGGATGGCCAGACACAGGTTTGAGCCATTGTCCTCTCAAGTGCGAGTCCAATGTGCTAACCACTGCGCCACCTACAAGGAGGAGTTTTGTCTCCACTGCTATGGAACCTAGAGTTGAATGAATTTATTTAAGAGCTGAATATTTTAGGCTTTTTTGCCAACGATATGCAGATGATTTACTCCTAGTAATACCTGACAAATTTACTAGTACTGCTAGAACAGTGGCACAATGTGCACTGAACACTGTGGAAAACTGATGCTGAAAACAGGATCTAAGGGTCAGTCCCAAAAAACTAATACAGTATTATTGCTGAGGAAGCATATCCAGCACACACAATGGAGTCTTAACATCCTTTCAGTAGAGGGGATAGTGAAGTATGTGGAGGTAACCCTGGATGTGAAACTATCATGGACTCTTCACTTAAGGAATGTAGGTTCCAAGGTAAACGGTACTCTTATGAACATGAGAAAGGGCTGTAGTAACCACAGGAGTATGTGCTGGATACACATTACTGTAATAAGACCCATGCTACTTTATGGGACTACAGTATGGTGGAATAAAGTACAAAAGACGATGGTTGCTAAGGAGCTTGGCAAAGTAGAGAGACTGGACTGCTTAGCCATAGCAGGTGGAAGAAGCAGCACTGCCATGCTGGGATGGAGACCATGCTGGACATGCTTCCATTACACCTTTGGATTGTGCTGATGGCAGTGGCAGGGGCATATGGGTTACAAACAGGATACAACTGGACACCTTTAGGGTATCCAGAATCTCATACCAGTATAGTGAGTGCTGTAAATATAGGAATAGTCAGGGAATTTCTGGCTGATCATACAGTAACTTCCAACTGCTTCAATAATCCTTTCAATGTAACAGTTGTAATAAGGCAGTAGTGGAAGAGCAGACCATGACCATTCAGGAGACATAATCTAGTTCACTGAAGGACTGAAAACATAACAAGGGCTCTGGGGCTGGAGTAAACGGGGTACAGCCTAGACTACAGAGACAGCAGTCTTTATAGGGAAGCTAGCTACAGCATTCCAGGAAAAAGTATCCTCTGTCAGGGTGTGCATGGAGGATAATTTGCGTAGGTGCTACAAGTATTATAGCATTTACGTTTACTCAGACAGCCAAGCAGCCCTGGAATCTCTATCATCCTTTGCAAAGAGATCAGTGATCATTGGAGAATGGCAAGAAGCTCTTGTGAGACTAGGGGAAAGCAACAAGATAAACCTGCTTTGAGTCCATGGTTAGTCAGGAATTAGTGGCAGTGAACAAGCTTAGAAGTGTGATGACCCAATTTACTGGACTGAAACCTGCCCTAATCATCTCTAAGTAGCTGGATGAGGACAGGATGTAGAATATTAGACTATGATTTGAACAGGGGACAGAATAAACTCATGATAGGAATTATGGCTGGCCAGGGGAACTTAAAAAGAAACGCCAACATACGATGAGAATAGATGGGGATGCCCGTAAGTGTAGACCATGAGGTGGATAAAACCACACTATGTCTAACATTCCAGTGTGAAGTATTGGAGGGCAAAAGACACAGAAGATCCATGTCCATTAAGTAGTGAAGAAGTTGGGACTAATAAAAAACTAGAAAAGGGTCTTGTACTACTCTTTAAAGGTTACCAGATTACTAGAAACACAGGGAGTGAAACCCCACAATAAACTAAGCTTTGTTGTGGGTGATAGTGGGCTGAGATCACTGTTGTTTTTGTCTCCTTGCAATTGCCAAATCAAATCAATCCTGTCTCAAATACTCATGTTTCTGTGTTTCCAACCAGTAGTAACTTGAATATGTCTGTGAGTACTTTCAATGATCCATTCATCATTTCTCTTTAATGCTCAAATGACGGGATGTTACTTCTGAAACAGCCATGTTTGAATTTTAATGTCAATTATGAACACATTCCTTTGAAAATTTTGTAGCAGGCAGTTAACCACACTAAGAATAAAATACACTCCTGGAAATGGAAAAAAGAACACATTGACACCGGTGTGTCAGACCCACCATACTTACTCCGGACACTGCGAGAGGGCTGTACAAGCAATAATCACACGCACGGCACAGCGGACACCACAGGAACCGCGGTGTTGGCCGTCGAATGGCGCTAGCTGCGCAGCATTTGTGCACCGCCGCCGTCAGTGTCAGCCAGTTTGCCGTGGCATACGGAGCTCCATCGCAGTCTTTAACACTGGTAGCATGCCGCGACAGCGTGGACGTGAACCGTATGTGCAGTTGACGGACTTTGAGCGAGGGCGTATAGTGGGCATGCGGGAGGCCGGGTGAACGTGCCGCCGAATTGCTCAACACGTGGGACGTGAGGTCTCCACAGTACATCGATGTTGTCGCCAGGGGTCGGCGGAAGGTGCACGTGCCCGTCGACCTGGGACCGGACCGCAGCGACGCACGGATGCACGCCAAGATCGTAGGATCCTACGCAGTGCCGTAGGGGACCGCACCGCCACTTCCCAGCAAATTAGGGACACTGTTGCTCCTGGGGTATCGGCGAGGACCATTCGCAACCGTCTCCATGAAGCTGGGCTACGGTCCCGCACACCGTTAGGCCGTCTTCCGCTCACGCCCCAACATCGTGCAGCCCGCCTCCAGTGGTGTCGCGACAGGCGTGAATGGAGGGACGAATGGAGACGTGTCGTCTTCAGCGATGAGAGTCGCTTCTGCCTTCGTGCCAATGATGGTCGTATGCGTGTTTGGCACCGTGCAGGTGAGCGCCACAATCAGGACTGCATACGACCGAGGCACACAGGGCCAACACCCGACATCATGGTGTGGGGAGCGATGTCCTACATTGGCCGTACACCACTGGTGATCGTCGAGGGGACACTGAATAGTGCACGGTACATCCAAACCGTCATCGAACCCATCATTCTACCATTCCTAGACCGGCAAGGGAACTTGCTGTTCCAACAGGACAATGCACGTCCGCATGTATCCCGTGCCACCCAACGTGCTCTAGAAGGTGTAAGTCAACTACCCTGGCCAGCAAGATCTCTGGATCTGTCCCCCATTGAGCATGTTTGGGACTGGATGAAGCGTCGTCTCACGCGGTCTGCTCGTCCAGCACGAACGCTGGTCCAACTGAGGCGCCAGGTGGAAATGGCATGGCAAGCCGTTCCACAGGACTACATCCAGCATCTCTACAATCGTCTCCATGGGAGAATAGCAGCCTACATTGCTGCGAAAGGTGGATATACACTGTACTAGTGCCGACTTTGTGCATGATCTGTTGCCTGTGTCTATGTGCCTGTGGGTCTGTCAGTGTAATCATGTGATGTATCTGACCCCAGGAATGTGTCAATAAAGTTTCCCCTTCCTGGGACATTGAATTCACGGTGTTCTTATTTCAATTTCCAGGAGTGTATTTGTAGATGTACAGGAGAACACAAAGGACTATGAGACATACCTTGCGTTAGTCTGGTGGGCGTAAAAGCCTGCAGGCCATCAACGGCTGTCATGGATGCCAGAGGGAACAGTGTGACAACACCGGCATTGTTCTCGATGTGGCAGTGTACGGGCTCAACGCCAGTGCCCTGCACCACAATGTCCATCGATGGGTCCGACCCGAGGCTCACGCGACCTGCAGGAAAACCACGATGTATCTAATGACAGGCTCACATGTTTACCTTACCAGGATATACTGGTAACTTTCATTATAAAGAAGTACAGAAAATAACATATATTGCAGAAAATATAAATTCTGAGGTTCATAGACCTGTGCAACACGTTGGTCTGTATATTAATTTTTAGGCTAGGTATGTATGTACATAACCTTAATCTACAGAAATTCCTGCCACTTTCCATTATAGTTTAAATCTCTTTGATCATATTTTTTCCTGCTGTTCCGTAAGTCTAGAAAGTCCTTTACAGTGTAAATCTGTTGAAATTGTTTGAGAACACTGGCACAATTGTTTTGTGATGTCTTTCAGTATCTGGTAGTGTTGATTTGACACCAGAGCTGTATTTCCACAAAACCGGAAAGACGATTTTTGGAGGGTGCCAGGTCAAGACTAAGGTGAGGATGTGAGGGCTCTCACACAAAATACAGGGCGTCCCACTCAAACCTGCCTGATTTCAAGGACCCAAGAGAGAAAAACCACAGTAGATACGACAGTGAAAAATGCATCACATTGTAGAGCATCTCAAAGAATTTATACTGCCGCGTCAGAAATGCCAAGTATCGTCACCAGAGTGCAGCATAGTCGCATGAAGTGAAAATGGCGACTCCAGAGCAGTGCACGCAAGCAATAGTGTGGTTTGTAGAAACAAAATCGCCGATTGCTGTGCAAAGCAGTCATGAATGTGTGTATGAATGTGATCCACCTGATGTGAAAACAATGAAGGAGTGGTATAGAAAGTTTCTGGCAATAGGAAGTGTTGATTCTGGCGGTGCACGTTAATGAGTTTTAGAAGAGACAGTGGAGGACATCAGGAGGGGATGAGGACATAGACACGTACAGGTGGAGAGTGCGAAATGGACAGATAAAGGAGTGAAGAGTTGGTGAGCGAGGGGAAGTCGAGATGGGCGACGGAGAGTGAGGGAAGGAAGAGAAAGAATATTGGAAAGAAGATTGGAATAAATAGATATCTAGCCAATGCAGGTACCTCATCTAGTATGAAATAAAATTAAGGCTCTTTTAGTTCAGTCAAGTGAGTTGAAGAAAAATGACTTTCAAAGCATGTAGAAAACAGTTGTGATCCTGTCTCATCTTACATAATACATTTAAGTATAAGTCCATTTGCTGTTATTAACCATCTGTTCACAAAGACAACGCAGCAACATTTCGTTGGGCAATTACAGTGTTACAATTTATGGGCCATTGAGGGTGGCAATAATGTGAAACAGATAACATACTACACGTAGTGGTCCGAATGGTATCGACTTTAACGATAAGTGCTAGAAAGTCAGTGGTAAACCTCTCGATTATTTACTATGGCTAGTCTATTTGAGGTTCATAACACACCATTTACGTGGTTTGCCAGTTAATAAAAAGACCTGGAAATCTGCGGCCCGAGGTGCCATATCATATTGTTAGTTTTCGCCCTTGAGCAAAAAAGTTTGACGAGCACTACTATAGCCTATTGAAAACTTTGTTTTAGCAGTTTTTTTTTTTTTTTTTTTACAGTGTCTAATCTGTGTTCTCTAATAAATTCGTCATGTTTTTTCTCGTTGCGTACCAAGGAAATTCGAGAGCAACTGCTATGAGGCTAATGTTGGCTGATCACATTCCAGCCTTTGAAATGTTTCACGCCATCACAGATGAGTTTCAGCGTTAGATTTTTCTCTTTTTTACAGAAGACTTCAGCGACAGTGCACTGTCACATTGGTACATCTGTGTCTTCCATTTCATAAATATAGACTGTGATCATGTAATATATGTTGGTCCCTACGTGGCAACACGCAGTATAACGTCTGTAGGTTACATTATGCAGACTTTTTATTATATTGTTGGAACTGCAGTTGCAACAAGGGTTTCTCTCGTCTTTCAGGTTAACCACAGTTTTCCACAACGTAACTGTCAATCTTCCTGCATTTGGCATGTGAAGATGACAACTGAAAATTTGTTTTCAATTCTGCATGCTATTCGTTTTCACTGGCGATAACTAGAGTGTTAGGGAGATAAAAGGTAACATGGTGCGAAATAAGGAGAATATGTTACACGGAGAAACTATTCCGAAACCATCTCATACTATGTTTGAGAGCACGCAACAACTTTTTACTGCGCGCTGGTCGTCGCTTGTGCTTCAACTCACTATGCAAACGGTCCAATAACGTTGTGTTGTATGAGCAAATCATTTTCTTCTCGTCCCTTTGAGTGTCAGAAAAAAGATCACCAAAAACTATATCACTGAATGAATTCTGTTTTCGCTGCACTTTTTGCCTCCGCAAGCTTACTGGTAGGTATACAAACGATACATCGACGTTTTGGAAGCATTGAGGTTTCGTCCATTAATATCGAGGTTAGCATTGATGTATTGATTGGCGATAATCGCCGATGCATTGACGAAAAAGTCCAAATACATCGACATCGTTGAATGATGGATCATTCATTTCTTTCGTGGATGCTCTCCATTGGGTGTGTCGGGTCTCTTAAATCTTACAGTGCTACATTTAATTTTGAACTATTAGGTAAGTAAAACAAGAAGTTCACAATATTATCATTTATTTCAAATAGTCGCCATTGAATTATGTACTGTGATCACTGGATACAATATAAGTGATAATCATTGCCTACGTGCCCATTGTACAAGGTGCCAAACCGAAAGAGAATAAGAAATATGAGACAGTGAGTGATGTTTTTAAAACATAAAAACGTAAAGAATGCTGAAAACTATTGCATTACTTACGACATTTGGACAGAAACAACGTAAAATGAATCGTTTGTGGTCATTTCTATTAACTTTCTAGACAACACTCAACTTCTCACCGGAACAACATGTGTTTCCGAGCTGACAGAATGCCATACATCGCTGTACATCATTGATAAACTGATATATTTTTTCCGACTGGAATATTTCAATTGAAAATGTTTCAGGTACCGTCACAGATCATGTCAGCAGTGTTATGAAGGTCAGGTGGGACACGTCTGTTTTGCCCATAGGATTAACTTAGTCATAACTAAATTACCTGATTATATAAAACGCTGCACTGAATTGATAAGTAATGTATGAGATAATGCTAATTGTATTAAAGATGGCGTCAATGCAAGTAACGAGTTATGGAAAAGACAACAGAGACGGGACTGAAGGAAGGCCCAATTAATAGAAAAAAAATTAACTCTTGACACTCGCACATGATGGAATTCGTGCTCGTATATGTTAGGATGATTCCTAGAGTTAGTGTCCGTGGTGGGAGTATACTCTTAACTAGACTTGAGGCTCCCCCAATGGTTTCTAGCAGCGAGCTAGACTGTGTCAAAGAAATGGCGGAACTGCTACGACCATTTGAAAACTTAAGAAAAGAAATTTCAGGTGATCCCGTCAGCCAGCTGTGTTCGGCAAACAGTTGAAAATATGAGACCTTTAAATGAAATTTAAAGGCAAAGGAATAATCAACTGGCAAGAAGAATCGACAACTTAGAACAATGCGCCATTCTGGTAATTTCAGCTTTAAAGTTCGTGCACTTCAGAGATGCCGTCTAATTAAACGTAATTAGTTACTTAGATAAGTATGTACGAGGAATTAATATAGCTACGATCATGAACGACACATCCGATGTGTCGGATAAAGAAGACGAGTCAAACATTTGGAAATACCACAAGCAGCTGGCACACAAAAACATGACAAATAAGTGATTAACATCTGCAGGAAACATTACTGCCGTCTCCTGTTACACCAGTAAGAAAGAGATCATATTGAAATCTGGGAGAGAATGAAGTCACTTTTCCCAAAACTTGCAAAAACTGCAAAGGAGTATTTTTCCATCATCACAGTATCCGTGCCAAGCAGGTGCCTGTTCTCAGAGGCCGAGGAACTATATTATCTACGCATATTTTCCTAAATTCCACGTTAAATTGTTGTATTTAAAAAAACTTTTTTTTAAAAATGAATTTTCTTTACAAGATCCGTTCTATTTAGTTCTGTAATCTGATTTACGAGTAAAGTCGACCAACAATACCTCTTTCCGATCCTAAAGAAACGGTTGTCATGACTTTACCGCCGGACTGTGTTTGTTTGAGTTTCCGCGGCTTTGGCGAAGAAGGATGCCGCCACAGGCGTGATTGTTCCTTTGTCTCGTCCAGGTTTCGTCACCCGTGGCAAATGAGTCCTGGTCTCCTATTTTTTTTTATAAGTACAGAACTCTGTGTGGCAGTTGGTCACACTGTTATGAAGAGTGCTTCACGCGCTGTGTGTAAACGTGCACGCCGCGCTGAGGCGCTGTCTTGGCTTGGCAGCCGTTGAGAATGGAGTTCCCGTTGGAAGTTACCGCCAAGTGCGAATTGCGCGCAGTTATTCGGTTTTTGTACGCAAAGGGCACTGCGCCGATTGAAATCCATCGCCAACTGACGGAAGTGTATGATGAGTCGTGCATGGATGTCAAAAATGTTCGTAAGTGGTGTAGAGAGTTTGCAGCTGGTCGGACCGAAATTCACGACGAACGAATGAGCGGCAGACAGTGTTGAAGGTTGAGCAAAGCATGCGTGAAGATCGGCGCATCACCCTGGATGATCTCTGCACCCAGAAGCACCGCTCACAGAATTTTAACGGAAACATTGAATTACCGGAAGGACCACATGCGGCAACGAGATTATGCTTCCCGCGCATTTCTTCGCCGCTTTGCAGCCGAACAGGACAACTTTCTGGACTCATTTGCCGCGGGTGACGAAACCTGGACGAGACGAAGCAACAATCACGCCTGTGGCGGCATCCTTCTTCGCCAAAGCCGCGGGAACTCAAACAAACACAGTCCGGCGGTAAAGTCATGACAACCGTTTCTTTAGGATCGGAAAGAGGTATTGTTGGTCGACTTTATGCCCACTGGGACCACAATTGACGCCGACAGATACCGTGCGACTCTGAAAAAACACAAACGAGCAATTTAGAACCGGAGAAGAGGAATGTTGAGCAAGAGCGTACACATTCTCCATGACAACGCTCGCCCACACATTGCTAGGCAAACCGTTGCTCTCCTGCAACAGTTTCAGTGGAACATAATCACTCACCCTATAGTCCTGACTTGGCGCCCAGTGACTATCACCTGTTCCCTACGTTAAAAGAACGTTTGGCCAGAAAGCGATTCAGCTCCGATGACGAGGCGAAAGAAGAGGTTCATAACTTTCTGAACAGCATGGCGGCGAGCTGGTATGACATGGGCATACAAAAACTGCCACAGCATCTACAAAAATGCATCGACAGAAATGGTGATTATGTCGAAAAATAACAATGTTCAAGCTGTAAACTGATGTAAACAATTGTGGAAATAAACAAGTCTATGTATTTATTAAAAAAATAGGAGACCCTCGTATATGAAGGCAGTTTATCATCACATCAATCAGTACCATTATGTTTAATTTTAGGAAAGGTGGGTAGATTTCTGATGAAATAGGTGACTATTTCCAGTTCCAATGTGTTTTAAAAAATGTCTGACCACACAACTTATGTTCTTGTATTATGCTGCTTAAAAGTAAAATCGTTTTGGTGTGCTTTTTCTAGTAATTCTAAAATACATAGAAACATCTTAAATATATCGATGTATCGTTTTTAAAAGCAATGTTCTTTTAACAGCGATGCTTTTCCACATAAGCATTCATGTCTCAACATTACTGCTCTTGCGAGCAATGTTGCAACCCTGCTTCTGATCGTTATTACAATGTGCAGATTGCCATTGACTGTTTGTTGCTTGTAGTCAACAGACGAAACACTGATAGTAAGTCCAGATTCTTGACAGCCTAAGCAATGCTTCGTTCTCGGCTAATGTGTACCATTTAATGTGAGATGCTACGCTTGTAAGTGATCTAATGAATCTTATTATGCCAATGTTTCTCTTACGATAAATACTTTTTGTTCAGCAGTAAACTGTCTTGAGTGCGTCTGCTCACGAACTTCGCTAGATTCTTTATCTGGGATGTAGTCCACTATATTTATTTAGTAAAAATATTTTCTCTGTGCATCGTTTTTATTCTTTTACACAGTACATGTGACACGGCCCAACAAATTATTGTGCCTCCCATGTTTTAAATCTTGAACAATATCAGGCTTACCAACATCTAAATGTTTCAGCGGACTTCTTGCTATTTCGTAGAAATCATCAGTCAACCCTTGTACCCACAGTTTTGATTTTTCCATTATGAATCCTACTGTACAGATGGGAATCTGTGTTATTCATACAATGCAGGCTTTCACAGCTGATATTTATAAAATTCCTGATATCTGCCTTATGCGCATTAAGGCTGTGGTCGGAGGCATAATTCTTTGTCCAAGGTTTCGCCTTCCCGTGCGGCAGACATAATCAGAAACTGTGACTACTCAGAAAGCAGTTGGAGGCATTAACAAGCACAGCAAACAGAACTGTTTATATGTATCCATGCAATGGACGGTTCGTGATGGCATCAGACATCTGCCTAAAGATACGCTATCTATTACAACAGTTTATGATGACTGCGCACTATGTGTGAATTTGGGTGACAACTGTGTTTATCTGAGGCAAGCCTCAGTTATGAAGTTATATGATCTAGATACTGCGCTACATCTTGCTTTGGACAGATTGAACCGTTGTTTGCCGGGCATAGATACAATGATGATGTAAACTTCCTATGTGTGCATAGTGTACATGTTGATGATTTGAAGCATTACCTTCGTTTGCAGATGAACGCTGAACCAAAGCAGAAACAGATTAAATTTGTGTGTGAAAAACATGAATAATGTCAGGCATCCATTGGCTTGAGGGATATACATGCAGAATTTATTGCATGTCAAGAAGCTTTATTTGGGAAATACTGTACAGGTGTGAAGAAGATAAAGAAAGAGTCAGATGATTTTCTTGAAATACTGCATCCTATATATGTGAATAAATAATGTACGTATATATAATCTCAAACTATGTTTGAGATGCAAAAGAAGACCTGAAGAAGAAGAAGAAGAAGAAGAACGGAATTCTCCCCCCTGATAATATACGAGCAATTATTGTAGGTCCATCCAACTGTGGCAAGACTGATTGGAAATTTGTGCTAAGGACTATGGGACCAAATTGCTGAGGTCACTGGTCCCTAGGCTTATGCACTATTTAATCTAACTTAAGCTAAGGACAACACACACACACCCATGCCCGAGGGAGGACTCCCACTTCCGAGGAGGAGAGCCGCGTGAACCGTGACAAGACTGCACAGCAGCAAGACTCATGTCCTCATGATGCTGTTAATACATGTGAATGGAGTCCGATTTGAACATGTTTGTGTAGTCTGAAAAACACTGTTTCCACCCAAGTATCAGCTATTGCGCAGAGTAGATGCTTCATCTATTTGGTAAAGAACTGCGACCCATATGAAGTAATGAGCTGCTGTAGTAGTGAATTCGACATGTCCTTATACACGGCCAATAATCATTACGGTGTTATTCCACAGAACAAGAAGGTTATTGGTCTTATAAAGGACGAGGCGAATGGATTGCCAATCGTGGAGTTTGTAGGTCTGCACTCAAAAATGTATGCGTATCACACATTAGAAGGTGCCACCCAGAGCGGGTTAAGGGTGTGCGTTGTATGGCATCGAGAGCCCTCTCTATTTGCAGTGCCTGTGCAGAGGTGTTCGCGGTGTTGCACCGCAACCACTTCATATGGTGCGGCAGACCAGTATTGGATCGAGAGGACGATAAAAGGGTCATTTGTGATGACGGGATTGAAACTCTCCCGTACGCACACTACTCACTTGTAGTGCGAGAAGGGGGGGGGGGGGGGGGAGGGACTGAGTGATAGTGATTGTGTGTGTGTGTGTGTGTGTGTGTGTGTGTGTGTGTGTGTGTGTACGCGCGCACGCGCGTGTGAAAGAAGAAAGAAAAGCATAAACAAAAATATTAAAAAAGCAAAAAAATAGAAAAATTATATATTGATTTATTTGTTCATACGCAACGTATGTGTAGCCTGTAAATATACATACAATATACCTACGTACCGTGTGCATCTTGTAAATAGAATAGCTTGTAAGTTTTTTCACCTGCCGCTAGCCATCCAAGTCAGAATAGTTTTTAAGTGTATATATATCTATATAGCTCACAGTCCAATAGAATTGTTATTGCAAAAACCTTTGCTATTGGAGACTATTGAAATTAGATTCTAAGCGTGCACAGTCCATCAGAATTATTGTAAAAGCTATGCTTATGGGGCTGTGGAATTTAGTTGTAGTAAAGAAAGTATCTCCGCATTAGTTTTTTGCGTAGGTTTATAAAATAATTTCCTACCACTGTTACTGTTGTAGCGAGTAAGTTAATAGTATTTCTGCATTGGAATAGCAGAGTCAATTTATACCTCAAGAATACTATATTGTACCTCAAGAACTATACTGTATGTGTGTGAACTGAATAAACCAAGAAAAAAATTAGTCACCATATGTCTTTGTTTTTGTTGTTGTTATTATTTACAAAAAAACCCTATCCCCTATTGCATTATGTATGTATATGTATATAAAGGCTGTGCATGTCTCAAATGACATTAGTTTTGCTGAAGATGGGTGCTATTAAGGAGGTGAAGTTTAAGATGGAAGATAACAAAATAAATAGAATGGTTGTATGGAATTATGCCTATCATGCAGCACGAATTGGGTTATGGGAGCAGGAGGCACGTGACCGTGTCTGCAGACATGTCTAAAATTATATCTCCTGTGCTTGAAGAAAACCACAGACATAACATGTGGTTAAAACTGTACAGTGTCAAAGCGGGAACAGGGTTGGGAAAAAAGAAAAAAAACCACAGAGGTTGTGAGGTAAAAATTCAGTTCTTTCTTATCCAACTAAAAATTAATTTTACATTTTCATAAGCAGACACTTCAACACTATTTTCACACTTCTTCTTCATGAGTCGATGGAGAGAAGGACACCCATAGAATTCCAGGTCTTGAATAGCAGCAAACTTAAAGATTTGACGCATCCATGAGATCGTCGTCTTCCCCTTCACGTAAATGATGGTATCCGTGTGATCGAATAATTTAAACGCCCAACTAGCTAATAGATCGACTACGACTGCTCATGGTATCAGCTGCTGCAGGTACTACAGCTCATTCGAATGAGGCTGTTTCAGTAATCTTTGAGCTTAGAGAGAGAGGTATCATCGAATAAGTATGGAGACAGTAGTTCGAGAACTGCACAAGCCAGCAAGCAAAACATACAATTGTAGGCACGTTATGTTTAAAGGTTGGGATGACTTATGGCAAGCTAATCTTGTAGATATGAGGGAGTATTCACATGAGAATAATGGATTCAAATATATTTTAATGGTTATTGATGCATATTCATAATTTGCCTGGGCATTACTGTTAAAACAAATATGGGTAGAAATGTCACGGATGTTTTTGAGCGTTTGCTACAGACAGGAACGAATCTATGCCCAGACAGCCTCCAAACCGACCACGGCGGGGGGTTTTACAACTGGTATTTAAAGATCGTGATGCAGTGATACGGAGTGCATCACTGCTCAACATTCACTCACCTGAAAGCAAGTATCGTGGAGCACCTGAATAGAACAATAGAAGGTCGAATGTGGACGCGTTTTAACTTTCACGGCTCATAGAAATGGACAGATATCCTCCCAGAATTAATTGCTCAGTATAATCCAACCAAACATACCACAGTAAAAATGAGACCAATCGACGTTCGTGATAATGGACTCATGGATATGGTGTACTATCGCATTAAAATGCTGGATCCACACAGAAATTTAATGTAGGTGATTTGGTACATATCTTAAAACACAAGACAGAATTTGGGAAATCATACGTACCGAATGGGTCAACAGAGATATTTACGGTTTCAAAGGTGTAAAGAACGAATCCTAGAACTTATATATTCAAGGGTAGTAAAGGCGAAGAAACTGCAGTCTGCTTCTACACCGAGGAGTTATAGAAAAGACCAGAAATGGACGTGTGTCTCGTGGAAGGAGTCATAAGACGTCGGGGAAATAAACCACTAGTCAAATGGCTTGGTTTTCCTGCTGCACAAAATAGTTGGACTGATGCTAAAGATTTGCTATATAATGGTGGCACACAGTCCACAACCACTGCAGTAGCATAACATGAGTGCTAGGAGACGCATTAGAGGAGGTGGTGCTATTCTAGACGAACTGCCACTGGAATTACACATCCTTGGGCATAACTACTGTGGACTTGGCTTCAAAAACGCTTGGCATGAGGTGATAAGGGGGTTAATATGCTCAACGAAGCGTATATGGAACATTATATCGCATTTTTTTATTTATTTATTTTTTTTTTTTTTTTTTGTCATCAGTCTACTGACGGGTTTGATGCGGCCCGCCACGAATTCCTTTCCTGTGCTAACCTCTTCATCTCAGAGTAGCACTTACAACCTACGTCCTCAATTATTTGCTTGACGTATTCCAATCTCTGTCTTCCTCTACAGTTTTTGCCCTTTACAGCTCCCTCTAGTACCATGGATGTCATTCCCTCATGTCTTAGCAGATGTCCTATCATCCTGTCCCTTCTCCTTATCAGTGTTTTCCACATATTCCTTTCCTCTCCGATCCTGCGTAGAACCCCCTCATTCCTTACCTTATCAGTCCACCTAATTTTCAACATTCGTCTATAGCACCACATCTCAAATGCTTCGATTCTCTTCTGTTCCGGTTTTCCCACAGTCCATGTTTCACTACCATACAATGCTGTACTCCAGACGTACATCCTCAGAAATTTCTTCCTCAAATTAAGGCCGGTATTTGATATTAGTAGACTTCTCTTGGCCAGAAATGCCTTTTTTGCCATAGCGAGTCTGCTTTTGATGTCCTCCTTCCTCCGTCCGTCATTGGTTATTTTACTGCCTAGGTAGCATAATTCCTTAACTTCACTGACTTCGTGACCATCAATCCTGATGTTAAGTTTCTCGCTGTTCTCAGTTCTACTACTTCTCATTACCTTCGTCTTTCTCCGATTTACTCTCAAACCATACTGTGTACTCATTAGACTGTTCATTCCGTTCAGCAGATCATTTAATTCTTCTTCACTTTTACTCAGGATAGCAACGTCATCAGCGAATCGTATCATTGGTATCCTTTCACCTTGTATTTTAATTCCACTCCTGAACCTTTCTTTTATTTCCATCATTGCTTCCTCGATGTACAGATTGAAGAGTAGGGGCGAAAGGCTACAGCCTTGTCTTACACCTTTCTTAATACGAGCACTTCGTTCTTGATCGTCCACTCTTATTATTCCCTCTTGGTTGTTGTACATATTGTATATGACCCGTCTCTCCCTATAGTTTACCCCTACTTTTTTCAGAATCTGGAACAGCTTGGACCATTTTATATTGTCGAACGCTTTTTCCAGGTCGACAAATCCTATGAAAGTGTCTTGATTTTTCTTTAGCCTTGCTTCCATTATTAGCCGTAACGTCAGAATTGCCTCTCTCGTCCCTTTACTTTTCCTAAAGCCAAACTGATCATCACCTAGCGCATTCTCAATTTTCTTTTCCATTCTTCTGTGTATTATTCTTGTAAGCAGCTTCGATGCATGAGCTGTTAAGCTGATTGTGCGATAATTTTCGCACTTGTCAGCTCTTACCGTCTTCGGAATTGTGTGGATGATGCTTTTTTGCAAGTCAGATGGTATATCGCCAGACTCATATATTCTACACATCAACGTGAATAGTCGTTTTGCTGCCACTTCCCCCAATGATTTTAGAAATTCTGATGGAATGTTATTTATCCCTTCTGCCTTATTTGACCGTAAGTCCTCCAAAGCTCTTTTAAATTCCGGGTCTAATACTGGATTCCCTATCTCTTCTAAATCGACTCCTGTTTCTTCTTCTATCACATCAGACAAATCTTCACCCTCATAGAGGCTTTCAGTGTATTCTTTCCACCTATCTGCTCTCTCCTCTGCATTTAACAGTGGAATTCCCGTTGCACTCTTAATGTTACCACCGTTGCTTTTAATGTCACCAAAGGCTGTTTTGACTTTCCTGTATGCTGAGTCTGTCCTTCCGACAATCATATCTTTTTCGATGTTTTCACATTTTTCCTGCAGCCATTTCGTCTTAGCTTCCCTGCACTTCCTATTTATTTCATTCCTCAGCGACTTGTATTTCTGTATTCCTGATTTTCCCGGAACATGTTTGTACTTCCTCCTTTCATCAATCAACTGAAGTATTTCTTCTGTTACCCATGGTTTCTTCGCAGCTACTTTCTTTGTACTTATGTTTTCCTTCCCAACTTCCGTGATGGCCCTTTTTAGAGATGTCCATTCCTCTTCAACTGTACTGCCTACTGCGCTATTCCTTATTGCTGTATCTATAGCGTTAGAGAACTTCAAACGTATCTCGTCATTCCTTAGTACTTCCGTATCCCACCTCTTTGCGTATTGATTCTTCCTGACTAATGTCTTGAACTTCAGCCTACTCTTCATCACTACCATATTGTGATCTGAGTCTATATCTGCTCCTGGGTACGCCTTACAATCCAGTATCTGATTTCGGAATCTCTGTCTGACCATGATGTAATCTAATGAAATCTTCCCGTATCTCCCAGCCTTTTCCAAGTATACCTCCTCCTCCTCTTGTGATTCTTGAACAGGGTATTCGCTATTACTAGCTGAAACTTGTTACAGAACTGAATTAGTCTTTCTCCTCTTTCATTCCTCGTCCCAAGCCCATATTCTCCTGTAACCTTTTCTTCTACTCCTTCCCCTACAACTGCATTCCAGTCGCCCATGACAATTAGATTTTCGTCCCCCTTTACATACTGCATTACCCTTCCAATATCCTCATACACTTTCTCTATCTGTTCATCTTCAGCTTGCGACGTCGGCATGTATACCTGAACTATCGTTGTCGGTGTTGGTCTGCTGTCGATTCTGATTAGAACAACCCGGTCACTGAACTGTTCACAGAAACACACCCTCTGACCTACCTTCCTATTCATAACGAATCCTACACCTGTTATACCATTATCTGCTGCTGTTGATATTACCCGATACTCATCTGACCAGAAATCCTTGTCTTCCTTCCACTTCACTTCACTGACCCCTACTATATCTAGATTGAGCCTTTGCATTTCCCTTTTCAGATTTTCTAGTTTCCCTACCACGTTCAAGCTTCTGACATTCCACTCCCCGACTCGTAGAACGTTATCCTTCCGTTGATTATTCAATCTTTTTCTCATGGTAACCTCCCCCTTGGCAGTCCCCTCCCGGAGATCCGAATGGGGGACTATTCCGGAATCTTTAGCAAATGGAGAGATCATCATGACACTTCTTCAATTACAGGCCACACTGCAATAAATATCTATCAAGTCGTCACATTGCAGATAGGATTTTAGCTGATAAGACTAAGGCAATACGGAGAATACAGGATATTGGTATAGGTCAACGCATCGCAGCATTTGCATTTGATGAAAGCATGCGAGGAAAAATTAAGTTGGGTTTAGGAGTGATGAATTTCAAGCGAGTTATGAATGTTGCACATTGTGCACTAAACAAGAAGGACAAGGGTGGGAAGGAGGGCTGTTTGAAGAACTGTAGCCTGACAGCGATGTATGCAACTAAAAAATGGTTCAAATGGCTCTGAGCACTATGGGACTTAACAGCTGTGGTCATCAGTCCCCTAGAACTTAGAACTACTTAAACCTAACTAACCTAAGGACATCACACACATCCATGCCCTAGGCAGGATTCGTTCTGCGACCGTAGCTGTCGCACGGTTCCGGACTGCGCGCCTAGAACAGCGAGACCACCGCGGCCGGCATGCAACTAAAAACGGACTGAAGCAGGAAGGTGCGGGAAGAAGAAGAAGCGGATCAGTTAAAGCACCTCGAGTTCTACCAATACCCAAGACATCTGGCAGTTTTCTTCCATTTCTCATCTGGGCCCTCTACACACTCGGCAGTAGGGTCCCTCGCTGGTCGTGCTGCAGCTATTGCTCGAATGGTCAACAACGCGCAAAACTTCCAAGCGCAGTTAGAAGAAGCAAGAAGAGAACTGCATGTTGGAAGCCGCGGCCATGGGAATAGGACTATACTTGAAACTGTACAGGTAAGAGCTAGGTCTATTCATAAATTAAAAAAAAGCCCATTAGCGGCCCTACCAGATCGACACATAAATGTGTGTGTGTGTGTGTGTGTGTGTGTGCGTGTGAGAGAGAGAGAGAGAGAGAGAGAGAGAGAGAGAGAGACCGACCTGGCGGCAGCGGGTGCAGGGTGACGGCAGTGCTGAGTCGGCCGCCGCCCAGGCTGACCAGGTGCGGCAGCTCGGCGTGCACCTTGAGCGCGCGGCCCGCCTCGCGCACCTCCAGCCCGGCATCGCACGGCGGCGGCGGCTGCTGCTGCTGCTGCTGCTGCTGCTGGGGCTGGCCGGCCACTCCCGCCGACATCTGCAACAACAGGCCAGCGCCTCATTTCAAAAGCCGTGCAGAGCCGAAGCCTGCTTACATCGTTAGGTTTACTGGTCATAAGACACGAAACGCAGCGTTGTAACGTTATGAAACTCCCTGAAGACTGTAACTGTGTGCCACACTGGGATTCGAACCCGGAACCTCGCAGTATCTGAGGTTCCTTCATTTGGAGACCGCCAATTAGAAAAGGTTTGTTTTATTTTTGCCTTTTGTTACACTCTTTCATACTGAAATTTTCACCATACAGACATGGATTAATAATGCAGATTATACACGGTTCAGTCACATTAACGTGACCGCTGGCTACGTTCGACGTCAACGTGAAATAACCACTCACAGACGGCAAGTGACAGCACTAGAAGTGGAGGCTGTACGTGGCAACATTGCAGGTGTCACCGAGCGAGGTGCACAGTTGATAGCACACTGGACTCGCATTCGGGAGGACGACGGTTCAAACCCGCGTCCGGCCATCCTAATTTAGGTTTTCTATGATTTCCCTAAATCGCTCCAGGCAAATTCCAGGATGATTCCTTTGAAAGGGCACGGCCGACTTGCTACCCCATTCTTCCCTAATCCGAAGGGACCGATGACCTTGCTGTTTGGCCTCCTCTCCCAAATCAACCAAACAATCAACAATGCAGTCTTCGTACATCCATAGTTGTTACTACCCACCTTCCTCACGGAGCACGTCCATATCTCATCACTGACTTCTAGTATCAGGCGCACGCAGTTGACGTCAACAAGTGTTCTACATCTACATGATTACTATGCAATTCACATTTAAGTGCTTGGCAGAGGGTTCATCGAACCACAATCATACTATCTCTCTACCATTCCACTCCCGAACAGCGCGCGGGAAGAACGAACACCTAAACCTTTCTGTTCGAGCTCTGATTTCTCTTATTTTATTTTGATGATCATTCGTACCTATGTAGGTTGGGCTTAACAAAATATTTTCTCATTCGGAAGAGAAAGTTGGTGACTGAAATTTCGTAAATATATCTCGCCGCGACGAAAAACGTCTTTGCTTTAATGACTTCCATACCAACTCGCGTATCATATCTGCCACACTCTCTCCCCTATTACGTGATAATACAAAACGAGCTGCCTTTTTTGCACCCTTTCGATGTCCTCCGTCAATCCTACCTGGTAAGGATCCCACACCGCGCAGCAATATTCTAACAGAGGACGAACGAGTGTAGTGTAAGCTGTCTCTTTAGCGGACTTGTTGCATCTTCTAAGTGTCCTGCCAATGAAACGCAACCTTTGGCTCGCCTTCCCCACAATATTATCTATGTGGTCTTTCCAACTGAAGTTGTTCGTAATTTTAACACCCAGGTACTTAGTTGAATTGACAGCCTTGAGAATTGTACTATTTATCGAGTAATCGAATTCCAACGGATTTCTTTTGGAACTCTCGTGGATCACCTCACACTTTTCGTTATTTAGCGTTAACCGCCACCTGCCTCACCACACAGCAATCTTTTCTAAATCGCTTAGCAACTGATACTGGTCTTCGGATGACCTTACTAGACGGTAACTTACAGCATCATCTGCGAACAACCAAAGAACTGCTCAGATTGTCACCCAGGTCATTTATATCGATCAGGGCCTGAAGATGACGTTACAACGTTGAAACTAGTTGCCAAAATAAAATCGACACCTCAAATACAGCTGGAGGAATTTCTACATTTTTAATATAAACAATGCAGTCGTTGTAATGTGGAAACGGAGCGATTTATGTGACCTCCAAAAGGGCATCAGTAGCTTTCGGGCCGAAGGTGGAAGCATTTCCGAAACGGCGAAGTATGTAAGATCTTCGCGTGCCGCCGTGGTTAAAATATACCGTGCACGGCAAAACGGCGGTATACAAAACCGGCGCCGTGACAACCGTGATGCACCTCAGGCCGTAGATCACCGGGATGAACGACGGTTGAAGAGATGTGTACTGGCGAACAGACGAGCAACTCTTGAGCAGCTAATCGCCCAGATGAACCAACATGCTACAAATGCTACCAACAATCTCTCTTCCAGTACCATTCAGTGAACGTTGCAGCGTATGGCCCTCCGCAGCAGGCGGCTGGTTCACGTACCCGGGCTGACTGCTGTTCATCAGCGACGAAGGCTGGAATTTGGACGCCAGTACCGCGACTGGAAGTCCGCTGAATGCCAACAGGTGGGGTTTCCAGATGAATCACCTTCTATCCTCCATCGGACAGATGGCCACTGGCGTGTACAGCATCTAACGTCGGAAAGCAAACACCCTGCAGCAATTGTCGGAAGGTCCAGGCCTCAGGAGGGAACGTTACGGTCTCTGGATTGTTTTCGTGCAACACCCTGGGTGATCTCGTCATTCCAGAAGGCGCAATGGATCGACACACGTGCGCATCTATCCTTGGAGACCTTGTCCACCCCTACATTAAGTTTGTTTTTCCTCGGCATGATGCCATCTACGAGCAAGACAATGCAGCGTGTCATATAGGTCAAAGTGTACGTACGTGGTTTACCTTACTTCCCTGACCAGCAGACTCCCCGGATTTAAAGCCAATCGAGACTCTGTGGGACCACCTCAATCGAGCTCTTCGTGCCATGGATCCTAAACTGAGAAAGAGCACAGCTCGCGACGATACTCGAGTCAGCATGGCTCCGCATCAATTTCAAAACATCCAGAACCTCACTGACAATCTTCCTGCGCATTTCGCAGCTGTCCGCACTGCAGAAGTTGTTTATTCAGGCTTCTGACAGGTAATTTCAATGTGCCTGGGCAATGTAAAATTTGTGTTTTTCTTTGGAGATTAATGTTGAGAACTACGTACTAACACCCGTCTGTGCTTTTATACTTCACGAACATTTGAGACACAACACCAACATCTGTCTGCTGTGAACTATATCCAGTGGGATATGTTTGTGAGACTGAGGCATGTAAGTCGGCTCGATGCCGTAAAAGGTACTCTTGTGGCAATATACAGGGGCACCAATACGCCATGGTGCCCACCAGGTGCCGCCGCCTGTTTGCCACGGGTGCCCGACAAGTTACTGAAACCGAGGGCACACCACAACAAATCGACTTCGCCCCTTATAAATGGCTCTGAGCACTAGGCGACTTAGCATCTGAAGTCATCAGTCCCCCAGAACTTCGAACTACTTAAATCTAACTAATCTAAGGACACCGAGCGAGGTGGCGCAGTGGTTAGCACACTGGATTCGCATTCGGGAGGACGACGGTTCAATCCCGCGTCCGGCCATCCTGATTTAGGTTATCCGTGATTTCCTAAATCGCTCCAGGCAAATGCAGGGATGGTTTCCTTGAAAGGGCACAGCCGACTTCCTTACCCGTCCTTCCCTAATCCGATGAGACCGACGACCTCGCTGTTTGGTCTCTTCCCCCAAAACAACACAACAACCTAAGGACATCACACACATCCATGCCCGAGGCAGGATCCGAACCTGCGACCGTAACTGAAGCGCCTAGAACCGCTCGTCCACTGCGGCCGGCCCCTTATAAATATTGGCCGTTCTGACAGTCAGCTGATCGAACAGAGAGACATCGAGTTGCCGTCAGTTACAGAGGTTGCTACCACTCTACCGTCATCCTGACGAGACCACCTGCCAGGAGTCTAGATGGAGCACCGACTGACCAAGAGTCGAAATGAGGCCCTCGTAGCCAGCAATCACTGGACGCTGGACAGGGGTTTGCTCCGCCGACGTCTGCGCTTATGTCACTTGCCACAGCTGGGGCACGCTACCAGCCTGTCCCACAGTTGGCGTGGCCGCGCCACTCTGCCACATCTGTTCCAGAGGTAGCTCGGCTGCCGGCTGGGAGTGTTTACCACGCAAGGTCACGCAACGCCTGGGCTGCGCTGGGCGTAGCAGCAACAGCAGCAGCAGGAGGCCTCTTCACGACAACGCTTCGCTGCCGAGGTCCGTGGGTCAATGTTCACCTGCCAGATGTGATCTTGGGCTACTGATACGCACTAATAGAAAGTAGTAAACCGATTCTACCGTCATCGAGCGGCTTTTGAGTCGCCCGACCCACCGTCTTCCACTACAGCACACGTTCACATCGCTCTACACAGAGATGCTGCGTGAAAACGATGCGATCTTTAGGTTTGCAGGAGTCATGAACTAATTTCGCTGTTCATATAGTCAGAAACGCATCTGCGGTTTTTTGTTTGGATTAAATAATTTTATTTCCTAGTAATTGAGATCAATAATATGAACGATTTTTAAAATTTTGAAGTCCTATCATCCTCATTTAAGACGACGTGACGAAATGTAATTGACTCACACAACAATGTACAACAGTCCACTGCAACCATAGCCACAACATCGATTTTATTCACGATATGAAATGCTATCATACTCAGAAAACATTTGTATTACCTGAGATTTTCTGCATAATTATTCTGTGACTTTAAATAAGTTATACTCAAGCAAAGGAACGTTTAACTTCGTGTCGCTGAGATGAAAAATTTGCTGTCTTCCGTTATTCTTTTTCACTTTTTCAGTTCGAGTATTGTCTACCTGTATGCCACAGTTCCGAACTGTAGATCAACTCAGTCTGCATTTTAATTTAATCTTGAATGCGGACAGTCTGTTTAAGAAGTTTTTTTTGCCATTTTTAAGTTATCATACTATACACAAGAGTTGAAGTATTGATTTGTAAACCAAACTGAATTTTGAAACGAATTACGAACCGTCTTAATCACATTCCACACACATGGTTAAGAGTGTTTTATTCAAACTGTTGTAGAGTGCTATGGTTACTATAAGTGTAAGACCGAAAGTGATGGTACCGTTGTTATAAAGGGATCGTACTATTTGAGTGCGTCTGACAGTCTGTGGGGTGCTCGTAAGCTATTCTGATGCCTTTTGAGTGCCATTGTTGCTTCCAGCTGGGTGTCGCTCTTGGTGCAGACAACTGGGAATAAATTAACCGAAAGATAATTAATGCAGAAAAAACATCACTTTCTGTTTGCGACAGAGAAAGAGTCATTTGCCAGAAAATCGTCAAAAGTGTTTGAGAGTAGGTACCGTGACTTAACAACCACTAATGCTTGGCCGTTTCATTCCTACACGAATTATTACTAAAAATCTGCTGCTTATGGTATAGCTTTTGATGTTAAATTTGATATACTTTATACTCGTGCAATGTTCTGGCGACTGTCATATTTTTCGTTGTTCTTTATTGTTGTCCTGTTTACAGACGTGGCGAATTTTCATTACGCGAGTGGGATCTCGCAAGTACTTTTGAAGACAGTGGGGAAGCTCGAGAGCCTTGTACAAATAGCTGAGTTGGTAAAAAGAATTTCCCGCGAAACGTAAAGTTTCCGAGCTCGAATCCCTGTTCGGCACACAGTTTGACCTGCTCGACAGGGTCATCCTGGAAAACTGACACTGTGCATCTTCAGTGTTGCACAGCGACTTAAATAATTCGTCAAATTTCGCCCATACAGGCGTACAGATACAATTCTTCCACTGATATCGCAGTCCCATATTTCCCAGCCGCTCCAGTGCTGGCCAGAAGACACGCGACCGGGATACCTGTAAAGGTGTGGTGTCTGTACGTCTGTTTGGACGAAATTTATTGTGCGTTGCCTGCCGAAAGAATATAAGAATTCACTTAACGACCGTTACCTGCATTACGCAGGATGTAAAATATCAAAATGCCTGTTTTCAGTTCATGAAACAGAAGCACCGTATTCTGAAGCATAGCTTTGATGTGGTTTATTCATGAATCAGCATGGGCTAAATGCAGAAGAATGAGGGCAATGTCGTACATCATAAGCACACTGTAACGATCCACTACATGGAAGTGCAGTCCTTTCTACAACGGGCATTCACACTGACGCTCTGAATGAGGAAGTGGGTGACCCGGCTGGTTGCCAGTTCTTCGCAGCGCTCTGATTGGCCCCCATTGTGGTGATCGCGTTTCCAATTAGAACAGGGCCACGTCGAGAGTGATAGCATCGACCGGTCGGCGACGCACGAGCCATTAGCTTCGTCGTTCAACCGTGGCGGCGTGCCTGCTCTTCCCCTGATATCACCGCAGGGTGGTGCCTTTGATGGAGCCGCCATGATCACAAATCAGGAAATTGCCTTGTCTGTCCTCTATATCTTGTTTTGTGCGCTTCCGCATCAGACTCCGCCTTGCAGCTCCACGTTGCATATGCCAATAAGCTGACGTACTACGAAATCGTGGTAGATGGAAGCTGAGTGTCCAATATCCCCTTGACTATGAGGTCATTAGAGACAGAGCACAAGCCCGGAAATGACAAGGATGACGAAAACAACTAGTCTTGAGTTTTTCGTAGGAATTGAACCGGAATTTACTTTACAGAGTGTGGGGAACACAGTGGAATTTGTAAGAATTCGAAGCCTATTCCAAATCCAGTGACAAAATAAATGCGACGCTTCGCTCGGTACAGTGTAGCACGGACAGGCCGAGAACACCACATGATCGCCTTACATGGTTGTATAAGAGGAAAGAGAAAAGAGACAATCAAGTTCTTTGATGGCATATGCAGGATGGTTGTAACGAAACTTTCGCTACTTGATGGGGCCCACACGAAAAACGAGTCCGCGCGGTGTAGCCGTACGGTCTCAGGCGCCTTTCCACGGTTCGCGCGGCTCTCCGCGTCGGAGGTTCGAGTCCTCCCTCGGGAATGGGTGTGTGTGTTGTCCTTAACGCAAGTTAGTTTAAGTTAGATTAAGTAGATTGTTAGCCTACGGACCGATGACCTCCGTAGTTTGGTCCCATAGGAACTTAACACAAATTTAAAAGAGTGATCGTAGGACAATGAAACTCTTGTGGAAACATGTAATAATAGGGACACGCGGAAAAGAAATAGCGAATAAATCCACGTGAGAGGTTAACATTGGTTAACTGCGTACCATGTTTACGTCCCAGGTTACAAATCTTGGTCATTGTTACGACCACCTGCATCCACGCAACCTGGAACCGCATTAGAGATTGCTCTACTGCTGCCCGAAACGTCCCAGGTGGGAACCTGACTACCTTCCTCGCTATGCTCATCTTCAGTCTCCAAACCGTGTTACTGCCCCGTTGGTAAACCTTGTCCTTCAGGCAGCCCTGCAGCCACAAATCACACACGTTCAAATCTGGTGATCTTTATGACCACGCGCTGTGAAATGAAATGATCTGCCAGTGATTCGGTTTCCTCCAGATGTGTTGATGAACCGAGTGACCTCACGAGCAATGTGAGGTGGAGCTCCATCGTGCATAAAAATAGCTGAGTACAAAGCACCCTTCTCCCTCAGAATAGGGATCTCATGTTGGCGCAGCCGAGCACAGTAATGTGTGCCGTTCACGCTGCATATCCTTGGTCCTCGGAGTCCGAGCTCCTCACCAGTAATTGCACCTAACGGTAACTCATGGCACTGTCACTACTAACAGCGCAGTACTGTCCACACTGCTTGTCCTCTACCATTGGAGTGAGAACTTCCCTCCACTGTCGGCGCGTAACAGTTAAATCATGACACTGGCGCCATTAACAACGCAAATGCTGCAGCGAACCGTCTGAACATCATCCCTGTGAAGTTGGGTTCCTTACGGTAAATAGTTTTCCGTTTACACTGGCTCAAGTAGCGAAAGTTTAATTATAACCACCCTGTATACTCCTGCACTGCCTTAAGCGTCTGAGATACAATTAGTCCATTCTACTTTTAGTTGTATATATATTGATCTTCTTGAATACATTAATATTACCGAAAATCGCTGGACGACGAAGGAATTTTAGTAGCCATCAGTATTTGAACCGTTCTGTGATTCGATCCTACACGCGCAGAAACTGTTAGCGCAGTGCTGGATTTTTTGTTATTAAAAAATATTGATCGCAACTAGTCACCAATACATTTAACAAGTTTTATACTAATTCTGTTACCAGTTATGGCTACCATGCACATCTTCAGGTGGCTAATTTTGTTAACTACAGTAACATATTCGTCAGCAAGAAGCAGGCCTCTCGTGCACTACACAAGACTATTTGAATATTTAGCGTTACTTCATATGTTGTGTGGATAGCAAAAACATGCTGATGTACCTATCTTTTGGCAACTACAGTAAGGGAAAAAATATTGTTGTAAGCGTTTATGGCTAACAGTTCTTCACTAACAATGCTCAACGCTTGCAGAGTTCAAAAGATCCAGCAAGGATCAAATAAAATTTAAATATTGATTTACGTCAGCAACATTCCCGATTGTTCCTAAGCACTGATAGTTTCAGTGTTGCTAAAATACATTTGCTCCTGTGTGAAGTATTTCATGGTTATGTACTATTTGCAAGTATCAGTTTAAATTTACATTAATTGAGCGAAGTCTTTGTGAAAGGAAAGATGTAGATTTAGGCTTATCACATCGTTCAGAACACTGCCATTAGAGGCGAAGCAGTTCCTTTGTTGGACGAGGCTAGAGAAGGAAGTTAAGCGTAGACTATTCAAAGGGATACAAATATTTGTCTCAAGTTATTTCGCGGTAACCTTTTATATGCATGGCCAAATGGGAGTGTGGACTCCGCTCCTCTAGAAAACGAATGAATTATCTGGAGCACCGTGCCACCTTTAACTGCCTAAGTGAAAAATGAGACGAATAACTGGATATCAAGAGGGAAACATATCAATGACGCTAGAGTTTCTTTCTCTTGGACGGGCAGCATGCCCCGCGCGCCACCCGTGTGTGTCGGTCACTGGTTGCTAGTGAGTAACAGAACTACAAAGAATAACCACGCTGGTGCCTGGCAGAATCCGCTGACACAGGTAGCTTCTTATTGTTAATATTGTAATGGCCAAGGAAGCACTATTACATTATCCCAATTCCTGCTTAAAGCTTGTTTGAAAATGATATTTATGCTCTGACTATGTACAAAGATTGTGTTTCACCTTTTTCTTTAACCCTTTCAGACCTGAAATTTTTCTGGAGGAAAAAAATTTTTTCTTTATGTGGTAATGCTGGTAGCTGGTTTTTAATGATCTGTAGATGCAAGATTTATGCAAAAATATGTTTCTTTTTCCAAACATATTTTTGCTCTCCCTTTTTATAGACTAAAATACTAATCACCAAATATTCTCCATTGTAACAAAATATAAAATCATCCTTCAATAATTACCACGCAAAATGACAATAACAATGTTTAATTATAATGTGGAATATAGCGAACCAACCACATCCGTGTATTCTGGTGGTCTCGAGCTGCTGCGCACCGCTACATTGACTTTCTGTCATTTTCATAGCGATGCCCAACAGCCGGTAGCACTTGTGCGTGATGGAACGACTGAGCATTCACAAATGTGTACCTTTGGTTTCCATTGGGAAAAAAATACTTCTATTGCAGCTAAGACACAGTAAAGTTAATGTACGTAATTGTAGCCAGAGGGTCTGGAAGGGTTAATTTTGGCCTGAGTGGCAAAATACTTTTCGTAGGCCAAGCAAACAATTTATGTTTCCAAAGCATTATATTTTTGCATAATTAGTAGGAACGTAGGTTAGCCAAGGCGAACAGCATACGTGTGACTTTTTTTGAGTAGGAATAATATATCGGTTATTGAGAAATTGGTGATTTCTCACAATTAATTTTGCAGTTGCTGAAAGATATAAATGTATTTTATGGTAATTAGGTATATTCAATCATCAAAATACAGCCTTTAGCTGTGATAATAATGATAGTAAGTCTTGAGTTACAGTATGTGATCCCAACAAAACGTCACCGACATTACTGAACCATTTCTGTCATTGATATGTCGACTGAAAATAAGTAACGCAGTTAGGGAGAGAGAGAAAAAAAATCTAATTTGGTTTTATATTTAGCTGAGACTTGCTCTAAGACAGAGCGTACCAACTGATAAATTTACTAAAAAAAAAAAAAAAAAAAAAAAAAAGACTGATTGAATTGGCATTGCATCATATCAGCGAAACTGAAAAAAAGAAGGAAAAAAGATTGAAAATCAGACCCATCACCCGCAACAAATTAAACAGCTCATTTACCGTACTACGATAGTCTTAAAGGTAGCACAACGCTGCGGCGACAGTAAATAGGTTTTATTTGGTATGAAAACGTGAAGTTTACGCCGGCCGGTGTGGCCGAGCGGCTCTAGGCGCTACAGTCTGGAACCGCGCGACCGCTACGGTCGCAGGTTCGAATCCTGCCTCGGGCATGGATGTGTGTGATGTCCTTAGGTTAGTTAGGTTTAAGTAGTTCTAAGTCCTAAGGGAATGATAACCTCAGAAGTTAAGTCTCATAGTGCCCAGAGCCATTTGAACCATTTTTTTGTGAAGTTTACGTGCAACAAACACCCCTGAATGGCAGGGCCGAACAACTTCGAGTACTCGAAGTTGTGATGTAAGCGAGAAGCGGCGATATTCAACAGCTGTTTTGTGTCATGCAACAACATGATGAGTGTTAAAAACACCCTCTTTGTATTGCATTCCCGTTACGAGTTGTCAGTCAAGTACACAGAATTCATTGTGTATTACTGAGGTACGTGTTACTGTATTGTGTTTGTGAGAGTTTAACGCAACGTAGTATACGTTTATTCAGCTTTATCCTCCCTGTGGTTATGAAGTGTTGCGTATGGAAAGATAATGGAAATTACGCAGCGGAAAAGAAGTTTCGTGTATTAAGTGTCCTAAAGAAAATGTATTGTGACACGAACGGCTCCATTCAATTCAAAGACAGGATTTCACAGTTACTGATAAATCAGTTCCAGGTTTAACACATGCCTTTGTTTTGGAATACAATTTACTAAGGCTTCTTTTAGATTATGATATATTGTCTACCAGATCACTTGAATATATCGTTACTGTACTTGACTGGTCAATTTTCAGGTGCCCGACGGGAATTTCAAAGTTAGCGACATTATCTGGGAAGTATTTGCCACTGACAGACGAGTCGTAACTGTTCTATTTCCAAAGCCACGGCCTGATTTAAATGCTGTGCATTCATTTTTCCGATTCTTCAGCTGCAGGACCATTGAGAGAGGGACCAGAAGAAAAAAGGAGCACGCCGGAGGCAGCAGCATTGCAGGAAAGCATCAAGTTTAGTGCATTATATGACAACCGTCAGGAACTGAAAAATAATGTAATTACGTACTATCTTTACTGAAGAGTTGGGTGAAAGCAGTGAAAGAAGAATGTATTATTTTTATGTATGTAGATGTAACTGTGGAGTCCAAAAAAAAATGTTCAAATGTGTGTGAAATCTTATGGGACGTAACTGCTAAGGTCATCAGTCCCTAACCTTACACACTACTTACCCTAAATTATCCTAAGGACAAACACACACACACCCATGCCTGGAGGAGGACTCGAACCTCCGCCGGGACCAGCCGCACAGTCCAAGACTGCAGCGCCCTAGACCGCTCGGCTATAGTGGAGTCCCATTACTGAATGTATGTTGTGACTGATGATCAATTGAAAGTATAGATCTAGTCAAGAAAAGTTTCATTAAACAGCATTCTAGTCCCTGAATTTGTTTTTGAAGTTGTACTGGTACAGTTAATTGTGTGAATGTAGCCGACTGTGATGTGCATGCGTTACCACTTTTGTAAAAAGTTGCAAATGTGTCAATTTTTTTATTTAACAGCTACAGTTCACTTAAAAATGCTCAAAATGTTCCTGACTGCTAATATCCACGAAAATAGCCATTTTTTTGAAAGATGCGAGCTGTTTTGTTTACAAATGTACTAGTCATGTTGTAGGAAGGGCGCTCAATAACTAATGTAACACCTTTTTCTCGGCCAGTTTCGGTGGAAAAAAAGCCGGAATTTGTTGTGGGACATCGTGGAATGTTCCCGCATGAGTCCCTGTTAGTTCTATGAAGTTCCGACAGGTCGCGGCGGTATACGTCCCCTTCAAATTGGCGTCTGTAGCGGAGGTGCGTTCTTAGCAGAGAGCTGCCATTGAGTTTCTTTAAGTGGAAAACTAGGTAGCCGTAGAATGTCCAGAGAGACTTGGCAGTGAACAAAAGCACAAGTCGTTGGGCGAGGCGTCTATCATCACCGTAACAAGGCCGCGCAAACCTGTCCTATCTCCCTCTTACCGGCCGGACACACCCTCAGGAAATTGAAGAAACGCTTTCAGTGTGTTCGTCGCCACAGAAATGCTAACGAATTTTTCCTACTCCGTGACAACGCTAGGCCTCACACAAGACTGCACCCGACAGCAGCTTAAAAATCCTCACTGGAATGTCCCCTATCCACCCTACAGCCCAGATCTCGCACAACCTGACTTCCATCTCTTCGGTCCCATGAACGATGCACTCCACGTGAGGCAGTAAGGGGATGATGGGGAGCAGCAAGACGTTGGCTCCGGCGTCGACCAGTAGAGTGGTGCCGTGCGGCATATACAGGATCTCCCAGCAAGGCGGCGTAAGGCCGTCGCATTGAACCGAAATTATGTTGAAAACTAGGGTTTTGTAGCAAAAAGAGTAGGAAATAATATGGTGTATTGGAATTCTGAATAAAACCAACCTGCTTTTAGAAAAAAAAGTGTGTTGCAGTACTTACTGAACGCTCATTGCACGCGCTATGCAGCAAATTAATCGCAGATATGCGTTTTTTCTCATTATCACTTAAACAACTATATCTGCTTTCTTTCGTAACTACCCTCATTAAAGTCTCAACTCAAAAACAGCTACTTTCACGGGCCACACAATTCTTTCAGCGTTGGCTGCTTTAGTTTACAATCGATGTTTGTCTGTGACGTCACTGGATGATTGATTGGTCAGGTCTCTAGAAGGTGTAACACCAGCACTACATTTCTATTACTATTATTATTTCTTTACTTTCTCAGACGTTAAGTCTGGTTAAAAATGGGAAGTGACGCGGACCTTGATCAAGCGTCACTTCCTTTTAAGTGTACGGTATATGTTATATTGCATTTAGGAACTTTCGGTTAATTGAACATGTATCAATAATTACGGATTTCTGTAATTGTATATATAAGTTTGGATGTAGCTGTATTGTATTGATGTACTGGTGGATATTGTGTGGTATGACTCCTGTAGTTGATACTATAATTGGTATAATGTCAACTTTATCCTGATGCCACATGTCCTTGACTTCCTCAGCCAGTTGGATGTATTTTTCAATTTTTTCTCCTGTTTTCTTTTGTATATTTGTTGTATTGGGTATGGATATTTCCATTAGTTGTGTTAATTTCTTCTTTTTATTGGTGAGTACGATGTCAGGTTTGTTATGTGATGTTGTTTTATCTGTTATAATGGTTCTGTTCCAGTATAATTTGTATTCATCATTCTCCAGTACAGTTTGTGGTGCATAATTGTATGTGGGAACGTGTTGTTTTAGAAGTTTATGTTGTAAGGCAAGCTGTTGATGTATTATTTTTGCTACATTGTCATGTCTTCTGGGGTATTCTGTATTTGCTAGTATTGTACATCCACTTGTGATGTGATCTACTGTTTCTATTTGTTGTTTGCAAAGTCTGTATTTATCTGTTGTGGTATTGGGATCTTTAATAATATGCTTGCTGTAATATCTGGTGTTTATTGTTTGATCCTGTATTGCAATCATGAATCCTTCCGTCTCACTGTATATATTGCCTTTTCTTAGCCATGTGTTGGATGCGTCTTGATCGATGTGTGGCTGTGTTAGATGATACGGGTGCTTGCCATGTAGTGTTTTCTTTTTCCAATTTACTTTCTTCGTATCTGTTGATGTTACGTGATCTAAAGGGTTGTAGAGGTGGTTATGAAATTGTAGTGGTGTAGCCGATGTATTTATATGAGTGATTGCTTTGTGTATTTTGCTAGTTTCTGCTCGTTCCATAAAGAATTTTCTTAAATTGTCTACCTGTCCATAATGTAGGTTTCTTATGTCGATGAATCCCCTTCCTCCTTCCTTTCTGCTTAATGTGAATGTTTCTGTTGCTGAATGTATGTGATGTATTCTATATTTGTGGCATTGTGATTGTGTAAGTGTATTGAGTGCTTCTAGGTCTGTGTTACTCCATTTCACTACTCCAAATGAATAGGTCAATATTGGTATAGCATAAGTATTTATAGCTTTTGTCTTGTTTCTTGCTGTCAATTCTGTTTTCAGTATTTTTGTTAGCCTTTGTCTATATTTTTCTTTAGTTCTTCTTTAATATTTGTATTATCTATTCCTATTTTTTATCTGTATCCTAGATATTTATAGGCATCTGTTTTTTCCATCGCTTCTATGGAGTCACTGTGGTTATTCAATATGTAATCTTCTTGTTTAGTGTGTTTTCCCTTGACTATGCTATTTTGCTTACATTTGTCTGTTCCAAAAGCCATATTTATATCATTGCTGAATACTTCTGCTATCTTTAGTAATTGGTTGAGTTGTTGATTTGTTGCTGCCAGTAGTTTTAGATCATCCATGTATAGCGAATGTGTGATTCTGTGTTGGTATGTTCCAGTAATATTATATCCATAATTTGATATTATTTAGCATGTTGGATAGTGGGTTCAGAGCAAGAGAGAACGAGAAAGAACTTAATGAGTCTCCTTGGTATATTCCACGCTCAATCTGTATTGGCTGTGACGTGATATTATTTGAATTTGTTTGGATATTAAGTGTGGTTTTCCAATTTTTCATTACTATGTTTAGGAACTGTATCAATTTAGGATCTACTTTGTATATTTCCAATATTTGTAGTAACCATGAGTGGGGTACACTATCAAAAGGTTTTGGTAATCAATGTATGCGTAGTGTAGCGACCTTTGTTTAGTTTTAGCCTGATATGTCACCTCTGCATCTATCATCAGTTGCTCTTTACATCCTCGTGCTCCTTTGCAGCAGCCTTTTTTTCTTCATTTTTAATTTTGTTCTGTGTTGTATGTGTCATTAATTTCTGTTTAATGACTGAAGTTAATATTTTGTATATTGTTGGTAGGGATGTTATGGGGCGATATTTTGCTGGGTTTGATGTGTCTGCTTGATCTTTAGGTTTCAGACAAGTTATTCCATGTATGAGTGTATCAGGGAATGTGTATGGGTCTGCAATGTAACTGTTAAATAATTTAGTTAGATGTGAATGTGTTGAGGTGAACTTCTTTAGGCAGAAATTTGCTATTTTATCTGTTCCAGGGGCTTTCCAATTGTGCGTAGAATTAATTGCTCGGGTGACTTCATGTTGCAAAATTATCACTTCAGGAATTTGTGGTATTATCTTGTATGTGTGTGTTTCTGCTTGTATCCACAGTGCATGCCTCTTATGTTGTACCGGGTCTGACCATATGTTGCTCTAGAAGTGTTCCATGTCTGTTATGTTTGGTGGGTTGTCTATTTTAATGTGTGTATTATCTATTGTCTGACAAAATTTCTTTTGGCTTGTGTTGAATATTTGGTGTTGTTTCCTTCTATTTTCTTTTTTTTATATCTTGTAAGTCGTTTGGCCAATGCTTGTAATTTCTGCTTCTTTTCATATAATTGCTCTATCGCTTCTTGTTGTGAGATTTTACCTAACCTTTTTCGTTTTTTGTCTGATATTTCATTTCTTATAAATTTTGTTAGCTGTCCGATGTCTTTTCTCAGTTTTTCTATTCTGATCTGTAGCCTGTGTTGCCATGCTGGTTTTGTGGGTTTCTTCTGTGTGTTGGTTGGTTCTGATCTCTGCCTAGTGTGTATGTTTAGTGTAGTGAGCGCTCCTATATAAACCAGTAGTTGTAACTCTTCCATAGTTGTATTTTCATTTATTTTGTTGTGTATGATTGTGTTGATAGTTGTTATTGTTGTTTCGACTTGTGGGTTATTTGGTGGTCTATGCAAGAATGGTCTAATGTCTGTATTTGTGTCTTTGTGTTCTATATATGTTAGCTAAAATTTTTCTTCTATATCTAACATGTGTGTCACTTCATGTTCTATTTGCGCTTGTTCTGGTGGCTGTCTTAAGATTTCGTTTTCCTCTGATTGTTTAATTGATGCGTGGTGTTCTTTGTTTGTTTTCTCTGGGATGTTTGAGTCCATTACTGAATGCACATTATTTTGTTCCAGTATTTGCTGTACTTGTTGTTTGATGTTTTCTAATTCTGACTGGGGTATCCTGTTCTTTTTGATTATTACACGGATCTGATCAGCTAGTCGTTGTTCTGTGAAAAATTTTAATTCTGGGTATGTGGTAATAAATTTTGGGTGTACTTGTGATCTGTATCCAGTTGTGTTGGTTCCTAAGTTTGTTGCTTGGTTGGTTCAAATGGCTCCGAGCACTATGGGACTTAACATCTATGGTCATCAGTCCCCTAGAACTTAGAACTACTTAAACGTAACTAACCTAAGGACATCACACACATCCATGCCCGAGGCAGGATTCGAACCTGCGACCGTAGCAGTCGCGCGGTTCCGGACTGAGCGCCTAGAACCGCTAGACCACCGCGGCCGGCTGTTGCTTGGTAATAACAGAACATGAGGTGCAGGTTACCTTCATCTGACCATCTCATCCTCTGTCTTTGTTTTCCTTCTAGAGTGGTTGCAGGAAGCATATCCTGCAAAACAGCTCTATTTGGATTTAAATCATTTGCCGTGCGGCTAGCAGTGTCGTTACCGTTGTGGACGGGCATAGGGTTCAAGTCCCCGTCCATGACAGCACTTGTTCGAGGCTTCATTAGTTCTATCCTGAACCAAGTAATCACACTAAAAGGGGGGTTAGCCCTATTAGTGGTTTGTTCTTTTCGTCGCCTTTTAGGACTGGCAGAACATACCGGAGGCCTATTCTTTTCCCGGGCCTCCACGGGGTTTATTATTATTGTTATCATTATTATTATTATTATTATTATTATTACTATCATTATCTCTGGAATTGAGCATTCTGAGAAACATACTAAGAAGAACTATTTTATGCGCAACAAATCGTTCGAACGAGGGCGTTGGTTCTTTTTTTACACCGGCCGTGGTGGCCGAACGGTTCTAGGCGCTACAGTCTGGAACCGTGCGACCGCTACGGTAGCAGGTTCGAATCCTGCCTCGGGCATGGATGTGTGTGATGTCCTTGGGTTAGTTAGGTTTAAGTAGTCCCAAGTAGATGACCTCAGCTGTTAAGTCCCATAGCGCTTAGAGCCATTCTTTTTTACGGAAGGCTAACGTACCTAAAAGCTTCGCATAAATAAATTCTGAACGTTACAGATCGTTGCAGGCAGCGCAACACGCTCACTAATTGAAGGTGAATTGCGAGTCATTCTCAAAATCCTAGCCACCAAAGCTGCCGCCTTCCAACGCTAAAATGATCAGGACGAAGCATATTTGTACCTCAAAAACGCAGATGAAACGCAGCTAAAGTGTGGATGTACACTGTCAGGAAATAAATTCCCGCAGATATGAGAGGCATCCCCACCGTTTCCCGTCACCTCAGCGAAACACACACCCTGTCAGTGAACTGCAGTAATTCATCTGGTCCACAGTCTGTATGTAAACAACTATTGGTCAAGGAAACTGGTGACAGAAGCAGAAGAACTAACTACAATTTGCCGGTATGGGTCTCGACCCCACAACCTTTTTTTTCTCATGCAGTGCTCCTTCCCACTTAGCTATCCAGGCACATCTCTGACTCTTCGTCTCAAACCTGTGAGTACCTCTCTCCCACTTTTCAAAGTTCATAGAGTCTCTCGCGCATACGTTGCTGGAATAGTACTCCTGGAAGAAAGTACATTGCGGAGAAATGGCTTAGTGAAAGCCTACTAAAGTATGCAGGAGGGCTTCTGTGAAATTTGGAAAACAGAAGAGGTATTCCCAGATCTGAAACTCTAAGTGAGAGTCGTGATTCAGTTTGTAAGAAGACTACAACGTGCGCGCGAAAGACAAGGTTTCGAGTTCATGTCCAAGCCAGTCACACAGTTTTAATCTGTTCACAACAGAGCGAAATTTAGTTACAAGTTGAAGCTTATGCTTTGCGTACCATGACAATGTGCCTTACTCTTGTAGAGAACTCATAATTGATTATTAAAAAGAGCGTAAAATATATTATTATCTTCTGTGCGTGACCTAATAGTTCTCTCAGTCTGTGAGGTTCTGAAACAAGTCATTTCACATATAACGGCAATGACAATATGATGATAAACTGGAAATCTGACGGCACATATATTCTAAGGCACAAAAATTATGAAAATACCACTGCCCTGTTGTTGGCAACAGGCAGTAGCGGTGAGACTAGGCTGCTCATTCTGGTAGAAATGATTTCGCTCCGAAATTACCACTTGTAATTTAATCGTATTATGGGCACTGAACCCATGTCCTATGTGAGTTAACTGCGCATTAAGCAGATGAATAACATGGCAATATTCTATCGTTAAATATAGTATAAGACTATCTTTGGCAATTCAGGTCGGCTTTTCATAGCGCGTGAAGGCCGCCAGTAAAGATAGCGGCATTTGATGAACGACAAGCCGGGAGAGGAAGTGTCACGGACATAACGACAGGCCTAAATTGGTGCCCTGTTGGGAGGTCCTGATTGGGCAATCTAGCTGCGGCGAGAGGCGGCGGCGACAGAATAAACGGGGACATCTCCGCCGTCCCAAACAACTCACTTGAGAAACTCTGTTCGAGGGGGCACGCACGCTACATGCTGGCCTGTGTTTTGTTTTTATTTTGCTTCTATGACAGGGGTAAAAATATTTACACATCGTTTTGCCGCCTTTGTCGGGACAAGAAATTTTCCAGTGAACAGCAAGTGCAAAGAGACTGTTGTTTCAAGTTACGGAGTGTACATTCCAGATGAGCTGGCAATGTTGCCAAAGTTCCTTCAAGTACTTCCCACTGCGTTGCCATGTACGTACTGCGATAAAAGCCAAGATTCAGAAAATAGACGGACAGCCACTTCCTCTCGGCAAAAAGATGGGGCGGGAGGAAGGGAGGGACGAGGATTGCAATATCCCACTGCTAAACTGGAGTTCGTTCATTTCTCAACAATAAACAATTTATCACCATTTTTATATAGTGGAAGTAGGCAATTTTCGCCATTTTAGACGTGAAGAAACTCTGTGGTAGACCAGGAACAGGATCCCGTAGTAAGTGCAACTTGTACAGAGACTGGCTCTTAATGATATTGTAAAGTGTCACGCCTTTCGTAGAATTTGTATCGACGTTTCCGATGGGAGCAAGCCGGCCGAAGTGGCCGTGCGGTTAAAGGCTCTGCAGTCTGGAACCGCGAGACCGCTACGGTCGCAGGTTCGAATCCTGCCTCGGGCATGGATGTTTGTGATGTCCTTAGGTTAGTTAGGTTTAACTAGTTCTAAGTTCTAGGGGACTAATGACCTCAGCAGTTGAGTCCCATAGTGCTCAGAGCCATTTGAACCGATGGGAGCAAGAACTTCCGATTACGGATAATTATGTCCGATGGTGAGGCATTCATTGATCTGCAACTGAAAATAAGTACAGTATCCAGACCCCTGCGTTATGGTACACATTGAACGCAACAGTGTGAAAATAGGAAATTTGGTGGTAATATCGCCGCTTTTCTACAGACAGGAATCTGGAGCCGGGCAAATGTAAATAACCACAAATAAATATTGATTCATGACTCGGGTATTGTAAAACTGCTTACCGGTTGTTTGCTGAGATACAAAATCACACAAAAAAAAATCAACAGTGCTGTAATTATTCTGCATTACACAAAACTTGAGAAAGAGAGAACGGACTAACTAAGGAAGTATCAGCTTCCGGTGTATAATATGCAAAATATTCACACAATTAAAATATTGTTTTTGCCAGACAAAAGAACAAACTATATTTCCAATTGGGTACAGTAAAATGCACCATTTGCAAGTATGTGAAAAAACTGCAGATTGTAGCCGTGAGTATCAAGTACCATTTTGTCTGGAGTATCATAGATTGCGAGAAAACTAATCTGCTTGAACAACCTTTATCAAATGAGATACAGATTCAGCGTGAACCACATTAATGAGGAACATGTATGTGAATACTTCACCTTTTCTTTCAATTCACGAGGACAGCATGGAAAATAATAATTCAAAGACGAGTTAGTAAAGGAGATCTCATGCCAGCCCAAATTATTTTCAGCAGTAATAGAACAAGTTTCTCACGTTCTGAAACTGGATAAACGAACCTGCTTCGTTTTTTGCTGACATATCATTTGCTACTAGTGGAGACTTGTTTGAACAACTAATGGAAGAACTGAATAGTTCAGATTTTAGAAATGGCCTCTAAATAAGATTGAAGACCAAAAATATGTATAATGAACACCTCGAAAAGAAAATACAAAGAGAAATAAACTCTTTGAACCAGTTGATGGGTGCTTGTATTTAGAACAACTGGAAACGACACCTGGATGGAGAGGAAAAGAAATAAACAGAGGGGTAAAATAATGTTTATACATAATTTTGCAACCTTTGCCTCAAAAGCCGCGCGCTGTGTGTGTGTTTTTTGTTTTGGTTTTACGGCGCAAAACTGCTATGGTCATTAGCGCCCGGTCCGTGACTTAGGAAACAGTAAAAAACCGAAAATGGAAACCAGCAGCAATGGGAACGAAAGTCATAAAATTGGAGAAACTAAAAGCAGAAGGAAGGCTTAAAAATCCACTACAGAAAGGGGTTGGTTGTCCCCAAAAAAAAAGCTTCAAATGACTGACGTCATTTCACTGCCACTAATAAACTTGAGAACGCGGTCGGCTGAGCGCGTGTCATCTGCTAAAATCGACGATATGTGAGGCGATAGCTGTAGACGGGAGCGTAACGGATTAAAATAGGGGCACTCAATTAAAAGGTGTCTTACCGTCCACAGCTGAGAGCAGTGGGGACAGAGTGGGGGAGGATCGCCGCTTAAAAGATGTCGATGGCTAAAAAGACAGTGCCCTATCCGGAGTCTAGTTAAAATTACCTCCTCAAGACGACGCGTTCGGGAGGAAGAGGTCCAAGCACAAGGAAGAGCTTTCACGTCCCGCAATTTATTATGGGGAAGTGTCGACCAATGCGAGTGCCATAAATGAACAACACGACGACATAAAACGCTCCGTAGATCGGCGAAGGGAATCGATTGAATAGCTGGCCGAAGAAGAGAGACTGCAGCCTTGGCTGCAATATCGACCGCCTCATTTCCACAGATACCAACGTGTCCCGGGAGCCAGAGGAACGCCACCGAGACGCCCCCCAGGTGGAGCAAGCGCAGACAGTCCTGAATCCGGTGGACCAGAGGGTGCACAGGATAAAGAGCTTGGAGACTGAGGAGAGAGCTGAGAGAATCTGAGCAGATAACGCACTGTATCCGCTGATGGCGGCGGATGTAGTGGACAGCCTGGAGAACAGCGTAAAGCTCCGCAGTATAAACCGAACACTGGTCGGGAAGCCGAAAGTGATTTGGGGTGTCGCCAACAATATAGGCACTCCCTACACCTAACCATGTTTTCGAGCCTTCGGTGTAAATAAATGCGGCGTCCGTCATTTGTGCACATAGAGCAGCAAATGCCCGACGATAAACAAGTGAAGGGGTACCATCCTTGGGAAATCGACAAAGGTCACGGAGCAGGCAGATCCGGGGACGGAGCCAAGGCGGTGCTGTACCCAAAGTTGTCAAGAAGGTTTTAGGAAAGCGGAAGGAAAGAGAATGGAGCAGTTGACGGAAGCGGACTCCCGGTGGTAGTAGGGAGGAGGGGCGGCCTGCATACCCTACATCAAAGGAGGCGTCGAAAAAAATGTTATGGGCTGGATTAGCAGGCATGGAAGACAGATGGCTAGCATAACGACTCAGAAGGACTGCTCGCCGATTGGGCAGCGGAGGTTCAGCAGTCTCAGCATAAAGGCTTTCCACAGGGCTGGTGTAAAGAGCTCCAGACACTAAACGTAATCCACGGTGGTGGATAGAGTCGAGACGCCGAAGAATAGACGGCCGAGCAGAGGAGTAGACTATGGTTCCATAGTCCAATTTCGAGCGCACTAAGGCCCGATAGAGGCGGAGAAGAACCACTCGGTCCGCTCCCCAGGAGGTACCATTCAGGACACGGAGGGTATTGAGGGATCGCAGACAGCGAGCCGAAAGATAGGAAACGTGGGAGGACCAGCACAGTTTTCTGTCAAACATAAGACCCAAGAATTTAGCGACGTCTGAAAACGGAAGGTTAACAGGACCTACATGTAAGGAGGGAGGAAGAAACTCCTTACGTCGCCAAAAATTAACACAAACGGTCTTACTGGGAGAAAAACGGAAGCCGGTTTCGGTGCTCCAAGAGTGGAGGTGATAGATACATCCTTGAAGACGTCGTTCAAGAAGGCTGGTCCGTTGAAAGCTGTAGTAGATCGCAAAATCGTCCACAAAGAGGGAGCCCGAGACATCAGGAAAGAGACAATCATAATTGGATTTATGGCAATGGCAAACAGTACAACACTCAGCGCGGAGCTCTGGGGTACCCCGTTTTCTTGGGAGAAAGTACGGGAGAGAGTAGTGTTCACCCGCACCCTAAATGTGCGCTCTGCCATAAATTCGCGAAGAAAAAGGGCCAGCCGACCTCGAAATCCCCAAGAGAACAGTGTGCGGAGGATGCCTGTCCTCCAACAGGTATCGTAAGCTCTCTCCAGATCAAAAAATATTGCTACTGTTTGGCGTTTCCGGAGAAAATTGTTCATGATATAAGTGGAGAGAGCAACAAGATGGTCAACTGCAGAACGATGCTTTCAGAATCCGCATTGGGCAGGTGTTAAAAGACTGCGGGATTCCAGCCACCACGCTAAACGGTAATTCACCATACGCTCCAAAACCTTACAGACACTACTCGTGAGGGAAATGGGGCGATAGCTAGAGGGGAGATGTTTGCCCTTTCCAGGTTTCGGAACAGGAACGACGATAGCTTCCCGCCATCGCCTGGGAAAAGTACTGTCGGTCCAAATTCGCTTATAAAGGCGAAGGAGGTAACGCAGACTATGGGTTGATAAATGCAGCAACATTTGGACGTGGATACCATCCGGTCCTGGGGCGGAGGAGCGAGAAGAAGAGAGTGCATATTGGAGTTCCCGCATGGAGAAAACAGTATTGTAGCTTTCGCGATTTTGAGAGGAGAAAGCAAGAGGTCGCACTTCCGCTGCACGTTTCTTCGGGAGAAACGCTGGCGGGTAATTTGAAGAGCTCGAAATCTCAGCAAAGTGCTGACCAAACGAGTTAGAAATTGCGACGGGGTCCACTAATGTATCATGCGCGACAGTGAGCCCAGAGACCGGGGAGAAACTAGGAGCGCCTGAGAACCGTCGAAGCCGACTCCGAACTTCCGAGGAGGGAGTGAAGGTGTTAAATGAGCTAATAAAGAATTTCCAGCTTGCCTTCTTGCTATCACGGATGACACGACGGCATCGCGCTCGGAACTGCTTATAGCGGATACAGTTGGCCAAAGTAGGATGGTGGCGGAAAACGCGGAGAGCACGTCGCCGCTCACGTTTTGCATCACGGCATGCCTCGTTCCACCAAGGAACTGGGGGGCGCCGGGGCAATTCGGAGGTGCGTGGTATTAAACGTTCCGCAGCTGTAAGAATAACGTCGGTAATATGTGTGACCTCATCGTCGACGCTGGGAAAGTGACGGTCATCGAATGTCGCTAGAGACGAAGAAAGTGTCCAATCAGCTTGGGCAAACTTTCAGCGTCGCGGGCGCATATATGGCAGTTGAGGCTGCAGTATAAGGACACATGGAAAGTGGTCACTCGAGTGTGTATCATCAAGGGCGAACCATTCGAAACGCCCAGCTAGCGGAACAGTACCGACCGCAAGTTCCAAATGAGATAAATTTGTCGCGGAGGCAGACAAAAATGTAGGGACCCCAGTGTTGAGGCAACCTAGATCCGCTTGGTGGAAGACGTCTAGCAATAGTGAGCCATGTGGACAAGGATGTGGAGATCCCCAAAGCGGGTGGTGGGCATTGAAGTCCCCAACCAGCAAATAGGGGGGTGAAAGCTGACCAAGAAGATGAAGGAGATCAGCTCGTGCCATTGGTGTGGACGATGGAATGTATACAGTACAAAGAGAGAACGTGTATCCAGAAAGGGAAAGACGGACGGCGACAGCTTGGAAGGAAGTATTTAAATGGATTGGGTGATAATGGAGAGATTCATGGAGACGAATCATGAGTCCTCCATGTGCTGGAGTGCCTTCAACAGAGGGGAGGTCATATCGGACGGACTGAAAATGAGGGAGAACAAAGCGGTCATGGGGACGCAGCTTTGTTTCCTGAAGACAGAAGATGACCGGCGAGTAGGATCGTAAGAGGATCGACAATTCATCCCGATTGGCTCGAATACCGCGGATATTCCAGTGGATAATGGACATAGGGTGAACAGAAAATGGAGAAATGTGACCAAGGTCGCTGTCACTCAACGACTGCTCAGGGCTTGCGACCGACAGCATGGAATGGCATTCAGCCGAAGGCAGAAAATCCTGATCCATAGGTTGGTCAGGAGCAGCTCCTGCCACCAGCGATCGGCCGGTTGATCGGCCGCCAGCAGTGCGCCTCGGCGACACACAAGACGGCCGAGGGCGATTTCCGCCAGGTGGTGCTGTAGATGGGACACGCCTTGGTGGAGAAGGAAAGGAACTGGGTTTCCTTGTAGCCTTCTTGGAAATATGATGTTTAGATGAAGGAGGAACCGATGGTTGGGAAGTTGCGGTACGTAAAAAATCTTCTCGAGTATGCTCTTTTTTTCGAAGTCTTGGTGTCTGACTTTTGGGCTCGAGATTTAGCAGAACCCGACGAAGGGTGAGCCAGAGAGTGGGCAGGTGAAAGTGGTGAGGTTGAACGGGCGATCTTTGCGCTGGTCGATCTGACGACCGTGGCACTAAAGGTGAGGTCGCAAGTCTGCGTGGCCGCCTCCTTTGTTGGCCGAGGAGAAGCAAGGACAGTGCTATATTTTCCTGTCTGAGGCACGGTGGGCTGTCGACTGGCGAATAATTTTGGAGCAGCAAAGGTCGACACCTTTTCCTTCACTCTGATTTCCTGGATGAGCTTTCCGTCCTTAAAAACGGGGCAATCTCGAGAGGAAGCAGCGTGGTCACCCATACAGTTGATGCAGCGAGGGGATGGAAGTGGACAAGCACCCTCATGGGCATCCTTGCCACACGTAACACATTTGGCCAGATTGGAACAGGACTGGCTGGTGTGATTGAACCGCTGACACCGATAGCAATGCGTAGGGTTTGGGACGTAAGGGCGAACGGAAATTATCTCATAGCCTGCTTTGATTTTCGATGGGAGTTGAACTTTGTCAAATGTCAGGAAGACAGTAAGGCTTGGAATGATGTTCGTGTCAACCCTTTTCATAACTCTATGAACTGTCATTACGCCCTGGTCAGACAGGTAGTGCTGAATTTCTTCGTCAGACAATCCATAGAGGGAGCATAGAGGGAGCGTGTATAAACGACTCCACGCGAGGAATTTAAAGTGCGGTGCGCTTCAACCCGGACAGGGAAGGTGTGGAGCAGAGAAGTACGCAGCAATTTTTGTGCCTGGAGGGCACTGACTGTTTCTAACAACAGGGTGCCATTCCGTAATCTGGAACAAGACTTTACAGGACCTGCAATTGCGTCGACACCTTTCTGAATAATGAAAGGGTTGACCGTGGAGAAGTCGTGACCTTCGTAAGACCGAGAAAAACAAGGAACTGTGGCAACAATGGAAGAACTGTCTGTGGCTGAGACTCAGTGAACTTACGTTTGTGAGCAGACATAGTGGAAGGTGAGGAAACCATTGCGGAAGAATCCCCCATGATTACCGGCGTCTCCGATGGCGCGCTCCTCCCTTGTGGGGGCCCTCTCTGAGGGCACTCCCGCCTTGGGTGACTGTTCACACCTCAGGTCACACCTCCCGACAAACGGACGGAGGGGCCAATCGGCACTTTCGGAAGGTATCAGCTCGGGTAATCACCCCTCCCTGGGCCTGGCCGTTACCAGGGGGTACGTACGTGTCCTACCTGTCTACCCGGGGCGGGGAATTACGCGTTACCCCGTCACTGGCTACACACAAAAATGCGTGGGTGGCCTATAGACACGCACAGGGAGGAAGAAAGAGAAAAACAAAGAAAGGGAAAGGAAAGAAGAGGGGGTCTCAAACGCCGCAGCGGAGAAAAGGGCAAGGAGAAGAGGGAAGGAAAAGAGAAGGACAGAGGAAGGACGAGGACTTGCAAGTCTAGAAAGCAAGGAATTTGGAAAAGTTTCGAGCGTCCGTCTCCGGACGTAGGCACAAACCATACTCCCAGAGGGGGAGAAAGGGAAGGAAAGAGCCAGTGGTGAGGGGTGGAGGGGCGAAGATGGGGGAGAGGGAAGGATGCGGAAAAGGAAGGTATGCAGCCCGGAAAGGAAGGAGGGCCACATTAGCTCGGGGTCCCGTGCTCGCTACGCACGTATCCACAAAAGAGTTGTGGACTTGGGGGAGTGTGTGTGTGTGTGGGGGGGGGGGGAGGGGGAGGGAGGGAGAGAGAGGGGGGGGGAGAGGGAGAGAGAGAGGGGGGGAGAGAGAGAGAGAGAGAGAGAGAGAGAGAGAGAGAGAGAGAGAGAGAGGAGGGGGAGCTGGTATGGATCTGAACACTCCTTGCTGTTTAATTATTTAGTTGATGTGTGCGGACACAGTTGAGTTGAATTGCAGACAAGTTCAAATGGGTCAAATGACTGAGCACTATGGGACTTAACTTCTGAGGTCATCAGTCTCCTAGAACTTAGAACTACGTAAACCTAACTAACCTAAGGACATCACACACGTCCATGCCAGAGGCAGGATTCGAACCTGCGACCGTAGCGGTCGCGCCGTTCCAGATTGTAGCGCCTAGAACCGCTCAGTCACTCCGACCGGCTGCAGACAAGTGAGAAGGAAAGTTCGGACGACGACATTGTTGTATAAAATATTGTCAGTCACCTTGCCGCCTGAAATCGGAGTAAAAACACAAGCTTTTAATTATCACTTCCAGCGGCTTGCCCGGCAGCACATAGAGAGCACGATGAAGAATGTAAAAATGTAAACTTTCACGGCCGGAGTTGTTACAATTAAGAAAATATTCCGGGCTATTATGGCGTTGTCGAAGGGATTTTACTTTAAAACCCGACGTTTCGTCCCCATCTGCGGAGGACTTTTCAAGGGGGATCGTAGCTTTGTTGAATTTCCGATTCACACCTTGGCTCGCTACTGTCTACAGCAAAATTCCGCTTCCGCGAGCTTCCGCGCAGTGGCGTGACGTTGTATGTTTTGATTATGCGAGCGCAACTGGCCGTTGTCGACTGCAGTCATCCGCTGTTGCTATCATCCCCTGGTGGAAAACTGGTCCACATCTTCAGCACCGGAATCCAAATTTCGTTGAATTTAACGCCCTCCTCTTTCCTATTAAAATTCCTCGGGTTTTTCACAGTGTCTATGGCCTCTCTGTATAGCCTTATATAGAGAGAGGCCACAGAGATTGTGAAACACCCCAGGAATTTTAATAGGAAGGAGGAGGGCGTCAAATTGAACGAAATTTTGATTCCACGATGGGATGATAACAACAGCTGACGCGGCAGTTGACAACGGCAGGTTGTGCTCTCATATTCAGAACATGTGACGTCACGCCACAGTGCGCAAACTCGCGGAAGCGGAATTTTGCTGTAGAGGTACCGAGCCAGTGTGTGAATCGGTCATTCAACAAAGCTACGATCCCCCTTGAAAATGTTCTCCGCAGATGGAGACGAAACGTTGGGTTTTAAAGTGAAATCCCTTCGACCACGAAGTAATAGCCAGGAATACTTGAATTGTGAGGATGGAGATTATCGTCGAATGCTTGAGTTCGGTTTGTCGTGGCGACATAACCGAGAACGTTTTGTGGGAGACAAGTGTTAGGTAACACTTGTATGATACTGTGTAAGAAAGGATGCAGCGCAAGTTAAATGGCCCATCGATACTGAAGTCATTATAGGAAGGTGAAGGTTACCTGTATTGTGCTGGCCTATTTTGAGTAAGCTTTTAGTGGTTTCGGGGCACCACTGATGCTACCGAGTACAGGGATTGATTTTAAAAAAATCAAGGAGTGACGGTGGTTCGCAGAATACGTCGACGAGGCAGGACGTCTCAATGTGTGGGTCCTTGTGCTGCCTTGCCTTCCCGCCCGCCCTGCGAACAATGGCTGCCCGTGACGCGGCTGCGGCGGTCGCTGACGCTAAACGGCCGGTATCGGGCGCGCCTCGTTAGTCTGCCACGTCAGCGAGCTCGCTGTCTTTCAGACATTCCGTTCCTGGCCCTCTGCCTACTGTCTCCAAGTCATCCCCGCCGGCTGACTACTGTTACACTGATGTAGCACCAAAGAGCATGCACTGGGGTTTAACTCACATACACTGTTTGTTCCATAAATCCGAAATGAAGGAGACCCTGAAGGGCGCAGACCATGTCTTGAAACAATAATGCACAGTATATATTAACAAAAAAACAACATATATAGATGTCTTTTGCACCGATTTTAGGTGGTCATCGTGGATGCGGAAAAGTGAAAAACTCTCTAACACATTTCCACTACAGAGGTAATAACCAACTTGTCATTAACATGGATATACATACACACGAGGTGCACGTAATAATTCTGAGGCGATTGTAGCCACGAATCGTCAAACAGAAAATCATTTATTTACATTTATCACATTACAGCGGTAAAGATGTGCAGAAGTCTGGTTTTTTGAAACACGTTGTTTTATGTAACACGAACATTTTATTATATACTCTGTATCTCTTCTTGAACCACTGGAACGATTTGAATTTAACTTGGTACACATGTCCCTTACTGTCAGTCAAATATCGTTTTTTGAATGAGAACCACCTATCTATCACAATTAAAAAGAAATGAGGTCATAAAAGATGAGATGCTTGAGAAACTGCCGCATCATGTGCTACTAATTCTATTCGCAACACATTTTGCAGACAGTATCCACATATGCCGCTGAAAGTACCTACAAAACTATATCACTGTATGACACTTAGATCAGGAGATATGCTGACAATGAGATGCGTGAAGAAACGCGGCATTATGCAAGAAGTTTCTGTCACATACTCTTTACTACTAGGACACTCCTTCGGTACAGTCAGTTCCCTGACACCTGACAGCGCCTTTGGCAGCTTTTAACTGTGAAGGCCAAACCAATAGCTGCGTATAGAGCTATGAAGAGGCGTTGTAGACATAAGAAGCAGCTGCGACCAGCGTACAGAAACTGTCCGGGATCAAGTCACACATAGTTTACTGCATAATTTCAAATGTGTTTTCATAAATACATGGAAATTAAGTTTCGCTATTGTACAACAAACACATTTCATTTATTTTGTTTCTAATAGAAAACTGGGAATATGAGAACTCGCACATTGCCGGGTTTGTCAGCTAGTTAATAACATATTCATATCAATTGGTTCTACTAAGAAATTCGTTTCTGGAGAAGAAAAAGATTAGCCACCAATAAATCTTGTAGGTTCCTCTCCAACTAAAACTTATTGGCAGTTAGACTGCTGTTTACTAGCATGTTATTAAAAATGTGTCATACTGTATTGTGGACACCTTTCAGGACCAACGCAACTTTAAATCTTTACAGAGATTTGAGCTTTTGGTTTAAAAAAGATTTATATTGTTTATCAGAAATGCCATTAACTAATATCATCAGTTCCTGACACAGGCCTCTGCTGGACGTTCTTGAGCTCATGCAATAATTAATTGGTTTTACACTCTTTTCGACCTTAGCTTGGCTTGGAAAGCGAGCGCCCCCCCCCCCCCCAAAAAAAAAACAAACATGAATGACATTATGCAATGAAACTAAGCAAATTATGCTACCTTTTTTGTTCTTGTATACCTATCACAACACGTTCATTGCAGGTAAAGATTTGTTTAGTTGCTTTTGCAGTTGTGTGGTGCATTCCTTCCACTTGAATTTCTTATCAAGTTGTAATTCGAAGAATTTAATGCTGTGAAACGTTCAAATCTCACTGTAACCATATTTTAGACGTGTACTGGGAGGAAATCTCTTACAAGTTCTCAGCTGCAAATAGTTTATTTCCATTTATTTATATATTTATTCCATTTCATTGTAGCCTGTTACGTTTAATTTAAACACAGACTGTATTGATTTATACAGATATTATACAATACACATTAGTGCTTAATTTTATCCTGCGCGATACTACCTCCAACAACAACAACAACAACTACTACAACTACTACTCCTACTCTTAATAATAATAGTGATGGTAATAATAATAATAATAATAATAAACCCCGTGGAGGCCCCAGGAAAAGAATAGGCCTCCAGTATGTTCTGCCAGTCGTAAAAGGCGACGAAAAGAACAAACCACTAATAGGGCTAACCCCCCTTTTAGTGTGATTACTTGGTTCAGGACAGAACTAAAGAAGCCTCGGACAAGCGCCGTCATGGTCGGGGACGACACTTGAACCCTATGCCAGCCCACTATGGTAACGACACTGCTAGCCAACTGGAAAATGATTTAAATCCAAATAGAGATGTTTTGCAGGATATGCTTCCTGCAACCATCCTAGAAGGAAAACAAAGACAGAGGATGAGATGGTCAGATGAAGTTAATCGACACCTCATGTTCTGTTATTACCAAGCAACAAACCTAGGAACCAACACAACTGGATACAGATCACAAGTATACAAACATTTTTTACCAGATACCCAGAAATAAAATTTTTAACAGAACAACGACTAGCTGATCAGATCCGTGTAATAATAAAAGATAACAGGATACCCAAGTCAGAATTACAAAACATCAAACAACAAGTACAACAAATACTGGAACAAAATAATGTGCAATCAGAAGAAGAAGAAGAAGAAGAAGAAGAAGAAGAAGAAGAAAATACAGTAATGGACTCAAACATCCCAGAGCAAACAAACAAAGAACAACACGCACCAATTAAACAATCAGAGGAAAACGAAATCTTAAGACAGCCACCAGAACAAGCACACACAGAACACGAAGTGACACACATGTTAAGATATAGAAGAAAAATTTCAGCTGACATATATAGAATACAAAGACACAAATACAGACATTAGACCATTCTTGCAAAGACCGCCAAATAACCCACAAGTCGAAACAACAATAAAAACTAACAACACAATCATACACAACAAAATAAATGAAAACGCAACTATGGAAGAGTTACAACTACTGGTTTATATAGGAGCACTCACTACACTAAATATACACACTAGGCAGAGATCAGAACAAACCAACACACAGAAGAAACCCACAAAACCAGCATGGCAACACAGGCTACAGGTCAGAATAGAAAAACTGAGAAAGGACATCGGACAGCTAACACAATTTATAAGAAATGAAATGTCAGAAAAAAACGAAAAAGGTTAGGTAAAATCTCACAACAAGAAGCGATAGAGCAATTAGGTGAAAAGAAACAGAAATTACAAGCATTAGCCAAACGACTCAGAAGATACAAAAAAAGTGAAAATAGAAGGAAACAAAACCAAACATTCAACACAAACCAAAAGAAATTTTACCAGACAATATATAACACACACATTAAAATAGACAATCCACCAAACGTAACAGACATGGAACACTTCTGGAGCAACATATGGTGAAACCCAATACAACATAACAGCCATGCACGGTGGATACAAGCAGAAACAGATACGTACAATATGATACCACAAATGCCTGAAGTGATAATTTTGCAACATGAAGTCACCCAAGCAATTAATTCTACTCACAATTGGAAAGCCCCTGGAAAAGATAAAATAGCAAATTTCTGGCTAAAGAAGTTCACCTCAACACATTCACATCTAACTAAATTATTTAACAGTTACATTGCAGACCCATACACATTCCCTGATACACTTACACACGGAATAACATATCTGAAACCTAAAGATCAAGCAGACACAGCGAACCCAGCTAAATATCGCCCCATAACATGCCTACCAACAATATACAAAATATTAACTTCAGTCATTAAACAGAAATTAATGACACATACAACACAGAACAAAATTATAAATGAAGAACAAAAAGGCTGTTGCAAAGGAGCACGAGGATGTAAAGAGCAACTGATAATAGATGCAGAGGTGACATATCAAGCTAAAACTAAACAAAGGTCACTACACTATGCATACATTGATTACCAAAAAGCTTTTGATAGTGTACCCCACTCATGGTTACTACAAATATTGGAAATATACAAAGTGGATCCTAAATTGATACAGTTCCTAAACATAGTAATGAAAAATTGGAAAACCACACTTAATATCCAAACAAATTCAAATAATATCACATCACAACCAATACAGATTAAGCGTGGAATATACCAAGGAGACTCATTAAGTCCTTTCTGGTTCTGCCTTGCTCTGAACCCACTATCCAACATGCTAAATAATACAAATTATGGATACAATATTACTGGAACATACCCACACAAAATCACACATTTGCTATACATGGATGATCTAAAACTACTGGCAGCAACAAATCAACAACTCAACCAATTACTAAAGATAACAGACGTATTCAGCAATGGTATAAATATGGCTTTTGGAACAGACAAATGTAAGAAAAATAGCATAGTCAAGGGAAAACACTCTAAACAAGAAGATTACATATTGGATAACCACAGCGACTGCATAGAAGCGATGGAAAAAACAGATGTCTAGAAATATCTAGGATACAGACAAAAAATAGGAATAGATAATACAAATTTTAAAGAAGAACTAAAAGAAAAATATAGACAAAGACTAACAAAAATACTGAAAACAGAATTGACAGCAGGAAACACAAAAGCTATAAATACCTGTGTTATACCAATATTGACCTACTCATTTGGACTAGTGAAATGGAGTAACACAGAACTAGAAGCACTCAATACATTTACACAATCACAATGCCACAAATATAGAATGCATCATATACATTCAGCAACAGAAAGATTCACATTAAGCAGAAAGGAAGGAGGAAGGGGATTTGTTGACATAAAAAACCTACATTATGGACAGGTAGACAATTTAAGAAAATTCTTTATAGAACAAGCAGAAACTAGCAAAATACACAAAGCAATCACTCATATAAATGCATTGGCTACACCACTGCAATTTCATAACCACTTCTACAACCCTTTAGATCACATAACATCAACAGACACGAAGAAAGTAAATTGGAAAAAGAAAACACTACATGACAAGCACCCGTATCATCTAACACAGTCACACATCGATCAAGACGCATCCAACACATGGCTAAGAAAAGGCAATATATACAGTGAGATGGAAGGATTCATGATTGCAATACGGGATCAAACAATAAACACCAGATATTACAGCAAGCATATTATTAAAGATCCCAATACCACAACAGATAAATGCAGACTTTGCAAACAACAAATAGAAACAGTAGATCGCATCACAAGTGGATGTACACTACTAGCAAATACAGAATACCCCAGAAGACATGACAATGTAGCAAAAATAATACATCAACAGCTTGCCTTACAACATAAACTTATAAAACAACATGTTCCCACATACAAGTATGCACCACAAAATGTACTAGAGAACGATGAATACAAATTATACTGGAACAGAACCATTATAACAGATAAAACAACACCACATAACAAACCTGACATCATACTCACCAATAAAAAGAAGAAATTAACGCAACTAATCGAAATATCCATACCCAATACAACAAATATACAGAAGAAAACAGGAGAAAAAAATTGAAAAATACATCCATCTGGCTGAGGAAGTCAAAGACATGTGGCATCAGGATAAAGTTGACATTATACCAATTATAGTATCAACTACAGGAGTCATACCACACAATATCCACCAGTACATCAATGCAATACAGCTACATCCAAACTTATATATACAACTACAGAAATCTGTAATTATTGACACTTGTTCAATTACCTGAAAGTTCCTAAATTCAATGTAACATATACCATACAGTTAAAAGGAAGTCACGCTTGATCAAGGTCTGCATCACCTTCCATTTTTAACCAGACATAACGTCTGAGACAAGAAAGAAGAAATAATAATAATAATAATAATAATAATAATAATAATAAAAAACTATTTCTACAATGAACTAAAACTATACCTACTAGCAAATGTGTTTCTATTATTGTAACAATAACTCCAGTTTTTGTCTGTCACATTCCACAATGCACTCCGTCACTCCCCAGGCCATAGGCAAGCTCTACCGGTTTCTTGGGCGCTTGTGGTTTTATCAATCTCTTTCACTGTTTGTTCGTTCCCTCGTAGCAGGGAACGATTCCCCGGTTCAGAGGAGCATCGTTGTTGACGGTAACAAGTGCAGCCACAAGGCGGCCCACGTCACCACACTTAATATAGTATTTTTTCTAAGTTTAGTGAGAACTGGCTAGGGACCATTTGCTGAACTCCATAGAAGTTTAAAAATTATATTTGATTTGCTATTTATTTCAATATTGTATCATTTACAAACACAACGAACTTGGAATCTGAGTATACTGTAAGTAGGCTGTTTAGGTTTTTATGTTGGTAACGCCACGTAGCGCTCTGTATGAAAATCACTGGCTGTGCTGTGTGCAGTCAGTGGCTGGGTGGCATTGTTGGAATTTGCTATTGTAGTGTTGGGCAGTTGGCTGTTAACAGCGTGTGGCGTTGCGCAGTTGGAGGTGAGCCGCCAGCAGTGATGGATGTGGAGAGAGAGAGAGAGAGAGAGAGAGAGAGAGAGAGAGAGAGAGAGAGAGAGAGGGGGGGGGGGCGGAATTTTGAGAGCGGACGATCTGGACGTGTGTCTATCAGAAAGAGTAAATTTGTAATATTGGATATCATGGACTGATACATATATTATGACTTTTGAACACTATTAAGGTAAATACACTGTTTGTTCTCTATCAAAATCTTTCTTTTGCTAACTATGTCTATCAGTAGTTAGTGCCTTCAGCAATTTGAATCTTTAATTTAGCTGGCAGTAGTGGCGCTCGCTGTATTGCAGTAGTTCGAGTAACGAAGATTCTTGTGAGGTAAGTGATTCGTGAAACTTATAGGTTAATTTATTCAGGGCCATTCTTTTGTAGGGATTATTGAAAGCCAGATTGCGTTGCGCCAAAAACATTGTGTGTCAGTTTAAGCACAGTCATGTATAATTTTTGTAAGGGGACGTTTCATATGTCGACCCTTAGCCGAGGATACCTCAAGGGAATCATCTGACTTTTTCTTGTAGTTTGTGTAATTAGTGTAGCTATTGTTTATTGCTAGCGCGTAATTGTAGAGAGAATCTTCTTTGTAGTTGCAGTTTTTCATTGTTGTACAGTAAAACACTTGTGGCATGCACGCAGATTTGCACCCAGTATTTCGCAGCTGCGCTTGCAATTAACTAGATATTATTTTCAGTGCTATGCTAATGTTTTTTCTCATTTTGCTCTTCAAATTGTGCTTTTCTGTGTTATCGTGTGAAATATTGTGACAATAATGGCGTGTGAAAAACGTAATACTAGGCTCCAAAGTGAACCAAGAAATGACAGTGAAAACGAAAGCAATGTGTTAGCGCCACCGTGTAATGAATTAATTAGTGTTGAAAGTAGTAATTTGGTAATTGTGCTTAGGGGAATGGAGCGGGCTACAAATAATAGTGTAGACAGTGAAAAGTGAACAGAGAAGCATTATCGATCGATCGGTAACAGCTCGCCTCAGGAATCCGAAATGACAGGACACGATCTTGCAAATACTGTAGATTCAGGTTTTGCGTCCTCACCGTTTTCTCAAATAAGTCAAGACACATTTTCTGCTTCTCAAAATGCGAATATTGCCGGTTCAAATGCACTGCCGAATAGCACTGAGGAACATGTTTCAGACACCAGTGCATTGTTATTACAGTTAATGCAACAAATGAAACAAAGGCTACAAGAGTTAGACACAACGCTTGAACAAAATCAGAAACAAATGGGACAAAATCTTCAAAAGTTAGACACGATGGAACAAAATCAGAGACAAACACAGAAACAGCTTCAAAAGTTAGACTCATTGGAACAAACGCTTGAACAAACAATGTATTTACCTTAATAGTGTTCAAAAGTCATAATATATATATCAGTCCATGATATCCAATAGTACAAATTTACTCTTTCTGATGGACACACGTCCAGATCGTCCGCTCTCAAAATTCTGCCCCCCTCCCCCCACCTCTCTCTCTCTCTCTCTCTCTCTCTCTCTCTCTCTCTCTCTCTCTCTCTCTCTCCACATCCACCACTGCTGGCGGTTCACCTCCAACTGCACAACGCTACGCGCTGTTAACAGCCTACTGCCCAATAGCAAATTCCAACAACGCCACCCAGCCACAGACTGCACACAGCACAGCCAGTGATTTTCATACAGAGCGCTACGTGGCGTTACGAACATAAAACCTAAACAGCCTACTTACAATACTACTGGCGAACGGTCATTAACATACAAGAGGTAAGAAACCAACATGGGCCTTTTTGGGTCAGAACATGTTGTTAGTTCCCAGTTGGATGACGACTGACAGCTTAATGCAGGACTCCTCCTAATTGATACTCTTTATTTCTTGTCAAAGAGACACTGTTTGAAACCGTTTGCGGTATTTCTTGTTACATCGTAAAATTCTAGTGTACTCAAAAGGATATTATTTACGCAGTCTTTGACAAACCACAGAATATATTAGTAGCTTTTATAGTCACTATTGTGAAGGTATCTGATTTTATTTTAAACAAGCAATCCACTTGATTCCCAGAGTATTTATTAACCGATGCATCCCTTTATACAAGTATGCCTAATGTGAATTGGAGCACAAGCAGCATTCCTAAGACATGGTATACAAAGTTTCAATGCCTGCCTGTGGTGCTATCGTCAGATAACCTAAAACCTGGTAGTGAGATGTACTACTGTCTTGAGCCAAAAGCAAATCGTATTTATTGAATATGTATTTCGACCGAAAACTGTAATTGCCAGTTGACAGCGGCCTATGATCAAAAGTCAAATAGTTGCCACCAGCTCCGCACTTTTACCTGAACACTGGCTACATTCCAGATACAAGATATGTTTATGGAGACGGTTAACGACGATATTCTGGCAGACTGGACAAACGGAGCACTAAAGAAACACGCCAACAGTATAACGCTGCCAAGTCAGTAGGGTTTTCCAGGTCGGTGATTACTTATGATCAGTAGACGAGTATTAGCATCAAAGAGATGAAATGCAATCTACAGCTCTTCCTCCGTCGACGGACGCAATATCTTCTATGTCAGTGCGTTTTATTGAGTTAACACTTTGCTTGTTGTGTGTAACTTTTATCAATTACAGCAATGAACATGTTCTAAGCTATTTATTTACCGTGATCTGTATGAGAATGTATATGGATGATTTTTTTATGTTTAGGAGCTCGCTTTAAGACAATTGAAATTGCCCCTGCGATAGCGGATTTCAGATGTTGCACCTGACAGACGTGTGTGTTGCGGTCCAGGATAATCAGTCAGCATTCAGGGGGCTAATACTGCCGCATATTAGTAGCTACGAACAAGCATTTAAAACAAGACTATCAACATCGAGTCTATTGACACAACTGCCAAATACTTTTCTAGAATTTTAGTGCCGCTGTAGGCTGTCAAAAAACTGAAAATTCCGAAACAAATACATTTTTTGTAGTTTGGTTCCAATATACTCGCTATGTGTCGATGTCGTCAGAATTTAATCAATAAAATGTCGAGATCAGCAGTAAGGATTTACTCAGTTCTCTTGCAGATCACAAAACACCGATTAAAAAACCCCGACGAAAAATGGAAACACACACACACACACACACACACACACACACACACACACACACACACACACACACACACACGTCAGACAATCTCAGAAGCAAAATGGATGTAAAAAGGGGGATGGAGCAGGCAATGTCGAGGTCATTACCGTAATCGTAATACGTGTATTACAGCAATAGACTCACCTTGCAATTCACGATTTTTTCGACTGGTCCAGCAGGGGAAGACGTGCTATCACAAAAGTTGCTCCAGGTAAGCATCAGAATCTTACCTTTGTCACTCTGCGGTTTGTAACTAATCTGAAATCGGACGAATCGCCTTCTGGAAACTGAACTCTGGTTGAATGTAACGATTCTATTGGCTACCAGCTACAAATCATTTTTAAACAGAGCGTCTGGTCCTGGCGGAGGTTCGAATCCTCCCTCGAGCATGGATGTGTGTGTTTGTCCTTAGGATAATTTAGCTTAAGTAGTGTGTAAGCTTGGACACTGATGACCTTAGCAGTTAAGTCCCATAAAATTTCAAAAACATTTGAACATTTTTTTAAAACCATAAATGGCTGTAAACAGATCCTAAAAGATGGCCCCGAAGTTGATAGAAACTGTTGGCAGTTAAAGTTCTTCCTGCGGATTCTGCCCAACCTCCTTTTCAAATTCGAATTGCTCCACTTCCTTACTGGTACTCGCTCCATGGTTCAGCAAATTGTGTTTCAGTTACCTGTTTGTATGTAGTACTTCGTCTTCGAAATACGTCGGTCTTGTCTTTCGAGTTGTTTTTTGATGATCCTAGTCATCTCTTCCGCTTCAAAATCTTGTGAAATTCTCGACCATTTTCACAAACATTCTTTTACGGCCTTATTCATGAACTAGTAATCCGAGTTAAGAGGAATTTCAAATTTCAGAAAATATATTATACGTTTTAAAGTAACACCTTATCCATACCAGCTTAAAATCCTCATAGAAGTGTAATTTATCGAAGACATGGCGGAAGACAGTGCAGCTTTTAATGTCATAGGTCACACAGAAAAGTATTTTTCGCACTGTAACATGAATCATATAGGTAAATTGCAATCAACTATTAATACGAAACAGAAGTAGCCGATGTGCCAAGTTTACTGACAAGAAAACAGTGCGTTATTTAACTGCACTGGGGAGCGCTACCGAACAAACAAGAACACCATTACGAAACACCGAGAACGTAAATTACAGGTTTACGGCGACAATGGTGGGATCTGTTTTATTGCGTCAGGTGGACTGGAGTAGCGAAGCGGAGCTATCTGATGAGATGCAGCTCTGTGTTGTACAGAGAGAGACTAAATCCGGTTAAAACGCATAGCGTGGGAAAGGGGGGGGGTAGGAGGAGGAGGAGGAGGAGGAGGAGGAGGAGGAGGAGGAGGAGGAGGAAGAAAAGAAAGAAAGAAAGAAAGAAAGAAATAAAGAAAGAGAGAGAGAGAGAGACCTTTTCCTCAGAAATTGATTTTTTTATCCTTTTATTTTTCGTACAGCATTTTTGTAATCTATGGGGGAAACAGTGTCCTATGGTATGGTATTACACAATAGCACAGTACTTTGAATGCAAAACGATAGGTACCGTCTGAATTATTTCCAAAATATAACACGGTTGCCGATATTAATTGCTGCATTTGTAGTGAAAGCATCTGTGTAGTTGCCATTAGTGTCTACAACTCACCGTCCATCGCAAGCGTAGTTTCTCTACTAATAATCCATTAGTTCATCTGGATGAGAAGTCCTTCACAATTTGTGTTTGAACTTACTGCTCGAAGAATTTCCAGCTTACGTGAGCATGTGTTACCTGCATACACATTTCGTAGATTCTCTCGTCTCTGTTGCTGATTTTCTAGCCCGTTTTCCACGCGCATTATTACACATTCGCTAGAATTTTGGTACACGTATATGCATATTGTGATATTTTATATCGTGTCGTTTTTGCTTTCGTTAACGCTTCTTGTTGTGAGTTCACTTTCTTTACCTTGCTTTGATGATCACACCGACGTGTGTAGTGCAGCAGATAGCAAACGGACAGGAAAGTAAGTTCCAAATAATATTGTAACTATAAAATGCGAGCCGACTGGAGTGGCCGAGCGGTTCTAGGCCAGACTTCGTTAGAGGTTTATTTAGTAAGCACAAAAGCATCACGGAGATACTAAGCCAACTCCAATGGCAGGCGGTACAAGCGAGGCGTTTTGCACCACGGTTTAGTCTACTGTTGAAGTTCAGAGAGCTTACATTCCGAGAAGTGTCAGCAAATTTATTTCTCCCGCCTACGTAAATCTCACGAAAAGATCATGAAGATAAAATTAGATTGGAGCCCACACGGATGCTTACCGACAATTTTTCCTCCCGCGAACCATTCGCGACTGGAACAGTTTGTGTGGGGTGGAGCGATAGTGGTACACTAAGTACACTCAGTCACACACCACAAGGTGGTTTGCAGAGAATATATGTAGACTAATGATTGCTGGGGGCGGCCGACATCGTAGCGGTTTCGCCACTCATAAATCCTTGTTCTAATCACAGTAGACTCATCGAAAGCAATATTTAGCGTCTCTAAAACTTTATAGCAAAATTTAATACAAGTTAACTGATCCATTTTATTGCAAAATAAATAATGGGCGATTTACTACCATAAGAAATGTAACCTTTTTAACAGCCGATAACAGACTAAATAACTGGCGTGACTAACACTGTAGGCTAGAGATGCTTTTGAGACATGTTTTCCGACAGAACAACAAAAAAATGAATGAACACACGAAATTATGAAATTCTCATCACTTTTTAAACACTCTTCGCACAAAGGAGGAAGCAACATATTTGCTCACCCTCTCGGAACGTACTCTTTAGAAATGGTAAGTGTAAATCACACCATGATGCGAATCGCCTCACCGTTGTTGTCTGCCACTGCAGTCGTTAACTACGGAAGAATTCAGAATTAAATAGCGGTTTTCATTCACTCAGACTCAGTGAATTCAGAACTTGAAATATCACTTTTTTTTTTTTTCGAAGAATGTGGACTTACTGTTGATGTACAGCAGTGAAGCTCTCCATGAACTAGGGTGTTCGAATTAAATAATTCTGTGTGTTAGGTAAAACAATGAAGCTTCTAAACCGCAGACCTTCGGATCGACTTGCTGTGCTCCTCTTCGAGCTGGGTACTGAAGAATGTCTTCCTCTATACAGGGTGATTCTTAGTACCGTTTAAAACCCTTCGAAGCAACGTAGACGACACTCACACAAGTAACTTAATATAAGACACATAGTGTCGCAAATGTCGGAAAATAACGCAGAAGTGGATGACAACTGTTGAAGGTATGGTTAGGCAGTTAACCCCTGTTCGTGCTGTTCGGTTGTTTGATAATTAGAATAGCCTCCCTTAGTTTTCGCCGCTTCATCCAAGACTGCCACGTTTTTTCGCCAGCCAGCAGCACCACTTGACCCGGGTTTAACAACATAAACAGCACCCGCGAGAGAACTGCCTTGACGCTTCGCTGCAGGAAAACGCAATCCCACGGATACTAGCTGCCGATTTGCTATTGCCTACCAGTCACCAACCAGAATTCTCTGCCAATTACTTACCAGCGCGGCAAAGGCAATAGTCTGCCGTGATGGCATTTCCTATCATCCACCTACTAGAGTCGCCTTCCAATCAGCAACCAGAGTAGCACAGGCAGTAGCCTACCTTACAGCCTTCCCCCTCCACAACAACAGCTAAGGATGTTCATTTCATTGTAAACAATGAATAAGGTTTCGTTGTCCACCTCTTCCAAATCACTGTTGTGAGATGGTTTTTCAAGATAAAGTCGCACCTCAAGCTGAAAGTGAGTGAGGCGCTGTCGTACATAAAAATGAAATAATTGGAATTTTAGTGAAGTGGAGCAAACAACCTAATTTGCAACATGTCTGGGTGTGATATTACTGTCAGAATTTTCTCCGCAAAAAAGAAAGTTCCACGAACTATTGGACAGGACCAGCACAAAACACATTCAGCTTCGATGAGTCTCTGCCATGTTCGACGACGACGCCAGGATGTTCTGACCCCCTCAGTTAATACATTATGGCTGTTTAATTTACCCGGCAGACGAAACGTAGATTCGTCCGAAACGAGGAGTCGTTCGGAGAAAATGACCTCTGCCGTATGCTGAAGAACTGAAATGTAAAATTCATACCTTCTGTTATGGCCGCTGGGACGCAAATGCTGCAGTAAATTATACTTGTAAGGCTTCATAAGCAGGTGCCGTTTCAGAACACGCAACACCGTTGTTTGAGTAAGTCGAAGTTCCTGGCCCGCCCGTCTTGTGGACTTCCGAGAGCTCCGTGTGAACGCATGTCTAATACTCTCGACATACTCATCAGACGCACGTGGCTCTCTCCTTTGCATATGTAACCAACTTCCAAGAATTTTTTATGCCATTCATACATCTATTTGTGCAGAGACGACTTCTTGCTGAATCGGCGGCGGAATCTACGCTGCACTTGAACAACGAAGTGGCTTCGTGCACAAATTCCAACACAAAATTATTTCTCTTGTGGTGTAGTTGCCATGTTGCTACAAACATTACTACAGCTGTGTCGAAACGCTGAACCTTCCTGTATACGGTGACGCGAGCAATGTGTTTCTGTCTTTTATAGTTCGTGTGTAATAAACAATTGAAACCTATTCTTTCCTTTTGAATCACCCTGTATGGTTCAAATGGCTCTGAGCACCATGGGACTTAACATCTGTGGTCATCAGTCCCCTAGAACTTAGAACTACGTAAACCTAACTATCCTAAGGACATCACACACATCCATGCCCGAGGCAGGATTCGAACCTGCGACCGTAGCGGTCACGCGGTTCCGGACTGAAGCGCCTAGAACCGCAGGGCCACACCGGGCGGCGATCGCCCTGTATAATGCGCCTAATACTCGTGCAGTTTTCTGCACACAGAATACACAAATCTCGTCGCAATCGCAGTGATTCGAGTCGCCTATTTTATTCGAAAACTAAGAGGATCCAACACCTAACCAGACCATCTTATTTCGGAGAGAGTTAATACAAAAATCTGTTTTGTTCGAGGGCCGCCTAGTTTGGCGCTGACAACGGTAAGCGATGTAAGAGTCCGCCTCCTACCTTGTGGGGTCCAGCGCAGAGGATCAGCGAGCAGCTGTGAGTGTACCGGCCGCTTTGTGTGGCCGGGAGTTAATAAAGCGAGCGACCCGCAGGAGGCGGCGCAGACACAGGACGGCCGTGCGGTGCGTGTGGAAATAAACTGATACGCCCTCTCTCTCTCGCTCCCTGCACGCACGACGCCTAGCAGCGAGGCGCGGCGGCCTTGGCGGAGTGTGCAGAGAAGATAAGGCCGCAGTCGCCGGCGAGTGTGTTCCTCACAGAGGCATCTGTGATAGCGCTCCATTTACATACCTTCGTGGGTCGCCTCTTTACTGCTGCCTTCCTCCTTTACGGCTCAATCTATCAACCGAAGAAGAAATGGCGGAAATGACAGAAAGGTTCAGGATAGGGATTGAACTTCAGGATGAAAGGACATAAGTGGTAAGATCTACTGAATACGTGCTACACACAGTGAAAGTGAAGAATAATTACTTGATACAATATTGCAGTGCCCGTATTACTCCGAATTAAGATGCGACGTTCCTTCGGAAATGGATGCATGTCGAAGGAACAGGCACTACGGTAGCTTTAGCCGTCAAGAAATACAGGAAATGTATTCGCAGTTATGAATATGAACCACTCTCGGTCGTATATTTGAATGGCAACGAAAATTTGTGCCGGATCGGGACTCGAACCCAGATTTTCATCGTCGGCATTCCCTTACATAGCTGATGGTTGCCCATATTTGCAACTGCAAATACGAGGGTTATTAGGAAAGTAAGGAACGATCGGCCGCGAAATGGAAAATACAGTGAAAATCTGATGAAGCTTTGCACAGATGCGTTGGGCACTGTGTCTAGTACGCCCGTCGATAGCATCATGTCGTTCTTTTCAGTTCTGAACTCACAGCGAGAACGTAAAGATGTCTAGAAATTAGCGGCTCCCGCCAAGTATGAGAGCCTGGAGACAGATTTCACCTGAAGCTATGCAATCTACATAACATACCTGTCATGCGGTTCGTTCAACACGACAGTTCTCGGCCGCACTCTGCAGGGGCAATGAAGATGCTCCAGCAGCGTTTTCGATGGGAAGTGTTTGATCACCCACAATACAGCTCGTAATTGGCTACCCCTGAGGTTCACCTCTGCTCAGATGAACCGCTGGTTATGAAAATATTTTGACACAGACAACGAGCTGCAGTCCAGAGAAGAAAATTGTCGAAAAGTACTGGCGGCTGTCGTCTATAACGAGGGAATTGAAAAGTTGGTACAACACTACGACAGATGTCTAAGTCTGAGCAGCGACTGTGTGGAGAAGTAGCTGGAAGGCGTAGCTAACGATTGCAAATAAAACAGTTTTGATTATCAATATTTGGCAGCCTTGATCTATTAACTAGACAGTTCGGTAATATTCACACGTCAGTACCTGCCTTCTCTGGAATTATTACATTATTCTTTAACTGTTACTTCCCCTGTCCCAAATTTCCTGCATACCAGATGAAATATTGTCATTGCTGACTGTCCCACGACACTCAATAATTCTGAGGGATTGTCGTCTATTTCAGGTACCTTGTTTCCACTCTAGGTCTTTTAGTGCTCTTCAAATTATTCTCGCACTATCTAATCTCCCACCTCATCTTCTCCCACTACTTCTTCTTCTGCTTCTCTTTCTATAATACAGTCCTCAAATTTGGCTATCTTATCCATCTTTCATACATGCCACTTTTTTATTTGCGTTAGTAATTTCCAACGTCAGTTTTCATTAGGATTAGGGCGCGCTGTTCGCATGAAGTCGGGCCTCCAATCAATAGTTCAACATCCAGTATTCCCGTTGACAGTCAGGGTTGACAAAATAAAACTGGAACGAAAAATATTTATAAGACTGACGCGAAACTGACCCTTATTTTAACAGTAGAACAACTGATCACAGAAAATGCTGGAACACGTGATTTCGATGGACCAGTTGGTTGCTGTCACATGTCCACACAGGCGCTTCTCCTACATCTTCTGTTCCAAATACTCCACTGTACCTTTACGTTTGAGTGAGTGAAAAGAGCAGACATGTTAAGGGAGGACGTTCATGAAATTGAACGAAAATGTCAGTTTTAAGTTTATTTTTTTATTTATTAGTAAAACACTTGGACAATAAGTTCAGGACGTTTCAATGATGAAATCGTATCCGAAGTGGCTGGAAAACAAAATTGTGTGAAGCAACTTTCCTGACAGGCCCACTTTCTGAAGCGAAACTTCAATAGTAGCTCGTTGAACAACTTTTCCGTGAATTACTTTCAAGCAAACTTCTACAGGATACATCTAGAAGGCTGTGGTATATGTGCTCTTCGTTTTATAGATTATCTGCTACTTACAAAAAGTGTACATGGAAAAATGCACCGTCCAAATGAGTATATAAATTCGCTCATATGGAAACTATGCTATAAAATCACGTTTTCTTCTGCTACAGTTGTTAGAATTCCAACTTACGATGCAGTTTTTCTGTTTAATGATGGGAACGTGGGAATGATGAAAGTATTAGAGAGAATGGGCTTTATGAGAAATTTCAGTCAAGATATCCTGAAAGGTTACTGATGCAGCAACACGATGGCTCCGAAAGTCGACTAGTTGACTGGTACCATGAGGGCATTAAGATCCTCCCAGTAAGATCGCACTGAACGGAGATTATGTTGGAATTCTGAATAAAACAAAAAAAAGGTGTCGCATTACTTCTTGAACGCCCTCGTAGAATCTTTTATATGGGATATTGTTTGAAACGGATTGACGTCGGGATGGAAAGGCCAAAAACACACAAAAATGAAATCACTAAAAAAACCAATGAAAAGCCCAATCCACATATGTAGATAAACTGCCTGCAATAGGTGTTATTTGTTTGTTTTATAGAAGAAATGAAGAGTTCACTAGAACTCTACTACAACCTTATCTTCGGTTCTGCCCATTACAACCGTTTCATCTGCAAAGCCATTACTTATGATCCCACTGTTGACAATTTATGTGAATTTATTTGACTGTTTTCTTCTACGTCCAAACTGAAATAAGCCGCGTCTCCGCCTGACTCGTGCGCCGGCAGGCTGGGGGATGCGAAAGGTTACGTTGGCTCCCTCCTGCAGGAGGACAGCACAAGCGGAAGCGGATTATCGTGCTGCTGCCGCCGCCGCCGTGCGGTCGACTCGAGTCGCCTTGCTGGGCGCTTCATCAGGCTGCAGAGAGGGTGACGATAATCGAGTTTTCGGCCGCCCAGCAACATCAAAGGGCCCGCGCCTCCGCCGCCACCGGCGCAGCCAAGTCTCCGGCAGGCTAAAAGGCTGCCGAGGCGACCGCCAGCGCCTACCTGCCAGCTCGTCTCACTCAAGCATATTTACGCTACTGACGCCTGCGGCGAGCACCGAACCGAGAAACACGATCTGGACACCTAAACAGTCCCACTGACAGCTGTCCCACACATTCCTGGAAGTGCACTGACTGCCCCTAGGAATCTGACAAGAGGAGGCCGCCAATTGTGAAATTCAGATTGGATTCACACTGCGCATAATAAAAGCTCATGGCCAGAGGTGTAATGTGGCAAAGCACCAAGATGCACTTCTCAGCCGTTGTCGAAGGAATCGACAGTTAATAGAAACCGTTGCGGTGAAATACTCTCTACGATTAATAGTTGTCTGGAGCGTCGTGGCGCAGCGGTAAGCGCTCGGGTTCGTAATCCGAAGTTCGCCGGATCGATTCTCGCGCCATGCAATTTTTTTTTATTATTAGTTTTTTGTTATTCATATATATATATATATATATATATATATATATATATATATATATATATATATATACTATTAATGAATTGCTTATGCATGCTGGTGAAGGTGGATCGCTCTCCAATTGTACCGCCTCCACTTTTCCGTTTGTTTAACAGGGTGTACCAAAGCTCTCACGTACGCACTGATTTTCGACGATGTTATAAGTTGCGCTAGGGACCATATCTACCTTCTTTCGAAGTTAGCACGCAACTACGCTGTTTTGCGGCGGCTCGTTTCGGCCCATTCAACATCTGTCCTTCAAGTGTAACGAGCGAGTAACGGAGTTTATATTTCATACCTGCCACAGCGAATTTGTGTTCGTGGGGTCTCTATTTTAATTCGAACGTTTGACTTACGCTATACGTATTCGTTTCGGAATATCGTTTCTACGTCTTCCGTTAACTATACGTGGTTAACATTATGAATACAATTAATAACATTTGTGAAATACAACTTTGTTTGCGGAAAACATAATGATGTTCTTCGAAGTCACCAGTTTTTCCGCGACAAACGACTTTCAACAACTTATTAAATGCATAATTGTTGCAACTGATTGCCGAGAATTATATATATATATATATATATATATATATATATATATACGTGTGTGTGTGTGTGTGTGTGTGTATATATACACATTTGAATTGCAAAAAACAAATACTAAAAAAAAATTGCACGGTGCGAGATTCGATCCGGCGACAAACCCAAGCGCTTACCGCTGCGCCACGGCGCTGCAGACAACTATTAATCGTAGAGAGTATTTCACCGCAGTGGTTTCTATTAACTGTCGATTTTCTCGACAACGGCTGAGAAGTGCATCTTGGTGCTTTGCCACATAACACCTGCGGCCATGAGCTTTTATTATGCGCAGTATGAATCCAATCTGAATTTCACAATTGGCGGCCTCCCCTTGTGAGTCGATAACGGGCTAAGAGATCTCACTAAACCAGCAGCCTCCATATACGAAGGTCAACCAAATAAAACCTTATTTATTACTACACGAATTACGTAATACATGAAATTACAATTGTACAGTGACAGGAAAAAAATCGCAACACAAAATGAGCCGTGTCGGCTCGTATCGGCTGATTCGTTTTCCCTCTCGTCGCCGGGCGGCACTCTTGCGCCGCATCTTCCGGTTTGAAACGATTTGCGTGACGGGCGAGTGTGGAATGAACACTCGCTGGGAACGAGGACGAAGGACGTCGACTGGAGGAAACTTCTGCTGTCACGCGCCGGTGGTCGGTGTCTTGACCAGTTCGCTCTGAGGGAACCCTTGCAACCGAAATGACTTCGATTATGATTAGCTCTTTCCGGTGCGCTGAAACAGTACCTCTTTCCTGTTGCCGAGTCGTGTTTTGTGATCTAGTTTGGCGGCGTTAGTTGGCTCTGTTGTTGCTGCCCTGCCCTGTGTGATTCTTCCCAGAGTTGTGTATTTGTGCTCTCCGGGAAGTTTGGGTACGCCATTAGTGTGGTCTGTATCGCTTATAGAATCTATTTGAGCCTGCCCATCTAGGTTTTTACGGGACGCTCTGTGCTGCTTTCGTGAAACGTAACTCAACTGTGATCCCGAGTGCGACGATTGTTTTTTATTGTTTGGTTTTAAGATAACTCGAGTAGCGCAGTTATTTTTGGCGTGGCGAACTTTCTCCTTTAATAGTGTTTCTCCCTGCCAATAGATGCCTGACATCATTAGTCACCGTCTGCGCAAGTGGTGTGAATCTGGCGGCGGTCGCAGGTGCTACTGGTGCTATCATTAACATTTATGTTCAATGCGCTCTTTTAATTATGTTTCAGATTCTGATCTGGCCAGATCTATTAGTACACCAGGTGCCCTGCTGTATAGCTGTGAAAATTTCTGTTTTGACACCCTTGAGTGTTGTAAGGCACGATTCCTTGCCTCATTCTTCGTGTCTAATTGGGTTGGTTATTGGTTGTTGGTTGTTTTGGGGGGAGGAGACCAGACGGCGAGGTCATCGGTCTCATCGGATTAGGGAAGGATGGGGAAGGAAGTCGGCCGTGCCCTTTGAAAGGAACCATTTCGGCATTTGCCTGGAGCGATTTAGGCAAATCACGGAAAACCTAAAGCAGGATGGCCGGACGCGGGATTGAACCGTCCTCCTTCCGAATGCGAGTCCAGTGTGCTAGCCACTGCGCCACCTAGCTCGGTCCGCCTAATTGGGTCTGCGGACCGTCTTGTACTGGTATCTGAACGTTATATTATTCGTGGAACCAGGATTTCAACTCGGAAGGGAAGTTCAAAACTATTATCTGAAATCTACTAAACTATGTTCGTTGATTGGTTATATTAATACACTTATTCTTGATCCTCGCCAGTGTTTGAATTGTAATATTCTTGAAATTTTTAGTTTAGTCTGTTAATCGCCGTTTGCCGACTGTTGTTGTACCTTATTCTGGACTGGTTGTTGAGGCAGCTATTGCTGAAAGTGTGTTATCGTACAAGCTGACCTGTTGCTATTTATAGGCGTCTCGTCATATGACGCTTATTTTGTGAGCGCCCTCATGTTGCCTGTTGGGTCAACTGCTGTTTCTGCAGTCTATGCATGCAACTGGCCCAGCCTGCAAGGTTGAGGGCATCGGTGGTACGCTATTACTGGCTGGCATTTAGGATTCGCCGCTGCCGTTATCCTTTGCGAAGTTGCACTACGGCACAGTGACTGCTGCTTCACTGGTTTTAGCGCATTTTTTGCCTTTTGGTTTGGGTCCCTTCGTGCCGTGCCCGTCTGCATAAGGCATTTCCCAGTCAGCCGGACCATTTGCCGGCCCTTGTATTTCCTTAATTTTGTTCTCTCAAAGGACAGTGTTAGATATTGGTCTGTAATTTAAAACCATCCTTTTAGCTTGGACATTTAAATTTATTAAAACATTTTACCTCTTACTAAATTTGTGGCTGTCGTTGTTACATTTGACCCTCAAAAATTTTGCTTTAAATTCGTAAGGGTCCTGAAGGACAGCGTTAAATCTTGGGTCTCTAATTTAAAAACCATTGTGTTAGCCTGGGACATTTACGTTGACATATTTGTTTAAACACTTTGTCTATCTTCGTAAAATCGGTTAAGCCATGGTGCTCATTTGAATTTGAAGTATTCCAATCAGTGTTTTAAGAACTGCTGATCTCTAAAAGATTATTTTATTTTATTGTTATTGCTTTTTTAAAAAAAATTAATAAATGTGAATCAATTGACAAACAATGAATGTCGTAGCCTGGAGTATAGCCCTTACATGAATACCTGTTAACGTAGCTTGCTGGAGCTCATCAAGGAGGACTTGTGCGACAAACACTAAAGTTAGTAGGCGTATTTCTACATCTGAAAGATGATGCCTATTCACATTTAGTTCCATTTGCGTAAGAGTGGCGCTAGCAGTGCCCTGCGAAGATGCAAATCAGGTTTGCTTTGAATAAACGCTCTAACGGTTGTGTTGTGAGCTTTGGTTAGCTTTCTTTGAGACTGGACATGGTGAGTTGGTGTTAGTCATGAATGCCTTTAAGGCGACAAAGACGCCATTATCAGCACCTCACTGAGTTTGAACGAGGTCGTGTAATAGGGATACGAGAAGCTGATTGTTCCTTCCCTTCTGCGACACTGAAGAAAGATTTGGCACAAATGTAGGCACTGTACAATGTTTGCTGACAGCGGTGGTCGCGAGAATGTACGGTCACAAGGAGACCAGGATCCGTATGGCCACGTGGCACTAGCGAGAGGAAAGGACACGTGTTCGGCGTATGTTTCTGTCGCATAGTACTGCATCTACAGCAGCAATTTGAGCAGAAGCTATCACCTCAGTAACACGACATACTGCTACAAATCGGTTACTTCAAGAACTGTTAGGAGTCAGACGTCCTGTATCGTGCATTCCATTGATCCCAGACCACCACCATTTGTTTCTTCAGCGGTGTCAAGCGAGAGCTCATTGGAGGGGAGGACGTCTGTTGTGTTTTCTGATGACAGCTGATTCTGCCTCGGTGCTAGTGACGGCAGTGTGTTGATTAAAAGGAGTCCAGTTGTGGACCTGTAAACAGTCTCTCTCCATGCTAGACAATACTGCATCTCTATACCTAGAGTTACGGTCTGGTGTGCGATCTCGTATTACAGTAGGAGCACTCTCGCTGTTATCCCACGCACCCTATCTGCAAATCTGTCTGTTGTGCAGCCTTTCATGAACAGCAGTCCAGGAAGTGTTTTCCAACAGAGCAATCAATGACGACGTGTACTGTAAGGACTGCTGAGAAAGTTAGGAAAATAGTTTTGTTTAGCAACAATGACAGTATACAAATAAACGAGTATCTGAACAGACAACATCAAGTACTCAGTGCTGAGGTCGAAGACAAGCGAGAAAAATTCAAAAGCATCGTTCGATACGCCTTAGACGAGAATGTTTTGAGCAAGGATTGAAGGGATGGGAAAGTCGCACCGTGGTTCAATAACAGCGTTAGAAAGTTCCTGCACAAGCAAAGAACCCTTCACTTGAGCTTTAGAAGACTTTAAAACCTAACTGATAAACAAAAGCCGAATGAAACGAAAATAAATGTAAGATGAGCACTGAGAGAAGCGTTGAATGAGTTTTACCGCAAAATTATGCCAATCGATCTAACGAAAAACTCGAAGTACTTTACGTTTTACGTAAAATCAGTAAGTTGTTCGAAATCATTACCTCAGTCACCCAGTGATCACACTGATGCCGAAACGGAGGATGACAGAAGGCCAAAAAACTGAATTCGGTCTCGCGAAATTATTTCGCCGCGGAAGGTTGTAATGTGTTCGCTCGTTTCAGTCGTCGCACGAAGGCCGAAATGTCATATTCAGACAAGTGATCGCGGAATAGAAAAGCGACTACAATCGCACAGTAGTGGAAAGGCTTCTGAACCAGTTACTGTAACAGTAAGACACTACTTGTACCCGTATGGCTGAGGTTTGGGATGGATGAAAATAGTGTGGTGACAAAAGCGTAACTCTGTGACACCTGCGACGATTTTAGCCAGATATTGTATACACATTGAAGTGAAATGTATGTGATATTTTCGTACGTGGGCGAAGCCGCGGACAAGAAGGTAGTTCTTCATAGATTCCTGAACTTACAGCTTACTGTCCTATATACTGAAATGGATTTTGTATTCTGCATCATATTTCCTCAACACTGAGAAGTCCAATGAAACAAAATTATCGTCACATCTTGCATCTTGTTGAACGTTAATCATATACAAGGTGCCCCAAAAACACCGACAGTGCGTAGTACGTTGCACGGGAAAGCAAACTGATCGGTTTTCAAGAATGAAACCACACCTGGAAATGCATGCCTTGGTCGATGGAGAACGTCGAAGTTTGAGAACGAACGGTTATGACGGTTTGTTCAGATTCATGTTGGTGTCTTAATACGGAATGTATGCAATCATTTAGTCATCCATGTTCTGCATACGGTCGACGTGAGCGTAATAACATTCTTGCGCATGCACTACGTTCCTCCACACAGCCCTTCTGCGCATTCTGCTGCGGACTTTCTGTCGTCTGCCAGCGCAGTAACGTCGTTGACAGCAGTCCGACATGTACCAGTACACAGTTGCGGAAATGACCGATATGGTGCTTGCATACGGCAAAGCGGACTGCAATGCGAAAGGTGCTGCAAGATTGTATGCAGAACGTTTTCCAAACAGACGTACCCCACATAATTCCACGTTCGCGGCCATCGAGAGATACCTCATAGAAGCAAGTATGTTGCACGTAGGTATTTTCTGTCTGAAGTGTGTCCATTGCACAGTAAAGTAGTAGCACTTTGTGTTTGGTACTTGCAGACACTGTCCCTACTCTACTGTTCGTCCTCTGGTAGATGCCAAAACGTGATGCGGGTCGTCCACGCTCGGCTTGAACACTACAGTTGGAGGAGAAAATGAAGAGGACCCAGCCATAGGCTTTCGGCAGGTGACACAGGTGCTGCATACGGGTAAAAGTGCAACGTGGTGTGTTGTCCATGAACATCGGCTCCATCTGCATAAAGTTCGGAGATTAGAGGACGACGACTACTGGGTACAGTCTGCGCAGTGGTACTTAAACAACAGTGAATACTCCAGCTACAATTCCCGAGACTTGGTAGTATTAACCGATGATGCACCTTTACTAGAGACGGCATATTAAACTTGCACAACATGCATGTTTGGACGGACAAAAATCTGAGTGCAGGCATAATTGGCGGCGCTATCATTGGGTCATATCTATTGCTAAACAGACTAACAGGACCGGTCTACCTCACATTTATTAGAGTTTTTTTGCCTGCTCTATCGGATGTAGTGCCACGAGATGTTCGGATAGACAAACGGCTGCAACATTTAGATGTCAATGTGTCGGATCATCTCAGAGCCGTATATCGCAATCGATGGATTGGTAGAGGTGAATCAGTTTTATGGCCAGTAGGTCGCCAGATCTGACACTTCCAGGATATTTTCTGTGGGGTAGTATGGAGAACATAGTGTATGGCACACCTGTAACGTCAGCGGAGGATCTTACTGCCCGATTCCACGGAGCGATTCAGATAGCTAAAAGGCAACCGCGCGTATTGGTTGATGTGCATGAGGCTCAGCACCGCCGAGGTGGGTTCTGGATTGACGTAAGAGGTACGCAGTTCAAAGCCCGTTTGTAACGTAGACAGCGCGATGTGCTATTAATGTTAGCCTTACTGACGTAATTTTCAACACACACTCATCTCAGACTTAGACACTCACCAGCGACCAAGCCATTTGTTTCCGGATATGGGTTTCTTCTTGAAAACCGATCATCTGCCTTCCCGCAGAACATACTAAGCGTTGTCGGTGTTTTTCGGAGTACCCTGTAGATCGCTTATTAAACGTACACACATAAAAAAAGGTTTTGCATCACCCCTCTTACCAGAACTCCTGAAGATAGGCGTGGACTGTGGATGTTGTATCACTGACAGTCCCTTTGACTGTCCAGAGAGGTCACCAAACCCGCTTAAAGATGTAAACAACCATGCATGAGCAGCGCCTATTACACGGGGTGGGTCCGACAGCCAATCAGTTCCAGTCATTCCATCAGAAAGGAGGTACACGGCCCGTGTTGTCTGTAGTTCAACCATGCTCAGACGATCAATACTGCGGTTCGATCGCGTCCGCATTGTTACTTTGTGCCACGAAAGGCTCTCAACAAGGGAAGTATCCAGGCGTCTCGGAGTGAACTAACGCGATGTTGTTCGGACATGGAGGAGATACAGAGAGACCGGAACTGTCGATGACATGCCTTGCTCAGGCCGCCCAAGAGCTACTACTGCAGTGGATGACCGCTACCTATGGATTATGGCTCGGAGGAACCCTGACATCAACGCCACCATGTTGAATAATGCTTTTCGTGCAGCCACAGGACGTCGAGTTACTGCTGAAACTGTGCACAATAGACTGCATGATGCTTAACTTCACTCTCGACGTCTATGGCGAGGCCCATCTTTGCAACCACGATACCATGCAGCGCGGTACAGGTGGGACGAGCAATATGCCGAATGGACCCCTCAGGACTGGCATCACGTCCTCTTCATCGATGAGTGTCGCATATGCCTTCAACCAGACAATCGTCGGAGACGGTTTGGAGGCAACCCAGTCAGACTGAACGCCTTAGATACACTGTCCAGCGAGTGCAGCAAGGTGGAGGTTCCCTACTGTTTTGGGTGGCATTATGTGGGGCCGACGTACGCCGCTGGTGGTCATGGAAGGCGCCGAAACGGCTGTACGATACATGAATGCTATCCTCCGATCGATAGTGCATCCATATCGGCAGCATATTGGTGAGGCATTCTTCTTCGTGGACGACAATTCGCGCCCCCATCGTACACATCTTGTGAATGACTTGCTTCACGATAACGACAACGCTCGACCAGAATGGCCAGCTTGTTCTGCAGACATGAACAATATCGAACATACCTGGGATATATTGAAAAGGGCTGTTTATGGACGACATGACCCACCAACCACTCTGAGGGATCTACGCAGAATCGCCGTCGAGGTGTGGGACAATCTGGACCAACAGTGTCTTGATGAACTTGTGGATAGTATGCCACGACGAATACAGGCATGCATCAATGCAAGAGGACGTGCTACTGGACATTAGAGGTACCGGTGTGTACAGCAGTCTGGACCAGCACCTCTAAAAGTCTCGCTGTACGGTGGTACAACATGCAATGTATGGTTTTCATGAGCAATAAAAAGGGCTGAAATGATGTTTATGTTGATGTCTATTCAAATTTTCTGTAAGGTTCCTGAACTCTCGGAGCCGAGGTGATGCAAAACTTTTGATGTGCGTACATTAATAACCATAATGATAATTCATGTTATCATGCTACACTTCTCAACGTAAAAAGCGTTGGATTGTGTGTTTGTCAGTTCATTGAAGACAATCGTCGATAGATTCAATGATTTTAAACGGATCATTATTTGTATCGTATACAATGCACGAACAGGAGGACATTATGAAGCAAAAATTCTAGTAGATGCAATGTCAAAGAAGTTCCATTATGTCGATTTGTGTCAGCTTTCGATAAGTACGTAACAAACCTTCGTTAATGCAACGACAGACAAATGAGTCTAAATAAGACAGCTGTTGGCACTACAAGAATAGAAGGTCCGTGTAATTGTCCAGAAGACCAATAATATTCCCACGCACCATGTTTAACCAGCACGGTTGCCAGAAAAACATCTACCGTCTCCATAAGACCGTGCATTCAAGCCAATGTAGCGGCGAATTGTTAACAGTGATGACCTGAACAGTAATAATCGTCATAATCGATCGCCTGAATGCTAAAAATAGACGCAATCGCAAAAATGACATTGTCCTATAATTTTTAACCACAGAGAGATTATTTATTACAAATATCCGCAACTGCATAGGCTTTTATCCACAAAGGCAATCTTGCTGTCGATACCCGCAACCGTGCAGATACATACTCATGTCGCAGAGTGCAAAAATACGTCTACTTGGTTTGAATATTTACTAAACTGTCGTTGCACATCGTCGTGTGTGAACAGAAATTTCAACACTGTGATCTATCTGCGACAATAGTTATACGGCGAAAGTTCCAATACAACCTGTATTTCTTAATTTCTCGAAAAGCTCCTGTTTTATCACAAATGTACGATGCTATTTCTTTGATATTTTAACACATACAGCAATGACGACTTAGCTTTCGAAACTGGTGACAACCGTAAACGTTGTTATACTAAATTGTGTTTAGAAATAAATTTGTTTCATGACAAAATCGCTGCTACCTCGCCGTCATATGGCTAATTTACACAAAAAAGACGATAGTGAAAGTTGTCATTTTTCGCTATGTAAAAGTAGCGGGTTATTAGAATTTTCCACTACCTCAAATTGGTACAGCTGGCTTAAAATCTGGCAATACTGTATGTGGGAGGAGGACGACGAGATGTGAACATTGTAAGCTACGCTGGAGCTTTCACTGTACAGCCACTTTTTATTTCTGGTGGGACGAACAGTTTCACGACAGAAGATACGAGTAGCAGCGAGATGAATAAAGATGCAAAGAACGAAGTACACCCGAGGTTCCTACTGAGGCCACAGAAATTATTGAGAGTGTGTATGGCTGTCCCACTCACTAATAAAAAAATGAGGAAGAAAGGAGAGATGTTTCAGAAATGATTTGTGTAAAAGTAAGATATAAAATAGACTAGAGAAACATCTGATGCGCCGTTGAATGACGCTCAAAATCATGTAAAGAAAATGATGCGCGTCAAATGTTCCTCTAATCTGTTTTATCTGCTTATCTGTTTTATACCTCTCTTTAGATAAATCATTTCTGAACATTTCACCGTTTTTCCGATTCTCTTTTATTTTCGAGTTTTGTTCAGTAAGCATTAAGTATGACGTATTTAAATACCGATCGGAATTCTATTCTTATAAGGGGGCGGTCAAAAAGTTTGTGTCTGAGTTCGTTGCTGCAGCTTATATGCAACCCAGCGCGATTACGGTGGGGGTATAGGCGTATAAGCAGCTATAAGGCAAAATATCCGAGGAAACTGAAATAAGGGGCGCTGCTGCTGCTTCATGGTAACGCACAACCTCATATCGCAAAAAGTGTAACGCAGAAGTTATGCCAATTCAAGTGGTCGGCACGCGAACGCGCCATATAGTCCTGATCTCTCCCCACTTGATCATCACGCCTTCGGTTCAAATGATTCAAATGGCTCTGAGCACTATGGGACTCAACCGCTGAGGTCATTAGTCCCCTAGAACTTAGAACTAGTTAAACCTAACTAACCTAAGGACACCACAAACATCCATGCCCGAGGCAGGATTCGAACCTGCGACCGTAGCGGTCTTGCGGTTCCAGACTGCAGCGCCTTTAACCGCACGGCCACTTCGGCCGGCTCACGCCTTCGGACCCTTGTCGGACGAGGATGAACAGCAGTCAGCTATGGAATTCTTTACGCAGCAGGACATGGTGCTTTACGGGAAGGATATCGTCCACCGAGTGAGTCAGTGGGACGATTGCCTCAATGCTCACGGCTATTTTGCCGGATTGGCATACCGATTCTGGACTGTACGGCCTTCGAACGGAAGCTTTTAGATCGCCCTCATATTAAGATTTACATAAATCAAAAATATTTAAAGTATTTTATATTTATTTTATTTTCTTCAACATGTAAGCAAGAATACCTCAATTTCTACCCCAGTGGAACTTTTGTAGCGCAAAATATCTCGAACTGGATGCGACGAACTTTATCACACTTCGTTTACATAGCTAGCAACAGTTTTTCGTGAAAAGTTTCAATCTTTTCTCAAAACACTAAGTTTTTTATAATTAACTTTGTCACTCGGCAAAGACACAATCCCCATTCGAAATACAATCGCGCACAACACGTCAAGGCAAACAATTCCTTAGTAATATGAGCAGCATAGTGTGTTTTAGTCATAAGTTGTACACGTAGAAATTAGTTAGTCCAAATGGTAAAGCATTGAATGAAAGGACGTCGGATTGATTTTATGAAACGAATAGCATCTGTGGTGAACAATGAAGACTTACGGAATGCACTGACAAGTTAAATGAATAGGTAAGTAGTATTCATTATAAAATTATACCATTTCGTCTCTGTGTTGTTTTTATCTTACAGTCTATTTAATCTTACAAAAGCAACTGATGTTTATGATTCGTTTCTCATAGTATCGTATAAAAGTAATTTAAATATATTGTTATTCGTACACATTGTGAGCTGTCGCTACAGTTTTCTCGCGAAACAAATGTCTGTCAGTCCAACAATAGTTCTAATTAAACATTTTGCAAAGACAAATGTTTTACATTTGAGATAACTCAAGAGTATCATTCTAATTCATGATGTAAATATCAGAAAATAAGTCTTACGTCTAACCTTCGGTGAAGACACTTCACTGCAGCTGCACCATGGGTCACTCACCTGAAAGAATAAGAAACGGAATTAATTGAATTGGATATGTGAATTGAAAACTATAGTTATTAAACACAAGATGTTATAGTGTCTTTACATTAACGGATAAAGACCCTGAAAAATTGTTCCACTAGCTGATTTGATAGCAGAAAAATCACATGAAATAGTGTTTACCAGGTTTAAAATTAAGCTGCAGTGTAGAAATTGATTAACCAGTAAACAAAAGCGATAGTTGAGAGCTGTATGTTAATGAACTCTTCCAGTAGTGGTAGAAAGTTTAAAATTAAACCACAGGTGGTAGAATACTCAGAAAATTTAGTCAGTCTACAAAAGACACCGCATACAAATCGCTCGTGCTGTCGATCCAAGAATGCTGCTCCAGTGTAGGGGACCTGTACCAAATAATCACAGTTTTGTTTGACCCATGGGAGAGAGTAGAGAAGAGGCTGAAAGAACTGAACTGACAGATGCGTGAAGATAGACGTAGACTATTCCGTGAAAACCTACTTTGAAAGTTTCGTACAACTTTAAGTAAGGAATCTAGGAATATTCTGCAACGCTCTTCATATCGCTTCCACAGGCATCACGAAGACAATATGAAGCTATTTACTGCGCGCACACAGACACTTAAGCAACCATTCCTCCCGCACCCATGCGTAAATGGAACGGGAAAGGCCCTAATAAGTGCTACAATGTACAGCACCGTCTACCACGCAATTCACAGCGCTTTGTACAGTATCGTTGTTTAGTGTGATGTTTCAAGTATTTTGTGAAACTTTTATGGCCATTAGCGATGAGAATGAGAGTTTACTGTAACGAATCATGTTGAAGTGACACATTTGTCTGTAAGTGAAAGTAAGAACAGGGTACAGAAGTTGATATCCAAGAAACCCCGCGCTATCGTTGACACGCAACGTGACAGTTTGGGAACGCTGCGAAGCACGGTCATTTTCAAATGAGACTTTTGGACTGCATTCTCCCCCCTCCCCACGAGGACGGCATTTGAGTACCTCAACTGTCTGCATCGAGAGTAAATTTCCTCTTCAAGGGTGAGAACGTTCTCGAAGTGTATACGTAACATATATGTGAGACGGAACGTGTGTCTCCGATAGGTATTTAACTAGCCTGATGGGTGACCCGCTCACCAGCCATTGTCAAGCCTGGGCAGGCCTGCATCCCCGAATACTGCGTTAGTACAGTCGGCTATTCGGGCAGGTACCAGCCGAACGAATCCACTGTGAACAGTGCACAGGAAAAGGTGAAGATGAAGGAGTTTTCGGTACCTATGTGACCTTTGATAATTCAGAACGAAATGAAATTAAGAATATCGAAAAGGCCACGTGCAGAATAGCTGCTTGGGAGGGGGGAGGGGGGGGGGGAGCGGGAGGGTCTTGGTGCTAAGAAGGAGAGGTCCCCAGCGGTGCGACTGATTTTTTGAAACTATCTCATGTAGGTAAAGATCCTAGGGTATCTCACACTGCAGCCATTCATCATGGTGGGCCCTCGTTTCCGAGTAATTGGCGAAGAAAAATGCGAAATTTCGGGTGACACTCAATACGGGATTTCATGTGAGACTCAATAGCGTGGAAAAAGATACGACATATACAATATGGCTGAGTAGTATAATGGATAGGATGACAGCTTCAGAGGCAGGTTATGGGTTCGATACTCCTCGGGTGAACAAAATTTTCTCTTATTTTTAAATCATCGACATTATTTCGATCATTATTTGTATTCAATTAATTGGTTTAAATGTAACTTTTTATCTGTATTCCTTTGTCACATAATTTTAATCACCATATGAACTTTTCCATTTGTTTCACGTTTTTCTTTATATAATTCTTTTCCATCCGGAATTTTTGTGAATTTGAATTTAATTATATTTATCTATTATAATATTCAGTTATTTCAAAATTTCGATGTAACACTTAGAAAACAAAAGACAAAATTATCTATTTATATTTGATCAATGCAGTGAAAAATGTATTTTTGCTCCCAGATGTGCAATTATTTTGCGCGGTAATCGTCGTACACACATTTAAAACATAACCTAAATATCAACTGCACTGTGGACAAAATAACGCATATGAAAATTTAAATGAAAGACTGGTTCATAAGTAAAACGAAATTCAACCAAAATGAGAAGTAGATATAATGAATATTATAATATGGACGAAAAAAGAGGGTGGCGAAACAAAAGAAATTAAATCGAGAGTAATACATAAAATTAATTCAAAACATATGAACAGAGATTTCAAGTGGAGAAAGAATAATGGCAAGAAAAATGAGATCAAATCAAGAAGTTGACATTATGATTAAAATTAAGTAATAAAGGAATGGAATTAAAAAGTAGATTTAAATCAATTAATTGAATAAAAAGATGATCAAAGTCATTTAGATAATGATTTGAAAACAAAAGAAATCGTGAATCTGACGAGATTCAAACCTACAACTTCCTGAATGTAAAGCTATTATCCTATGCGTTATACAACGCAGACAAAGTACGTCATGCGCTTTTTTTTCTGGAAACGAGTGCCCACCAGGGTGAATGGCTGCAATGTGTGATGCGTGGGATCGTAACCTACACCACCGAATAGATAGTTTCAAAAATTCGATTGACCACTCGGGAACTCTCTTTATAAGTTCCTACATGAGCTAGGAACATGGGGTAAAAAGCTTTTTGTTTACCGCGGACTAACGGCCATTTTCATCCATTTGAACATTATCTTACTGTAGATATGTTACAGTATATTAAGCAAGGTTTGAACGACGGACCGGAGCTGGTGCTTGGCAAACTGTGCGAATCAATTAATTGCTTTTGTAAAAGATTTTAAACCGGGCTGAAACCGATGTCTGTAGCACATAAAATTCGTTCTTACGTGAATTGAATGTGTCGGACCGGTTTAAAATGAATCAGGTATATAAAAAATGCATTCTTACGATTAAATTGAAATCTCGCTTTCAAAAATCTAGCTTGATTCGGATTTTACTTGCAAAATCTTCTTTTGATAATTTTTTTTTACGCGCACCATTGCCATGTTTCAAACTTGTACGAATCGGTTCAAATTTTGCAAGGCGGTAGACCAATACATGTAATTAGGGGGCGTCCTGCTTATTTATGAAAGCATTATCCGTTGCCACGATATATGCAACATGGTTGAAAGACAATAAAAGAAACCTACACCGGATCAGTCGTCGCCGGAATCAAGGAAAATCTCCATCATTTGCCAAACTGTGGCAATGTAATGTCAAAATTATGGAAATGTAAAAGTTGGGAAGCAGAATGAAAAATATTCATGTCGCAGCACAAAAAAGGCGGATACGTCCTGGGCAGAGTTAGGTATGTAAAGACGGGAGTTAGCTTTTCAATTTACCTGGCACCTTCAAAGACATTTTAGTGAAAAAATCTTGACATATCCGCGCTTTTTCGTGAGTTAACCTTATTTCTTCAGTGCACTGAGCTCTCTTAGCTGCGTGTTAGTACACCTGTATCTTGCAATTTATGGGTTTAAGTCGCATATCCTGTGCCCAAAATCCAGAAGATCCGCCAGGCACAGCAAAATATATGTATCATCATATGGCCCTAAAGCAATCATGCAACAGCTTAAAAGTTTTTATGGGACGATAAAATTTGTGGGGATGGATTAAAAGCAAACATACGTCGAGTATGTTTCGATTTAAATATTTTTAAAGCTGACAGATAATTCCCAAAGCTAGTTCCCTCCTTTTGCATCCCTAACTGTGCCCAAGACATATTTACGTCTACTAGTATGTCTCTCCGCTTTCCAAACGTCAAGTCCCGGCACACGGTTTTAATCCACTGAGCCGCGCACATTCTGCTACAGCGTGGAAGAGTGATTCAGGGTACATCAAGATGTCCGCGGAGGATTTGAAACCGGCTCATGCAAAATACCTGTCTAATGTGTTAAACGCTCTGCCACCTCCCTCAGTGTATCGAATCAGAAACACCAGGTAACAAGACGCACCACAGTCCGAAGAGGGTGCAATGCTTCACGGTGGAAGCGGTCCACTGATCGCGTACGGTAAGACCTCAGGAGTTCGCCGTAGTGTGCAACTGGCTCGGCTTGCTGTGACCAGTGCGGAGCGCTTGCGTAACGAGACGCCAGAGAGGCGACAGCCCGCTGCCGGCGTGCGGCGACGACCACCCGTACCGGGCCAGCCAGCCGCGTTTCATATTCATGGGGCGTCAAGTCCGGCCCGGACGAATGCGGCCTCGTATAAATTTATCGGAACGTAAACGCGTTATTAATGGCTGCGTAGCGGAACCCTGCACCGCCGTGTCACCTCGTGTCGGCTCGCTCGGTGAGTGAGCGGCTAGCAGTTGATCCAACTCGGCAACGCAGATTCTGACCGCAGTCGTAAAAGAGACTGGTTTGTGTCTCTTGAGGACGTAAGGCAGCAGAAGCATAGATCATATATCCGGATAAGATGTGAAGCTGGAGAGGCCGCAGTTCTCTTTTTGTCACGATTGCGGGGCTATAATAACGGATAGTAAAAAATAAATGGGGCACTGTAAACCCGCTGCTTCTCAGCTGTTAGTGAAAGTACTGCACGAGTGATAGCCCATCTCAATTCGGCAAATCGTTCCTCTCACAGCCTCTGAAAGGGGAGTATCAGTCGTTACTGCTAAACTGATAACCAGGCGTTCCTTAACACAAACCAGTTCCGCGATTACGAGCTGTTTTCGCCGCACGCGGAACCCCCGCTATGGCTACTTGGCCTCGGTGCTTCGGGTTTCACTGACCCATCCTAATTTTGCATCTAGAGGGCTTACCACGATATTCAGCGCATCGTAGAAAATATTGACTCCATCCCGTAAATTTTACTCTTTTCGACGAGTGATAAGAAATAATATTTTTCAAATAAAATCTGCTGCACGTAGTGCTTCTCAAAATTCTATATCCATGCCATTAGCAGTCAACCAGTAATGAAACGGAAACAAAGATTAGAAATTTATTCATGTTTAAAAAAATTTATACTTAAACTGCATTGCCGACTATCATTTCGTGAATCGTTACATGTTCTAAATACAATTTCCTCTCCATGTTTCGCCCAGACCTTATTCAATTTCTGGCTTTATTCAAACGTGTAGATGCAGTCCACTTCCAGTGTATCAAATAAGACGCTAAAAAATATTGTACATACATTTTTGTTCCGTGAGCTGTGTGCTGTTTTATGCATTTTTATCACCCATCGTGCATACCGCCTCCGATATCTCGTTTGGAGATACCGTCACGATTTCCAACAAAGAAGTGCGAGAAACTTCTGAAAATTCTAGAGAACTTAACTTAAAGCGACGAATTTTCCCACACTTTTAAGTTCACACACCCTCGTTCTCCAGCACATTTATGATTATTGTTAGTAACTGAGTGGCGTAACTCACAACACTACATCACTTTTCCTTGAGCCATTATGGTAGGCGCATATTGTTAGGCAGCACTGGTACTGAATTTCATTATTGTATTTTGAGCGTAGAGATTTAATCAGTAATCTCATTTCATAATTGGTATCCTTTGTTGTTACATAGTCTCTTGTGCAGCGAGATAACAATAAACTCATGGCAATAAGTAGGCTACATTCCCTACAAACCAGGTAACTTAGCTATGCATACGCAAGCGAATCAGCACTGTCAATCGCTTTTCATATCTGATAGGTCGACCACCACCACCACCTACGAAACATGACGCAACTCGTATTTATCAGATTCATCTAGAGAAAGCAGAAAGCATTACAGAGAAGTTTCTCACATGTGACGGGCTGAGTGATTAAATACCGCTTAATTCGTACAAAAAAGTAAACAACAGCAGCCGGACACGATTAATAGACTGACCAGACACGATTAATAGACTGACCAGTCACGTTAATGTGACTATCAAAAGCGCGAAGAACCGTATTCTGCAGAGATGACCATTGTGAGACGACCTGGGAGAGTATAAGTGATGTTCTGAAAGGGATGTGGAGCCATGCCGAATTCAGTGCGTTGGCCAGCTGCGCTAGAGTTACCCTTCCTCAGAATTTAAATCAAAGAATGGTCTATAACATGGTCACAGAATTATGACTAAAAACGTATGTGACCATGTTATAGACCATTCTTTGACTTCAATTCGGAGGAAGACGCTCCTAGCAGTGTTGAAACCCGATTAATTCGTTAAAAATTAGTGACCGAGGGCCGTTTTCTTTCAATTTGTAACTATTCACGGTCTCAGAACGTGCAGCCATGTACAAAATTTTGCGTCCTGGTGCTCTTCGAAACACGAACGTACACTGTGAGCTGTGTGGCACTTTGCACTGTTCTGCTAATAGATGCCATCGTGCCGAGGAAAAACAAACTGCTTATGGGTGGACATGCTCCTCTAGGGTAGAGGATTTGCTTTCCAGGATGACATCAACCAGGTAATACCACGAAAACATTCCCCAGACCACAATGCTTCCTCCTCCGGTCTACTGTTGCAGAGTGTCTTTGCTTTCAGATGATCCACGCCGTACACGAGAGCGGCCAGCTGGATGAGGGAGCATAAAACGTAATTCATCTGAATACGCCACCTGTTGCCATTCAGTGGACGTCCAGTTAGCCGGCCGCGGTGGCCGTGGGGTTCTAGGCGCTTCAGTCCGGAAACGCGAGACTGCTACGGTCGCAGGTTCGAATCCTGCCTCGGGCATGGATGTGTGTGATGTCCTTAGGTTAGTTAGGTTTAAGTAGTTCTAAGTTCTAGGGGACTGATGACCTCAGATGTTAAGTCCCATAGTGCTCAGAGCCATTTGAACAATTTTTGGACGTCCAGTTACGGTACTGGTGTGCAAAGTCTAGCCTTCGTCACCGACGAACAGCAGTCAGCATGGGTACATGACACAGGCCTTTTCTACGGAGGCCCACACTCAGCAGCTTGTGCTGGAAGATCGTTGAGGAGACACTGTTTGTAGCCCCTTGGTCCATCCGGGCGGTCAGTTGCTTAACAGTTGCACATCTGTTCGCCCATTCACATCTCCGCAGCCGTCATTCACCCCGTGCCATCTATAGGCCGTGGTGCACCTATTTTATATGGCATCACTTTGCAATGCACGGTATACTTTAATCACAGCGGTACGCGAACAGCTTACGAACGCGGCCGTTTCGGAAATGTTTCCCCCCTTGGCCCGAATAGCAGTCGTCAGGTCATTTAGAATGTCAGATAAATCACTCCGCTTCCGCATTACGATATCGACTGCACTGTTCCCCAAGCTTCCAAGTCTGTCTGTCTGTCTCCCTCCCTCTCGCCCCCTTCCCCAACCCACACCCTCCCACCAAACTTTATACACCCTCCATTGCTCATCCTGCGAGTAGTTACTGCTCGTAGGCCTCCAACATAGGCGATGGCCACTTTAATTTGACATCATCATCATCATCATGATCATGATCATGATCATCATCATGATCATCATCATCATCATCATCATCATCATCATCATCATCATCATCATCATCATCATCATCATCATCATGTGCTCAGGGGAGGTCTTCACATGTAGCTCTCCGAGCACTCTTGTCATTTGCTACACTCTTCGTATCTTCATAATTGTTTCCCATCCTTATACTATCCACAATCTTCTGCGACTTCTTCTTCTGCAATTCAGCGTTCCCTCTGTAGCATCAAATAGTAAAAAATCTCTTCTCATCCACTGTGCAAGCCAGCTGTGTTCCCTCTTCCTGAATACCTTAAAAATATCTCCTTTTTTCTCCCCACTCTTCGCAGCATGTCCTCATTTCTCACTTTGTTGTTGTGGTCTTCAGTCCTCAGACTGGTTTGATGCAGCTCTCCATGCTACTCTATCCTATGCAAGCTTCTTCATCTCCCAGTAACTACTGCAACCTACATCTTTCTGAATCTGCTTAGTGTATTCATCTCTTGGTCTCCCTCTACGATTTTCACCCTCCACGCTGCCCTCCATTACTAAATTGGTGATCCCTTGAGGCCTCAGAACATGTCCTACCAACCGATCCCTTCTTCTAGTCAAATTGTGCCACAAACTCCTCTTCTCCCCAATTCTATTCAATACCTCATAATTGGTTATGTGATCTACCCATCTTATCTTCAGCATTCTTCTGTAGCACCACATTTCGAAAGTTTCTATTCTCTTCTTGTCAAAACTATTTATCGTCCATGTTTCACTTCCATACATGGCTGCACTCCATACAAATACTTTGAGAAACGATTTCCTGACACTTAAATCTATACTCGATGTTAACAAATTTCTCTTCTTCAGAAACGCTTTCCTTCCCATTGCCAGTCTACATTTTATATCCTCTCTACTTCGACCATCAGTTATTTTGCTCCTCAAATAGCAAAACTCCTTTACTACTTTAAGTGTCTCATTTCCTAATTTAATACCCTCAGCATCACCCGATTTAATTCGACTACATTCCACTATCCTCGTTTTGCTTTTGTTGATGTTCATCTTATATCCTCCTTTCAAGACACTGTCCATTCCATTCAACTGCCCTTACGTCCTTTGCTGTCTCTGACAGAATTACGATGTCATCGGCGAACCTCAAAGTTTTTACTTCTTCTCCATGAATTTTAATACCTACTCCGAATTTTTCTTTTGTTTCCTTTACTGCTTGCTCAATATACAGATTGAATAACATCGGTGAGAGGCTACAACCATGTCTCACTCCCTTCCCAACCACTGCTTCCCTCTGATGTCCCTCGACTCTTACAACTGCCATCTGGTTTCTGTACAAATTGTAAATAGCCTTTCGCTCCCTGTATTTTACCCCTGCCACCTTCAGAATTTGGAAGAGAGTATTGCAATCAACATTGTCAAAAGCTTTCTCTAAGTCTACAAATGGTAGAAACGTAGATTTGCCTTTCCTTAATCTTTCTTCTAAGATTAGTCGTAGGGTCAGTATTGCCTCACGTGTTCCAACATTTCTACGGAATCCAAACTGATCTTCCCCGAGGCCGGCTTCTACCAGTTTTTCCATTCGTCTGTACAGAAGTCGTGTTGGTATTTTGCAGCTGTGACTTATTAAACTGATAGTTCGGTAATTTTCACATCTGCCAACACCTCCTTCTTTGGGATTGAAATTATTATATTCTTCATGAAGTCTGAGGGAATTTCGCCTGTCTCATACATCTTGCTCACCAGATGGTAGAGTTTGGTCAGGACTGGCTCTCCCAAGGAATTCTGATGGAATGTTGTCTACTCCCGGGGCCTTGTTTCAACTTAGGTCTTTCAGTGCTATGTCAAACTCTTCACGCAGTATCGTATCTCCCATTTCATCTTCATCTACCTCCTCTTCCATTTCCATAATATTGTCCTCAAGAACATCGCCCCTGTATAGACCCTCTATATACTCCTTCCACCTTTCCGCTTTCCCTTCTTTGCTTAGAACTGGGTTTCCATCTGAGCACTTGATATTCATACTAGTGGCTCTCTTTTCTCCAAAGGTCTCTTTAATTTTCCTGTAGGCAGTATCTATCTTACCCCTAGTGATACAAGCCTCTACATCCTTACATTTGTCCTCTAGCCATCCCTGCGTAGCCATTTTGCACTTCCTGTCGATCTCATGTTTGAGACGTTTGTATTCCTTTTTGCCTGCTTCATTTACTGCGTTTTTATATTTTCTACTTTCATCAATTAAATTCAGTATCTCTTCTGTTACCCAAGGATTTCTACTAGCCCTCGTCTATTTACCTACTTGATCCTCTGCTGCCTTCACTATTTCATTCCTCAAAGCTACCCATTCTTCTTTCCTCCATTCCTGTCAATTGTTCCCTTATGCTCTCCGTGAAACTCTGTACAACCTCTGGTTTAGTCAGTTTATCCAGGTCCCATCTCCTTAAATTCCCACCTTTTTGCAGTTTCTTCAGTTTTAATCTACAGTTCATAACCAATAGATTGTCGTTCTCACTTTGTCTACCTATATTATCGATTCCATCCTCCTGCAAATCCTCATCTCAAATGCTTCTATTCTTCTTTCTTGCTCTTTCCTCACTGTCCATGTCTCAGTTCCGTATAATGCCACACTCCACATAAAGCACTTCGCCAATTTGTTACTCAAGTCCCTGCACATGCACCCACATAGAAGCCCCCTCTTCTTATTAAATCTTTTCTTGGCAACTGCTACACATGTTTTCACCTCCTTGCTGCATCTTATGTCGTCGGTAATTATGCTTCCTAGATATCTGAAAGCACTAACTTGATCTCTCTCTTCCTGTCCTAACTTAATAGTTGTTCTAACTTTTCTTGCACTTATCAACATACATTTTGTGTTTTTGTTATTAATTCTGAATCTGAATACCTCACAGGCTTATTTAATTCTTTTAACAAGCCAGTCATACTTAAACTAATCATTTGACTGGACAATGTAATATTCTTCAATAAAATCAGATACCGGAGTTATCGGTTTTTGAACGGACAGGTTCCTCTTCAGACTGCTGCTGTAGCTCGTGGTGAACACAAGATGGAGGTTGTTTTTGGTTGCGGCGACAGTTTCTCTTGGTAGTGGTGTCACTGAGTATCCTCTGCCATTTCATGACTGGTTTTGAACATGTTTTAGTAGAATAGTAAGTAAGATTTACTTTTCTGAACCGTGAAAACACACACACACACACACACACACACACACACACACACACACACACACACACACACACTCTATTTCGGCCACTTTTAATTTCTACATAATATGAGGAATACTCAAAGTATTAACTATCAAGTCGCAAAAATTAAGACTTCTGAATAATGTTTTGCTTGTTTGCAGGTATGTGTCCGTAGCCGTGGTACACATTGATATTCCCGTGCCACGGTACCGTTTCACACAGCTAGGGGAGAATAAACAAAATGGCACAACCTACTCATAAAGTGTGACCAGTGATGAGTTTTCTGCGTTTGAAGGGGAAAAAATGCTGCATCAGTCCTCGTCAAGCAGTTTCATTGAGCCCAACTACGCGTCCTCTTTCAAATGGTGACGTCTGTTGATACTGTTCGCGCACCGTTCTGCGAGGCGTAATTGCTGTCCAGCTGAGTAAACGAAATTCGCAAAGACTTCATAGTCTGATATCGGTATGTCCCCTGATTGTATTGTATTGTATGTTAACCGGGGGCCTAGAAACGACGGAGAGGCTCCATCCCTGCCGCAGCCGAAGTGGCCCACAACCCCACGACGACCAACGCAGTCCACTTCACACGTCCGCCGCCCCACACCGAACAATTCTTTCAGGGTTATTGTGCGGTTCGGCCCCCGGTGAACAACCCCCCCCCCCCCCCCCCCCTCCCCGGGAACGTCTCACAACAGACGAGTGCAACTCCTATGTTAGCGTGGAAGAGTAATGGCGATGTACGCGTACGTGGAGAACTTGTTTGCGCAGCAATCGTCGACATAGTGTAGCTGAGGCGGAATAATGGGAACCAGCTCGCATTCACCGAGGCAGATAGAAACACTCTAAAAACCATCCACAGACTGGCCGGCTCACCGGACCCCGTATGGCGGATTCATGCCGGGGGCCAAGCGCTCCTTACCAGCCCGGAAAGCCGTACGTTACACTGCACGGCTAACCGGGGGTCTAATGTCCCCTGATTACTATTATTGCCAGCTGCGCGGTGAAATTGCGCTGCAGCGTCACACATTTAGCCATTAGTGGCCAAAGTTCACAATTTTCATTTACCGCTGCTACCTATACGAATAGAAATTTGTGACCAATTTGCGTTACTCTCTCGTGATCCGTCTTTTTTTTTACTTATTAGAGTGTATAAATTTGAGGTTGTTTCTTGTTTCAGGATAGGGATTACGCAAAATAAATGAACAATTAAACATTGATAACTGGTACAGTCATAATAAATATCTTGCTAGAATTACGTGGGAGTAGAAAAAAAAAAAAAACATACCAGCAGCGGGATACGATCCACAGACCTCGCGTTATGAAACTAAGCGCGTACTACTCGGCTGCGGAACACTAGCTCCCCTACGAAGTACAATATACGTATAAGCGTGCCTAAAATTTACAAAATCTATTTTCTCGAAAACGGTTGGGAGTTCCGTCTTCCCGTTTATACATGGTCAAGTCGCAATCGCGTCCTACGTACCCCGTCAATAAGAATCAAATCGGTGAGGGCAAGTCCGTACGGTTCCCTTATCAGCATCATCCTGCTCGATAACCACTGGGTCTTGGCCTTCACTGGCAGTCCGGAACCGCGCTGCTGGTACTGTCGCAGATTCGAATCCTGCCTCAGGCATGGATGTGTGTGATGTCCTCAGGTTAGTTAGGTTTAAGTAGTTCTAAAAGTCTAGGGGACTGATGACTTCAGATGTTAAGTACCATAGTACTTGGAGCCATTTGAACCTTCACTGGCGGTGGTGAATCAGCATGTTTCCGTTGCTTGGTGATGAACCCAGCACTCGTGCAGGGTGATCAGGCAGCTAGAGAAGATACCTGAGATACCTGTATTGACCTGACACAGTACACCATATCTGTTACCACCTCGGCCCGGCGAGCTTTCCGAATGGGTGTGAACACTCGCGAAACACAATATAGTACAAGATGCTTTCAACTAGTCCGTCATTGACTTTCACTTTTCCAAAAATCGCCTCGATAGTGTACGCCGATTTTACAAGCCCGCGGGCGTCCGCGTCTCTTGTGAATCCTAGTTTTGCGTTGACTGTTCTTATTGAATAAGACTGGTTTGACCACACTGGAAGCGTCTGCGCTAGCTAACCAAATGTCACTACAGCTGCACTATAGCTCGGCATTTGAGTGGGAGCGATGCCAGTATTCACAGATGCTGGCATGAGTGGGGGTAACCCATGGCCGAACACGGCGTCATGAAGGAACCGGTCGACTTAGAGGGATGAGAGAAGAAGAGGTCCGTCAGACAGACACATAGCACCAGATTCATCATTATCATCGATCCGACGTGAAGCTGGTGCTTAGTGACCACAAGAACCATTAATAGGCGGCTCACAGAAAGCGGCCTGAGCTCATGTCGCCCCCTGCACAGACTACCATTGACCTCTGTTCACCAACAAGCCTGTCTCCAGTGGTGTTGCGCACATTCAGCCTGAAATCTCATTGAATGGAGTAGAATTGTTCAGAAAGATGTCCGGCTTGCAGCCGGTCGTCCTAAACTTCAATGCACGATATTTCGGCTGGACAACGGCCAGTCATCACCAGGTGAGCCGAACGAGGACTGACGAAGACGTTCTCTGCTCTGTCTTATATAGTACGCTGATGGTACTGCCGCGCATGCGTTGCAATCGCGGAGACAGAAGGACCACACCGCCCAGCGACAGCACCCTCGCTGGTGGAACTGCAAGACTGAGCTGGCCGCTGCTATCGAAGTCTTTTGGTGTCTTCGTCTCGAGCAAATTTCGGGGATGACGGGATTCCACGCGTTATTCAGTTGGTAACCACTGTCACGGTTCATCAGATTTCCCGCGCTGCGTATTTCAACGGATTCTTTGACAATGGAGTCCCAGAAAGTTGTTGCGGTGCCCAAAATCGAAGTTTTGTCGTACTCCATTTAATGTCCGTTGGAGTAGAATTGTCTTCAGTAATGAGTCCCGCTTCTAACTGAGCGCCGACCTCCAGCGAAGACGTGTCAGAAGGCGCCCCGAACAGTGGTGGGATACTAACCTGACTGTCGCCGTATTACCGCCCGTCAACCAGGGTTGATGGTCTGGGGAGCCATATCACTTTATAACAACACCTCTTCGGTTGTCATACGCGGCAGCCTTACAGCACAGCGGTTCTTCGACGATATTGAACACCCCGTTTTACTGCCCTTCATGGCAAGCCATCCTGGATTGGTTGTTTTGGGGAAGGAGACCAGACAGCGTGGTCATCGGTCTCATCGGATTAGGGAAGGATGGCGAAGGAAGTCGGCCGTGCCCTTTCAGAGGAACCATCCCGGCATTTGCCTGGAGTGATTTAGGGAAATCACGGAAAACCTAAATCAGGATGGCCGGACGCGGGATTGAACCGTCGTCCTCCCGAATGCGAGTCCAGTGTCTAACGCAAGCCATCCTGGGCTTACAGTTCAGCAAGATAATGTCCGCCCGCACACGGCGAGAGTTTCTACTGCTTGGCTTCGTGCTTGCCTAGCCCTACCTCGCCGGTTCTCGCCCGAATTGAGAACCTCTGCAGTATTGTGGGCAGGACCCTCCAATTATATCAGGATTTTGTCGATGTAACGTGCCAATTGGGCAGAATTTGGCACGATATCCTTCAGGAGGACATGCAGTAACTCTGTCAATCAAGACCAAGCCAAATAACTGCTTGCATGAGGGCCAGAGGCGGACCAGTGCGTTATAGACTTGGTCAGTTTGTGAGTCTCTTACCATTGAGTAAAACACCTTTTTTTTCTGAAACTGTAGGAATTTGTTGGTCTGTACATGTACATCACACCACATCCATCGACTTCCGCCCCATTCGGATAATTCCTTCGTGGTTCCTCGCGTTTTGTGTATCACAATGTATTACTGTATCTACGTTTGTAGTAAGTGTAATGTGTAACCTATGGGGGCCGGAGCGAATCAGGACGACATTCATCACAGAAATGCAGAAAACAATTTATTAACACATATGGCAACATGTAATGAACGCCGAATCTTAGTAGCATATAAAGGGTCTCTATTCCAAAATTTTGCAGAAAAATCCTAATATTTTTTCAGAGTAAAGATTATGAAACTAATATATGATTCATTATATGCTGATAATTTGCACAGCCATAATAAATCTGTTTTTAGAGTTACATGGAAATGGAAAAAATATCGGTAGCGAGATCCGATCCAGAGACCTCACACTTACGAATCTAAGTGCTTTCTCGTTTGGTTTACGGAGTCCTTGAATACCGGCCACCATACAACGTAAGTAAGCACGCCTACAATTTTCAAACTTGAGTTTGTATTTTCAGGCATCGACCGCCTTCGTCATCTTTGCTCGGTTGGAGGAACCATTGCGTTATGTGTGCTTTTAAAATGATGATGATATGATTTTCGAAGTGTAATGTTTTCTGAACAGCAAAAATGCAGGCTTCTGCAATCAGAGTCACCCATCGTTGTGTCGCATTGAATGAATACTCAGATGATTAACCGGAAATTTTATGGAAACAACTAGAATTTTTTGAGGTTATCAAACATCATGACCACCCCTCGTACAGAAAAATGTAAAGAGAATAGGTACGTTACAAAGCACTGGCAGAAATAAAAGTTAGATGACACACTGTAAAAGAAAGTAGAAAATCGATACAATGCAGCGCATAACATATTTCCGAACAGCTCTTCTTACTAGCGGAGAGTGTAGTTTCAACAAAATGTGGAGTACTGCTGCCAGCTGGTAGTAAAATTTGACTGCTCTTGGGAAGCTTGGCGCCTTTATACTTGTCGACGAAAAAGTACCGCCCTTTCTTTTGAGCACCTGACGTCGATGTTTCGCGATGAAAGGAAGTAAGTGTTGCAAATGTCACGAGCGACTTAGCAGTCAGGGCACTGCCTCACCTTTATTACCATATTAACATTGTACAATAGGTCGAAAACTGTTTTCTGCCTGTAAGCTTCGCCTTTTCAGCATTCAACTTCTTTCTGCGTTTTTGTGTAAAGTTTCATCGCATGGGTTATCTACCGTCAGAAGCAGGCCTCTCCCTTTGAAGAGCTGTCGAATGATGTTATTTTATCTCGTCATTCCGTTCAAGAAACCATGTTCCTCAGTATCTATCCTGATAGATGAAACCGTTGGCGATGTTATCAATAAAAGAAAATAGATATTTTGGGAGGCGGTGGGGGCGCAATATAACTCGTCAGAAAGAACACTTTGATGTCTTCGATTGGCCGCGACATACAGCAGCCCGGCAAGAAAAGTGTCAGGCAAATAAACGGCAATTTTTAGTTATGTCACTGAAAAACTTGTGAAGTGTCACAATGTTCTCGAAAACATTACATCTCTATCTCACAATCCGACCACTTAAGGGCAGCTGATTCAGTTTTCTTGTGGGCTACTTCACGATTCGCCACGGCAAGAAAAGTTTCGCTTAAGCGTTGCTACCAGTACGAGTAGGTGTGCGTGGGTCATTCAACAAGGGCGGCGCATTATGAGTTGTGGCACTCTTCACGAATGAGGGGCGTTGAATGTAACTTTTGATATAAGTGACTGTTACAACGCCTTTGTTTATATATTGTCTGTATCATACGTTACAACCTCCTTCAAACATGTCTGAAGGAGCGGATACTGTTTTGACCATGACAGCTGTTGTATTACGTAATTTCATGCGTTGCAGCGTACAAGAAAAACTTAGAACTTTCTGCTGTAATGTAAGTTGATATTGTATCCCTTTACTCGGTGAAAAGTATTCCTACGTTATATAAGCCTCTCCGTGATTGTATGTCTTCGAAAACTGTTTCTTAAATTGTATCTAATTGATTTTCCTTGTTAAACTGTGTCAATTTTCATAAATTATAATTTTGCTTTTTTGATAATAAAACATTTTCAATCCGTTTTTGTTTTTAATTTTAAGTATTAATTTTACCTGATGTAGATTCGAATGCCGTATTTTATTACAATAAGGGAAATATGCATATATTATTTGGAAGTGGAAAAGTGGCAAAAGTAGTTCGTGAGGGATGGTAACAAAAACAAACACTTTTTAAAATAGCAAGACAAGTGACAGAATTGAAACATCGGATTAATAATTGGCTGATAACACCTCACATTCGACGATAACAGACCTGTGTGTCCATATTACTGATAAAGTGAATACAATGGAATTTACTGCCATAAATACTTACCATTTAAAGCAAGCTTATACCATTTCGATATAAGTTTTATACCATTCTGTAAGTGTTGTTTCTCAGGTATTGCTTTTTTAAGCTGTGTTGTTGTTCTTGCCGCACTGCAGTATTACGGGTGATTGAGAGTAATTTGTTGCTTGGAATACACGAGGTCTGATTCACTGCAAGTACTGAAATATTTTACCAAGTGAATAGCTGGGACTAGTAAGCTGACAGGTTAAAAAAAAAACCACTTTATCCACCAGAGACAAATTTATTTTAAAAGGTACTCCATATTGAGACTGTGTATTTCCTTAACAAATGAAGTCTTAGGAACACAAAGGAATGCCAGCAAAGCAAGAGTATAGTTTCGGAATCAGAAATCTACGAATTTAACTCGAGATTTCAAATATCGTCTTTGCACAGAGTTTCAACCTACTCTGGCAGTTTTGTTTCAGCATAAATTAAATTAAGCACAGTATGAACTCAGATAGCACCAGGAAAGGGAGAAAAACGTTTCAGTTCACAACTGGTCAATAATAACAATAGTATCTCCAACATCAATAAGCAGTTACCTATTAGAGCAGGAAATGGGCCACTATAAAAAAGGCCGTGAAATAAATGGGCAACGGTACAGAATGTGTAAATAAAATTTAAAGAGCAATGGCAACCTGGCTTCAACTACAAGCAGTACAGTTAATTACACAAAGCCAGCACAAATAATACTGATAAACAACAAATCCAGCTCCAGCTCGATAGACAGAAATAACTGCAGCACAGACAGGCAGAAGACTTTAGCAGTGTCCGTAGCTACATTTTAAAATGAGATTAATGAAGGTAGTTCCACAAAAGAACGTATGAAAAAAATTTGAACGAGAACGCCCACATGGCTTCAACGAAAACAGCAGACACTAAAATTACACTGGAATTTATCATGAATACACAATACATTAAGCAACCAATTCAAATAATATTCATAAATCACCGACAGGACTCAAAACTGACAGAAAAATAACTGTGGGATAAAGGATTTTACCAACGCTGATTCAACAGGAAAATTGTTTAAGTAACACCCGTTTAGTATGAACCACTCTACGGCACAGAGGATAACTCTGAATATCAGTTCGAACAGTCTATACATTAATGTGTCCACCAAACAAGTGCATAAGTCTTACTTTGCCCCTGACTTCTGTAGATACCAACTAATAGGTCATCTCAGGCATATAAATTGAGACTCGCTCTATATGGTATTCAATTTCGGCAGTTGCTCGTAGCTTACATGTCCCAAGTAACTGCCCACGCTTGTCCTTGGATGGCCATCTTCCGGTAATAGGTCCCGATGATTGAGCGCGAGCTCATGTTGATCGCCGTTAAGTCAGTGCGAGAGCTGGTTCTATCGCGCCTCCGATTATATGTTAAGGCCAGTGGCTGTGTTATATCTTCGATGTCTTCCTGAGCTTAGCTTTTAACAAGCTAATGCGAGGCTGCACGTTGTCCGTGCTATTCTGACCGGTATCGCTATAGAGGATGTTAGGCTGTTACCCTAGTCAGCACGTTCTCTTGCTCTCTCGGAGTCACTGAGATCATCTAGTGCTAGGCTGCAGGCAAACACTCGCCAGTCACTATGATCTGTAAACCCTGGCATAGTATTTAGGCAGCACAAAATGGCGTATTAGTATCTGCCATCCAAGGTCATTTGGTCTAAATGACTCCATTCCCCCAGTGCTACTATTCTCACGTAGCACACGGGAGAATGTCCAGTTGTAGTGTTTCTGAATCAAAGGGGGGAAACTTCAGCGAGAATAATAGTTTGAGTCACGTATGCTTTGAGAATCACATATGGTGCCACGTTGCGGAAGCTACTGGTTGAGGCGGCTTCTTGTAAAAAGCAGGAAATTCTGGTTCAGGTTACGGTCTGGCACAAATTTTCAACTGTCACAGAATACACTCACGGAAAAAATCCAAACACCAAAAAAATAATTGAAGCAGAGTAATGAAATTTCAGAAACATATATTTAAGAGCCTGGTGTTGGAAGATTACACGTTGATGTAAGAGCGAGATAAACCGCTGCAAATGTGAAATGATAGTTCATTAATGACCGGTGTGTCAGCCAGAATGTTGAATGCAAGCATGCAAAAGAGCATGCACTGTGTTGTACAGGTGTCGGATGTCCGTTTGTGGGATGGAGTTCTGTGCCCGTTGCAGTTGGTCGGTCAATACGCGCAAGGTTAATCCTGATGTGGATGACGCTGGAATTGTCGTCTGATGATGCCCAATACGTGCTTGACTGAAGACAGATCTGGTGATCGAGCGGGACAAGGCAACTTGTCTGCACTCTGTAGAGCATGTTAGGTTATAATAGCGGTATGTGGGCGGGTGTTATCCTTTTGAGAAACATCGCTTGGAATGCCGTTAATTAACAGCAACACGAAGGTCGAATTGACCTATAAATTTGCAGTCAGAGTGGGTGGAATAGCCACGAGAATGCCCATGCTGTCATACGAAATTGCACCGTTGAACACAACTCCACGTGTAGATCCAGTGTGTATATGCCACGGATAGGTTGGTTGCAGGCGCTCACCTGGCCTTCCAACGAACATACACGATCATCACTGGCACTGAGCTAGAACCGGCTTTCATCAGAAAACACAATTCCGTCCTCGAATGAGCTCGCGCTCGACACCACTGAAGTCGCAGACGGCGGTGGTTTGTGGTCACTGGAATGCACGGTACAGGGCGTCTCGCTCAGGGCTGTCCTAAGAGAAGCCGATTTGTAACAGTTCGTTGTGTTGCCGTAGTGCCAACTGCTGCCAGTATTGCTGCTGCAAACGCAGTACGATTCCCCTTATCCACCCACCGAAGATGACTGTCTTCCCTCTCGACAGTCCACGCGGCCTTTCGGAGCGCGGTCTTCTTGCTACCGTACCTTTCTTGACCGCAACTGTCAGCAATCGCGTACAGTTGCTACATTCCTGACAAGTCTCTCTGCAATATTGCGAAAGGGACATCCATCTTCCCTTAGCCCTATTACACGTCCTGGTTTAGAAACGGTGAACTGCTGATAATGGCTTCTTTGACATCTTAAAGGCATTCGTGACTAATGTCAACTCACTACGTCCAATCTCAAAGGTAACTAACGTTCATGAACGTTACGGCATGTATTTAAAGTTACCCTGACGTGCTTTCTGATCACTGTTACAGAGTTTATTTAAGGCAAACCTGGTGTGCATCCTCACAGTGGCGCGAAATCTCAATATACGTCATTGTTCAGATGCAGAAACACGCCAACGGCTTCAGTTTATTTCGCACAACTCCTCCTTGCTGTCGGGATTCTTTTTTCCGTCAATGTATCTCCGTCAGTGTATCTTCCTCCTGCATAATTACGTACTCAGGAAACGGCTCGTGAAGCACGTCATGACCGACGTGCTGTACATCGTTACATAAACAAAGTGGTATAGTAATGTGACTCAACACTTGCAGTACCTGTTAAGCATCGACGCCCTACCTGTGGCGGCTGCAGTGCGGTTTCTCTGGTGATCGGGGCTGCCCTACTGAAGACGGAGCTCTCCCAGTGGTGGTTGCCCGCGGTGCGGTAATGTTTAATTAAAGCCTTCGGGGAGCGGGGAGTGTTCGGCCGGGGCCGCCTCATGAATATGCAGCAGATCGTCTGCGATCTCACTTTCACGCCGGCTTCCCGAGCCACGTGAATATTAAAGTGCGCAGGCGAGCTTCCGTAACTTCCGAACCGATTTGCGCGGAATTAGTAGCGTATGTTCTGCTGGCAATTTTCTAATATATAGATCTGACCGTAATCCGTCCCTTACGCTTGAGAGTATACTTACATGTTACCGTAACAGGCTTTACGGTGGTGGCCGCGGGTTGGCGGGAGAGGGGATGAATTGGCTTCGTCTGCATATCAGTTCATGATAATTTGAAACGCAGTGTTTGAAGTACTGTAGCTAGTGAGGAGCTACCAGTGCTAAGACGGCAGGGCACAAAATAAAGTAAGACTTCGTCCAGAAACTACTCTCTGTAATGATTCTATGAATTTGTTTTTGAGACGTAAAATTGGCCAAGTTCAAGTATCTGCAAGGAAATTGTCAGTGAGTCATTAATGTTTGAAATTTTTTAAGGATGTTTGAAAACGTGGTGTTGCGTCGACCTTCTACGGAAATCGTTTCAACAAAGTACATTCTGAAAATTCAGTCATTATTAGAAAGACTTGTCTGAAAGAACAGACATCATTTTTATCCAACAGCCGCTGTGAATCAAGACACAAAGGAATTTCAGACATTGGCTACGAGATGTCATTGATTTAAATCACTGGGGAAGTTAATTTCTGCCTGTCTGGGATTCGAACCCGGGTCTGCTGTTCTATAGGCAGCTCTAAGCCATCCACATACAGTGATCAGCTCAACTGCACAAACCACCGTAGCACTCCTCCAGTCAGATCCAGATTCTCAACTTATTCACACACAACAAATATAGTGCCCCTTGCTCATTATCCTCATAACTCGCGGCATTTCGCCAGTTCCCGATAGAGTTAGAGCCTGGTCTGCATCCTCACTGAAGAGATACTTGATCATTCTCGCCTTAATTATGTACATGCGATATCTTTGTTCGTTCGGACATATCAGAAAGAATAGCCACAATTTTGGTCCAACAGCCGCTAGGAATTAAGACACAAAGGAATTACAGACATTGGCTATAGATACAAAGACAGACATTGATACGAACGGGCACTGATTTAAATTAACGGGAAAAGTTGAAAATTTATCCCGGACCGGGCTTATGCCTACAGGGCAGGCTACCCAGTTTTGAATTCCGGTCCGGCACAAATTTTCAACTTTCCCCGTTGATTTAAATCAATACCCGCTCGTATCAATGACTGTGTGTCTATATACGCCTTGACTAAATCGAGAAAAAATGACAGTTGAATTCTTCAGCTAAAATAGAAATGACTTTGGCTGATTGCATAAAAGAGTGTGTAAATAAAACTTAAACAATATCGCGCACAAAGCTTCAACTAAAACAACAAGCAATTAAATTTATCCTGAACAGCAAATCAAACGGCACAAATTCAGCACAAATATTGACAAATTAAAAACCGGCCTCAAACCAGCTAAACAAGAATGACTGTGCCCTATAAGGACCATAACTTTTAGCAATGCAAGCCAGCCACTGACAAATGTTCTGAATCAAATCAGATTAACTCAAACCTAAAAGACATATTATAAGTGTCCTTGCAGTACAGCAGACAGCTCCGAACCTTCATGGACCTTACACATAACTGTCCTCGCCAAGCCCGTTCGACGGATGCTAATGACTATGATTCAATAATTTCACTTTGCCTGTGCATCCTGCAGCCATAAATAACAAACATATTACGTTCCAGGGTCGTCATTCAAGAAATTCGAGCGACGGGCATGTAAGTTGACAAAACAGCGCCATTCAGTTACTCGAGATAATGTTAGATTCCGCTAATTGCTCGTAGCAACCATGTCGCAATGACTGCCAACACTTCCCATTAGATGGTCATCCTCCAGCTATCTGAGAGCAAGCTAATGCGGATCTCCGTTGAATGAGTCCGGCAGAGAGAGCGGATGCTCCTGGCGAGGTGCGAATCAAACAGTTACTTGGCTGCATGATAACAGGTTATATCGCGCTTTCGACTACATGACGAAACAGAGCACGGATCGCTACGTACTAGTTGTAGCATCGTTGTTCTGTAAGACCTTCGACAAGAAAGTAATTCCGCAGTACTGGTCCTAGGAAAAAAACTAGGTTTCAGCGTTGCCAGATAACTTTGCTTTTTGATTCCTCGTGTTCTAGCACGGTGGCTCACTGGTGAAGTATCAGACTGTAGGTTCAAAGGATTCGGGTTTGATCCCCAGTTAGTCCTAGCATTTTTATCTGCCGCTTGTCACGTCTTTCACTCCAGTGAATGTTTGTTAATGTGACAAATACTAACTTGTTCCGTGTATGTAGTCCACGTTAAGCTTAGGTCTCCGCGTAACTGACTGGATAATTCAGTTCAAAAGCTGGAGAAAGGCAACGGCATACCACCTACAATAGGAAGATGTCCTGTATAGCACTGTGGTTTTCAAACCAAGTTTCTGGTTGATGACAGCTTTAACCTAGCTTTCTTTTCATATTCGAGAAGTTGTCTGGTCCTCTGTTGCATGCAAGCATCTCTTCTGCAATATTCTAACCAACCTCTCCCATTCTTCCCGTTCTTCTACATGTGTTACGTCTTTTACTACACCAGACATTCAAGTAAGCAGCATTACTATTCCTCTTAATTAAAAGTTTCTTGTGTCTTACATCTTAACTGGAGCATCTCAGTGCTGTATTTAGGCATTACGCGGCCGACCCAAAAAACGTGAAGAAGTTATTTTGAAGCTCTTTACTTCAGTTTCTTGATGATTTCAGAACGGACATTCACGACGTGGGTAATTTTTGAATACATTTGTACTGCAAGAATAAATAAGAACTTTTGGGGTCACTACGTAATTAATGAACTCACTAGTAGCTTTCCGTACAATCTGTGTGTCACAACTGCATGACTCGAGTGAGTCTGTGAGAACATGCCATTTCAGGTATTAAATGAAAGTAAAAAGAAGTATGAAATATTCTTAGAACTGAGCACTATTTTTAACATAAATTTGGCAGTACGGTTCTTGAATGTATCATTGAACTTCCACTTCCTTTCTCGATATATCTACTGTGCAACCTTCTAGGTTCCTGGAGGTTCAAATGGCTCTGAGGACTATGGGACTTAACATCTAGGGTCATCAGTCCCCTACAACTTAGAATTACTTAAACGATAGTTGAGGGTTACTGCTGAAAACAGCACGTTTTCGCTGACGCATTGCAAAGGAATGAGTGAAATGCAGCTCAGTTGCAGTCTCGTCCCTAGAACCTTCGGTGCTGAGTGAATACCTGTCCCGACAAGCGATGGCCTCTCGAGGCCCCCGGCCCGACTCACTGTATATATGTATGAGATCGGAGCGTGGAGTGTAGCACTCGAACCATAAATAATTCCTTCCGCTGAAAGCTCACGAGACGAGCAAGAGAATCCGTCGCCGTGTAACGCTGTTTCACACTTTATACGTTGCCCGCTCGAGGGCGCGGCTGCACGCTTTCTGGTCGATTTCGAATGATTTCCATTGAGCATGTCTCCTCCTGGTCGTGCCGAGTAGATGGAGGTAGCCTGCCGGCGGGAGAACCTGCCGCCATTACATGCAAATCACGGCACTCGTAACGCCGGCGCCGGTCCAGTGTGTTTTTTTGACGACTGCGGCCCTGCGCCGTCGCTGCGACCGCACGCGGCGGCAATTAGTGTCGCATTACGTGGGCAAACACTCCATCAGCCTCCAGCCGAGGGGCCACTCTTCATCCGGCATGGCCGCGGCCGGCCACTCGATCGAGGCGCGCCAGCCAGACAGGGGCAGGATGGACAGGGACGGGACGTCTGGCCAGCTGGAAACTGACCTCGTCCACGCCGGGAATGCACGACGCTACCAGCGATAACGTGACAGAGAGATTTGTCAGGAAAAGCAAAAAGTAGAGCAACGTTTGAAGTTCTGTCGGCAGATTGATCGTTACAGATGAAACAGGAGCCTCATTATAGAATAAATGGCAGGAATTTGACGCTGGCCTTGAACAAGGAACCCTCGAGTGATCTACACCGATCTGCCAAAACATTATGACCACTGCCCTAGGAAAAACTGAATGCCGCCAGGTATCGTTGGCGGCACGTGAAGCAGGATGGAAAGTATATAAGTGGTGCAGATACGAATGTGGAATCTGTATATTTGAGTAGTGCCTGTCATTCGGAAGTGTCCGAGAGAAAATATACCACTAGTGATGACGCGGCTGGTGCATGCATTTATATGACATACGTGGTTCTTTGGTTGTTTTTTGTTATAGTTTTTTTAGGGCGCAAAACTGCTACGGTCATTAGCGCCCAGTCTGTGACTTAGGAAAAGGTAAAAAAACCGACCTGGAAACCAGCAGCAATGGGAGCGAAACTCAAAAAAGTGGGGAAACAAAAAACAGAAGGAAAGCTTAAAAAATCACTATAGAAGGGGGGTTGTTTGTCCCCAAAAGGAGCTTCAAATGACTGACGTCATCTCACTGGCACTAATAAACTCGAGAACGCGATCGGCTGAGCGCGTGTCATCTGCTAATATGGAAGATATATCAGGCGACAGCATGTAGACGGGCGCGTAAAGGAGTAAAATAGGGGCACTGAAATAAAAGGTGTCTCACCATCCACAGTTGAGAGCAGTGGGGACAAAGCGGGGGAGGATCACCACTTAAAATATGTCGATGGCTAAAAAGACAGTGCCCTATCCGGAGTCTAGTTAAAATTACCTCCTCCCGATGACGAGGTCCAAGCACAGGGAAGAGCTTTCACATCCCGCAATTTGTTATTGGGAAGTGTCGATCAATGTGCGTGCCATAAAAGAGCAACACGACGACATGAAACACTCCGCAGATCGGCGAAGGGAATCATACGAATAGCAGGCCGAAGAAGAGAGACTGCAGCCTTGGCCGCTATATCGGCCACCTCATTTCCACAGATACCAGCATGTCCTGCGATCCAGAGGAACGCCACAGAGACGCCCCCAAGTGGAGCAAGTGGAGGCAGTCCTCAATGGTGGACAGGGTAGAGAGCTTGGAGACTGAGGAGAGAACTGAGCGAATCTGAGCAGATAACATACTGTATCCACTGATGGCGACGGATGTATTGGACAGCCTGGAGAACAGCGTAAAGCTCCGCAGTAAAAACCGAACACTGGTCGGGAAGCCGAACTCGATTAGGGGTGTCGCCAACAATATAGGCACTCCCAACACCAAACGATGTTTTTGAGCCATCAGTGTAAATAAATGTGGCATCCTTCATTTGTGCGCATAGAGCAGCAAGTGCCCGACGATGAACAAGAGAAGGGGTACCATCCCTGGGAAACTGACAAAGGTCCGGGGCCGGGGCCGGATCCAAGGCGGTGCTGTACCCAAAGTTGTCAAGAAAGTTTTAGGAAAGTGGAAGGAAAGAGAATGCAGCAGTTGACGGAAGCGGACTCCCGGTGATAGTAGAGAGGAAGGGCGGCCTGCATACCCTAAATGCAAGGAGGCGTCGAAAAAAAATGTCATGGGCCGGATTAGCAGGCATGGAAGCCAGATGGCTAGCATAACGACTCGAGACAGCTCGCTGATTGGACAGCGAAGGTTCAGCAGTCTCGGCATAAAGGCTTTCCACGGGGTTCTTTGGTTGTTTAGAGGTGGGGACCAGACAGCGAGGTCATCGGTTCCATGATCTAAGGAGGAAGAAATCAAGAGAGGAACGAATCAAACAGGAAAGTCCAGTCAAGGGGAAGAGAAAAAGGGCGAAGTAGAAGTTAAAAGGAATGTCGCGACAGCAGGAAGGGGGAAGAACAGGAGTGGGGAGGGGGTACGGCTAGACAACGGGAGCCCCAGAAAAGCTACGCGCATTAGGACACCTGTGCCGCGACCGATCCTTCTAGATCCCCACATGATACCATGATCATGACAAGAGGGATAACACCAGCAGAAGAATCACAAGAAAAGGGGAAACAAAACAGCACAAAAAACAACACAAAATACATGGAAAACGGACGGAGAATCCAACCGGGGTGGAGGCAAGACAAAGGCTTCCATAACCAGCGCCAATGACAACGTCAGCGTTAACCGAGGGACTCCATTTCCAGAGGGACTCCGTTTCCAGAGGGAAATCAAGGCCTTAATGCTGGGAGTACAAGCCACATTCACGAAGAAAACTGAGGATAGGGTAACCATGCGAGGATCGTCCACCATCATCCCGGATAAAGAAGGTGGGAGAGAGTATCCAGTGCGAAGGGCCAAAAGGGGGGGGGGGGGCAACGCACCAAAATATGGATCACCATGGGAGGGGGGAATCGCAACGACAAGGGGTAACGAAAATATTAATAGACACAGCTGGCGAAATTACAAACCTTTCAGTGCCGGAAAGCTGCATTGTCAAATCCTGAATATCATGTGGGTAAAGCTACTGAATGAAGAATAAGCTGAATTCACCAAATTTTTGTTTTCCTAGTAATAGCGTCAGAAATTACGGTAATTTAGGAATATGAACATACTTAATCTTTTCAAAGTACAATTTTATGTAAGAAGAAGATAATTATAGTCCACGTATATAGATTTTTAGAGCTATGCTGAAGAGATAATACACAAAATGTTCAAATGTATGTGAAGTCCTATGGGACCAAACTGCTGAGGTCATCGGTCCCTAGTCTTACACACTACTTAAACTAACTTATGCTAAGAACAACACATACGCTCATGCCCGAGGGAGGAGTCGAACCTCCGGCGGGAAGGGCCGCGTAGTCCGCGACATGGCGCCCTAGACCGCTCGGCCACGCCGCGTGGCGATTATTCACATATAGAAATAAATATTGTTGCACGTAAAAAAGGAAACAAACGAAACAAAAAAACAAACAAAAAACAAAAAACAAAAAACAAACAAAAAACAAAAAACAAAAAACAAAAAACAGAAAACAGAAAACAAACAAAAAACAAACAAAAACAAAAACCAAACAAAAAACAAACAAAAAACAAAAACCAAACAAAAAACAAACAAACAAAAAAACGAAACAAACAAAAACAAACAAACGAAACAAACAAAAACAAACAAACGAAACAAACAAAAACAAACAAACGAAACAAACAAAAACAAACAAACGAAACAAAAAAACAAACAAACGAAACAAAAAACAAACAAACGAACCAAAAAACAAACAAACAAACGAACCAAAAAACAAACAAACAAACGAACCAAAAAACAAACAAACGAACCAAAAACAAACAAACAAACGAACCAAAAACAAACAAACGAACCAAAAACAAACAAACAAACGAACCAAAAACAAACAAACAAACGAACCAAAAACAAACAAACAAACGAACCAAAAACAAACAAACAAACGAACCAAAAACAAACAAACAAACGAACCCAAAACAAACAAACAAACGAACCCAAAACAAACAAACAAACGAACCAAACAAGATACAAACGAACCAAACAAGATACAAACGAACCAAACAAGATACAAACGAACCAAACAAGATACAAACGAACCAAACAAGATACAAACGAACCAAACAAGATACAAACGAACCAAACAAGATACAAACGAACCAAACAAGATACAAACGAACCAAACAAGATACAAACGAACCAAACAAGATGCAAACGAAACAAACAAGATGCAAACGAAACAAACAAGATGCAAACGAAACAAACAAGATGCAAACGAAACAAACAAGATGCAAACGAAACAAACAAGATGCAAACGAAACAAACAAGATACAAACGAAACAAACAAGATACAAACGAAACAAACAAGATACAAACGAAACAAACAAGATACAAACGAAACAAACAAGATACAAACGAAACAAACAAGATACAAACGAAACAAACAAGATACAAACGAAACAAACAAGATACAAACGAAACAAACAAGATACAAACGAAACAAACAAGATACAAACGAAACAAACAACAAATGTAACAGTAAAGAAACAAACGTAACAGTAAAGAAACAAACGTAACAGTAAAGAAACAAACGTAACAGTAAAGAAACAAACGTAACAGTAAAGAAACAAACGTAACAGTAAAGAAACAAACGTAACAGTAAAGAAACAAACCTAACAGTAAAGAAACAAACCTAACAGTAAAGAAACAAACCTAACAGTAAAGAAACAAACGTAACAGTAAAGAAACAAACGTAACAGTAAAGAAACAAACGTAACAGTAAAGAAACAAACGTAACAGTAAAGAAACAAACGTAACAGTAAAGAAACAAACGTAACAGTAAAGAAACAAACGTAACAGTAAAGAAACAAACGTAACAGTAAAGAAACAAACGTAACGAAGAGTTTGAGACAAAATTTGTTTTTATTTTGAGCTACAGTTTTGCAGTCGCATAATTCCAGAAACATTATTGCAACCTGCCATTGCCTCACCACAGTGTAGCCAAGACCAGGTTTGACTTTAATCTGACCAGTCATTTATAAGAGACAAATACGCCTCCTTCACGCTCTGTAGAGGGACGAATGTAAAACCTAGCTCGGCCCTGACACTGTTTGGCGTCTATCGTTCCTACGATCTTTTCAGTTTGTATTCTGCCAAAATACACACTTGCTCCACAATCTCTCCAATTTGTATTCCTCAAAACACACACTTCCTCCACACATTAAAGTTGTATCTATGTTCGACAAAAATGTCTCTGCCCATTGTTCATTAACGACCTTGCATTCTTCTTCATATTTACTCGCGTTTCACGAGTCATCCGTTACGGATCTCGAGATAACTCATGTTTTCTGCATCCCATTTGTGGACGCCATCTAGAGTGATATATTTTAACATCTGCTGTGATGTATTCTAATTTCTTTGTCTGTTTAGGAGTTTACACCTGTAGTCGATGTATCAACCTCCATGTCCTTTTTGTTAGTTTATCATTTTGATTGTACTTTGATATTTCACACAATGACTATTTTCGTCTTGAAGTTCTTCCTACTTTTAGAGATGGCCATATTCAGAAAACGTTAGGAAATGAACGAATCTGAAATACTTCCGGAGTTTCTTGACGATTATTATTCTGATGTTTCTAGTGAGACTGAAGTTCCAGATGACTGTGTGAATGAATGTTGTTATGGTTCTGAGGATTAGTCCAGTTACAATGGTATTATTAAACCTGTGAACAAATGTAAGGTGGCAGGGTTTTCAAGAGATTCCGACAATAACGATGAAGGTGATTCAGTTCTTGCGAATGATTGGTTTGGTCATAATGTGAACTATTTGTTATTCGAGTGCACGTGTGAAACTCGGGCGCCACCTCGAATGTGTTGATCGACAAAAACATAAGTCTAGTAGTTTTGTTCGATACATCAGGACCAAAACAATGTATCCGAGATCAGACCCATACGATTTCGGATTGGGGTCCCACCACTCGGCGCTAGTTTTTGTAAACTTTAATGAAGAAATGATTATATTAGAGAGACTACTGTCGATTCTTTTGATATTCTAGCAAATCTTTGATTCGATATCTAATGTAGGGCTGTTGTGTAAGTCCTCGTTACTGGCTGTTGAATTTTCCAGGAGACTAAGTACAGTTTCGTTATTCAGATCTTTCCTTACCCGCACGCAGTTCGTGGCCGACTCGGGCCAAGTCGGTAGTATTCGTAGTCCCCCAGTTCGTTACCCCGTGAAGCGTTTCGTTACCCACCCTTTGCCGCATGAAATTCGTGTCCGACTCGAGCGGAATATGTAGTATTAGAAATCCTCCCAGTTTCTTCTTTCCACGCAGTACTGTTTCCGTAGTTGGTCCCCTTCGGAAACCGCGCCGTGACGGGCCCAGGCGAGGCGTAAAACCGTCATCAAGGGTACACGAGTGGGCCTTCGGCTCCGAAAACCCGCATCGATGATGTTTCGCTGAATGGTTCGCACGCTGACACTTGTTGATGGCCCAGCACTGAAATCTCAAGCAATTTGCGCAGGGGTTGCACTTCTATCAACATGAACGATTCTCTTCAGTCATTCTACGTCCCCTCAGGTTCGTGCCGGCTTCTTTGTTTCCGTATTCCTCCAATTTCTTCTTCTCGTCGGGGCAAGGCGTTAGTGACAAAAAGAAACAAATACGGTTTCTCGCTGGTTATGTTTTCTTACCCGGCTTTTCAATAGCCTACATCGTTAGACAGAGGTCAACAAAATCCCACTTAAATGGCACAGACATTAGCATGGTTACACACAATAAATAAGAAAATAAAGTATTTATTGTTCTGTGATTGACGCGGCACCGTTTCAATGATGCCTACATGGATTTATTTTTCCGGCGACACTGTTGATCAACTCTGGTGAGCCGTATGGACGGCGCCGTGGCCACGTATTCTAGAGCATGGGGGGGGGGGAGGGGGGGGGGGGGAGTGATACTCATATAGGAACTTCCGCTAATAAGACCTAGGTTCACTGCCGTGCTAATAGCAGCGATGCAAGTTTATGGTTTTAGTATTGGATGAGGAATTAGCTTCATCGTATTGTGTTCCTCATTACGATTTCTAGTGCCTATTGCACTGTTTGAATTACATTGTAAATATGTTGCTTGCATTCTGTTTAATTTTTGCTCACGTCCGTAATATTGGGTGGAGTAAATGATTCCACGTTTTTCTTCAATATAAAACAGAAGCGGGTTTCGTGACATGATGTTTTCTACTTTATTTTGTTCACGTTAGCTTATCGTATTTTCCCATTTAATGGGCAACTCCATATTAGCAGGTTTCGGCAGGACTACTATTCGACATTAATGGAGCGGGCTGAGTACCGTATGCAATTCTGCTTTAAACGGTGTTGCTTCTTGCTACTGACTGTGCTTTGTAGTATGGAAGCATATCAGATCCAGAATCCAATACACACAAGAAGTCATCAAGAACACAATACGATGAAATTCCCTTCTGTGTCATGTCATGCTAGACGACTTTTAGATTTTGACATGTACCAAAACGGAATTATTTCCAGTTGAGAATGACCATAAGGTTGAAATTGGGATAATGTGTTTTACAAATAAATGATTTTAGAATCCAAAGGCTACCACAATATTATTTACAAAATTTCACAAGAGTGTGAATCCCAGAACTAAAAGTTAATCTCTGTTTTTGATTGAAATTTTTCGAATATATTGCTTTGCAAGGTCACAAAAAATTTTCCAGTTACGCACTTTACCACTAAACTAAGAGGCTCACCCATAACTTACAAATGGAAAATGTTTTCTTATTCGATAACTTCAAAAAGCAATAATACGGATTTTTTGCGGTAGATTTTCCCATATTCGAAGTTTCCTGCCAGGCCACTAGGGGCGCTCCTGTCGTTCTCTGCTTCCACATCGTAACAAGGGTCGTGCACTTCTTGTATTTTGGTGTTATGAGTTCGGACTCTTGTTACGCGGTACAGCCGTCATGCCGACGTGTCCGTTACTGCATCTGGGGGAGAAACACCTGTTTTACATGGCGGTTAACTTGGAGGTGTTGGCAGATGTGTTGACATTCCACAGTGACCGTCTTTTATGTTTCTTGTTGCGTGTTGTCATCAGCTATACATAATTACTTGCAAAGCTCCTTTCGAAAAATATTTGAAGTAGTTACGTCACGTCTGTTAGTACGGTGATATATTATTACTTATTATTTTAAATGCGACCTCTTCCGTAGCCGAGGTCACGAAAGGAGACCTGTGTGGTGGCGCTAGACGATCGTAAGGTGTTTTCAATCCTGGTGGTGAATGAAATTATCAGTGACAGTATTTGGCTGGTAGGGGTAGGAGAGGTGGTGGTATGAAGTTTCTTACTATCGATCATCGCACCAAATTCCCGAATTAAATTCCAAATTTCTACCCAGTGTCTCGTGAAGTGAGGGCACGTGTCTCTCTGTTGCGGTGGTGATTCGTCCGTCGGATGGGGACAAGGTCGGCGGCCTCCTTGGTGCTGTTCGACGGGAGTAGGCTATGCCGGTACCAGGTTTCACCCCCTCCATTCCGGTCATGCAAGACGACACAAACCCAGCACTACACTGTACACACACAGACACATACAAAATATTTCGTAAGAGGTCAGAGGAAGGCAACAGCAAGCCAGATCCACTAGGACCTTGCCAAGAGTGGTCATTTCGTGAGTATGGGATCACTTTGACTTGATCTGAACTGTGTCCTAACGTCAATTGCTATTATTAGGAAGAGAATGTGGATTTGACCAGCGTTCATCTCTTTAAGGACGGAATTCTATTGAATACAGTTCTTAATGTGAGTTTCGATTCAGTATCACTTGTATACATAATTATTATATGTAAGTATTATACATCAAATTTTCAGTTGTAAAATCATTATGCTATCCAGGAGCGTTGTCTACGCGAAGTCTTTTCTGTGTGCCTCTGTCGTGTACCGTATTCAGGAGTTGATCAGCTGTATATACGATTTCATTCTATGCAGTGGTTTTTTGAGTAAGTATTGTGAAAGGCGGTGTTCGTTATGAACTCAGTTCTACCAATCGCCCACAGCTTCGTAACATTTCTGTACTGTGAATGCATCAGTAATGAGGTTCAGTAACGAAAGGTTAAAAAGAAATTACTTGTATTGGTTACATCACCAATGACGTTCCTAAACGGAAGTAGTGATTTATGCATACTTTTTAACAGGTATGTGTGTCGACAATACGGAATACAAATGGTAAAAAAAAATTAATGTTTATTCTTACTGCCCTAATCTAATGACCTCGACCAGTACAGTAAGCAATAGCAATTACACGAAATACAGGATGTGAGGGTAAAGCAGGAAAGAGAGAGAGAGAGAGAGAGAGAGAGAGAGAGAGAGAGAGAGAATGGTATGAGTTTCACTTGACTAATACACTCCATTACACAAAGAAAATCGACACGTAGACAATTATCCTGTATGTTCACCGGCGAAATGAGACTCAACAACGTATTCTGTCACTGAAATTGCCCAGTTTGTAAACTAACGAGGGGATCTCGCCTACTCGTCATCTCGTCGCGATTTATGGTATATGCAGGGCTAGGCCAGAAATGAAAATGACAGGAGTGGGAGCTCCAGATGGCCGAGCGTTTAGAAAAAATAGTATCTTTGGTGGGGTTGGGCGAGGCACGAGACATTTCTGTTAGCGTAGTTCCAAGGCAGCGGTTGGCACTGTGGAAATAGCACAGAACCGTAATCCGATGGCCTTGGGGTCGAGTCCATGTGGAAAGTTTTTTTTTAAATTTTCAATGTTTACATTATTTACACTGCAAAAATGAACCGAAATAATGCACGATATATTCTTTCTTTCGCTGACGCCATAGTCCCGCAGCGATCGCAGGGTTGGCGTGGTTAGAAGGAATTTGGCAAGGTTAGTTTTAGGGGTGGCCAGATGCCCTTCCTCCGCCACCCCGTACCCCCTGGGATGGAATCAGTGTACCCCAGCTGTCTGGATCCAGTGTAAAACGTGAAATAGTGCGAACGTGTTTCAAATGTCTGCGACGCGTGTGAGTGAGACGGAACGTGGGGACCAGCCCGGTATTCACCTAGCGGGATGTGGGAAACCGCCTAAAAACCACATACAGGCTAGCCGGCACACCGGCCCTCGTCGTTAATCCGTGGCCGGCGCGCCTACCCGAGTCCAGGAAGCAGCGCGTTAGCGCTCTCGGCTACCCCGGCAGGTAATGCATGATGTATTGTACTTAATAATATTTTTGTGAAAAGTATGAAAAGGAAAGGCAAAGGAAAATCTGGGATTGCAAATATATCTCCAAGTAATGATTGTAAGGTATACACGAGAAATTCTTATATAAAGTTAGATATTTTTATTATTTTACAGTTGATGATTTACTCGTGCTGTGGTGCTACTCGTTGGAAAAACAGGGGAAGCAGTAACTGTCTTGGTATCTTGCACATGTTATAGCCGCCGCATTTTTAGAACGACATGGTTGTTTTAAAGCTTATGTAGAAAGAGAAACGTGGCTTACATTTATAAAAGGTGCTCTCTATTCTGACAATTTGGTAGCAAACGGAACGAAGTCCTGCATGCTTTGCAGAGTTCTCGTGAACGTTTTAAGTACAACCCCATCCTTGAAATTTATTTGCACTCCTTTTCATGCATTGTACGATAATGCTGGTAAATACAATATACTGCATCATATTTCATTTGATGTTCAGTGCAAATAACGTAGAACCTGAAAATAAAAAATAAAAGTTTCCGCGTAGGGACTGGATCCCACATTCCTCGGATTAGCCTGTGTTGTTCACGCTGCGTAAACCGCTGCCTCGGAACTGCGCTAACATAAATGGATCCTGCCTCTCGCGACCCGCTCCAAAAATCCTATTTTCTCCAAACGCTTGGCCATCTCGCGCTTCCGTTTTCGTCAAGCCCTGCTTATACCAAAAATCTGGACGAAATTGGTGATGACGAGTAGGCACGGTCTCCTTTCTAAGCCGAAAATACTGCGCCTTGCAGCAATCAAGTACGACGCGGACGTCGGCGAGCGGAGGTGGTGGTGGTCTGTGCGGGCGCTTCCTTAGCAGTGGCCAATTGCAGAGGTCGGCCGCCAAGGACGGATCCATCAGCGGAGGCAGGAAGCGGCCGGCCCGCGGGCCAGCGACCCACAGTGGGCGCGGCGCGGCGAGGTGCGGGGCAGCAGGCGGCAGTCTCTGGTATTGCTCGCGGGGCTGGCCGCCGCGTCGCAGCCGCAAGTACCGCGCCTCCCGGCTCTTCGCAGTCGGTGCCGTTTTCTTTAGACGATTTTATGCAACTTAGTCCTTTAAAAATGTACTATGTTCCAGGAGGTATAGTCAGTATTTTAGGAGACGACAGTACAGGACAAAACATTCCCTGCAACATTTGTCCAATTTTTATTTGCTTGCAGAGATCAGTTGTACTGTAACCCAAACAAACAGAGAAGGTGTCAAGCAAAGGTGAACGATTAGGTTAAAAGTTTTCTTTCATAAATTCCGCTTTCGAATTCTCTCGCCTTCCGAGCATCCCCACAGGGAAAATCTAGATTAGTGAGTTCCAGAGACCTAGCTATGCAACAAGTGTGGTCACCTCTTCCTGGGAGTGTCAGATTCAGATGTAATGTCCCCTGAGGACTAGAATGGGCAGGTGCCCCCTCATGTTGGAATAACATGCCTAAGCAATATTTGTAGCAATTAAGCAACCTTGACTATATAAATTATTATAAAAGAAAGAATGGTCAGTTTACAGCTATATGTCAGCATCGTATCATTTGAAGGGGTGAAAAAAAAACACGTATGAACATATGACCCATTCAAAATTGTTTCCGAAATACAACTGATTTCATGTTCAAAATGTTCAAATGTGTGTGAAATCTTATGGGACTTAACGGCTAAGGTCATCAGTCCCCAAGCTTACACACTATTTTACCTTAATCATCCTAAGGACAAACACACCACCCATGCCTGAGGGAGGACTCGAACCTCCGCCGGGACTAGCCGCACAGTCCATGACTGCAGTGCCTAGACCGCTCGGCTAATCCCGCGCGGCCGATTTCATGGACGTTGTTATTTATTTCCTGTGTTATTCACTACAATGTCAGGTTTACACAGGTACAGCAGTTAGTAAACATTACAACATGCGTTCTACAAAGTGTTAACTGAAAAATACGTATTTTTAACACATCACGTCGAAGCATTGTCGTACACTTATCATTACAGCTCTTTTATAGTTCACAATAAATATTCGAAAATTCCGCTGTCAACTTCAATGCATTTGTACACTCTTCGGAGAACACATCGTGTTGCTCCTCTGAGTACCTCTGCACGTTCCCTTATGAAGACAGTAGCGTCCATGAGGCGACCAAGCACTTCATCTCCCATATTTACGTTTCGTCTGTACAGCCCAGATTTCAACCCGATAAACAAAATTCTAATACCGTACGATCTATCTATCTTGGTCGCAAGTTAATTATACTATCACAACCACTCCAGCTATTTACCTACGTACGGTTCAGATGTTCTCTCATGCGTCTGGCAAAATGTGTACAATGCAGTCCGCGTGGCCAAAGGAAAGGCCGCAAGGTGTTCAACAAACGAATTTTCCAAAAGACGCAAGTAACTCTGTCCCATCATTTGCTCTTCTAAAATGACTGGATCTATCGACATGTTGCCGATCACTCTGCACCAAATACTGATCCAAAAACGAACTTGGCAGGTTTCCACTGCAGCGTGCGGATTTTCCTACGACCATCGTTGAGTATTACCTATGCTGTTGATTCCACTCCGTGTGAACGTGGCTACATTACTGAATAGAAGGTTTTTTCTTCGCTTCAAATGAATGTTCCTGTCATATCCCTGAATAACAACGATTTCTCCCGGGACACCCTGTGTTCACATAGTAAATTACATGTAAACGGCTAAATGATACAAACATTTTTACTATAATAAGCTGTCAGTTTTATTCCGTTAATGCACCGTGCATATATATATTACATTACTGGTCTTTAGGCCTTATTCCAGTTTCAAATGTATGGTATTGGTGATGAGTTTGTCACATTTAATTTTATTTTAATGTGGCAAACACATCACAAATATCAAATATTTGAAAATTGTGTAAGGCCGAAACTGATCAGTAATATAATTTCTATGCAAGGCACTTTAAAGGAGTAAAATTGGTAACTAATAGTCGTTGAAGTGATTCCATCATTTAGACAATAAACTAAAGCTGTGGAGTCGCACAGGAAGAAACTATTATATGAACCTCTTCCAATAATGCTGGAAGGACGTTTTCAAGAAAATCTGGGTAACAGGGCTTTCAATGTGATGCGGTACACAACGAGCCCAATAAAGTGATTGGGTAAAGTCATTTTTTTGAAAAGAAAAAGGAGTAATTTTGGAGCACCTCATGACAAGGGGATTAACAGTGACCAGTAATTCATACTTAATTAACAGCAAAACCACGTTCACCCTGCAATCATGACCAAAAGATAAGGTCTTCCGACTACAAGTGTTTTGTTTGATCACGACAATGCTGGTCTCCTTAATGTCCGTTCAACGGTAGCAGCAAAACTGCATATGAAGTTCTAATGACTCGAGCACCCACCTTACCCACCAGACCTCGTATCCGAGCGACTTGCAAGGATTCGGGCGACTCGAAGATTTGTTGGGAGGCTAGCATCTCAGAAGCGATAAAGAGGTGAAAACACGGGAAACAAGTGACTGTATTTATTACAAAAAGACGTCTTCCCGCGAGGTTCCAATACACTTTCAAAGCGATGGAATTTTTGCATACACGTAATGGGGACTGATAATTTTTCTGTATTAAATCTTTTGTAAATTAAAAAAATTCCATTTGAATCACCTTCCTAGTATCCATTAGCGTTAAGCCACCTATAACTAACGAACTTCCTGATTCCATTCTGATAGTATACTTCCAAGTGAGCCGGTGATCTCTCACCTCCCGGTAGCTCAGTCAGCTATAAGAACAACACAGGGATACCTAGAGATTTGAGGAGCCTCATTAGGCAACTGTAAAGCGTTTGTTTTCTAGATCTTTAGCATCAAGTTTTGCACCGCGTCTTCAGTGATAACAGATGGTCATACACTTTGCACTTCACCATTAATGTTCTAATGGCCATCTTTAAATTCGCTGACTAACTTTTTCTTATCGTTTCATACTTATTTTTGCCCGAACTTTACTAATCTTTAGCTAAATTTTGGGCAGTTTTACATCTTATGCATACGGAAAACTAATCACTACGAGCTTTACAAGCTCAGCTAGATTTTCAACTGACTGAGTCATTTTAATTAAGCACAGATAAAGGTAAACCCGGATGAGTGCTTCCGTCATAGCGTCGATAAATGCAGTCATGAAACGTTAGCGTGCATGTGTGGAGCGCCGCCTGTAGTGCTGCAGAAGCTGTATCTAAAAGTGGTACGGAAAAAAAGACAGTCTCGTATGTTATGTCTCAACACTGAACTGCTTTATATTTCTTGAGTCGACAAACGTCCTCCATGTGGTCTGTTTAAAGCCCTGAAGCGCAGCTCGACCATGGAACGTTCAAGGAAACTCAAGACACACACGACGACAGCGAAGCTTCGGCGGAAGGGGTTACCTTCGATGATGAACATAGTGAAGAGAATGTCAACAACACGTCCAGAACGCGAGGATCCATTAGGGCCGCCATACGGCGTCCACTGACAAGATCTAGGTCCAGGTTGCTATAGTCGGCTCCAATCAGAATTTCTGAAATGGCTGATCGCTATTTCTCCTGGAGACCAAGAGAGGGAGCAGTGGAATGGGCTGTGGCGCACGCATTCTGGCGTAGTGGTCAGCGTAGCTGACTTGGCGTGTTGCGGATCGCCGTTCACACCTGACAATCTAACATTTTTGTTATGTAGTGTTTACCGTCTCTGGAATGTTCTTGAAATATCTTGTGTTTGTTAATTCTGAAATATTCGATGTCTGTGTAAATATTCAATGTTTATGTAAATAGCTGCATTCTCCGTTAAGCGTTGAGCTCTGTTCTGGCTGTACATCGGTAATAAACGCGATTTCAGTTCCAAGTGTTGTGCTACATCGACGACACTGCCTTCGTATTTGGATTTGATTGTGATTTATACGTGACAGTATTGTCTATTGCAATAGGTCCACGTGTCTTACCGTTCTTCATACCATGATTAGTTTTACACATACCTCATCTCCCGTTACTTTCGAAAGTCATTGTTTTCATTTTCTTCAATTTACAATATGTGCATAATCCATCGATGAATTAATTATGAACATTATACTGGTGACTACTGATAATATATCTTATTACTGCAGCTTTTAATGTTTACGTTGCGTCTGGTATCGGTCTCTTCATTTGTTATTGTAATGCGGAATCTGTCTATTCACTTCGTCATTTTCATTTAATTGTAAGTTCGTTTTAGGACTAATAGTTCTGCGGTAACACTCGAGCATGTGTTTCTCTTACACCAAAAGCAGCTTTTGACATTTTTATATATTTATAAAGTCTCAAAAAGTTATTAAAATATCATTTATGTTTTGATTTTCTAATTATTAAAAATTAGAAGGCTCGATCTGTATTTGCTTTGAAGAAACTTAATATCCAATATGGCGTTCTGTGCTACTTATTCCTGCCGGCCGGAGTGGCCGAGCGGTTAATGGCGCTACAGTCTGGAACCGCACGTACGCTACGGTCGCAGGTTCGAACCCTGCCTCGGGCATGGATGTGTGTGATATCCTTAGGTTAGTTAGGTTTAAGTAGTTCTAAGTTCCAGGGGACTTATGACCACAGCAGTTGAGTCCCATAGTGCTCAGAGCCATTTGAACCATTTATTCCTAATGACATGTTTCAACAGTAAATACTATCGTCTTGTGATCTTTAAATAACTTGTTATACGTCCTTTTCCATTGTGACTGTATCGCACAGTGCATGTTGACATTATAGTGGATAGTATGTAGCACATTCTTTTTTTTGTGGTAAGGTCTTATGGGACCAAACTGTTGAGGTCATCGGTCCCTAAACCTACACACTACTTAATCTAACTTAAACTAACTTACGTTAAGGACAATACACACACACACACCCATGCCCGAGGAAGGACTCGAACCTCCGACGGGGGGAGCCGCACGGACCGTGACAAGGCTTGCGCGACCGCGCGGCTACCCCGCGCGACTGTATCACATTCTACACAAGCTATTTAGAAGTAAACGCAGGTTTGTCAGGAGATGCTTTTTAACTGTGTTGTCTTTACCTGGGACAACCCCTATTTTATTTTTAACAAATCTGTACGGAATGTGCTACATATTATCCACTATAATGTCAACATGTCATGTGTGATACAGTCATAATGGAACAGGACGTATAAGAACAAGCTTTTTGGATACCAGACGAAGACTGTTCCTACCGTTGAGAATTATCATCAGGAATAAATAGCACTAAATGCTATCTTGGCTATTAAAAGTTACTTCGAATTATTTATGTACATACTGGTAGCATACAAAATCTTAATTTGTGAATAAATTATTATCAAAAATTCGTTTTTAACACTCTCTATGAAACACATATGTTTAATTATCTCTGGTCAGTGCACTATCTTCGATGGGCAGATGTGTGGCGTTCTAGTATGAGTTCACTTGAAAAGTTGCGAGCTGGATTCACATTTGTCAGTTGTTACGTTTAATAATGTGGCCACGAGTAATACTTTAATGTGTTAGATGAGAAACAAAGAACTCAATTCACAGAATAACCAGGATAACCAGTTGCACTTACCATCACGCACATATATAAATTAGAAACCTTTTTATTATGGGACCTTTTTAAGACGAACTAAAAGGTATAAAATTTATCCTGGCCCCATACATATTCAGAACTTCATACTGATAGTCTTGAAAATTTGAGCCTGTGAATTTTTAATTGCTATGACAATACTTGTAAAATTTAAAATGAAAAATGTAGGGCTCATGAATACATACGCGATGCATTAATCTTTTACCTAAGTCACTAACGGTTGCCTCTCCGTCCGAGAGGTCTCTGAGGACCCAGCGGTACCGACTGCCCGCCGTGTCATCCTCGGCCGACAGGCGTCACTGGAGTGGCATGTGGTCAGCACATCGCTCTCCCGGCCGTTTCCAGTTTTCGTGAGAGGAGCCGCCACTTCTCAGTCCAGTAGCTTCTCAAATGGTTCAAATGGCTCTGAGCACTATGGGACTTAACTTCTGAGGTCATCAGTCCCCTAGAACTTAGAACTACTTAAACCTAACTAACCTAAGGACATCACACACATCCATGCCCGAGGCAGGATTCGAACCTGCGACCGTAGCGGTCGCGCGGTTCCAGACTGTAGCGCCTATAACCGCACGGCCACCCCAGCCGGCAGTAGCTTCTCAACCGGCCTCACAGGGGCTGAGTACACCAAGCTTGCCAACAGCTCTCGGCAGACCCAGACGGTCGCTCATCAAAGTGCTAGCCAAGCCCGACAGTGCTCAACTTCGGTCACCTGACAAACTACAAACATAGAATTTTACTGCACTGAAAATGATATTAACTGTTGTGTGATTTTTCTCAATAACAACTGCTCCCTATACTGCTTACAAGGGAACCTCCCCATCGCACCCCCCTCAGATTTAGTTATAAGTTGGCACAGTGGATATGCCTCGAAAAACTGAACACAGATCAATTGAGAAAACAGGAAGAAGTTTTCTGGAACTGTGAAAAAATAAGCAAAATATACTAACTGAGTAGTTCATGGGAGGATATGCAATATCAAGGTCTTCATAAACGCAGGAGCGCTGTGGTCTCGTGGTAACGTGAGCAGCTGCGGATCGAAAGGTCCTTCGTTCAAATCTTCCATCGAGTGAAAATTTTAATTTTTTATTTTCAGTTTATGTGACAAACTCTTATGATTTCATCACTTTTTTGGGAGTGATTATCACATCCACAAGAAAACCTAAATCTGGCAAGGTAGAAGAATCTTTTTACCCATTCGCCAAGTGTACAAGTTAGGTGGGTCGACAACATATTCCTGTCATGTGACGCACATGCCGTCACCAGTGTCGTATAGAATATATCAGACATGTTTTCCTGTGGAGGAATCGGTTGACCTATGACCTTGCGATCAAATGTTTTCGGTTCCCATTGGAGAGGTACGTCCTTTCGTCTACTAATCGCACGGTTTTGCGATGCGGTCGCAAAACAAAGACACTAAACTTATTACAGTGAACAGAGAAGTCAGTGAACGAACGGACAGATAATAACTATGCAAAAATAATGAAAGTAAAATTTTCACTCGAGGGAAGACTTGAACCAAGGACCTCTCGTTCTGTAGCTGCTCACGCTACCACTTTTTTTTTTGCTCTACCATTTTTTTTTTATTAGTCATAACATTCTACAGTAGTACATATTTTTCAACTGACATTTAAAAGTAATAAAACAAAGGTTCCTTGGCATTTTAGAAACAAAAATCCAAGTCTAAACCACTGGACCACACCGCTCCTTAGCTCACACTGTCATGATGTTGCATATGTGTTCCATGGACTACTCAGTTTGTATATTTTGCTTATTTTTTTCACAGTTCCACACAACTTCTTCCTGTTTTCTCAATTGATCTGTGTTCAGTTTATCAAGGCCTATCCACTGCGCCAACTTATAACTAAATCTGAGGGGGGTGCGATGGGGAGGTTCCCTTGTTAGTATTATCAACGGCATGAACCTCACAAAATTTTAAAAGTATTGTCATAGCTGTTAAAAATTCAAAAGCACAAATCTTCAGGACTACCTGCGTAAAGTTAGAAATCTTTATTGAGGCTAGCAAAAGTTATTTTATATTTTTAATCGGTTTTTGAAAGCGCGTTATATTAAAAAGTCATTTAAATAATTGTTTTCTGCTTTGTCTTGTGAGTTTGAAACTTTTCAGTCGACTGCAAACATTTTGATGTGACTACAACAGAGACATGTGGTGAAGTGCAGTTTTATGCCACTTTATCTTCGCCTGAGTCTACTAATCTATCGCTTCCTTCTAGGTATATCTCGTGAGAAGACCGCGAAGGTAAAAATTAGAGATATTCGATCTCAACGGAGGCTTACCGGCAATCGTTCTTGCCACGAAACGTTGACGACTGGAACGGAAAAGAGGATGGAGACTGGTATAAAAGTACCCTCCGCCACGCCCCAGAAAAGAAAACGAGTTAATATTTAATTGCCATCCCGTTTTGAACTCTTTCAAAAGTTTTAAGTCTCTGGCGGAACGGGTAATTAGTTTAAAATCAATTGCAAAATTTGTACTGAACAGACAGACAAAATAGCGAGTTAATAAAGAAAGTGTTAAAAATAGCGATAAATGTACGGCCCCAATGGAAGGCCTACAGTGAACTTGCGTGGGAATGAACGATACAAACCTATGTAAAAATATATTTTGCTTCTTATTCTCGAAATACCTGTTTAAACATTGCAGCATGCCCGGTATTTTGGTGTAAGATGCAAACCAGCATTGGATTTTCAATATATATTTCGTTATTGAGAGCAACGAAAAAAGCATTATAAGGTGAACTACACTGAAGAGCCAAAGAAACTGGTACACATGCTTAATATCGTGTACGGCCCCCCGCGAGCACGCAGAAGTGCCGCAACACGACGTGGCATGGAGTCAGAGTAATATCTGAAGTAGTGCTGGAGGGAACTGACACCATGAATCCTGCACGGCTTTCCATAAATCCGTAAGAGGACATGGGGGGCGGGGGGCGAAGATCTCTTCTGAACAGCACGTGGCAAGGCATCCCAGATATGCTCAACAATGTTCATGTCTGGGGAGTTTGGTTGCCAGCCGAAGTGCTTAAATTCAGAAGAGTATTCCTGAAGCCGCTCTGAAGCAGTTCTGGACGAGTGGGGTGTCGCATTGTCCTGCTGGAATTGACCAAGCCCGTCGGAATGCACAATGGACATGAATGGATGCAGGTGATCAGACAGGATGTTTACGTACGTGTCACCTGTCAGAGTCATATCTAGACGTATTGTGAGTCCCATATCACTCAAACTGCACACGTCCCTTCTAGGCGCTACAGTCTGGAACTGCGTGACAGCTACGGTCGCAGGTTCGAATCCTGCCTCGGGCATGGATGAGTGTGGTGTCCTTAGGTTGGTTAGGTTTCAGTAGTTCTAAGTTCTAGAGGACTGATTACCACAGCAGTTAGGTCCTATAGTGCTCAGAGCCATTTGAGCCACACACGTCCCACATCATTACAGAACTTCCACCAGCTTTAACAATCCCCTGCTGACATGCGGGATCCATGGATTCGTGAGGTTGTCTCCATACCCACACACATACATCCGCACAATTCGTAACGAGACTCGTCATACCAGGCAATACGTTTCCAATCATCAACAGTCCAATGTCGGTGTTGACGGGCCCAGGCAAGGCCTTTGTGTCGCGCAGTAATAAAAGGTACACGAATGGGCTTTCGGCTCCGAAAGCACATATCGACGTTTGGTTGAGTGCTTCGCACGCTGATACTTGTTGATGGCCCAGCATTGAAATCTGCAGCATTTTGGGGGAGGGGTTGCACTTCTGTCACGTTATACGATTCTCTTCAGTCGTCGTTGGTCCCGTTCTTGCAGGATCATTTCCGACCGCAGCGATTTCGGAGATTTGATGTTTTACTGGATTCCTGAAATTCACGATACACTTGTGAAATGGTCGTACGGGAAAATCCTCACTTGGTCGCTACCTCGGGGATGCTGTGCCCCATCGCTCGTGCGCCAACTGTAACATCGCGTTGAAACACACTTAAATCTTGATATGCTGCTATTGTAGCAGCAGTAACCGATCAAACAACTGCACCAGACACTTGTTGTCTTATATAGGCGTTAGCGACCGCGGCGCCGTATTCTGCCTGTTTACATATCTCTGTATTTGAATACTCATGCCTACACCAGTTTCTTTGGCGCTTCAGTCTATAAATAACGTGAGGAGCAATAAAATGAAAACGAGACAGATGGGAAGAAGTAAGTAACCTGTTTCTTACTTCAAAAGTGGCCATAATTATTAATACGAGTGCGCGCCAGAAACTAATGCCACCGAATTTTTTGAATGAAAATTCTTAAAGCTTTTTAAATAAAACAAACTGTATTAACATTCTACATCTTTATTGTTGATGTCTATATGTTTGTTTCTCAACATGGACACCCTGGCGACGAACACACTTCTCCCAACGAGGTACCAGTTTGTTGATACCCTCACTATAGAATTTATGTCTTCTGCTTGCACCACTTCACCTATGAAGACTTCTAAGGCGTTCTTTAAGGTTTGTAAACAGATGCAAATTGGATGAAACGAAGTCGGGACTGTATGGAGGATGATCGATGCAGTGAACTCAGGGAGACTAATTGTTGCCGATGTCTCAGCGCTTTTGTGTGGTCTGACATTTTCATGTCGAAGGAAAGGGTGCTTCGGGGACGAAGTCTTCCAATTTGCATCTCCAACATAGCTTGCTGTTTCTCACGCACGACTACAGTTACGACCTCCGTGTGACACGTTGTAATTTGGAGCCCTCTGGTGGTAGACACGATGAATGAAGATGCAGAATGTTAATAAAGTTTTCAAATAAAACAAAGTTTTCAGGAGTTTTCAAATTCGCAGACACTACTTTTCAGCAAGCCCTCGTACATTTATTCCACTATGAGACAAGACGTCTTGTCTCCCAGTGGGTAAGTGTATTATCAGAGCGATTACTTCTGCTATAGTAAACAGTCTTCGTTGACAGCTCCTTATAGATCTATGTAACGGTGAGACTGCCGCAAGTTCAGATAGAGTAGACTGCCTGCAGCGAGCAGTATCCGGCGATGCCAGTTTGTGAACGCCGCGACACGTGCTTGCCTGACACACGTGTGGCTGCTATTGCTCGAGCCACGCCGCTGCCTAATGCGACCCGGTCACTGACCGGAGCCATGGAGGCAGTCCGGACGCATCTGCGGAAGCCACTATCTGCCCCTTACCATCCACTCATTCTCCCTCTACGTAGCAGTCAATGAAATGCACAAAATGCCTTTCTCTCCTCGTCGTGCGAGCCAATTCAAATGATTATAGCGAATACAACCGCCTAGGGACTACAGAAATTAGTTACACTGTACGTATAACGCTAAGACCATTGCGCAATAACGAGTTCGGGGGTTTCCAGCATAGACAGGCAGCTGCAGTATGGACAACAGGTCCATCACAGTATGCGAGTGAAATGACGCGACAACTGGAAACTTACTCCAGAGTTGAAGTACGCGTGAAGTGAGGTTCTTGTGCGCAAAACGTCTAAATAGCACACACATTCACCGTTGAATTCTAGCTGTATACAGGGTGTTACAAAAAGGTACGGCCAAACTTTCAGGAGACATTCCTCACACACAAATACAAAAAAGATGTTATGTGGACATGTGTCCGGAAACGCTTAATTTCCATGCTAGAGCTCATTTTAGTTTCGTCAATATGTTCTTCCACCTACGATCAATGGAGCACGTTATCATGATTTCATACGGAATACTCTACCTTTTTTTTTTTTTTTTTTTTTTTTTGTTTGTGGTTTTAGGGCGCAAAACTTCTATGGTCATTAGCGCCCAGCCCGTGACGTAGAAAACAGGAAAAAAACGAAATTTAAAATCAGCAGCAATGGGAACAAAGTCATAAAATTTGAGAAACTAAAGGCAGAAGGAATGCTTAAAAATCCACTATAGAAAGGGGTTGGTTGTCCCCCAAAAAAAAGCTTCAAATGACTGACGTCATTTCACTGTCACTAATAAACTGTAGAACGCGGTCAGCTGAGCGCGTGTCATCTGCTAAAATCGACGATAGATCAGGCGATAGCTGTAGACGGGAGCGTAACGGATTAAAATAGGGGCATTCAATTAAAAGGTGTCTGACCGTCCACGGCTGAGAGCAGTGGGGACAGAGTGGGGGAGGATCACCGCTTAAAAGATGTCGATCACTAAAAAGACAGTGCCCTATCCGGAGTCTGGCTAAAATTACCTCCTCCCGACGACGCGATCGGGAGGAAGAGGTCCATGCGCAAGGAAGGGCTTTCACTTCCCGCAATTTATTATGGGGAAGTGTTGACCAATGCGCATGCCATAAATGAGCAACTTGGCGACATAAACCGCTCCGTAGATCGGTAAACGGAAGAGACTGAATAGCTGGCCGAGGAAGAGAGACTGCAGCCTTGGCCGCTATATCGGCCGCCTCATTTCCACAGATACCAGCGTGTCCTGGGAGCCAGAGGAACGCCACTGAGACGCCCCCCAGGTGGAGCAAGCGCAGACAGTCCTGAATCCGGTGGACCAGAGGGTGCACAGTGTAAAGAGCTTGGAGACTTAGGAGAGAGCTGAGAGAATCTGAGCAGATTACGTACTGTATCCGCTGATGGCGGCGGATGTAGTGGACAGCCTGGAGAATAGCGTAAAGCTCCGCAGTATAAACCGAACACTGGTCGGGAAGCCGAAAGTGATTTGGGGTGTCGCCAACAATATAGGCACTCCCTACACCTAACGACGTTTTCGAGCCATCGGTGTAAATAAATGTGGCTTCCGTCATTTGTGCACATAGAGCAGCAAATGCCCGACGGTAAACAAGTGTAGGGGTACCATCCTTGGGAAATTGACATAGGTCTCTGAGCAAGTCGATCCGGGGACGGAGCCAAGGCGGTGCTGTACCCCAAGTTGTCAAGAAGGTATTAGGAAAGCGGAAGGAGAGAGAATGGAGCAGTTGACGGAAGCGGACTCCCGGGGGTAGTAGGGAGGAGGAGCGGCCTGCATACCCGACATCAAGGGAGGCGTCGAAAAAAAGGTCATGGGCTGGATTAGCAGGCATGGAAGACAAATGGCTAGCATAACGACTCAGAAGGACTGCCCGCCGATTGGATAGCGGAGGTTCAGCAGTCTCAGCATAAAGGCTTTCCACAGGGCTGGTGTAAAAAGCTCCAGACACTAAACGTAATCCACGGTGGTGGATAGAGTCGAGACGCCGAAGAATAGACGGCCGAGCAGAGGAGTAGACTATGCTTCCATAATCCAATTTCGAGCGCACGAAGGCGCGATAGAGGCGGAGAAGGACCACTCGGTCCGCTCCCCAAGAGGTGCCATTCAGGACACGGAGGGTGTTAAGGGAACGCAGACAGCGAGCCGAAAGATAGGAAACGTGGGAGGACCAGCACAGTTTTCTGTCAAACATAAGACCCAAGAATTTAGCGACGTCGGAAAACGGAAGGTTGACAGGACCTAGATGTAAGGAGGGCGGAAGAAACTCCTTACGTCGCCAAAAATTAACACAAACGGTCTTACTGGGTGAGAAACGGAAGCCGGTTTCGATGCTCCACGAGTGGAGGCGATCGAGACATCCTTGAAGACGTCTTTCAAGAAGGCTGGTCCGTTGAGAGCTGTAGTAGATCGCAAAATCGTCCACAAAGAGGGAGCCCGAGACATCAGGAAGGAGACAATCCATAATGGGATTAATGGCGATGGCAAACAGTACAACACTCATCACGGAGCCCTGGGGTACCCCGTTTTCTTGGGAGAAAGTACGGGATAGAGTAGTGTTCACCCGCACCCTAAATGTGCGCTCTGCCATAAATTCGCGAAGAAAAAGGGGCAGCCGGCCTCGAAAGCCCCAAGAGAACAGTGTGCGGAGGATGCCTGTCCTCCAACAGGTATCGTATGCTCTCTCCAGATCAAAAAATATTGCTACCGTTTGGCGTTTCCGGAGGAAATTGTTCATGATGTAAGTGGAGAGAGCAACAAGATGGTCAACGGCAGAACGATGTTGTCGGAATCCGCATTGGGCTGGTGTTAAAAGACTGCGGGATTCCAGCCACCAAGCTAAACGGTAATTCACCATACGCTCCAAAACCTTACAGACACTACTCGTGAGAGAAATGGGGCGATAGCTAGAGGGGAGATGTTTGTCCTTTCCAGGTTTCGGAACGGGAACGACAATAGCTTCCCGCCATCGCCTGGGAAAGGTACTGTCGGTCCAAATTCGATTATAAAGGCGAAGGAGGCAACGCAGGCTATGGGTTGATAAATGCAGCAACATTTGGACATGGATACCATCCGGTCCTGGGGCGGAGGAGCGAGAAGAAGAGAGTGCATGTTGGAGTTCGCGCATGGAGAAAACAGTATTGTAGCTTTCGCGATTTTGAGAGGAGAAAGCAAGATGTCGCACTTCCGCTGCACGTTTCTTCGGGAGAAACGCTGGCGGGTAATTTGAAGAGCTCGAAATCTCAGCAAAGTGCTGACCCAATGAGTTAGAAATTGCGACGGGGTCCACTAAGGTATCATGCGCGACAGTGAGCCCAGAGACCGGGGAGAAACTAGGCGCGCCTGAGAACCGTCGAAGCCGACTCCAAACTTCCGAGGAGGGAGTGAAGGTGTTAAATGAGCTAATAAAGAATTGCCAGCTTGCCTTCTTGCTATCGCGGATGACGCGACGGCATCGCGCACGGAGCTGCTTATATCGGATACAGTTGGCTAAAGTAGGATGGTGACGGAAAATGCGAAGAGCACGTCGCCGCTCACGTATTGCGTCACGGCATGCCTCGTTCCACCAAGGAACTGGGGGGCGCCGGGGCAATTCGGAGGTGCGTGGTATTGAACGTTCCGCAGCTGTGAGAATAACGTCGGTAAAATGTGTGACCTCATCGTCGACGCTGGGAAAGCGACGGTCATCGAATGTCGCTAGAGACGAAAAAAGTGTCCAATCGGCTTGGGCAAACTTCCAGCGTCGCGAGCGCGTATATGGCAGTTGAGGCTGCAGTTTAAGGACACATGGAAAGTGGTCACTCGAGTGTGTATCATCAAGGGCGAACCATTCGAAGCGCCGGGCTAGCGGAACAGTACCGACCGCAAGGTCCAAATGAGATAAATTTGCCGTGGAGGCAGACAAAAATGTGGGGACCCCAGTGTTGAGGCAGACTAGATCCGCTTGGTGGAAGACGTCTAGCAATAGTGAGCCACGTGGACAAGGATGTGGAGATCCCCAAAGCGGGTGGTGGGCATTGAAGTCCCCAACCAGCAAATAGGGGGGTGGAAGCTGATCAAGAAGATGAAGGAGATCAGCTCGTGCCATTGGTGTAGACGATGGAATGTATACCGTACAAAGAGAGAACGTGTATCCAGAAAGGGAAAGACGGACGGCGACAGCTTGGAAGGAACTGTTTAAGGGGATTGGGTGATAATGGAGAGTATCATGGAGCAGAATCATGAGTCCTCCATGGGCGGGAGTGCCTTCAACAGAGGGGAGGTCATATCGGACAGACTGAAAATGAGGGAGAACAAAGCGGTCATGGGGATGCAGCTTTGTTTCCTGAAGACAGAAGATGACCGGCGAGTAGGATCGTAAGAGGATCGACAATTCATCCCGATTGGCGCGAATGCCGCGGATATTCCAGTGGATAATGGACATAGGGTGAACAGAAAATGGAGAAACGTGACCAAGGGTGCTGTCAACTCAACGACTGCTCAGAGCTTGCGACCGACAGCATGGAATGGCATTCAGTCGAAGGCAGAAGATCCTGATCCATAGGTTGGTCAGGAGCAGCTCCTGCCTCCAACGATCGGCCAGTTGACCGGCCACCAGCAGTGCGCCTCGGCGACACGGAAGATGGCCGAGGGCGATTTCCGCCAGATGGTGCTGTAGTTGGGACACGCCTTGGCGGAGAAGGAGAGGAACTGTGTTTCTTCGTAGCCTTCTTGGAGGTATGATGTTTAGATGAAGGAGGAACCGATGGTTGTGAAGTTGCAGTACGTAAAAACTCTTCACGAGAATGCTCTTTTTTCGAAGACTTGGCGTCTGACTTCTGGGCTCGAGATTTAGCAGAACCCGACGAAGGGTGAGCCATAGAGTGGGCAGGCGAAAGTGGTGAGGTTGAACGGGCGATCTTTGCGCTGGCCGATCTGACGACCGTGGTACTAAATGTGAGGTCGCAAGTCTGCGTGGCCGCCTCCTTTGTTGGCCGAGGAGAAGCAAGGACAGTGCTGTATTTTCCTTTCTGAGGCACGGTGGGCTGTCGACTGGCGAGTAACTTTCGAGCAGCAAAGGTCGACACCTTTTCCTTCACTCTTATTTCCTGGATGAGCTTCTCATCCTTAAAAACGGGGCAATCTCGAGAGGAAGCAGCGTGGTCACCCATACAGTTGATGCAGTGAGGGGATGGAGGTGGACAAGCACCCTCATGGGCATCCTTGCCACACGTAACACATTTGGCCGGATTGGAACAGGACTGGCTGGTGTGATTGAACCGCTGACATCGATAGCAACGCGTAGGGTTTGGGACATAAGGGCGAATGGAAATTATCTCATAGCCTGCTTTGATTTTTGATGGGAGTTGAACTTTGTCAAATGTCAAGAAGACAGTGCGGGTTGGAATGATGTTCGAGTCAACCCTTTTCATAACCCGATGAACAGCGGTGACGCCCTGGTCAGACAGGTAGTGCTGAATTTCTTCGTCAGACAATCCATCGAGGGAGCGTGTATAAACGACTCCACGCGAGGAATTTAAGGTACGGTGCGGTTCCACCCGGACAGGGAAGGTGTGGAGCAGAGAAGTACGCAGCAATTTTTGAGCCTGGAGGGCACTGTGTGTTTCTAACAACAGGGTACCATTCCGTAATCTGGAACAAGACTTAAAGGACCCGCAATTGCGTCGACACCTTTCTGAATAATGAAAGGGTTGACCGTGGAAAAGTCGTGACCTTCGTCAGACCGAGAAACAACAAGGAACTGTGGCAACGATGGAAGAACCGTCTGTGGCTGAGACTCAGTGAACTTACGTTTGTGAGCAGACATAGTGGAAGGTGAGGAAACCATTGCGGAAGAATCCCCCATGATTACCGGCGTCTCCGATGGCGCGCTCCTCCCTTGTGGGGGCCCTCACCGAGGGCACTCCCGCCTTAGGTGATTGTTCACACCTCAGGTCACACCTTCCGACAAACGGACGGAGGGACCAATCGGCACTTTCGGAAGGTATCAGCTCGGGTAATCACCCCTCCCTGGGCCTGGCCTTTACCAGGGGGTACGTACGTGTCCTACCTGTCTACCCGGGGCGGGGAATTACGCGTTACCCCGTCACCGGCTACGCATGGAAGTGCGTGGGTCGGCCTTCAGACACGCACAGGGAGGAAGAAAGAGAAAGGGAAAGGAAAGAAGAGGGGGTCTCAAACGCCGCAGCGGAGAAAAGGGTAAAGAGAAGAGGTAAGGAAAAGAGAAGGACAAAGGAAGGAAGAAGACATACAAGCAAGGAAGAAGAAGAATGCGGTACATTTACAAGCGTCCGTCTCCGGACGTAGGCGCAAACCATACTCCCAGAGGGGGAGAAAGTGAAGGAAAGAGCCAGAGGTGAGGGGGGGGGTGAAGACAGGGGATGGGGAAGGATGCGGAAAGGGAAGGTATGCAGCCCGGAAAGGAAGGAAGGCCACATTAGCTCGGGGCCCTGTGCTCGCTACGCACGTATCCACAAAAGAGTTGTGGATCCCCTGGGGGGGGAATACTCTACCTGTGCTGCTAGAACATGTGCCTTTACAAGTACGACACAACATGTGGTTCATGCACGATGGAGCTCCGGCACATTTCACTCGAAGTGTCCGTACGCTCCTCAACAACAGATTCGGTGACCGATGGATTGGTAGAGGCGGACCAATTCCATGCCCTCCACGCTCTCCTGACCTCAACCCTCTTGACTTTCATTTATGGGTGCATTTGAAAGCTCTTGTCTACGCAACTCCGGTACCAAATGTAGACGCATTGTGGACGACTGTGATACAATAAGCCATTCTCCAGGGCTGCATCAGCGCATCTGGGATTCCATGCGACGGAGGGTGGTAGCATGTATCCTCGCTAACGGAGGAAATTTTGAACATTTCCTGTAACATAGTGTTTGAAGTCACGCTGGTACGTTCTGTTGCTGTGTGTTTCCATTCCATGATTAATGTGATTTGAAGAGAAGTAATAAAATGAGCTCTAACATGGAAAAAAAGCGTTTCCGGACACATGTCCACATAACGTATTTTCTTTCTGTGTGTGTGTGAGGAATGTTTCCTGAAAGTTTGGCCGTACCTTTTTGTAACACCCTGTATAGATGTTGCGTCTAGGAGCAGCGAAATGATCCAACAAGTTAAATAATGCCGCATAAAAGTGGTGATGCTGATCAGGAAGGAAGACCATCGTCATTGACTCGCAGCAGTCGCACATCAACAGGCAGTGTTCATTCTGTCATCCAAGATTGTGTGCAGTATCGGAAATGGTGTTCACACTGGGCTCCGTTTACGGCCGCAAGGAAAAAGATGGTGTATAAATTACACAAAGGCATTGTTCTTGAGATTTTCCGCCGACGAAGACATTAATACAGCCGTTTCCGAATGGCTCCGTTACTAATGAGCGGGTTTCTATCGTTTGAGGAACTGGATGGACGGCTGGTAGAACGTTGCAGCCGTTGTATACAGACCCTTAGCGACTGATGAAAAATTGTGTCACGTATCTGTGTCTGAAGTGCAGTGCAGCATTCAAAACAAGTTACTTACTCTGCGATGAAAATGTGAAACCTACTTTTTAGAATATTTAATTCATAGCGATACATTCGTAACTGTTACTGAGAATGTAACAATAAAGGGTAAAATTCCGATCGTTACGGAAACACAATGATGGCGGAAGTCGGCACATGCGCGGCGATGTTCAAAATGGCTCTGAGCACTATGGGACTTAACTGCTGTGGTCATAAGTCCCCTAGAACTTAGAACTACTTAAACCTAACTAACCTAAGGACATCACATACATCCATGCCCGAGGCAGGATTCGAACCTGGGACCGTAGCGGTCGTGCGGTGCCAGACTGCAGCGCCTTTAACCGCTCGGCCACTGCGGCCGGCTGCGCGGCGATGTATAAGTTGTAAATTTGGCTGGATTTTTCCGCACAGTTCTTTCCTTCCCCTCTCGCACGTAAGTAGTTTATTAGCCCCCATAGAAAGTCACCTATCGGCGTGACAGTAGTAGCGTCGGATTTCTTGTCGTACTGGAACCGTTTCTGCCGGAACTTGCCAATTCAATATACTGGGACAGGTGTGACGGTTACAGACAAGTACAATTAGTAGAATTTTAACTTAATCTGAACATATTCTTTAGTAAAAATGCAAGTTTAAGTTGCAGTTTCATTTTAGGAGGCACTAATCCACAATACTATATCGGATTATTAGCGGGAATTGCCTGGTTACTTGAACAGAAAAAAGAAATTATAAAGATAGAGAAGTTCGCTTGCTCCAATCCATAGCAAGTTATGAACCGAACGACAGGATATCAGCAGACCAAATGACTACTACTCTTAAGTAAAAAACAAGACAAAAGGCTTTCAAATACACTCATGGTCAAACAGAGATGCTTTGTGTAGCTTTTCCTGTACTTTGTGCATTTAGATGAGAGCAACAAAGTTTTTGCACAATTTTTGTATTACAACGTTATACGCTCATGAATCTTACATTCTTTATAATGTACTTATATTCGTTTCTTCACACTTCGCAGGTCACGGAGCAGCAAGCAGTCTATACTTGCAGTTAAAGCATCAACAAATTTTCGTAATATTTTTGTTGAAATTGTAGTCACTGTGGTGAAACAAACATATTTTTGTAGTTTGCTTTTTGTGACAGACAACAGATTGTAATATGACATTCTTTAGCATTAGAATCTTTGTGGCATTGCTACCTCTTATAGCTGAAGTTATTACAAATACTGTCTCAGCCCCTTTTGCCAGCGCTTCTCCTCACCTCCCACCAGGAGGCCCCACTGCGCGGCCTACCGACCTCGTCCACGCAGTGGAGCCTGCTGCTTCTCTTCTGTCCCAGTAATGTAGTTATGACTGGTTACTACGGTTCTACAGTTTTATACTTGACATGGCCAAACTTTGGCATGCACTAGTCTAGTGTCACTGCCTTTTGTAGAAGGCCAAATTATTTTGGCTGAAACCTGAGTAAAGATTGGTTTCTATCTGCAACTGTAGCTGACGTGTTACATGTTCAATTATCACAGTTGCTGACAGGGCTGCACAATGTTAAAAATTCTTCGATCTGATTGTAATGATGATGATGATGATGATGATGATTGGTTTGTGGGGCGCTCAACTGCGCGGTTATCAGCGCCCGTACAAATTCCCAACCTTTGCTCAGTCCAATCTCGCCACTTTCATGAATGATGAAGAGGCAGGTGAAAATTCCTTACCACGCCCGGAATCGAACCCGGGACCCCGTGCTCGGGAAGCGAGAACGCGACCGCGAGACTACGAGCTGCGGACTCTGATTGTAATGGTTGCCTTGGCTTCGTAACCGTGAGTGTGAATCGTCCTGGGGAAGTCTATGTTATGCTAAGAGAATAGTTACTTGTCGCAAGTGGAAATGACAGATCCCGTCTGGAAGGTATTCTGCGTGTTAGAATGCAAGGATTGTTATTCTGTGATCACAGTAGAGACAAGATCAACGGTACAACCAAGCTACACCAAATACCAGCAACATTCACAGATGGCACAGGCAGTTTGCAGAAACGGGATGCTTGTGCAAAGGGTAAGTACCGGCCGAACATGTGTACAAACACAAAATGTTGAAGGTGTTCGTCTTTCGCTTTAAAATAATCCACAGAAATTTACGTACGAAGCCAGTAGGGAGCTATAAATGCCACAAACGACTGTTCGGCGTGTTCTCAAAACGGAGCTGAAAATTAGACCACAGGTGATTCAAATTTTACAGGAAATGAAGCGGGAAGACTACTTCAAACGATCGAACTATGCTAGGGCAAGCCATATAGGAAGAAACATGTGTTTCAAGCCTCATTTTTAGCGCTGCAACAATCTTCCACATAACTGACAAGATTAACAGGCACAATATTCAAATATGTGGCACAAGAAATGTTTACTGTGTAACTGAACACCAGGATGACCTACCCTAATGTAATATTTTCTGTGGGATATCAGCACAAAAATTGCAAGGTAAATTTTTCTTCTTTGAGCTGTTTCAACATACACTTATCTCGATACACATGATGAATGACTGACGCCACAGCGTGATACGGACTGTATCTTTAGAAAGATGGAACGCCCGAATGTTTAGAGTATAGAGGTTCGCAAATTTTTAAACAAATATCTTCCAAAACGTTGCGTCTGTCGTATCGGACATGGCGACACTGCAGTCTGCTCTTGGCGACCTGCATCTCCGGGCTTGGCAGCCACGGCTATTTCTTTTTATTAGATTATGTGCTTTCATTTGATTATGTGCCTCCTTCTTCGAAAATAGTTCCATGACTCATAATGCGCATTCCTAATGCGCTCGCATTGGTGGGGCTCCACATAAGCTTCCGAAGGTATTGCGTGAAATGTATTATATCTGGATTTTGTCTGTGAGACCAAGTGGAGTCATATGAAACACCTGTAAAATATTCAAAATATTTATGAATTTTCTTATGTGTTCTCTGTAAATCTTATCGATATGCATTAATTAGTTATAGCCATTTGTAATCGCTGTAATCAGTTGGAAGTCTCCTCAGTGTCTGGCACGAAGACCCGTAACACTGCTCAAGTTAAGTCTAGACACTCGGCCCCACGAATAACATTCTAGTAGGTCCAGTAATGTCAAGAAGACGGTGCGGCAGGGCAGCATGTGCAGTTACGTTGAGTTCACGAATATCCAGCGGTCAGGTAATTGAGTGCCACCAGTGAAACTTCGAAGGTGGTTCAATAGGTAAGATAATCAGCACTGTCACAAGGCATAAATGCCCTGTGCAGATTTTGATGATGACGATGATGTTTGGTATGTGGGGCGCTCAACTGCGCGGTCATCAGCGCCTGTACAAACCCAATTTTTACACAGTCACATTTTTGACACAGTCCAATCTACCCAATGTCACAAATGATGATGATGTGCAAATTTTTTGCCATACACAGAGACGAACAAAGATTTCAATTGGGAGCGAGGAAAGGGGTGGTGGTAGACAGAGGTAGCCGTTTAACTTAAAAATAATGTTCCAAGATGGAGGCGGATACAGGGTCGGCTATTGAAATACATACTGCAATAAAAGTTTCTTATTTAAGGAATAAGTTTACAGTTGCAATTCATTGCAAACAAATGGAAATTTACAGAGAGAATCTAACGTCACAGAAACGAACAAGGTTTTGGTGTCAGGAATTTGATAAGGGCAAGCACACATGCGTCCAAGCGAAGTTGAGGTCAGCCGGGCAGGTACACCTCAGACGATAGTGTATGTTATGTTGTGTCGAAGGGTTTATCCGTGAAGATCGTCGCAGTCATGTGAAGCAGTTTGCGCCCAAATTCATCTACATTGGGAGCGTAATGGATTTCGTGCACAAACACGTTGGCCTATCGACAGGGATCTTGATGTGAACCGCAGGAACTCCCAAACGAGAATAAAACCAAGCGAGTGGGTTTCTCTCTCTCTCTCTCTCTCTCTCTCTCTCTCTCTCTCTCTCTCTCTAGCACTAAATGCGATATCGGTTACAGTTTGTTGGAAAGAATTCAGTCATCTCATACCCAAAACAACCGTTCGTAATTCCTTATTCGAGTAATGTAATATAACATACAAAGTCCATAAGAGACAAAGGCAGCCTAATATTTTCAGTTTTTTATAACTCTTTAAGCCAACGGCCTTACCATAGCGGTAACATCGGCTCCCCTCAGATCACCGAAGTTAACCATTGCCGAGCTTGTCTTATGCTTGGATGGGTCGCTTCTCGGGTCTGCCGAGTGCTGTTGGCAAAAGCGGTGCACTCAGCCCTTGTGAGATCAATGGAGGAGCTATTTCACTGAAAAGTAGCGACACCGGTAATGAAAACAGAACGGCCGGAAGAGCGACGTGTTTCATCACGTGTCTCCCTGTATCCACATCCGATGAAGCCTAAAGGTTGAGCATGACACGGTGGCTGGTCGGTACCTTTGGGCCATCAAGGCCTGTTCCGACGGTGTTTTTTTGTTTGTATAACCCGTTAAGGTTGATGATAATCGTTTTCATAAAAGAACAAAAATTTAAATGTGTATCTTGATCGCAACAATGTTGGTAACTTCTCACATCACATACAAAAATTTCTGTGACACATAATTAGGTTTTTTACTCCACTGCTTAACTTTTTCTACTTATAAATTAGCATTTATATGACTCAAAGATGGCTTGGTACTTACGTAGAAAATAGCTTGACCAGTTTTAAAGTTACAACGAAACACGAACGAGATTATCTCTAGGTTTAATCTCTTCCGGCTTGGAACTTCAGACTTGCGTTTTCACATCTTAAATATTAGATCTCCCAAGACGGCGCTAGTGATACTGGGCCATACAAACTTTGCCAGTGTCCTCTGATATCGGACGCACGATATTTGTTTGTTAAGTGGCTTCTAACACGCAAAGTAGATGCAGTGAAAGTAGCGCCCGCGACCGCCCCTTTCTCTTTCCCACTCCCCCCCCCCCCCTACACACACACACACACACACACACACACACACACACACACACACACACACCGTGAGGTGGCTTGCGAAGTGTAGATGTACAGCATTGCAGTTTACCCTCAAGAAATTGTGTTGACGTAAAGAGGCTTTAACGAACTCGGCAGACTCGAGACCTAACAGGAAATTATTAAGGAAAGATAAAGTAGGTAAAATATAATGCGTTTTTAGTTACCATATATGAGCCACTGATATATTTATGCCGTCCGCGGTGGCCGTGCGGTTCTAGGCGCTCCAGTCCGGAGCCGCGCTGCTACAGGTTCGAATCCTGCCTCGGGCATGGGTATGTGTGATGTCCTTAGGTTAGTTAGGTTTAAGTAGTTCTAAGTTCTAGGGGACTGATGACCACAGCAGTTGAGTCCCATAGTGCTCAGAGCCATTGACATATTTATCGTAACTGGAGAGTTAAATGTTTACTTAGTCCCACGTACAGTCTGCGAACAGCTGTATGCTACTCGTTCCTTACCATCAACTACTTCACGTTGTGTGCAGAGGACGAGGCTGCATTTTTAACTATCCTTTCGTCGGGTACAAGATCATAAATGATATTCGTGGAGAAACCCAAAACGTAGTTCACCAGCTTGTTTTTGAAGTCGTTGAGAAAGTCTCCAGTCTTGGTGTGCTGTCTGATCATCAGACGACGCCACCTCCTGATGGTAAAATCTGAGGCTGAAAATTAATTCAATCATCTGAAATCCAATCGACTACCCCAGATTGCATCATCATCATCATCATCATCATCATCATCACCACCACCACCACCACCACCACCACCACCACCATCACCATCACCATCATCGCACTATAGCGCCTTAATTATCTCTGCCACAAGTAGGGGATACGAGTTCAGTCAAGTTGATTGTAGAAAGCTGAACTGATCAACCAATTTGGGGGGGGGGGGGGGGGAAATGCAGTTTAACATCAAATTTCATACAGTGACCAGAATCGCCAAGAAAGGAGAGGTCCCCTATTAAAACAACCATTCTATTTTAGGTTTTTTTCAAATAAATGAGTCGGATTCCTAAGTCTTCCAGTAGAAAAACAAAGTAGAAAGCCACTTACGCATTTTACAGTAAGGATTTAATGTTTTTCGCTGAAAGCGCAAACACACACATGCTAATGAAGCACCGAGAAACATTTTCCTGCCTGGAAAATTTTAGGTTCATTTCGATTATCTCTCCAAGATGTTGCGGACAAGATCATCATTACGTCTACTATGAACCCTTTGCGCTCCTCACTAGAGTGTTTTTTTTTTTCATATTGCTCAGAACGTACAAAACCAGAGACAGCAAGAGTCGAGACCGAGGCATCATTGGTGCTGGATTCCAATTCCGAATTCAGTGTATATCTATCCCCTTGATTTTGATGGCTGGGAATAGCACTTATTGCGGGAAGTATACATTGTGGTGCACCTTTTGAGAATACGGATGTAGCATGTGTTCGCAAATGCCAGCAAACAAACATCCTCTTCAGATTCCACCGTCCCTGCCACCTTGTCGCATCGACTAAGTTTACGAAAGAATTGCGCCAGGAGTACACTTCGGTCAACATACATGCGCTGTCTTGAACTTTTTGAAATCAACTAACTCACAATTTTTTTTCAGATGATTATTTTAATTTGCTTCCGTCATACTACAGGGACTGAAGTCAAACCACCAACTGCGAATTGGAAATACAATAAAAAAAAAGGGGTGAAGTTGGCATCGGTTCTTTGGTTAGTCTAAAAAGCATTTTTGTTTCGAGGTGATTATTCCATTGGGGGAACTATTCTATGATCGTCCTCTGACACGTAAACTTATACACCCAGCCAGTTAAGGGGGAAATTAAAGCCACGATGCAATCTGGCGTCCGCTAGTACATCAACCATCTACAAAGGTGCACGTGACTGGGTGTTGTGTGCTGTCCTTAGGTTAGTTAGGTTTAAGTAGTTCTAAGTTCTAGGGGACTGATGACCATAGATGTTAAGTCCCATAGTGCTCAGAGCCATTTGAACCAAAGGTGCACGTAGCGCTAAATACAAGAAACAACTCTAGAATCGACCGGGGTCAAACACCAAACTTTTGAGTCTGTAGACCGACACACGTCCGCCCAGCTTTCGTTACGTAAAATGTAACTACATAAGTGTGATGAATGCTACTTTGTTAATACTCGTATTGCGTCGTGTTACAATGTTCATCAAGTTTACCATTGTTGCCTAGTGCAAGTGTCGGTTTCACACCAAAGCACTGTGATATATAGGGTGATCTTAACTGAATACAAACAAATTTGTGTAAGGAACTATGCTATATACAACTGCGCGGTTTATTGCAAATGTTGCTTAACTCTGAGCTTTTTTATGTGTACGCTTCCAAATGGTTTCCGTATGTTGCCAGAGAACGTCTAGGCAATAATCAGTTTCTCTCCCTGTCTCTTCCAACATCTCTTCCGTCACCGCCTCTACAGCATCTTTGTAGTAGTAAGCTCGTACAACATGAACTGGACAAATTGCCCTTAACGAAATCTCGCACCCCAAAGAAAGTCTAGATGGATTTATAACTGGTGAGCAGCTTAATCTTTAGAAAGGATTATGCATTGCAGATCACCAGATCACTATCTCAGCCTATTAAATACGCAGCCAATTAAAAACTCATTTTTTTTGTCCAGTGAACAAATAACAGCAATGAATCCACAACAAGCCAGCACTGTTCCATTTGAGCATTGTTCCACGCCTTTGCTGCCGTCGACGTCCCACTCATCGAGCGAGGCTGCACAGGTGTGAAGCCACTAGACTCATGTGGGAGGAGCGAATTTCGAATCCCCGTTCCGTCATCTGAATGAGGTCTTTTGGAGTTTATCTCACTTTCGGGCGTCTTTGAGATGGTTGCACGAAGAAGAAAGTTCCTCTGCGGACTGCACATAATTTTCCATCCGAGTAAATCTGACCTTGTACATCCACTTGGCATCACGTTGGTTTCCAATAACCGATATTTTTAACTCAGAAATTATGCCTTTATTACGAACCTATGGTGAAAGATTTTCTACTTATTTTTAAGTGAAGAACTAAGAAATCCAATTCGTATGTGTTAGCCGGCCGCTGTGGCCGAGCGGTTCTAGGCGCTTCAGTCTGGAACCGCGCTGCTGCTACAGTCGCAGGTTCGAATTTTGCCTCGGACATGGATGTGTGTGCTGTCCTTAGGCTAGTTCGGCTTAATTAGTTCTAAGTCTAGGGGACTGATGACCTCAGATGTTAAGTCCCATAGTGCTTAGAGCCATTCGTATGTGTTACCCACTGCTTTCGACACACATTTGTGTAGTCCTAAACACTACGCGAATTTCTTTAATAGTTGGCCTATTGCCAAACGGAAGTACGTTACCACCATAAATGTTAACGCAATAATAATTTATTGTGCTAAGCCCGTTAAATAATTATAATGTTCACATGAATGGTGTAGGCAACTGACTATCTTCATATGTGATTAATCTATTAACTGCTTTATCATGATGTTTAACAGTTCCATTTATACTCTGTGAACATCGTGCAGGCGTCTAAACTCTGTCTCCGATTTAAAACGCATGTTGTTTTACACACTTTTATTTTTCCTTTAATCAAATGGTGACGGCTTTTTATGTTTGTTCGGGCAGAATTTCAGGAACGTTCAAAAAATGACTCTGAGCACTATGGGACTTAACATCTGTGGTCATCAGTCCCCTAGAACTTAGAACTACTTAAAACCTAACTAACCTAAGGACATCACACACATCCATGCCCGAGGCAGGATTCGAACCTGCGACCGTAGTAGTCCCGCGGTTCCGGACTGAGCGCCTAGAACCGCGAGACCACCGCGGCCGGCCTTCGGGAACGTATTACTTCCCTCCTTCACTAGAAAAGTGCACATTTCGTTACGTAAACCATAAATAATTAAAAAAACACCTGAGATCCTGGTCCATATGTAGCCCAGTCAACAAAGACCAAATAAGGCCAGTTTCGGGGAAAAAAGTCCTTTGGGAGACGGCGAAGGGGGAGGGAGCGTTTAAAGGCCGTGTTTTTATGTTTTTGTTGACGAACACGAAAACCGCAGCGACTATCGAAAATGTTTCACAGCGAAAAATAAAACTGTATTAAATTCCCTACAAAAAAAGTCCGTTTCATTTTTTCTCTAGGGCTTACAGTTTTCGCGTTACAGGGGATGAAAAATTCGCAGATTATTAATAATCTTGTTTTAACGGTATAAAATTAGAGTTTATCTGTAAACAAGTGGGTTAAAAACAAATATTAAATGTGTGAACCACGTCGAAGTATAGCAGAACTGTATTGAGGGATAAATTGTGTGCTGAGGGTAACAGTGTGGAAGGACGCCACGATGTGAGACAGGAGTGCGAGGGAAGATAAATAGCCGGATTGTGGTCATGCAATCCTCTCCTTCGCAGGTCTGCATACGTCACATGGAGCAGGTGACTCCCCACTATCGACCTCACTACGTCACAACGGGCAACTACATGGTGTTTCACAGATATACCGCCCCTCTACAGCGCGCCTTCCGAACCAAAACTGAGCGAGGTGGGGCAGTGGTTAGCACTCGGGAGGATGACGGTTCAATCCTGCGTCCGGCCATCCTGCTTTAGGTTTTCCTCGATTTCCCTAAATTGCTCCAGGCAAATGCCGGGATGGTTCCTTTGAAAAGGCACGGCAGACTTCCTTCCCCGTCCTTCCCTAATCCGATGAGACCGATGACCTAGCAGTTTGGTCTCTTCCCCCAAATACATCCCAAACCCAACCCGAATCAAAGCGACACAATTTGCGACATGCCGAGGGGGTCTTTATTTCCCACAAAACGTTGTAACACTACATGGAACGCAGATGGGATTTATCAATAAAACTAACGCAAGAAACGCATATGCACAGAATCTACGAAAATATCTGCACATTGTTCTACGCGGCTGGAGAAGATTTTCTTCCGGGAAAGGTAACTTTCCTTTCTACGAGCGCTACTCGCTTTTTTGTTTACAGACAGAATATACCTCTCCAACATTTTCTGCCCAACTGTCTCACACGAATAGACAAAATAACTTCAGTGAGCCCTCCTTTATAAAGCGGACTTATTTTCAGTTTATGGAGTACTCAAGAGAAAAATTCAACAACTGGAGTTGTCAACTGTTACTCAAACGGAAGGATCTGCTTCATGTATAAGATTATGTCAATCGATGATATAGATTTATCTCGGCTAACAATGGTTGGAATACTTTTCGCAACATGAGAAGTATCAAATGGATCACTCCAGCCTCAGCTCTCACAACATCTGGAGAGGCCCAGAGGCTTAAACTGTGTCGCAATGCAACAGCCATAGGTCACTTATTCAGATATTTCAACGTAAGTCAAGCAATGTATTAAAGCAGGTACTGTTCTAGACTTTAACACGATCAGTTTCATTGGATCAGACATATTCACACTTATCTTGTAAACATACTGTGGATCTGCTATGGAGTGGCTCCAGTCAGTGCAGCCCACTCTACAATGTAGAAGTTCCTGAATGGAAGAGATTTATGTAGCCTGTTAGTAATGTAATTAATGATGATAGAAGTTCAATAACTTTCTAGCCATTCATTAATTTATCACCAAGTGACTACAACTCAATTACACGGCTTTACGATATGCTGCCAAAAGACAGCAGCATGGAGCGACATTTACCATTCCAATCACTTTCCCACCAGAAGTACAAACGTCACTGACATCATCACACTTACAGATTAAACGCATCTCAACCATCGTTTGCAAGAATGCGTTTTATATAAAAGTTCACTTCACAATCTCAAAGAAGTACTCGTTTCATAAACCGAAAATAACTGCACTATATACACTGACCAGCCAGGGCATTTAATCACCGACCTGCTATCGATATAAACTCGTCCAGGCGATAGCAGCCACACTTGGCTAGGAATGACTGCCAGTCAGACCCAAGCACTTTGCATGTAGTATCAGTGAGCGTGCTGTCTGTGTATAAAATAGGAGAGGCACGCACTCTGAGTTTGGCGGAGGACGGATTTAATGGCCCGGAGTCGCGGCACGGACATTTCGGAAACTGCGCGACTATCGGGCGTTCGAGTAGTGCAGTTGTGAGTGCCTTCAACATGTGGCGAAACCTCGACCGGTCGCCTTGGGATTCGGTGCCATCCATCATTACAGATGTCTGACGTCGTAAGACGTGCAGGCTGGTAAAACAGGACATACGGCGAACTGTGCGGAACTAAAATCAGACTTCAAAGCTGGCTAGAGTACAAGTCTGTCTGAACACACAGTGCCCCGGACAGTCCTAACGACGGGCCTGCGCAGCCGACGACCCACGAGTGTGCCCATGTTAACACCATGACATCAGCAACTACGACTGAAATGAGCACATAGACATCGCCACGGGACGTTGGCGCAATGGCAGAGCGTTGCATGGTCTGATGAATCCCGAAACTACCTTCATCATGCCGATGGGAGGGCGCGTAACCTTCGTCTTCCAGGGCAATATCTCCTCGACATCTGTGCTGCAGGACGGCGACAAGCTGGCGGCGCTTACATTATCCTCTGGAGAACATTCACACGTGCATCCATGGGTCCAGTGGAGCTCGTGTAAGGCATCATTATGGCCATGGAGTACCGTACACTGGTTGCAGACCACGTACACCCCCTTATGACGATCATGTATCCCGACGTCAGTGGCATTTTTCAACAAGATATTGCACCATATCACATGGCCAGAATTTGATGTAGCAGTGGCGAGTGGAGGTGCTGGCCCCAAGCTCGCAAGATCTGAACCCGATGGAACATATATGGGATGTGATGAACATGGCGTCGGAGCTCATCGCCCCCCTCCCTGGAATTTATGGGAATTAGGCGTGAGTGTGTGTGTGTGTGTGTGTGTGTGTGTGTGTGTGTGTGTGTGTGCGCGCGCGCGCTTGGTTATCGGATGCACCCAGCACCAAAAGAATATCGATGTATTCCTCGATTGCGTAATCCATCGATAAGTCGCCATAAATGAACTTGACAAGATCATATATGGATGTGCACTGCGCCATTAGAAGACACATACATGCAGTTTAATGGGCCCACTGCGATGTGACAGGCTGTTCTCATGTGACGAAATGATGTTCTGCTTATAAAAGAGAACTAGGGAACGGGCTTCTAAAAAAATACAAAAAAAGAATCTGACGAGGATTCGACCGTGGCTCCAAGGTGGATGTGGGTTTGATGTCCCAGCAGTCTACTCTCTTTTCCTTCTTTTTTTCCACAGGAAATGGGCTAAGTAAACAAAACCTCTTTATTTGTACAAGCATAAATACACCAGAAAGGCGATCCTTCCGGCAGAACCAACATGACACGTTACACTCGATCAAGGCGTACGGAAGTGTTTGTTAACAAGGTGTGTGTGCGTGTGGGGGGGGGGGGGGGGGGGAGGGGAGGAGGTTATACTGAAAGTAAGCTAAGAGGTGTGACGCCGTTCACGAAGAGGGAAGGAGGGGCGGGGGTATGGTAAGACTTGAAGCCATCTCCCTGCTCGTCAGGTATATTGAGCTACGACGGCTGGTACGGTAGTGCGGGGTGATACACGTCCGCATGTGATGATGATGGTTTGTTTGCGGGGCGCTCAACTGCACGGTTAGCAGCTCCCGTACAAATTCTCAATATTTACACAGTCCACTCTCGCCACTTTCACGAATGGTGATGAAATACTGAGGACAACACAAAAACCCAGCTGCAGGCAGAGAAAATCTCCAACCCGGCCGGGCCAGGAACAGAACCCGGGACCTTGTGACCCAGAGGCAGTAACGCTAGCCACTTTGAAAGTAACCTTCCTGGCGCCAAAAGGGAGGGGTGGGGGCAATGTGGACAGGGATCGCCACCCGAGGCCTGACCACCATGCTCCGTTCCCACCCTCCAGGAACCAAGGAAAGCGTAGGCAACGTGGAGTAGAGGTGCAATGAACATCGTTTATTTCTTTATTTTACTTTTAGTTATTTATATTTATTTATTTATTTTTGTCATTAATAGCACCGAGAATATCAGAAAACCGGTGGCACGCGAGTAGGAATGCTCAGCAAGACGTCAAACTAATTGACACTATCAATGTATAGTTTTTCCGTGAAGAACACTCAGATGACCAGTGAATATATCGGTTCTAAGTGTGGAAGAGGCAGGGTTCAAGACAGAAATACCCCAGCTCTGGGGTGGGTTAAGCAGGACACTGCAAAGCAATTGGAGAAAAATTGTCTGTATTTTGGATTCCGGACAACTGCACAATGGCGTTCATTAAGGAACCACCAAAAGTCAAGGGTACTTTCTCGCCATCAGCAAACAAGTAGTGTGCTACGTGTCCACAAATCCACTTCACAGAGTTCGCCTTCGATTGCGGGAAGTACCTCGGGTCCAGAGAGAGGAGCAGTTGAATAGGTACCAGATGAGGAATCCTACGGGTAATTAGGGACAATATCTGTCGCACCAAGAACCAGACACCTTTCTCCGATCTGCACACCAGACGGTGCTCGCGTATGTCCATAACGTCACAGTCGACACACAAAGGGGTGTCTGGGAAGTGAATCCTGTGAAGGCATTACGACATCATTGCTTCCCATTGGCAGTAAGGTACCATGAAGACAGGACGTCAGTGTCAAGGTAAGGAGCACACACCGTTCACCGTTCACCAAATGGCTTGCCAGTCGACGTGGGGATGCTTCCCGTCAACAACATACGGCAACCTGTGCTGCTGAAGGAAACCATAGATCGCCTTCGTGGATGTCAATTGCGCCGGCAGTATCACAGTACGGACATAGCCCAGTTCATGGAAAAAGTGGCGGAAGTAAAAGAAGGGCGGCGGGACTTCCGAAAGCTGGATGGATGCGGAGTGTGGTGCAAGGGCCTCCAGCAATAGGCTGGTAAGGCACATAGGACTACGGCGCCACAACGTCATGTGAGAGCCAATGAAATGGGCTACCGCTCTATCGGGCACACGATTCAGACCTAAACCACCCCTTCACCGCGGGAGGGTCAGCGTCTCGTACTTTATCTTGAACAGCAAGCCATGGCAAACAAACGAACCTAATGCCACTAGCATGCGGTGGGCCATAGATGACGGCATAGGAAGTATCTGTGCCACGTGGAAGATACGTAACGCCAAACATACATCTACGTATTATGTGCAGCTCCTAGTTGGGCAAGTAGACCTTGTCAGTTGAGGGCAATTGTCAGCCGCAGATCACTTGCGAAATCGAGTCCTGATCATCAGAGAATGTCAGCTACACGCAAAGTTGCAGCACTGTTCGCAGGAAGTCCTGCACCTATAGCCATGGCGCTCGATATGCGGACGTTAAGGCAGCTACCAGAAGCTTCGCCGTAGGTGGTAATCCATGCCAGTGACTCTTGGACCTAAGCACCGCTGCGATGAGCGATGACAAGATCGTCTGAATAAGCGGTGCATCTGAATATACGGTCACCGAGAGACAACTCAGAGAGGTTCCACGTCAAATGCAGACAAGAGTGCGGAGAGCGGACAGCCTTGACACTGATCGACAGACCGAGATGGGAGGAGGAAGACGGACACTGTCGAGTACACGGGACGTAGCTCCACGAAGAAGACGCATTACGCCGTCGATGACATTATCAGGCTTGTCCATACTTGCTACCTGCGACGGTCGTTCGCTGCAGTACGGGAAGCCAGGATCCGTTTACCTTAAGGCTTTCCTCTTTCTTGTTCAAACTGTTCACGTGTTTTGTATTTCTACAGCTTCTCTGAACAGGCGCGTGTGATAGTGCTTCTCTACAGCCAGAACTTCCGTGTCGCCGACGCGAACGACCGTCGCAGGTAGCAAGAGGAGAACCGCACCGGAAATGACCGCGGAGAAGCCCTCGGACGTTGGCGCGCCAGGTACATATAGTCTGCGGCCGCGAGTTCGGCTCCAGTTCACCACCGGCAATGGAGGGTGAAGCTTTGACAATGCCAGCCACTCGTGCTGGCGAAACGTCAAAAAAATCATTAGATGAACGTCGGCCGAAGAACCCGAGACAGATGACAATAGGCAGTTTGTCACGTCCAGAACGCCCATCCTCAGCATCGACGTGTCACCGGGCCGGTTCAATGAAACATTATCAGAGATGCGCCCACAGGTAGCGTCAGACGCAGAAAGGCAGGCAACTGCTTCAGACGCAGGCGGGGGACGGTCTAACCAGAGATGGAGGCGGGGAAGGACGTCGCATCTTCAGGTTTCGGGACGTTAGAGGACAGCGCACTATCTGTAGCAGGGTAGTCATCCTGTGCAGACTTCCGATGGACGCAGTCATGAGAAGGGCTACGACTTTGTCTCTTCCGTTTCCTCGGCGACCGTTGCTTCCTAACGTGATGTTCCGTGTCGGATGGTGGGCGGCATGTGGTCAGATGGCAGAAAGGCGGAGGTAAGTACAGCTCCATGATCAACAACCATGGGGTCGGGCAGACAGCTTGTGCCTGCTGACGGTCGCCGTCCGTTTGTATTGCCTCCGGCAGCGGTGTGGAAGAGAGAGAGAAAGTCGAAACGTGCATCGCGTCGTCGAGAGGAGCCTACACCGGTACTGACTGATCAGAGGGGGCGCAGCAGGCAGCACTCCCGCAGACGCGAAAGACAGAGGTAACAGAGTGGGCGTCGCAGGAAGAGCGACGTCTCCGATCGGCGTCTGCGCCAGTCTACGTAGGAGACACTGAGAACGTGTAAGTAGGCTGTTTAGGTTTTTATGTTGGTAGCCCCACGTAGCGCTCTGTATGAAAATCACTGGCTGTGCTGTGTGCAGTTTGTGGCTGGTTCGCATTGTTGGAATATTCGCTATTGTAGTGTTGGGCAGTTGGATGTGAACAGCGCGTAGCGTTGCTCAGTTGGAGGTGAGCCGCCAGCAGTGGTGGATGTGGGGAGTGAGATGGCGGAGTTTTGAGAGCGGATGATCTGGACGTGTGTCCATCAGAGAAGTAAATTTGTAAGACTGGATGTCATGAACTGATATATATATATTATGACTTTTGAACACTATTAAGATACATACATTGTTTGTTCTCTATCAAAATCTTTCATTTGCTAACTATGCCTATCAGTTGTTAGTACCTTCTGTAGTTAGAATCTTTTATTTAGCTGGCATTATTGTCGCTCGCTGTATTGCTATAGTTCGAGTAACGAAGATTTTTCTGAGGTAAGTGATTCATGAAAGGTATAGGTTATTGTTAGTCAGGGCCATTCTTTTGTAGGGATTATTGAAAGTCAGAATGCGTTGCGCTAAAAATATTGTGTGTCAGATTAGTGATGATCAGAATAAGTGAAGAGAGAAATGTCTGAGTACATTCAGTTTTGCTCAGCTGCTTGAAAATCAAATAACGTAAGGGGTTTACCAGCACAGTAATTCAATAATTTTTCTAAGGGGACGTTTCAAACGGACATGGCCTTCCTGGTCACAACCTAAACAGGTGCGTGGCTGGCCATCGTACATGATGACAGCCCTGCAGCCGACAATAACCAAGTAAGAAGGCATCTGTTTCCGCCGTTCAATTTTTATCTGACGGGCACCACTGAGGACACGGTACGTTTCGAACGTCTTCCAGGTTTCAGCCACGTGACTGACGATTTTGCTATAAGGTTTAGAAGCGGCCACCACAGCCCCCGACGGCACTTCAAACGGAAGTTCGAAAACCCACAACGTTCGGAGGCCAAAACTAGCGTGGTCAACCACGACAGTCCCTATATGTCCGTCAGAGTATCGGAACTTGAGATCGTTATCGTGGCGCCCCACGACATCGGCGCACACTCGTCATTCGCCAGCATTATGTACACAGTAGTATTAAGGACCAAAAAATGTATTCCGAGAACATCTTGTGGTGGAAGACGCATTTGAGCCCCATATAAAACATTCAACTTCACACGCCTTCAGGTGTTCGTGATCTAACAGAAAAGTTAATTTAATTGTGGCTTGGCGGTAAGAAAACACCATGATTCAAAAATGGCTCCGAGCACTATGCGACTTAACTTCTGAGGTCATCAGTCGCCTAGAACTTAGAACTAATTAAACCTAACTAACCTAAGGATATCACACACTTCCATGCCCGAGGCAGGATTCGAACCTGCGACCGTAGTGGTCACGCGGTTCCAGACTGAAGCGCCTAGAACCGCACGGCCACACATGCCAAAACGCAATGATGGTCAATTAAGTCAGCCTCTGAGACAAGCTGCTACGCGGAAGTTAACAAACGCGCTCGCTCGCAAGCAGCGGAACAAGAGAGACGCAAACAGAGTGTGCGCGCTTCACCACAGCCGAAGGCTGGCTGATCACGAGCTGCGGGCGTGTATTCTGATGCGCTGCGCAGTGTGACAGTGTTGGGAGCTTCTCGTTTCCATACACGTGTTCTCAAAATGCACCCTATCTGATTTTGCGAGATAAACTTTAGTCTTTTAAGGGTGAGGAATCGCATGCGGCCTCCAAGAGCGACACTTTTTCTTCACCTCCTATGCTGTAACACTGGTGCCACTGTGCGTTGTTCTTGATCGATTTCGTGGCAGAAGGGGGAACGTTTTATTGGCTGGCACTGCGACCCTTCATTGGCGAGCGACCCGACGGCTTTCAATGTGAGGCAGGTCGGCGCTAATGGAGTTAAGTGGGCGGCGTCAACTTCTGAAATCGGCGCAGAGAGCAAAGTGGTGTTCTCCGCGCGCCGGCAACTTCCGCCCACCTCTCACCTGATTACGGGCGCCGGCCCGGCTGGAGGCACCAGACTGTCAGCGCAGAGTAAACGAGAGCAAAGGGCAGAGTGAAGAGGGGAGCGCCGGCAGGCTGCAAGCGCTGAATTTTCCACGGAGGTCGCAGATTATAACAGCGAATCCTTTGGACGTGTACTTTTATAAAACTTTCACGATTCTACTACTTCAGTGTACGAAGGCGTGCTCGAAAGTAACGCCTCCGAATTTTACATTTCTCAATATCGGCTGAGGTATTAAACGGTATTCGTATAATTCGATCGACTTTCCCGCTTTGCTGGCAGCGAGCTCCAACCCTCTGTCACTAGAGGGCTTCGAATTATGGAGTGTAGCATGGCGGTATGTAGCGTAAGTATGTCGGTGCCTGAGAAACAGCGTGCTGTAATCGAGTTAGCCCACAACCTCTTCTTCAGCTTGGCAATGCCAGATCACACACAAGCACTGCGACGTCTGTTACAATCCTGTCATCGATCATGGTTCAAAATGGCTCTGAGCACTATGCGACTTAACTTCTGAGGTCATCAGTCGCCTAGAACTTAGAACTAATTAAACCTAACTAACCTAAGGACATCACACACATCCATGCCCGAGGCAGGATTCGAACCTGCGACCGTAGCGGTCGCCCGGTTCCAGACAGCAGCGCCTAGAACCGCACGGCCACTCCGGCCGGCTCTTCGATCATCCTCCACACAGTTCCGACTTGGCCCCATCCAATTTCCATCTGTTTTCGGAACTTAAACACCACCTTCGAGGACTTTACTTTGATTGTGATGATGCGGTGCAAGCAGAGGTGATGTTGTTGCTCCATTTCAGCGACGTCAAATATTCTACAGTGACGGCATCAACGAAGTGGTATCTCGTTGGCAGAAAAGTGTTCGTCACCAAGGTGACTATGAACATTAAAGATGTAGAATGTTAATAACGTTTGTTTTACTTAAAAAGTTTTCAAATAATATACACGGAGGCACTTCTTTTCAGCATGTCCCGGTTTATCAATAAATTCCATTGCATGTGAGCTAAGAAGACAATTGTGTTCAAAACGCTAACGGTTGTCTGCATCATAATGACGACTTTACAGGGTCAACCGCAGTTCCACCGACAAAGCTTGAGGCTATTATGGGACACCTTCTGAATATTTTGGTGTAAGGGACCCAAGGTCTCCGGTGGCTCGTTACAAACTTATTGCATTTCGATGAGTTCTTTGTCACAATTAGCTTTGTACCTATATAGCACTGTAGATGGGTAATGTACGGCAATGCAAATGTCGACAGTATAATCTGTGGGTCTTGTCTGGAAAATTTGTTCCATTCACTTGCTGTTTACAACAGCAAAGAGCACTTTATCTTCACCCTTAATCTAGCACTCAGTACTGCTGGGTTCTGTCTTTGGCTTTTTTTTCCGGTAGCGTTATTTGTGCGCTAACAGCGATACATACCAGTACTGTGGATAGGTTTACTGATGAAGGTTTGGCCGATATGTACCTCGTGTATGGGTTCACTGAATGGAAAGGAGGAGTGTCATGACGACGCTATGCTGAGCTGTTACCCAGTCACAGCAGTTACGCATACGAGTGTTGCTGCACCACTATGTTGTGTGTTGAGCGTTTTGGTTATCGCATATTACACGCTAATCACTATTGTAAAGGTTTCCTCACAGAAACGAGGTCGATTGCGGTAGCGAATAAATCGTCATAATTACGTTATTACCTTCTAACGATCATCCAGTGACCTTGCGACACTTGTGCCAAACTACACAGAAGGTGTTCCTTCCCTGAACAACCTCTGCAAGTTTGTCCGTGAATTTCTGGTTCACAGGGTATATATTTATTGCTCGTTGTTCAGCTAATTCAGCCTTTGGAAGATGCAGCGTCTTTAATAATTTTAAGATGGAAAGTACAATGTCAGCCGGTGTTTGCATGGCGCTCTGCCTCCTGCTGTCCTCTGGCAGGTGAAACCTGCGACTTTCTTCAGCTCTTTATCCGAGCGGAATGGTGGTCTGCCTTAGAGCCAGCGCCCACGGCCGACTTTTGTCGCCGTCGGTAAAAGTTTCCGTCACTGTCACGTGACGACGTGAATGTGGTTTGTTCTCGCGAAGGATGACAGTCCATAAACTTATTTTGAACTTCAAGCGTCATTTGTCGACATTAATTTTGAAGAAAGGGCCATTATTTGCAAACTCATAAGACGTAGTCGAAAATATCATAAAAAGAGTAATGGGCACACCCCCTTTTGGAGTCACAGGCTAATAAGTGGACAGTTTTATTCAATGTTTCGTAAAATTCAACAACATCAAAAGAAATGTTTTCGAAATTTTCGGATGGATGTTGAAAGTTTTGATGAATTACTTCGCATTTTACCTGCATTAACATACAAACATGAGACTAATCGTTCCAGCTGAACAGTAGTTGTCCCAAGCACTTGAAAAAAAAAAAAAATATTCGTTTGATTTCTTCCCACCCTTCAGTTTTCACACTTATCCCCGATTAATCCTTCAATTTTTTGCCAAAAAATGCCGGTATTTTTTCCACTTCTTCTAGAAGGGTACGGTTGTCGATATCGTCTTTGTCTTGTCACGCAGTACAGAGATATTGACGCCATGTTTTCGTGTCACTGTGTGGACAAGTCCGGCGGGAGTTGCCGTGTGGTTCTGGGCGCTACAATCTGGAGCCGAGCGACTGCTACGGTAGCAGGTTCGAATCCTGCCTAACGCATGGATGTGTGTGATGTCCTTAGGTTAGTTAGGTTTAATTAGTTCTAAGTTCTAGGCGACTAATGACCTCAGAAGTTAAGTCGCATAGTGCTCAGAGCCATTTGAACCATTTTGTGTGGCCAAGTGGGGAAAGTGCGCGATCTATCAGAGTCTGACTGATGGCAGATTGTGATCGCTAGGAGGCTCAGCACGAGCATTTCGGAAACAGCAAGACTCGTCGGGTATTCGAGGAGTGCTGTGGTGGATGACTTCAACACGTGCGGAAACTATGGTGAAACCACATCCAGTCGCGTTGGTGTTGGACGGCCACCCCTGATTACCGATGTCGGACTTCGTAGGCTGGGCAGACTGATAAAATAGGACAGCGGCGAACTGTGGTGTAACGAACATCAGACTTCAATGCTGGGCAGAGTGAAGAGACAGTGAGCCGAAAACTCCTGACGATGGGCCTCCGCAGCCGACGACCCGCGAATGTGCCAATGTTAACACCCCAATATCGACTGAAATGGACAGGTGACCATCGGCACTGGACGTTGGCGCATCGGCAGAGCGCTGCATGGCCTGATGAATCCCAATATCTTTTTCATCATGCCGATGGAAGGGCGCGAATCCGTCGTCTTCCAGGGAAACGGCTCTTTCACACCTGTACTGAGGGACGCAGACAAGCTGGCGGCGGCTCCATTATGCTCTGGGGAACGTCCACGTGAGCATCCACGGGTCCAGTGGAACTCTTGCAAGGCACCATGGCCGCCAAGAATATCGTACACTGCTTGCAGACCATGTGGTACATGACGACGATCATGTTATCCAATGGCAGTGACAACTTTGAACAAGATAGTGCGTCAAGTCACAGGGCCAGGAGTGTGATGGAATGGTTTGAGGAACCAAGTGGCAAGTTCCAAGTGATACGCTATCGCCCACCCCCAACTCGACATATTTGAACACGATCGAACACATCTGGGATGTGACAATGTGGCGTTAGAGCTCGTCGACCCCCTACGCGAAATTTGCCGGAATTACGTGGCTTGTGTGTGCAGATGTGGTGCGAACTCCCTCCAGCAACTTTCTAAGATCTCATTGCTTCCATGCCGCAACGTGTTGCCGCTGGTATCAGTGGCAAAGGCGGACATACCGGCTATCGGGTAGGTGTTCATAATGTTCTGGCTGATCGGTGCACGTATTAATGGGCAGCAACTGGGTCTCGTCTCTGTTGCATTGTGAAATTTTATCAATATGAGTCGTGGACTTGGGATATACGCGCGTCAGTGGTGAATATTTGGATGATCTGCAGTCTTAGAGTTACGTGGACAATACTCTGGCAAGTTTACAAGTGTGTAGACTTAGAATAATTCACAGTAACGACGGATAGAACCGTGAAAACGTTTTGCGAGTTTGTGCACGTTCTAGACTTGTGGTTTTTTAACTGGTTAGCTAGCGTGGAAGTTTGATGCTGAACGCACTGCAGTGAACTCTGAACAATTTCAGTAGTTTTATATAAATTACTCTTGTAGTTAACGTGGTATACTGCGTTGGTTGTTTTATTTTAACGCATTAGCACAGTCATAACGTTGGTTCTAAATGGAAAATGGAACAATAATCTCTATTATATTTTCAAAAAATCAGTCAGTTGTGAACATTCCATAATGAGATTTTCACTCTGCAGCGGAGTGTGCGCTGATATGAAACTTCCTGGCTGATTAAAACTGTGTGCCGGACCGAGACTCGAACTCGGGACCTTTGCCTTTCGCAGGCAAGTCCTCTACCATCGTTTTTATTTTTAGTCTCATTTTGTTTGTAATTGATCGCTGTATTTGTTCGGGGCGGACGACTTACGACACTTGTTGGAGTCCATCGTTGACACATGAACCCTTTTTTTTTTATTATAGAGGGCAGCTAACCCTCTGACCTAACACGCTGAGCTACCGTGCCAGCGCCATCTGAGCTACCCAAGCACGACTCACGACCCGCCCTCACGGCCTCAATTCTGCCAGCGAAAAGCAAAGGTTCCGAGTTCGAGTCTCGCGACACAGTTTTATCCTGCCAGGAAATTTCAGTGGTGAACATTATTTTGCACCACATAATAAAATCCTGCTTGCGTATATTTTAGTGGACTTTGTAAGTAGGCTGTTTATCTTTTCTTTATGTAAGAGGCTGTTTAGGTTCTTATGTAAGTAGGCTGTTTAGGTTTTTTTATTGGTAACGCCACCTCTGTATGAAAATCGCTGGCTGTGCTGTGGGCAGTCTGTGTCTGCTTTGCATTGTTGTAATACTCGCCATTGTAGTGTTAGGCAGCTGGCTGTGAACAGCACGTAGCGTTGCGCAGTTGGAGGTGAGCCGCCAGCAGTGGTGGATGTGGGGAGAGAGATGGCGGAGTTTTGAAATTTGTCATGAACTGCTATATTTATATATGATGATATCAAGGTAAATACATTGTTTGTTCTCTATTAATATCTTTCATTTGCTAACTATCCCTATCAGTAGTTAGTGCCTTTAGTAGTTTGAATCTTTTATTTAGCTGGCAGTAGTGGCGCTTGCTGTATTGCAGTAGCTTGAGCAGCGAAGATTTTTGTGAGGTAAGTGATTTGTGAAAGGTATAGTTTAATGTTAGTCAGGGCCATTCTTTTGTAGGGAATTTTGAAAGTCAGATTGCGTTGCGCTAACAAAGTATTGTGTGTCAGGTCAAGCACAGTCTCGTGTAGAATTGTTCAAAGGGGACGTTTCATATGTCGACCCTTAGCCGAGGATACCTCACTGGAATCTTCTGATTTTTCTTGTAGTTTGTGTATTTAGTGTAGCTTTTGTTTATTGCTAGCGCGTAATTGTAGAGAAAATCTCCTTTGTAGTTGCAGTCTTTCATTGTTGTACAGTAAAACAGTTGTGGCATGCATATAGATTTGCACCAAGTATTTCGCAGCTACGCTTGCAATTAACTAGATATTATTTTCAGTGCTATGTTAATGTGTTCTCCTATTTTTGCACTTCAAATTGTGCTTTTCTGTGTTATCGTGTGAAATATTGTGACAATTATGGCGTGTGAAAAACGTAATACTAGGCTCCAAAGTAAACTGAGAAATGACAGTGAAAATGAAAGCAGTGTGTTAGCGCCACCGAGTAATGAATTAACAAATATTCAAAACAGTAATTTGGTAACTGTGCATAGGGAAATGGAGCGGGCGTCAAACAATGGCGTGGACAGTGAAACAATTAGTGAAGAGGGAAGCATTATCGATCGATCGGTCGGCGACAGCTCGCCTCAGGAATCCGAAATGACAGGACACAATTTTGCAAATACTGTAGATTCAGGTTTTGCGTCCTCACCGTTTTCTCAAATGAGTCAAGACACATTTTCCGCTTGTCAAAATGTGAATGTTGCCGGTGCAAATTCACTGCCGAAAAGCACTGAGGAACATGTTTCAGACACCAGTGCATTGTTATTACAGTTAATGCAACAAATGGGACAAAAGCTTGAAAAGTTAGACACAATGGAACAAAATCTTCAAAAGTTAGACACAATGGAACAATACCAGAGACAAACACAGCAACAGTTAGACGCAATGGGACAAAATCTTCAAAAGTTAGACACTACACTTGAACAAACACGTGAAGATTTAACCACTGAGTTACATAACATCGAATCGAAATGTCAAAAGGTCTGTAATGACGTAAAAACTCAAATTTGTGAGCATTTTCAACCTATTTTTTCGCGCCATGAAAATGCATTACGGAATCGCGAAGCAGCCATAAAAGAACTGCAAACTATTGTTCATGAAAATCATGAGACCTTGCAAGCTAAATTTGACTCAGTTGCATCTACCGATTCGGTTACGCAACTTGCAAAAACTCAGGAAAACTTAAAGGACACAGTAGATACTCTGAAACTTGGTTCAGAAAAACACACTGAGGAAATAAGTACACTATCGGATAAAGTAGCCGAACTTTCAGATCAGTTCACTAACTTATCTACAAAGGTAGATGATGATCTGAATGACACAACACCGGTAGCCTTCACTGACACAGAAGAGTATGAACAAATTAGAAAATTCAAACAAAATCAGAATCAAATTAATACGCAACACCAAAGAGAAATCCGGGAAGTACAAGATCAGCTGACACAGGTAATACAAGAATTACGTATTTCAGAGGACACTCGCGCCCCAACACGGGAAGAGAGACTTAGAAATACGGAAAAGACGCAAAATAATAACACAGGGCATTTCGGAAGTTATGAAAGAAACTGGCAATGTGCACCGAATTTTGAGATGGAACGGCCGACACGACCTAACAATGACCGATATGCGACTCGCCGACATGATGATTTTGACTATAAGCTGTTCATTACTACACGTAAATTCAAAACATTTAAGAATTCAGGCAACGACATTCATCCACAAGCATGGCTCCATCAATTCTCATGGCTCCATCTATCAGGCTTACATACTTAGAACATTTACCAGTACTGCTAATGAGATTTTAATGCAACATTTTGGTTTACTTGAAAATACATTCTGGGTTTAATGTACTTTCTGTGAGATACCAGACGACACAGTGGTTAGTTTATGTGACAACTACACGGTTTTATCACGACGCTACTAATGAGTGAAAATTTACAACGTTGCTTTTGCAGTGTTTCTTTTTTTTTTGTGGTTTTAGGGCGCAAAACTTCTATGGTCATTAGCGCCCAGCCCGTGACGTAGAAAACAGGAAAAAAACGAAATTTAAAATCAGCAGCAATGGGAACAAAGTCATAAAATTTGAGAAACTAAAGGCAGAAGGAATGCTTAAAAATCCACTATAGAAAGGGGTTGGTTGTCCCCCAAAAAAAAGGCTTCAAATGACTGACGTCATTTCACTGTCACTAATAAACTGTAGAACGCGGTCAGCTGAGCGCGTGTCATCTGCTAAAATCGACGATAGATCAGGCGATAGCTGTAGACGGGAGCGGAACGGATTAAAATAGGGGCATTCAATTAAAAGGTGTCTGACCGTCCACGGCTGAGAGCAGTGGGGACAGAGTGGGGGAGGATCACCGCTTAAAAGATGTCGATGACTAAAAAGACAGTGCCCTATCCGGAGTCTAGCTAAAATTACCTCCTCCCGACGACGCGATCGGGAGGAAGAGGTCCATGCGCAAGGAAGGGCTTTCACTTCCCGCAATTTATTATGGGGAAGTGTTGACCAATGCGCATGCCATAAATGAGCAACTTGGCGACATAAACCGCTCCGTAGATCGGTAAACGGTAGAGACTGAATAGCTGGCCGAGGAAGAGAGACTGCAGCCTTGGCCGCTATATCGGCCGCCTCATTTCCACAGATACCAGCGTGTCCTGGGAGCCAGAGGAACGCCACTGAGACGCCCCCCAGGTGGAGGAAGCGCAGACAGTCCTGAATCCGGTGGACCAGAGGGTGCACAGGGTAAAGAGCTTGGAGACTGAGGAGAGAGCTGAGAGAATCTGAGCAGATTACGTACTGTATCCGCTGATGGCGGCGGATGTAGTGGACAGCCTGGAGAATAGCGTAAAGCTCCGCAGTATAAACCAAACACTGGTCGGGAAGCCGAAAGTGATTTGGGGTGTCGCCAACAATATAGGCACTCCCTACACCTAACGATGTTTTCGAGCCATCGGTGTAAATACATGTGGCTTCCGTCAGTTGTGCACATAGAGCAGCAAATGCCCGACGGTAAACAAGTGTAGGGGTACCATCCTTGGGAAATTGACATAGGTCTCTGAGCAAGTCGATCCGGGGACGGAGCCAAGGCGGTGCTGTACCCCAAGTTGTCAAGAAGGTTTTAGGAAAGCGGAAGGAAGGAGAATGGAGCAGTTGACGGAAGCGGACTCCCGGGGGTAGTAGGGAGGAGGAGCGGCCTGCATACCCGACATCAAGGGAGGCGTCGAAAAAAAGGTCATGGGCTGGATTAGCAGGCATGGAAGACAAATGGCTAGCATAACGACTCAGAAGGACTGCCCGCCGATTGGATAGCGGAGGTTCAGCAGTCTCAGCATAAAGGCTTTCCACAGGGCTGGTGTAAAAAGCTCCAGAGACTAAACGTAATCCACGGTGGCGGATACAGTCGAGACGCCGAAGAATAGACGGCCGAGCAGAGGAGTAGACTATGCTTCCATAATCCAATTTCGAGCGCACTAAGGCGCGATAGAGGCGGAGAAGGACCACTCGGTCCGCTCCCCAAGAGGTGCCATTCAGGACACGGAGGGTGTTAAGGGAACGCAGACAGCGAGCCGAAAGATAGGAAACGTGGGAGGACCAGCACAGTTTTCTGTCAAACATAAGACCCAAGAATTTAGCGACGTCGGAAAACGGAAGGTTGACAGGACCTAGATGTAAGGAGGGCGGAAGAAACTCCTTACATCGCCAAAAATTAACACAAACGGTCTTACTGGGTGAGAAACGGAAGCCGGTTTCGATGCTCCACGAGTGGAGGCGATCGAGACATCCTTGAAGACGTCTTTCAAGAAGGCTGGTCCGTTGAGAGCTGTAGTAGATCGCAAAATCGTCCACAAAGAGGGAGCCCGAGACATCAGGAAGGAGACAATCCATAATTGGATTAATGGCAATGGCAAACAGTACAACACTCAGCACGGAGCCCTGGGGTACCCCGTTTTCTTGGGAGAAAGTACGGGATAGAGTAGTGTTAACCCGCACCCTAAATGTGCGCTCTGCCATAAATTCGCGAAGAAAAAGGGGCAGCCGGCCTCGAAAGCCCCAAGAGAACAGTGTGCGGAGGATGCCTGTCCTCCAACAGGTATCGTATGCTCTCTCCAGATCAAAAAATATTGCTACCGTTTGGCGTTTCCGGAGGAAATTGTTCATGATGTAAGTGGAGAGAGCAACAAGATGGTCAACGGCAGAACGATGTTGTCGGAATCCGCATTGGGCTGGTGTTAAAAGACTGCGGGATTCCAGCCACCAAGCTAAACGGTAATTCACCATACGCTCCAAAACCTTACAGACACTACTCGTGAGAGAAATGGGGCGATAGCTAGAGGGGAGATGTTTGTCCTTTCCAGGTTTCGGAACGGGAACGACAATAGCTTCCCGCCATCGCCTGGGAAAGGTACTGTCGGTCCAAATTCGATGATAAAGGCGAAGGAGGTAGCGCAGGCTATGGGTTGATAAATGCAGCAACATTTGGACATGGATACCATCCGGTCCTGGGGCGGAGGAGCGAGAAGAAGAGAGTGCATGTTGGAGTTCGCGCATGGAGAAAACAGTATTGTAGCTTTCGCGATTTTGAGAGGAGAAAGCAAGATGTCGCACTTCCGCTGCACGTTTCTTCGGGAGAAACGCTGGCGGGTAATTTGAAGAGCTCGAAATCTCAGCAAAGTGCTGACCCAATGAGTTAGAAATTGCGACGGGGTCCACTAAGGTATCATGCGCGACAGTGAGCCCAGAGACCGGGGAGAAACTAGGCGCGCCTCAGAACCGTCGAAGCCGACTCCAAACTTCCGAGGAGGGAGTGAAGGTGTTAAATGAGCTAATAAAGAATTGCCAGCTTGCCTTCTTGCTATCGCGGATGACGCGACGGCATCGCGCACGGAGCTGCTTATATCGGATACAGTTGGCCAAGGTTGGATGGTGACGGAAAATGCGAAGAGCACGTCGCCGCTCACGTATTGCGTCACGGCATGCCTCGTTCCACCAAGGAACTGGGGGGCGCCGGGGCAATTCGGAGGTGCGTGGTATTGAACGTTCCGCAGCTGTGAGAATAACGTCGGTAAAATGTGTGACCTCATCGTCGACGCTGAGAAAGCGACGGTCATCGAATGTCGCTAGAGACGAAAAAAGTGTCCAATCGGCTTGGGCAAACTTCCAGCGTCGCGAGCGCATATATGGGAGTTGAGGCTGCAGTCGAAGGACACATGGAAAGTGGTCACTCGAGTGTGTATCATCAAGGGCGAACCATTCGAAGCGCCGGGCTAGCGGAACAGTACCGACCGCAAGGTCCAAATGAGATAAATTTGCCGTGGAGGCAGACAAAAATGTGGGGACCCCAGTGTTGAGGCAGACTAGATCCGCTTGGTGGAAGACGTCTAGCAATAGTGAGCCACGTGGACAAGGATGTGGAGATCCCCAAAGCGGGTGGTGGGCATTGAAGTCCCCAACCAGCAAATAGGGGGGTGGAAGCTGACCAAGAAGATGAAGGAGATCAGCTCGTGCCATTGGTGTAGACGATGGAATGTATACCGTACAAAGAGAGAACGTGTATCCAGAAAGGGAAAGACGGACGGCGACAGCTTGGAAGGAACTGTTTAAGGGGATTGGGTGATAATGGAGAGTATCATGGAGCAGAATCATAAGTCCTCCATGGGCTGGAGTGCCTTCAACAGAGGGGAGGTCATATCGGACAGACTGAAAATGAGGGAGAACAAAGCGGTCATGGGGACGCAGCTTTGTTTCCTGAAGGCAGAAGAGGACCGGCGAGTAGGATCGTAAGAGGATCGACAATTCATCCCGATTGGCGCGAATGCCGCGGATATTCCAGTGGATAATGGACATAGGGTGAACAGAAAATGGAGAAACGTGACCAAGGGTGCTGTCAACTCAACGACTGCTCAGAGCTTGCGACCGACAGCATGGAATGGCATTCAGTCGAAGGCAGAAGATCCTGATCCATAGGTTGGTCAGGAGCAGCTCCTGCCACCAACGATCGGCCAGTTGACCGGCCACCAGCAGTGCGCCTCGGCGACACAGAAGATGGCCGAGGGCGATTTCCGCCAGGTGGTGCTGTAGTTGGGACACGCCTCGGCGGAGAAGGAGAGGAACTGTGTTTCTTCGTAGCCTTCTTGGAGGTATGATGTTTAGAGGAAGGAGGAACCGATGGTTGTGAAGTTGCAGTACGTAAAAACTCTTCACGAGAATGCTCTTTTTTCGAAGACTTGGCGTCTGACTTTTGGGCTCGAGATTTAGCAGAACCCGACGAAGGGTGAGCCATAGAGTGGGCAGGCGAAAGTGGTGAGGTTGAACGGGCGATCTTTGCGCTGGCAGATCTGACGACCGTGGTACGAAATGTGAGGTCGCAAGTCTGCGTGGCCGCCTCCTTTGTTGGCCGAGGAGAAGCAAGGACAGTGCTGTATTTTCCTTTCTGAGGCACGGTGGGCTGTCGACTGGCGAATAACTTTCGAGCAGCAAAGGTCGACACCTTTTCCTTCACTCTTATTTCCTGGATGAGCTTTTCATCCTTAAAAACGGGGCAATCTCGAGAGGAAGCAGCGTGGTCACCCATACAGTTGATGCAGTGAGGGGATGGAGGTGGACAAGCACCCTCATGGGCATCCTTGCCACACGTAACACATTTGGCCGGATTGGAACAGGACTGGCTGGTGTGATTAAACCGCTGATATCGATAGCAACGCGTAGGGTTTGGGACATAAGGGCGAACGGAAATTATCTCATAGCCTGCTTTGATTTTTGATGGGAGTTGAACTTTGTCAAATGTCAAGAAGACAGTGCGGGTTGGAATGATGTTTGAGTCAACCCTTTTCATAACCCGATGAACAGCGGTGACGCCCTGGTCAGACAGGTAGTGCTGAATTTCTTCGTCAGACAATCCATCGAGGGAGCGTGTATAAACGACTCCACGCGAGGAATTTAAGGTACGGTGCGGTTCCACCCGGACAGGGAAGGTGTGGAGCAGAGAAGTACGCAGCAATTTTTGAGCCTGGAGGGCACTGTGTGTTTCTAACAACAGGGTACCATTCCGTAATCTGGAACAAGACTTTACAGGACCCGCAATTGCGTCGACACCTTTCTGAATAATGAAAGGGTTGACCGTGGAAAAGTCGTGACCTTCGTCAGACCGAGTAACAACAAGGAACTGTGGCAACGATGGAAGAACCGTCTGTGGCTGAGACTCAGTGAACTTACGTTTGTGAGCAGACATAGTGGAAGATGAGGAAACCATTGCGGAAGAGTCCCCCATGATTACCGGCATCTCCGATGGCGCGCTCCTCCCTTGTGGGGGCCCTCACCGAGGGCACACCCGCCTTAGGTGATTGTTCACACCTCAGGTCACACCTCCCGACAAACGGACGGAGGGACCAATCGGCACTTTCGGAAGGTATCAGCTCGGGTAATCACCCCTCCCTGGGCCTGGCCTTTACCAGGGGGTACGTACGTGTCCTACCTGTCTACCCGGGGCGGGGAATTACGCGTTACCCCGTCACCGGCTACGCATGGAAGTGCGTGGGTCGGCCTTCAGACACGCACAGGAAGGAAGAAAGAGAAAGGGAAAGGAAAGAAGAGGGGGTCTCAAACGCCGCAGCGGAGAAAAGGGTAAAGAGAAGAGGTAAGGAAAAGAGAAGGACAAAGGAAGGAAGAAGACATACAAGCAAGGAAGAAGAAGAATGCGGTACATTTACAAGCGTCCGTCTCCGGACGTAGGCGCAAACCATACTCCCAGAGGGGGAGAAAGTCAAGGAAAGAGCCAGAGGTGAGGGGGGGGGGGGTGAAGACAGGGGATGGGGAAGGATGCGGAAAAGGAATGTATGCAGCCCGGAAAGGAAGGAAGGCCACATTAGCTCGGGGCCCCGTGCTCGCTACGCACGTATCCACAAAAGAGTTGTGGATCCCCTGGGGGGTGCAGTGTTTCTGTTTTATATCTGCACAGTTTTCTGTTTTATTCTGGAAAGTAAAACAGGTTTTAGTAGTAACGTTTGTAGTATAGCTACAATGAGACTGCCTTTTCCGTAGCACAACAATACGTTACAGTACAGTACTTTCTTCATCACGGCAATAAGCGTAATAACTAAGACATTTATACGCAAAGCATTTCACTTTTGTGTATTATGAGGTAAGTACATTGACTTCTGCAGAACTTAGCTTTCGGACGACGATAACTACGACACTTCCACAGAGATTATGTTACAAGACGCACAGTTTAGCGCTACAGTACACGTATTTGAGTGATCAATTTTATACTTAAAACATTTATTTTTAAAGATTTTTGAATTACAAAGAAAGTTTTCCGTGATATATTTCATTCTATTGCTGTAATCTGTAACACCTGAGGGTATAATTACATTAATCCTCAGGGGGGTACACGCTTACTTTGTGTACCATGTGTGTGGCAACCACAAGGAACCCTAGCTAATATGGTATTTGCTTATACAACTTTACACATCGGTACCATATTTCTCTAACACACAATTACACAGCTATCTGATTATTTGACAGAGAAACAAACATTCTTTTTACTATGTCAGTGACACATGTTTACGCAATTACACAGTTGGATAACTTCACACTTATGAAATTGTATTTTGTCTGTACTTTGTGAAATGCTCATATTTTTTCGGAATCATTGTGATACTATGAGAGCTTTGAATGATGTATTTGGTATGGATTCATGATTTTTAAAGTACGTTTGAGGCAGATGACACTTTTGACATGAGCAGAGAATTTTCTTTAGGTTTGGAATTATTGCAGAAAGCTACGACGTTTTTGAGATTTGACTGAGGTGTTATGATGTTATTATTACGACGACGTTGTGTATTATGTTGTTGAGGAATGTTTATTATGCTACGTATTTCTCATGATGAAATATTGAAGAAGTGTCGACGAATAAAGTAAGGAATAATGAGTAGTGGTTAGGGACGCTGATTTGTGAGAAAGGATGTTGGAAACCAAGAATCGTACTTTAGAATTATGAAATGTGTGTACATGTGTGAATCATGTGTGAATGTATCACAATGCCACTGAAAATTTTTTTGGACACTGTTATATTCATAGGATTTTGTTTCTACACATTTGCAAAGTAAATTCTCGACCTGTGAAATTTTGTATATATGACTGTTACTGTAGCGGAAACTGCTGTCATAAATATTTCCGTACGAAAGTTAAGTGACCACCTGCACATAATGCGTCGTGGGCACCCAGGTGTGTCAGACGCCTGGAGAACAAGTCATTAGTGAGTGCCTCATCAGAAGCACAGGTAGAATAAAAGAAAGGGGAGGCCATTGTCCTCGCTATTGACATTTCCTTGTTGAAAGCATACTGTGGAGCTCGTAATTTATGATATTTACTGAAATGCCTAATGAAACGATGAGAAACATTTGCTAGTTAAGAAAAATGCCATATGGCTTGCTGTATGTATTTATTTACACATTTTGTTTAATATCAAGTTTCTAGCTGCACTGCAGCATTGGTTAAAATAAAATTTTATAGATGTACTAATACAAATATTTTCTGTCTACAGATCGAGTATATAATAATTTTTTTCAAAAAAATGAGAGCACAAAGCGACATTTACCTTTACAGGAACTGCATTCATAATTTTCTTTTCAAGTACTTGGTAATTTCTTTTGTAGAATAAATTGTGATGCATCACTCTAATGTTAAGATGTGACATAGGTATTAGACATGGCCATTTTAGTGTAATATTTTTTCTGCTTGCGCTATGTCATGTTTAGGTATAAGTTGCTGCTGTTTGCCAGGCATAGTGTTACTGAATTTGACTTTTGCTAATTTATACTGTAGCTTGCTTTGCAATTTTCCATTTTTTTCATTGCTGTTTATAATAATTGTTTTACGTGCTGCTGCATTGCCTCGTCCCTTAGTTTAGCATCTGAGCTCAGTAGATTTAAGTTAGCTTAAGAGGGGGTAGACTATATGAGAAACTGACTATGGAGAATAGGTAAAGAATGCATTGCGAAGTTATATAAAAAGGATTTGGGCCCAAATGAGTATTGTACAATCAGAAATAATTATTTTGAAAGAAATATGAACAGAATACAGAAAGCATGCTTGGATAAGATTTTTTTGGTGGAAGCAAAGGTTGAAATAAGACGAAAGATCTATGGAATGAAGTTTTGGGATGGACTGCAGTACCAAATGTTACACTGAAAACGAACCCTGTCCTTTCCTTTTGTGTTATCCCAGTATGTGTTTGTGTACCCTTGTGTATTTGTTTTCTTCCTGTCTCTGTGTAGTTTCATAGAATTTTTTTTCTTTTAATATTAAGCTACATTCACTATGATGAGGAATACTGTCATCCTCGAATATAATTGGCATTAATAATATGTTATTTACTTTGTAAAGATGTTCAGACATTATTTATTCTGTTTTGTGTTAATGCTCATGTGTGAAGTTGGTGTTTCGAAAGTTATTCTGATCTTTTATGTATGTACTCATGTCATAATTCCTGGAACACTGACGTATATGTTATTTCGATTCTTTTGTAAAGCCTGTACTACAAATGTTATCTGTATTATTATGTTCTTTAATGATGTATTTTGTACCTTTGTTATTGTATTTTTATGTTACCAAATTGTAATTGTTACCAGTTCTTCAAATTAAGTTACATTTCACTGCACACGTTTCTGTTGGTCATAGTATATGGACAATATGTGAGAAGTAGGGACTGATAGTGTTTGCACGTGTGTTAATGATTCAGCAAGGGACTGGATAACAGCATTGCTGGTTCTAAGGACAATTTCAAAAACTTTGTGAGTGCACAAGTGGTGGTTTATGGACTTGCTATATTCTCCGCAAGACTCTTCGATGGTGAATGTGCACCTGCACAATCGCAACAGATGGCTGCTGGCCATCTCTACAAGGACTACAGTGGGTCTGCATCTTTGATGGCCCACCATTACCATTATCTCTACAAGGACTACAGTGGGTCTGCACCTCTGGTGGCCCACCAATACCACAATCTCTACCAGGACTACAGTGGGTCTGTTCTGTGATGACCTACCTACCAATATTCTTCAAAACGTCGAATGACTCTGCTGTGGGTTTGCTCTGTTGTGGCCCATTATCTGTCAGCATGTTGCTATTCTGCTGTTATGTACGATTAGGACTGTCTTTATGGACTGTGTGAAAATTTGAGCTTTTGACCAACGTTGTATCAATAAGTGTGTGCATTTTATATCTTTGTTACTGTAATTGTGAAAAATTTTTGTCAAATCTGTATTGGCCAGTGCCCAACACCATTTGTAAAAATTTTTTGTGGGGAGCATGGGGGCTATGTAAGTAGGCTGTTTATGTTTTCTTTATGTAAGAGGCTGTTTAGGTTCTTATGTAAGTAGGCTGTTTAGGTTTTTTTATTGGTAACGCCACCTCTGTATGAAAATCGCTGGCTGTGCTGTGGGCAGTCTGTGTCTGCTTTGCATTGTTGTAATACTCGCCATTGTAGTGTTAGGCAGCTGGCTGTGAACAGCGCGTAGCGTTGCGCAGTTGGAGGTGAGCCGCCAGTAGTGGTGGATGTGGGGAGAGAGATGGCGGAGTTTTGAAATTTGTCATGAACTGCTATATTTATATATGATGATATCAAGGTAAATACATTGTTTGTTCTCTATTAATATCTTTCATTTGCTAACTATCCCTATCAGTAGTTAGTGCCTTTAGTAGTTTGAATCTTTTATTTAGCTGGCAGTAGTGGCGCTTGCTGTATTGCAGTAGCTTGAGCAGCGAAGATTTTTGTGAGGTAAGTGATTTGTGAAAGGTATAGTTTAATGTTAGTCAGGGCCATTCTTTTGTAGGGAATTTTGAAAGTCAGATTGCGTTGCGCTAACAAAGTATTGTGTGTCAGGTCAAGCACAGTCTCGTGTAGAATTGTTCAAAGGGGACGTTTCATATTAGTGGACTTTTGTGTGATTAATCATCAGCACAATGCGACAACCGCGTTTGGTTGGCTTGTACATTTACATCTAGATACACACCGTATGGTGCATGGTGGAGGGTACTTTGTGTCTTCGCCAATCATTCCCTTTCCTCTTCGAATGGGCTACGGAAAAACGCTTGTCTATGTGATTCAGTACGAGTCCTGATATCTCTTATCTTGTCTTCCATGAGCTTATGTGAGATTTACTTTTGTGGGAGTAGAATCATTCTGCAATGAGTCGCCAATGCCGGTTCCCTAAAGTTCCTCAATACTGTTTCGCAAAATGAACGACGACTTCCCTCCAGGAATTCCCATTTCCATAATACTCACGTGTTGATCGAACCTATCGGTAATAATTCTATCAGGACGCCTCTGAATTGCTTCGCTGTCTTCTTTTAATCCGCACTGATGGGATCGCTCTAGTGTTCCGTATGAGGTCGTCTTTATTAATGTGCTACACTTTCCAGAATGCTCCCAATAAACTGGAGTCGACTATTAGCCTTTCCTACATTCGACCTTATGTGCTCGTTCCATTTCATGTCGCCTATATATTTAACCGACGACATTGTATCAAGCACCGAATTCTAAGATTACAGTTTTTTTTTTCCCTACTCATCTGCATTAACATATGTTTTTCTACATATAGAGCAAGCTGCTGTTCATCTCACCTACAAGAAATGCTGTCTAAGCCATCTTGTATCCTCATTCAGTGACCCAGCGACGACTCTTTACATACACCATATCGTCATCAGCAGACAGCTGGAGATTGCTGCTCATCATGTCCATTAGATCATTTACGTATATAGAGAATCAGAGCGGACAATAACCTTGTCTCTGATGAACACTCGCTGTGCAGCACAACGAAGTACTAGGTTCTATTGCTTCGAAAGTACGTGTCGGAAATATCTTTAATAGTTAGCTTGATGAAGGCACTAGCAACAGAGGTGGAAATGTTTGAGTATTTATATATTTTTTGTGTGTTCACAAACGCAGAATTTTATCTGAGTATCTGTTTGTATGTATTTGAAAAGTTCTTGATTAGACACAGTTAGGTGCACTACGTGGCGTAAGAGTTCGCCCTACTAAATCCCAACCAGTAACAGTTGCAGTGGGGTAAGCTAACCAAAGCTTATGTACCCCTTTATTCATCCCTACCCCTTCTCCCTCCCTCGCCGCCAACGCCTTTCTCCGTCTACCCGCTCTTTTCTTTGTATTTAACAGTGATATTCTAGTTGCACGTTTAATGCTGACGTCTTTGCTTTTAATTGGACTGACTTATTTTCACTTACTTACATACTGCAACTGTCCTTCCGACCTGACGATTATTTCCTTTTAAATTTCTTCACTTATTCCATGCAGCTATTTATCTTTAGCTTCCGTGCACTTATTGTTGATTTCATACACACATGTTCTTTACTCTCTTTTCCTGAAAACTTTTGTGTTTCTATTTCGTCGATCAACTGAAGTGTTTCCGGGTGGCCGTGCGGTTCTAGGCGCTACAGTCTGGTACCGAGCGACCGCTACGGTCGCAGGTTCGAATCCTGCCTCGGGCATTGATGTGTGTGATGTCCTTAGGTTGGTTAGGTTTAATTAGTTCTAAGTTCTAGGCGACTGATGACCTCAGAAGTTAAGTCGCATAGTGCTCAGAGCCATTTGAAGTGTTTCCTCAGTTACCAGAGATTACTTCTCAGTTACCGAGCGAGGTGGCGCAGTGGTTAGCACACTGGACTCGCATTCGGGAGGACGACGGTTCAATCCCGTCTCCGGCCATCCTGATTTAGGTTTTCCGTGATTTCCCTAAATCGCTTCAGGCAAATGCCGGGATGGTTCCTTTGAAAGGGCACGGCCGATTTCCTTCCCCATCCTTCCCTCACCCGAGCTTGCGCTCCGTCTCTAATGACCTCGTTGTCGACGGGACGTTAAACACTAATCTCCTCCTCCTCCTCCTTCTCAGTTATCGACCGTGTGATTGTTCATCTTGCGTGATTGTCCATTTTAGTGACGTACATTCCTCTTCAATTGCAATTTGTACCGTAGCATCCGTTATCACACTATCTATGCTTCTAAAACTTCAAACGCACATAATTATTCCTCACTGATTCAATATCTCACTTGTTTACACGTTTATTAGGCACAAATGGCTCTGAGCACGATAAGACTTAATTAACATCCGAGGTCATCAGTCCCCTAGAACTTAAAACTACTTAAAGCTAACTTACCTAAGGAGATCACGCACATCCACGGCAGGATTCGAACCTGCGACCGTAGCGGTCGCGCGATTCCAGACTGAAGCGCCTTGAACCGCTCGGCCACAACGGCCGGCACACGTTTATTCTTCCTAACTATTTTCGTAAACTTCAGCCTACGCTTCACCATTACTACAGTGTGAGTGTAGCTATTAGCAGGATATAGAATTTTCAATGGCAGATGCTCTGGCCACATGTGATTTGTTAGTTGTATAGGAAATGTGGAGCTCGAAATGCTTAATGTATAGAGCCCCAGAGATTAATAGATTCCAATAGGTGGTGCGTTCTACAAATTCGGAAGACTTCAACATGCAAACATAAAGAGCGTCTCCTCAGGATCTACGTGAGTTGGTGACGTTTATGCACGCATATAATCATGTTTTCGTCCGATTACGTATCGAGAACCTGTGGGCTTTATCTCCCGGCGTGTTATTGCGTGACAAAGGTGGCTCGAGACGCTATTAAGCAATTAGCGATAATTTTCTGGCTGATTAGTGTAGACTAATTACGTGTGTTTGTAATTCTAAAGCTGTCTGAATTTAATCATTTGTTATAGGTTTTAATTTGAGAAATTAATAGCCTGGCCGGGTTTTTCCCTTAAATTACTTGGACGCTTTTTAAAATTCAAGTCCTGGTTCCATTCTGCAATTTCCTGCCAGAAACGACTCACTCGAGCAGGCCGCGAGCTGCCAGCGGCATGGCGGGAAGTGACACAATAATTAGGGCCGGGCCTGCGCCTGACAGGTGTCTAGCACGCAGCCCGCATAACACAGCCGGTAGGCCAGCCACGAACTGACGCGCTAATTGGCGGGCAGCCTCTCTCCAATATCGACGCACCTCTCACTAGCCTGAACTGCAGGCTGGTTTCGAAGCTGATTGTCGAGTTCTTTGTCTTCACCATCCTCATCATTCTCAGACTCCGTTTCTAAGCGCTAGACCATTATAGCTTGTTTACCGTCAGAGAGGTCACACTTCGAAGTAATTGACGGAAACTCATCGGGTACAACAGAAGTGATTTCAGGCGTTCCCCAAGGTAGTGTTATAGGCCCTATGCTGTTCCTTACCTATATAAACGGTTTGGGAGACAATCTGAGCAGCCGTCTTCGGTTGTTTGCAGATGACGCTGTCGTTTATCGACTAATAGTCATCAGAAGATCAAAACAAACTGCAAAACGATTTAGAAGAAATATCGAAATGGTGCGAAAAGTGGTAGTTGACCCTAAATAACGAAAAGTGTGAGGTCATCCACATGAGTATCAAAAGGAACTCAAACTTCGGTTACACGATAAATCAGTCTAATCTAAAAGCCGCAAATTCAACTAAATACCTTGGTATTACAATGACGAACAACTTAAATTGGAAAGAACACACAGAAAATGTTGTGGGGAAGGCTAACCAAAGGCTGCGTTTTATTGGCAGGACACATAGAAAATGTAACAGACCTACTGAGGAGACTGCCTACACTACGCGTGTCCGTCCTCTTTTAGAATACCACTGCGCGGTGTGGGACCCTTACCAGGTAGGACTGACGGAGCACATCGAAAAAGTTCAAAGAAAGGCAGCACGTTTTGTATTATAGCGAAATATGGGAGAGAGTGTCACAGAAATGATACAGGATTTAGGGCTGGAAATCATTAAAAGAAAGGCGTTTTTCGTTACGACGGGATCTTCTCACGCAATTCCAACCACCAACTTTCTCCTTCGAATGCGAAAATATTTTGTTGACATCGACCTACATAGGGCGGAACGATCACCACGATAAAATAAGGGAAATCAGAGCTCGAACGGAAGATATAGGTGTTCATTCTTTCCACGCGCTATACGAGATTGGAATAATAGAGAATTGTGAGGGTGGTTCGACGGACCCTCTGCCAGGCCCTTAAATGTGATTTGGAGAGTATCCATGTAGATGTAGACGTTAGTTTAAAATCCTTTTTTTTTTTCAAATTGACCATGAAATAATGTATAAGCGTGTAGGTTACTTTTTAAAAACATGGGCGATTTATTACTGAAATTGCAACCAGACTTAATTCATAGAACGGCAACAGGCTGGCGTTGCGCCTAAAATCGTAAACTTCACGTGATGGGGGTTTCTCGCCACAACAACCTTGTACAAAACATCCCCAGTTTTCTTAACTTAAAAACTTCCGAACTGATAGGCCGTGGTCTGTGTATAAAATTCTCCCCTGACGTTTCGTCTCCGACTGCGGGAGACATCCTCCGAGGTAAAGCGGCTTTCCCTCGGAGGACGTCTCTCGCAGTCGGAGACGAAACGTCAGGGGAGAATTCTATGTATAGACCACGGCCCATCAGCCCGGAAGTTTTAAGTGAAGACAATATCGGCCATGAAAGCCTACATTGTATGACTACCAGTTTTCTTGCCGAGTCACATCTGGGTAAAATGTCGAGCTTTGGACGAAATCCTCCATCGTATTCTTCAGGATCAGCTGACTGTTGTGGTGACCATTTATAGCCCATACAGAACTTGTGACTAGGCGGCGTATGTCGTCATTAGATCAAGCTGCCTGACATTGCGTCCGTGTCTGCAACACTGGTGCCAGCGCTCTCGTAGGAACGTAAACAATTTGAGTGCATTTCTATCATCTCAGCGCCGAACAGTCACCTCTACAGACCACTAATGCTATAGCAGCTGTCCCGACTGAAGTTGCTGTCGTACACTGTTATTACACTGCTCGTTTAAAAATAGAATGTTAGTATGTTGAAGCGTGGGGCCGCTTTTTAGTTTCTTCAAACATTATTTTGTGTTTATTTGAAAGACTGTGCTCTTGTTAATTTCACAAGTCCTCAATTTTTAATGGCCTTTGGTGTTCTTCATAGTGGTCATCAACGGTACGGATAGACTGACGAATGTACTTGATACCGCACTCGTAAGAAATCTTGTGAATTCCAGGAAGCCTGAGACGTTGACTGTCCTTAACGGGACACAGCATTCCCTTTATTTTCGTGAATGGTCAAAAACTGTTACGCTTCTTCCCAGGACCCTATAACTTTTATTAGATTTAGCAGCGCAGAAGGAAGGATCACCACAGATAGACCGTCACGTGCCTATTCAACATTTTCGTTCCTTTATACCTTCAACACCATAGGGATTCATCTTTAGGTTGAAGAGTTAACAATACATATGTTTTGAATGGGGTTTGCCTTTAGCAAAACCCAATTTTGTTTTTCATCCCAAACATGTTTCAATGCAGTTGCAGCATCATCAGCAGTTTTTTTTATTTTATAGCTGTTAAACATAAACAGTGTTCTTTACTGTTTATACACACGTAATATTAGTTTTAAACCGTAATTACAGATTTTTGAAGAGCACATAAAATTATGTATTCATACCTTCTTACCACAAGGTGTGGTTTTCCTGCTGAAGAAAACTAACACTGTAAAAACGTAACACAGCAGGAAAAATCACACCTTGTGGTCAGAAGGTATGAATACATAACTTTATGTGCTCTTCAAAAATCTGTAATTACTATTTAAAAACTAATACTTACGTGTGTATAAACAGTAAAGAACACTGCTTATGTTTAACAACTATAACATAAAAAAACCGTGGCTGATGCTGCAACTGCAGCGAAACATGTTTGGGATGAAGGACAAAATTGTGTTTTGCTGAAGGCGGACAGCATCCAAAACACCACACACATTCTTTCGAAATACGTACTACTGCGGGTAATAGACGCGACAGTATTTAAATATTTCTCCTTTGCTGCTGAAGAATCTACGTTCTGTCAGCAGCTCTGTGGCGAGAAGCCTTCAGTGAAGTGGCCGGACCCTCTCTCAGGGAGCCTGTGACCAGGCTACCGACGCCGAGCTATTCCCGGCCCGCTGCTCTACTCCTCACAACGACTGTCCGGCAGACGCCGCCGTGGAAAAACGTACAACACGCCCGGCCGCGCCTTTCCTCGCACCGTGGCGCACGGACCGTTGCCAGCGACACAGAAATAAAGCTTCCCGCGCCCACCGGATATTTTCAGGCTCCGTGAGCGTTCTTCGGCCACGCCCTGGGCATCGCCGTGATTAGCCTCCCGAGGGCTCAGAGTTGTTCCTCAGGGTCTAACGGTGAAATTTCTGTCTATAACAATACGCTTTCAGCAATGGGCGCACGAAATCTGTTCATGTCCACTTACCTAGCCCGAGTTGAGATAAAATTATACTCTTTATAGAACCGGTTCGGGATATTGTTTCGCTCTCTGTTCTTGGCAGGGTTCATCGGGGTGACCACATAAACTGCCATCCGGAAAACCACATGAAATTGTCACCAAAAGGTTGGCTCTTGCCAGTGTTCTGTGAAGTATGGGTACACTGATATTTTCCCTAACCGAATGATAATTCAGATGATCACACGGGGCCAGGTGAAAATTAAATGCCTCTTGATAAGACTGTACAAATTATTTTAAATCTGTTGGATTTCGTCACATTGAGCTGATCAGGAATCTACGGAAACAAAGATGAGCGTGTTTGCTAAGTCAACCCTGACGTCATTATGTTGGGAACTGTGGATATTTTGTGCTCGCGTATTGCATACAAGCAGATACAGATCGGTATGGCCCATGGTCGGGATTCTCTTACCCGATTTTTGTATCACTTCAACTGTCTCCATCCCAGCATTAAATTTACCATGGGGGTTGTAACTGATGAGAAGCTTCCATTTTTAAACAAAACGCTTTACGAAAAACACGATGGTATTCTGCAACAGAGTTCGCCGAAAACCGACACTTAGCGATCGATATCTGCATGCATGTAATACCGACCCCCTGCACCAATGCATCGGCGTCTTCAGTAATCTGATAGACTGATATACGCTACTTCCAATGCACACACTTTGCGTTTGTGTTCAAGAAAAAGTCAATATCCCGAGAAGCAGATTTGTTGGGCTGTGGAGTTTGGACAATCCTCGGAGATGCATGAAGAGCAGCATATATGCTGGGACCATATCCTTTGTCATTTAAGTGTGTTCCGCTCAACTGCCAAGATCATGGCACAACTCGGCTCTGTCAACGATGATTTTGGGCTTAAGAAGTCTGGCACACACAAAATTCCTTATAAAGGCAAATGAATTTAGGTTGAAAGGCGGTTTGATTCATAGAGACAAGGATTTTTCTTTTACAAGGACGTGGAACGATGTACTGACTCGCAACTGATACTGTTCTTTGGTGCGGAGGGCCCAAGTGGTTATTAAACTGAGTGCTATATATCGTTGGTGTCGTGTTTTACAACGAATGGTGTCGCAAGCGTAGCGTTGACAAAGGGTCGGGGAGGGGGTTTGGGGGGGGGGGGGGGGAGGCGGGGCAGCAACTCTAGCGGGCGTCGCATGCGCTATGCCCGGTACGGGTGTCTTTATAAGACTTATTTCCTTCCTTGAATCAATTTTCAAGGGACTCAGCTGCTACAGCGTTGTCCTTAAGATGGCCGACAGGTGGATAGCCACATTATCGAGGCCTTTTGATTTTAGTATCCTGCATGGAAGCGGGGCAGACAACAAAAAATTATGACTCCGGAAGTTGTACACAGTCACATGTTTCAAATAACTGAAGAAAACCTTCGAGTCCAGTATTTGACCGGCAAGATGAGGGGAGATGGTGATCTACTGTTTCCCTCCGCAGTTTTTTGTGGAGAGATGCCATGTGGAACTGGTTGTGGTTATCAGTTAGTTTTTTTCCATTGGGCTCTCGTTCTTTCTTCTCATTGTCATCAACAACAGCGACGAAACCATAAAAACGCACGTGCATTCATGACTCAGCTTCAGTGGGCAGATAGACTTCAGACAGAACACACAGATTTCATGAAGGAAAGACAGCATTCGGTACCATGAGAGAAAACCTAGCCCTTAGCGGTCTCCCATCCAATTGTGCCATAAAATTTTACTACATGTAGCGAGTCATCGCGAACTGTCACCAATAGATTAATGGAAGCTAAATTGAGATCTCAAGTTCCAATGTGTCTTTTACCGCTGATACCGTACCACCGACAACGAAGATTTGCATGGTATAGAGCCAAAGTCAACTGGGACGTTGAGTGGCATCCTGTGGTATTGAGCGATGAATCTCGCTTCTACTTGTGGCTGTCAAAGCTACACCAGCGTGTTCGTAGACGACCTCATGGTTGGTCACAGAAAGCATCTACTCTAGAGACCGAAACCTCTCCTGGAGTCGTGGTGATAGGAGCTATTGGCTATCGCAGGACTGATTTGGTAACAGTTGAACTGGAAACCCTCATGGCCAGAGTACTAAATGGCGTTTTCCGGCAAGATAATGCGGTATTTGATATCACAGTTCGTATCGTGAGGAATGTACGGATCACTGAACGGCCTATCCGGTGCTCTGATATGTAGCCCATTGAGTATGTCTGGGATGCGATGGGAAGACTTACTTTCACGTCAGCTGCCAACTAGCAATCCTCACGCACTGACGCAAGTGTCAAGGCATGGCAAGATTTTCGACTACACTACTGGCCATTAAAATTGCTACACCACGAAAATGACGTGTTACAGACGCGAAATTTAACCGACAGGAAGATGATGCTGTGATATGCAAATGATTTAGCTTTTCAGAGCATTCACACAAGGTTGGCGCCGGTGGCAACACCTACAACGTGCTCACATGAGGAAATTTTCCAAGCGATTACTCATACACAAACAGCAGTTGACGGGCTTTGCCTGGTTAAACGTTGTTGTGATGCCTCGTGTAAGGAGGAGAAATGCGTACCATCACATTTCCGACTTGAATAAAGGTCGGATTGTAGCCTATCGCGATTGCGGTTTATCGTATCGCGACATTGCTGCTCGCGTTCGTCAATATCCAATGACTGTTAGCAGAATATGGAATCGGTGGGTTCAGGAGGGTAATACGGAACGCCGATCTGGATCCCAACGGCCTCGTATCACTAGCAGTCGAGATGACAGGCATCTTATCCGCATGGGTGTAACAGATCGTGCAGCCACGTCTCGATCACTGAGTCAACAGATGGGGACATTTGAAAGACAACAACCATCAGCACGAACAGTTCGACAACACTTGCAGCAGCATGGACTATCAGCTCGGAGACCATGGCTGCGGTTACCCTTGACGCTGCATCACAGACAGGAGCGCATGCGATGGTGTACTCAACGACGGACCTGGGTGCACGAATGGTCAAGCGTCATTTTTTTCGGATGAATCCAGATTCTGTTTACAGCATCATGATGGTCACATCCGTGTTTGGTGACATCGCGGTGAACGCACGTTGGAAGCGTGTATTCGTCATAGCCATACTGGCGTATCACCCGGCGTGATGGTATGGGGTGCCATTGGTTACTGGTCTCTGTCACCTCTTGTTCGCATTGACAGCACTTTGAACAGTGGACGTGACATTTCAGATGTGTTACGACCCGTGACGCTCTACCCTTCAGTCGATCCCTGCGAAACCCTACATTTCAGCAGGATAATGTACGACTGCATGTTGCAGGTCCTGTACGGGCCTTTCTGGATACAGAAAATGTTCGACTGCTGCCCTGGCCAGCAAATTCTCCAGATCTCTCACTAATTGAAAACGTCTGGTCAATGGTGGCCGAGCAACTGTGGTATCGTATTGAAGCGTCATGGGCACCTGTACCTGTACACGCCATCCAAGCTCTGTTTGACTCAATGCCCAGGCGTATCAAGGCCGTTATTACGGCTAGAGGTGGTTGTTCTGAGTACTGATTTCTCAGGATCTATGCACCCAAATTGCGCGAAAATGTAATCACATGGGAGTTCTAGTATAATATATTTGTCCAATGAATACCCGTTTATCATCTGCATTTCATCTTGGTGTAGCAATTTTAATGGCCAGTAGTGTAGATATTCAGAAGACGTTTGATTCCATACCACAACGGATACAAGAGTCTGTTGATTCCTGTGGGAGTCAGCTGATACTGATAATAACGGACATCGGTTCAGAAATAAAAGGAAGTTTAATCACTAAATAGGTGTTATGTGAGGAATATCTACGTCAACTTTGGTTGGTGCTTCATGACTCGTCACCTTACTGCATAATCTTTTCAAGTCTGTCGAACCGTTTACGGGCGATAACGAATGTCCAGATTGTGTGGAACATGCTTTGTATTGGAACACACATTTCCAAGAGAGATTCGACCATTTGAGCGGTTCGATAGTCTGTTGTTGCCCCGTAGGTGCTCAATCTTGCAGCGCGGAAGTCGATAGACCGTCCTTCTCCAGTGGAGTGGTTTCTCAGGCGGCCGCGGAGAGAAATGAGCAGCAAGTCCAGTGGAAGCCGGACAAAGCTATGCCTGCGGGAGGACAGTGGAGGCGCGCGCCCCGCATTGTGGCCGCCGACAGGACAGCTGGCCGGCTTCCAGACGCGCGGGGCTGCGCTGCTTCCCCACAGCACAGCTTGTTCCACCAAACTAGTCTGCTACTAACGTCTGTACTGGATTCAGGAGGAGCCAGTTGATCTTGATTCTTGCAAAGAGCAGAACAGTGACCAGCTACTGTTAACAATGCTATTTGTTTACACAACAGAGGCCGGCCGGGGTGGCCGAGCAGTTCTAGGCGCTACTGTCTGGAACGGCGCGACTGCTACGATCGCAGGTCTGAATCCTGCCTCGGGCACGGATGTGTGTGATGTCCTTAGGTTAGTTAGGTTTAAGTAGTTCTAAGTTCTAGGGGACTGATGACCTCAGAGCCATTACACAACAGCGTCTTTACCCGTTTCATCTTCAGACGGCTGTTCACGTTTAGGCTACATTTGTTGTTGCTGACTTTACTTGTCGGCTCTTTTTTTCCCTTTCGTGGCAAAAGTTCCTTGTGGTGGTGGCATCCTACAGAAGAAAAATTAACCGCAACTGTAGCTAGTAGCGCATTCAACAGTGCAACACAATCATGGGGCATTTCCACATAAGTAACATAAAACTAGAATAGTTCTGCATTAGATATGTGTTTCAATTCTTTTCATTCGTTACTAGGCACAATTTCTGATATGACAGCAGCTTAGGTAATAGGGAGTGGAACGTGCTGGTGGTTTTAGTGGACGTAAGTTACAAGCTACCATTTATATATAAACGTAATATCCGTATCACCTTAGGTGGCAAGAGCGATTTTACAACTATGAATCATGACCACCTTTAATCGACATTTGCATTTGACCACTTCCAATAATTTAAACAAATTTCTGATATTCGGAGCCGGCCGCAGTGGTCTCGCGGTTAAGGCGCTCAGTCCGGAACAGCGCAACTGCACGGTCGCAGGTTCGAATCCTGCCTCGGGCATGGATGTTTGTGATGTCCTTAGGTTCATTAGGTTTAAGTAGTTCTAAGTTCTAGGGGACTGATGACCACAGAAGTTAAGTCCCATAGTGCTCAGAGCCATTTGAACCATTTGATATTCGGAAACATCATCAAAAACATTTGCAACTCAGTGCTTCACATTTTAACACAGAACTCTTAAGCACAGAAATTAAAACGTACATTTTTAAAAAGACTGTATGAAATTACTTCACAGAAATACTTCATGTAGTCCTAGTGCACACAGTCTAAAATCTTACCACAGTCCGGTGGTTGCAAAGCGATCACTTGATGGCCATTAAATTAAACTTTGAATCAAAATAGCACACTTTCACCGCTCCCTGGATACAAAACCCTTTAAAACAACGAAATGGAAACTGCTTCCACTAAGGAAAAACATCAAATTTGCTTACATCACTTTAAACATACGAGGGTCGTTCTATAAGTCATGATAACTATTTTACGTAGTATGATCGTGTGGTATCATAGTAATCGGAGTAAATTCATTCGAATGCCAGCGGCGAACTGTACCGAAATCAGCCGACAGATTGGGACCGGGTGCGAGGATGGCTCGGTACAAGCACGTGAATTATTCACTGAGAGCTTGGCCGTGCTACAAGATGGATGTAAGCACACTGGAACAGCGATCCTATGTCAAAATTCCGTTTCTCGCTGGCGGAAATGCCACTCAGTGTCACACTGAAGTACGAGCAGCTGTGGGTGGACGGGCGTCACACACGAAGGTCATTATCATTCTACCGTATGACAACCACGGTATTCTGGAGAGTCACGTGTTAGCGAAGGCAATATTGTCAGCGCCCAATACTACCGCAACTTTCTGCTGTACCGTGTGCGATGTACACTTCGGCGGAAACGTCCACCACTTCCGGATAATGCAATCGTTCTCTATGCTAACGCTGCAGCCCACACTGTGCAGGTGTCATCAATAATCGTGTATAGTGGTTGGGGTAGGAAATCCTCCTCCACCCACACTAATCACCAAACTTCAGTCCACGCAACTTCGACCTCGTTACACAACTGAAGAAACGATTCGTGGGAAGCTTTTTGCAAAGAGGGTTGATATCCTCACGGCATTTCGGCGACAAGTGACACTCATTGATGGCAATGCCATTGGCATTCAGCGCCTTCTGCATCGTTGGCAACGTTGTGGGGTGCACTGCCGGACTATTCAGAAGGACGGTAGTTGATTTTGATTCTTTTTCGTTCCATTTGTACTTGGGCACAATAAATTTACATAGTGTTCCAATGAATGTGTTTCATTTCATTTCAGCCTGTGTCTTGACCTGTATTGCAACCCTGTTTTATGCTGGCATTAAGGTACACATTGCCTTAATGATTCTATGCACATCGTGCATTCCCATGCAGTCTCATTATCGCAAGATATATCATAGTTGCCACGACTTATGGAATGCTTCTCCTATGATACCGTGCTGAAGCAAATGCCTCCGAATTTTTTATTCTGTTCTCAATATCGGTTGAGGTATTACGTGTTATGCATGTAACTCTGTCGCCCTTCCCACTTCGCTGATGCAACTACAACCCTCTACCGCCATACGGCTCCGAATTGTGCTGTGTAACATGGTAGTCTCCAAGGCAACTGTGTGGGTGCGGGAGAAACAGCGTGCTGTAGTCGAGTCTCGATTTCGACAAGTTGATCAGCAGATGGAGCACCCTCTCCTTCAGCATGACAATGCCAGACTACTTCTGAGGGCAACTGCCGGACATATTGAGTTCACTGTCATTGATCATTCTCCATATAGACTCGACTCGGCCTCATCCCATTTTCATCGCTTCCCAAAACTTAAAGAACACATTGGAGGATCTCACTTCGATAGTGACGAAGCAGTGCAAGCAGAGGCGAGGTTGTGTCTCCGAGCTGATGGTCCATGCTGCTGCAAACTTCGTCGAACTGTTCGTGCAGATGGTTGTTGTCTTGCGAACGTCCCCATCTGTTGACTCAGGGATCGAGACGTGGCTGCACGATCCGTTACAGCCATACGGATAAGATGACTCATCTCGACTGCTAGTGATACGAGGCCGCTGCGATCCAGCACGGCGTTTCGTATTACCCTCCTGAACCCACCTATTCCATATTCTGCTAACAGTCATAGGATCTCGACCAACGCGAGCAGCAATGTCGCGATACGATAAACCGCAATCGCGATACGCTACAATCCAACATTTATCAAAGTCGGAAACGTGATGGTACGCATTTCTCCTCCTTACACGAGGCATCACAACATACTTTCAGCAGGCAACGCCGGTCAACTGCTGTTTGTATATGAGAAATCGGTTGGAAACTTTCCTCATGTCAGCACGTAGGTGTCACCACAAGCGCCAACCATGTGTGAATGCTCTGAAGAGCTATTCATTTGCATATCACAGCATCTTCATCCTGTCGGTTAACTTTCGCGTCTGTAGCACGTCATCTTTATGGTGTAGCAATTTTAATGAGCAGTAGTGTATATAGACTTGATAAAGATGAAGAATGTTAACAGCGATGGTTTTATTTAAAATGTTCTAAGACTTTCCACATAAAAATACGTATGCATTACTTTTCAGCGTGTGCTCGTACATAATGAAGGACAGGGAAGGCGAACTTGATGTTAATTAAAGTTAAACCGCAAAAGACGAATGGAATGGTGAACCTTAAATTGCCAGCCTGTACGCTTCTGGATAATGGAGAAGATCAACTCAGCTTCAAAATTTCAAACAGGAAGACTTAACAAAATTAGCACCATTGAAGTTAATTTTCAAAACTGGAACCAGTTCCTTAGTTTTTCGTTTCAATTTTGCGCCGACACGACGACGTCCACAGAAAATTTTTCTTGGCAACACACCACATCAGCTCAACTGCACTGAGTGGGAACGGTTGACGTTAGCTTCCGCGATGTGCATTTTCTCAGTGCTAGTCGCTTTACTTGTGTCTATAAAGAGACATTTTGGCGGTACATTGAAACAACGTAATAACTATCAGAAACGAAACTATGAAAATTGTCAAAGCAATGGGAACGTTATTGTTTTCTTCTTAATCTTAGTGTGTGGTGGAAAGAAGGAAATTGTTTTAAAGTAGGTTTCTAAGGGTTAGGAACGATTAAATGTGATCCAGATTAGATAAATGACGTATTTTAATTAAATTTCTGCTGATGGAATACATGTTGGTTTTACGTTTTTCTTAATTACTATACTCAATAACATTGTTTAAAATGAATGAACGGAATCAGTTCTTCACCACATGAATATATTTCCCAGTTTTAGATTCACAAAAGGATCGACAGAAACAGTAATGGCATATCATAAGTGGAAAAAGAGGAAAAGACCATTCTTGGGGTGAAAGATCCCCTGCCTCCCACAACGAGAAAAAGACAGTAAATCATTTCTTTTATCTTACGGTTCTTGAGCCCCTAAGCGCCAGCCAATTGTCAAGGAGCACTCTAAGAAATTGTTGCGCCAGATGGTTCATTCGTTGTAAACTCAACGATAAGGGACTAACAGTCTCCTCGCATCCCACTGCTGTTCGTTTCACGGACGCCAAATAAGTATATAAAATTCTTTTGCTCCTAGTACAGCGTATTAACTTGGGGAAGGCTTTCACTGGCATTAATGCTGGGTGATTATAATTGAAGTACAGCTACTCGAAGAGGTCCAGTGCGGGCTCTAATTATCACACGACAGCGAAATTTGGTACACATACTAATGCGTTAATGCGGAACCGATTTACGCTGGAAAAAAAAGATTCCAGTTTTGGCCAGCAGATGCAAATCTGGCACCATGAAAGGCGTATCGAAATATTTACATGAGTAATGGATTAGAAACGGGACTTGAGCAGAAAAGGTCAAACTACGGAGAAATGCATGATGCTGGTTTCATTATCAACACACAATTTGTTCAATATGAGCACTGGAGATGTCCACGAGATGGTGTAGTCGTAAAACGACGTGAGCAACATTTGTTCGCAGCAGTTCTTGTGGAATCTAAGCAACGTGTTCCTGCATACTGGCCCGCATACCAAGTAGACACCGAACGTCTGTCCGGTAAACGCGTTCTTAAACACATCCCCAGAGCCAAAGGTCACATGGATTCAGATCAGGTGATCTTGTAGGCTATGCATCTGGAGAACCTTTAGATGTTACACGTTCGTTAAAGGGTGCGTTAAGCATATATTTCACCGGGCGTGCGACAAAATGTTGCCCCACCTTGCATGAAAATCCTCGTTTCCATACAGTTGCACTCTTCCAAAGGATGAATCACATGCTGTACAAATACATCACGATAACATGGAAACTTCACGGTACACCTGAAAGACCCCTGGTTGTATTCTCTTCAAAGAAGTGCGGACCGACAGTAAAGATGCTTGTGAATCGACACCACAGTTACACGATGTTATCAAACGTATTCGGACACCTGGCTGAAAATGACTTACAAGTTGGTGGCGCTCTCCATCGGTAATATCTGGAATTCAATATGGTGTTGGCCCACCCCTAGCCTTGATGACAGCTTCCATTCTCGCAGGCATACGTTCAGTCAGGTGCTGGAAGGTTTCTTGGGAAATGGCAGGCCATTCTGCACTGAGGAGAGGTATCGATCTCGGTTGCTGAGACCTGGCACGAAGTCGGCATTCCAAAACATCACAAAGGTGCTCTGTAGGATTCAGGTCACGACTCTTTGCAGACCTGTCCATTACAGGAATGTTATTGTCGTGCAACGAATCCGCCACAGTCCGTGCATAATGAACCGGTTTTCGATCGTGTTGAAAGATGCAATCGCCATCCCCGAATTGATCTTCAACGGTGGGAAGCAAGAAGGTGCTTAAAACGTCATGTAGGCCTCTGCTGTTATAGTGCCACGCAAAACAACAACGGGTGCAAGCTCCCTCTATGAAAAACACGACCAAACCAAAACACCACCGCGTCCGAATTTTACCGTTGGCACTACACTCGCTGGCAGATGACGTTCACCTGGCATTTGCAATACCCACATCCTGCCATCGGATCGCCACATTGTGTACCGTGATTCGTCACTCCACACAAAGTTTTTCCACTGTTCAATCGTCCACTGTTTATGCTCCTTACACCAAGCGAGGCGTCGTTTGGCATTTACCGGAGTGGTGTGTGTCTTGTGAGCAGCCGCTCGACTATGAAATCCAAGCTTTCTCACCTCCCGCCTAACTGTCATAGTACTTGCAGTGGATCCTGACGCAGTTTGTAATTCCTGTGTGATGGTCTGGTCTGTGTCTGCCTATCACACATTACTACCCTCTTCAACTGTCGGCGGTTTCTGTCAGTCAACAGACGAGGTCGACCTGTACGCTTTTGTGCTGTACATGTCCCTCCACGTTTCCACTTCACTATCACATCGGAAACAGTGGACCTAAGGATGTTTAGGACTGTGGAAATCTCGCATATAGACGTATGACATCCAATACCTGGCCACTTGCGTCCGTAAGTTCCGCGGAGCGCCCCATTCTGTTCTCTCACAATGTCTAATGACTACTGAGTCGCTGGTGTGGAGTACCTGGCAGTACGTGGCAGCACAATGCACCTAATACGAAAAACTTATGTTTTTAGGGTGTCCGGATACTTTTGATAATGTACATACGGCGAGTGCAATGACACTTCGTGCACAACACGCGGTTTAACAGTACCCCAAATTCTGCAGTTCTGTGCATTCACTGCATCCTGTAGTGTAAAATGTGCCTCGTCACTCCATAGAATATTGCCGGGCCACGTGCTATCAACTTCGAGCCATGCCAGAAACCAAAGAGCAAATTCAGAACGTCGTTACTGACCATGAGCTTTCAGTTGCTCCACCGTCTGGATTCTGTACGGGTGCCAGTGTAAAATAGGCCTCAAAACTTTCTGTTCTGTTGACCATAGGACAGACAATTCTCGTGACACTGCCCGAGCACTAGCATTACCTGAGGCACGTTCTGTTTGGTCAGTTACAGCAACATCAACCTCGTCAGTAACTTCCACAGGGATAGGACGCCTCTCTCCCTTCTAGGTCCCACACCAACCTCACTGCTCTTTTCGAATTTCATCATCATCATCAAACTAATTATTATAACATGGGGCATCACCTCAGTCCTTTCTGTCGGCGAAGCTCTCTCTATGCAGCAATGTAATTGCTGCCGCTCACATAAAACAGTTCACTAACAGTGCACGCTCTCTCTCTTCTCGATATCCATACTGTTCACTCACTTTATGGCTTGTCAAATGTTAGCGTGGATGTCATACCGTCATACAAACTGCGAACAGCGCCAGAACTGCACCTGGTGTACGAAATGGAACTAATTTTTTTCCACCGTACATCGGTTCCGGATTAACAGATCGCATCTGTGGCTGAACGGTTCTAGAGACTTCAGTCCGGAACCGCGCTCTGCTACGATCGCAGGTTTGGATCCTGCCTCGGGCATGGAAATGTGTGATGTTCTTAGGTAGGTTAGGTTTAAGTGGTTCTAAGTCTAGGGGATTGATGACCTCATTCATAAACAGCCGGTACAGTGAAGGTGGTATTTGTTTTCCTTCTTTCAGGAGCATTTTGAGTAATTGTCGTCGGGGTTTTGGACGATCAGTAACGAGACCGACGCTCTATTTCTTTTCCGAGGGTAAATCCACAAGTTTCTCTTCTACCCGCTATGCAATGTCATTTGATTTGAGATCAAAAGCATTATAAACCCGATACGGGAAAAAATCTGGTTCCAAACAATTGTAATAGTGCAGAAAGGATGCCGCTTATTTTTTAGAGAGAAAGCCCATCTATTTGCCCAACAATAGTTGCAGAGCCCACTGCCGCCACAACATATCATACCAGTGGAAATAATGTTAGACATGCATCCACACGCTCATCTAAATGAAACATCGTGTACCGCGGCGCAGCGGTCTGTGCTCCACGCTCCAATAACGGTTCCGTTTGCACTATTAAACGAGTCCGCAGAAACTTTTTTCTTACAGTATCAGCGGCATCTGGTTAACGGCACGGCTGTGGAAAACCTGCTGCTACCGCCAGTTACTAATGTCGACACGAGAACTGCGATGCAGTTCCTCCTTCATAATTAGAAAGGATGCATGAATAACATTGTCATACCAGAGCGAGTTCGGTTTTATATCTCGCTGACGTATCTGCTTCAGAATGAGGTCGTTATCGGTAAACGATGACACTCCTAACTCCTGTAAAATAACTGATGAAATTCCCAACAATGTGGTATCCTACAATGATGCCCTTTCGAGCTCTTATCTTATTATGAAATAAAGGTTTATTACTAGTTCCGTTTCATCGTTGGCAGACTGGTATAGCAACCGGTTATGACGACATTTGAATAAAGGCAGTCTCGATTCCAAAATTGTTCCTTTTCGATACCAATTACGCGTTTCGCCCTTGTAAGGTATCATCAAATTATCTGAAGAAAACAGAACAAAAAAGTTTCAGTGTAAAAAACGGTAACGTAACGAAGCATGATTCTAACTGTGCAACCATGTATGGAAGTGTTGTAATGTTTGCCTAAACTCAAGTAAAAATGTAGCAGAAGAAACATCATTGGTCAATTGCCACAACAGGGTAAAAAATAAGAATAAGAATCATCAGGATAAGGCATTCGCTCGGCAGTCTTATTGGAACCAAAAAGAATCTAGACGGGAATGAAAATAAAAAAGTAAAATTAATGCGAAGAATGTAAAACGAATGAAATAGTAAACAGTTAGATATTTTACTGGGGCTAAAACCGGCTCATCTGGGGTTAGGACACAGCGTAGAAGTACAACAGAATTCCGGTGAAACAGGTCTACCCATCACTGCAGCAAAAGCTACTTCGAGGTATGCAAAAACAGGTACAGTACTAGTGCCAGCGGTGTGGGCTAGGTGGCACAAGTGTGAACCACAACTGCATACACCGAACGCATTACGTAATGACAGGCAAAATTAAAACTAATTAAAATGTATGTAATCATATTTGCAAGGGGAAGAGACAGCTTACATTATTAAAATAATAAAAGGTTATAAATATTAGCTGATAACATTTGGGGATAACAAAAAGCCATTAACAAAATAGCTGGGAAGAAAAAATCGTAGTTAAAGCCATCAAAACCTAAGTGGGGTAAGAAATATTGCTATCAGAGGATTATGAGGTTATCGCTGTAATATACATAAAAGCGTCTATAAATAACTAAGGGTAGTTAAGATGAAATGTGTGTGTTGTGCATCGTGTTTTCTCGACATAGTTAACAATATATGAAATACTGAGGACAGTACATATAAATTACAAAGAGCAAAAGTTGCCTACAACTTGTACATAAACCATTCTGCAGTTTTAAAAGTCCAAGGATATGACAGCGAAGCAGTAGTTGAGAATGGAGTGAGATAGGGCTATTGCCTATCCCCAATGTTATTCAATCTCGAAATGAACAAGCAATAAAGAAACACAAGGAAAAATTCGGATGGGAATTAAAGTTTAGGAAGAAGAAATAAAAACTCTGAGGTTTGCTTATGGCATTTTAATTCTGTCAGATACAACAAACCACTTTGACGGACAATTTAATAGAGTTGGTAGTGACTGATAGGTCTGATAAGTTAAGCAATTTTGAGGTTCTCAGCAAAATCGACGACGACAACAATACACGGAAAAACACTAACGAAAAGAAGGGACTGGATGATAAGATGTACGTTAAGACATCAGCGAACAAGTTCCATGGTACTAGGGGGAGCTGTGGAGGGTAAAAACTGTAGAGGAAATGAGAGGTCGGAATACATCCAGCAAATAATTGAGGACGTGGGTTACAAGTGCAATCTTGAGATGAAAAAGTTTGCACAGGATAGAAATTTGTGGCGGGCCGTATCAGACCAATCGGAAGACTGATGACGATGACAAAATAAATAAATAAATAAATAAATAAATAAATAAATCAGACAATGTTGAGAGAATCAGATTACGATGTGCAACATTAGAAGTAGAAGATGAATTTGGTAATTTTGGGCAGCAAGGTACGTCACGATGGCCAAAATAGAGAGGACATAAAATGCAGACTGGCAGAAAAAGCTTTTCTGGAGAGGAAAAATTTGTTAACATCACCACATATTATGAACTAGTGCTCCGCTAGGTTTTACTGTCTGCATGTGAAGGCTAACTTTAGGAACTACTGCAGGGATTTTTTTACAGATTGCACGGATTCATGAGGACGGTTTGTGTACATAATTTATTACCGCTACGGAAGTCAAGTCGTCGGGTGGTACGTACTTAGTGTTAGCCGTGCCAAGCGGAGGAGAATCGCTAGTCGAATATACAGTAGATTTAACTGTTAGAAAGTCTTTCCTGAAGGAATTCGCGTGAAGTGTAGCCTCGTACTGGGGTGAAACTGTGACATAAACGGTTCGGACGAGAAGAGATTAGAGCTTTTGTAATGTGGTGCTGCAGAAGAATGCTGAAGATTTGATTGGTAGATCGAATAACCTGGGAGGTCATGAATAGGATTAGGGAGAAACAAAATTTATGGCACAACATGACTAGGAGACTGGATCGATTAATGGAACATACTCTGGGGCATCAACGAATCGTCAATTTGACAACAGAGGCAACTTTAGGAGGGGTGGGGTGTGGATGTTAAAACTTCAAAACCAAGGCTCCACTGCATTACTACAGACGACCCTTGACAGCTGACTGCGCAAACTTCTATTCGTGTAAACTGAAGACCTCAACAAGAAGAGTAAACATTTTCTAGCTTTAGGGTTGAGACGAGTCCCACGAGAAAGGCAGGCCACGGTGCATACGTCACAGTACATGATACTGCATATATTGCGAGTGGCAGCAGCCGTCTGCGGTGAGGAGCGAGTAACTATTCCAGATGATGATGATGATGATGATGATGATCCATACTCCGAGGAGCGTAGGGGACGATGCGGGAGACCCGCACCGCCATACTAGGCAAAGTCCTAGCGGAGATGGTTTACCATTGTCTTCCTCCGACCGTAATGGTGATGAATGATGATGATGCAAACGAAACAACACCACCAAGTCATCCAGAGGCAGGAAAAATCCCTGACCCCGCCGAGAATCGAACTCGGGATCCCGTGCGAGAACGCTACCGCGGACAACGAGCTGCGGACACTATTTCAGAAGAGTTTAATAATTCTTAACTGCGCGTTTAAATGCATGCAAGCTCTCGATAATACAGGACAAAGTTCATATCTTTAGTGGGTACCTTTTCACGGACATAATGATTTCGAGTAGGGTCTGCACGGAACCGAGCGTTCGCAAAGTATGGCGGAAAAGGCGAACAACGTGACGTCACTAAGTTCGTTGCTCGGCCCCTATTTCTCATCGGCTCCACACTGAGATAGGTAACGTCGATATGTTGTGATATTTCGAATGGCAGCAAAGCAATCGGCATCAGGTAAGTTCTGTGACAGATGTCCACTAGTAAACAAGACGTCGATTTTATCTGACTGCAGTCCAGAAACTTCATGAAACATATAAATGATGTTCGCACAGAATATCTGGCCACATCCGCCCTCGGAAGCGAAGCCTAACGCCAACACAGTACGAGTCCAGTGGGTGTCGAGATGTCGGCTGCCATTGAGTGTACGACTAGAAAGCCACTGCGTAGGTGCCACGCCCCCTGACACTGCAGTACACGCATTTCACGAATTCCAGGCGCGCCCCCGCGCCGCCTCCCGTGTGCATGCACAGGACGAGCAGGTGGGTCGGGTTTATCGAGCGTGCCCGTGGGCCGTCACAGCGGTACGCTGGACTAACGTGCGCCAATAATAAAGGCGGTATTTCGGTCTCGGCCTTTCGTACGGCGGGCATTCAGACGCCCACGGAGTCGCTATCACACGGCAGTCGCCTCGAAATAACAGTCGCGCAGGTTAATGGTTTGCGGGCAGGAACACTTTGTCCCGGACGAAAGCATCCGCCGCTCCTGATTTACCCACTTGTGCAGGCCAGGTCACTAATGGCACGCTAAGGAGGTGAAGGTCGGCACGGAGGCAGATGCGGCCGTTTGCGTTCCCCTGCGCTCGAGTAGTGAACGACTTGATTCCCACTTCCGGTAAGTTCGCCGAGCAGTAACATCCTGTTGATTCCGCTAACTTTCGGCTGGCGGCGCTTTCCTACTGAAACCTACCGCCTCGCAGACGTATCAGACAGGATTTTAAGTAAATAGTGCACTGAGTGTAAGCGATGAAGGTTGATATAATAACAAGCGAAAATGGCAAGAAACTGTTGGTGATAGACAACTATAAACTGTGTTTCCGAAAGTGTCTCGTCAATGGTTTTGACAGATACAAGTGTATGAGGAGAACATGGAAGTGTTTTGTGAAATTAAAATTTTTAAATCGTATTGTCGGTTCGCAATTAGACGGTAATCGTGAAAAAGATGATTCTGATATATTAAACCGGCAGAGTGTCAGTAACATTGTGAAGAGAAAGGCCGAAGAAAGTATGCGTGAGTGTCCGTTCAAACTTCTGCACCTCGATGGTGATACTAACATACCCACAAATCAGGATCTGGTTCGAATAAGGAAAAAAAAAGGTAATGCCATTCGATTGCCGCAAACTTCCGAAACTTCCCAATAACTTACTAGTATTACATGAAACACTGGAGAGAATTGTTTTCCACACAAACAGGGGAGAATGGTTTTTGTTTGCGAATACACTCAACAGAATAATGTGAGTTTCTCGTGGCAAATCAATGTGAATTTTTTGGAAGTGTTGAGAACTTCATTTATATACTGATGAGCCAGAAAATAATGACTACCTGCTCAATAGTTTGTTAGTCCTTCTTTGGAACGAGAAGATCACTTATTCTGCGTTTCAGGGAACCAAAGTTTGTTGGTATGGATATCTACGCACAGGTCATGTAAATCGCGAAAATAACGGGCCGCTGATATGCGTACGCGGTGATGGCGCCAGATAGCGACGAGATGGGTTCCATAGGAAACTTCGTCTGTAATTCCAAATACCGATCCGGACCTTATATACGTTGGCTTTGAGACGGCAAAATGGTTCAAATTGTTCTGAGCACTATGGGACTTGACTGCTAAGGTCATCAGTCCCCTAGAACGTAGAACTAATTAAACCTAACTAACCTAAGGACATCACAAACACCCATGCCCGAGGCAGGATTCGAACCTGCGACCGTAGCGGTCTTGCGGTTCCAGACTGCAGCGCCTTTAACCGTACGGCCACTTCGGCCGGCTGCAGTTTTCTAAAAGAGGACGGACAAGCGTAGTGTAGGCAGTCTCCTTAATAGGTCTGTTACATTTTCTAAGTCTCCTGCCAATAAATCGCAGACTTTAGTAGTACTGTAGCCCTGAACAAGCTACTAACAGCTGTGAGGCATACTACACTAAAGTGAACGCCCAATTTTATTCTTCGCACCCCAACATATTCCTCTTTATGACCATCTTTATACAGATGGTTGCGGGACCTCGGCCGTTCACCTTACAACCGTCTAAATTTATAACTCATTATTTTATCGAGCAACCAGTTTCGAAGATACATTACTCCATCTTTAGGCACCCTGACCGACATGTACGAAGATTCCCACGTCTGGTCCAGTCCAGCCAGCATTCAATGACTGGTATCTGTAGATTTCTACTTGACACAGCTATCACTTCGACTATTACCTGCCGCCCACAGACATTTTCTTTTCTTCGTTTAGTTAGAACCTCTCTCTGATATGGATCGAAGATTTATGCCTGAATTAACAGCTTCACTTCTGCCTCTTTGTTAGACTGTACTCTAACAATTTATCAGTTTATCTGAATATATATCTTTTCTGAGGTTTCCTTAACGTGACAGTTAGCAGTTTAGTTCTGATATCGAGCTGGAGTTGACGAATTCAGTCTCATGCAGGTACGAAGTAACCTCTGCCCGTCTGGACTCGCGAAATTACCTGCTGTCTTAGTTCTTTGCGTGTATTCTATACAGCAAGAGAACAACAAGCAGTAGATCGCAACTGCTAGACATGTTGCTCTTTTGATTACCACTATAGTCGAAACAGAGTAAGATGATCCCCGATACATCGAGGCGCAGTTGCCAGCTGTCAACTGCGAAGCTTTAACGGCTGTAGGCGAAAACAGAAGCTGCTGTCTGTGAAGCTGTGGCAACACTGAGGCGTTGCCAGAGAGACGCTTACAAAATCGCATTACGATATTGGTTGAGGCTGGCCCGCGAAGCTGACGCGCCCAGCCCACCAGCAACCTGGGATAAACTTCCACCAGCTGAGCTATAGTATCACGCTGAGTTATGAGGCCATGCACTACGTCAAACCATGGTTTCGGCAGTCTGAGTCAGTAACGCACGAACTTTCTATTTGGCTTGTGTCAATGAAGAGTAAGAGCTGCCTTTTCGTGATTTCCTCCAAAAGGAAACAAATATCGCCTAACGAATCAACTTGGGCAGTCACCGAAATAATGTCGAAGTGGGAAAGTCTGCGATTGACTCGAAGGGTCGTATTTGACTGATGTATTATCGGGTTTCTACCAATGTTTGTTTCTTTTAGTAGTCAATATAAAGAAAAAAAAAGCTATTAAGTTGTAATGTTCATTTTACCTTTTTATTGGCTTAGTAGATGAACAATAATTGAAAATTAGACAAAAGATGTCAAACTCACAATGTATCAATTAAGTAATTCACATACTTCACACAAAACCCATAGGTCACGACGTATGTGACTATCTTAATCTCTGTTGGTACATTACGGCCAGGGGACATCGGCTGGCACGTACTTTTCAATTCAATAAACTTTACCAACAGCGGTACACTTCAATATATTTTATTGTATTTTGAAAGCAACCACTTTTGGCAATTCATTTTGCCATCTTCAGGCGCTAACATAAGTTCGTTGATTCGAAAAAAGCGTATGGGGCCTGAAGATGGCAAACTGAAATGCCGAATCTGGTTGCTTTCAAAATAAAATATCTGTAAGTGTACTGCTGTTGGTGAAATTTATTGAATTGAAAAGAAACGTATGTGACTGGTGGCTGGGACGAGAGGTTGAAAGGATAAATAGCCACTACAAGTTATGGTCCAGATATCAGCTTGCTCTAGTTTCTAGAAATACATACAGAAGTTCGGTAAACTGATTGTTTCTACAAGGTCATCGAGGGAGTGAATCAATAGTTAAGTTACGGATTCATATTCAGACTGAACAAAGGAGCGAGGAAGATCATAATTAGTCAGTCATTGGGGGGTTCTTAGGCAAGGGGGCTCATCACCAAACAGTAATTATTCACCTTAATCATCAAGCCATTAGTATATTGTAACAACACTACTCTCACATTCATAATTTTCTGTCAGTACTTTTGCATGCGTAATGAATTACCAAATTTGTTGGCATTGTCAACCAGGAAATAACCGATCTGTAGTAATTTTTTATTTATCTTAGGGATTGAAAACCCACGATGTCAATATCGCACGTGAAATATTCTTTATTTGGATTGCTTACTAGTTTCGGGTAACAATCTAGCCACCTTCAGCTCAAAAAAATTCTTGATTAGTGTTGGTGCCATAACGGATTCGCACATCATTAAAAACGATAACATCCGTACATGACTTAATTAAACACAGCTTTTCATCGTTCTTGGCCAGAGTAATTGAACAATGGTCATAAAACAAAGGAGTTATGCCCTTACAATTTAGTAACTGACACAATCGGTATTTACATAATTTCTGATGGTCTCTGTTGCAAAATGATACCAATATTGGCTGTGTCAGTTACTAACTTGTAACGGCATAGCTGCTTTATTTTATGACCATTGTTCTATTATACTGGCCACTAACGATGAAAACCTGTTTTAATTATATCATGTATGGGTGTTGTCATTTTAAGAAATATTTTAATGATGTGCGAAGGCATAATGACACAAACACTAATCGCGAATGTTTTATGATACGAAGATAGCTAGATTGTTAGCCGATACTAATAATCAATCCCAATAAACAATATTTCACGTGCGATCTTGATTTCGCTGGTTTTCAATTCCTAACGAAAATAAAACAATTACTTCTCTCGAACGTGAAGGTTATCACTTTTCCAGGGTAGGTTCCGAACTAAGGCCTAATATAATGCACCAGCTTGAGTGGGATTTCTGTATCAGACAGGCACATGAGATAAATGGCGACATATGGCGATAAGGGGTCTTTCCCCACGGCCCCAATCGATTGATTCTCCCTCCCAGCAATCGATACGCGTCACCTTCAGTAAATCTAAGGGAGCACGCTGTGCCAGCGATACTGAGCGGTACAGAACGTTGTCCGCATGTTTTATTTTGTAGACTGATGTGGAGAGGATCAGAGCTCGTATTATTCTGTCAATGATGGCACCAGTCCAGTATGACAAGCAGGCGGTGCATCTGTGGGATTTTGAAATTATGTGGGAGCCGGACTGTTAGCTGTATGTGGATATTGCTGTTAGTTGTGCACAGTATTAATCTATTAAGATGTTCCATTGCAGAACACACTCCACTGCAATAACTGTAAATTTAATCCGAGAGAAAAACTAGTTTTAGGAACCGTTAAGTATTGAACTCCATGCGAGCAGTGCCGAACACCGTTATCAGAGATGTGACCTTTACCACAATCCTCACTCTTTAGTTTAAAACTGCCGGCCGGAGTGGCCGAGCGGTTCTAGGCGCTACAGTCTGGAACCGCGCGACCGTTACTGTCTCAGGTTCGAATCCTGCCTCGGGCATGGATGTGTGTGATGTCCTTAGGTTAGTTAGGTTGAAGTAGTTCTAAGTCGCATAGTGCTCAGAGCCATTTAGTTAAAAACTAAACGCTCACGGGAGGTCATATTAATTTGCTACAGGACGCGAAATGCTATCTGATGTTCTATGTGCTACAGAATGGTCAGAATCGTATAAACAGGAGAAAACGACTGTCTGCACACAGTTGACGAAATACTGTCAACATCAAATAAAATATACATACATAGAATTTGGTTGGAGTAGGCCACAGTCGGAGAAGTTGGCTTTCTCGCTCCGTTTTTGTCTCCACTATTGTCCTCACACACAAATCCCTGCTGAAAAGATTCTGCAAATATTTGCTGACACACTAAGCACCGATAAGGGACGAAGAAGCTGTTTAAAATTCCCTTCTTTACCTGAAACACGTGGTGAAACAGCTGTTTGCTGAGTCTTACACGGGACGTGTTGACTAGCGACGACAGGAGAAAGGACAATTTGAAGCTTAGGTCCGTCTGCAACTAAATAAGTGCAGTTTGTATACTTCTATACGCGTTTCCACTTAATTTCTTATGAAGCGCCTTCACTGCCATGAAATGCATTCATACTTACAAGCAACGTTCTATTTCGCGATTTTTACGTTATAATTTTAGGTTATAAGCTGTTCTTGCATTCTTTGATGTACATAAATTAATTATTTCCTTTATTTTGTTACAGCAAGCGGTCGCTTGATTTATGGTAAATGTGTGTCCAAGTGATGCTAAGTGTTATTATCTTTACATAAAGCATTATCTTCTCAACGATCTTCAAGTAGTGAGCTGGCCGGCCGAAGTGGCCGTGCGGTTAAAGGCGCTGCAGTCTGGAACCGCAAGACCGCTACGGTCGCAGGTTCGAATCCTGCCTCGGGCATGGATGTTTGTGATGTCCTTAGGTTAGTTAGGTTTAACTAGTTCTAAGTTCTAGGGGACTAATGACCTCAGCAGTTGAGTCCCATAGTGCTCAGAGCCATTTGAACCATTCAAGTAGTGAGCTACACCCTTAATTTTTATATATGAAATTAGTGACTTTACTCATGGCACTTTTTTTGCCTTTGTGTGCAGTCACTTTCAGAACTCTATCATCAAATTAACGACTGCATTCTGAACTGCTGGTGTATCCATGTATCACCACAATAAAATAGCAACAGTGAATGACTGCTGGAATATGAATGAGAACAGTAGCGTGTTTAAGTTTACAATAATAATGACAACTTTCATCCTTTTATACCTACAATCGAGCTGATAGATCTTACAAAAAGATGACAAACATAAATTAGAAAAGGAATGGTGCTTGATTGGCAAAGCATTTATCGGGGTGAAAACTATACAAGTTCTGCCCAGAATTAATCCCTTTTACAATGCAATCAGACTTTCATTTACATGAATCCTCTGTGAGGCCAAATTCTATTAAAATGGAATCAACTAAGGGCAGGTACACCACAAGCTATGGTTCTCGGGGAACAGAGAGCTGTGAATTTCGTTTAACAACCCTAAGCTTGCGTAGCAAAACTTTACCCTTTCACCTTGATTCAGGCGGCACCAGAAAACGGCACGCCGTGGGCGAGGTGTGGAGCGCGACAGCAGCTGTAATGTTTTGATGCGTCCACGAAAACTTGCAAACTGCGCAGACTGGCATTCTAATTTTTAAAACGCGGGAAACTTCCCTATTAGAGCCCTGAAATACCCGCAGATTTCAATGTGAAGTACACCTGTTCGCTGGTCTGGCCATCCAATATGACTCACACGCACGATGATGCTTGCTGGAATTGTCAAACGTCAGACGGCCGACTCAGGATGAATAAGGTCACCTTCGTGACACACTATATGTCCGAGATGATACGCAATTCCACTGATGATACAGTTGGAAATTGTCACTGGCTCTTAGGCCACCACAAGTTGCATACCACAAACTTCACCCACTAGAGAACGAACTGAAGTTCACTACCACGAGAGGACCAGAAGATGAAGAAGGCAAAGAATCGCAATCACTTTCCACCAAGCCTCATACAAGAGCTAAATTAGCAGAAAGACCCCGCCTCAACGTTGTACAAACCAATCGAATTATCCCCCACTCACTGAATCTTCCCTCTTGATTGTTCTGCTGGCCTGGTAGCCAAACCAGACACAGCACCGGGTGTTCCATGCTGCAGGAGCAAGCCCCTGCTTTGCACATCCTGAGAGGAGCCAATCAGCGACTCCAAATCTCTCATCTGAAAAAAGATTTTAGACTAAGGAGGCTTCATTCTTATGGTAGCCATGACCATGTCTTGGCAAAAAAACGTCTACCTAGACGTGATCACAGTCATTTATGAAGAGATCTAATCTTTCCAAGCCGACCATTTCCAATTTCTGAAAGAAGGCTGTTAAGCTTCCCAGACAGTCCTGCCTGTGAAATATGTTTTTTTTTTTCTCTCTCTCTCTCTCACGCTAAAAGAACCTGGCGACTACCCGGCATCAGGGGATTTACAGTCTTGCCTTCACTAAACACATGCAGCAGCTGCTCTGATCGTATCATCCCAACTTCTAACATGAGAATGCTTATAGTTTTACGACCGTCCCGCCGTTTGCACTACAGCTCAGATTACAGCACTCTCTCTTAAATGGCTTCCTTCACCCACTTTCCGCCATCTGGCTGCCTCCGTGGCGGGCTGACGCCTGGCCTGGGTAAAATGTTTTGCGAGCTTGCGCCCTCCTGTTCTAACTCTTTAAGTGGGAAGAGTCTCCGGAGTGTCACGGCCCGAGGTCAATCTGCAGGTACAATTCACAGAGTGCTGCTTCCCCGAATCACTCGCACAGCCAGGTCGCTGGACACAACATTTATGGCCCACAATCCATCTTTCTCCCCGTTCTCTGTCGCCTCCACTACAGCCCTCGGGTGCAAGTACCCCACGTGCTACACATGCAGTTATGAAACATTGAGCTCACAATTTCGTAATGTAAAAAAGTCATAAGCCACACATACCAAACGTAGTATTGGGGAACACAGAGATCATGACCTGATATATGAATATTAATCTGCAAACTGCTGATGTCATCGGTCCCTAGACTTACCCACAACTTAAACTAACTTATGCTAAGAACAACACACACACACACACACACACACACACACACACACACATGCCCGAGGGAGGACTCGAACCTCCGGCGGGAGAAGCCGTGCAATCCGTGACATGGCGCCTTAAATTCCGCGGCCACTCCGAGCAACTTATTCTAACTCAAAGATAGATTACGGCTAGTCACTCCGTGGCGCTTACGGTCAGTGATTTGTTGGTACGGAAACTGTTGTCATCTGATTTCCATGTCCATGGACCAGGAACGTGGGGCAGATGAATAGAAACTGGACTTATGACTCTCCCATTTATTGGGAAGAGCTATGCAGATTCCACGAACTTTGATTTTTTATCCTCCATTTTCCTTAGAGTTTTTCCCGTAGCAGAGAACGGGGATTGGACATTATTTTTAAGTCATTTGTAACAATGATCTACTCATCGTTACAAATCTGGGCACCCTGAAGTCGTCATCACATGGGACATGAACGTGAAAGCGGGATGAGTAGAGTGTGTGACCCTATAAAGTGTCATTTCATGCTTGAACTATTCTCGAACATTAAATACAAAACAGTTACGTTACATTTTCGAAACTAGCCATGAAAGGAGAAGCAACGCGCGTGAAGTCTGATTTCCACGTTACAGGTTGTACTGGAAGTATCTGAAAAGATACTTCTCTGTCCATTTTCTCCTCGCTCCTCTCTGTTCATCTCTTCCACTGCTTCTCCCGTCTCCATGTTTACTTCCACCCCTTTTCTTTCTGTGTCCTTCTCCTCTTTCATTGCCTCCCCTTTCTCTGCCTATTTCTCCTCCTCCTCTGTTCATCTCTTACTCCCCCATATCTCTCTCTCTCTCTCTCTCTCTCTCTCTCTCTCTCTCTCTCTCTCTATCTATCTCTGTCCCCTGTGGATGTTCATCTCCTCCTTCTTCCTTTCTCTGTCCATCTCCTCCTCTCCCCTGTCTGTCCACTTCCCTTTGTCAATCTTCTCCTCCTATCTATGTCTAACTCCTCTTTCCCCCTCGCTGTTCGTCCATCTCCTCCTCCTGCCTTCTATCTTTACGTTATCACACTCACTCCAATAGGAGGCTGGTGGTTCTCACACCCAAAGTATTTTATTCCAGATTGTTGATAATTTGTGTATCAAATTTGATTGATATCGTTCCAGGGGTTTAGAATGAGGTTTTAACCCCTAGGTCTGTCCGCATATGCAGATGTCAACTATATTTCACACGTATTTAACACATTTCACGCGTATTTGTTCACATATTTCACTTCTATGTCTAGCGAATTTCGCTCTGCAATTTCATTTTCAAGCAGCTCAACTTTTATGACGTATCTTCTTAACTATGTGGTGTAAAACGATAAAACTGTGACACATCCAGTGCTATATGTGCCTACTGCCTGCGAAAGAGTGTTACAGTAAAGAAGTACAAAAATAAAATGTCTAGTATGATGAGGCAGTTTCTCAAGATCCTCAGCGTTTATCATGTCGAACTGTGTCTCTTACGATAACATATTTTTCTAGGTACATTCAGCGACAAATCCGAATATTGCCTGTGACATGTGTTGCTAATAAAATTAGTAGCAACGAAGTAACAAATTAAAACGTGTTGTATGATGCTATAGCAGAATGATGTGATTTTTCTGCTACATTCAGTGGTATATGCGTAAACTGAAAAATGTGTCAGGAGTACAGTAAGTAGTTAAGAAGTAAGGAATAAAAACGTCGTGATTCACGTGCAAGATTCACTGCATGAACAGCGAAGATGTAGTAAGTAATAATCTTTCCTCTTTTCATCATTTTGTTTGCATCACCAGGGACAAGTACTTCCGTTAAGAATAGATGAATAGATTGAAAAATCGGCCAACCAGTTGCAAATAAAGTTTTACTATCCCTTTACCATGGTTACGATATCTGTAAAAGTATCTTCTGCAGAAGTATTGGCCTTATTACTTAATATCATGCAATAGGAGCCACAAGATTAAAATATTTGCGTAACATCACATCATGTGATGTAAAGAGCCAATACTTCTGAAAAATATATTTTTACAAATATCGAAACCATGTTCAAGGGATAATAAACCTTTATTTGCAACTGGTTGGCTGATTTTTCAATCTATTCATCTATTCTGAATTACACACCTACTGTTTCGCAGCCATGTTTCAGGTTTTGAGATACTTAAAGGTTTGAAATTATGTGTAAGGTTTGTTGCAAGGCAGTAAATGCTCTCATTCTCAAATGCTGGATGACTACAAAATGGAGATTCTCGCATCGCGGGATACACTGCATTTTCATCGCCTCCCCATTCCTTTGATTGGTTGGGTTTTTACAACCACAGTGACTCTTTCCATACAGTAAATGATGTGTGTCCCAAGTTTGGCTGAAATCGTTCCAGTGGTTTAGGAGGAGATGTGGAACAAATGTTCATACATACATACATACATACGTACATCCATAGACACATCCATTTTTATGATTTGTATGGATTTTCAACTGTGTGAGTTTTCGATATTAATGGTCGTGCACCATGTAGACGTAAATGTCGATCTGGAGCTTCCTTTCTAATCACTGGCCATCAAACAGGACCTTAAAACATGACAAAAGAAACTGCTATCTTCGCAGGAGGTGTTTGGCATGCCGGGTACCCCGCAGGCGGTGCAGAACGGAAGGGCAGCGGCCGCGTGGGGCGGCGTGGACGCTGACGCATGTCGGCTCCTAATCTGAGCGGCTGACGGCTTTTGTCGCCCGTGTGGGCGCGGCGCGGCGCGTGTGGTCGGCTTCTGGGAAGCGCCAGCGGTGGCGCTGATAAGCCAGTGGCGGCTGCAGAGCGCCCGCAGCCTGGGTGTCGACTGCCGGAAATGTGAGCGCCGCTGCAGCGCAGGCGCATTCCGCCACCATCGCGGGCTGTCTGGCCGCCGCTGCGCCCTCCGGGGCGCGGTGAACCACTGCTGACTGCGGGCAGGTGGAGCCACAGTTTCCGCCCAGAAGGGCTGCATTACTGGGTCCATCATCGCTGTTCTTCAGCGTAAACAAGGCTATAAGCCTGCCCTCCTCCCCCGCTCTCCTTCCCGCCGCCCACACACGCATGCAATCCGAAAACAAAGGAAGTAGGTTACAGTACGCTTGTTCGCCCACTGCTTGAATACTGCTCAGCAGTGTGGGATCCGTACCAGATAGGGTTGATAGAAGATATAGAGAAGATCCAACGGAGAGAAGCGCGCTTCGTTACAGGATCATTTAGTAATCGCGAAAGCGTTACGGAGATGATAGATAAACTCCAGTGGAAGACTCTGCAGGAGAGACGCTCAGTAGCTCCGTACGGGCTTTTGTCAAAGTTCCGAGAACATACCTTCACCGAAGAGTCAAGCAGTATATTGCTCCCTCCTACGTATATCTCGCGAAGAGACCATGAGGATAAAATCAGAGAGATTAGAGCCCATACAGAGGCATACCGACAATCCTTCTTTCCACGAACAATACGAGAATGGAATAGAAGGGAACCGATAGAGGTACTCACGGTACCCTCCGCCACACACCGTCAGGTGGCTTGCGGAGTATGGATGTAGATGTAGATGTTCGTCTATCTCCACAAACCACCTCACGTTGAGTGGCGGAGGATATTTCTAGTACTACCATCACCGCTCCTCCCCCTCGCTATGCCAATAACGAATCGCGTCTGGGAAGAATGATTATCAGTCGAACTCTGTATTAGCTGTCAGTTCTCTGGTTGATTCAAATGGCTCTGAGCACTATGCGACTTAACTTCTGAGGTCATCAGTCGCCTAGAACTCAGAACTAATTAAATCTAACTAACACAAGGACATCACACACATTCACATTCATGCCCGAGGCGGGATTCGAACCTGCGACCGTAGCGGTCGCTCGGCTCCAGGCTGTAGCGCCCAGAACCGCACGGCCACTCCGGCCGGCAGTTCTCTGGTATCTGATGTCATTTGGTGAGGTGTATGCGGAGCGTAACAGACTAATGTGTTGCCTGATTGTTTCTCGAACGCACTGACTTATAGTTTCAATAGGAAACCTCTCTGCGATGAGCAACGCCCCCCTTCTAACGTCTCCCAATGGAGGTTGTCCAGCCTCTCCGCAACGCTCTCGCGTCGACTGCATGGCTACTGTGAGGAAACGCGCCGTGATTCGTTGGATCTTCTCTGCCGCTTCTATTATTCCTCGTTGAATGCATCCTATACCGATGAGCAATACTCGGGAATCTATCGAATAAGTGTTTCGTAAACTGCTTCGTACGTGGATGAATTTTTTTCTTTAAGATTCTTTCAGTGAATCTCAGCCTGGCATCTGCTTCACCTACTAATCATTTTTGGATGTTGTACTACCTCTCCTCATTTTCATGTTTTCTAAGAAGAAGTGAAGAGGAATTCCACCTTATGCAAGACACAGTTTTATAGTTTGGTCTTATCCATACATGTTTCAGCAGTTCATGTGCTATCTTCAGTGGGCCTTATTCTTTACTGTTACATGTAATATCTTGTATAGCTTATATGACTTTTGGTTTAAAAGTATTTGAATTTGCAATAGGAGCGAACATTATGCGTCAAGCATTTTACAGTAGTTGTACAACGAATGTTTTACAGCTACCGTCATACGTGCGACGCATGTGAACAAATACATATATTCGTTATTTCCAAATTCAACATGAAACTAACAGCTTAAAAATATTGTTAATGAACGACAAGCAATGCCTCAACTCAGAGACGTACGTCATAACTTTATCCCGTATGTAAAAAGAGTGTAAAGTATTTGACACCCAATGATCGCTCCTTTCACAAATGTAAATACTTTTAAGCAAAAATTTCGTATAACCTACACAAGAGAGTAACATGTAACAATTTTTCAGAAAGAAAATAAACAAAAAATCCCACTGATGATAGCACAAAGTGTTCAAAGATGTTTGGGTAAAATTGAACTAGAAATCGCTGTCTTTTATAACGTGAAATTCCTCTCCACCTCCCTCTACTGTTTGTTTTATGTGGCCGTTCCATTCTAAGTCGAAGCTGACTCCCCAGCGTTTTATGCTACTGTTTACAGCGATTTATCATTTTATCGTAACTGAACAGTAGTGGATCTCGTTGAATATTTTTCGCACGACACGATAAATTTATGTACGTTGAGGGTCAACTTCCAGTCACCACCTCATTCGTCGTCCCCTACAGATCTTCCTGCAGCTCACATGTCTTGGGAAGTTGCTATCTTCCTAGTGAAAGCAGGATCTTCTGCGAACAGCCTCATGAAGCTTCCGAAGTTATCCAGTAAATAATCACTATTGACTGTGAACAGTAACGGCTCGGTGACAACCTTTGTGGCAAATTATTTTTGCATTCATTGATATTGTTCAGTTAAGAAGGACGTGTTGAGTTCTATCTGAAAGGAAGCCCTGCTAGTCACAAATCTGGTCGAATATTCGATAAACTCTTTTTTTTTTTTTTCACCAAACGACAGAGGCGAATTTGTCGAATGCCTCCCCGAAGTCAAAGAACACGGCATCAACCTTGGCGCTTTTGTCTTGGACGGTCCCGCTCTCATGGACAGACAGGGTCAACTGATCCGCAGGTGCCTCGTTACATGGAAACTAATAATCAGTATAAAATTTGACAAATGACACATAGTAAAATGAAGGATAATTTCAAAACCATAGAGTGCTGCGGCTCTCTTCTCGATAAATGTGCCAGCAATTGATCAGTCAATGGATTTGTAAGTGTCACGTATCACTTATCACTTCTTTCACTTCTGGCGATGTTGGTTGACGTTAAATGCTGAGCTGCATTGTGATTCGAGATCAACATTAAATGTAGGTCTCTTTGTAACTAGCTGCTTAAGTCAGTTCAGAGACCAGAGGAAGGCCATGGTATACCACATCCGATAGGTCTTTGTTTAGTAAGGCATTATGGTGCTCGAAATAACCTTCAGATAGATGAGAGCTTTAATTTCTTGTTATAGATTAAGTACCAGTAATATGTTGAAAAACGAATGAATGATCAAGTTCTCCTAAACACGATATCTTTTGTATTGAAAATAAGTTTTGTTTCCTTTCTTGGCCGTCTCGGTTGCTATCAGTGCCGACAGTCTATCGTTAGCACGCTACAATGGCATTAGAGCCAAACCACTCGCTGCCAGCGAAACAAATCGTATCAGCAACAACAGTCTGTTTTTGTTCCTTTCTTCGAAAACTCATTTCCGAAGTCTCATACCAGTCCGATAACCATCGCCATAATATGAAAATTTCTGTATCGAATACGCCGAAGAACGGCGTGTCCTCCAACAAAGCATGTGCCTGGAAAAACAGGGTGTCCAATGTCATCCGAGAAAGACAATGTCGATCCATTATTTGAGATGCGTGGGAGGACACATGTTCAGAACTAAAACCCACTTCCCTGAAGTCAGTTTTTATGGTAGTGTATGGCTTTTTGTTTTAGGTTCAACCATTCTTCCGCGAGAATCAACATTGCTATCTTAAATACCGATTTTGTGAAACCAAGATAATAGCGCTCATTTACGAGATCTTGAAGCCCATGAGTGGCGAAGTCCAGGTTGTTACTGTATTTCTTGATCTTTTGGAAGCCTTCTAGACGGTTCCGTAGCCCAGTAAACAGAAGGTGTTCTTTCAGAGCGTTGAACAGGCAAAAAGGAGTCTGTTTTTCACTATACACTGAAGAACCGAAGACACTGATACACCTACCTAATATCGTGCAGGACTCCCACGGGCACGCAGAAGTGTCGCAAGATGACGTGGCATGGAGTCAAAGTAATATCTGAAGTAGTGCTGGAGGGAACTGACACCATGAATCCTGCAAAGATGTCCATAAATACGTAAGAGTACGAGGGAGTGGAGATCTCTTCTGAACAGCACGTTGCAAGGCATCCCAGATATGCTAAATAATGTTCATGTCTGGGGAGATTGGGGTCCAGCGAAAGTGCTTAAACTCAGGAGAGTGTTTATGGAGCCATTGTGTAGCAATTCTGGATGTGTAGGGTGTCATATAGTCCTGCTGGAATTGCTCAAGCCGGTCGGAATGCACAATGGACATGAATGGATGCAGGTGATCGGACAGGATGCTTACGTACGTGTCACCTGTCAGAGTCGTTTCTAGACGTATCAGGGGGTCCCATATCGCTCCAACTGCACACACACCCACACCATTACAGAGCCTCCACCAGCTTGAACAGTCCCCTGCTGACAGGCAGGGTCCATGGAGTCATGAGGTTGTCTCCACACCCGTACAAGTCCATCCGCACGATACAATTTGAAACGAGACTCGTCCGACTAGGCAACATGTTTCCAATCAACAGTCCAGTGTCGATGTTGACGGGCCCAGGTGAGGCGTAAAGCTTTGTGTCGTGCATTCATCAAGGGGGCCTTCGGCACCGAAAGCCCATATCGATGATGTTTCGTTGAATAGTTCGCACGCCGAAATTTGTTGATGGCCCAGCATTGAAATCTGCAGCAATTTGAGAAAAGGTCGGAGATGCTGTGCCCCGTCGCTCGTGCGCCGACTATAAAACCACGTTCAAACTCACTTAAATCGTGATGAACTGCCATTGTAGCAGCAGTAACCGATCTAATAACTGCATCTGACCTTGTCTTACACAGGCGTTGATAACAGCAACGCCGTATTCTGCCTGTTTACATATCTCTGTATTTGGGTACGCATGCCTATGCCAGTTTCTTGGGCGCTTCAGTGTAAATGCGAAACCACGTCAGAAGTGATATTGAAGTCCGCTGTACAACACTGAAGAGAGAGAGAGAGAGAGAGAGAGAGAGAGAGAGAGTCGCCGCTATTCCACTGTTTACGACGAAAACGCAAATGAGTTGGTGGACAGCTTCAGCACTTCTCTGAGGCTGCTTGAGGGAGACGCTGGTGTACACGCGCAGTTCACGAAATGAAGTTTGGTCCGGAAATGCATCTTAATTTGAAGACCATAACGCTTTGAACATAAAAACTTGTTGTTGTTGTTGTTGTTGTTGTCTTCAGTCATGAGACTGGTTTTATGCAGCTCTCCATGCTACTCTATCCTGTGCAAGCTGCTTCATCTCCCAGTACCTACTGCAGCCTACATCCTTCTGAATCTGCTTAGTGTATTCATCTCTTGGTCTCCCTCTGCGATTTTTACCCTCCACGCTGCCTTCCAATACTAAATTGGTGATCCCTCAATGTCTCAGAACATGTCCTACCAACCGATCCCTTTTTCTAGTCAAGTTGTGCCACAAGCTCCTCTTCTCCCCAATTCTATTCAAAAAAACTTGCTAGCATGTGCTATAGATGGGTTTCACCACCGATTATACCCATGACGTGTGCGAGGTGTTTACATCATCAGCGTGAATAGGAAAGTGGTTTCACACAGTTTCTCTTCACTACCAGAAATATGAAACCTCCTGGCAGATTAAAACTGTGTGACACTTTAGGCCGGGACTTGGCCTTTCGCGGGAAAGTGCTCTGCCGACCCAGGTAGAGGTTCGAAGGTAGGAGATGAGGTTCTGGCGGAAGTAAAGCTTTGACGACGGGTTGAGAGTCGTGCTTGGGTAGCTAAGTCGGTAGAACACTTGTCCGCGAAAGGCAAAGGTCCCGAGTTGGAGTCGCGGTCTGGTACACAGTTTTGTCACGAAGTTCCAGATTATTGTTCTGAAGCGTCACAATATTACAGCACTGAAACCAAGGTAGCCCTTAAATGGACTTGGAATGAATCCCTTTTATTTGTTGCGAAGTACAGACGGCGATACTTGCTATATGAAAAAGACTGTGTGCCAAACAGGTCTCGAACCCAAGTACCCACCTTCCCTAGCTCTGTTCTGCAACTGCAATTGCTCGGGTGCGCGTTGCGGACGCAAGTTCTAATTGGCGACCTGAAAAAGGAATCCATTCCCCAAAATTCTTAGCCGACGTACCATGATAACGAAAGACCAGATATTGGAAAGTGTGTCAATAATAAACAGAGGAAAATCTCAGCGTAAGTAATTGTTCTTTGGCCCCGAGGGTGCGCCGCGCGAGGTAATCGCGTGGTCCCTGGCGCCTTGCCACGGTTCACGCCGTTTCCCCCGTTCGAGTCCTCCCTTGGGCATGGGTGCGTGTATATGTGTTGTTCTTAGCGTAAGTTAGTTTAAGTTAGATTAAGTAGTGTGTAAGGCTATGGACCGATGACCTCAGCAGTTTGGTCCTATAGGAACTTACCACCACCCAAGGGTGCTAAACAACGGATAATCCACGAACTGTATCGGCAATGCAAATAAACGGCAATTTCGCTATGAAAGAATGTTGCTGCTGTTTGGCGCTCAGTTACTGAAGACGAAATAGCTCTGAACCTAAGGTGTGTATGATCAGAGTTCAGGAAGCTCTCAACTCGTGTAGTTAAAATTTACCCATTTTAGCAATGTAAATATCTGTTTGCTGCTAATCTCACTAACCTTCCATTTATGCTGTACGATTCTCACAGTATTATGCTGACCACACTTCACACCGAACGCGTGACCGTCGAATTCATATTAATAGCACATCAGCTGCTCAGGAAATCTTGTTCATCGATTTCCGAAATCAAACGTTGCTTTAACGTTACTGATTCCATAAGTTGCTGCATTGTTTTGCTCAGTGAAAGTAATGAAATTCTGTTTTCTAGCAATAAAAGTAGTCACCCCTTCAAAAAAGAAGCAATGTTAACTATAGATTCCTTATTATAGAAACATTATGGTAAAGCAAATGACTGCCCGTTTCACGCGACGGATCGTTACGCCGTCTCTCTCTCTCCGCTACACTGGCAGGCTGCTCCTAAGCATCGTAGGAATCTGGAGTCTCGCTATTTCCAGCGCCTTCCAGAAGTCAATGGAAACCCACCCAATGTAGTATAAATAGACCGTCACCAGGGGAAGACGACCACCCCAAACATGCGTTCCGCCCCTCCGTGGAACGGCCCTCAGTGATCTTCCGTTACAGGAATGTTGTAATTATAGATTCGGTGGCGAAACATTCATCTAAATTAGCAGAAGTATCTTTACAACTACTCGGTCTCGTTATTTTGTTTTTAGTCGTTTACAACACAGCAAGGGCACTTCAAGATATGATTGTTTCATTAAAGATTAAGGACGACAAAGAGTGGCACTTAAAACTTTCTCGGAGTGCAGATCGTTCTACCGAATTTCCAAAGAGCTTAGCAGACCTATACCATGACCAGTACATACATGGCCACAAAATCCTAAACCGAAATATCACATCAGAAAGTTACTGACATCCGGTAGACACCCCAGAATTTCCTACAACGATGACAGAGATGTGCAGTCTAAGGTCAAAGGAATAACTGGGTACCATCTACAATGATTACAGAGCTTCAGAAAAGAAAAACCTGTACTCTCTCTTTGGGAAAAATAGGTAGGTACCGGACGCTAGTTTGGGTAGTTGGCTCAGATGGTAAACTGTGCCTGAGAAAGGTTCTAGTTCGAATCTCGACACAACGCAGTTTTGATACTTCGGGAAGTTCGCTATTAGCGGACCCTCGGCTGAAAGTCAAAGTTTCCATTTAGGAACTCACTCACCTGCTTACGCATAGGTATGCCGTAAGAGACTGGATCGTGAAGCACATGTCTGCTTTCATACACCTATTCTTCCAGTGTTAAGGAAGGTTATATTGCATCCCTGTTTGGACTGTTTCCGTCTCCGTTAGTTCACACAAACCACATCAGGAAACTATCCTCACGTGTCTTATGAGTTATCCTAGTCTGTTTCGTCACCAGATGTCTCTCACTAAAAGACAAGGAACTGTTATCCCTGCGACATCTTTGACATTTAATAGCCAATTTGTAAAAGATACTACTGATTCGCATAAACGTTAGAGCTTTAGAAGAGTTCATGATAACCCACGTAACATCGTTGTTTTGTGTCATTTCGGAAAGAAAAAAATTTCATCCGGTGTGGTCAGTGAACTCGTGCGAATTTTCATTTAATGTAAATAGTACTGCCCGAGCTAAATGTTAGGTTATAAGTATAACATGAAGTCACTACATCCCACATTATCGGAAGCCATAAAGACGTACTTTACGACACTGCATACCTTTCGCGAATACCTCTGCTTGAAGAAAGAATACTGCAGAGAAAATGTATCCAAAATGTATCTTCCACTCTGCGAAGTACATTAGTCCTATTGCAGCATTACAATAAAACACACGTATTTTCAACGCAAATCGAATTGTGTATACATGTAAGGAAACTTAACAAAAACTCCTCAAATTTTAATGTTCTTGCGTTCCTAATTACAAAGACGCGTGAAATAGCAATGGATCTATCTGTGAAATTAAGTCATTCTTACAGCTCTTACAGAAAGACAATCCTGAATTTTAAAAATATTTTATAGTGTAACTGTTCTTGGAGGCATTCACTGGTGTGACAACAGCCTTGGAACACCTCCCAATATCGTATCGGACCACCTTTTGCCTGGCGTATTGCAGTAACTCGACGTGGCGTGGACTCAAGTCGTTACAAGTCCTCTGCAGAAATATTGAACCATGGTGTCTTTATAGCCGTCCTGGACTGCAAAAGTGTTGCCGGCACTGGTGCTGGGTGGCCAAATCATTTGTTCGAATTGTCCAGAACGTTCTTCAAATTCCCATGCCCGGGTTCGATTCCCGGCGGGGTCTGGGATTTTCCCTGCCTCGTGATGACTGGGTGTTGTGTGATGTCCTTAGGTTAGTTAGGTTTAAGTAGTTCTAAGTTCTAGGGGACTGATGACCATAGATGTTAAGTCCCATAGTGCTCAGAGCCATTTGAACCATTTGTTCTTCAAACCAATCGCGAACAATTGGCTCAAGTGGCTCTGAGCACTATGGGACTCAACTTGGTTGGTTGGTTGGTTGAGGTTTAAGGGACCAAACAGCAAGTTCATCAGTCCCTTGTTTCAAATATGCGCCATTCCGCTAATGGGACAACTCAGTAAAGTCAGAACAATAAAACGGAAAAAGGGAAAAAAGGGACTCAACTGCTGAGGTCATTAGTCCCCTAGAACTTAGAACTAGTTAAACCTAACTAACCTAAGGACATCACAAACATCCACGCCCGAGGCAGGATTCGAACCTGCGACCGTAGCGGTCTTGCGGTTCCAGACTGCAGCGCCTTTCACCGCACGGCCACTTCGGCCCGCGAACAACTGTGGTCCAGTGATATCGTACACTGTCATCCACAAAAATTCCATCGTTGTTTGGAAACGAAGTCCATGAATGGCTGAAAATGGCTAAGTAGCCGAACATAGCTCAGGGTCTATTCCATTCCAGGTAAACATAGCCCATATCATTATGAAGTCATCACCAGCGTGCACAAACTTGGATCCACGACTTTATGCGGTCTGCGACTCACTCGAGTCCTACCATTACCTCTTACCAACTGAAATCGCGACTCACCTGTCCAGGCCATGGTTTTCCAGACGTCTAGGGTCCAACCGATATGGTCACAAGCCCAGGAGAGCCGCTGCAAGAGATGTGCTGTTAGCTAAGGCAGCACCCTTGTCGGTCGTCTGCTGCCATAGTCCATTAACGTCAAATTTCGCCGCACGGTCCTAACGGATACGTTCCTTGTACGCCCACCACTGATTTATGAGGCTATTTCACGCAGTACTGCTTGTCTGTTAGCACTGACAATTCTACGCAAACGCCGCTGCTCTCGGTAGTTAAGCGAAGGCCATCTGCCAATGCATTGTCCGTGGTGAGAGGTAATGCCTGAAATTTGGTATTCTCGGCATACTCTGACACTATGAATCTTGGACTATTGCATTTCGTAACGACTTCTGAACTGGAATTTCCCCTTAGCTCCAACTACTATTCCGCGTTCGAAGTTTGTTAATTCCCGTCGAGTGGCCTTAATCACGTCGGAAATCTTTTCACATGAATAATCTGAGTACACATGACAGCTCCACCAATGCAACGTCTTTTTAAACCTTGTATGCGGACGCTTCCACCATCTGTGTATGTGGACATCGCTCTCTATGACTTTTGCCGCCACACTGTGTGTACAATGTCCACGCCTACGAGGCAGATACTACAGCTTGGAGAGCGAATTTGTTATAGCAAATACCTCGTGTTGTTAGTATTCATGTGGCTTGGCCATAGTCTCTAACTGCAACAATTTCTTTTAAGCACAGAGTTGATGAACCAAATTTGGCGAGGAATATCTGCGGAATCACCCAGTACCCTGTCTCTTTCATGTTACTCGTATGATCCGTGTCCTCAAACATTGTGGATTACGTTTTTCCTCGGTTGCCGAGTGTGCTATGAAGAATCTCTATATGGTAGGGGTATGTCGGTGGAAAGAAAGTGATATTTTCGCCAATTGGTCTGCATGTTCGTTATCCCTGTTAGCAACATGTCCTGGTATCCTCCGTAGATGAATCAGTTGACACAGCTCCCTTGTTCTGTTTGTAACTTCTAAGTATATCGTGTGCCAAGGTATTTACAGTTCTTTTCCTTCTACTGCCTTCATAAGAGAGTGTAGGGCACTTGTCGAGCCAATATAAATTAGAACTTTATCGACTTTCAACTGTTGCAGTACCAATAGGATGGGGGAATGGGGAAAAGGAGGTTACTCTGTGCCCACTTTTGGAAACACTGTAATCTCAATTACTATATATTTTAAAATTTTGAAAAAATATTTATTGTTTCTAACTGATTTATTGTTTCTAATTGATTCAACAATGTTTTAAATTTTTCAATTTAATTTAACCTGAAACTTCACATCTCAGTAGTAGATGTCACTGTCCCCAATGAATGTCATAAGGTACTCAATATTTTTCAGTTTCAGGACCTTACATAAAAGTAAGTCTCTCTTTAAAATGAATGTTGTGAACAAAATTGAACAACTTTTAACGAAATTCACCTTTAATTTTTTTGGTGGGATGGGCATAAAGAAACACCCTCCCCCATTGGTATTACATGTCACTGAAAATGTGTTGATGTTGCTGAGAGTTTGCTGTTAGGTGTTTTCCTGTTCTGGCCCTACTGACACATCAGTACCTCTTCAAAAAGATTGTTCTTAATATAACCCAACAAAATTATCGAATTTATTTTTTGGGGTGTGCATAAACTAAGCTCCAGCCCTTCCTTGGGAAAGCGCGTTATGAGAAGTGTGTTGGTATTGGTAGGGTTAAGTCAACCATGTAGAGAAAAGCTTGGTGAATGGTATACAACTCCGCAGTTAAAATAGCCGCTTCTGTTGATAGCTGTTTGCTTATCAAAAATGCGGCTTCTGTAGAGATGTATTCGGTTGGTACCTAAGTTCGTAGCAAAATGTTCAAATGTGTGTGAATTCCTAAGGGACCAAACTGCTGAGGTCATCGGTCCCTTTACACACTACTTAAACTAACTTATGCTAAGAACAACAACCACGCCCGAGGGAGGACTCGAACCTCTGGCGCGAGAGGCCGCGCAATCCGTGACACGGAGCCTCAAACCGCGTGGCCACTCCGCGTAGCTAAGTTCGTAGCGTTTATCCGTAAGTCAAGAATCACAGCAGGTACACGTAACAGAGACTTCACTCACTAATAATATAATCACCTTCACCATTTACAACAATTTGCCACCGCTGCAGTAACTTTTCGATTCCGCAGCTGAAGATATCACGTGTTTTTGAGGCAAAGAACTCGTTGAGCCACGTTCGAAGCGCATTTTCATTCGGAAAGAAGTTCCTTGACGGTTGTTAGACAGAGAATGGAAAAGGTGAAAATCTGAGAGCACAAGATCCGGTGAATAAGGTGGAAGTGAAAAGACTTCCCAACCCAGCTCCTCTGTTTAGCAGAAAATGTGCTGGCCTTATCGTGGAGTAGCATCACTACACGCAGTCTTCCTAGTCGTTGTTTTTGGACTGCGTCTGTAAGAAGTCTCAGTTGTTGCTAATAAATGTGAACAGCGATGGTTATACCTCCGAAAAACGAATTCACAGTATAATAAAGACACCATTGCTCATCACCAGTAACGACACGGGATAGGAATGGTGGTTGGTGTGTATGAGGTAACTGATGACGGGCAAGCAGATATGCACATATGGCACCCGCTGATTTTTGAGATTTTGGTTTAGAGCTTGCTGTATCCATACACCGAATTTTTGAACAGTCTTCATTCCATACAAATGGCGCACGATGGTGGAATGATCACAGTTCGTTACATTTGCCAGTTTTCGAGGACACAGACGTCGATCGACGTGGATTAATGCGTTTAAACGATCTTAAACTCCGAAGGTTTTCCTGCATGTGGAGAGTCACGAACGTCAAAACGACCCTTCGTTTAAACGGGAAACCCATTTTCTTGTTGTGCTCTGCCCAATGTCATTATCCCCAAGCACTGCACAAATGTTTCTCGCTGCCTCCGCTGTTGTCACCCCTCTACTACTGAACTCAAAACGAAGAGTGTGTCGGAAATGTCCCGATTTATCTAATTGGCACTCCATTTCCTAGCATCCACAGCTCCAGACACTATCTCTAAATGACAACATGTAAAAAAAAACTCTACGAACTTATGGGCCAACTTAACACCTTTTAGAACTATCCCAATACAATTTGTACCAGCCCCTGGCAATTACAATCCAGTTTTGACTGTTAAGAGCAGGGGCGTCCAACAGGTATCTGTGCAGCCCAAGAAGCGAGAATCAATCTCAGAATCTGAAAATGTCCCGGGATTTCCTTTACGTAAACTTACGATAAACTGAACCTTTTAAATGTGAAACGATGCATACGATGCTATTCTCTCGTTGGTCTATCTTCTTTTTTCCCCCTCTCTCAGCGGTTATTGTTGTTGGTAAGCATTTTTGTTTTTTTTTTTTTGTTTTAGGGCGCAAAACTGCTATGGTCATTAGCGCCCGGTCCGTGACTTAGGAAACAGTAAAAAACCGAAAATGGAAACCAGCAGCAATGGGAACGAAAGTCATAAAATTGGAGAAACTAAAAGCAGAAGGAAGGCTTAAAAATCCACTACAGAAAGAGGTTGGTTGTCCCCAAAAAAACCTTCAAATGACAGACGTCATTTCACTGGCACTAATAAACTTGAGAACGCGGTCGGCTGAGCGCGTGTCATCTGCTAAAATCGACGATATATCAGGCGATAGTTGTAGACGGGAGCGTAACGGATTAAAATAGGGGCACTCAATTAAAAGGTGTCTTACCGTCCACAGCTGAGAGCAGTGGGGACAGAGTGGGGGAGGATCGCCGCTTAAAAGATTTCGGTGGCTAAAAAGACAGTGCCCTATCCGGAGTCTAGTTAAAATTACCTCCTCCCGACGACGCGTTCGGGAGGAAGAGGTCCAAGCACAAGGAAGAGCTTTCACGTCCCGCAATTTATTATGGGGAAGTGTCGACCAATGTGCGTACCATAAAAGAACAACTCGACGACATAAACCGCTCCGTACATCGGTGAAGGGAATCGACTGACTAGCTGGCCGAAGAAGAGAGACTGCAGCCTTGGCCGCTGAATCGGCCGCCTCATTCCCACAGATACCAGCGTATCCCGGGAGCCAGAGGAACGCCACCGAAACACCCCCCATGTGGAGCAAGCGCAGACAGTCATGGATCCGGTGGACCAGAGGGTGGGCAGGGTAAAGAGCTTGGAGACTGAGGAGAGAGCTGAGAGAATCTGAGCAGATGACGTACTGTATCCGCTGATGGCGGCGGATGTAGTGGACAGCCTGGAGAACAGCGTAAAGCTCCGCAGTATAAACCGAACACTGGTCGGGAAGCCGAAAGTGATTTGGGGTGTCGCCAACAATATAGGCACTCCCTACACCTAACCATGTTTTCGAGCCGTCGGTGTGAATAAATGTGGCGTCCGTCATTTGTGCACATAGAGCAGCGAATGCCCGACGATAAACAAGTGAAGGGGTACCATCCTTGGGAAATAGACAAAGGTCATGGAGCAGGCAGATCCGGGGACGGGCGAAGGCGGTGCTGTACCCCAAGTTGTCAAGAAGGTTTTAGGAAAGCGGAAGGAAAGAGAATGGAGCAGTTGACGGAAGCGGACTCCCAGTGGTAGTAGGGAGGAGGGGCGGCCTGCATACCCTACATCAAAGGAGGCGTCGAAAAGAAGGTCATGGGCTGGATTAGCAGGCATGGATGACAGATGGCTAGCATAACGACTCAGAAGGACTGCGCGCCGATTGGACAGCGGAGGTTCAGCATAAAGGCTTTCCACAGGGCTGGTGTAAAAAGCTCCAGACACTAAACGTAATCCGCGGTGGTGGATAGAGTCGAGACGCCGAAGAATAGACGGCCGAGCAGAGGAGTAGACTATGCTTCCATAGTCCAATTTCGAGCGCACTACGGCGCGATAGAGGCGGAGAAGAACCACTCGGTCCGCTCCACAGGAGGTACCATCAAGGACACGGAGGGTGTTAAGGGATCGCAGACAGCGAGCCGAAAGATAGGAAACGTGGGAGGACCAGCACAGTTTTCTGTCAAACATAAGACCCAAGAATTTAGCGACGTTTGAAAACGGAAGGTTGACAGGACCTAGATGTAAGTAGGGCGGAAGAAACTCCTTACGTCGCCAAAAATTAACACAAACGGTCTTACTGGGAGAAAAACAGAAGCCGGTTTCGATGCTCCAAGAGTGGAGGCGATCGAGACATCCTTGAAGACGTCGTTCAAGAAGGCTGGTCCGTTGAGAGCTGTAGTAGATCCCAAAATCGTCCACAAAGAGGGAGCCCGAGACATCAGGAAGGAGACAATCCATAATTGGATTGATGGCAATGGCAAACAGTACAACACTCAGCACGGAGACCTGGGGTACCCCGTTTTCTTGGGAGAAAGTACGGGAGAGAGTAGTGTTCACCCGCACCCTAAATGTGCGCTCTGCCATAAATTCGCGAAGAAAAAGGGGCAGCCGACCTCGAAAGCCCCAAGGGAGCAGTGTGCGGAGGATGCCTGTCCTCCAACAGGTATCGTATGCTCTCACCAGATCAAAAAATATTGCTACTGTTTGGCGTTTCCGGAGAAAATTGTTCATGATATAAGTGGAGAGAGCAACAAGATGGTCAACTGCAGAACGATGCTTTCGGAATCCGCATTGGGCAGGTGTTAAAAGACTGCGGGATTCCAGCCACCACGCTAAACGGTAATTCACCATACGCTCCAAAACCTTACAGACATTACTCGTGAGAGAAATGGGGCGATAGCTAGAGGGGAGATGTTTGTCCTTTCCAGGTTTCGGAACAGGAACGACGATAGCTTCCCGCCATCGTCTGGGAAAAGTACTGTCGGTCCAAATTCGATTATAAAGGCGAAGGAGGTAACGCAGACTATGGGTTGATAAATGCAGCAACATTTGGACGTGAATACCATCCGGTCCTGGGGCGGAGGAGCGAGAAGAAGAGAGTGCATGTTGGAGTTCCCGCATGGAGAAAACAGTATTGTAGCTTTCGCGATTTTGAGAGGAGAAAGCAAGAGGTCGCACTTCCGCTGCACGTTTCTTCGGGAGAAACGCTGGCGGGTAATGTGAAGAGCTCGAAATCTCAGCAAAGTGCTGACCCAACGAGTTAGAAATTGCGACGGGGTCCACTAATGTGTCATGCGCGACAGTGAGCCCAGAGACCGGGGAGAAACTAGGCGCGCCTGAGAACCGTCGAAGCCGACTCCAAACTTCCGAGGAGGGAGTGAAGGTGTTAAATGAGCTAATAAAGAATTTCCAGCTTGCCTTCTTCCTATCGTGGATGACACGATGGCATCGCGCTCTGAACTGCTTATAGCGGATACAGTTGGCCAAAGTAGGATGGTGGCGGAAAACGCGAAGAGCACGTCGCCGATCACGTATTGCGTCACGGCACTCCTCGTTCCACCAAGGAACTGGGGGGCGCCGGGGCAATTCGGAGGTGCGTGGTATTGAATGTTCCGCAGCTGTAAGAATAACGTCGGTAATATGTGTGACCTCATCGTCGACGCTGGGAAAGTGACGGTCATCGAATGTCGCTAGAGACGAAAAAAGTGTCCAATCAGCTTGGGCAAACTTCCAGCATTGCGGGCGCATGTATGGCAGTGGAGGCTGCAGTCTAAGGACACATGGAAAGTGGTCACTCGAGTGTGTATCATCAAGGGCGGACCATTCGAAGCGCCGAGCTAGCGGAACAATGCCGACCGGATGGTCCAAATGAGATAAATTTGTCGTGGAGGCAGACAAAAATGTAGGGACCCCAGTGTTGAGGCAAACTAGATCCGCTTGGTGGAAGACGTCTAGCAATAGTGATCCACGTGGACAAGGATGTGGAGATCCCCAAAGTGGGTGGTTGGCATTGAAGTCCCCAACCAGCAAATAGAGAGGTGGAAGCTGACCAAGAAGATGAAGGAGATCAGCTCGCGCCATTGGTGTGGACGATGGAATGTATACAGTACAAAGAGAGAACGTGTATCCGGAAAGGGAAAGACGGACGGCGACAGCTTGGGAGGAAGCGTTTAAATGGATAAGGTGATAATGGAGAGTTTCATGGAGAAGAATCACGAGTCCTCCATGTGCTGGAGTGCCTTCAACCGAGGGGAGATCATATCGGACGGACTGAAAATGAGGGAGAACAAAGCGGTCATGGGGATGCAGCTTTGTTTCCTGAAGACAGAAGATGACCGGCGAGTAGGATCGTAAGAGGATCGACAATTCATCCCGATTGGCTCGAATACCGCGGATATTCCAGTGGATAATGGACATAGGGTGAACAGAAAATGGAGGAATGTGATCAAGGTCGCTGTCAACTCAACGATTGCTGAGAGCTTGCGACCGACAGCATGGAATGGCATTCAGCCGAAGGCAGAAGATCCTGATCCATAGGTTGGTCAGGAGCAGCTCCTGCCACCAGCGATCGGCCGGTTGATCGGCCGCCAGCAGTGCGCCTCGGCGACACAGAAGACGGCCGAGGGCGATTTCCGCCAGGTGGTGCTGTAGATGGGACACGCCTTGGCGGAGTAGGAGAGGAACTGGGTTTCTTTGTAGCCTTCTTGGAAGTATGATGTTTAGATGAAGGAGGAACCGATGGTTGGGAAGTTGCGGTACGTAAAAAATCTTCACGAGTATGCTCTTTTTTCGAAGTCTTGGTGTCTGATTTTTGGGCTCGAGATTTAGCAGAACCCGACGAAGGGTGAGCCAGAGAGTGGGCAGGCGAAAGTGGTGAGGTTGAACGGGCGATCTTTGCGCTGGCCGATCTGATGACCGTGGCACTAAAGGTGAGGTCGCAAGTCTGCGTGGCCGCCTCCTTTGTTGGCCGAGGAGAAGCAAGGACAGAGCTGTATTTTCCTGTCTGAGGCACGGTGGGCTGTCGACTGGCGAATAATTTTCGAGCAGCAAAGGTCGACACCTTTTCCTTCACCCTAATTTCCTGGATGAGCTTTTCGTCCTTAAAAACAGGGCAATCTCGAGAGGAAGCAGCGTGGTCACCCATACAGTTGATGCAGCGAGGGGATGGAGGTGGACAAGCACCCTCATGGGCATCCTTGCCACACGTAACACATTTGGCCGGATTGGAACAGGACTGGCTGGTGTGATTGAAACGCTGACACCGATAGCAACGCGTAGGGTTTGGGACGTAAGGGCGAACGGAAATTATCTCATAGCCTGCTTTGATTTTCGATGGGAGTTGAACTTTGTCAAATGTCAAGAAGTCAGTGCGGGTTGGAATGATGTTCGTGTCAACCCTTTTCATAACCCTATGAACAGCCGTTACGCCCTGGTCCGACAGGTAGTGCTGAATTTCTTCGTCAGACAATTCATCGAGGGAGCGTGTATAAACGACTCCACGCAAGGAATTTAAAGTACGGTGCGGTTCCACCCGGACAGGGACGGTGTGTAGTAGTGAGGTACGCAGCAGTTTTTGTGCCTGGAGGGCACTGACTGTTTCTAGCAACAGGGTGCCATTCCGTAATCTGGAACAAGACTTTACAGGACCTGCAATTGCGTCGACACCTTTCTGAATAATGAAAGGGTTGACCGTGGAGAAGTCGTGACCTTCGTCAGACCGAGAAACAACAAGGAACTGTGGCAACGATGGAAGAACTGTCTGTGGCTGAGACTCAGTGAACTTACGCTTGTGAGCAGACATAGTGGAAGGTGAGGAAACCATTGCGGAAGAATCCCCCATGATTACCGGCGTCTCCGATGGCGCGCTCCTCCCTTGTGGGGGCCCTCTCTGAGGGCACTCCCGCCTTAGGTGATTGTTCATACCTCAGGTCACACCTCCCGACAAACGGACGGAGGGACCAATCGCACTTTCGGAAGGTATCAGCTCGGGTAATCACCCCTCCCTGGGCCTGGCCGTTACCAGGGGGTACGTACGTGTCCTACCTGTCTACCCAGGGCGGGGAATTACGCGTTACCCCGTCACCAGCTATGCATGGAAGTGCGTGGGTCGGCCTTCAGACACGCACAGGGAGGAAAAAAGAGAAAGGGAAAGGAAATAAGAGGGGTCTCAAACGCCGAAGCGGAGAAAAGGGCAAAGAGAAGAGGGAAGGAAAAGAGAAGGACAGAGGAAGGACGAAGACTTGCAAGTATAGAAAGCAAGGAATATGTAACAGTTTCGAGCGTCCGTCTCCGGACATAGGCACAAACCATACTCCCAGAGGGGGAGAAAGGGAAGGAAAGAGCCAGAGGTGAGGGGGGGGGGGGGCGAAGATGGGGGATGGGGAAGGATGCGGAAAGGGAGGGTATGCAGCCTGGAAAGGAAGGAGGGCCACATTAGCTCGGGGTCCCGTGCTCGCTACGCACGTATCCACAAAAGAGTTGTGGACCCCCTGGGGGGGGGGGGGTGGTAAGCCTGTTATGTGCGGCCCGATAGTACTCGTCTTCTTCCAGTGTGGTCAGCTAAGCTAAAAGGCTGGTTCAGAGGTTCTCAGTTCACTCATTGGTACGGATCGTAGTAGGATTTTGTTTGCAGGAAGAGTTGTCGCGGAGCTGCTGGGCCGCGAAGTCTTCTGTGGCGTTCGGAGGCCGGACTGGCATCTGCCTGGCGGGACTTCCGCACTGGGATGAGGCGGCGCTGGGCGCTGGCCGCACGGTTTAATTAGCGGCGCGAGCCAGTAGCGGCGCCTGCGCTCCAGCCGGCGCGTGCGTTGCTATTCATAGCCGCGGCGGCGGCGGCCACGCGAGCATTCTGCTGTCCATCTGGCCGCTGGAGAGGCGGGCCATACACACTGACACCTGCCTACTGGCGCCTCACAAGTTTTGCGACTGCATAGATATCTAAATGGCAACAGTGTTAAAGATGTGTTCACGCGTACATGTGAAAGGCAGCGACTGAGTGCAATGCATAAACATTCTTTTTCGCTGTGGAAAGCAGGGACGTTACACTATCGTGGCACGTATTCAGAAAGCAGAAAACGATTGTGCACCAATATTTGGGTCTAACATTACGAAGTATAAAGACTATTCCTCCCAAAGCCTTGGAACTATATCAACCAAATTTGGCACACAAACAGCGTGCTTACCAAGTACCAGCACTTTGGCTGTTAGAACCTCCTGGTTTCCATAGGAGCAGAGCTATGGGCAAAAATGATTTTTCAGCCCCTGTCATGTAGGCTGACCTGCACAATAGGTGTGTTGTGTAGGAATATCAGCCTGCCATACTAAGCAGCTCTGCAGAGCAGTCTACATATCTGTGGCCAACAAACAGTTTTTCAGCCCCCAACATGTAGGTTGACATGCACAGCAGGTGTATTGTGGGAGTATTATCAGCCTAATTTCTCGATCTGTTTTGCAGGTGCTACATACAGATGGGCATGGCTCAGGGAAAGGGGAGAGAGAGAGAGAGAGAGAGAGAGAGAGAGAGAGAGAGAGAGAGAGAGAGAGAGAGAAGGTGAACAGATAATGGGGGAAGATTATATGTGGAATATGGTCTGTGTGTCAAATGCATACCTGAGCAGAGGTTTGGGGGGGGGGGGGGGAGGGAGAAGTGGGGTGAAAGGCTAGTATGACAATAAAATAAATTAAGATAGTTCATATATACATGTACAGATGAGAAACCCAGTTAGTTAAAAATTAACAATCAATGGATCTATTAAATGGCTTCCTCTATTGCTTTAAGGAATTTGGGCAAGGGTCCCTTGATGGCTCAGTTTTGACATTCTTCCTTTCTGCTTACTTTCTGGCTGTGCAGTACCATTTTGTAGATGGTACCTTCCCCCTCTCAGGATGGTGTTGGCACTTTTGCCATGGCCAGTGCGTTTTCAGTTTAATGTCATGCAAACATTTCATGATTGATTGAAACAATGAGGCTTTCTGTGTTTGTGAAACTTTGAGGTCGTTTTGGGCAGAGGTCTTCCCTATGCTGTTTCCAGCATCAGTTCTTTAGTGGTGCCAGTGCCAGTCTTCTTGATATTAGTCCTATGCGATCCAAGTCAGCTACATCATTATGTATCACTAGCCGAGGGTTCTTCTTAATCTTGTGGCATTTTATGCAGTATCTCTGGCAGCGATATATGTAATAGATTTGAGTTTTATTGTACCACTGACAGTGCGCATTATTCATATGCAAGCTGTTAGTCTACACCAAGTAGACGAGCCTATCTGCTGACATACGAAATGTATCTGCTTTGGAGCCCCAACGTGAGGCATGCACTATGTGGATGATGTTAGTGTTTGTCCTCCTTTTACCTTCGGTCTTTGTCAGCGTGACTCTTAGATATTTATGGCTGTTGTTAGGGTTGAAATGCTTCCATTCAAAGCTGACAAACTCTCTTATTGCTGAGTGACTACAAACGTGGCATCATGATACTTCTGTCTCAATTCCGGCTGTGGTCTCTATTACAGGCACTAGTCTATATAGTGTGATATGTTCTTCCTACTAGTGTTTCCCCTGCCTAATTTTTCTCGATGTATTGCGGCTCCTGTGTGGTAGAATCTTCGTTAATGACGTTGCTGGGTCTATGCAGTTTGCGAGAGTGGGGAAAGGGTGGGGGGTGGCAGGGATGGTTCAAATGGCTCTGAGCACCATGGGACATAACATCTGAGGTCATCAGTTCCCTAGAACTTCGAACTATTAAACCTGAATAACCTAAGGACATCACACACATCATACCCGAGGCAACATTCGAACCTGCGACCGTAGCAGGAGCTCTGTTCCAGACTGAAGCGCTCAGAACAGTTCGGTCACAGAGGCCGGCGGAGGGAGAGAGGGCGGTGGCGGCTCGCTGAAAACTGAGAAATGAGAAAGCTTGTCACTGAACGTAGCCGTTCAGAAGAACCCGCAGACGCTATTGTATGTCCAGATGGACTAGTCAGCAATCCAGCATGTGATCCTGTTAACTGAACAATAAATGGAAATCGGAGCTGCCACTTAGCTACTAAGTCACTCAAACTTCTGGCTAGATGAAGTGCAGATTATGATTTTGAGCGCAGTGATTATCAGCTGGTAAACACATGCCAAGGTCCGGCCAGAGATGAAGTGGCAAAACATATACGAGTCATCATATTCAACTCGACTTCTAGGAGATGATGTTCTAAGAGTTACTCAGTGTTACACACCACCGTGCGTTGCCTCATAATGGAATGGGCTGGCACAGTTAAGTGTAAAGTCTCCGTGACAATGTTCGACTAATCTCAAGATAATAACTAAAACCCGGGAAAATTTATTCTTATTTTTTATTAACACAGTGTGGATTATACATTTTTTATATTGTAGGGTGTGATGATGCAACTTATATAAAACTTAAAATGCAGTCAGTCAAACTAGAGTGCAGACACACTTTTTAAAGAAATAAACCGATTTTAATGTTAACAATACTTGTAAGTATATCCAAGCACCTGGCACATCTAAGCTAATGCCACATTCAAATGCAATTATTCTACAGTTAATGAATGTGAATTCGATATAATAGCCCAGTGTGAAACTACCTATGTGAATACTATGCTGTCACGCATAGCTTTCCATGTCGTTTTAGGTATTTTGCGAACTGGGCTTGCTCGCGCAAATGGGGTCTGCCTACCCTCTGCCTCTCTGTAATGGCAGTTGAATGAGTGAATCAATCAATCAATCAATCAATCACTCAATCAGTGAATGAATGGAGGGAGGGAGATAAACGAGCCGTCGTCAACGACCTCATTAGAAAGAGAAGCTTGGGTTCGACAGTTGAAATCGTTAATCGACTTAGTGAAACTGTGGACCATATAAAAATCTGGAAGGCCAGTCGGGGATTTGAACACACGTCCTCCCGAGATGGTGTGGAGTGTCTTAACAGAACGCCCCACCACACTCGGCGGATCGCTTTGAAGGAGACAACTCCGGATTTCTGCCAGACCTTGTAGTTGGTGATACGACCAAGTAATAAACTGCGCGTTATCCAACGGAGATTTCACATTTTCCATGGCGCCAATGTTTGCTGTTATTGGTGGTGTGGTTCCGGTGTTCACCGGAGTAATAATTTGATGGTTTGAATCCAGCAAGCAAGTACATGTAACACCACGTACACGTAACACTACATCTCGCAGCACGGAAGAAGTCATTGAAACATTGTGCACAAAATGGAAATAAGAACTCGGCTTAGCACTCAGAAGTACATCATTAATCCGTCACACCTCGGACAGATGAAACCCCGCTGCTGGTTATCATGACTCAGTGCCATCTGTCGCTGCTATTTCAACTGTCGCGTGGTGTGGCTTGGTCTTGAGGCATACTTCAATTTTTATCGAATATGGTCCCGGTGGGCTACCGCCACTGTATTCAGGCTGCTTTGATCGGAGTGTTTTCATCGCTGTCGATTCCGACCTCAATTTCCCAGTCGGATCAAAAGCTTTAAGATAGCATTTTCACACTAATTAGATTTCCTTCTTCAATACGGAGTTTTCGAGAAGCGCGATTTGTTTCCAAATTTTTGTGATGCTCTGTCGGGGTCAAATTGTCTGACGACCACACAATGTCTGGACTAAACGCCACAATTTCGTCGTGCGGAAATGACCAGGACTCCCACACCTAATTCTGTTACTTGTACAGATAAGTACTCATATATTCTCCGTGGGCCACTATAAGGCGTACGTAGTCAATCTCCAAGGTAGCCCTCGTGTGATGATGTACGTAACAAAGAGCAGCAGTGCAGCTGAATCATTACCCACGCTATTACTGGAAGCCATTTGGATAGTCATCCGAACTACGCACACTCTTTGTGGTCGTGTTCGGAATTTCGATTCACCTGGTACGATTTTAACGCTTATTGTTGTAATAGGAAACATACTAAATTTGTGTGGAACATGGCCAGACGCCTTCTCCAAATCTGAGAAGGAAATGTGCAATGCTCAAACTTTGTTCCTGTGTTGCGTCAGGTCACAAAGGGTGATAAGATCAATTGCCAGAGTTGGAAAGATCAATGCGTAGATTGTCTTATTAAAAAATCTCACGGGAGATAAGGAAAGGATAGCTAGTTTGTTTCAGTTTCTATAATAATGTGTCACATCACCAACAACTTTAATCTTACTACAATAGAGAGCTCCTTAACGCCATACGTACACAGACTCTGACTTATTTATTTTACGATGATTCCTCGTCCTGAGAACCAACGGCATTATAGACTTGTAATAAGAAGTGCCACTTTCTCTGTTATAGACTTCACATATCTGAAATTTCCGATAAACAATAACTTCTCGACTGTTAAAAGTATCCAGCCCTGCTACAGTATCTACTTTAGGACCACGTACTACAGCCACAGTAGCCCAACTATTACCGTCCATTAGCGCCTGCGTTCGTAAGCGTGGAAGTCAATACGCATCCGCAAAAGACTTAAGGACAATGCAAAATCACATGGGCACCAACTCCAATCTTCGTACTAATAGCAAAATTGTCAGTAGCTTTATGTACTGCAAGGCGCGAACACCTTCCCCTCCTATAGCAACGCGGCATCACTGGTCTGTGTCAATACTGCTTCAAGTGCGGCTGCTCGACGACTGACGCCGTCTTAAGAGGAACATCACTTGTATATCACTTCCTTATCTAACTGCATCGCGGCTTGCACAACCTACTAAAGTCCTGACATTCTGCAAACCACAATTACGGAGTGTGAGATTCAATGCGATCATTTACATCAACAGGAGGATAGGAAACCATCGTCGACGCAGCTCGTGGCTTTCTGCATCATGTTTTGGTCGATATCCTGTACCGTCAATACGTCCATCGATTTCGAAAGATGCGTTGTCTGTGCTTTGGGGATGGTCCAAAACAACAGAAGCCACGTATATAAGTAAGACGACGATTGCCTATGGTCACTTCAGTATGGATGCACACCAAGCTCAATACAAACGGGAATCGGCGAAATGCTGTGAGCAATGGGGATAATGGGCAAGGGACATTACATTAGTAGTATGTGGATAAGCTGAGGATTTCGTTCTGACGAGAGCCGTGCTAGGGTAGTACGGGCAGTTACGATGACCACTGTGTCCAGATGGCGCAGTGGTCAGATCATCTGCATAGTAAGCAGGAGACCTGGGTTCGAATCCCGATCCAGCAAATTTTTTAACTTTTGATTTGAATTAATGCCCACTGGCAGCTAATATTAATTTATTTTTCCATCACTGCAATTTCCAGACTCAAACGTTGGCGAGGAAGTCAGCTACGGCTAATGGAGGTACTCTATGTGACCAAAAGTATCCGGACATCCCCAAAAATATACGTTTTTCATATTAGGTACATTGTGCTGCCACCCACTGCCAGGTACTCTATATCATCGACCTCAGTAGTCATTAGACATTGTGAGAGAGCCGAATGGGGCGCTCCGCAGAACTCACGGACATTAATCGTGGTCAGGTGACTGGATGTCAATTGTGTTATACGTCTCTACGCGAGATTTCCAAACTCCTAAACATCCCTAGGTCCACTGTTTCCCATTTGATAGTGAAGTGGAAACGTGAAGGGACACGTACAGCACAAAAGTGTACAGGCCGACCTCGTCTGTTGACTGACAGAGACCGCCGACAGTTTGAGAGGGTAGTAATGTGTAATAGGCAGACATCTATCCAGACTATCACAAAGGAATTCCAAACTGCATCACTATCCACTGCAAGTACTATGACAGGTAGGCGGGAGGTGAGAAAACTTTGATGTCATGGTCGAGCGGCTGCTCATAAGCCACACGTCACGCCGGTGAATGCCAAACGACGCCTCGCTTGGTGTAAGGACACTATCACAGCACAGACCTACATTGATGTTTTAAGCACCTTACTGCTTCCCACTGCTGAAGAGCAATCCGAGAATGCCGACTGCATCCTTCAACACGATCGAGCACCTTTTCATAATGCATGGCCTGTGGTGGACTCGTTACACGACAATAACATCTCTGTAATGGACTGGCCTGCACAGAGTATTCACCTGAATCCTACAGAACACCTTTGGGATGTTTTGGAACGCCGACTTCGTGCCAGGCCTCAACGATCGACATTTATACCTCTCCTCAGTGCAGCACTTCGTGAAGAATGGGCTGCCATTCCCCAAGAAACCTTCCAGCACGTGATTGAACGTGTGACTGCGAGAGTGGAAGCTGTCATCAAGGCTAGGTGTGGGCCAACACCATATTGAATTCCAGTATTACCGCTGGATGGCGCCCCGAACTTGCAAGTCATTTTCAACCACGTGTCTGGATACTTCCGATAACATAGTGTAACTCTGACCGCGAATGAAGGTAATAACGGTATGTCTGTGGACGGGTTGTTGTTGTTTGTTGTCGTCTTTAGCCCGAAAACTAGTTTGATGCAGCTCTCCGTGGTACTCGACCCTGCGCAAGCCTCTTCATCTCCAAATAACCACAGGAACTTCTGAATCAGCTTACTGTATTCACCTCTTGATCTCTCTCTACGATTTTTACCCCCAATACTTCCAACCAGTACTAAATTGTTGATCCTTCGATGTCTCAGAATATATCCTGTCAACGGATCCCTTCTTCTAGTCACGTTGTCCCACAAACTACTACTCTCTTCAGTTATACTCATTACCTAATGATCTAATCTGATCTAATCTTGATCATTCTTCTGTCTCACCACATTTCATCAGCTCCTATTCTCTTCTTGTCTAAGCTGTTTATCGTCCTTGTTTCCTTCTTACCCCTGATAACTTGTTTGTTGGCAATTCTTTTTGTAATCAACCCGCTACATTTAATGCCTTCACAGTTTTAAGCTGTCATTCTATCGAACCTGTCTTTCTAAACAGTAAAGGGCAAGAATGTTACGTAATTGCATGATAATTAGTGCTTGCGCCTAGCAACACTGGTAGAAGCTGAAGTCGAAGATCAGTTCGTGTTCTGTAGAAAGCTATTACGACGCGAGGCGATACTGAGCCTACGACATAATGAAGACAGTATTCCTACAATTAGAGAAAGCAGTTTCTTAGTTTTGATTGGAGTATTTTCCTCGAAATTCTGATGGTTGCGAAGATAAAATACGTGGAGTGAAAGGTTATGTAGTGGTTGTACAGGTACTATACTCCAATTACGAGAGTCGAAGGATATGGAAGGGAATTACAGTTGAGGGAGGAAAAAAATAAAAACTTTGTCGTTTGACGATGCCATTGTAATTGTCAGAGACAGCAAAGGACTTGGAAGTGCAATTGAACGAAATGGACAGTATCTTGAAAGGAGAATATAATATGAACAACATATGTAAGACTAGGGTACCCGACTGTGGTTGAATGAAAGCAAGCGATAATGAGGGAATTAGATGAGGAAATGAGACATTATAAGTTATTTTTACTATCTGGGCAGCAAAATAACTGATGTCCGAAGTAGAGGGGACATACAATGGTGAGTGTGTGAAGCAAGAAAAGCATTTCTGAAGAAGAGAAATGTAATACACATCTAAATATCAGGAGTTCGTTTCTGAAGGTATTTGTCTTTATTGTATCCCTGTACTGAAGTGAAACGTGGGCGATAAACAGCACACACAAGAAGAGAATAGAAGCTTTAGGAACGTGATACTGTATAAGAATGTCGAATATTAGATGGTTAGTTCAAATAACTAGTGAGATACTGAACCGAATTGGTGTGTGTGTGTGTGTGGGGGGGGGGGGGGGGGGGAGGGAAGGAAGCCTATGACTCAACTTGACTAACAAAGATGATAGTTTGACCGAACACATCCTGAAGTGTCAAGTAATTGTCAGTTTGGTAATGTAAGGAATTGCAGGGGATAAAAACTGTAGAGTGCGATTGAGGGATGAATAATACAGTAAGCATGTTAAACGGATGTAGTTTGCTAGAGTTATGTCGAGATGATGTGGTTTGCATAGGGCAGAATAGCGTGAAGAGCTGTAAGCCAGTCTTCAGACTAAAGACGACGACGACGACGGCGACGACGACGACAGTTTGCGTATGGAATGGAATGATGGAATGGTAGGTCTCATTCACTTAGGGTATTTATAGCCCTGGTTTCGAATTCCCTTGATTCAGTTTCCGTTCATTGTGTTGTGTGTTGGTGAGAGAACAGATGCGTCACAAAAAAATCTTAAGTCGATTTTCAAATAAAATGCCCGGTGTTTCAGGCCCTCATCGTTAAAAGCGATCCACTGCTACTGCTGCGTTCTACGGGCCGCCTGGAAAACGGAAAAGCCGCGTGCAGCTGCCGCTATCGCCGGAACAGCCGTGCTTTCTCCGGCGCCGATCCTGCGGGAACTCTTCGCTCCCTCCGTCTGCTTCGAGGGGGAAAACGGCCTGATGGGGAAGGTACTATCGACCGAGCCTGCTGGCGCGCCTTCCCACTGCCGCCATTCCAGACGGGAAATGCGCAGGAATCCTCACCATACAGCCCGCCAAGGTTTTCCACAGCCGTGGAAAAACAACTTTCAGTGTCTTTATTCTCTCACCCCCACAGAGTGTCACGACCACTGTCTCCGTCACTGGGGCTGGTGGGACTACTCGAAAGTAACATACTCGTATTTCCATTCGGTGGAAGAATATTTCTGCCGGCCGCGGTGGCCGTGCGGTTCTAGGCGCTGCAGTCCGGAACCGCGGGACTGCTACGGTCGCAGGTTCGAATCCTGCCTGTAGCATGGATGTGTGTGATGTCCTTAGGTTAGTTAGGTTTAAGTAGTTCTAAGTTCTAGGGGACTGATGACCCAAGATGTTAAGTCCCACAGTGCTCAGAGCCATTTGAATATTTCTGTTTCTTGAATTTGCCTTTTCGCTGTCGGTGCCCCAAATTACAGACAGAAAACTATTTGGATCCATAAAAAAAAGCTTGTTTTTTCCATCCATTGCGCTAAGGGCTCAGTTGCAGACACCAGTTGACAGATGACAAACATCATCTAAGAATTTGATAGCATGATTATAGCTCTCAAAATTAAGTAAGATAGGTTAGCGAAATTCATTTAAGATACATCGCATAACTTCAAAAAATGGCGAGAGAAGTAAACAAACGTACTATTATAATAATAACTGGATTGAGGAGGGAGACGTGCTAGGCTAGTCCGTGCAATTGTGCAAAGCCACTGTGCCAGGGTGGCGCAGTGGTTAGCGCATTGTCTAGCAGGAGACTTGGGTTCGAATCATGGCTTGGTACAAATCTTCACTCGTTGTATCAGTATGCATAAATACTTCACAGACGTTTGAGACACGAGTAGGTCACTGGAACCATATAGTCTCATCTGATATTAATATTAATAATAATAATAATAATATTAATAATATTAATAATAAATAACGTCTGAGAAAAGGATAATAATAATAATAATAATAATAATAATAATAATAATAATAATTTAATAATAATGGAAAATATTCGTCAGTATGTCCAGTTGGTAATCTGAGCCGCTCTCCTCCAGGATAGAAATATAGTACGTAAGTCATTTCGCTTCCTTCTTCGTTTGTAAAAACTAGTGACTTCCCGTCAGTAACACGACAGATTTTACCATAAACTGAAGAATTTTAGAAACGCCTCCAGTTCTGCTTTTCTGTTAAATTCAATCGATTTCTGCGAGATTTATTGTAGTAATGAACGAACAAAATTCGAAGTAGCGCAGCTATGAGACACCGGAGTTGCATTCGGGAGGACGCAAGTATTTTTAATTTACTGGCTTTCGCGACGAGTCCATACAGAAGTCAGTCATGACGGTACGCAAGTAAGGACAACACAACACCCATTTCCTACTTGGCCGGGAAGCGAACCGGAGTCCCTTCGGTTACCTGTGACACCCGCGACTCATGAAAATTCGTATAATAGTTTTGGAGATTAGAGTATTCGAACAGAAAGACAGACAGACAGACACTAAAGTTTTACAGTATTATTAGAAGCGCAGATGCAGATAATAAATTGAAAAACTTGTTAATCGAATAATGGAGGAGGAGATGTGTGTTTAACGTCCCGTCGACAACGAGGTCATTAGAGACGGAGCACAAGCTCGGATTGGAGTAGGATGGGGAAGGAAATCGGCCGTGCCCTTGCAAAGGAACCATCCCGGCATTTGCCTGAAACGATTTAGGGAAATCACGGAAAACCTAAATCAGAATGGCCGGAGACGGGTTTGAACCGCCCGTCGTCCTCCCGAGTGCGAGTCCAGTGAGCTAACCACTGCGCCACCTCGCTCGGTCATCGAATAATGACGAAAAATAAGTTGAAGCAAGTTACAGTCATAATTTCACAGTAAAACCGAAATATGATAAAAGACCTACAAAAGAAATAGTTTACTACGAAAGGGAAGAGAATCTATTCAATGTAAAGCTGGCTTCAATTACGTATAATGTGAGAAGCAAATTAATACCAGACAAAAAACAACATTTTCCTTCATTTTATATTATTTTTAGAACATAAGGTACCCATTTCAAGGTTGATACTTTGTTCCCTACCAATAATCTTTACAACATCAAGAAATTCTTATTGAGATTCTTTCAGTATTTATTATAAACATTCCTTTTGAATCTGTGATAGTTGTAGAAAAATGAAATTATCGTGTGGCATTGCCGGCCGGGAGGCCGCCCTCTGGGGAAGCTCGGCCGCAGGGTGCAATTCGTATCTCAGGCGACATCACACTGAGCGACCTGTGTGTCGGTGATGACCAGGACAACACAACACGCAGTCCACTGGCGGAGAAAATCTCCAGCCCGGCCACGAATCGAACCGGGCCCGCTGCACGGTAGGCAAGCACGTTACCGCTTAGCTAAGCGTATTTGTAAAAACTGACTGCATTACTGGTCTAATGATGCTGAGAAACGTCTTCGGACGACTATACTGCCGATGAGTGCCTATACCACATTTGACAATTATTATTCTTCGTTCTACTGCCTTTTTTTATCAGACAATTTGACCAGCGAAAAAAAACATCGCTCTCTTACAGACTCTTTTGCTTCCAATAAAAAAGTTTGTACTTGCATGTAAAGATGGCTCCTAGTAGTGATTCTGTCACAACATACCTTGCTTCTACTTAGTTGCGCCACCACTGATGATAACATTACGCCATAGACTGCAAATTCTCATGAAAGGAATCTGTTTAAGGAATTTCTCTCACACTGAAAGTTTATCCACGTCATCTTCCTGGGATCTCGTTGACTGGAGTAGACTGGAGTACAATTGTCTGCAGTGATGAGCCCCGACGAGCAGCAAAGACGTATGTAGAGACGCCCCGGACAACACTGGGATTCCAGCCTGACTGTAGTTCGCCATAAGGCTGACAACCAGGAGTGATGGTCTGAGTTGCCATTTCATTTCATAACAGGACCCTCTGGTCGTTATTCGTGTCACCCTTACAGCACAGCGATATGTCAACGATAATCTACGCCCCGTTTGTTGCCCTTCATGGCAAGCCATCGTGGGCTTACATTTCATTTCAGCAAGATAATGTCCACCCGAACACGGCGAGAATTTCTGCTGCTTTCTTCGTGCTTGCCAAATACGACCTTGGCCAACAAAGTCGCCGGATCTCTTCCCAAATGATAACGTTTAGAGCATTGTGGGTAGGGCCCTCCAACCAGCTCGGGATTTGAACCATCTAACGCATTTGTTGGTATCCTGACCTCGTCGTGGTGGTGGCGCTTGTGTGGTCAAATGATACTGAGAGCTACGACTGTCGTAATTTTGCTGCTGATAGGAGCTCCCAGGCCAGATAGGTCAACAGTGATGATCCAGATTAAATGGAATACTTCGGTCCTCCAGATTGAGGGTTGGGCGTGGGACAAACTTCCTCACACCATAAGAATTTGTTACGAAACGCCAAAAAACGGCCTCGGATACAGTAAGGAACCACAATCGAAACCACCTCACGAAGTCAAAGGTTAATGCTAGAATATTACGAAACAATCACAGACTGAACTGTGATACTTGGAATGTAAGATCACTCTCCGTTCCTGAAGCGGAGAAAGTGCTGGGTGAAGAACTGAATGGGTACGAAGACCATAGAAAGAGATGAGTGGTCTGTAACAGGGGTATATAAAGGTAAGTTCTACAGCTACTTCTATAGTGGAAATTGAGAGGGTAAATATGAACTTTGAGTTGGTTTTGCAGTAGCCACCAGAATAACAGGAAATATCATGGACTTCAAGGCTATCAACGAAATAACATGCTGGGTAAGAGTGAAAGGAAAGTTTTACAACCTAACAATGGCCTCATATCATGGACATACAGAAGATAAAGACGATAATTATAGACAGTTTCTACAAAGACCTAGAATCAGTATATGACGACGATGATGATTATGATGATGATTATTATTATGATTTGGGTTGAGGGGGCGCTCGACATCATGGTCATCAGCTCTCTGACGAAAAGTCAACATCCAAATCTCGTGGGTGGGAACGAAGGCTGTCCCCCACAACCGGAGCAGTTTATAATGTATTAAAGTCTGCCGCCCTTCCCCGTCATTTTAGGGATGAGGCCTGACCGTTCACAAAATTTTACCATTCTTGTAACATTGATATCGGTGTCTGCGCGGATGGAGGGCTGCCCTAATATCAGTATGCAGGACACACGCAGCCACAATATGCCAAACTGAAAGCGGCACGCCACAAACTTCACAAAATGGTGGATCTTCCCGCCGGAGGAGGGAGCCATGTGTCAAAGGGCTACGCCCGATGCGCAGTCTATTAAGCAAAACCTCCTTCCAGCGGCGAGGCTGACATGAAGTGCGCCAAGCCTTTGTGGTCGATTTGAGCGACCGCACTTTGTTGTCTGTCACCTGCAACCATTCATTCTCCCACTGACGCATGATGCATCTGTCAGAAAATGAGATAATGGCGTGCAACGGGATGAGACACTGATGGACAGCGCTTTCCCAATATGCGTCTTTGGCAGCTTTGTCGGCCATGTATTTGTCCTGTATTCCAACGCGGTCAGGTACCCAGACCACCTCCTTCCCACAGTGTTGGGCCCGCTGTAAGGAGTCATGGATGAGCTGAATCAGTGGGTCTACAGGATACGTGTGGTGAAGTACCTGCAGCGCACTAAGAGAGTCGGGAACAGGCAAGAAAACTCTTGCGGTGATGTCTGTGAACCCTCTCCAGTGCCATCAGAATGCCATATACCTCCGCATCAGAATTTGTAAATTGTTCTGGAAGACGCACTTTGAAAATCCTATCAGGGAAAACTGCAGAACAACCGAGAGCATTCCCCTGATGGGATCTATCTGTATAAATAACGATAAAACTATGTTACATACTTAAAATAGACGAAAACAAAGTTGTAAAAACCAAATCTGAAGTACAACATTTCTTGTACTGTGTCAAGCCTAAAATCGCTTTGGGTCTCTAAAGACACCAAGGCGACAATGCGTTCCATCCATCCCTGAGTGTGTATTTTCATGTCCGAGAGATCCAGATCCTTGAGACAGTCTGTAGCACGTATACCAAATGGCTGGGTCGCTTTGGGCCGATTCCTGAACTGTCGTTCGAAGGTGGGTTGGATCACTGAACTAAATGCTAATGACTGAGGTGACGCTGAGATTTTCAGCGCCATCAGTATACGAAGACACACCACTGTACGATGTGAAAATGTTCCTAGAGACGCCAGTAAAAAAGAAGGAAAAGCGACCCTTCTGAGGTTGGCCATTGGCCAACGTAGTTCACACGATTCCTCGAACTACAACGGAATGAGACTAGTCAGTCTGCCAATTAACCTAAGAATTATATCTACTTTTCTCACAAAAACATTTACAAGATAACCTGGAAACTACACGACCGAAACACAAAGAACCGAATCGGCCACATAGTAGTGGATGCTAGACACAGAAGTGTTACTGAAACCGTAAATTCTCAAAGAGGTGCAGAAATAGGATCAGACAACTATCTTGTGCTGACAACTTTTAGTGAAGGGACAGAATGCAGAAACTGCAGGAGAAGAGGTACAGACCAGATCTACAGAAAGATGACAACATTAAGGACAGGTATGCAATTAAAATTCGAAACGTTAGCTACCCTGGAAAAAGAGGGAGATGATGTAGACAAGTTATGGTCCAAGCTCAAGATCGGCGTCAAACACGCAGGAGAAAAATCGCTGAAACCACAGGCGAGAGGTACGATGAGCAGCACAGGATGATTTAACAGTAAGTGTAGACATGCTGTCAACAAGAGAAAAGAGGCTAAAATGTAAGGACTGACAAACGAACAAGATGAAAGATTAACACTGGCCTATAAGGAGGCAGTTAGAGAAGCAAGAAACGTCCTTCGAGCAGAAAAGCAAGAGTATATGAACGGCAAGATAGCACTGCAGAAAGGGTAGAACAGTAGGCAATACAAGACTATTACAGGGCAGTCAGGTTCTTCCAGAAAGGATATAATGAGAGGACTGACGTGATCAAAAGCCAAGGAGGACAACTGATAACAGATTAAACAAAAGCTACATCATCAGCGTTGCGACAGCAGCATCAGAAGAAAAATAATTTCAAGGAGAAGGTAAAGTAATAATACCACCAGCAGAGAATGAACTGCCGAGCATGGAAAACGCAGGAGGAGCCACAAAAATAATGAAGAGAGGAAACGCACAAGTAATAGACAGCATACGTACAGAGATGCCGAAAGAGGGACGAGAGATCCTACAAAAGAAAGAAAGAAAGAAAGAAAGAGAGAGAGAGAGAGAGAGAGAGAGAGAGAGAATACCATCTAGCTAGTTTAATTTGGAGGAAAAAAGGCTCCCAGCAGAATGGAAGCACCCTGTCCTCTGCCCAATAGTAAAGAAAGGAGACCCAATGAGGTGCAGCAACTATAGAAGAACTACCTTACTAAACACAACTTGTCAGATCCTGAGCATGTTGTTGGTGAAGCGGCTAACACCATACATTGAAGAGGTATTTGGATTTCAACAAAAAGGGCTTAGAAACCGAAAATTAATCGTAGACCAAGTACATATAATGAGGTAAATGTTAGCAAAGAGCTGTGAATTTCACTTGTGAACATATTAAAAAGCGTGAGGTAGTGTTAATAGGCAGAACTGGAAAGAGCACAGGTTCCTAGAAAACTAATGAAAGTAACACAGCATATATACAAGAGACAATACGCATGGTGAAAATAAATGAAAATATGTCAGAGAAATTCGAGGTGAAAACTGGAGTGCGACAGGAAGACTGCCTCTCCCCCCCCCCCCCCCCCCCTCCTGTTTAATCTGGTTCTGGAAAGAGCACTGAAAGTTAACAAGCCTGAAGACAGGGATACAGCTGGCTAGAGGGATGATCACTCTCGCTTGTGCAGAAGATGTTTTAATAGCATAAAATGAGAAATCTCTCGTTCAGATGTCAATAGTTTTAATGTAAGAGGGAATGAGAGCGGGTTTGGAGAGAAATATGGATAAGACCAAATGCATTGTTGTGAGCAGAGAAAACGATGACAAATGTATAGACGTAGATGGCAAAATATCTGAAAGATTAAGAGTGTTCAGATATCTTGAGGAACTACTCAGTGAAAGGTAAGAGATATATCAGAAAATAATTTCAAGAATCCAGACAAGAAACAAGTCAAGGTTTGCACTCCAGAAGTTGTTTAAGTCCCGGCTTCTAACGTGATCCACAAAGATTACGACCTACAGGACAGTAATGCAACCTGTCGTCCTATACCTAAGCAGAGATCTGGACTATGACACAGAAGATAGAAAACTCCTCACATTTGAGAATGCTGTTCTGAGACTGTTTTGGGCTAATGAAGGACGGATATGACGGGATAAAAAGGAAAAATCGCGAACTTCAGGAGTTGTACAATGCACAATGACTGTGATTTGAGAGAGGAGACTGAGGTGGTAGGGGCACATAATGCGGCGAGAAGGCCAGACCACGAGGCAGGTGGCGAAAGAAGACATTAGAGGCAACAGACCGACGTGACGTCCACGGCTGAGATCGACTTACGATATTAGAGAGGCTGAGAGTACGATGGGACTGGGTGGAGAAGACTACACGCACCGAGGAAACTGGGGCAGGCTGACCAACGAGGCCAAAAGCCGACTATGGTTTGTGTCACCGAACTAGTAAGTAGTTAACGGACCATTTGGAAAGAATATGACACGACATCCCTTACGAGGACACCCAGCAACTGTACCAAACAATGCAAAACCGAATAAGTGCTTGCATAACAGCCAGAGGTGGAACAATTCGTTATTGACTTGCTCAATTTGTGAAGCTCTTCCTCTTTAACAAATCATCAAATTTTTATGAAACTGTAATAATTTATCTGTCCAAATACGCAACAGCTACCGATTTCCGTTACATTATGGTAATTCCTTCGTGGTGCCTTCTTTTTTTTATGAGTGTGTGTTGTTTGTTGCGCGGAACAGTTATGTTACTGTTGGTCTCATTTATCATGAGTCGTTTCTTCATTACACGGAAGTGGTTCACTAATTACATTTGGAAGACTTTTGCTTGTAATGTGAACAGTTCCATTTGAATTTTCCATAATTTTCCACTAGAACTTCCGTGGACGTGGCCCTAGTTTCCTCCTACCACCACAAAAGTTAATCTAAGTGCAAAACCTGCAAGTAGACAACATGTTAAGCTCTTGTCAGCCCTATCTGTTGCACCTATATAAGCAGTTCAACATTTTTGAGGCTATGCGTTATTAGTTGCTAGAGTATTCGCTGCAATGTACAGTTGTGACAAGATACCAGAACGCGCATCCCGACAGCCATCGTTCAAGAGCAATGCTCTCTGAATTGAACCAGAGTTCAAGTCACAGCCCAGAATACAGTTTTCAGTCATAACACAGTTTCAAATAGTAACCAGTTGCGAAAACTGTGTCCCGTTAATTCTGAGCGTCAAATACGCTGGAAGGTGGTGGAAAGCCAATAAGCTAATATACACTTACCAACCCAATTAGGAAACGGCTAAGGTTCATCGAGGCTTACCTGAAAATAAAAGAAGAAATATTAATAATGATTTCTGCCTAGAAGGAAAATAATAAAGAGCGATTGGGAAGCCTTAAATGTAAAAAGTATAAAAGACACAACGTTATCAGTCACTAAATTAATTTAATTTCTTTTATTTCCGATACTTCTCGGAGGCTTCGGTATATCATGGGATGTCAGCATGGAAGTCAGGCTCAGTGACAGTTATGTAAATGTCCTTCCATGCGTATGTATGTGTAAAATTTAATGAAGCTTTTACAATAAACAAACAAAAAGTACAAAAATAAAGTCATACACAGTGGTTATTCGTTTGAGCATACACGGATCTGCCGCCCAGTCGACATGCGAATCCACCATCGACTCGCTGGATTCTCGAATAACGAAGTTCGTACTGAAGTCTAGCAACTCTTAATGGGGATTGATTACATTAATTATTTACTGAAAATTAAAATTGCCAGTGAGGTGACACTATCACGTCAACAAATTGAGAACAGAACTACCTATAACAGCTATTCGTGTACATACAATGAACACACAACAGACAGCTTTCGGCGCTATATGGGAACCATTAACGATATGGCGGAGAAGGACTTCGCCACAAAGTTTCGTACGCTTAGCCTGTGGTTAACTTATCGTGTCTTTTTCCGTCGGCGGTGCTACCCAAGGAAGGGTCATATTGATGGTATTTATTGTCCTTGCAGCTTTATCCGTATTCTTAATTTATTAAATTTGTTGTTTCTTCGCACGAACTATCTTCAGAGTTAAGCTGATGTAAAGATGAAGGGAGTGAAATATAATTTTCAAACCTAATAGCAGATTGTGGAATGATCACGATTACTACATCTGTAATGCGACAGTGAAATCTGTACTTCCGTTAGAGAGATCGCATGGATTTCAGCATTCAGGAACGGTTTACGTAAAAGTTTATAAATGAATAGTCTAAGATCGAATATAAGTTGCTATTGTTTACTAATCAGGTGACCGGTTTCGATCATCATACGATCATCACCAGACGATTAAAATTCCATGACGACGGCTGAAAAGAGTGGCAAGTAGCAGCACGCTATGTAGCGAACAGTTGTAATGGTCTGATGATCGTACCACGATCGAAACCGATCACCTGATTAATAAATTTTAACGACTTATTTGCGTTCTTAGACTGTTTTTGTTTAAAATCTTTTATTCTAATTTTTTGACTTGTTTCCTAGGAACAACATTCCAAAAGATGCTACATTGTTTGCAGAATGACGCTGTTTACGTTCTGTAACCTGTATTATAGTAAAACAGTCCAACAATTTCTTCACATTTGAAGTTCTAAGGATTGAGAGACAGAAAATCACAGCTATTACTTCTTTGCCTAGTAGGAAACGTGAAATGGTGCAAAGAATGGGATGGGAAATAATATCACAGCCCCAGATAGTTGTTCACAGAGCGAGTGAACCCTGTTGGCCACTAAAATTACACCACGATGATGGCATGCCACAAGCATCAAACTGGTGTGAAGTTTGCCACCTGCTTTGATACGCCAACAAACATTCAGCGCAGTCGCAGACGCAGTGGACAGGAGTAACCCATCCACATTCAGTACATAAGGTGAATCAGCTGCCCCTACCGATGTCGTTTTACGCAACCTGCTATGTTATATCTGGCTTTCAAAACCCGCGTGCGGGATTTTCATATTCTCTCGCTCGCTACGTGCAAACTGTTAGTCCTACAGCAAAAATGGACAGGATCTTTATGAATGACATTTAAGCAGTTACTGGAATACGTTTCCGCTGGACACTAAGGTTTTCGAGTTATTCAAGAAAAATGTACGAAAGCGACCTTCAGACACACCTCCACCCTCACATTCACTTCTCATAACTCAGGATTTCTAGTATGTTGTTCGTGGCACTTCCTCATACCACTGTACAAATATTTCTGACTACATGAACTGTTCTTAATGTTTGATTTTTTTGTCTCTATTGACTGGGCTATTACACCGCCAGCATAGTCGACTATTCAGTAACATTATTAATTTAAACGAGCCCGTGAGGGTAACGAAAGAAAAACGACTTTTGTAAACGTTAAGCTAAAATTAATTATGTTGACACCTACATTCAAACTTAACGCTTACAAGTACAGTAATTTTGCAATCACAAGTCCTGATGAATATAACGAAGTACTCGTAATTATTTATTTTATGCTGTAAAATTCACAGGACTCAAGTAAAATTTACACAAACGTCAAATTTACAATTTGTTAGTGCTCGTCTAAGCCTATGGCGTAATAACGCCAGTCAATGAAGAACAAGAAAAGTTCGAATGTGGAAAATAATTCGTGCGGTCGCAAACTTATGTACCATGGTAGGGCTGGTTGCCATGAACAAAATACTACAGAAATCCTGACGGGCTGAGTATGGGAATGAGAATGTGCGTCTGAAGGTCTTCTTGAATAGCCTGAAAGCTACTGTTAAAAGCGAGAACATGTACAACTACGTTAAATTTCCTAGAGAAAAGTCCTACTAATTTTTTCTGTCTGACTGCGAGTTGCATAAAACGACATGGGTAGGGGTCGCAAGTGATACAACCTGTATAATGCAAGGTTACGAAGGGAGTTTTTCATTAAGAAACTGCATTAGAATGTTGGTTGGTTGTCAGAAGATCATGCCATGCTTCGTGTAAGAAGGAGCTACTTCTATCAATACATGTAGTAATTCTACAGCAGTAAAATCGTAGCCCGTTGAGACTCCGATTTATCGTTCCGCGATACTGCAGCTATTGTTGTTTGGGATCCTACGATTGCCACACGAATATGGGAGAGATGGGTTCCGAGGGCCTCGAAGGTCCCATGCTGCAAGTACCCAAGTGGACACGAACCGCTCTGCCAAGTGGGATCGTACTCGGGCGTTAAATGCCTCGAGTCATTAAATGTGTCGTTTGCAACAGGTTGACGGTTACTATTAATCCATGTCCTGCCAAAATGATGACCACTGTTGCAAATTCCCTTGACATGTCAACAGAGTAGCTCGTTGACAACACGTAATACGTAATTGACACTTCATCGTCTTTTCAGGCGAGTCCTGGTTGTGTACAGCATCACAACAGAAGTATGAGTGTGTGTGCATGCTCACAAAAGAATTAACGTTGACGAACTGCTTTTGTTATCGTTACATGGACCCAGAACCTGGGTTGAAGGTATGGGGTGCCATAGGATACTCAACAGGAACACGTCTGCTTTGCATATTCGTTAATGTGGACAGCAGACGTTACAATCTAGCGTGTTAAGGCTGTGTTGTGTCATCGAAGTCTCTGTGGCATAATCTTACGACAAAATAACGCAAGACCACACGTTACCTGCGGTTTGCTCACCTACACTATGTGATCAAAAGTATCCGGACACCTGGCTGAAGGACGGCCACTGTGGCCTGGCGCTTCTAGGCGCTTCAGTCCGGAACCGCGCTGCTGATACGGTCGCAGGTCCGAATCCTGCCTCGGTCGTGGGTGTGTATGATATCCTTAGGTTACATAGGTTTAAGTGGTAAGTCTAGGGGGCTGACGACCTCAGACGTTAAGTCCCGTAGTGCTTAGAGCCATTTGAACCAGGCTGAAAATGACTTACAAGTTCTTGGCATCCTCCATCAGTAATACTGGCATTCAATATGGTGTTTGCTCACCTCTAGCCTTGACGACGGCTTCCACTCTCGCAGGCACACATTCAATCAGGTGCTGGAAGGTTTCTTGGGGAATGGAAGGCCATTCTTCGTGGAGTGCTACACTGAGCAGAGGTATAGATGTCGGTCGGTGAGGCCTGGCACGAAGTCGACTTTCCAAAACATTCGAAAGGTGTTCTATAGGATTCAGGTCAGTACTCTGTGCAGGCCAGTACATTACAGGAATGTTATTGTCTTGTAACCACTCCGGCGCAGGCCGTTCATTGTGAACAGGTGCTCGATCGTGTTAAAGATGCAATCGCCATTCCGGAATTGCTCTTCAACAGTGGGAAGAAAGAAGGAGCTTAAAACATCTATTTAGGCCTGTGCTGCGAAAAACACGACCACACCATAACACCACCGCCTCCGAATTTTACTGTTCGCACTACACACGCTGGCAGATGGCGTTCACCGGGCATTCGCCAAACCCACATCCTGTCATCGGATCGACACAGTGTGTACCGTGATTCGTCACTCCACACAACGTTTTTCCACTGTTCACGCTCCTTTACACCAAGCGAAGTGTCGTTTGGCATTTACCGTCGTGATGTGTAGCTTATGAGCAGCCACTCGCCTAACTACCACAATACTTGCAGTGTATCCTGATGCAATTTCGAATTGCTGTGTAATGGTCAGGGTAGGCGTCTGCCTATTACACATTACGACCCTCTTCGACAGTTGGTGGTCTCTGTCAGCCAACAGACGAGGTCGGCCAGTACGCTTTTGTGCTGTACGTGTCCCTTCACGTTTCAACTTCACTATCACATCGGAGACAGTGGACCTAGGGATGTTTGGTTGGTTGGTTTGGGGGATTAAAGGGACCAGACTGCTATGGTCATCGGTCCCTTTTTCCAAAGACAAAGAACACCCACAGAGAGTAAAAACGAGGAACAGAAGAGATCACAGACGATACAGGACAAGAGAAACTGAGACAAAGACAAGACAAAACGAACTAAAAGCACACAGAGTGTGACGGTGGTTGGCCGACCAGAGAAATAAAAAAGGAAAAGCCAACCACTGGAAACACATTAAAAATCAGTTTAAAACCGGAGGCCAAAGGCCAGAATCAACACAAAACAATAAGATAAAAACAGAAACACTCAGAGTAAAGAATAAAAACCCCCTGCCCGAATAAAACGTAAAACTAAGTCAGCCATAGCCGGGTCATCTGTTAAAAGGGCAGGGAGCGAGTCAGGCAGTGCGAACGACTGCCTGAGCGCAGCTAAAAACGGACACTCCAATAAAACATGAACCACGGATAAAACGGAGCCGCAGCGACATAGAGGCGCATCCTCACGGCGCAATAAGTGGCCGTGGGTAAGCCGAGTGTGCCCAATGCGCAGCCGGCAGAGGACAACAGACTCCTGGCGAGAAACCCGCAAGGAGGAGCGCCACACACCGGTAGCCCCCTTGATGGCCCGAAGTTTGTTGCATGAAGGCAGGGCGCGCCATTCAGTGTCCCAAAGGTCCAGAATTTTGCGGCGTAGGAACGCCCGCAAATCTGTCTCCGGGAGGCCAACGTCCAGAGATGGTGCACTAGTCGCCTCTTTCGCCAGCCGGTCAACATTCTCGTTGCCGGGGATCCCAACATGGCCTGGGGTCCACACGAAGACCGCAGAGCGGCCGCAACGCGCAAGAGTATGCAGGGACTCATGGATAGCCATCACCAGACGGGAACGAGGAAAACACTGGTCGAGTGCTCGTAAACTGCTCAGGGAATCGCTACAGATAACGAAGGACTCACCTGAGCAGGAGCGGATATACTCTAGGGCTCGAAAGATGGCGACCAGCTCAGCAGTGTAAACGCTGCAGCCAGCCGGCAAGGAACGTTGTTCAGAATGGTCCCCTAGAGTGAGCGCATACCCGACTCGACCAGCAACCATCGAGCCGTCGGTGTAAACAATGCCAGAGCCCTGATACGTGGCCAGGATGGAATAAAAGCGGCGGCGGAAGGCCTCTGGAGGGACTGAGTCCTTCGAGCCCTGTGCCAAGTCTAGCCGAAGGCAAGGGCGAGGAACGCACCACGGGGGTGTACGCAGAGGTGCCCGGAAAGGAGGTGGAACAGGGACAAGCCCAAGCCCGGAGAGAAGCTCCTTGACGCGTATGGCGATCGGACAACCCGACTGGGGCCGACGTTCCGGCAGACGGACGACTGACTGCGGGAACAGGAGACGATAGTTAGGATGCCCGGGCGAGCTTAGAACATGGGCAGCATAAGCGGCCAGCAAACGTTGGCGCCGGAACCGCAGTGGAGGGACACCTGCCTCCACGAGTAAGCTGTCCACAGGGCTGGTGCGGAAAGCACCAGTGGCAAGGCGTATCCCGCTGTGGAGGATTGGGTCCAGCACCCGCAACGCAGACGGGGATGCTGAGCCATATGCCAGGCACCCATAATCCAGACGGGACTGGATTAACGCCTGGTAGAGCCGTAACAGGGTAGAGCGGTCGGCTCCCCAGCGGGTGTGGCTCAAACATCGCAGTGCATTGAGATGCCGCCAACACGTCTGTTTGAGCTGCCGGATATGAGGCAGCCAAGTCAACCGGGCATCGAAAACCACCCCCAAAAACCTGTGTGATTCCACCACCGAAAGAAGTTCGCCGTTAAGAGAAAGCTGCGGCTCCGGGTGGACAGTACGTCGCCGGCAGAAATGCATAACGCAGGTCTTGGCTGCCGAAAATTGAAACCCATGCGCTACAGCCCAAGACTGCGCCCTACGGATAGCGCCCTGTAGCTGACGTTCAACAGCTGCAATGCCAGTAGAGCTGTAATAAAGGCAGAAGTCGTCAGCATACAGGGAAGCAGAGACAGAATTTCCCACGGCCGCAGCAAGCCCGTTAATGGCTATTAAAAACAGACAGACACTTAAAACAGAGCCCTGTGGCACACCGTTCTCCTGGACGTGGGAGGAACTATACGAGGCCGCGACTTGCACGCGGAAGGTACGACACGACAGAAAATTGCGGATAAAAATCGGCAGAGGACCCCGAAGACCCCATCCATGAAGCGTAGAAAGAATGTGATGACGCCACGTCGTATCGTACGCCTTCCGCATGTCGAAAAAGACAGCGACCAAATGCTGACGGCGGGAAAAGGCAGTACGGATGGCCGACTCCAGGCTCACCAGATTGTCGGCGGCGGAGCGGCCTTTACGGAACCCACCCTGAGATGGAGCCAGAAGGCCCCGAGACTCCAGTACCCAATGCAAGCGCCGGCTCACCATCCGTTCAAGCAACTTGCAAAGAACGTTGGTGAGGCTAATGGGACGGTAGCTGTCCACCTCCAGAGGGTTCTTTCCAGGCTTCAAAACGGGGATGACAATGCCTTCCCGCCATTGCGACGGAAACTCCCCCTCGACCCAAAGACGGTTGTAAAGATCGAGAAGGCGCCGCTGGCAGTCCACTGAAAGGTGTTTCAGCATCTGACAGTGGATGCCATCTGGCCCAGGAGCGGTATCAGGGCAAGCAGCGAGGGCACTGCGAAATTCCCACTCACTAAATGGAGCATTGTAAGATTCTGGGTGGTTGGTGCGAAACGAAAGGCTCCGACGTTCCATCCGCTCTTTAATGGAGCGGAAGGCCTGGGGGTAATTCGCAGAAGCGGAACTCATAGCAAAATGCTCTGCTAAGCGATTGGCAATGACGTCGGAGTCAGTACAAACTGCTCCATTCAGTGAGAGCGCAGGGACGCTGGCAGGTGGCCGATAGCCGTAGACGCGTCGAATCTTGGCCCAGACCTGCGAGGGAGTGACATGGAGGCCAATGGTGGACACTCCTTCTTGCCCTGGCGGATAAGGAGGCGGGCCCGCGCACGCAGCCGTTTGAAGGCGATAAGGTGGTCGAGGGAGGGGTGTCGCTTGTGACGCTGGAGCGCCCGCCGGCGATCTTTAATCGCTTCAGCGATCTCAGGCGACCACCAAGGCACAGCCTTCCGCCGAGGGGACCCACAGGAATGGGGAATGGCAGATTCGGCGGCAGTAACGATGCCGGTGGTGACCGATTGAACCACCGCATCAATGTCATCGGTAGAGAGAGGCTCAAAAGCGGCAGTGGAGGAGAACAAGTCCCAGTCAGCCTTTTTCATAGCCCATCTGCTAGGGCGCCCAGAAGAGTGGCGCTGTGGTAGTGACAAAAAGATCGGAAAATGGTCACTACCACACAGGTCGTCATGCACACTCCATTGGACAGACGGTAAGAGGCTATGGCTACAGATTGAAAGGTCAATGGCGGAGTAGGTGCCATGCGCCACACTGAAGTGTGTGAAGGCACCATCATTTAACAGCGAGAGATCGAGCTGCGACAATAAATGCTCAACGATGGTGCCTCGACCTGTTGCCACTGACCCACCCCACAGAGGGTTATGGGCGTTGAAGTCGCCCAATAGCAAGAAAGGTGGCGGCAATTGGGCGACCAGTGCAGCCAGGACATGCTGCGAGACATCACCATCCGGTGGAATGTAAAGACTGCAGACGGTAACAGCCTGTGGCGTCCACACGCGTACAGCAACAGCCTCTAAAAGCGTCTGGAGAGGGACAGACTCGCTATGCAGAGTGTGAAGGACATATATGCAGACGCCACCAGACACCCTTTCATAAGCTGCTCGGTTCTTGTAATAACCCCGATAGCCACGGAGGGCGGGGGTTCGCATCGCTGGAAACCAAGTTTCCTGGGGAGCAATACAGAAGAAAGGGCGAAGGCTGAGAAGTTGGCGGAGCTCAGCTAAATGGTGGAAAAAACCGCCGCAGTTCCACTGGAGGATGGTATTGTCCATGGCTGAGAAAGGCGTGAAAGGACTGGGAAGGCAATTTACGCCGCTTGTTCACTCACTGCCACCGATTCAGGACCCGGACGAGAGGCATCCATGGCGTCTGAGGGACCAGCGAGATCAAGGTCCTCAGCGGACGCTAGAATCTCGACTTCATCCTCAGACGCAGAGCACGAAAGGTGCGGTGGGGTTGGTGCCACCGCAAGTTCTTTAGCCTTAGAGGTCTTTCTCTTGGACTTCTCTCGCTGAACCTTTGGTTTCACCGGCTGGGAAGGCTTCACCGATTCAGTCTCCGGGACAGAGGAGGATCGTGAAGCCCTACGCCCGGCTGCTGGTGAGGACTTATGCCACTGGTGGCCGTCATCCTTCCCGCTGGGGGAACCCTGGGAAGGGAGCGTCCCAAGGGAACTCTTACGGGCGAGAGTAGCCGAAGAAGTTAGGCGCTTCTCCGGCTGAGAAGCGGGGACGGACGTCCCCGACGGGTGGGAGGAGGTTGCTCCTGAGGTAGGTGGTGCAGGAGCAACCGGTTGGGGAGAGCCCCCCGCGGGCAAGGGGGCAGAAGGAGTCGTACTGCTTATCGAGCTGGCTGGAAGTCTCGCAACTGATGGAGCTAGCACAGTTGTTGTAGCAGCTGCATACGAAGATGTCATTCTCACAGGATGGAGTCTGTCATATTTCCGTTTGGCCTCAGTATAGGTCAGCCGGTCCAGAGTCTTATATTCCATGATTTTGCGCTCTTTCTGAAAGACTGTGCAGTCAGGCGAGCAAGGTGAATGGTGCTCCCCGCAGTTGACGCAGATGGGAGGCGGGGCACATGGTGTATCGGGATGAGACGGGCGTCCGCAATCTCGACATGTGAGGCTGGAAGTGCAGCGGGAAGACATATGACCGAACTTCAGCACTTGAAGCACCGCATCGGGGGAGGGATATAGGGCTTGACGTCACATCGGTAGACCATCACCTTGACCTTTTCCGGTAACGTATCACCCTCGAAGGCCAAGATGAAGGCACCGGTAGCAACCTGATTGTCCCTCGGACCCCGATGAACGCGACGGACGAAATGAACACCTCTACGTTCTAAGTTGGCGCGCAGCTCGTCATCAGACTGCAAAAGGAGATCCCTATGGAAAATAACACCCTGGACCATATTTAAACTCTTATGTGGCGTAATAGAAACGTTAACATCCCCCAACTTGTCACAAGCAAGTAACCTGCGGGACTGGGCGGAGGATGCCGTTTGTATCAGTACTGACCCAGAGCGCATTTTAGACAAGCCCTCCACCTCCCCAAACTTGTCCTCTAAATGCTCTACAAAGAACTGAGGCTTCACGGACATAAAAGATTCCCCGTCAGCTCTGGTACAGACGAGATACCGGGGCGAGTATCTTTCGCTCTCATTCATAGCCCTTCGTTCCTCCCATGGCGTGGCCAGGGAGGGGAACGATTTGGGGTCATACACATTAGCCTTGAATTGAGCCTTGGAACGCTTAGAGACTGCTGACGGCTGGCCGCCAGCAAGAGATTATGTACCACGCTTCATTGCGGGTCATCCGCCCTGATGCCACCTACTCCGACCAAGGGCCCTCCCCACGGGCGCCACCCAGCCACAGCAAAGGCCACCTGGCAGGATGGCCATTGCCGGGAGTCCCGATGCCCCAGGGAGATGGGCATCTACTCCTTGGCATACGTGGGGAGTGAACAGCGCAGGCATCAGTAGAGCGATCCCTGTGTTGTCAGGGGGCTACAACCAAGAGGGTACATGGCGACCCCACCACAACGGACTGGCTACCGTGCTGGATCTTAGGTGCAAAAATGGCCAAGGTCGTCGTCACAGTTAAAAGAAACACTGCAGAGTGCAGCGTGGTAATCGCCCAAGAGATCGAAAACGAGCGGGACACCATTGCAACGACGAGAAAGACGGCTAGAGGTCTAATTGCACGAAGGATACAGTGCACCATGAAGGTGCCCTTCCCCAATTGGCTCGCTCTTCGGAATAATTTAGATAGATGGAGGTCAAACCCGAGAGGGGACCATCACATAAAGCCGAAACGTTTGAGACTCCTTTTAGTCGCCTCTTACGACAGGCAGGAATACCGCGGGCCTATTCTAACCCCCGAACCCGCAGGGGGGTAGGGATGTTTAGGAGCGTGGAAATCTCGAGTACAGGAGTATGACACAAGCGACACCCTATCACCTGACCACGTTCAAAGTCCGTGAGTTTCGCGCAGCGCCCCATTCTGCTCTCTCACGATGTCCAATGACTACTGAGGTCACTGATATGGAGTACCTGGCAGTAGGTGGCAGCACAATGCTCCTAATATTAAAAACTTACGTTTCTGGTGTTTCCGGATACTTTTGATCACATAGTGTATCTCGATGCAGAGAGTGTTGAACTGCTAGCGAGGCCAGCAACAGATCTGTTACCCACTGAGAACGTGTAGTCATTCGCTGCACACCATCAATCAGTAGTCAACGGTTTTGATGAATTTTGACAGTGTGCCGAAGCAGCATGGTATGACGTCCCCGCATTTGCCATCCAAGTCGGCCGACACGACGCCCTGGAAGACAACAGCAACTGTTCCTGCCCGAGTCTGCAGTTCTGTGTACTAAATTTCGCACATTCTGTGCCCGCAAATCACACCAAACTTTAATCATGTATTCTTCATACTATGGGGATGATATAGATGGATGGAATGTTAATGGAAGAGGAAATCAGAACAGGCTTGAAAACGGGTATGGGTAAGATCAAACAGTTCGTAGTGAGTAGAGAGAACGATCACAGACTGTTTGATGTGGATGACAGAATCTTTGAAACGGCAAAAAGTTTGAAATATCGCGGGACAGTACTGAGTGAAAGGAACGGGACGCACCAGGAAATAATGGCAAGAATCCATACTGGAAATGGGTCAAGAGTTGCATTTGGAAAGCTGCTCAGGTCCCGGCTTTATCGAGAGCCATGAAGGTCAGGATCTACAGGGCTGTAATACACCTTGTGGTGCTGTATGGAACGGAGATTTGGAGTCTGATCCAAAAGACATGAAGAAAACTGACGCTTGAAAATACGCTTTAGATACAGATTTTTGGATCACTGGTGACGACTGGAGAAAAAGTAAGAACAGCGCAGTTAAGGAGTTGTACAAATCCACTGGACATTTTGGCTGTGATTGGAGAGAGGAGACTGAAGTGGTACGGGCACCCGACGCGGCCAGAAGGCACCATGATGAGCCAGGTGGTGGAAGAAGACATCAGAGGCAACAGACAAAGGTGAAGATCACGGGTGAAATGGAGCGACTGGACCAGAGAGGTTATGCGCATGATGCGTCAAGCTGGAGAATATTTAATGAGCAAAGGAGGAGACTGATCGGCGAGGCCAAAGACCGGTTGCAGTTTGTGCAGCCAACCTGACAATAAAATATTCTCCCCACTATACTGTCTAGTCACGAGAAGTAAAATTTCGCTGTTCGTTATCCTTCCGTGCGTTGTAATTTGGATGGCATGCAGCGAACAATGTCGCATCCATGTGACAAGAAGAGGCAGAGAGCGTCTGTGATAGAAGTCTACTGCATCCAGATATGACCTTTTGTGTTTTTACATAGTTAACCCATGCTGCGAATTTTCTGAGTACACTTAATACGAATCAAGATCACGCGAAGGGTGCCGCAGGCTTGCCCTGCCTCTCGGGCGCTCTGAGAAAGAGCCTTCAGCTGGCTGCCACAGGCCACAGCGGCAGAGCGGCGGCGCAGTGCATCATGGGACTTCATCAGGCTCGTATTTACCCGGCAGCTGCGCCGCCTTAATAGTCGGTGAGCGTCGCGTGTTTGTTTTTTGCCCCGGCCCGGCCTCTCCGCGCTGGCTCGGCCCAGCTCGCCTCTGGAGGACGAGGCACGGCCGACTCCTAATGGAGCGCGCCGTCGCCCCGTGCGGCCGGCGAGCTTGTCCGACAAAACACGCCGCTGCCTTGTCGGCCGAAGCTACGCGATCGTCACATTAAGCAGCTCTGCAGGCCCGTCACAGACGAAACGGCCGCCATTAAGACGTCGGCAGAGCCTTGTGAATGACGTGGCCCACCGCGAGGTGGTCCTGCAACAGCCCCGACACGTGTCGTCAGTGTCCCCGGAAAGAGTTAGCCCTGGCCTTGACTGCAGTGCTTGAGAAGCTGCTCGGTGCAATTTAATACTCGTGTCAGAGTCGCAGGAACAATGCGCAATTGCACATCGCCCCTCCTGGACGAAGTACTACGGAGATCCGTGGATGTCCCCGTCGCCCAGTCTGACTGTAATGTCTCAGATGTACGAGGTGCCATAAAAGAATGAAACTTTATCTGCCATAGTTTTTTTTTCTTTCAAGTAACAATACCGTCCCCTTCAAAGTAGGCCCTTCTGCAACTATACAGTGGCAGGGTCGTTGTTCCCTATCTTGGTAGCAGCGCTGAAAGGCTTGCGCTGGTAGCACCTTCAGTGTCGGTCACATTATTCTGAATAACCTCCAGAGTCCCAAAATGACGCTGTTGTGTCTAGGAATCCTGCATACTCTGTTCGCTAGACAAACAATCAAACGACTTGTATTTATGAGTTTTATTACAGCAAGACAAGTACAAATACTTAACTTTGATCTGAGAGTTCTTTTAGTCCTTTAAACATGATCAACCACAAGTGCAATTACACAGATGTATCGCAAGCAAAGGGCTAAATACGAAATAATCAATCTTCTTCAGAATAGACCAACACGAAGTCTGTCAACTGAACTGCAGTGACTACTGATCTCTGACTGTGCTATGTAGAGATTGCAAATGAAGAGGCTACGATGCGTCGGCTATCGAAGTGGCTAACGTTGAAGCTGTTATCGAAGCGGGCTGCCACCAGGCGGGCGCGGCGCCTATGTCGTCTTCACCTAGGGGCCGCTGTTGTCACGTTGTCGTCCTGGAGGAAGGTCGGTCAACGTGCGATTGGCTGACTTCTTCTCACAGCCTTCTCTTCTCTGTCGTTCCCGACTGGCGTGCCGGCGCTGACTTTCCACCGTAACAGACGCCCTTTTAAGACATTTTCTAATTCCGGGAAACGCTCACAAGGACTCAGATCAGGTGAATAGGGGGGGGGGGGGGGCTGTGGAACAACAGGAATGCCTTTTGAGGCCAAAAATTCCGCGATAGAAGTGGCCATGAGAGACGGGGCTTTGTAATGATGCAGCATCCACTTGTCGGCAACGTCTGGTCTAACTCGACTCATCCTTTTCAAATGGCTCTGAGCACTACGGGACTTAACATCGGAGATCGTCAGTCCCCTAGACTTAGAACAACTTAAACCTAACTAACCTAGGGACATCACACACATCCATGCCCGAGGCGGGAGTCGAACGTGCGACCGTAGCAGCAGCGCGGTTCCGGACTGAAGCGCCCAGAACCGCTCGGCCACGGCGGCCGGCTCACCCTTTTCCCGAGCCTTTAAAAGGCATCTTTGTGAAACACTTGGATGACAGTTTGTCCTGGAGGAACAAATTCTTGCTGTGCAATACTCCTTACTGTCAAAAAAGCGAACAGCACTGTTTTGATTTGTTCATTCGAGTGAGATAGATCTTCAACATGTTCTCGGCTTTCCGAAAATGATTTGCGCCAGCGAAAACCATGTGCTCTTGATAAGGAATGTTCCCCATAGCCCTGTGTCAACTTTTCAAAGGTGAAACTCGCGTATTCCCGAAGTTTAACTTAAAACATGATGGCTTAACGTTGCTCTAAATTCCGCTGTTTCAATTTCGTAACACACAAGAGAAACACTGTTTCGCTGATGACTGTCTCAAAAGTCACGTGATGGCTGTATGGAGCTGGCTGGCCTACACAACTGGAACCACACAGCGATGCCAGATCACTCGTACTCATCATCACAACGAACAGCCCTCCCACAAACATTTCGCGAACTTTACAACCCCGTATTTTCTGTGCGGTGGTACTACACCACAAAGTGGACTACCCCTGTCAGTATAGACTACCCGTTTTGTGTACACGCGTACACACAACCTGCTGTCCCAGGGAAAGTAAGCATGTATGTCTTCTCTTGCCACGTGTACTTGGAGATAGGCCTACTAAACCACCTGAAACCATGCTACTACTAATAGCTGTAATGTTCAGTCTCCCAGTCAAGCGAATATTGATGTAATGTTGTTCAGTACGCCGTCCTCAGTCACCAATAAAAATATCCCATTACAACCTGTATGCTGAAATCCCCACACTATAGTACCGTAGAGAAGCCAGAAAATTAGCGGTACTCATGCAGAACTCTATGTCAACAACGCCATGACACAGCGGGTAGGTGACAGAGACGCTTCCAGTGACATCAGACAAGTCCGAATGACGGATAACGAAGTGACAAACCATCTATCTGTGACGAACTGGGACTCAGAAGGGACGCAGGTGTCCTGCTGTTGGAACCCCGACCTATCATAAAGAAAGCGATTGTGACAACTGGTTGCCATTCAAATAAAAACGAACTTGTGTGCAACTTTGACGGTCATGTAATGTCATCCAGTATGAGAAGCCTTGGATATGATTTCAACATCTTGATTGTTCTTTTGACCATCAATAATTTCGCTACTCGCTACGTTCTGCAACTGCTCACTTCTATTGGAAAAACCCACCGAATCGAGACAGCGGAAGAAATAATTCAGGTCAACCCAAATGACTTCTTTAGCCACCTAATCACCATGCTCGAGTGCTGGGTGTAGCACTATGACCTCGAGACAGAGGAGAAACATGAGGATTCGCCGATGGGCAAAAAGCCCGAGACTCAACTGTTACCAGTCGCGCAGACGCTGTTTTTTGGGTCTACTACGGTCTGGGGCTCACAGATTATGCAGGCAACAGCCAAACCATCACAGCGGCACGCTACTGAAATCTGACGGAGCTGCGAGGGGCTGTCAAGACGAAGTGTCACGGGAAGCTCCGCGCGCGCACACGCATCCCCCCCCCCCCCCCCCCCACACACACACACACGCTTCCCTGCGCACGCGCATACGTGTCGCATACGTTTCTGCACGTCCATCGAAATGACTATTCCGCAATTTACAATTAAGTGCATTACAAAGGGATCGAAACACCATCAGACTATTTCTCTGCTGTTCCACACCCGAACAGCACGCCGGACAAACGAACTCTTCAGTCTTTCCGTGCAAGCTCTGATTTCTCTTATTCTGTTACGGTGATTATGTCCGTCCGTAACTTCGCTTGAACATAATATTTTCGCATGCAGAGAAGAAAACTTGTGAATGATCGTGAAAAAATCTCGACCCCAACTGAAAACTCCATTGTTTTAGTTATTACCACCCCCACTCGTTCATCATCCCCGTGACATTCACTCCACTATTTCGCAATGATAAAAAACGAACGAAAGAAGCTGCACTTCTTTGAACCTTTTCGATTTCGAGGGTAACTGCGAGGGAATTTTCGAGGAAGAACGTTTCGTGTAAAGTCAGAATGAAGACTTCTTTCTCTAACCGGAGTCTCCACCCAACATTCATCATTGGATAAAATGTTTTGCATGCTAGGGTGAAGATAAAGAGAACCCATGAACTATGGCTAAATTTTGTGGTCACGGTCTTTTTTTCCCTCTCTCGATGAGGTAATTAAAACTTTATGACTATTGTTCTTGGGTGTACAGCTGTGTGGTGCAGAGGGCAACTATGAACATACGGTCTTGCTATTTTATTATTCTAATTCGGAGCTGAGCTGAGAGAAAGCGGCGATATTTAGAGGCAACACTGAATGGGACTGACAACTTACTTAGCTCAAAATTCGATTTTTGGATATACAGTATAAAACGAATTTGGCGAAGAACAGTAGAACTTTTATCATAACCGAAATTGGGGATAAAGTCGGATGAAGTAACAGAAATTTGCCATCGTAAAAATGAGATTATACGAGATGGCTGGAGCACGTGAGATATTTGCAGCAGACTGATGCTAACTAAGAAATCTTTCTTCTTCAAAAGCGCACAGTTGATGCCAAAGACTGACACAGAAGTAAGACAGAGGAAACAGACCACAGCATTCTGTACTAATGAAATGAGATCAGTGAGGGAAAACATCACAAGAGAGGAATTTGGAAACATCTGATCTTCGCTGTTACACTAAAATTAAGTGGATGATAAAGTACTTGTACATATCAGAAGGTTACCCAAGGGGTAAATCTATATGCTGAGAGCATATGGATTACAAGCAGGACAATGTGACACAATCATCGATCATCTCCACGTACATTTCTAAACCATCTTACAGTTCGTAGTGAAGAATATATTGCATACCCCTGTCGTCGTCGTGCCAAGCTTCCGCGAGACGTGTGTAACAGAAAGCAACATACTGCACGACTCTTCTTGGAAGGCATACTCTCAGTAGAGCTTTTAGTGATTCAGAACGCCACGTATTTCTGCCAAGCGTTGAATAAAAATCTCTCTCTCTCTCTCTCTCTCTCTCTCTCTCTCTCTCTCTCTCTCTCTCGTTTACTTGCCAGTGACGAAAATTGCTCTTCTTCTCTGTGGCATCAACATCTCCTTTCCAGATCGAGTCTTCCACTCAGTAGCGGAATGTACCCTATTTTGAATCTCCCTGGCAAACTCTGTGTGCCAGACCGTTTCTGTAACCCAGAGCCTTGTCTTACGCTGTCTGTGCTCTTACCGACTGACCAAGCAGTATTTTCATTATCAATTCTGTATAGTAATAATCCTAATTTTTATTTCGTGAGCTGAGTTTGACGACCTCGTGATGAGAGCTTTATCTCTCTAAACGAATTGTTATGTGTAAGACCTACAACAGTTGAATGCTACTAGTTACTGCTGTTAAAATATAACGAGCGCAATCTCACATCCTTAAAATGAATTGCTGCGCGTAGTGGCCGCGCGGTTTGAGGCGCCATGTTACAGATTGCGTGGACCCTCCCGCCGGAGGTTCGAGTCGTTCCTCGTGCGCGCGCTTTTGTGTGTGTGTGTGTGTGTGTGTGTGTGTGTGAGTGAGAGAGAGAGAGAGAGAGAGAGAGAGAGAGAGAGTGAGTTTAAGCAGTGTGTAAGTCTAGAGGCCGATGACATCAGCAGTTTGGTCCCTTAGGAATTCACACAAATTTGAACACTTTTTTCTTAAAATGAATTCTATTAAAATGAACAATACTCAGGAATCTGGTAGACGCAACGGTTTCGAGAACTGCCTTTACGTGAGCGAATTAGATTTTCATATAATTCTGCCAAACAGTCTCAGTCTGGTATCTGTCTTCCCTACTTTTTTTTCCTTCTGTCTTTTGTAAGCGCCCTACTTAAAACAGCTCACCGAACAATACTAAAAGATATTTTATTTCAGTGATTGATCACTATTAGATTGGTGTAACTAAAAGAATCTTGCGTGTTTACGACCACATACACGTTACAAACTTCGATTTTTCCATCTTTTACAACGTCTCCCTTTTACCAAACGTCGAATCTCTGCAGCTGCTCCTTCATTTCGCTGCAATATTGTGGTTCAAAAAATGGCGCTGAGCACTATGGGACTTAACATCTGTGCTCATCAGTCCCCTAGAACTGCTTAAACCTAACTAACCTAAGGACATCACACACATCCATGCCCGAGGCAGGATTCGAACCTGCGACTGTAGCGGTCACGCGGTTCCAGACTGAAGTGCCTAGAACCGCACGGCCACAACTGGCCAACGGAATATTGTCGTAGGGCTCCCATATAACAGCATCGTCCACCAACAGCGTCAGGGTGTGAACTCACAGCTATGTGTGACGAGGAGCATTCAGTAAGTAATGCAACGCATTTCCTCTCGACCAATTTCGGCTGAAAAAAATGCGGTTTCATTGTGGGACATCGTGGAATAATCCTGCTTCAACCCCTATAGTTTCATTAAGTTTCGATTGGTGACGTCTCTATACAAAGACTTCAAAATGACATCTGTAAAGGAGATGCCTTCCAAAGAGGGAGCTGTCATTGAGTTTCTTTCGGCGGAAAACCAGAGCGTCGCAAATATTTGTAGGGTTTGCAGAAAAAAAAAATTGGAAATTTGTGGTAAGTTCTATGGGACCAAACTGCTAAGTTCATCGGTCCTTAGGCTTACACACTACTTAATCTAACTTAAACCAACTTACGGTAACGGCAAACACACACACACACACACACACACACACACACACACACACACACAAGCGAGGACTCTAACCACCGACGGGGGAACCGCGGGAACCGTGCAAGCCGCATTGGACCGCACGGCTACTCCGCGCGGCCGGCTTTGCAGAATGTCTACGCAGACCTGGCAGTGAACAAGCGCAGCGGGGGGATGGGGGGGCATCTCTCATCATATCATTGGAACTAGGTCACGCACACCTTTCGGGTTTACCGCGTCCGGTCCGGCCGCACACAGCAATGGCTTGCAATATTGAAACGTGCGGATACTCTCATTCGAGGTGATCAACGGCCCACATTCAACACCTCGCTGCTTACCTGAACGTAGCTGTTGGTAGTGTTAACACATCGATCCACCAGCTAGGATACTGAAAGGTGTATTCCCTCTGGGTTCCTCGCGGCCTAATAGAAGAATATGAAGAGCAACGTGGACCGTCCGCGCGGAATTACTGGCGCGTTATGAGGCTGATCATGGCAATTTTTTGTCGAATACCGTCAAAGGCGACGAAAAAAACCGGTAATCAGAGGAGTGGCACCACTCCACCTCTCTTGCGAAGGAAAATTTCAAAGCCGCTCCCTCAGCCGGTGATGTTATGGCGACTACCATCTAGGACACTGAAGGGGCTATTCTGTTCGATGTGCAGCGATAAACTCAAAAGCGTACTGTGCCACACTCAGGAAGCTGAAGAAACAACTTGACCATGTTCGTCGTTATAATAATGCAAGCGAACATCCCCTTCTCCATGACAACGCAAGGGCTCAGACAAGAGAAGCTCACAAAACATCATTGGATTGTTCTTCCTCATCCACACTATAACCCAGATCTCGCATTTTCCATCTGTTTTGCTCAACGAAGAATGCACTCTGCGGGAAACAGTACGTGGATGATGGGGAGATTACTTATGCAGCAAGACGTTGGCTCAAAGTAGTACCTGGAGGGCATGAAGGCGCTCCCAGTAAGGCGGCGTCAGACCGTCGCATTACATTGAAAAACAGGGTTTCGTAACCAGAAGATTCGGGAATAGTATGGTGTATGGAATCCTGAATAAAACCAAGCTGGTTTCAGGAAAAACAGCCGTGTTAAAAACCCTCACAGTGCATTTCACATGACGTTAAGACCATCGACCTTGATTCCACTGAAGTTGCTGAGCAAAGAACAATGATAACTATTTTTCCACTAGTCTGTTTTCAGCTGTGTAGAATACAAGCAATCTCGGCGATGTTGAGCATCTTTGATAACGGTAGACCGATTCAGACAGAGTTCCGTCTATCAACGTGTGTTACTTTACAGCCTGCCGGTATCGCATTTAGTGACACTAGCCTTCGTTGTAGCTCTCAATTAAATCTTGCAGGCATAATGCTCTAAGGAGACTCATTAAGGCTGAAGAAAAATGAACACTGTTCCGCACTTTTAGGGACAATGACTTTGAATTCTCATGAAGTCAGTCAGGTAAACCAGATATTTTCAATGTTAGTGTCTGCATCCGCAACGTCTCATGTTTTTAGTGTCTCGGAACAGTGATGCTTATCTTTAAGCACTAATAATGGTGTTTGAGGAAACATCGATACACTATTTCAGGGTGAGAAACAGCTATAGAAAGGATGGGAGTCACGCCTTTTGTTAATCTGATCTCTGGTTCGTAGTCGGAGGAGCGGTTGGGTGGTCACTCCCTTCTGCAAGTATATATGACGTACATTTGGAATGAGAGGGAACTTTATGTGGGAATTCACACAGATACTGTAATTGAAGCAGTTCTCATGTCTGATAACAATTAGTAACAATCTAAACTGGTAGCCATAATGAGGGCGGTTAAACATGATTTAAAACATGATTTAAAACATTTTAAAAAATACCAAGAAACGAGAAACGAGTAACAGCCACGTATTGTAAATAAAGAAAAACCACCTTTAATGTGACTGAAGTACCATTGTATACAAAACATAGTATATTAGCAAAAAAATTAAAAATAACTCTTCAAAAATTAATAAACAAGAACAGTGATGACACAAGCCTGGCATGCTGTTGAAGAAAGACTGTTTTCAGATGGAGAACGTGGCGAACAATTTTTCTATGACTTTAAACTGATGTCTCCCCCCTTTCCGTTCCTGTCACAATCACGCACACGTTAGAAGGAAAAGGCGGCGTAAGAGAACATTAAGATGACGTATAATAGCAGGCAGGTAACAAGCACAATTAGGCAACTGAGTTAACGGCTGAAGAATCAGTACTGCCGCTATCAAGAACATCTCTTTTCTGAACAGTTCAACATGGTACCACCTGGATGGCGGAATACGAAACGAACACTTACATATAGCTGTTGTGATTGACGTCAGAGAAATCCGTATTTCCTGGGGAAGAAAGATTACAAATTATTATTTTGAAAGTTTCCATCATTTATTTCGAAACAACCTAACTATTTGATGAAACCAGTAGTACAGTAATACGAAAGACCATGCACTGATTTCTGTCGTTTTTTGTTCTCAACTAACGCTCACTGTAAATAAAGTAACGTTTCTGCGATCAGGATGGCTTCCTTTGACGTACGCGGAACAGCGAGGAAAGATATGTACACCGGAAGTTACGCATAAACAGTTTATGTGGAATCAGGCCTAAATGGACGTAGTACCTCTCCACCGTAAACGACTAACAGTTAAGCACATAGAGGTAATGACTGGTCCCAGATCACACTTCCTTGACGTCTCTCTTCTACGTATAAACACACAAACCTCAAGCGAACTACGTCATCAACATGACAGCGGCCACAGGCCAGAACGATTTCACGTGTCTAGTCACATCCGCCCACAGCTGCCAAGGAAACAAGTGTGACCAGAATATCTCGTCAGAACCAGTTCACACGTGGACATCCTGCCCACCAACGCGCCATGTCCGTTGATCGGCCCGAACCTCTGCTGCTGTTGGCTATCACACGAATAAAATAATGAGAAAGCAGTCGTGAACAGTTTTAGATAGTTCACACTGTTACCGTTTTGTTATAAATGATTGCATTTCGAGCAGTACTGAGTGAAAATTCGAATGGTTCTCAAGCTGTCTTAATGCCATTTCCCCTGGGTGCTGGTGTTGCAACACGAAAACCTGTTTTCATCGAAGAAAATCCTTTCCTCTGCAATACCAAAATACTCTTCACACGTGGCATTTTGAACTTTATCAGCAGCGCCAAGAACATTGAAATAATGAATCGAGATTTAGGAAGGCGAGTTTTAGATCATTATTTACAACAGATGGACATGTCTGGCACATATGTATTATGCGAGCGGTGATGATTTTACTTGTGACGAAAATATAGCAGTTGACAGACGACTTTTAGGAAATAATAATAACGGTTATCAACATGAAAAAATGATGATTTTTTCGTCGTACTGGAACCAGTCTGAAGTAACAGCTCGATTTGGATTTTAAGCTGGCACAATCCAAGATTATGTCTTTTTAATTTGGTGTTTTCGAAGTACAATATATATCAGCGTCTAGTCTGCGTCTTACGTGTATTAGTTCCGATTCACAGCGTTAACTAAAATGATCAGACGCATGGAACCACCCAATCTGTGTTAAGACAGTCCTAAAGAAAAGCTCTTTTACAAAAGTGTCCTCGCTTGGTGAGTGTTGTACGGTAGATTTCTATGAAGAACAGGAATTTTTACATTTCATAATAAGCTCCAAATTCCAGGCTTGAATAGTAGTCGGCCGGACGTCTTTAAATGCGAAGAACTAGCTAAGTAGAGCAGTGAACTCTCATTGGTGAGCTGTATGGTTCAAGTACTAGTCTGGTCTTCCAGTCTTTGATTTTCCGTGGTTTTTCTCAGCTGTGAACAGCAGAATGGCTCATTCTAAGAACACACCGCCAGCTGTCTTCTTTATCATTGTCCAATCTGAGCTTACGCTCTGCTTCTAAACGATCTCGTTGTTAACCCCAAATGTTCTTCATTCTTTTCACAGACAACTGTAAAAACGAAAATATGTAATCACCAAATCCAAGGACCAGAAAGAAAATGTAAAAAATATCCAGTGCAATATCACAGTTGTGTTAAAAAACAAAACAAAAAAAAATTACAAATGGTGATCACTAGAAACAGAGTACCTTGTAGTGATGGTTGAAACATTTTCAACAAGAAACTCTGATACGAAGTTAATTCGGCTTCCCTAGAAGTAAGGTTCGCTTCTGTTGATGTGCTATCACTGCATATGACTGCCACGTGCAAAAGATACGTTCTGTTCTGTCACTGCCAATGAGGTTCGTGAGGACAAGTCAGAAGATAACACTTTTAGACGACAACCAACAGCAGAAATATATCGTAGGGAATGGCAGACGGTGATGTATTGTAATTTCGTATTTATTCCGATCGTTTTTGTTGTTTGACCATCATCCAGAGACTAGACGAACGTGAAATACAGAAAACAAAACGTAAAAAAACGTACACAGTCGAAAGTACATATAACAAATCAATCACTATTTGGTACTTAGGAAAGAAAAACAATAAAGCTGAGGATGTTGATCTTATATTGCACGATGTATGACATGAGAAAGCTTTATTACTTTTCTTTTGAGAATAGCAAATTACGATCAGATTGTTACATGTACTTTTAACATAGTACGGTACGTTTTTAGATTTTCTTTTCTGTATTTTATTATTATAATGGTCAAAGACCGAAACGGGTCTGAATAAATACGAAATTACAGTGCAGTACTGTGTCTTTGTAATGTGTGCTTTCCTTCCATTATGGAATTTTGTGGTTTTAAATTTTTGTAGGGGACTGAAATGCTATCGAAGGACGGTCACACTACACTGTCAGCAAGAGAAGAAAACATATAGCTGTAACATTTGGAAGTAGTTATTAGACCTTACACTCTTTTCTTACGGCATAAAACGATGTTGTAATAACATATTATTTCTATACTGATGCAAGTTCGATTTCATTCTCATAGAACAGTTAACTGCGGGCCTTGAAGTCGTCGGAAAGCAGTGAGTTTGGTGACGCAAAACATTGTTATTCTTAACTGTCAACGCAATGAAAACTTCTTTAGTGCGGAAATATAGGACTTCGAAGTATGCTCCACAAAGGAGGAGGAAATAGCCCAGATAACGTTTTTATTTAACTCAGAATGAAAGTTGCGGGAAGATGGAAGGAAAGAAGGTAAATAGTTCTATTACTTCCACAAAGAAGGATCAGGAAAGTCTTTCACAGATATTTAAGATACGTAGAAGAATTTTATTTTCTACTTAAAATAAATGTTTTTGTTACATCATGCGTTTCCTACGACAAGTCAGGAGTTACATGAAGGAGCAGTGACGACCAGCAGGGAGGCGAATTAAATATCTGCCAGTAAAGTACACTGAAACGGCAAAAGAGGTTGGGACAGCAATACGCAATTATACAGATGGCGGTATTATCGCGTACACAAGGTATAAAAGGGCAGTGCTTTGGCGGAACCGTCATTTGTTCTCAGTTGATTCAAGTGACGGCGGGGTCAGGGATTTTCTCTGCCTCGTGATGACTGGGTGTTGTGTGATGTCCTTAGGCTAGTTAGGTTTAAGTAGTTCTAAGTTCTAGGGGACTGATGACCATAGATGTTAAGTCCCATAGTGCTCAGAGCAATTTGAACCATTTGATTCAAGTGAATGTTTCCGAGCGATCACGGCCGCACGACGGAAATTAATAGACTTCGAACGCGGAATGGTAGTTTGAATTAGACGCTTCGGACATTCCATTTTGGAAATCGTTAGCGAATTCAGCATTCCGAGATCCACAGGGTCACGAGTGTACCGAGAATGCCAAATTTCAGGCATTAACTCTCACGCGGACAACACAGTAATCGACGGCCTTCGCTTAACTACCGAGAGCAGCGGTTCTGGCGTGGGGTTGTCAGTGCTAGCAAACAAGCAATTCTGCGTGAAATAGCCGACAGCCTAGACGACAGGAAAACCGAAGCATGGTCAGATTTCAGTTGGTAGGAGCTGATGGCAGGGTTCGAGAGTGGCGTTGACTCCACGAAGATACGGACCCGTGTTGTCAGCAGGGCACTGTGAAAGTTGGTGGTGGCTCCATAATGGTGTCGGTTGTGATTACGCGGAATGAACTGGATCTTCTTGTCCAACTGAACCGACTGGAAATGGTTATGTTGGGCAACTTGCAGACCATTTGCAGCCATTCATGGACTTCATATTTCCAAACAACAATGGAATTTTTATGGAAGACAATGTGCCGTGTCATCAGACCACAATTGTGCGCAGTTGGCTTGAAGAATATTCGGGAGAATTCGAGCGCATGATTTGACCATCCATCGTACTTTTATGGGACATAATCGAGAGGTTAGTTCGTGCACAAAATATTGTACCGGAAATACTTCCGCAATCATGGACGACTGCAGAGGCGGCATGACTTATTATTTTTGCAGGGTATTTCCAACGATTTTTCAGTCGATGCCACGTCGAGCTATAGCACTACGCCGGGCAAAAGGAGGTATCACATGACTTTTGTCACCACAGTGTAGTAGTCTGCTGCTCATTAATATTACAAAAACAGTATGGCGGTATGTATAACAAACCTCAAATTAGGACAAAGTTTACCACATTGCTAGGTTATGCAAATGGTCAGCATTTCGGCGCAATCGCACGAAGTACGTAAGAGGAGAACCATCTATACTGTGTATAAAATAGGTAATTAAGTAATGGTTTTATCATACGGAAATTTTGTTTGCTTGTGGGAGGATATTATATTACGTCTTAACTAAGGAGCAAAAAGGTCAACAAGAACGTGTCGGATTTTGACAGAGCCTAGAGCGTGTCTTATCGAGACTGCGGTTTATCATTCCGTTAACGTTGGTTTTCATCTCATGACTGCCATGTATATATAATCGATGGATTCAGAAGGCCACACTCAACGCCAAGCAGAATTTCAATCTCTTCACGTGACTAGCACCTGAAAAGTGAGACATTATTCTCTCGTTATGGCAGAACTGTACTTCCCTATCACGTAATTCGACTCAAAAATGGGTCTGTTTGCAGCAAGCCAAGTATCCACACGGACAGTGCGCCACTTCTGATGTATCATCCCATCGACTGTCAGTACGGCAGCCACGCTTGCAGTTCTCCTTGACACGACAGCGAAGCCCCGCTGACAGTGGTGCTCCCAACGACAACACTGCTTACAAAAGTGGTTCCAAGTCGTCTGTTCAGACGATTCCCAATTCTGCGTGCAACTTCATAGTGGATGTTTCCGTTTGAGGAGGCGCGGAAGAGAAGGAACATTGTCAGATTGCCTTCGAAATTGTCAAGTGGGCCCATCAAGTGCCGTGATGCAAACGGAGTGCCACTGGGTACAGAACACAATCATCTCTGGTTCGTGTAGTGGTCACAGCCAGTAATTTCGTCAGTTAAACGTTAAACGTAAAATCCGTCCACAGTCTGTGGGGGGCCTATCGGTAGCGACCGACCGCCGTGTCATCCTCTGTCAGCGGCATCATTGGATGCGGTACGGACGGGCGAGGGGCCAGCACACCGCTCTCCCGGCCTGGGGCCGCTACTACTTTGTGAAGTACCTGTTCAGTTAGCATTACGAGGCAGAGTGCAACCTGTTCCAATCCTCTCACCAAAGAATAAACCCTGGCAGTACCGGGAATCAAACACGGGTCCTCAGCATGGCAGTCAGCCACGCTGACCACTCAGCTAAGGAGGCGGACGTATCGGGACAGTATTCTTTAAATTTCTGACGTATTAAAACCGGTTACTGCCCCGTGCCTTCCGTCTCTTCCCGACGTTATCTTTCAATTAGTTAAGGCTAGACCGCATGTTGCCCGTGTTTTACTGACGTTCCTCGTTACTGTAGGTGTTCGACTTTTCCCTAGCCGACACGTTCTCCGAATCACTCACCTACTGAAAACGTCACCACCACTCAACAGGTGGGGGTGTGTTGAAACCCAGAGGGATTAGAGCTGTTGTTGCAGCTCTGTGTACTCAACATCCGACCTCTATTCTTCCTATTATAACATACAGGCACAATAAGTAAATATGTGTTACTTGCTTTCAAATGTTATCAAACACCATGAACAACTTGGCTATCCTTTCTGTAACATGCACGGAGAGTCTGAAGTATCTCTGACAAAAATTAGCGCTGACTAGATAATGGCGTGTCGAACTGTTAATCTTTACTTGAATCTTCCTCTGTTGATTCAAGTTGTCAGGTGCCTTCAATGAGGAACCATTCTAAACGTTTACAGGGGACTTCGGTCGTGGGTGAACTACACGTTCTTACGGTTCGTCCAAGCTGAGAGATATCTGCCTCTGTATGATGATTCGGCTGTAAAGTATACGATATGTATATTGTAATATCCCTGGCTGTGGCCCCCAGTATTTTATTTCGCTAAAAGCTCGCGTTGATGCAGCTTGATACACGTGAAGTGGCGTATGGTATAAGAATAGAGTCAGGTACAAGCGACAGATGGTACAGTACGTACCAGTCCCGTGGGAGAGACCGCCAACTGCATTGACATGCTTCTGATTGGTCGGCACGTTCGGGTGCTAGGCGCCAAAACGCCTACCTCCTATTATTAATTATTTATATACTTTTCATTGTATTTAACCCAGTTTTGAACATGACAATCACTCATGGCTACGCTACGAATCTATCGTGTTTGTTTATTAAATTTCACTAGTTTTGAGAAACACAAGAGTAACGATGTTGCAACCAAGTGCTTCAGACACCTTCGGGTCGCTTTGGCACGCCTGGGAGACGGAGTACTTCGGCTAGTCACTCTGTTTCGGGCGTTCTGGGGATTCGGACACGTATCTCAGTATCGTTCTTTACTTAGATGTGAATATGTAATAGTCACTCGGTGTTCTTCAGAGCCGGACATGTCTTACTATATATCGGGCGTAACTTAGTTGTGAATATGTGATACTCGTATCTAGTGCGTACCGGAGAACCGGACTTGTATATCACATTCCGGAAGTTGGATGGAAAAGTTACCATAAAATTAAGAAGACTATGTCAAGTGTTGTAAAAAACAGTGTAAATGTGTGAATATTGAATAATAATCAAACAGGATAAATTAACGAGAAGCGTCGCGTACCATCGTTGTCAGTACTACAAATCTTGCCCTCTGCAGATACAGACATTAGCCTGGGCAAGTGGCATCCCGCAAAAAGCACAATCACAGGTTTGAAGCGACAGCGTAGCAGCCTCCGCCGAAGGAGATCCCACGACCGACGAGCTGTCTTCTGCGCTGGGGACATAACTTTAGAAGACAACAGGTTAGTGGAAAGAACGGTCAGAAATTCTTATTCAATCTCTCCAGCTTCCAGATCTGACTTCCAAAGGGACACACAATTTACAATATTCTCCGATCGTAACAGGTGAATCGTACAATGCTTCACAAAAATTCAATGAAACAATATAGAGCCTTTTCGCTTGTTTGCGCACATAACGTTACATTTATTTATTTTCTCGTTCGGAAACGAAACAGTTTGAAAAAAATATTCATTTCTGTATGTACTACAGCTTCGAATTAAAAGAGGCTGTTCATTCCCCGAGGAACAGATCTCTAACATCTTAAGCAATAATTTCATTAAGAAAAGGAAGCTTTAACTATTTCATTGCTGAAAGAATACTAGAAGCTCTCATGTTATAAATATTGTTGCGGACTCTTCATTTCATATCTACGTTTTCGAATCGGGAGTACATAGTACTAACGCAGAGAAATGCCTCCATTTTCTCTCCTATTTTGTGCTATTTGCAGTGTCTGCCCCCTGCCACCCCATAAGCTTCAAGGCAGGAGTCAAATACTTTCTTGTGACATTGATTACAGTCACCAAGGAGCATTCCGTTACAGAGCATTATATTGCATTTACTTCTAACAATATCCATACATATTATAAAAAAAATGAGTGTGTGTGTGTGTGTGTGTGTGTGTGTGTGTGTGTGTGTTTCACATCTCCTCCTACGCCACTAGACTGATTTCAAACCGAGCGAGGTGGCGCAGTGGTTAACTAACACACTGGACTCGCATGCGGCAGGACGACGGTTCAATTCCGCGTTCGGCCATCCTGATTTGGGTTTTCCGTGATTTCCCTAAATCGTTTCAGGCAAATGCTGGGATGGTTCCTCTGACAGGAAACGGCCGACTTACTTCCCCATCCTTCCCTAATCCGATGAGACCGATAACCTCACTGTTTGGTTTCTTCCCCCAAATCAAGCCATCCAACCAACCGGTTTCAACCAAACTTTGTACATATATACACTCCTGGAAATGGAAAAAAGAACACATTGACACCGGTGTGTCAGACCCACCATACTTGCTCCGGACACTGCGAGAGGGCTGTACAAGCAATGATCACACGCACGGCACAGCGGACACACCAGGAACCGCGGTGTTGGCCGTCGAATGGCGCTAGCTGCGCAGCATTTGTGCACCGCCACCGTCAGTGTCAGCCAGTTTGCCGTGGCATACGGAGCTCCATCGCAGTCTTTAACACTGGTAGCATGCCGCGACAGCGTGGACGTGAACCGTATGTGCAGTTGACGGACTTTGAGCGAGGGCGTATAGTGGGCATGCGGGAGGCCGGGTGGACGTACCGCCGAATTGCTCAACACGTGGGGCGTGAGGTCTCCACAGTACATCGATGTCGTCGCCAGTGGTCGGCGGAAGGAGCACGTGCCCGTCGACCTGGGACCGGACCGCAGCGACGCACGGATGCACGCCAAGACCGTAGGATCCTACGCAGTGCCGCAGGGGACCGCACCGCCACTTCCCAGCAAATTAGGGACACTGTTGCTCCTGGGGTATCGGCGAGGACCATTCGCAACCGTCTCCATGAAGCTGGGCTACGGTCCCGCACACCGTTAGGCCGTCTTCCGCTCACGCCCCAACATCGTGCAGCCCGCCTCCAGTGGTGTCGCGACAGGCGTGAATGGAGGGACGAATGGAGACGTGTCGTCTTCAGCGATGAGAGTCGCTTCTGCCTTGGTGCCAATGATGGTCGTATGCGTGTTTGGCGCCGTGTAGGTGAGCGCCACAATCAGGACTGCATACGACCGAGGCACACAGGGCCAACACCCGGCATCATGGTGTGGGGAGCGATCTCCTACACTGGCCGTACACCACTGGTGATCGTCGAGGGGACACTGAATAGTGCACGGTACATCCAAACCGTCATCGAACCCATCGTTCTACCATTCCTAGAGTGGCAAGGGAACTTGCTGTTCCAACAGGACAATGCATGTCCGCATGTATCCCGTGCCACCCAACGTACTCTAGAAGGTGTAAGTCAACTACCCTGGCCAGCAAGATCTCCGGATCTGTCCCCCATTGAGCATGTTTGGGACTGGATGAAGCGTCGTCTCACGCGGTCTGCACGTCCAGCACGAACGCTGGTCCAACTGAGGCGCCAGGTGGAAATGGCATGGCAAGCCGTTCCACAGGACTACATCCAGCATCTCTACGATCGTCTCCATGGGAGAATAGCAGCCTGCATTGCTGCGAAAGGTGGATATACACTGTACTAGTGCCGACATTGCGCATGCTCTGTTGCCTGTGTCTATGTGCCTGTGGTTCTGTCAGTGTGATCATGTGATGTATCTGACCCCAGGAATGTGTCAATAAAGTTTCCCCTTCCTGGGACAATGAATTCACGGTGTTCTTATTTCAATTTCCAGGAGTGTACATTACCTCTAGGCACCATTCGCTGTGGTTGTAAGAATCACCTACCTAATGGAAGGTGGGAATGAAAAAGATGTGTAGCTCGCGACGCGTGATTTACCCGAATTTATTCATCCAGCATTTGAGTACGAGAACACTTAGCGACATGCAACGAACTTCACACATAAGTTTAAACCTTTTCGAAACTTTTTATCGCCGACGGCCACTGAAAATGATGAAAACAAAAAAGTTTGTTATTTTTATTCCACTGCTCATGCAGTGAAAATAACCGAGGAAGCATGACGTTATAAATTATACCTTCCAACAGTACTCGCGACACATTTTACCGACAGTATGCACATATACCGATGGATGCAACTATAAAATTGTATCACTGTAAATATATAGTTCAATAGGCATGACATCATAAACAATGAGGAAATTTCGCAGAAAATATCCACATATGCGGGAAAAAGCACCCACAAAATCATATGATGGTGGCACACACAATTCAGGAGATATGACATCATGAACAGTGAGATGGGTTATTACTCCGTTGCAACAAACTTAATTTGCAACACACTTTGCAGGCAGTATCCAAATATGTCGCTGAATGTACCTACAGAATATCATTCCACGATAAACAGATAATGACTTCATGAACATTAAAGCACAAGGCTGGACCCTGCGTGGTACGGGCGTGGCCCACAGCTGTAAATACTTGGGAAACGCGGCGTTTCTATGCTAGTTATCAATATATCATGGAAATACTAAATGTTGATAACACACATAACAAAAGCGTCCATTCTAAGAACCCTAACTGTAAAGTTAAAAAAACTTGTTTTATTACTTTTATCCACTGCTGTCAGTGTTTCTTCAGTGAATGTATTACTTCCGCAAAACTGAAGAATAGCCGCCTTCAGTCACAAACTGTGACTTTATTTTACTGTACTTCGAAAGCACGTAACCGCTACTGGAAACAGATCTGGAAAAACTGATGTAGACCGTCAGAGCCCCTGAAGATGAGGCCCCAGGGCTCGATATGAGTCATGTATTGAAATAAAATCACGATTTTTGACTGAAGGCGGCTGTTCTTCGTTTTACGAAACTAGTGTTTCTTCGTAATATTTGCATCACTGGTGGCGCCGAGAACAGTATCGATCCTGATCCGAAACCGGTGTTGTTAAATATCGTCGACACACTGATAGATCCATCCACACTGCACATGAGCCATACAACTAAAACTAATTTACGGGTCCAATGAGCTCTGATCTATAGGACAAGAAGTGAGGCGTGGAGACGAGTGGTGGTAAGAGATGGTGGCGGGGGGGCCGTGTAAAATGGTTGATCCCACCAACTGTTATTACACAGATAACGGCACCTTTTTCCGCGTCATCGAAAAGTAAATTTTGTTACCTAGCAACCTTAACGGTTGGAGGGGCGTGCAGTATCGATTGTCGTGACGGGTGAGCACGCCGATGCGCCGCCTACACCCACACAGGTGCCACTTGGAGTGACTCGATGATATCCACTGCTGAACGTAACCTGTAGTACCGCGAGCGGTTCGTGATATTCGTATAGCGAGACTGTTGACCGCATCGATTGCTTGAGCCATGTTTCGTGTGCCCAGGATTTGGCAGCGCTGCGATGGTCGTAAAAACTCAGAAGTGTTAGCTGCTTGGAGAGATCGTATAACGTAAGGATCCTGAGTGGTTTCTTCTTCTTTTCTTTTTTTTTTTCTTTCTTTTCAATGTAGGCATCAAATACCATCAACACGCAAACACCCAATGTCGAAGTTAGTTTACTGAAGCATATATTGCAGAGCAGTATTGCTGTTCTGGAGACCAGTTACTCCACTGTGTCGCTCAGGTACTCAGGTGGGCTCTTGTACGCCAGCGTTGACCACCACCCCAGCGGGATCGAACAGTTCTTTCGGATGTACCCCGAAAAGACTGTGAGAGGAAAGCAGCAATTCCGTTATGAGACGAACTTCAGGTCAGACTGACTGCAAAGCCTCTAAGCAAACCTCGTAATATTTTTCGCGTACTTGCCTAGTCGCGCCAGAGGTCATAAGACAACCATCGTAATCTACCGAATAAAGCAATGTCAATGGAGCAAGAATCTGGGATTTCACGAAAAATAAAATGTTCTAGTAACCTTTAACACAGTTTTCAATTAACTTCACTGTCATCTAATCACACGAACAGTTATTGAAATTACTCATGCAAACGCAATACTTTCGCAGAAGGGCGTATATCTGTCACCAAGCAATCCACTGCCGTTACATAAGGGGTAAGTAACTGATTTGGAGAAGGGAGTAATGGGCAATGAAAACCACAGCTTCACAGCAATATAAATAGCGGAGCTAAATAACCAGGCAACAATAGCTGTTCCGAAAAACCAATCTGCGACTGCCACTGGTAATAGGAACGTAATGGTAGACACAGGATATGCAGGCCAAAACGTACATTATGTAAGTAGGCTGTTTAGGTTTTTATGTTGGTAACCCCACGTAGCGCTCTGTATGAAAATCACTGACTGTGCTGCGTGTAGCCTGTGGCTGGTTGGCATTGTTGGAATATTCTCTATTGTAGTGTTGTGCAGTTGGAAGTGAGCCGCCAGCAGTGGTGGATGTGGAGATAGAGATGCCAGAGATTTGAGGGGTTGCTATAAGCGGACGATCTGGACGTGTGCCAGCCAGAAAAAGGAAATTTGTAAAGATGGATGTCATGAATTGATGACTTTTGAACACTATTAAGGTAAATACATTGATTGTCCTCTATCGAAATTTTTCATTTGCTAACTATGCCTATCAGTAGTTAGTGCCTTCAGTAGTTTGAATCTTTTATTTAGCTGGCAGTATTGGCGCTCGCTGTGTTGCAGTAGTTCGAGTAACGAAGATTTTTGTGAGGTGATTCATGAAAGGTATGGATTATTGTCAGTCAGGGCCATTCTTTTGTAGGGATTATTGAAAAGTCAGACTGCATTGCGCTAAAAGAAAAATATTGTGTGTCAGTTTAGTGATGATCAGAATAAGTAAAGGGAGAAATGTCTGAGTACGTTCAGTTCTGCTCAGCTGTTTGAAAATCAAATAACGTAGTTTACCAGCACAGTCATTCATAATTTTCTAAGGGGACATTACAATTAGAGGGGAGAGTTTTACGAGATAGAAACTGAGACATCAAAGCCTGCAGACATATTAACAGTGGCGATTGTTGCAGAAACCACAACAGTGATATATCAACAGCTGTTTGGACACTGGAGACAGGAATGCTTAGCCGGCCGTTGTGGCCGAGCGTTCTATGTGCTTCAGTCCGGACCCGCGCTGCTGGTACGGTCGCAGTTTCGAATGCTGCCTCGGGCATGGATATGTGTGCTGTCCTCAGTTAGGTTTAAGTAGTTCTGACTTCAGAAGTTAAGTCCCATAGTGCTCAGAAACATTTGAACCATTTTTGAAGAATGCCTAAGACATAATGTGCATGATCCGTCCAGGTAGGGAAATGCTTCTGGAGAACTGACAGGTCTTGTAATGTAGTTATATTTATTAGTTACTTTTATCACTTGTCACAACCCAAAAGGGAGCATAAGTAATCCGCCCAGTGGATGGACAACTTCTCCGGTTATCAATGGAACACAAAGATTCTGATTCGTCATCAGAAAGATGTGTAATATGGAGGCAATAAGATATATCTCCATGTCTTTTAAACGTCATTAATCACAAGGAAGGGAACAAAAAATGCGCACATTGATGACACATGGTCTTTGGTTGCGTGGTAGGGCTATTTTTCACAATGGCGGCTCGTTCGGATGAAGTGGGAGAAAGGACGTTCAGTTGAAATTCAGAAGGGATGAGAAAGATATCGTCGTTGTGGAATCTCGTGCAAAATCGACCTTCCCAGGAAACTTAGAACAGGAGTAGTATACCGACAAGATCTAACTCGGTTGAGAACATGGGAGAAACCAGTAGAGAAGATTCTCTGAATCATGATTTGCTTATTGTTTAGTTACATAGTTCTTTATTCTTGTGTATCACTATTTTGTCTGATTATTTTAGGATTCCATTGAAACACACGAACAAATTTACTGAATCGTTTTACTGTTTTCACTTAATATTTCTTCTCCATATCGCTAATTCTTACAACAGTTCCAATTTATGACAACGCGGTCTGTGTATCTGATGTAGAAATTTAGGTCTGTCTGTCCTATGTAAAACATGGACCATTTCCTGACATGCTATTTTATGAATTACCGAATCTGAATATGGGCCATGATTACACTTCACGTTATGTACTAGATTCTCCTGTAGTGCATTAGGAATCTAACTCTCCCTTATGTGTACTGAAGATATTTCCAGCATTTTATGATACAATGTGTGGGGTAGTAGATATTTGTTTTATCTTTTTCTTTCAGTGAGGTTTATACGTGGATCTTGCTTTACTCTGCCCTGCAATGAGACAATATTCAAGGCAGTGTAGTCATTCTAAACTGCCATCTGCTTCGCTTTGTTCATTTCCTTTGCATGTTTTTACAGTCACAGGCTTTCACCAACCATTTTAACGGATAAAATAAAATCAAAAGGATTAACACCGTGCAGCTACGCTGGGTGTCATAGCGTGGTTTTTTACGACCATCTGGAAGGTACAGAACATCGACTCTTAAAGCTAGTGCATTTGACACCCTTAACTGTGTACAGAGTCAAGATTCGGTATCGGACCCTTGCTTCTCGCAAGCAGTTCGTAGCCAAATGCGCCAATCTTTTGATTTATACTTTCTGATTGAAAGTATTCGGACACCTATTAGCGAACATCAACATGGGGTGTGTCTACCCTTCACCTTTATGATGGCTTTAAGTTTGCAGGAGACACTTTCAGTGAGGTGTCTGAATGTCTGTGGAGGAATGGCGCACATTTTTCCTCAAGAGCCGAAGCTGCTGGTATCTGGGGCAACGTAGACGTCCTTATTATCCCTTATTATGTTCCATATGGTTCAGTTCGGGACTGTGACCAGATCAGTCCACTTGTGGAATGTTGTTGTCCACAAACCACTACTTCACAGATGCTGTTTCGGCACGGTGCACTGTTCTGCTGATATAGTCAGTCTCCGAACTGTTCCTCTACTGTACACAGTACAAAATGTTGTAAAACGTGTTCTTATCCTTCCGCATATAACATTTTTGAAGTGCAATACGGGGAGCACACCCTAACCACGAGAAACACACCCATACCACATCCGCACCGCCTCTGTACTTCTCTGTTGCCACTACACATAATGGCAGGTAACGTTCTCCATGGATTCGCCAAACACACACTCTTCCCTCGGATTTCCAAAGAGTATCGAATGATTCATGAATCCAACTGGCTCTGAGCACTATGGGACGTAACATCTGAGGTCATCAGTCCCCTAGAACTTACAACTACTTAAACCTAACTAACCTAAGGACATCACACACACATCCATGCCCGAGACAGGATTCGAGCCTGCGACCGTAGCGGTGGCGCGGTTCCAGACTGAAGCGCCTAGAACCGCTCCGCCACTCCGGCCGGCTTTATGAATCCAAAACACTCGTTTCCGGTCATCCACTGTCCAGTGGCGTCGCTCTTTATAACACCTCAGACCCCGCTTAGTACTGGTTATAAAGTAGTTTCACTTGTGAGAAGCTGCTCGACCACTCCACCAAATTATTTCTAACTCCTTAGGCGGAGTCATTGTGCTAGCTGGACTGCTGGTATCACTTTGGAACTCAAGAGGGATTCTGTCTGCTGATTTCATGCGATTTTTTTTTACAACCATCCTGAGGCGTGGCCGGCTCGCGTTCATACCATTTGTTTTTTGGCATTTTGTCGCAATCGAGTGGCATCTTATCTCTCCCCAACTTACTGACATAATGAGTTGCTGACTTGCCTCCGTCAGTGGCAGCAGCAGCGCTTATCGATACTAGTACTGCTGTACCATCTTTGGTGTGACCGCTGTATTTCCGTTTGGTGATGTGTGTGGCAGTCGGTCGGCTGGAACAGAGCAGCGAGGAAGTCTCCGTGGCATGGGGTCAGGCTGGGATCGCTGGCGGCATGCACTCGCGGTCGGATTGTGAGGCGCTAACTGCGAGATCTACAAAGTTAGTTGCCCACCGAACCTGGACACTGAAGTTGAGAGATCAGTTAACCTGTTATGAAACCTCAACTGCCGTGACATCTCTTCAGTGATTGCCGGTTGTTGCTTCCTGGGCCGTTCCGGCTTGCAGCAGTATATGGTGTGTTGGAGTCGGCAAAATTTTGCAGCCGTCTTCCTGTATGGTCTTTAACTATTAAATTAGTTGTTACTTATCAGTGAAGTGCACCAGCGGTATTTTGTGCCTTGTGGCCGTTAACGCCCCAGTTACCTGCCCTGGTCGTTAGCGTAGTTTGCGTGCAGTGTGTTTTTCCTCGCCGTGTTGATGCCGTCCAGCAAGGCATGTAGTTCGACAGCCTGTAACCTCCCCGCAAAAATTTCAAAAGACAATAATTAAATGTTAATGGGCATAGAGCCAAGTGTAACCTCCCCACAAATAACGTAAATGGAAAGAATTGAATATTATTGTAAATAGTGCCAAATGTTAGCTTCCCACAGCAATAAAACTCAATGATATTAAAAATGTGCAAAAATGTTAAGTCCCCACAAAATTAACGTTATGCTGAACCTGATAAATTTTATAAGGCCAGCTGCGCTGACCTTAGGCCCTGTGCAATAATTAACCTCATAAATTGATTCTGGGAGGAAAAGCATAGGAAATATTGTTTCAATTCGAATGATTCTTTTCTTAAAAACGATTGCTTTGAAAACAAAATTATTATTGGGGCATTTCTTGAACAAATTAATTACAATTAATATACATTACATTATCAGATGTGCGCAATGCTGCTTCATTACCTTATTTAACAATATACTTCGTCCCGAACCTTGACCAGAGACCCATGTCGACGCCCGCCGACTCCACACACACAACTCCGACTCGCAACTGAACTACATGCTCTCGCGACTCGCTGCGTACAACTACTGCACTCACGCGCGGTCAAGCGCAGACTGGCAACGATAAATAACTCTCTGGTCAGAGATTCTGTCATGCCTCGCCATCGCTGCTACTGAATACATACGTGTTTCAAGCCTTTTAGTTGTTTGTTCATATTTTTTCTTAAGAGTTGTTATTGTGCCTTGGCTGTTTTTAGACTACTATTTTGAAGACTTAGTGCGGCTGGTATCATCGTCCTCGGCTGATATTTTCAGCTGTCGTACCGTTGGTTGGGCAGAAGGGAATTGTTTAGGTTGTTGGTCAGTCCTTCGGCTGTCCCTGAGTCGGGTTGCCATCCGATTATTTAACCTTACTCTTGGCTGTCTCTCTCACCTCGCCTTACGTTACGTTAAAGCTACCTCCTCAGACCGACCCTCGGAACACTTCTGAGCACCACTGTTCTGTTGATTTTAGATTGTGATTTTCATTTTAGTCTAATGTACTGTGCAAGCCCTTCAGCTGTCTATTAATTTAGGTTGTTTTAATTTTAAATAAGGCCTTCAGCCGACTTAAATTAAAAAATTTCAAGACTGATTTGTTTAACAATTAAAATTTTGAAAGTTTTCTCTATCTGTAGTTCTTGTTGTCCAGGCCCAAACTCCTGAGTTTTTCACTGTCCAGTGTGTGGCCTTCAGTCGAGCTTATACGTGAAATGTTTTAAAGATAAGGCCTTCAGCCCTCTTAAATTAAACTTTTGAAAATTGATTTGTTTAAAACTAATTTTTTAGAAATTTGCTCAATCTGAAATTCTTGTTATCCAGGACCTATGCCGTGAGCTGTTCAGTGTCTTGTGTGTAGAATTCAGCTGAATATTTAAGTGAAATATTTTTTAAAAAAATAAGGCCTTCAGTTGCGTGTATTCTTTAAAGCAATTTTTTTATAACTTGTGTTCAGGCCATCAGCCGTTCTTGCTTTTGGTGTGGTTCTAGGCCTTCAGCCCAGGAGGTATAGCAAGATTTCTTAACTAGGCCTTCAGCCGTATTGTTTTAATTTGATCCTTTTAAGGCAATGTGTAATTAAGTGGTTCTTAGGAAAATAAAATGTGTGTCAATTATTCAAAAACAGTCTTAATCGCATTTATTATTATAATACCGGTAACCAGTTTCAACCCGACGTAGGGGTCATCTTCTGGGCCTTTACACCATTGGTCGACTGCTGGTGTTGTCACTCCTGTCTACATCACGACCGTTATGTAGACAGGAAAGACACCACCAGCATTCAACCAATGGTGTAAACGCCCAGAAGATGACTCCAACGTCGGGTTGAAACCGATTGACGGTATAATAATAATAAATGCGATTAAGACTGTTTTTGAATAATTGATTAATCATACTAATCGCTGCTTCATCTCCACAACCATGTTGTCCTAAAATTTGTGTGTTTTGTGCAACTAACAGTAACTGATTACGGCCCCCTCCACAACTGTAACATGATTAAAAAAAAAAAAAAAAAAAAAAGAAAAAAATGGTTCAAATGGCTCTGAGCACTATGGGACTTAACATCTATGGTCATGAGTCCCCTAGAACTTAGAACTACTTAAACCTAACTAACTTAAGGACAGCACACGTAACATGATCCGCTCTATCCTGCATATCCAGATTTCACATCCTCTGTAACACTCGATGGTGCCCGGCCGTCAGTAGGTGTACGAGGTCTGGCTGGTCTTGCTTTAGCTGTGGTTGTTCCTACCGGTTTCCACTTCACAGCCACATCATCAACAGTCGACTTGGGCAGCTTTAGGAGGGGTGAACGTCCCTGATGGACTTCTTACTCAGGTGACTTGTTCACTTTCTATGTGACTGCGCTCTTCCGATCGATTATTACGCTGTTTTACTTCTCCACTGACAACATAGTAACCCTCGCTTCATTTTGTACCATTGAATCCGCATCTCTTCGCACTTAGTGTTCAATTCGGGATTAGATTACTGGTATGATGATACTTTTCATCAGATGGTTTACGCAGCACTCAAAGGCTCATCTTGTTCTCACTTCTTCCCAACCGTAGTCAAGACTGCCACGTTTTGAACGACTACGGGAAACCTGTACGAAAACTGCCCCGAATCGGGCAATGAGACACATTCGGAAACAGGGGCATTCGCAACTACGTCCGCTCATACAGATTTAGTAATCTCTGGTGGCAAATTCCGGAATAATACTTCCGAAAATGATGTGTCGGATTTCGTTCTGAACCCTCTCTCAGCATGGTATTTTTGTTTGCTGTGTAACGCTCTGACCGTCGGTGGGACGTCGAACCCCCATCTGCATAAGCAACTGACAGCATGCAGCTATCGGTAGTGAAGTATCTGCATCTTTCGACGGCCAGTTACGCACATTGACAACAAAGTGAGAAATGTTGCAGTACTGCCCCAGGCTCGATCCGCAGCGTAAAATGCGGGGCGGTGGTTCGTGATACAGGAATTTAGCCGCACCTGAATCTGTGTTTGGTGTTCAGCACACTAGAAAATCTGAGTGTTGATTTTAGCGATTCCCGGTGCCTATTTAGGCTACTTTCAGGATGATTCCTCAGTTGCAAGAACCAAAACTGGAGAAATATACGACACAGCACACACCACTGACTTAGCACAAAATGGAACACTGGTAGTGTCACATGGTACGGACGATGGATGAAGTCTGATAAGCTCAGTATGACACAACAGAATTACTGTTTACTAGATAGTTGCTGTTTTACATATAACGGAACTACGTAAGACGCTGGTCGTGAATTGTGTGTTGCCGTAAAGATCCAGTGTTACAGTAAACACTGTACAATAAAAGAATGATAAGATATTAAATTAACAAGTTCACCACACAATCGGCGCCAAAAGGAATATATGAATAAGACTATGAGACAGGTTGATAGGACAGAGACATAAAAAACAAACTATCAGGTACTAGAGGGAGCTGCAGGGAAAAAAAAACTGTAGGGGAAGACAAGATTGGAATCTATGAAACCGACGATTGAGTACGTGGACTGCAACTGTTGCCCTGAGGTGAGAAGAAATCGTGGAAGGCCCCATCAAACCAGTCAGATGATCGATGACACTGCCACGATCAGCTACCAAGGAAGGACACATTATTTTTAGACAGCACAGTTGTATGGAGATAAACAGCGATTGATTCACTTATGATCAATTATTCAAAATGACCGTCACAATCGAATTATTTATTTTGCCGCCAACCGGTTTCAACCCGCGATGGCGTCATCTTCAGGGCAATTTAAACCATTTGGTCGCCCGCTGGAGTCGTCACCCTGCCTGTGTCCGGTTCAGCGTGCGACCATCGGAGGTGAGGGAAGTGTGATAGGTCCGCTGTTGTTTTCTATCTACATAAATGATCTTTTGGGCAGGCTGTTTGCTGATGATGCTGTGGTGTACGGGAAGGTGTCGTCGTTGAGTGACTGTAGGAGGATACAAGATGACTTGGACAGGATTGTGATTTGTGTAAAGTATGGCAGCTAACTCTAAATATAGATAAATGTAAATTAATGCAGATGAATAAGTAAAAGAATCCCGTTATGTTTGAATACTCCATTAGTAGTGTAGCACTTGACACAGTCACGTCGATTAAATATTTGGGCGTAACATTGCAGAGCGATGTGAAGTGGGACAAGCATGTAATGGCAGTTGTGGGGAAGGCGGATAGTCGTCTTCGGTTCATTGGTAGAATTTTGGGAAGATGTGGTTCATCTGTAAAGGAGACCGCTTATAAAACACTAATACGACCTATTCTTGAGTACTGCTCGTGCGTTTGGGATCCCTATCAGGTCGGATTGAGGGAGGGCATAGAAGCAATTCAGAGGTGGGCTACTAGATTTGTTCAAAATGGCTCTGAGCACTATGCGACTTAACTTCTGAGGTCATCAGTCGCCAAGAACTTAGAACTCATGAAACCTAACTAACCTAAGGACATCACACACATCAATAGCTACTGAGGAAATTTGGAGAACCAGCATTTGAGGCTGACTGCAGTACAATTTTACTGCCGCCAACTTATACTTCGCGGAAAGACCACAAAGATAAGAGAGATTAGGACCTGTACAGAGGCATATAGGCAGTCATTTTTCCGTCGTTCTGTTTGGGAGTGGAACAGGGAGAGAAGATGCTAGTTGTGGTACGAGGTACCCTCCGTCACGCACCGTATGGTGGATTGCGGAGTATGTATGTAGATGAAATGGTGTAAATTGCCCTGAAGATGACCCCATCGCGGGTTGAAACCGGTTGGCGGCAAAATAAATAATGCGATTGCGACTGCCATTTTGAATAACTGAGAACAAATTACGCCGCCGACGCTCAGTGACCCTCGCCCAAAATTTGAACTATTTCTGTGCCAACGAATACCAGCGCCCTTACTCCTCTGCCGGAAAAGCTCGTCGAATAACGTCCGTGTGACGTCTCACCTCGGCCGGCCGAAGTGGCCTTGCGGTTAAAGGCGCTGCAGTCTGGAACCGCAAGACCGCTACGGTCGCAGGTTCGAATCCTGCCTCGGGCATGGATGTTTGTGATGTCCTTAGGTAGGTTAGGTTTAACTAGTTCTAAGTTCTAGGGGACTAATGACCTCAGCAGTTGAGTCCCATAATGCTCAGAGCCATTTGAACCATTTGAACGTCTCACCTCACTGTCCACTCCACTTTCTCGACGCTGTAGGCGACGTTGTGGCGCTAGAGGGTGCAATCGACCACCGACACTAGAGTCTGAGCCACGATGATCATTGATTCCTCATATGCGATCCATGAAGTAAGAGCGACAATTAGAAAATCTAGATGCTTTCAGTCGCAACCTGTGTTCGCGTGTCGGGGGCTTCGCTCCTTGTTGAGCCTACAAGTGAATGCGTACGGTGCAAACTTGGACATACGAGCCCCGTTACGAGTATTTGGGAACTCCGCGTGGAGTATGAATGAAGAGCGCGGCGTGTGGAGTGCGTGCACGGGGCCGGCAGCGGGTGTCGCGGTGACGCACCGAGGCCCCTCCCCGCTCGCAGCTTTGTGCGCGCCCGACACGGACCCCCGCCCATTGTTCGAGATCACTGGCGCTCCCAGCTGCTCCAGGGCTGTACACACTGCCGCTCCGAGCTGCACCGGGCCGACTGCGGCTGTCGTGTAAACACCTTGCGGGCCGACACACCAAGGTTTCCTTCTACTCTAATAGCACATTTCCGCTGCATTGGAAATAAAGTCACATGCTTCTTTACAGAGCGTAGGGGAACGATGCGGGAGACCCGCACCGCCGTACTAGGTAAGGTCGTGATGGAGGTGGTTTGCCGTTGCCTTCCTCCGACCGTAATGGGGATGAATGATGATGATGATGAAGACGACACAACAACACCCAGTCACCTCGAGGCAGGTGAAAATCCCAGACCCCGCCGGGAATCTAACCCGGGACCCTGTGCTCGGGAAGCGAGAACGCTACCGCGAGACCACGAGTGGTGGACTCCGCAGAATTACATTTGTACTATTGTACTACTAATCGATTCGTTTTAACACTTTGAGAACGCATGGTTTCTGCCTGAAACCACAACTATATTAATTTTTTCCAAGTACACGGAATTTAGAATGAAACCACAAATGCGGTTGCAAGACAGACACCTCTAGTGCTACTCTCAAGTGCTTCTAAAGGTCGTGCATTGTAGCATTCACTTACAACTTTCAAAGCAACAGTCAGAAGAGAGACTATGCTACGTGACTGTAAGAGAATGTGAAATGCGTTTTTTTTATAGTGGCAATGTGGAGGATATCATTAACAATGAATGCAAGAATATCTAAAGCTATTGTAACGTTAACTGAATCCGCACTGCTACCTTTATGGGTCCATAATGAAATTTTCACTCTGCAGCGGAGTGTGCGCTGATATGAAACTTCCTGGCAGATTAAAACTGCGTGCCAAACCGAGACTCGAACTCGGGACCTTTGCCTTTAGCGGGCAAGTAGTTTAGAAATGAAGCCACAACGTCAGAATGTAGTTTTGATACAAAATTTATTAAAAGATGTTCAAATGTGTGTGAAATCTTATGGAACTTACCTGCTAAGGTCATCAGTCTTTAAACTTACACACTAATTAACCTAAATTATCCTAAGGACAAACACACACCCCCATGCCCGAGGAAGTACTCCAACCTCCGCCGGGATCAGCCGCACAGTCCATGACTGCAGCGCTATTAGACCGCTCGGTTAATCCTGTGATGCAAAAAAAAAAAAAAAAAAAAAAAATATTAAATTTGAGGCCCATTCTTGCCTGTTATTTAGGACTATTATTTATTTTAAGCATTATGAGTTCATGGAACTTCTGAGATGTCAGACTGCTTCTAGGAAAAATATGAATTTCCTTTCAAACACATCACATAAAAGCCGGCCGGTGTGGCCGTGCGGTTCTAAGCGCTTCAGTTTGGAACCGCGTGACCACTACGGTCGCAGGTTCGAATCCTGCCTCGGGCATGGATGTGTGTGATGTCCTTAGGTTAGTTAGGTTTAAGTAGTTCTAAGTTCCAGGGGACTGCTGACCTCAGATGTTAAGTCCCATAGTGCTCAGAGCCATTTGACCCATTTGAACATCACATAAAAATGATCGGTTGTTTGAAAACTTTATGCCCCAGTGCTCCAAAGTAAAACAGCTTCCCTAAAACGATGATTGTTTAATTTTTACCAATTTCTTCTTCTATTTGTTGCTTACTATGATAATGAAGGTTACTTTTGTGAAAAATTTTAAAATCATAGCTTTTATCGTATTGTTGGGACCCAAGGATTAGAAACGCCGTTATGTTAATTTCGTTTGGGTGAAATCACACTGTGCGGTCGATCACTGGCAATGAAGCTGTTGACCAGTCAGCCACAGAAACTGCTGTGACAGGACATTACCAACTGGACTGCTATCCCAAGCACGGATTACCGTTATGTTCTACACAGAAGCACGACGGAAGACGGGCAATGCGAATGGGAGGAAACAAGACACAGAGGCAAGAAGTAAACAATAATTCAACCGTCTGCCCCTACTCCACTACATCTCGTACGAATTCGATCGAGACATATCGCCTCTCTAACAGCTGGTTTCAGATTTAACCACGGATGATTCCATAAATATCTTCAGAAAATGCTCATTGTATACACATTCTTTTGCTCTTGTGGGGAAGAGGAGAACGCAGAACACCTCTTCTTTGATTGCCCTTGACTACATGGAGGTACTAAATTCATGTTCTGTAAAAATCTGATCATACTCCGACTGCAGCCGTGATGGGAACTTTGCGTTAGGGCACTGAAGCTCACACTCCGAGATGAAGCGAACGTTTCATAAAAGACTTTGGTCTTCCCGGTGCAGCTAAGGTTAGTCGATATACCTAATTGCGTAGTTGGCCATAGTTGTTTATCCAGAAACGTTCGCTTCATCTCGGGGTGTGACCTTCAGGAAACACCATCGAAACAGGTATTTAAGACCCAACGGAACGACCGGCCGCCGTGCCATCCACAGACCTTAGATGTCACCGGATGCTGATAAGGAGGGGCATATGGTCAGCACAACGCTCTCCTGGACGTTGTCAGTTTTCGAGATCGGTGGCCGCTACTTCTCAGTCATGTAGCTCCTCAACTGTCCTCACAAGATCGAGTGCACCCCGCTTCCCAAAAGCACTCGGCAACCTTAGGTAGGTTTGACAAAAGCGACAACAAACTGAGTTGTTCCTGTGATATTCGGTTTGTGGGGTGCTCAACTATGCGGTCATCAGCGCCCGTACAAAGTCCCAATCTTTACACAGTCCAATTTTTGCACAATCCAATCTAGCCACCGTCACGAATGACAATAATTATGATGATGATGATGATATGATTAGTACATCACAAACACCCAGTCCCCAGGCAGAGAAAATCCCCAGCACGGCCGGGAATCGAACCTGGGACACCGTGATCCAGAGGCAGCAACGCTAGACCACGAGCTGCGGACACGTTCCTGTGACAACCTACTACTACCGTTTGCTTCAGTTATTGCCATGCTATCGAGTTTATGCTGTCTATAAAGGATTTTACGAGCGATGTGTGTGAATCTGGCGGTCGGCAGGAAGTCTGTATATTTACCCATCAGAGCAAAAGTGCAGTTTACTATTGTTCATGTTGGTTTTCACAGCTAGTTCGGACGAGCAAAATACCATCTTCAATCACAAGAATCGAAATAGTTCTTCGGATAATAGATAAAAATCGTTTCGTGAATAAATTTCAGATTAATTATATTCGCAATTCTGTCGGCCACCATATCTGTCGTGACTGCACAGTACGATGAACTGTATAGCGTCCTTGGCCAATAGCATCTATTATTCGTCGTGTATATCGGTTTATAGCAGCTTATCTTAGCGCTCGTTCTATATACAGGGACCAAGGCTCGTGCCATAAGCGTATATGTGCATGAAGAACTGCTAAAGTCGACTAATATACGCTGATGAGCCAAAATATGATGACCTCTGTCCACCGCGAGACTGAATGTCTCCTGTGACGTTGCTAACACGGAAAGTATACAAGCAGAGCAGAGCAAAATGAACAATCATTGTGGTGACGGTACACGCCGCAAATGGAGAAGATCAACTGACCTAAGCGACTTTTACGATGTGCAGACCGTTATGACGCGGCAGTTGGAAACTCTCCACTCGAAAATGACAAAGTTGGTGGGCTGTTCGCGCGCTACTGTCGTCGATCATCGATAATTTGTCGACAGCAGTCGACCACCGCAAGCATGCTGCAAGTCAACGCAGTGTCACCGACGGCGCCAATCCGGAGGCGGCTTGAGCCACGCCGCTCGGACTTTCGAGGCACTGAATACGGTCGCGTGGGACAAGCAAGACGCTTCAGTTTGGTGGGTGTTCTGCATTTGCTTCCAGAGCTCCGCTGAGCTTATATGATACTAGATTATACCGAATGTTGAGGCGCGCCTTGCGGACGGGGGTTTCCAGAAACATCTCGTTCTTTGGCGTTTGTTGCCCTTCGTAACATCTGCCACAATAGCTAATTACAGGACGTGTATACAGCCACTTTGGTTGCATAAAATTTTGTCGATTGACCACAGTTTCGGTTGCACTGGAGAAATCATCAGAACAAAAAGACATATGGAATACATGTAACCATACCATGGTTTAAAACGTCTGGCCAAAAGCGCTCTCGTCAAACAGAAATGTCATAGCACATAGGCTGTTTGAAGAGAGCACTTTTGCTCAGACGTTTTTAACCATGATGCTATTACCATCATTCCATGTAACTTTATATTCTGATGACGATTGCCCTAGTCCGATCGAAACCGTAGTGGCTGTATATACGTCCTGTAATTAAATAGCATACGGTTGCTGGATCACGGCCAATAAAATGTTTGAAAGTTCAAGTTTCAAATCTGTTTCCGGACAGTCGCTGCTATGCGTTCTGTGGCACGCAGAACTTCTCTCTGGATTTTGTTAATGAACTATGAACAAGCTATGTGGGAGAGGACTGGTTCCAGTGCTTCGATCGAGTAGACGTGTCTGAGGCTAATTTGCTGCCTTCTTACAGCCAATCGCCTTGATAATTTCTGAATTTAGAAAGTTTGACGATTTGCCAGAGTCGCAGTACAATAGACACAGGAAAGATTTGTTAGTGTACAAGAATAACATATGAAAATACAGTATTCCTTAGTCGTGGAAAGGTAAATTTCGTTTCGATTCCAACTGAAACTGCATATAACAAACCCAACATGTTGCTCATTAGAATAAATCTTCGGAGAAGTGGAATCTGGCAGTAATCAAAGAGCCTGCGTACGGTCAGAACTTTTCTGTGAGAACTTCAGAGAATAGAAAAATGTTTCTCTCTTTTTTAAGTTTTTTACTTGGACGGAGAGTTCTTATCAGAATCCAGTCTCGATTATTGTCACTGTATGGACAAATTCTGGCAATCACGAACACTCTTAGTTTACTTACGAGTTGTAGCCTATGACGAACTGACCAGTGAGACGCAGAGTAGCAGAAGACTCTTTTCGCTGAGCTTCAGTATTCCTGATGGCAACTTTCAACGCCAGACAAAGACGTAACTTTACAAGTGCACTACTTCACACGATGAACTTAACACAAATGCTTTTCCGAGTTCTCAACGAATAGTTAACACACTCTCAGAATCATTCATCAGAGATTTAATTCTTCAATCATTCAGAACATTACCCAGATTCAGATTTCAAATTTCAAAGTAAAGAGTTAAGTACATTAACGTTTTCGGGAAGATCAGATTAAAACACACTGAGATGACGTCATAGGATAGCGATATGCATGTATACATGTGGCGACAGTATAAAAGGGAAGCTCCGCTGTCGTTTGGATGCAGGTGATCGACGTGAAAAGGTTTCCGACGCAATTCTAGCCGCACGACGGGAATCAGCAGACTGTAAACACGGAATGGTTGTCGAAGCTAGCCGCATGGTACATTCCATTTTGGAAATTGTTAAGGAGTAGGCCTACAATATTCCGAGATCCACAGTATCCAGAGTGTGCAGAGAATACCACATTTCAGGCATTGCCTCTCACCACGGACGACGCAGCAGCCGCGGCCTTCACTTAAAGACCGAGAGCAGTGGTGTCTGCGAGAAGTTGTCAGTGCTAACAGACAATCAACGCTGTGTGAAAAACTGCAGAAATCAATGTGGGACGTACCAAAAACGTACCCGTTAGGGCAGTGCGGTGAAATTTGGCGTTAAGGGGCCGTAGAGCAGACAACGACATTAGTGTGTTGCTAACAGTATGATATCGTTTACAATGCCTCTCTTGGGCTCGTGAGGTCATCGGTTAGACCCTAGACGACTGGAAAGCTGTGGTCAGATGAGTCACGTTTTCACTTGCTGAGATCTGATGGTAGAGTTCTAGTGTGGTGCAGCCCCCACGAAACCATGGACCAATGCTGTCAACAACGGACTGTGCAAAATGGTGGTGCCTCCGTAATGTTGTGGGTTGTGTTTACATGGAATGGAAAGGGTCCTCTGGTCCAAATGAACCAATAATTGACTGGAAAAGGACGCTTTTTGCAGCCATTCACTGACATGTTCCCAAACACCGATGGATTTTTTTATGTATGTTGATGCACATCATGTCACCGAGCCACTGTTGTTGGCGATTGGTTTGAAGAACATTCTGGACAATTCGAGCGAACGATCTAGCCGCCCGGTTCCCCCGACGAGGAACCCGTCGAAAATTTGTGGGACTTAATTGAGAGGTCAATTTGAGGAGAAAATCGTGCACCGGCGACACTTTTGCAATTACAGATGGTGGTAGAGGCAGCATGCCTCAATATTTCTGCAGGGGACTTCCAACGAGTTGTTGAGCCCATGACACATCGTTCCTACATTATGGCGGGCTAAAAGGGGTCCGACAGGATATTAGGAGGTATCCTATGACTTCTGCCACGTAAGTGTATACAGTGTTTATCTTTGATATGTCAAGATCAGCAGTTCATTAACTCAAAAATCGTAATTGTTTTTAGTCAGTTGAAATTCAAATAAAAACACTTTCACTCGTCCACCGAAAACAATATCTGAGCACCGAGTCTTCACACGCGGAGTGGCCGCGTGGTTGGAGGCGCCATGTCACGAATCCTGCGGCCCCTAGCCCCGGAGGTTCGCGTCCTCCCATGGGTATGGCTGTGTGTGTTGCTCTTAGCGCAAGTTGTTGTATGTTAACCGGGGACCTAGAAACGACAGAGAATCTCCGTCCCCGGCGCAGCCGCTGTGGTCCGCAACCCCACGATGACTACCACAATCCACTTCACCCCTCCACCGCCCCACACCGAAACCAGGGATATTGTGCGGTCCAGCCCCCGGTGGACCCTCCCAGGGAACGTCTCACACCAGACGAGTGTAACTCCTATGTTTGCGTGGTGGAGTAATGGTGGTGTACGCGTACGTGGAGAACTTGTATGCGCAGCAATCGCCGACATAGTGTAGCGGGGTAAGGGGAACCAGCCCGCATTCGCCGAGGCGGATGGAAAACCGCCTAAAAACCATCCACAGACTGGCCGGTTCACCGGACCTCGACACAAGTCCGCCGGGCGGATTCGTGCCGGGGACAAGGCGCTCCTTCTCGCTCCGAAAAGCCGTGCGTTGGAGCGCTCGGCTAACCGGGCGGGCACAAGAGCAAGTGAGAGTAAGTTAGTTTCAGTAGTGTGCAAGTCTAGGGACCGATGACCTCAGTAGTTTGGTCTCTTAGGAATCCACACAAATTTGAACATTTGAACATTTGAACACACGCAGTGTCTGCAGTGTTAGTTCAGCGGACGGGCAGGCACAGTGAAGGCCACTTACACCCCTTTGCTCACCGGAGGAGGTGGCGCACGTCGCCGCACGTCCATCGCATAAACACAGTCGGGTATGCAGCGGACGCGTCCGGGCTCCTCCCTGACCTTACGCACGCGCCTGTGTAAGCTCTGGTTGCTGCGTGCGCACGCCCCCTCCTCATCGACTCGGCCCTCTCAGTCCCCGCCGTATCGAATGACACGTGCGGTGCTGACGCATAGCCGGCAAATAGGTCACTGGCCGCCGCGCCGTTCAGCTTCTCTGTAGCACGTACACAATTCTGCCCAGCGCACGGGTGCAGGCCGAACGTACAGTGCCGCTCTAAAGGTTTTGACAACGGCTATTGTGTCAGCTGTTTTACTGGCGCTTTTGGTCAACGTCTTTCACGTTTAATAAATAAATAAATAATAAGCCGTATTTCATGCTTTTATAACAAATGAAATGTTCTAGAAACAGTTTGGAAAATTGGAAATTTGTGGTAAGGACGTATGGGACCAAACTGCTGAGGTCATCGGTCCCTAAGCTTACGCACTACTGAATCTAACTTGAACTAGCTTACACTAAGGCCAACACACACATCCATGCCCGAGGGAGAGCTCGAACCTCGGAGGGGAGGAGCTGCGCGAACCGTGCAAGGCGCCCCAGACAGCTCTGCTACCCCGCGCGGCAGAAACAATTTGGTCATTGTGATTCAGGAATAAGACACTCGTTGTCTCCAGTTTAATCTTAGCAACTGCTTAAATTTTTAATGAAAATCATCAAGAATGACAGCTGAAGACTCTTCGTTCTGACAGTGGCTTTGTTAAAAGAGGGAGAAGCAGCGGACACAGGTTCGAGGACTCTCTTGACGTTGGTGCGCGGAACTTCCCTGAAAGTATCAACAGTAGTTAACGGTGTAACTATTCAAAAGGCAATGGAAAGCACTACATTAAAGAAAAAGAAAGTCTCAATCTAGATACAAGGAAAGGGAGGTGGGCGTTGGAGAAGTGGGGAGGAGGTAAGGATTTCTGGTTAGACAAATATGTGGTAACAGACGGCAGCAGAGAATGGTAGGAAGAGGAGTAGTTGTGATCCGAGTCTGCATCTACTCCTTGCAATCTCGTATTGGAATCTGTCTGATCATGACGTAATCCAGCTGAAATTTTCCCCCAGCCTCCAGCGCTTTTCCAAGTTTATGTCTTCTCTTGTAATTTTTGAACAGTTTATACTCTAATACTAGTAGAAATTTATTGCAAAGCACAGTCTTTCTTCTTTTCCAGTCCTACCACCGAGTTTATTTTCCCCTATAACACTTCAAATGGTTCAAATGGCTCTGAGCACTATGGGACTTAACATCTGAGGTCATCAGTCCCCTAGAACTTAGAACTACTTAAACCTAACCAACCTAAGGACATCACACACATCCATGCCCGAGGCAGGATTCTAACTTGCGACCGTAGCAATCGCGCGGTTCCGGACTGAAGAGCCTAGAACCGCTCGGCCACAGCGGCCGGCCCCTATAACACCATTTTCAGGTCCTTCCCCTACTGTAGCATCCCAGAGCCTTACATGCAAGTCCGAAAGAGCACTGTATCGTGTTTACGATTAACACAGCAAGTGGATATTTCGTCCATAGGGGACTGCATTATGAGGGTTGCGACTGTCGGTGAATACAAAGTTTCTGTGTCATTCGCTTGTTTATTTTGCCACTACGCGTTTTTACGGGTTACGCCATAATCTTCATGTGGAGAACTGTTTATTTATATGGCTGGTGTTGGTCAAGAGTACAGACGTCTTTTCACAGTCTCAGACCATGGGCAGTGTATATTTTGCGTTTTTTGCTAACGATAAAAACTATTTAGGAAAGGCATTTTGGAGGCTAAAAACGTGAATTTCTGACGCTGAGTTGTACTTAAAGGGACGGTAGAGTTGTAAAAGGTCTGCATACTGTTCCCAGATGTATGTCCTCACCAGTGCACATTTCATTTACACTGTCACTTCAAAGATGATGTACATGTTATAGGTGTTTTTTTTTTTTTACCTTGGATACAGGGATAAAAGATTAAATAGTTTTTACACAAATATGTTTTTCTTTTTCAAAATATATGAATGGGTTGCACCAGAAGTTTGAATTGCACACAACTCAGTTATTATATTAGGTAGTTATATATACAATTGTTTTCCTGAATATGAATGTGCAGCAGCATTGGATATAACAAAAATTAAATTGTTATGTATATAAATATGTTTTCCTTTTGTTTTAAAAGTGTGAACGTACTGTACTTGAATATAGATACGCGCAAACTTCAACTATCATATTAATTTCTTATGTATAAAGAACTGGTCATGCGTATGTATTTTAGGCCGAACTTATTGAAGATTGAATAGGAGTGATTACATTGATTGCTGTGTATTGAAACTGTGAATGGTTTTGTCCAAGCTGTTGAAAAAGTTGATTGAGCCTGTTTTACTACTGTAGCTGAGTAGATGTTCCCAAAGTTTCTTTCTGTGTATATAGATTTCTCGTTCGTCATGTAGAGACATTCTGTGTCCTCTGTTCATTGTATGTAGTCTTTCGAGTTTGCTTTCTACATCGTGAAATGGATGTCATGTATCTTTTATATGGGAGGCTATTACAGATTTGTGCGGTTTGTTGTATAGGAAGGCGTTGATGTTTTCTTTGTATCTGGTGTGTAGAAGTTACGGCCTGTTTGACTTATGTATTGAGTCAGGCGTTTACTACATATGATTTTTTATATTCCAGAGGATTAAAATTTATCTTGATTGCGTTTTAAGTTATGAGGAAGTCTTTGGCAAATTTTTTTTGTTTCTTTGAAATTTAATTCTTATTTTGTGTCGCTTGAAGATACTGGCAGTGTTCGGGAGATGTTACAGAGGAAGGGGATGCATGTTCTTGACTTTTGGTGGTCATTTTGTTAATTTTATTTTCATTTCTTACTAAACTCTCTAAAAGTCTGAGTTTATACCCAGCTATTTTATACTACAGCTATTTGTTTTGTGATTTGTATGTCATTCTGGATGCTTTCATTACTCTGTGGAATTTTTGGAGTTCTATGGATGATTGAGCGGTAAGCTGCTAGTTTGTGCCTGTTGGGGTGGCAGGAGGAAGCATGTATGATTATGTGTGTGGTAGTTGATTTCCTGTGAATCTGTAAGGCATTTTCTATCTGGTTTTCAGATGATTACACCGAGGAAGTTAATGGCGTTATTTGTTTCCTGTTCACAGGAGATATTCTCGTGGGTTTTGTGCATATATTCTTGTGCATTTTGTTTGATGTTTGGAGGATTCTTTAACATCATTTGTGTTTTCCCTCAATGACCAGAAATGTATCATTGACATATCATCGGTAGAACTAAACTTTTTGAATGCATATTGGCTTTTTTGTGAAAATTTGTGATCTACGTGGCTGAGGAATAGTTCGGCTATAGTTCATGCTGGCAGCCATAGCTAACTCATTTGTTTGTTAGTGGATTTTTCTATTGAAAGGAATAATTACATTTCAATAAATGTTCCAGAAGGATAGTGAATTCTATGATCCCTGTCTGGGAGAGCTGCTTCTATTTTATTAGGTTCTTTTTAATAAAGGCTGAAGCATCGTGAATTGGGATGTAAGTATACAGATTTGTTACATCTCATGAAGGGGGATGTTACTACACGGATTTGTTAAATCTAGGGAGATAATTAAGCACTTGTTAGTACTGTGTATGTCTTTCAGGTCACTGGAAAATTCAACACAAACACAAAGTCATCCTGTACCACCTCGTTGAGTTTCTGAAGAATTTTGTACGAAGTGTAATGCATTGAATTTGAGTTCAATCTTGTGGAGCAATCTTTTTTGTGAGCCGTTAATTCGTATCTTACGCGTGGTGATGTTGGACTCATGCATATACATTGGTGCTTTACCCTTTCACTAAGCAGAAAGTTATTTTTGAGGAGGGCACATTCATATATTTTAAAAAAGAAAACAACGTTTGTAGAAACTATTTAATCTTTTCTCTCTGTGTCCAACGTAACCAAACATATCTGTAACACGTACAACATCTTTGAAGCGACTGTGTAAATGTAATGTGTAGAGGAGAGGACATACATCTGGGAACAGTATGTAGCACTTTTACAACTCTATCGTCCCTGTAAGTGCAATTCACGCTCAGAATTTCATGATTTTTAATCCCAAAAGTGCCTTTTTCAAATTTTCAGTTTTTATCATTACAAAAAGATGCAAAATAACCTACGCTGCTCTTGGTCTGCAACCATGAAAAAACTTCTGTACTCTTCACCAACACCAGCCACGTAAATAAACAATTTTCCACCTGAAGATTATGGCATGAACCATCGAAACGCTTACTGGTGAAATAAACAAGTGACGGACGCAGAAACCGTTTTATTTGTATAGCACAGGTACCGCAAAGTTGTATTTATTCGCCGATACCGGGCAAGGGACTTTCAATTGAAACATACAACATCCCCTCCCCCCCTCTCTCTCTCCCGGTACGGGAATATACATAATGAATGTAAGAGTGCATGTTGGAGACATATGGAAGTTTGGGTGTGGCCGTGCGTCGTGATCGGCTAGCCTAATGCTAAGGCGACCGCTCACGATAAGCATAAAATCCGAGTTCGAGTCGCTTTCCGTTCACTGGTATTCCATTATACAGCTGAATGTTGTCCATATTCCCAACTGCAAATACATTTCATGTTAGTGATAGGATTATACCGATTCGAATCAACAAACCAGCGCCAACAATAATTCACGCATACAATATCAATATCAATAGAAGAAGAAGATGAAGAAAGAGAGGAAGTGTATGAGGATATGAAACGGATTACTCAGTATGTAAAGGGAGATGAATAAGAATCATGATGGTTTGTAATCGTAAGGGAAGGAACTGGAAATGGCATTAGAGAACAAGATAAACTCTGTAATAGGAAATGGAGAGAAAAAATTGAGTTTTGCAATAAATTTCAGCTATTAACGGAGTATAAGCAATTCAAAAATGGCAAGAGGAGGATTTATACTTGGAAAAGCCCTGGAGACAAGGGGACAATTCCAGCTGGATCACATCACCGTCAGATAGATCCAGAAATCTGATAATGGATCGTAAGGCACACCCAGGAGTAGATGGTTATGATGAATAGTAGACTGAAGTTAGAAAGAACGGTCCAGAAGAACCAGCGTGGAAGGAAATAAGATACTGACGTACTGAGGAGTGGTTAGGTGCATTTTAAGCTATCTTTGGATGTCGATACTGCGATGTAGCATATCACAATCTTCACCTCAGATGAACAAGATTGTACATTCTATAAAAGACAACGACGGAAGCTGGACAGACAAATATAGGTACAAAGAAGGTATCAAGGAACCTTGGGTGACAGGAGAAACACAGCAGCTGAATCACGAAAGAAGGAAGCAAGACGTTCAGTGACAGAGGGGAATACATCTGTATAATAAGTCCATCAGGAATGAAACAAATAGGAAATGCAGAGAAGCCATAGCGAAATGGCTGCAGGGAAAAAATGCGAAGAAATTGACAACAAGTCGTCATTCAAAAAATAGATTCCGCATAAAGGAAAGTGAAAGCAACTTTCGGTCAAATCTGAAGCAAAGGCGTCAATGTTACGAGAGCAAGAGAAATTCCGTTGTTAAAAGCAGAGGAGAGAGCGGACAGGTGGAGAGAGTACAATGAATACCTCTACGAGAGGGATGAGTTGTCTGATGAAGAGCAGGAAGACGAAATGGTGGTAGATATGGGAAGCATGGGGATCCGCTGTTAGAGTCTGAGTGTAACAAGTTTGGAAGTCTTGTGTTCAAAAAACATGAAAGGTACCGATAACATTCTTTTGAAACCTCTAAAGTCATTGAGGAAGTGGCAACCAAACGACTATCCTAGTTGAATTTGAGAGACTGAATGCATACCATTCCCACAATGTTGAAGGTAGGAAGGGCAGATAAATTTTAGAACTACTGCACTGTCAGCATAACAAGTGAAGTCTCCAAGTTTCTGACAAGAATAATATACATAAGAACGGAAAAGAAAAACGAGGAGCTGTTAAATTAGGATCTGTCTGGTTTCACGAAAGGTAGAGGCAGCAGAGAGGCAGTTCTGAGGTTGTCCTAGAAATGGATCAAGGCTTACGATAATTCAAGACAAGTTCATAGGGTTTGTAGACCCGCAAAAAAGAGTTCGACAAACACCCTGAGATGTTAGCAAATTTCTCTTTCTGAAAAATGCTTTTTATGCTATTGCCAGTCTGCATTTTATATCCACTACTGTTTGGACCATTGTAAGTTATTTTGCTGCTGCAATAATAAAACTCCTCTATTGCCTTTATTGCCACTTCCTATGCAAACTGCCTCAACACCACCCAATTTAATTCAGCTACAGCATATAACCGTTTCACTTTTGTTGATGTATATCTTATAACTTTTGGTCAAGACACTATCCATTCCGTTCAACTACTCTTCTAAGTCCTTTGCGTCTTTGACAGAATCACAATGTCTTCCGCGAACGTCAAGATATGTATTATTTCTCCCAGACCTCAGAGGTCCACAAGTTTTATTTTAGTCTTACGACAGAGAGAACATTATTTTTAGCAAATTAGCGGCAAAATATAATCAGATGTTATTCTCAGGATTTCTATGGAAGTAAAATACACTACGACACACACACACACACCACCAATGAATCATCCAAATGGGACAGAAATCAGTGGATGTGATGTAGATGTACAGACAAAAAAATGATTACAATTTCAAAAAAACTTAATGATTTATTCAAGAGAAAGAGCTTGACAAATTGAGCAAGTCAACAACACGTTGGTCCACCTCTTGCCCTTATGCAAACAGTTTTTCGGCTTGGTATTGATTGATATAGTTTTTGAATGAGGTTCCGAGGGATTTCGTTCCAAATCCTGTCATACTGGCGTGTTATATCTTCAGAATCCCGAGCTGGTTGGACGACACTGCCCATAAAGCTCACAATATTCTCAACTGGGGACATATCGGGTAACATTGCTAGCCAAGATAGGGTTTGGCACGCACGAAGACAAGCAGTAGAAACTCTCTCCATGTGCGTGCGAGGATTATCTTGCCGAAATATAAGCCCAGGATGACTTGCCATGAAGGGCAACAAAACGGTGCTTAGAATATCGTCGAAGAACTGCTGTGCTGTAAGGGTATCACGGACGACAACCAAAGAAGTCCTATGTTGTAAGCCAGTAAGGTGGGGGAGAGTCAGGTTGATATTCCACTGCCATCTGCAGTGTCTCCAGACACGTGTTCGCTGGTGATCGGGGCTCCGTTTCAAGCGGACTCATCACTGAAGGTAATTCCACTCCAGCCAATGAGATTGCAGACGTAAGGAGTCTCTGGAGACGCTCCAGAGGTCGGTGGATACCAACCTGACATCCTGGACTTACTTTTCAGCAAGATAATACCTGCACACGGCGAGAGTTTCTACTACTTGTCTTCGTGCTTGCCGAACCCTGTCTCGGCCAGCAAGGTCGCCAGCTCTCCCCCCAATTGAAAATATTGGAAGCATTAAGGGCAGGACCCTCCAACCATCGCGGGATTTTGACGGTATAACGCTGCAAGTAGAATTTGGCTGGATATCTCTCAGAAGGACATTCAAGAACTCTATTAAACAACTCCAAGCCGAATAACTGTTGCAAAAGGGGGAGGTGGACCAACGCATTATTGTCTTGCTGAATTTGTAAAGCTCTTGTTCTTTAATAAATCACCCAATTTTTCTGAAATTTTAATCATTTGGTAGTCTGTACATGTACATCACTTCTTCAGATTTCCGTCCCATTCGGATAATTCCTTCGTGGTGCGTTTTTTTTTGCCTTAGAGTGCAAAAAGTTGAGAAAATTATTACTTTTGGATGCGTGGGGGACACGCGTGACCTTAAACTGGCCGTGGGTAATCTGTCAGCGGAAACTCTCTTCTTCTGGCGTACCTAATTTCAAGTGCATGCCTCAGTTCAAGCGGACTCAGACGATCATGTTTAAACGGACAGCGAACAGGAAGAAGGCGCAACGAATACCGCGGCTACCCGCGTAACCCAACGCTGGCACGCGGCTGGTGATGTACGAGCGGTCACGAGCGTAACGGACAGGCTGTCAGGACGTCGGAAACCCGAGCGCGGAGCGACGGCGTGGTCGTCTGGATAAGAAATGCATGAGCCGCCCCCGCGCCGGTGCCGATAAATACACTCCTGGAAATTGAAATAAGAACACCGTGAATTCATTGTCCCAGGAAGGGGAAACTTTATTGACACATTCCTGGGGTCAGATACATCACATGATCACACTGACAGAACCACAGGCACATAGACACAGGCAACAGAGCATGCACAATGTCGGCACTAGTACAGTGTATATCCACCTTTCGCAGCAATGCAGGCTGCTATTCTCCCATGGAGACGATCGTAGAGATGCTGGATGTAGTCCTGTGGAACGGCTTGCCATGCCATTTCCACCTGGCGCCTCAGTTGGACCAGCGTTCGTGCTGGACGTGCAGACCGCGTGAGACGACGCTTCATCCAGTCCCAAACATGCTCAATGGGGGACAGATCCGGAGATCTTGCTGGCCAGGGTAGTTGACTTACACCTTCTAGAGCACGTTGGGTGGCACGGGATACATGCGGACGTGCATTGTCCTGTTGGAACAGCAAGTTCCCTTGCCGGTCTAGGAATGGTAGAACGATGGGTTCGATGACGGTTTGGATGTACCGTGCACTATTCAGTGTCCCCTCGACGATCACCAGTGGTGTACGGCCAGTGTAGGAGATCGCTCCCCACACCATGATGCCGGGTGTTGGCCCTGTGTGCCTCGGTCGTATGCAGTCCTGATTGTGGCGCTCACCTGCACGGCGCCAAACACGCATACGACCATCATTGGCACCAAGGCAGAAGCGACTCTCATCGCTGAAGACGACACGTCTCCTTTCTTCCCTCCATTCACGCCTGTCGCGACACCACTGGAGGCGGGCTGCACGATGTTGGGGCGTGAGCGGAAGACGGCCTAACGGTGTGCGGGACCGTAGCCCAGCTTCATGGAGACGGTTGCGAATGGTCCTCGCCGATACCCCAGGAGCAACAGTGTCCCTAATTTGCTGGGAAGTGGCGGTGCGGTCCCCTACGGCACTGCGTAGGATCCTACGGTCTTGGCGTGCATCCGTGCGTCGCTGCGGTCCGGTCCCAGGTCGACGGGCACGTGCACCTTCCGCCGACCACTGGCGACAACATCGATGTACTGTGGAGACCTCACGCCCCACGTGTTGAGCAATTCGGCGGTACGTCCACCCGGCCTCCCGCATGCCCACTATACGCCCTCGCTCAAAGTCCGTCAACTGCACATACGGTTCACGTCCACGCTGTCGCGGCATGCTACCAGTGTTAAAGACTTCGATGGAGCTCCATATGCCACGGCAAACTGGCTGACACTGACGGCGGCGGTGCACAAATGCTGCGCAGCTAGCGCCATTCGACGGCCAACACCGCGGTTCCTGGTGTGTCCGCTGTGCCGTGCGTGTGATCATTCCTTGTACAGCCCTCCCGCAGTGTCCGGAGCAAGTATGGTGGGTCTGACACACCGGTGTCAATGTGTTCTTTTTTCCATTTCCAGGAGTGTAATTTAGTCGCAGGAAGCGGACTCACTCACGCACTGTCCGTTGCCACCCAAGATTCGTGGAATCTTTTCGAATATTTGATGAGTAATCTCACTTTGACTACCATCTACCCAGCACGAATACACCGAATCTCCTGCAAAAGGAAAATGTAAGTCTTGATAGTTAAACAGAGAGAAAGAGAGAATTCTTTCTACTGTGCTTCCCTGCAACTCCGTTTCCTGGCAGATAAGAGCTTCTGAACACACAAGAATCGAAAAAGCTTGTCCGAGTTCTAACAATACCACCACTTGCAAAGTAGCTTAGAAATCAGATTAATAATGTTGCTCACGAAGCATATGTTCGCTTTATCGGGCAACATAAAGTTATTGAATGTGGATGGTACCGTCAGAATGGAAATAATGAAGTCACTGTAAAAAAGTCAATTTTGGCACTTATCTTGAATGGATTCCCACGTAGATTTCGTCAAAGTTGTTATGGCTCATCTTGTTGATTCTAGGGTGATTCTACTTTGACTGCTAGAAGGTCCAGGTCTGTATTTTATCAATATTTGAAGACCTAACAAATGCGTTTTTCAGGAAATTCTTGATGATTAAACAATCCCAGATCAGAACAACGGTATAGTAGAAATAATTTTTGACTTGGCGTTCACGATCCACATTTTTATTAAACTTCTTGTAAATTCACATATACTTCTTCTTAATTGTCACATCATCAAGAAAACAGTTTTGTATCAATGTTCATATATTTAATTTCCACTTTAACCAAACACAAGACTTGACTGTTCTTTTACAAAGCGAAATAACGACTTAACTTCTGCAAAGTGAAGCAAAGACTGCTCTGTGCGCCTTCGCGCCAAAACGGTTACAAGTAAGTCAAAGATTATGACAGTCTCACAGAAATGAATACACACAAGAACCATATCACTGTAATATATCGATACATCGGAGTATCTATACATTAATAAAACCAAATGTTAATATTGTCACAAAAATATGTCTGTTACTTCGCAGAGAAGTAGTAGGATATTACTGGTATCGAAAACTGGGGTTGGAGTGCCGTAATCGTCACGTAAATAATGAACCATTATAGAGTACTGTCAGAGAGTAAGTAATTTATCGTAACTTAGTTGACAACTGTTGTATCTAGAGGGTAGGGTACTGTAAGGTTCTCTTAGAAGTTACTGATTTCAGTCATACATCAACGTCTCCAGAATGCTAGAAGTTTCAGTTACAACATAGCATGTCAAACACATGCATTTGTTCGACGGTGTTTGCCTGTGCCTTATTCTAAATTATAATTTTCGTCTACTGCATGGGCTGACAAACAGCACTAGATTCGATTGTTCGTATTACCAAATTTCATCTCACTCTCTCTACATTAAGTTGACAAACGTTATGGGACACCGATGTGCACAAATACTTATGCCTGTAGTAAAATGTACACAGGGCAAAAAAGGCAGTGCATTGGTGGAGCTGTCATTTGCATTTAGGTGACGTGATTATTGCTGCACGACGGAACTAACAGACTTTGAAAGCGGAACAGTAGTTGCAGCTAGGCGCATGGGCTTTTCCATTTCAGAAGTCGTTAGTGAATTAACGATCAAGAGCAGCGGTGTTTGCATACAGCAGTCAGTGCTAACAGACAAGCAATGATATGTGAAATAACCGGAGAAATCAATGAGAGACACAGGATGAATTTATTCATTAGGATTGCATGGCGAAATCTGGCGTTTGGGGTACGGCAGAAGACGACCAACGCGAGTGGTTTTGCTAACAGAACGATATCGCCTGCAGCGCCTCTTCTGCTCTCGTGACCAAATCGACTGGACTTCTGGCTAGTGGAAAACGGGGCGTGATCAGATGATTCCCGATTTCAGTTGGTAAAAGCTGAAGGTAGGGTTCGGGTGTGGCGCAGTTCGCATGAAGCCATGGACTCAACTTGTCAACAAAGCACTGTGCTAGCTGGTGGTTGATCCATAACGGTGTGCGCTGTTTTTACACTGAATGAGTGGGTCGTCTGGTCCAAATGAACCGATCATTGGCTGGAAATGGTTATGTTCGGCTACTTCGACACCGTTTGCAGCGATTCATGGACTTCATGTTCCCAAACAACGATGAAATTTTTATGGATGGCATTGCGTCATGTCACCGGATAACATTTGTTGGCAGCTGGTTTGAAGTATATTTTGGAACATTTGAGCGAACGGTTTGGCCACTCAGATCGCCGACATGAATCCTATCGAACACTTGCGGGACATAATCGAGAGGCTAGTTCTAGCACAAAACCCTACACCTCCAAGACGTCCGAAAATACGGGCGGCTATAGAGGCAACATGGCTCAGTATTTCTGGAGGGACTTCCAACGACTTGTTCAGTCCATGCCACGTTGAGTTGCTGTATCTCAGTGTATGTGACATATTCTACACTACTGGCCATTAAAATTGCTACACCGCGAAGATGACGCGCTACAGACGCGAAATTTAACCGACTGGAAGAAGATGCTGTGATATGCAAATGATTAGCTTTTCACAGCGTTCCCATAAGGTTGGCACCGGTGGCGACACCTACAACGTGCTGACATGAGACGTTTCCAACCGATTTCTCATACACAAACAGCAGTTGACCGACGTTGCCTGGTGAAACGTCGTTGTGATGCCTCGTGTAAGGAGAAGAAATGCGTACCATCACGTTCCCGACTTTGATAAAGGTCGGATTGTAGCCTATCGCGCTTGTGGTTTATCGTATCGCGACATTGCTGCTTGCGTTGGTCGACAGCCAATGACTGTTAGCAGAATATGGAATCGGTGGGTTCAGGAGGGTAATACGGAACGCCGAGCTGGATCCCAACGGCCTCGTATCACAAGCAGTCGAGATGACAAGCATCGTATCTGCATGGCTGTAGCGGATCGTGTAGGCACGTCTCGATCCCTGAGTCAACTGATGGGGACGTTTGCAAGACAACAACCATCTGCACGAACAATTTCGACGACGTTTGCAGCAGCATGGACTATCAGCCCGGAGCCATGGCTGCTGTTACCCTTAACGCTGCATCACAGAGAGGAGCGCCTGCGATGGTGTACTCAACGACGAACCCGGGTGCACGAATGGCAAAACGTCATTTTTTTTTTCGGATGAATCCAGGTTCTGTTTACAGCATCATGATGGTCGCATCCGTGTTTGGCGACATCGCGTTGAACGCACATTGGAAGCGTGTATTCGTCATCGCCATACTTGCGTATCACCCGGCGTGATGGTATGGGGTGCCATTGGTTACACGTCTCGGTCACCTCTTGATCGCATTGACGGCGCTTTTAACAGTGGACGTTACATTTCAGATGTGTTACGACCCGTGCCTCTACCCTTCAGTCGATCCCTGCGAAACCCTACATTTCAGCAGGATAATGCACGACAGAATGCTGTAGGTCCTGTACGGGCCTTTCTGAATACAGAAAATGTTCGACTGCTGCGCTGGCCAGCACATTCTCCAGATCTCTCACCAATTGAAAACGTCTGGTCAATGGTGGCCGAGCAATTGGCTCGTCACAATACGCCAGTCACTACTCTTGATGTACTGTGCTATCGTGTTGAAGCTGCATGGGCAGCTGTATCTGTACACACCATCCAAGCTCTGTTTGACTCAATGCCCAGGCATATCAAGGCCGTTATTACGGCCAGAGGTGGTGGTTCTGGGTACTGATTTCTCAGGATCTATGCACCCAAATTGCGTGAAAATGTAATCACATGTCAGTTCTAGTATAATATATTTTTCCAATGAATACCCGTTTATCATCTGCATTTCTTCCTGGTGTAGCAATTTTAATGGCCAGTAGTGTATATGCAGGGACTAGACAGTTACACACGTCGCCGGACACTATTACTATTGCGCAAAAAGATTGGCGGTTCACAGAAGACGGTACACTTTCCTGGTTTCCCTGGAGACGCTGTTCTGCTGCGGTACAAATAAACACGCATATCAGTGTGATAGATAAAAACGGCGTGGCAACTGGGATCACTCAACGAAGGTGAAGTAGGCGGGGCGGCAATTAAGTAGGCGGGGCGGCAATTAATTCTTGTGGTCCTAACTACGTAACAGTAGGCAGATTTACTGGGAAATTCTGGCGATATATGGACAAAGTGGAATGTGATACTCAGCTGTAGTAAATTGGTGCCAACAACTTGACTAAGGCTGCGCAAATGTGAGCGATACTGATCGGGAACAAAAGGTCATCGGCAACTAACACCGTCGACAATGTCCAGGCAGTCGGCAAGCTGAAAGAACATCTGGGAGGAATGAGATTCCTCTATAATTATGTAGCTGACACTGCGGTTTGCAGATGGGTCAGTGACTAGGGAGACGATTTTTGTTCGTCGAGGAATTGACCGATTGGTAACGTGTTCCGACCGTTTTTACAGAGACCTGATAAGTACGTTGTAAAGCATTCTCCATACACCTGTGTCACTTTGAAGTGTGGTGCAGCAATCAATAATCGTTACTTAGCCTGCCATAATAATGTGTGACTTAGTTTGTGATGTCCCCTGATATGTTGGTCCGCCTGGTTGTGGCTTTGTCCTACCACGTTCCGTTACCCACTTTCATATGTTGGTATACTTCCTGTAATTTTTCGACTGGTTACAGAGGACTGTTATTGAAGAGGGCACACTGAGGTGAGATGTTTCAGTATTACTCTCTCCATGACTTACAAAAAGGGTACTGCAGATGTATAATTCTAGATGACTCAGTGTTGCATTTATGCGGCATCTTTTTATTTTGACTTTATGAATAAATATACAGGCAATATAATTAGGCACAACTATCACGTATCAGACAGTGTTCGGTATAATGGTTCTTTTTTGCATTGTGTCATGTAGACTGAACGTGTGACGAACATTCAGATTTATAACCAAAAATGTGTGGTTATTCTGATCTCAAACGTAATGTATCTCGAACACAATTACTTCCTCCATGCCAGCCAGCTTGGATTACGAAAACATCGATAATGTGAAACCTAACTCTCACTTTTCTCATATGACAGACATCCTGAAGACTATGGGTCAAGACAGTGAGGGACTTAGTATCACACCTTCCCTTATTGTAGTATTTTTGAGGGGTATCGAAGGTAATTTGTGTCTGAACTGAATATTTTTTGGTAAGGAGTGGTTAAAATGGCTCTGAGCAATATGGGACTTAACATCTATGGTCATCAGTCGCCTAGAACTTAGAACTACTTAAACCTAACTAACCTAAGGACATCACACATATCCATGCCCGAGGCAGGATTCGAACCTGCGACCGTAACGGTCGTGCGGTTCCGGACTGAAGCGTCTAATACGGCTCGGCCACCGCAGCCGGCGGAGTGGGAACTAGCCGCAGTTTTGCTGTCGTGGGATCCTTAACTAATATGCAAGTTAGGGGGTAGAATCACAATGTTACGCAAATCACACCCAAGTGGTTTTTTTTATTGAATCTGCACAAGATGTGTAGCGTAATCTTATAATGGTGTTGGTATGAATCCTACGTGGGGTGGCCAGCCTCTCATACACGTAATTTATTCATGAAACTGATTAGTCCAACTTCCCCTCCAAAACTGATAATGGGAAGGAATTGTGGTGAGTGTGAGTGTTTAATAAATAAATTCCATCCTAAAAAATTTGCAGTTACATTTATTTTCTTTAAATGAGCACGAAAATGGTCATGAATTTGTACAAAGATCTATAATGTATACTAACGTAAACCAAGCATGTAAGTAGCCCTTACCTGATAGATACCTTGGCGAGAACCTGGTACAAACGATACTGCATACCTCATTCTGTAGTATGAGAGGCGGGAGCGAAGAGAACACGTGCAATGTATGATATCGATAACCTAGTGGGTAGTCTGAGCCAGTACCACGCCGTCAGTACCACGCCATCACCCAAGGAAGAAACTAGTTCTACGGATACCACCGGTGTGAAACCTCAATTCGAATTTCGGGCGGTTGAAATATCAAACTAAAACTCTACTGGACGGTGCTGCGTGTATTACTGACAGTACGGCGCAAAGAAGCGTGATGTTCACGGCTGCTCGGCTCTAATTCATGAAGAGGGGCTCCGTCTTCGAGAACGATCGAAGTGCAAGCGCGATAAAACTAAGCGTTTGTCTGTGTGGCCAGACAAATGAAACTGCGAGTGAAAATACTCTGCAATAAGGACGGGAAAGTACGCAACCAACTTCTGCGGTGGCCAGGAACCAACTACTTGGAATCTCGTCCACCCTGCGCCCAGTGGGCGACCACTCCACTACGACAGAACTCGGTCAATCGTCGTCGATAAACAAAGTTTTCGTCAATTATGGCCTTACTACAAATTCGTCTGTACTCCCACTACCGTACTCCGTCAACCTAGGCGCCAATACCTTTCGTTCCCTGTGGTGACATAGCAGTGGAACAGTCTATCACAAGCTCCTCCAGACATTGATGGGGAAGCTTTCTGGCAGTAGGCGCCAACGGAATATGATAATTGGGTTGCTACATGTGGCGCCATACGTCGGATATCCTGTGGAGCTCGGCAACGTCTCAAACAACAGCATTGCTGTGGGGCCGAACTGGCGCATTACTGCCCAAAACATGAAGCTTTCGCGAGAAAACTGCCCCCAGCCACTGTAAAAACAGCAAGCACCTATGCTCTGACCCCTGAGACCCGACATCAAAAGAAAATGCTGCCAGCCACGAGTCGGGTCTGTATCCGCAATTCCCAGTGCTCCTACGTTCCTCCCGCCTTCTGAGCGTTCTCTGCTATTGTGAGCAGTTGGCCTCCTCAGAGCCCTGAAGTTCCCACTGGGCTCCTACGTGAAATGAACAAAATTACGATATGCATGCACCCTATTCTTAATCATGCACATGTCAGTACACAGCATCCTACTTTGCATGACAGTGTGTTACGGTAGCGAAATGACATTAATTTGCACACATGCAAATTCAGATTTTAGAAATGCAAGATACGCTGGTTTGATTGCCCTTACAAAGTGTACAAAGAAGCCAGAGGGCTTGCAAGAGGACGCAGAAAGTTGTTTTGGATGGAGAGTCACCGACAGTCGTAAAAGAAACTTCAACTGTGTCCCAGGGAGGGCCAACTGCCTTGCCACAGTGGCAACACCGGTTCACGTCAGATCACCGTAGTTAGGGCTGTCGGGCTGGGCTAGCACTTGGATGGGTGACCATCCGGTCTTCAGAGCGCTGTTGGCAAGCGGGGTGCACTCAGCTCTTATGAGGCAAACTGAGGAGCTACTTAACTGACAAGTGGCGGCTCCAGTCTCAAACTGACATGCGGCCGGGAGGGCGGTGTGCTGAGAACAGGCCCCTCCATATCATCATCCAATGATGCCTGTGGTTGAGGATGACACGGCGGCCGGCCGGTCCCATTTGGCCTTCATGGCCTGTTCGGGTGGAGTTTAGTTTTCGTTTTAGTGTCCCAGGGAACTGTGGCGAGATCTTTGTTCTTCGTGTTGTATATTCATGATCTTGCAGAAATATTAACAGCAACCTCAGACTTTTCACAGATGGTGCAGTTACCTATAACGAAATATAATCTGAAAGAAACTGCACAAATATTGAGTCAGATGTTGATAATATTTAAAAGTAGTCCACAGACTGTCAACTTGCTTTAAATGTTCAGAAATTTAAAATTATGCGTTTCACAAAGCTAAAAAGCTTAGTATCCGATGACTATAGCATAGAGTTACAGTTATGATCAGTAAACTCATACAAATTCCTAGCAATAACAATTTGTAGGGACATGACACAGAATGATCACATGGACTCAGTCGTAAGTAAAGCACGTGATTCATTAGTGGGATACCAGGGAAACGCAATCAGCCTACAAAGGAGATTGCTTACAAATCACTCGTGTGGCCCATCCTAAAATATTGCTCAAGACACTGTGAGCAGATGCGGAAATTGAATATTTCAGAGAGAGAGAGAGAGAGAGAGAGAGTGAGTGTGTGTGTGTGTGTGTGTGTGTGTGTGTGTGTGTATGATTATTCTGTCAGCGTAAATGCCGGAGTAGCTCATTCCTCGGATTTAGTGGAAGACGCCATTGGAACTTTGTCTGCTAGTTTGTGTTTACTGCATTCATGAGTGAACTGAGATTGCTGACGTATAGCGACCGTCTCTTGTTGGACTTTCTTTTGGTGAGCATATTAGTGTCTAGGATGTGTGAACAGTTACTTGACGTTACTTGCTTCGCCGCAGGGCTCTTTATAAAATCCATTTTAGGGCTACTTTAACTCTGATTTTTTCTGAGATTTTACCGGTTCCATTTTGGCTAACTTCCATTTTAAAGTTTTCTGTCTGCACTTCGGTTAAGCCTGTATGGGGTGTGAGCCTAGGTGTTGATTATGAATCCTGTTTCTGCAGCTTTTGAGTAACTTAGATTGTCCTCAGGATTAACGTAAGTTCAACTTCTTGCTGTTTCATTTGAAGCTATTGTTTAAATTTTGTTTACATATTCTTTTATACAACTAGCCTGAGAGATTTGCGTTTTACTTAAATTCAGTGTTAGCCTATTTTAGTAGGACAGCCATTACCTGCTTGTGGGAGTTTAGATAACATTGCTCTGTTTTATTTAAAGCTGATGTTCACATAATTTCATACGTGTTTATTCGCTGTTTCCATCTGTTCTGCTTACATGTGTCTTAACTAAGCGTTTAGCGATGATTTTTTTCTTTGTTACATGTATTAACTAATAGGTTTTTCAGTCTCTTTTAGTAAGGCCTGAATTCATACTGTGGTTTATTGTATTTATTAAAGATAGAAGAGTTATATAACGTCACGATTGCAAAACGTAACTGAAATTTGCTTAAGTTTAAATTATTATCGGCTGATTGGTAATTTTCTTGTATTTATTAGCATTTCTCAAACTTCACGCGTTAAAAGAAATTCATAAGCACTTTAAGATAGATGCGAACCAATTGTCGAATGGCTACTTACAAAATTTGAAGAAACAGCTTTAAGTCGGAATCTGACAGTATACCACTGGCACCTACGTATCGCTCTCGCGGGTATTCCGAGGGCAAAATTAATTTAACTACAGGGCATTCGACCAGTCATTCTTCCGTGCTCCTTACGTTGCTAGAACTGGAAGAAACCCTAAGAACTCATACAATGGGACGCACCCTCTTTTAAACACACCACAATGGTCTGCAGAACATCGATGTAAATGGAGTGTCTCTAAGGAGTGATTTGGTGTACTCTTATTTTTATTCATGTTAATTTTAGTCAGAAAGTAAGTGGTTTTAAAACGCTTGGTATGCATGTAGCTCTATGAAACTGAGCATGTACGAGTATCCTTGTAATGTTGTTGGCCTATCAATCCTCTTTTGCCAGTAATATTATATTCGCAGGGTTTTGACAGTATGTATGTCTGTGCGTTGCCGTTAGTTTTTCGCCTCAGTCTGGAGTATGCACGCAGTATTTTTAAATTGCATATTCTGAAATTGTACTTATAGGTCATACGAAGTTCTGGTTCTATGACTTTGTTTGTAGCCCACAAGCAACCCCTAAACACTACATTTAGAACACAGTCTGCTACATCTAAGTGAACATGTGTATACACCCATCTGTACAGAAATACTTATCCTGTAGTGGTAAGAACCCGTCAAAAATTATAGCTCTGCTAAAACGTTGTATTCGTGGGTACATGCGTTATGATACATCAACGTGAACAATAAGTTAGACATTGCAACTAACGATTCAGCGCTTTTCGAACATGTAATTACTATAATGTATTCTTTATTAGTGAAACATATTACAGTTTGTGGATAAATTTGCACTGCTAGTTTCACTTTTCATCTAACATTTTGTTTTCATGATACTGCAATTTATAAACGCTTCACAATCTTTTATACAAATAAAAGAGTTTCCTCTTTTCTATTTTACGTAATATGTGAATATCTTCTTTTATACAGTGGAATGGTTGACTAGTAAGGTGGTTGTGTGTGGTGATGGCTGACGTTGAGGAATTATATGATACGCACTGATGTGCTCACAGCAAACGCTATGAAATTTTTACAATTTAGGGACGTAAGAGTGCGCGGGCGGTGTGTGTTAGTACATGTAATGAAAGAAATTATGTCTAGTGTGAATATTTTAACACTTTTGTAAGTTTATTCCAACGAATGGTATGCACACAGCTCGCTTCTTCTGTGCTTTGAGTGAATCGGCTTCCCCAATCCCCCCCACCACCCCCTCCCATGTGAAATTAACGATTGGATTGGGGTAGCTACTTGATTGCATTGCGTCGGTAAGAACATAATTTTATGTTACATTTGGATAAATAAAAAGAAAGAGAGAGAGAGAGAGAGAGAGAGAGAGAGAGAGAGAGAGAGAGAGAGAGAGAGCCCCTCGTTGGACACAACACTTTTTCATTACTAAAATGTAAATTACTTAGACAGCTAAGCATACGTCTAAAGCTTCTATAAGAGTTATAAAATAATTATATATATCCCCATGTGTGAAAACATAACAGCAATAGGATCACGTTACTGTATAATTTTTTCAAGTATGCCTATCTGATTATCTACTTTGGACGTAGTTACAAGGCACTTCTTGTATCCATTACGTCCAGAAATACATTGTCAGAAGAAAAATATCTGTAATCCATTTCCACCGATTGTAAAGATGTGGTTATTAAGTTCACTTACCTTCTTCACGTTTCACTTCACTGCGAGTTACATTCAACAACTTGCAGTGAGCGTCGAATCTCGAATTCACCTGAAACAGAGAGATTCATGTTGATCAATTTCTGCGTTGATGTCTTCATTAGACATGCAAAAAACATAAATATGTATCAAGGTGCGAACAGTTACGACGGAGACTAAGTCAGCGAACTGATTAAAGCGAAACAAAACAAATGCATTTGAACGTGAGTATAAAATGCGACTCTTAGAAAATGCACATCGGATGCAGCACGAAGGCAGAAGCTGAGGGATAATATTAGTGTGTCTCCGCTCTGGGATACACAATAACTCGCCACAGAGAATTGATGGTTATCGTCTTATACAAAGTGCATGTCGTTGCGCGAAATAATGAACTGTGAATTGTGAATTTATGCGTACTGTGTTCGGTAAATTATAAGCGTTTTTCTCAGTAAATGTATTGTGTTGAAGGTTACTTGAAGCGGAAAACACCTGTTGTTACATTATTCGCCAAGAAAGACTATAATAATAATATAGATATTAACCGCCAAATCCCTCCCCCCTCCTTCTTCCTTGGAAAAGGGGATGAGAGGGGCAGGGATATCAACGGAAGATACGATTGTTAAACTGTAAATGGATACGCAAAATCTACCAGGTCAGTCTCCAGCATTCTGTATTAGGGCAGCTAGAGGACTGAAAAAATCGCGAACAGCGATATATCATTTCGAACAGATGACCGGAACGTTGTACAAAAAGTGAATGTTGGCGGCCGCAGCACGATTTGATCCAAAACTGAAAACTCCGTGCGTGCCTTCTCACTTGAGATAAACTACAACAGGGCATAGATACGGAAGGATGGCTATTACATAGACAGTGACATACCGTACGCAGACCTCAGAAGGTGCGATTCTACACCAGGGTCAGAATGACACCTTGACGGAAAGGGGTGGTCTACAGTGGGAGATGTTCCTATCAGCGACGTATTTCTGAAAAGGGAAGAGAGCAAAGCATGGAACTACACAGAGCCGTAAAACAGAATTACACACAAAAATGGTTTCAAATACGACAAGGAAGCTGGGAAACGCTTTTAGGCATTTGTTATATACTTATAGCTCACTGTGTATAAACATAAGTCAAAAATAGTCTCTCTACTACCGCCAACGAGGTTTACGGGAACGTGCAGACCCATGACCACTATCACGAAGATCCTGCAGTACAATGGCAAGTAAGAGTGCATTTCTGTAGCGTTCAAGTACGTCCTCTAATGTTATATCGATTCTCTGTAGGAAAGGGGATTAATGTGGTACGTAGTTTACGATGGCTTAAGGCTGCCGGATTAGACATAATTCCAGTAAGGCTGACTGCAGGTGCTGTTTCGTAAACTACACTACTCAAAAAACAAAAAATTGAAAAAATTTTCCTAGCTGGAATTGTCTCAGGTTACCGCGTAGATGACACCTCCGAGTAGCGCTTGCACTCGGTATCCTTTCTGTCTTCCTCCACAGTTTTTACCCTCTGAAGCTCCCGCTGGTACCAAAAAGGTTATTACCCAATGTCTTAAACGTCTTATCATCTTGACCCTAATTCTAGTCAATTTTTTTCACATGTTCCTTTTCTTGGCGATTCGGAGAAGCATCGCCTTTCTTATCAGTGCGTCTAATTTTCAACAACCTTCTGTAGTTTCACTTCTGAAACGCTTTGATTTTCTTCTTTATCGGTTTCCCACAGTCCTTGTCTCATTGCCATAAAACACTGTGCGCCAAACGTACATTTGTTCGTCAAATTAGGACCGACGTTTGATACTAGTAGATTTCTCTTGGCCTGTAAATCACTTTTCGCTGGTGCTGGCCAGGTTTTTATGTCGTCCTTGATCCACCCGTCACGGGTTATTTTGCTCTCTAGATGGCAGAATTCCTTCGTCTATTGCGTGATCACCACTTTTTTTCGTCAAGTTTCTTGCTAACGTCACTTCTGCTTTTCCTCATTACTTTCCTCTTTCTTCGATTTACTCTCAGTCCATACTCTTAATTCATTAGGCCATTCCATTCAACCGATCCTGCGATAATTCTTTATTTTCACTGAGGTAGCAATTTCACCAGCGATTTTTACACCGATAGCCTTTCAAAGTGAACTTCAATCCTAGTTCTGAATCCTTCTGTCAGAAACTCTCAACAAACGATGCACGCACACCTGTCAGCATTTCAAGCATCTGCAATAAAAGTTTGTAAATAAAATGCCGGCCGCGGTATCCGAGCGCTTCAAGGCGCTACGGTCGCAGGATCGAATCCTGCCTCGGGCATGGATGTTCTTAGGTTAGTTAGGTTTAAGTAGTTCTAAGTTCCAGGGGCCTCATAACCTAAGATGTTAAGCCTCATAGTGCTCAGAGCCATTTGAACCATTTGTAAAAAACTTTGCTCAAGGACTGGTCCCAGTTTCAATACATTATTTTAGGAGGGACGCCAGGTTCTCCATCTATAAAGGAAAATTAAAATAAAATAGGCTGTTGAGCTTTTACTGCCGATGCTGTGCCTTGTCATGCTAAGAAACTTGATCGAAATACTTGAAAATTATTCAAAAAAATTCGCAATTGAAAAGAAAAAGTACGACGGAATATGTGATTATGTCTCTCTGATGCTAGCTAATAGAAACGAACATACACAGTGATCAGCCAGAGCATTATGACCACCTACCTGCTATCGATAAAAACCCGTTCAGGCGATAGCAGCGTCACCTGGCGGGGAACGACAGCTTGTTTGACTGACACACGCACTGTGCACGTATCATTATCAGTGAACGTATTGTCCGTGTGTGGAATGGGGTAGGCGCGCGATTGTGTAAGTATGACCAAGGACAGAATTGATGGCTCGGCACGAGCATTTCAGGAACTGCACGACTTGTCGAGTCTTCAACAAGTGGCGAAAGCAACGTCGTGGGGCTGGAAGGCCACCCCCTCGTTACAGGTGTCGGACGTCGTAGGCTGGGCAGACTGGTAAAACAGGACAGGCGACGAACTGTGGTCGAACTACCATCAGACTTTAACGTTGGGCAGAGAGCAAGTGTGTCTGAACAGACAGTGCACCGCACACTCCTAACGAAGGGCCTCCGCAGCCGACGACGCATGTATGTGCCAATGTTAACACCACGACATCGGCAACTACGACGAAATGGGCAAGTGACCATCGGCACTGGACGCTGTCGCAGTGGCAGAGCGTTGCGTGGTCTGGGGAATCCCGTTTCCTTCTTCATCATGTCGACGCGAGGGCGCCAACCTGTCATCTTCCAGGGGAGCAGCTCCTCGATACTTGTACTGGGGAACGGCGGCAACAAGGCGACGGCTCCATTATGCTCTGGGAAAATTTCACTTAGGCCTCCATGGGTCCAGGGAAGCCCGCGCAAGGTACCGTGACGGCCAAGGAGTATCGCACAGTGGGTGAAGACTGCGTACACACCTTCCTGACGATCATGTTTCCCGACGGCAGTGGCATTTTTCAACAAGATAACGCGTCGTGTCAAAGGACCACGAGTGCGATGTAGTGGCTCGAAGAACACGGGGGGGGGGGGGGGGGGTGTTCAAACACTCCTCAAATTGCGTCACTGAATGTGGCGTCAGACTTCATCTCGCTTCTCAACCGCATTTACGGGAATAAGGTGACTTTCGTGCGCAGAGATGGTGCCAATTTGCTCCAGCGAGCTACGAAGCCCTCATTGCTTCCATGCCACGACATGTCCCCGCTGTTATCCGTGTCAAAGGTGGACGTACCGGCTATCAGGTAGGTAGTCATAATGTTTTAGCTGTTCAGTGTAATTTCGCCACTGACTCCAACAACGTATGTACGTGTTCAGGCCAACGATTTGCTCTCACTGAAAATCAATTCCTCCTCGGGTAAGCAGTGTTCAGATGCGACGCACGCAGTAGTCCCGGCGGTGCTGCTGATACTGCAACCCTGAGGGCCCGCCCCTCACAGCGGCTGCGGATTGGATGGGATGTAGGGGTGGACGGGTGGTGGCTGGATCGTCGGCGCAATTAGGAGCATCCAGCCACTGGCTGCTGTCACCCCCTCCCCCTCCTACCCCATCCTCCCTCCACCTCGGCCTGGAAGCCTGCCAGCCGTCTATCAGGCCGCTTGTTTGAAGTAATAACAAGATGTAAACGCCTGACCAGAGTTCTAAACATAGCCAGCGTGATATTATTTCAAGAACACGATCGAGCGTACTAGGGAGCGAGGTGGAAGCTAGAGGTTACAGCAGCACGTCCGCTCGCAGAAACAACAAGCGTCCAGGAGAACGTGGCTCAGTGACTGAATTGATTGATGTCCGCGACGATATGCTCACGTGTCAATTGACGCCTGCCTAGAGTCAACAAGATCTTCATGTCACCACTTCCGCAATTTCTTCAGAGAGAAAATTTTCTCAAGCACCGGATGATATAATTTAATGATGATAACTACTTTTATTCTACTCACATCCATAGCTACATTGTCCATGCCCGATGACACATTTATTGTGTATGTAGCACATGAGAAGTAGGTAATATTCATTACACGTACTCCAAGGCTGCCGATACTGCAATAATGAGTACCAATGCAGGCAGTTCAGACGAAGAGGAGTGGGCATATTCAAAAATGCAATCACGGGTAAAGGAAGGTATAAACGAAGAAACTTCAACTTGTCGAATAAAAAACGAAGTACAAAAATGTTCAGGAAAGGAAGGATTATAATAATACAAGCCACTAAGGAATGAAAAAAATATGAAGTGTAGGTAAGTCAAGGCAAAATGGCTGCAGAAACACGTGAGGGAATAATCGGAAAGACAGTCCGCCTCTGAAGCGTAGCGGTAGCGTTCCCGCCTACCACGCAGGGGGCTCGGGTTCGATTTCCGGCAGGGTAGTGGGTGATGTGTGTCCATCATCATTTTCATCATCATTGACTCGCAAGTCGCCGAAGTGGCGCCAACTAAAAAGGGCTTGCAATACGGCGGTCGAACTCTCCCGCATGGGGCCTCCCAGCCAACAATGCCATACGATCATTTCCATCGGGAAGACAGATTCAGCACGTAGGAAGGTCGTAACACCGTTTGCTGAAATTATGTACGAAGACATCAACGTTTTGAGTGCAACGGGAATTGAACTGCAAACGGAGGGGAGAAAGAAAGAGTACACGGAAGGCCTCGACGAGGGGGAGAACTTACCGTATGACGCATAGAACAAGAAATTGAAGTAAATATGGAAGACCTAGGGAATCTAGTATCAGAGCTCAACAGAGCGTTGGAAAGCTTGCAATCGAATAGGGCAAAAGGGGGAAAGTGACAACCAAACGACTATTCAAGTTGGTGTGTAGAATCCATCAGGCTGGCGACATACTGTCAGATTTTCGGAGAAATTTATCCACACAATCCCGAAGATTACAAGAGCAGTTAATTCTGAGAACTGTCGCACAATCAGCTTAACAGCTCTTGCATCCAAGTTGTTGACAATAATTAGGTATAGAAAATGGAAAAGAAAACTGAGTATGGTTCAAATGGCTCTGAGCACTATGGGACTTAACATCTATGGTCATCAGTCCCCTAGAACTTAGAACTACTTAAACCTAACTAACCTAAGGACATCACACAACACCCAGCCATCACGAGGCAGAGAAAATCCCTGGCCCCGCCGGGAATCGAACCCGGGAACCCGGGCGTGGGAAGCGAGAACGCTACCGCACGACCACGAGATGCGGGCGAGTATGTGTTAGATGACGATCATTATGGCTCCAGGAAAGTTAAATGCAGCAGACTGGCAGTTCTGACTTTGCACTTGATAGTGGAATCAAAAGATATAAGAAAAATCAAGTCACGTTCATAGGAAATATCGAACAAGAAGAAGCGTTCGACTATGTAAAACTATGCAAGACGATCACAATTCTCAGAACAATTGGTGTGAATAGTGGGGGAAAGACGGCTAGCGCACAACATGTAGAAATCCTAGAAGGAACAAGACTGCTAGGCCGACAACGAAGTGCTTGCGTTACAAAGGTAGGAGAGCACGTGTGTCGTATTTTTCCCCTGCTGTTCAATCTGTACATCAAAAAGCAGTGACGGGAATAAAAGAAAGGTTTAGGAGTGAAATAAAAACTCACTGATAAGATTCGCCTATGACATTTCCACCCTTGGTGAAAACGGGGAAGAACTACAGCACACAGTGAATGGAATGAACTGTCTACTGAACACAGAATATGGAATGACAGTATACCAAAGAAAGACGAAGGTAATGAGAGGTAGCAGATACGAAATTAGAGAGAAATTTACTAGAAAAATTAGAGGCACTAAGTGGAAGAACTCAAGTTGTTCTGCGACCTTTGAAGCAATAAAAACAATGACGGACGAAAAAAGGAAGATATCAAATTCTGATTAGCGCAGGCAAAGTGGGTGTTCCTGGTCGAAAGAAGTCTACTAATATCGAATATCGGCCTCAATAAAAGGAAGAGATTTCTGAGAATGTAACTTTGGAGCGCACAGTGTATGCTAGTCAATCATGGATTGTGGGAAAACAAGAAAGGAGGGTATCAGCTCGAGATGTGATATGGAAGAATGCTTAAAATTAGTTGGACTGATAAGAAGTTTTTCTACGCAGAATCAGCAAAGAAAGGAATATACGGTTTCCGCTAAAAAGAAGAAGGGACAGGATGATAGGACATGTGTCAAGACATTTCCATGGTACTACAGTGAGCTGTAAAGGGTAAAAACTGTAGAGGAAGACAGAGCTTGGAGTACACCGAGCAAATAAGTAAAAACGCACGGTGAAAATGTTACTAAGAGAAGAAAATATTGGCACAAGATCGGTTAGTGGCGGGCCACATGAAACCAGCCAAATATTTATGACAAAACACGGTTTGTTCGTCTAAAAGTAGACAACTAAACTGAACGCCTCCCTCACAGGCCATGAAGGCCCAACGGGACCGAGCGGCCGCCGTGTCATCCTCAGATCATACGCGTCACTGGATGCGGATATGGAGGGGTATATGATCAGCACACCGCTCTCCCGGCCGTATGCCAGCTTCCGAGACCGGAGCCGGTGCTTCTCAATCAAGTAGCTCCTCGGGTTGCCTCACAAGGGCTGAGTGCACCTCGCTTGTCAACAGCGCTCGGCAGACCGGACGGTCGCTCATCCAAGTGCTAGCTCAGCCCGACAGCGCTTAACTTAGGTGATCTGACGGGAACTGGTGTTACCACTGCGGCAAGGCCGTTGCCAACAGTAGAGAACTCCGCCGAATTTGATAGCTTGTTGCTCGTCTTACGGAAGGTAATTCGATACTGTCTCACAACGACATCTAGTGAGCAAAATGTGAGCTTACCCAGTAGCAGGCAGGTTTTGTGACTGTATTTAGAAGTTCCCAGCAGATATAACTCAACTTTTTTCTTCCAAAGGAGACGAAATAGAGAAGATTAAAAGTTAGTTCGAGGGTCCGCACTGGAGTGTTACACGACTGTCACCGTTTATAATAAATTTAAATGTTATAGTCTGCTGAGTTACTCGTTACAGGGAAGTTCTAACGACAAAAAATCTGAAGTGAAATACAGGGACACTATGGCTTCAAACTGTCTTACAGAGGATCTACGAGTGAGCAGAGACTGGCTGTAGACAAAGTAAATAAATGTAGTGTGTTGTGCATAAACAGAGCAATATCTCTGTTCGATTACACTGTTGTCGATAAATCACTGTAAACAGTGATACGTGTAAAGGACCTGATAGTAAACATCCGAAGTGATTTGAAGTACAATGACACTATAAAACTAAGTGAAAAGGAGATGAAAGGCTGAGGTACATTGGAAGAACGCTATGAAAGTTGGTGAAATAACTCTTGTTCGATGAATTTTTGAGCACTGAGCACCAGTCAGGGTTCCTTACAAGGTAAGGTTAATAGGAGAGAGACAGAAGATCCAACAAAGACCGGAGCGTTTCGTCAAAGGATTGTTTAGTCGCCTCAAGAATATTACGGAGACGCTCAACCAAACTCCAGAGACAGAGGAAACAAGAGAGGCACTGTGTGTCACAGAGAGTTTTACTGTTGTATTCCCGAAAGTGAACGTACCGAGAAGAATCGGAGGCAGCCTCAGACTTTATGCTTGTTACATACACATTAACTGTGGCCGTATTGAAAAATTCATTCACTGTCACCAGAAGCCAACGGACACAATCTGTGGAATACGACATGAACCTATCTCTTCCCGCCTTCTATTCCTGCTATTTGCTATTGTTCCAAATCATACAGCACTGGCATGGCCCTTATTCTGATATGAACTAAGTACAGATTTCTACATGGTCCAATCACACTAATGGGACTACTGCGAATGTCCGACGTCAGCGTACAGTAACTATTCACAGATGGTAGGTGAGTAAATGTATAAAGCGTTCCATGTGAAAGGGGGGAGTGGGGGAAGGAGCGGGGAGAAAACAGTGCTGCTGTTGACGCAATGTGGAAAACAAGCGATTTATCTGACGTCGAAAAAGACATGATCATTGGCTTTCGGGCTAAGGCTGGAAGCAGTTCTTGAACGGCAGCGCAGAGGCTGAAGTACACCAAGCATAGCAAATTAACTGTATCCCAAATCGCGACAAGGTAACTGTAGTGCACCAAGGGCAACAGATGACATGGGTGAATAACGGCTAAGGAAATGGGTAAGGACGAATAGAAGTGCGACAGCTGAACCAAGGGGCTAGCAACAATGTCTCCTCAACGACCAATCAGCGAACGTTGCAGCGTGTGGGCCTCTGCAGCAGGCACTTCGTTCTTGCACTCGTGCTGACTGCTGCTCATCGGCGACGAAGGCTGGAATTTTCACGCCAATACTCCAACTGGACGTCCACTGAGTGTCGACAGGTGGCCTTTTCAGATGAATCATGTTTTATGCTCCATCGGATAGATGGCCGTTGGCATGTACCGGTGAAACGTCTGAAAGCAAACACACTGCATGCGTTATGGTCTGGGGAACGCTTTCGTGGCATTCCCTGGGTGATCTGACGAATGTTGAAAATTAGGTGGACTGATAAGGTAAGGAATGAGGAGGTTCTATGCAGAATCGGAGAGGAAAGGAATACGTGGAAAACACTGATAAGGAGAAGGGACAGGATGATAGGACATCTGCTAAGACATGAGGGAATGTCTTCCATGGTACTAGAGGGAGCTGTAGAGAGCAAAAACTGTAGAGGAAGACAGAGATTGGAATACGTCAAGCAAATAATTGAGGACGTAGGTTGCAAGTGCTACTCTGAGATGAAGAGGTTAGCACAGGAAAGGAATTCGTGGCGGGCCGCATCAAACCAGTCAGTAGACTGATGACACAAAAAAAAATGCCATATGTAGTTTTACTTATGATCGAAACAGGCTTATGTCTGTGATGTTTGAAATTTTCCCAGCGTACTGATTGTTCCATAAAAACACGGGAGAACTGCCGTAAGTCAGTAACATCTTGCCACGATATTTCGGCACAATGTCTTTTGGCCATCTTCAGGTGAGTACAGCTGTAGAAGTACTGGAGAATACGCGCTGAGCTCTGCTATTTAAAGCCAAAGGGGGCTGCATTGCGCATGTACTGTTTAGCGTGCGCGTTCACAACTCCGTGCGCTGCGCCTGGCGCCCTCCGCGGTGAAAACTTGGCATTTCGGTATCAGATCGATCTTCATCTTTATACCGATAACTAGGTTGACTACGAAGTTTCTCTACAACGGGATTCCAAGCGTAATTTAACTGGTAACCGCTATCCCGATTGATAGGAGTCTCGCTGTCTGACAATTCTTTATACCGTTGTTTGAGCATACTCTCTCTTCTACATATTCTACATTCAACAATGAATTTTATGAACAATCTGACGGGGTCGCCATGGGGAGTCCTTTGTCTCCCCTGGTGGCAAATCTTTTTATGGAAGATTTTGAAGAGAGAGCTCTCAACTCTGCCACTTTTAAACCGACAGTGTTTTGGCTTTACGTGGATGACACCTTTATAGTATGGCCTCATGGCGTAGACCGTCTCCAGGAATTTTTACATCATATGAACTCCATACATGAAAATATTAAGTTCACTATGGAAACTGAAAAAGATGGTTGTTTGCCATTTTTAGATGTTCTGGTACGGCGCAAGAATGATGGCACACTTGGTCATTCGGTGTATAGGAAACCGACCCATACAGATTTGTATCTGCAAGCTACCAGTTGCCACCATCCGGCACAAACAATGGATGTCCTTAAAACTTTAATCCACCGTGCTCATACTATTTCTGACGTCGACAGTCTTCAAGTGGAACTGAAACACCTGCAAAAAGTATTCCTGATGAATGGCTTTTCAACTAAGGAAGTGAACAGAGCTATGCAGTCCTACAAACGACGCAACAAGGAAGAAGAAGAGGTCTTCAGGTCAACGGCTTATCTACCTTCTATTGGGAACATCTCGTCACAGATCGGTAGAATATTGAGGAAGCACCAAGTTAGTCATTTTTCGCCCTCCTCCTAAAATATCATCACTGGTAGGATCCGTTAAGGAAGACCTGGGCCTACGTAAATCAGGTGTCTAGAAGATCCCGTGTGATTGTGGCAAGTCACATACAGGGCAGACAACAAGAACGATGAAGGAACGTATTGTGGAACATCAGCGGCATACTCGCCTTCTTCAGACCACGAAGTCCGCAATCGCTGAACATTGCATTTCTACTGGCCACTCTATGAATTACAATGATACAAAAATTGTGGCTCAAAGATCAAATTTCTGGAGTTCAATTATAAATGAATCCATAGAAATAAAATTGTCAGACAGCGAGACTCTTATCAATCGGGATAGCGGTTACCAGTTAAATTACGCTTGGAATCCTGTTGTAGAGAAACTTCGTAGTCAACCTAGTTATCGGTATAAAGATGAAGATCGATCTGATACCGAAATGCCAAGTTTTCACCGCGGAGGGCGCCAGGCGCAGCGCACGGAGTTGTGAACGCGCACGCTAAACAGTACATGCGCAATGCAGCCCCCTTTGGCTTTAAATAGCAGAGCTCAGCGTGTATTCTCCAGTACGTCTACAGCTGTACTCACCTTACGATGGCCAAAAGACTCTGTGCCGAAATATCGTGGCAAGATGTTACTGACTTACGGCTGTTCTCCGGTGTTTTCATGGAACAGGCTTATGTCTGTTGAAGTTATTTTATTTTATTGATCTTGACGCAGCTGATGGGCTAAGACATTTTTCATTTTTAAAAGCTTATTTTGATCACTTTTTAGGACTTCTGAAGAAGGCTATATTATTATAGCTGAAACCATGGTCAAGTTTTAGAATAAACATAATTAGTGCATCTGTGGGCTGTTTTTCATTCGAGACAATTTCCTAAGTTATTGAGTGAGTGATATGAGACTCATGACTAACACCATCTTTACTTGATACGTAGGCACTCCGTTACTTAGGAGCAACGCGATGAAATGATTGTCTTTGGCCATTGTGTCTATTCCGTAACACTGTAAGTAGTACGAAGGGAATATGGTGATAGTATGCAGCACCGAAGTGATGAAAATGGGAAGGACGTAACGGGAAAGACTAGTGAATGGAAGCAAATGAGTATCAGAGTGCTGACGAAGTTTGGCGTAACAGACTAGCTGACCGCTTTACATGCATGTGGAACAGATTTCCCACACTTTCAGCTGGCTCGTGTTTCCGCGGTCAACGTTGACAACCATGCCTTCTTCCACACTTACTTGTACTGGTAAACAGAGAGCTGTGACATTTGCTTTGCCCGTTAGACCTCTCTGCAGCAGTGAAAGTCAGTTAAGTGGCAGTGTCACCTGTGGCCTTGCTTTTGATGACCTAAGCAGCCAGTTCTCCAGAACCATCGTAAAATGCGATGTAACATACCCGTTCGTATACTTTCCTCTTCAGAAATGTTTACTGTTTAAATACTTCACACTCGACAGATGTAGTTCTGCATGCGCAGTGAACAACGCAGCTGGTCAGAGAATTGGAAAAATGCCAAATAGTTAAGTGTGGATAATACGTAATACAAGACGGCATATTATTTCCATTCGACTAGTTATGATACAATTGGCAAAGCACCTTTTATTTTAACTTAAAATGCGTTGCAAAAGCTTCGGACTGTCATTAGCAAATTCAGTTGGAAAAAATTTAATGTTTTTATCGCATCCTGATACGACAGACTACACAAAAAATAACATGTGAATTTTATGTAGTGTTAGCACTGTTCATGACTAAATATACTACGTAACAAAACAAATGAAACAGTCTAGTCCAAACGGTTTGGTGACAGTGAAGTTAAAGTGCTTTCCTGGGTATTTCTCAGAGGGCAGATGCTTTCACTTTTCTCGTGGCTTCCATAGTTGCACACTGGGGTCTCTAGTAGTCTCCACGTACAACTAATATCTAAGCTCCGAGCAAGACGGATTCTGGTTGGCCAATATTTCCCATCTAGTACTCTTCATGCAAAGTACTGAAGAACGCATGAAATCCCATATCAAATGATTTGTGATGTTACTGATAATTATAAAACTGGGGCAACCACAGCTGAAGTAGTTACACATAATTGACTGACAATTCATACAGAACAGCAGGTGTTTAAATACAGGCGTTAAAACGACAATATTAATATATATAAATTCAATGAGAAGCCCAATGGTCCGCTGTAGTTGTATTTATTTAAGCCTATCAGAGACCCACAAATCTATTTCGCAACTTTTAATTTGCATCTTCTGGTGCATATCCGTTCAGAAAATTTTATAAATGGATGCTCTGATAATGGTGAAATGAAGTTATATCTCAGATATCTTAAAATACTAAGTGAATAGACTTGAACAAGGAAGCAAATATTACTTATCTTTCCAGGAAATTACGTTGCTGAACAATCGTTTATGCTGACTGACGCATCTAACTACACATTGACGTAACAGAGACTTAATACCTTACAGACAGCAGTTCGCCAGAAAAGCAGCTCCAACTGTTTTATTACGACAAGCGGAATTGGCTGTTATAGGCTTGGAATTTCTATCGCTTGCATTAATAAGGGGCTGCTTAATGTAGTGTATAAGTGCACGACTATTTCTAACTACGGACCGTACCCTCACGCAGTTTCATCAACGCCTATAAAGTCAATGGCAGCCGACGGGCAGTTTACTACAGGCGTGTTCCTGCGCCCCGACAACATTAACTGTCCCTCATTAAATACCTACTCACTGTCATAAAATGAAAGATGCTGCTGCCAAATGTGTGCTTGTGGGATTTAGACTGTAGTACTTCAACAGTTCTACGACAGATTTATTGTTAAAATGAGGTGTATACAATACACAAACCCATTACAGTACATTTGGCAACGTCACCACGCGCTTTTATCCAAATACCCAGCATGTCATCACGACATAATATACACACAGGTCTCGTTCTAAAGCCGCAGGTTTGTTTCTCTAAACGTATGTTGAATTTATGAAGGTCATTTTAAAAGTAGGCCACCACTTAAGTATAGCCTCATTTCCATTCGATCCTTCCACTGTTCTAAAAAAAGTGTGTTTTGTTTTCCGAGAGCCTTCGCAAGATCTCCACCGTTTCACGTAGCCTGAGCGTAAGGCCAAGTCTGCAGTAACTGCCAGTGAGATTTTTATGAAACTTGCTACACATAAGAGCTGAACGACTGTGGCAACAGCATCCAGACCTTCCTTCACACTACTCTTATCTTCCACTTCCATTACTCTGATTCCGCTTTTCAAAATAGCTTCTTTAAAGAACGTGGCGAAATCACCAGGTCTCTCAGTGACACGTTTCCTTGCACTTCGCTGGCGTGGTAACCTGTTCCAAGATGAATCTATTTGCTGCAAATACATGGATACACACTAGGACGTAGCGATGATTACCTTTGTGACTCACCCTCTAGAAATTAAGAAATAACCATCGATGGCTAATAGTCCATGTTGCACCCTATGTGTGAAGAACAGTTTTATCGCGAAGTAACCGACGTTACCTACGTGGTGATGCTCAAATGGTAGGAGTATCAGGTCGACGAAGGATTGTGGGCGAAGGCTGTAGGTTTTCTTAAAACGCATACTATCGAATTACTATTGGGCAGGGATGTTTATTTTCTAATCCGTGTCGGATGCACCATAACGTTAATCGAAACCACGTCACTGCTTCAAAAAAAAGTGTGCTATGCATGTTTCGCAAAACATTTTACCGTGTCGGAACACTAGAAGAAACCATGGCACAGAGAAATTATGCAGCTTCACCAGCGTCTACGAACAAACTACACCTAGCGGAACAAAATCCGAGTAATAAAAGTTGTTGATAAAAAAAGTTGTATTAAGAAACATCGAAATGTTATTGCCATTTTAGTTCAACTCTTATGTGGAGAAGTGATGAATGCAGCGGAAAGAGTCATAACAGAAAACAGCATTGTGAATAGCAAACCAATGTTCACAGAGCTCTTAGTCCATTCTGGCGATAGAAGCAAACTTTAAAAGTCTGTTGAATCGAAGGGACTATTTTTAGCAACGGTTCAAAATGCACTATTTTATGATTCTCAGCGCCTCTCGTTCGTGCTTACTAGATGGACCAGTGAGGCATCGTGCTGCTCTTCTGTGGATCTTCTCTATTTCCTCTATATTTCTTGCTTACATCGGGAAATGCGGTCTGCTAGCAGATGTAAGCGAGAAATCAGCCGAAAAATCACCGTAATTACAAATCAATTTATTCTTAACGAGCTGTTTTTCGATCTACAAAGCAAATCAAAATGTAAATAACTTAATTTCAGACCACTGAAGATGCTTTACCTCAATAAAGCAAAACGCGTCGGGGGAAAAAAAAAAACCACGCATTTTTGCAGTTGCAACGACAGACCAAAAATAACCTCAAGAATTATAAAACTAAGGTCATTATAGTCACCCAAATGAAGATTTTAACAGATCTCTAACTTTCTTTTCCCTTCTTCTGTATATTATTCTTGTCAGCATCTTGGATGTATGAACTGTTAAGTTGATTGTGCGATAGTTCTCGCACTTGTTGGCCCTTGCAATTTTCGGAATTACGGTGCATGATGTTCTCCGGAAAGTCTGATGCATTCTACACACCTACGTGAATAGTCTTTTTTTTGTCACTTGTCCCACTTAGTTTAGAAATTCCGATGAAATGTTATCTATCACTTCTGCCTTGCTCGAGCTTCCAAGGCTCTTTTAAATTCTGATTCTAATACTGAATCCTCTGTCTCTTTCCTATCGACTTCTACCACATCCATCAGACAAGTCTTCGCAATCATAGAAGTCTTCAGTGTACTCTCCCCTCTGCATTTAACAGTGAAATTACCACTGCACTCTTTAATGTTACCACCCCTGGATTTAATTTCAATAATGGTTGTTTTGATTTTTCTGTATGATAAGTCAGTCTAAGCATCACGTTTATCATGTAGTCATCTTGCCTTAGCTTCCCTGCAATTCCTATTTATTTCATTCCCAATTGACTCTGGTGGGCCGCGCGGGATTACCCGAGTGGTCTAAGGCGCTGCAGTCATGGACTGTGCGGCTGGTCCCGGCGGAGGTTCGAGTCCTCCCTCGGGCATGGGTGTGTGAGTTTGACCTTAGGATAATTTAGGTTAAGTTGTGTGTAAACTTAGGGACTGATCACCTTAGCAGTTAAGTCCTACAAGATTTCACACACATTTGAACATTTTTTTGACTCTGGTGGTTACCTCTGAAGAAGGAATCCAACAGTAGGCCTACCCACAGCGTGGCTTTGTACGTTTTCTTTTCAGCATTCCTCTCACAGTATGTATGTATGTATTAAACCGGGGACCTACAAACGACGTAGAGGCTTCGTCCCGCCGTAGCCCTCAGTGGTTCACAACCCCACTACAGGACACAGCAGTGCATCTACCCCACCGCCGCCCCACACCGAACCCAGGGTTATTGTGCGGTTCGGCCGCCAGTGGAACTCCTCAGGAACGTCTCATACCAGACGAGTGTAACCCCAAATGTTTGCGTGATGAAGATTTGATACAAGTTGCTTCATCCTGAAGGATTTGTTGAATATTAATCTAGTGACAGTTTCGGTACCCGGAAGGAAGAAATTTCTAGAAAAAAAAAAAATCAGCTTTCCTCTCCGTGAAGTCCTTGCTGCCTTTGTTCATGTCTAGCTGTCGCTGATTAAGTTATATGGCCGCGCTCTTGGAGATGACGCCTCGCCCGCAGGTACTCGGGTCGCGAGAGACACGGCTGCAGTTGACGCGGCGAGGGCCGGGCGCCGCCACCGCCGTTATCTTTAGCTCCTGCAGCCACAAAGATTCCTTTGTCCGGCGTCCGCGCGTCCCCTCCCCCGTTTTGAAGTCTCGTGTTTCTCGTTTCCGCCGCCGACAATTTCCCTTCTCGGTGCGCCTGCTCTGTCTTTGTTGTCTTCTCTCCGGGCTGCGGCCGTAAATCCGTTTAACGGACCGGCCACGCGCGGGTATACAGTCACGTGTGCCCCAGCGCGACTCCGCGCCCAGGCAGCGCGCCGCCTGTCCAAATAAGCACCACGGGCCGCGCGCTCCTGTGTTCCTACCGAGGGGGCCATCGCCGTGAAACATCACAGCTAACGCCCATGGCTGGACCGTACCGGAACAAAATGAACTGCCAATTGGCCCTGCTCTTGTGCGCGGGAGCGACTATCAGATCTGAACACCTGAGTTCGTTTTCTCCGGATTTCCACGTGAAATTTTTGCAACTAGCAGGAAATTTATGGAGCGAAGGTCGAAGGCGAATGTACACCGTGGGCCACACGGTAGGCAAGAAACGTCAGATTGGTACACCGCGTAATGCAGGCTTGGAAATGCAAATGATTGATAGTAGGAGCAACGACATCATTTTTCCGCATACAACGTAAGTAATGCAACGGGTTTCTCATGTAGAAACTGCATTCAATTTTGCGGGTTGGTTTGTCGGTCGGTCGATTTGTTGGTTGGCTGCGAGAAGATGGTGTTTCTCGTAATCAGTAGGTGTCTGAATTAGAGAGTGGAAATTGTGGGTTATCGTTCCACGATATTGCGGCTCGCGTTGTGATGGATCCAACGACTGTCACGTAAATATGGAATCTATGGTTTCGAAGAGCCATATTCAACGCCGTACAAGTTCTCAACAGCTCCGTGCGACGTATTCCCGAGGGGTCAGACAGTTCGCACTGCAGCGCACGATTATACATACACCCATGTCACGTACCTCGAGCCGGTAAAGGACTTGTTTGAAACAAGTCCAGTATCCAGTGCGACGGCGCCTGACGCATCACGGACTGTCAGAGAGCGTGCGTTGTTGCAGCTTCCGTTCAGACAACAGCGGAAAGAGGCGCCGACAACAGCGGACGCTTCAGGGCCACCACATCGTGTTCTCATACGAGTGCCGGTTCTGCATACACCATCACGATTCAGGCTCATATGACACCGAAAGTTGTCAAATTGCATTCGTCATCATTCGCGCCCAGCACCTGATTTGATGGGATAGGAGAGCCATTGAGTGCCAGACAATCATTTCTGATTCACTTAGCCCAGGCACGGTAAGGAACACTACTCGCGTACGTTACTCGTGCACGCATGCCAGTCTCTCTCGACGGAGTACACATCTCCTCCCCCCCCCACCCCCCCCCCACCCCACCCTACTAAGCCAGACTGTCTTAGCCGGAGGAGGGTGAAAGGGGAGGGATGGGATAGGAGGGGAGGGCAGACGTGGAAACTCCTTCCAAAGAAAACAACGCAGCACTCCTTCAAAAGAATAGGTCTTTTGAACGGGGATTACACCGCAGGTCGACCAACTCCGTCTACAGATACACAGAGGTGTTTGAAACTGAAATGGCGAAGTGTCTAGAAAATAGACGTATGATTGGCAGTGTTCTCAAACTTTGAGAAAGCTAGTCCTATAGTTCTTTCACCATAACGACGTTTTCTTTCGTGTTTCCTTTAACGCCAGCGATCTTAGGGAAATGGATAGTGTTCCTTGTCAAAGATGTCCGCCCCACAATGCCATTGACTTTTCAAATTCATCCAATTTCACCATGAAATCAGAAATAAGCTTATTCTCACCTTGTAGTAATTTGTAGTCAACCCATTTTATAAATCCAAGGTCTGCAATCCATTCCAGATGTTCTAATTTTCGTTCCTACACTCCTTTCTCCTTCATAAATTCAACAATAGTACGCTTTAAATCGAAAAATCCTTCCACGGATGGCCCTTAATTTAACCAACATACTTCACAGAAATAATGTTGTCTACGCACTCTTCGTTCAGTTCTATCGACAATTTTTGCAAATAACAATGGAATAATACATGCGACTTCTAAAACTTGCCATTCGTACCAGGAATTTCTTCGCATGCTCTACGCCTATAAATTTAACACTAAGTGCTTCTTGATGAACAGAACAATGAATTTCGTACATATTAACTGTCGATCGTTGTAAGTCTTAGCTCTTTCCTCGTCAGCTACACCTTTATTTTCTTTCTGCGTGATGCTGTAACGCTGCACCATAGCAAATTTGCGGAACCTGTCGGTTGTGTGACTACATAATAAATGTTGACTGTTCTCATCTTTCTTCTCTGTGATTTGCATTCATTTTTAAAGGATTGCGACGATAGAACGCGAGACTGCGTCTTTTTGCGCAAAAAGTTGCTGGACCTGTGAACTTCGTTTACAGTACAATTCTGCCGAACTGAGGGAAGTCGTGCCGACCTAAATCAGTCGCTCCAAATGCTGGAAGAAAGTCTCTCATTGCACGGTTAAGTGAAATCTTATATGTAAATTGAAGGTGCAAAGCAAAGGGGAGGGGAGGGGAGTGAAACAAAGGGGAGGGGAGGGGAGGGGAGGGGAGTGAAACAAAGGGGAGGGGAGGGGAGGGGAGTGAAACAAAGGGGAGGGGAGGGGAGCAAAGGGGAGGGGAGGGGAGCAAAGGGGAGGGGAGGGGAGCAAAGGGGAGGGGAGGGGAGCAAAGGGGAGGGGAGGGGAGCAAAGGGGAGGGGAGGGGAGCAGAGGGGAGGGGAGGGGAGCAGAGGGGAGGGGAGGGGAGCAGAGGGGAGGGGAGGGGAGCAGAGGGGAGGGGAGGGGAGCAGAGGGGAGGGGAGGGGAGCAGAGGGGAGGGGAGGGGAGCAGAGGGGAGCAAAGGGGAGCAAAGGGGAGGGGATCAAAGGGGAGGGGAGCAGAGGGGAGCAAAGGGGAGGGGAGCAGAGGGGAGCAAAGGGGAGGGGAGCAGAGGGGAGCAAAGGGGAGGGGAGCAGAGGGGAGCAAAGGGGAGGGGAGCAGAGGGGAGCAAAGGGGAGGGGAGCAGAGGGGAGCAAAGGGGAGGGGAGCAGAGGGGAGCAAAGGGGAGGGGAGCAGAGGGGTGCAAAGGGGAGGGGAGCAGAGGGGAGGGGAGCAGAGGGGAGCAAAGGGGAGGGGAGCAGAGGGGAGCAAAGGGGAGGGGAGCAGAGGGGAGCAAAGGGGAGGGGAGCAGAGGGGAGCAAAGGGGAGGGGAGCAGAGGGGAGCAAAGGGGAGGGGAGCAGAGGGGAGCAAAGGGGAGGGGAGGGGAGCAAAGGGGAGGGGAGCAAAGGGGAGGGGAGGGGAGCAAAGGGGAGGGGAGCAGAGGGGAGGGGAGGGGAGCAAAGGGGAGGGGAGCAGAGGGGAGGGGAGGGGAGCAGAGGGGAGGGGAGGGGAGCAGAGGGGAGGGGAGGGGAGCAGAGGGGAGGGGAGGGGAGCAGAGGGGAGGGGAGGGGAGCAGAGGGGAGGGGAGGGGAGCAGAGGGGAGGGGAGGGGAGCAGAGGGGAGGGGAGGGGAGCAGAGGGGAGGGGAGGGGAGCAAAGGGGAGGGGAGGGGAGCAAAGGGGAGGGGAGGGGAGCAAAGGGGAGGGGAGGGGAGCAAAGGGGAGGGGAGGGGAGCAAAGGGGAGGGGAGGGGAGCAAAGGGGAGGGGAGCAAAGGGGAGGGGAGGGGAGCAAAGGGGAGGGGAGGGGAGCAAAGGGGAGGGGAGGGGAGCAAAGGGGAGGGGAGGGGAGCAAAGGGGAGGGGAGGGGAGCAAAGGGGAGGGGAGGGGAGCAAAGGGGAGGGGAGGGGAGCAAAGGGGAGGGGAGGGGAGCAAAGGGGAGGGGAGGGGAGAAAAGGGGAGGGGAGGGGAGAAAAGGGGAGGGGAGGGGAGAAAAGGGGAGGGGAGAAAAGGGGAGGGGAGAAAAGGGGAGGGGAGAAAAGGGGAGGGGAGAAAAGGGGAGGGGAGGGATCAATGGTGTCAGCTGCATTTGAACAAATTACGCGGAATCGGCGGCGCGGCGACGAGTAAAAATGTGTACCAGACCGGGATTCGAACCCGGGATCTGCTGCTTACTATGCAGGTGCGATAACCGCTGCCCCGTCCGGGACACAGTGTTATCGCGACTGCACGTATTATCTCGGATCGCCTCGACCGACCCACACCGCCACCGAGCGCCACCTACATGTAGCCCCGTCCATTTCCTCCATATTCGCTCTTCCGAGGTTCCTACAGGAGGTTGGACGATTTGTGCATCCGCACTGAATAAGGTGGTTTCATTGCTCAGCTAGGCCTATCAAATTACATGTATGTGTGGTGTCTATTCTTCCGGACTGGTATAAATGCAATGTCGCGCTATACCAATGAGGACCGAGAAAAGCCGCGAAGTGCCGCGAAGTGCCGCGAAGTGCCGCGAAGTGCCGCGAAGTGCCGCGAAGTGCCGCGAAGTGCCGCGAAGTGCCGAGCCTCGGCATGTACGTGGGCGGCACATTGTGCATGCCACATAGCTAACAGTCTAGGCAGCAGGAGTTACATTTCTGTCGCGCTATGACCTGTGACTGGGCCCTATCCTCGAGGTGACCATGACCTCACTTTCGACGTCACAACTGGCCGCATGTTACTCGAGCTGTCCGAGCATCGATAGAGCGGCCGCTGGACTGTTGCCCTGCCAGTACGTTCCTCAAACCTCTCACATCTGGTCACAGGTTGCCAATAGACTAGTTCGCCACCATTATCCCGCCACTACCAGTGATGAACGCTGGTAGTGTTGAAACACCACGAAATTAGGCACCCATACAAGTCATCGAAGTTCAATTAGAGGTGATGCCCACACGGATCAGAGCCATTTTTATCGCCAGACATGGTAGCTCTATTTACTAAATTCCGCATTTCGGAATCACAAAGTGAAAGTGTACTTTTGCTGCTGTACTGCATAACACAGTAAATATTCGCTATCCTTTGTAGTATTGTTATTTTAATCGTCATGAATATACACTACTAGCCAAAATTTTTCGATAACCTATCCAAACAATGGAATTCGTTTCGAATATTCTACACTCATCCTTATAAATTAAGGATAATGCTGATATATGGTGAAAAAACTCTCTGGTGGGCGGTATGCGGTTTAAATCACCTCGGGGTATGACCATGCGGTGCATTCGACCTGCGGTCGTCGCACGAGGCCGGTGGCAGCAGTCCACATACGCAGAGGTGTGTTGGTGCATGTCAGAATGCGGTGCAGCGAGTAAGGGTGCAGACGTTTTCAGACGTGCTAATGGTGACTGTGTTGAAAATGACTCAAAGAACACATACTGATGACGTTATGAGGGGTAGACTACTAGGGCGACTGGAGGCTGGTCAAACACAGCAGGTCGTAGCACAGGCCCTCTGTGTGCCACAAAGTGTGATCTCAAGATTATGTCAACGATTCCAGCAGACAGGAAACTTGTCCAGGCACTACAGTACGGGACGTCCACAGTGTACACCACCACAAGAAAACCAATATCTTGCCATAAGTGCCCGTAAACGGCCACGGAGTATTGCAGGTAGCCTTGCTCGGGACCTTACCGCAGCCACTGGAACAGTTTTCTCCAGACACACAATCTACAGACGACTGAACAGACATGGTTTATTCGCCCGGAGACCTGCAAGGTGCATTTCACTGACCCCTGGTCACAGGAGAGTCCGTAAAGCCTGGTGTCAAGAACGCAGTACATGGTCATTGGAACAGTGATCCCAGGTTATGTTCACGGACGAGCCCAGGTATAGTCTGAACAGTGATTCTCGCCGGGATTCCATCTGGCGTGAACCAGGAACGAGATACCAACCTCTTAATGTCCTTGAAAGGGGCCTGTATGGAAGTTCTGGTTTAATGGTGTGAGGTGCGATTATGATTGGTGCACATACACTCCTGCATGTCTTTGACAGAGGAACTGTAACAAATCAGGTGTATTGCGACGTCATTTTGCCTTTTCAGGGGTGCAGTGTCTCCCACCTTCTTCCTGACTGACGATAACGCACGACCCCACCCAGCTGCCATCGCGGAGGAGTACCTTGCAACAGAAGATATCAGGCGAATGGAGTGGCCTGCCTGTTCTCCAGGCCTAAACCCCTTCGAGCACGTCTGGGATGCTCTCGGTCGACGTATCGCTGCACGTCTTTGAACTTCTGGAGCTCCGACAGGCACTGGTGCAAGAATGGGAGGCTATACCCCAGCAGCTGCTCGACCACCTGATTCGGAGTATGCCAATCCGTTGTGCGGCCTTTGTACATGTGCTTGGTGATCATATCCCATATTGATGTCGGGGAACATGCGCAGGAAACAGTAGCGTTTTGTAGCACATGGTTTTGGGACGGTTTTCTCAACTTACCACCAATAACGTGGACTTACGGATCTGTGTCGTGTGTGTTCCCTATGTCACTATGCTATTAGCTCCAGTATTGTGTACTGCCACGTTGTATGGCACTACATTCTGCAATTATCCTTAATTTATGAGCATGAGTGTATCATACCCACAGTCTGAGAATAAAATAATTATAAACATGTTAAGACTGAGTGCCACTGCTGAATATCTGACTGGTCGTCCGCATAAAAACGGGGGGAGGAGGAGGATGGGCGGGGGGGGGGGGGGGGGGGGGGGGATTGTGAATATCCGTAACTAAACTGACGTGCCTTTACTGGCAGTGTGTTAGTGTACTTGATCAGGTTCATACCATATTACTTCCTAATGGGACGGAAGCAGGAGACTGGAATTGAATAACGTTCTGTAATTGGCGATCCGCATCAGGAAGGCTATTCTAGCGAGACAATACCGGTGAAAATCGTCGTAACCCCATCTACAATGACGTATAGGTTGCAACGGTTCAAGCGAAGTGGTACCAATGCAAGTGTTTCGCGATCTGGAAGACACCGAATAACATCATACAGGGATGAGCTGTTCATGTGTGTCTGTCGGCCGGCCGAAGTGGCCGTGCGGTTCTAGGCGCTGCAGTCTGGAACTGCGAGACCGCTACAGTCGCAGGTTCGAATCCTGCCTCGGGCATGGATGTGTCTGATGTCCTTAGGTTAGTTAGGTTTAACTAGTTCTAAGTTCTAGGGGACTGATGACCATAGATGTTAAGTCCCATAGTGCTCAGAGCCATTTTTTGAGCCAAGGCATTTGAACCATCATGTGTGTCCAGAGTAAACGTCAGAGGACTCTTACTGCAAATGAAATTGGCGGGGAAGTACATACACTACTGGCCATTAAAATTGCTATACCAAGAAGAAATGCAGATGATAAACGGGTATTCGATGGACAAATATATTATACCAGGACTGACATGTGATTACAATTTCACGCAATTTGAGTGCATAGATCCTGAGAAATCAGTACCCAGAACAACAGCCTCTGGCCGTAATAACGGCCTTGATACGCTTGAGCATTGAGCCAAACAGAGCTCGCATGGCGTGTACAGGTACAGCTGCCCATGCAGCTTCAACACGATACCACAGTATATCAGGAGTAGTGACTCGCGTATTGTGACCCAATTGCTCGACCTCCATTGACCAGACGTTTTCAATTGGAGAGAGATCTGGAGAATGTGCTGTCCAGGGCAGCAGTCGAACATTTTCTGTATCCAGAAAGGCCCGTACAAGACCTGCATCATGCGGTCGTGCATTATCCTGCTGAAATGTAGGGTATCGCAGGGATCGAATGAAGGGTAGAGCCACGGGTCGTAACACATCTGAAATGTAAAGTGCCGTCAATGCAAACAAGAGACGACCGAGACGTGTAACCAATGGCACCCCATACCATCACGCCGGGTGATACGCCAGTATGGCGATGACGAATACACGCTTCCAATGTGCGTTCATCGCGATGTCACCAAACACGGATGCGACCGTGATGCTGTAAACATAAGCTGGATTCATCCGAAAAAATGAAGTTTTTGCAATTCGTGCACCCATGTTCGTCGTTGAGTACACCATTGCAGGTGCTCCTGTCTGTGATGCAGCGTCAGGGGTGACCGCAGGCATGGTCTCCGAACTGGAAGTCTATGCTGCTGCAAACGTCGTCGAACTGTTCGTGCAGATGGTTGTCGTCTTGCAAACGTCACCGTCTGTTGACTCAGGGATGAGACGTGACTGCACGATCCGTTACAGTCATGCGGATAAGATGCCTGTCATCTCGACTGCTAGTGATACGAGGCCGTTGGGATCCAGCACGGCGTTCCGTATTACCCTCCTGAACCCACCGTTTCCATATTCTGCTAACAGTCATTGGATCTCGACCAACGCGAACAGCAATGTCGCGATACGATAAACCGCAATCGCGATAGGCTACAATCCGACCTTTATCAAAGTCGGAAACGTGATGGTACGCATTTCTTCTCCTTAAACGAGGCATCAAAACAACGTGTTACCAGACAACGCCGGTCAACTGCTTTTTGTGTATGAGAAATCGGTTGGAAACTTTCCTCATGCAACCACGTTGTAGGTGTCGCGACCGTCGCCAGCCTTGTGTGAATGCTCTGAAGAGCCAATCATTTGCATATCACAGCATCTTCCTCCTGTCGGTTAAATTTCGCGTCTGTAGCACTTCATCTTCGTGTTGTAGCAATTTGGATGACCAGTAATGTAGTATGCGAACAGCTGCAATCACCGTCTTAACGCTGAAACGCCGCCTCCGTAAACAAGGTTTGAAGGGTTGCACATTGGCCAAAAAACCTTTAATACGCAAACAAAATAAAGCGAAACGATTGCAATGGGCACAGCAACATAAAAACTGGAGTATGCAGCAACGGTCCAAGGTGGTTTTCACGGACGAATCTAAGTTTGAAGAATGTGAAAGCAGTCGTCGAATGTACGTTCGTCGAGTTCATGGAGAACGTATGAATAGTCAGTGTGTGAGGCCAACGGTGAAGCATCGTGGACAGTCGGTCACGGTGTGGGGATCATTTGCTGGTGATAAAGTCCGTGATCTAGTGAGAATTAATGGGGCGTTAGAGAAGGAAGAATATCATAGGATACTGATCAATAATGCATTTTCATCTGGCAAGAGACTTTTTAGTGGAAGATTTGTTCTGCCGCGGGTAATGATCCCAAACATGTTAATCGAAAAGGAGACGAAAATTATTATTTGAATCAGTCACCTGACATATGAACTCAAATCTGATGAACTTCACAGGGATGTCAGAGAACTGGTATCACCTATGCTATCCAGCATCAATTATATGGAACATCAACTGACGAAGCAGTTGCTTTATGAAAACTGCGAAGCTCCATGCACCGTGATTGGTAGTAAGCTATTACTTGTTCGTGTCCTTTAACCAGCCGGTAATTTCACCACAGAAAGTGTAGGTTATTCGGCATCATATTCAGTTTAACCATCGTTATATTATTTCATTTCATTACCAGTTATTTCATTATGCCACACGTTGGTTGTCTGTCAACAGCCATAGTTTCTTCAGCCGAATACGTTGTAGAGATTGTTTACAAGACTTTTACAATAGGTGAAATAGTAAAATCCGATAGTTTATATGGTGATGCCTTTCACAATAAAATGGGACGGTAACATCTTGGATAACTAGCGCTCCAAACACTAACAATGAAAACTATAAAATGGGCACTACAATACTAATGAATCATTAACTGCTAATTGCATAAAAAGATAAAAAAGATGGATGAATGGATATTCGTAAGAAGCTTGAGGTACGACTTACGAAAGGGATATCTCACGATAACTAAGTTGAATTTTAGGAGGTGGAAGTACGGTTCTGGGTAAAAGTGCTTTAATTTGTGAGAAAGATGGAAAAATGAGTAACGACATTTGGTAGGAAACTCATGTTTCAGTGAAAATGTCTGCACTGATAGAGTCAGTTAAAGTTATTTTAGTTGAGTATCTGGAGCGCCTGGAGGTGACGAGAAGAGTGTACGAGAGCATCAGAAGGTTTAAACATTTCTGGGCTGAAAAAAATTGTTTATGGTGTGTCTGGATTTATTGCACAGTAACACAAATTGAAACGTTCCTTCGTCCCGGTTTCGAAGCTTCGCGGCGTTGCGTGAAGTCTCCCTCACACAGGCGGCCGTAATTCACGCGCTCGTGGAGCGCGAAATAAATTACGAGAGTTTCTCCTGCTAAGATTAATTAGGAAACGTTTATTGGCGGATAGAACCAATTTTATGCACTGTTACACTTCCAAAAATAGTCTTCAGGGTCGTCAGTCTCGATTTGACCTAAGAGACGTGACTGAAATTACATCTACTCCTACTCCAAAAAGGAATCAATCCCATGTAACAAAGTCACTGCCTTACAGCTGGACTCGAAAACTTACTGAACTCTCAATCAGTACACCACATCCAACAATCAACATAAAATTTCAAGATAATCACAGCTCAAAATCAATATCTCATAAAGTCTATGAACTTTCCAGGAGTACAAATGCAATTTACTACCTCGAATTAGACCTCGACAAAGACCGTTTCTTTCATTAAATTCTTCTTCCATCTAGCTAAATGCTCCACTACTTGGTACAAAACATGTTCTGACCCATCACGTGCGCACGCACGAAGTCGCAAAATGCAACTAGAAAATAGGAAATGAGTAACCCGAATTACATGCCCGCGCACTGAGCGATGTGGCGCAGTGGTTAGCACACCACACTCGCAATTCGGGAGGACGACCGTTCGAACCCGCATCCGGCCATCCTGATTTAAGTTTTCCGTGATTTCCCGACATCGTCTCAGGCAAATGCCGGGATGGTTCCTTTGAAAGGGCACGGCCGACTTCCTTCCTTACCCTTCCCTAATCCGATGGGCCCAATGACCTCGCTGTTTGGTCCTCACCCCCCAAATCAACCAACCAAAGAACCAATCTGCCCGCGCAAAGGAAGGAACTTACCAATTCTTTTAAACTTTTCACACAAACAAAATAAGTTACTCCGTCTATGAGAATCACTCACTCGCGACTTGATATCTTAAAGCATCGTCCCAGTCCCACAGGATCGATGACCTGCCTCTTAGACCCAGGAAGCCTGCTGGTCGAATCCCGTATTTCGAGAGCTTCTCACAACACTCGAAAAATGTTTTAATCTTCCCAGTCTTTCAGTCATTCAGCTGTTCAGCATCAAGAGCAGAATTCAATCCTTCCAACTGACCATTTTCTTTTCCCATTTGTATCACTTCTTTCCAATATGCTGGCTTCTGCCAAGTACTTTTCACAAGTTTATTTCAAATAGGTGCTGCAGAAAACCTGCCGTTGTGGGAAAGTCACTAGCCCTTAATCTAGCACATTAAGCTCCGACCATTTTGCTCACAATGCAGAGACTGGCCCATCAGCTAAAGGGCAAACTAAGCATCCTCCTTATTGTTTCCGTAAGTAACAATCACAAAAGTTTTTGCAAGCCGCATTATAGATTTGTCGAGCCACTACTGAACAGGAATAAACCACTAAGTCTTTTAAAATCTTCTGAAAAAATTACTTTTGAATACATTGTGGGAGTGAACAGTGATCGAAGTTTTACAAATATTTACTATCAAAAACACTCTTGATCACAATTTATTTATTACGGTGACCGATTTCGACCACTACTGTGGTCATCTTCAGACCAATGAGTAAAGACCACCTCTTGCTGGAGATTCTTCACTTTTTACTATTGAAATGTCAGGTAAAAGTTAATAATTCCAAAACACTTAGACCTGTATGTCATGTCAGTCCACCTCCCTATCCCGCTCCCTCGCTCTCCATCACCTACGTCACTCCGTTTTCACCTCCACCCACTGTGAGACAGGTGATTCTTAGAACACCTCCCCTCCCCCCACCCCCCGAGCTTTTTTGCAGGCAACGAGTGACATGTGTACCAATTTTTGTTGAAACTGATTTAGTAGTTCAGGAGAAAAAGTGGTACCTACGTACATACGTTTATATAATAATTATTATTCGATGTTTCCATGGCCTTCGCCTGTGACCACAGCTACATGCATTACAGACATGGTCTGCAAGTTGCCCGAGTTCTGGCTCCAAGGGAGACACTCCCTTGGCAGACCCAGATGGGTGCAGTACGTAAGGCACGGCATATTAATCATAACGAGCTGGGTTGTGCCCAAAACACACCAATTTGTTTTGAAGCGGAACACGCGTTCATCCCCTACAACACCACCACCATCAGAAGCACTACTTTGCTTCCGCGAATCATTTGCCATCGAAGCGCCGAGCAGATATCACTCCATCGGCCGTTTATTTAGGACAGCATCTGGCTCATCGCCACCATTCCAGTCTACTAAGCCACTGCAAGCAATACCGAAGCAAAGTGACTATCACTCGGTTCCACCCATACCACTTCGCCTCCTCCGACTTGGCCTTCTGTGGAATCGGTGCTCCAGGAATGATATTTTGGTATGGACCTTACACTGTCAACTGTGCTCAGTAGTTGCTGTTACCATCGTACTGAACGGACTTCATCGCACTTTCTGAATAGTGCTAACTGAACACAAGACTTATTGTCCTGTTGTCAAGTAGTTCAATGATTCTAGTCATCTGTGGGTAAGTGCAATCGATACACTTTGTCAAAGCTAAACAAGTTTGTATTTTCGCATGGAACGTAAGTAGATAGTGTCGGAAGTTCCATGCGGCTTTTCGCGGATGATGCTGTAGTATACAAAAAATTGCAGCATTAGAAAATTGTAGCGAAATGCAGGAAGATCTGCAGCGGATAGGCACTTGGTGCAGGGAGTGGCAACTGTCCCTTAACATAGACAAATGTAATGTATTACGAATACATAGAAATAAGGATCCTTTATTGTATGATTATATGATAGCGGAACAAACACTGGTAGCAGTTACTTCTGTAAAATATCTGGGAGTATGCGTGCGGAGCGATTTGAAGTGGAATGATCATATAAAATTAATTGTTGGTAAGGCGGGTACCAGGTTGAGATTCATTGAGAGAGTGCTTAGAAAATGTAGTCCATCAACAAAGGAGGTGGCTTACAAAACACTCGTTCGACCTATACTTGAGTATTGCTCATCAGTGTGGGATCCGTACCAGGTCGGGTTGACATAGGAGATAGAGAAGATCCAAAGAAGAGCGGCGCGTTTCGTCACAGGGTTATTTGGTAGGCGTGATAGCGTTACGGAGATGTTTAGCAAACTCTAGTGGCAGACTCTGCAAGAGAGGCGCTCTGCATCGCGGTGTAGATTGCTCGCCAGGTTTCGAGAGGGTGCGTTTCTGGATGAGGTATCGAATATATTGCTTCCCCCTTCTTATACCTCCCGAGGAGATCACGAATGTAAAATTAGAGAGATTAGAGCGCGCACGGAGGCTTTCAGACAGTCGTTCTTCCCGCGAACCATACGCGACTGGAACAGGAAAGGGAGGTATTGACAGTGGCACGTAAAGTGCCCTCCGCCACACACCGTTGGGTGGCTTGCGGAGTATAAATGTAGATGTAGATGTAGATGTACATGCCAAATGAGTTTGACCTGGGACAAATAGTTATGAGTATGTGCTAGTACATATGGATTACCGTCACCACCACCACCACCACCACCACCACCCTCACCCTCACCCTCACCCTCACCCTCACCACCACCACCCTCACCCTCACCACCACCACCATCAACCTCAACCTCACCACCACCATCAACCTCATCATCAACCTCGTCATCAACCTCGTCATCAACCTCATCAAAATGTGGCACCACAGTAACAATCAGTACTCTGACAAGAGTACTGTTTGTTACTGTGGTGATAGTGGTCAGTATTAATGGTAAGAATGTGTCATAATGTATATACGAGAAATCAATCTACATGCAAGAACTGTCTTAGTTACATCAACATTATTTAACAATAGTGTATGAAATACGGATATTTTGTTTAACCGTGTAAAGAGCAAATATCATTGTCTTAAAATGACCACGTGGCAAGTTAGATAGCGATGTTGTGAACGTAGGAAGCCAGAAAAAAATCTGTCACTGATTCAAACGTCTACACACGAAAAATCTACCTTGAGGAATGCAGATACGGTAGACTCCAGCGCGTGAAATGTTCTGCTCTGTTGCTGTCGCGAGTTACAGCACTATCACTCGAGACTACGCTGCCCTTCACCAACACCGCCACCTGCTTTCAGTCAGCAACAGCATCACACGGGGTGAGTTTCTTGAACTCGTGAATAGCCATGGTCGTCACGTGTGACAATAACGACCTGATGTTTCTTGTCCAGAATGTGTATGCAGTTGAACTGAAGATAGCCTGGAATACTGCATCTGACTATTCTGGGAGTAATATTTTGTATTCCGAAATCACAACAGTGAACTTACTTCAGTGGGATTGAGTTCTTGGTCTCGGTCTTACAGAACTAAGCTAGTGCACCTTATCTCCTGGCAAATAATGATCAAGTAACATAGGCACGCAAGTGTGAATAATACTGAAAACGTAATATCTGACCGAAGTCTGTTGCGTGACTACTTAGCAACCTCGCAGGCGTAACTGATGTCAGTCATCATGCTAAACGGACAAGGTGGTCACAGAAATGCGTCAGATAGGACTTACCCTACCGAAAGATTCAGTATGACACAGTGCTCCTTACCTGAAAAGAAAGAGAAACATGTAATTAATTCTGTGAATTACGACATAGGGCAGACGAAATATATTTTGGGAGTGGGAGACGGGAAGAGACAACAGTGCTTTAACATAAAGGTGACAGGAGAACACACATGAATACGTGCAGCTAATGTTTAATATTGTCACTCCGCTCATGAACATCACGTACGCCATTGACATTACCTTTCAACGGAGTAAGCAGTAAAATTTTACCTGAAGGATTATTAAAATATTTCTGAATGGAGTCCACTAGAGTTTATAGCGCTGATGCTCGAACTTCTGATACCTGCTACATACTTGACATAGAGGGGTATATTTTATAACATAAAAAATGAGTAATAGAAGTTATTTCCTGGAGTTTTCTGTCACCCAAGCGACATCTTAAGAGTACAAAATAAAAATTACCAATACGTTGAGTTTAAGTACTAGAGTTTTATAAACCACTGATTAAAATCCAGGAATGTGTAACGTTTCATGTTTTGCCAAAATTTACGTGTCAGTATAGAGCCTTAACTGTCGAACCATTACAAAGAGACATGTTCTGTTCAAAATATATGTCTTGGAGGAAAGAGCAGGCACCATCAATTGGAACAGATACAAAGTGAGACAAATGAAGTTACCACACAAACGTTCCTCACACTGCCAAGAAAACATCACAAACTCGACCTCCTGTTTCAAAGACAGAACAGCACATGTGCTAGGCAACATCCCCTGCAATCGATCCCGTTCAAAAATTTGGGCCCTTATTCTGGCCGGACGCAGTTACGACCTTCTGAAACTGCACCTTTTGACACGCGCGGGCATCGCTTTCTTGTCACTTACACCACCCCACTGTGCGCGCTAAACACCCAAGGACGAAGTACCGTAGAGAAGTCGAATGGGTAAGAGGTTTGTACGAGGGGATTCGAAAAGTAGTAACTCCAATTTTTTTATGTGAAAACCCATAATCCTTTTTACACGGAGAGGTCTTTCTTAACATTCTACATCTTTATTTATGATGTCTACATATTTATATCTCAACATAGTCACTCTGGCGACGAACACATTTCTCCTAACGATAGACCAGTTTCTTGATATCGTCAATGTAGAAAGTTTGGCTTCGTTGACAGAACACCAACCTCACCTCTGCTTGCACCACTTCACCACCTTCGAAGTGACGTCCTCGAAAGAGTCGTTTATGTAGTGGAAACGGATGAAAATCGTATAGGGCCGAATCGGGATTGTATGGAGGATGACCGATGACAGCGATTGTCGGAAGTGTTGCCGAGCTCATGTTTGGTCTGGCATTGTCACGCTGAAGGAGACGGTGCTTCATGTGAGACTCTTCAAATTCGAAACTCGATTACGGCACGCTCTTTCTCATGCACCGGCATAGTTACGTTGGACGGGGCTGCATTTAAATAGACTTGAAGAATAAATATGTACAGAGTCAATAACGTTTGTTTTATTTAAAGAGCTTCAAGAGTTTTCATATAAAAATTTGGAGGCATTCCTTTCACGCATGCCTTCATACATACTCTGGGAAGCTTCGTGGAAGTGAATGGTACAGGGCAGTTTGCATTTTACCATTTGTTACTTGTTAAGTTCATTCCGTCCCATTCACATTTGGAATATGGAAAGAAAAACCTCTTAAATGCCCGTGAGTACTTTGATCAGTCTAATCGCGTTCCGCTGTCTCTCCGGGAGTGTTGCGAAGGGGACTGAAGTATATTTGTAAATTTTTCACTGGGGACTAGTTTTTGACACATCTTAAGCAGGTTTTCACACGAAAATTGGCGTATATCTTCATGTACCTGACAGTCCAGGTCTTTCCAGTATTTCCAAAGCGCTCTCACGCTAGAGAAACAAACCTGTGAACGAAAGTGCTGCCCTTGTTTCAGAAAGTTCGATGTTCCCCGTTACTCCTTTCTGGTACGGGTTCCATACATTTAGGCAGTATTCCAATAAGAAGAGACCGCGACAAGTGGGATCACGGATTTACTTCAAACTTTGTACGCCTTTAGCAGGCCATTAAAACACGTAGTAAGGTACACTACTCTGCCAATTCCGAGAAAATCGCTAGAGAAATTTTACTCGTCTATTACGTAACTGATGCATCTGTGCATTGGCGCCGGCTGACAGAATTCATCGTGGTCAAGTGGTTAGCGTTGGAGCTACCGAAGACGAACGCGGATGAAGCGACGGTTCGACTCCCGCTCAAGTTTAATTTTTAATCTATTTTTCCATCACTGGTCATATTATTGAATTTATATGGCATTTGAGAGATAATATAAATGAAAATCAACGTGTATTTGCATGAATTTTGGGTGAATTACATGTTATTTGACTACTTACTATTTTAATTAAATTGTTAAAAAAATGGTTCAAATGGCTCTGAGCACTATGGGACTCAACTGCTGTGGTCATCAGTCCCCTAGAACTTAGAACTACTGAAACCTAACTAACCTAAGGACATCAAACACATCCATGCCCGAGGCAGGATTCGAACCTGCGACCGTAGCAGTCGCACGGTTCCGGATGCGAGCCTAGAACCGCAAGACCACCGCGGCCGGCAAATTGTTAAAAGAAACATATTTGTAGTTATCGTCACGTAAATGAAGAAACGCATAGAGTTTTCTGAAAATGTAAGCCTGTCGTGATTAGTGAAATCCGTTAAAAATCAATCTGGAAAGGTACCCGGAACTAACTTTGCACCTCGACGCTTCCAGCTGCAGACACAGAGGCAGGCCCCATTTGGTAGTTAACTTGCGTAGCGGTGAGACGTTGCAAATGTAGCGCAAACGAACTGCGTACGTGTAAATTTTCTGAATGTCACGGAATTTACATTAGTTGTACAAAAATGGGGGTTTGGGTGGGACTCGAACCATTGCCTCATATACGTTCGTCTTACGAAGCTCTAAATCCTAACCACTTGACCACCATGAACTCTGACGTCCGGTGCCTACGCACAGATACATCAGTTAATAGAAGCGTAAAACTTTGTCTTGCGATTTTCTCTGAATTTCCAGAGTAGTGCACCTTGCTACGTGCACATTATGTTGTTTTAATGGCCTACTAAAAGTGTACAAAGTTTGAAGTAAATCCGTGATTCCAACGTCGTGGCTTCCCCTTGTAACGTTTTGTAAGCAGACCTCTTTGTACACGGAGTGCATTTTCCCAGTAAACGCAAGTCCTTCGGCAGCTCTCACGACTGATCCTACATGATCAATACATTTCATATCCACACAAATTGCCGTACCCAACCATTCGTATGAGCTGCAGCGGGCTCTAGCGATGGCTCGGTGATATTGCAGTCATTGGGTACCAGTTTTCTGCCTGCTGCGAAGTGCGTCGTTTTGAATTTCTGAACGTTTAAAGCAAGTTGCCATTCTTTGCATTCCAGTGAAGCCTTAGCTAGATCTGACTGAGTATTTGTGCAGCTTTTTTGGATATTAGTAGGTTACAGATAACTAAATCATCTTCCAAAATGATGAGGTTACCGTTAATAATATTGGTTGGCAGGTTGTTAGTATGCTCCGTGAACAATTAGGATGAGTCGAGGTCTAAGGTAACAGGCTGCGTCGTCACGAACAAGAAATACTCAATCCAGTCACAAATTCCAGTTTTGTTAGTAGACATCGGGCTAACAGTCAGATGCTTTCCCGATGTCAAGAAACAGTGCATTCACTTTATTGCATCGGTCCAAGGTCTTTAGGATGTCCAGTGGAAAACAGCTAGTTTGGTTTCATATGATCAATGGTTTGGGAAACCACAATGGTTGGCTTGTCTACCATCGTAGCTAACTGGTCAACATAGTCCTGCTGAGGACCAGGGTTCAGTTTCCCGGTACTGCCAGAGATTTCTCCTTCGTAGGAGGACTGGTACAGGGGACATTCAGCTCGTGGTGACAACTGAGAAGTTGCTTGATTGAGAATAGCGGCTTCAAGGTTTGGAAAGCCGACAACGGCCGGAAGAGCGGTGTGCCGAGCCCAGTACCCCTCCATACCGCATCCCAATGCCGTGTTAAGGCAGAGGATGACACGGCGGCCGGGGGCACCGCGTAGTCCTTTTGGCGTGAACGCGAGTTGCCGTTTTATGATGGTTGGCACGGAGGAAGTCATTCTGTTCGAGATACCCCTTTATACACTACCGGCCATTAAAATTGCTACTCGAAGAAGAAATGCAGATGATAAACGGGTATTCATTGGACAACTATATTATACTAGAACTGACATATGACTACATTTTCACGAAATTTGGGTACATAGATCCTGAGAAATCAGTACCCAGAATAACCACCTCTGGCCGTAATAACGGCCTTGATACGCCTGAGCATTGAGTCAAACAGAGCATGGATGGCGTGTACAGGTACAGCTGCCCATGCAGCTTCAACACGATACCACAGTTCATCAAGAGTAGTGACTGGCGTATTGTGACGAGCCAGTTGCTCGGCTACTATTGACCAGACGTTTTCAATTGGTGAGAGATCTGGAGAATGGGCTGGCCAGGGCAACAGTCGAACATTTTCTGTATCCAGAAAGGCCCGTACAGGACCTGCAACATGCGGTCGTGCATTATCCTGCTGAAATGTAGGGTTTCGGAGGGATCGACTGAAGGGTAGAGCCACGGGTCGTAACACATCTGAAATGTAACGTCCACTGTTCAAAGTGGCGTCAATGCGAACAAGAGGTGACAGAGACCAGTAACCAATGGCACCCCATACCATCACGCCGGTGATACGCCAGTATGGCTATGACGAATACACGCTTCCAGCGTGCGTTCACCGCGATGTCACCAAACACGGATGCGATCATCATGATGCTGTAAACAGAACCCGGATTCATCTTAAAAAATGACGTTTTGCCATTCGTGCACCCAGGTTCGCCGTTGAGTGCACCATCGCAGGCGCTCCTGTCTGTGATGCAGCGTCAAGGGTAACCGCAGCCATGGTCTCCGAGCTGATAGTCCATGCTGCTGCAAACGTCGTACTTTTCGTGCAAATCGTTGTTGTCTTGCAAACGTCCCCATCTGTTGACTCAGCAATCGAGACGTCGCTGCACGATCCGTTACAGTCATGCGGATAAGTTGCCTGTCATCTCGACTGCTAGTGAAACGAGGCCGTTGGGATCCAGCACGGCGTTCCGTATTACCCCTGAACCCACCGTTTCCATATTCTGCTACCAGTCATTGGATCTCGACCAACGCGAGCAGCAGTGTCGCGATGCGATAAACCGCAATAGGCTACAATCCGACCTTTATCAAAGTCGGAAGTGTGATGGTACGCATTTCTCCTCCTTACAGGAGACATCACAGCAACGTTTCACCAGGCAACGCCGGTCAACTGCTGTTTGTGTATGAGAAATCGGTTGGAAACTTTCCTCATGTCAGCACGTTGTAGGTGTCGCCATGCGTATCATCATCATCATCTTCTTCCTGTCGGTTAAATTTCGCGTCTATAGCACGTCATCTTCGTGGAGTAGCAATTTTAATTGCCAGTAGTGTATTAAGCCCATACGTTCGATGATTCTATGATTACGTCAGTGAGATTGGACGGTAGTTTTGCGGATCTTCCTGCCTGTCAATTAGACACTGGGAGCTGGACTGGGCCCCTGTGATATTCCCTACACAAACAGCGACCAGCCGGCTCAATAACAGCTTATCGCTGATCTCCCTCTGGAGAAGAGTTACACACCGGCGTCCGCCTCTGAAAGTCAGCGAACCCCACTAAGCGGCAAATCGGAGCCGTCGGCGGGTAATGACAAAGCCGGCAAAGTGCGCTCGCGCCGCCGGCCACGCCCCCAGGCGCCCCGGGATCCGAAATCGATACCTGTCCTCTCCTCTGCCCTGCTGTCCTGTACTGAGCTGTGCTATACCGTGCCGCGCCGTGCCGGCGAGCGCCGGAGATTAACAGCTAACAGGTCGCTCGAGGAAGCCTCTCTCCGTTTACCTGCGCTGCCCGCCCGCGTGGCACTAAGCAGCGCTAAGCCTCTTGCCGTACTTCAGACGTACACCTCCGACGACCGAGTCAAGTGCCCGACGGAGACTGCCGAACACGAACAGTGCAGGCGAATGGTGCCGTTTACATCTTCATGCGTACTGCGCAAATCGCCTTGCGATGGGTGCCACAAAATATAGTCTGCATCACTGTTACTTCTCTTCCTGAAGTTAAAATGAAATGGTATAGGCCACATTATTGACACTAAAAATCACTGCAGCAGCTTGTAGGGAAGCAGCGTACTCACGCCTTATGAAATTCACATCAATCTTTCCATTGTGTGCCAGCCTAGTCCGCTGTAACTAGTTCTGACGTCATAAATATTGCGCAATACTTTAAAATGAAGTAAATAACCTGAAACGTTTCTAGCATGTCAAGAGTAATACAAAATCAATATGTGTTGGATATCAGTTCAATAACTTTAACCATTTTCGAAATTTGTATGTTTTTCTGTAAAAATCATTGGCGCAACAGAAAAGAGCTAGAGACTTAAAAATTTATATTTAGATTCCTTTTGCATAATAATTTAGTAGAAACAGTATTCTGGATCTCACAAATTAAAATTTTAGTCGAAATTCATGATTTTTCTGGTTTTTGTCTTAGAAATTAAGGAAGCAAGATAGATTAAGTAGGCGAATAAATAAAGCTAGGATGTTTAAATTTAACTAGAAGGGAGATCCGCTATAATCATAAAAATGTGAGAAGTTTCAACTGAATAACTATAAAACTATAGCGATAGCGTATCTCCAAAGAGCAAGTTCAGAGTTCGTCTACTGCATGTAGAGTAATTAAATTAATTCTCTCGCCCAAAATATTTGACTTAGCCACATCAGACTTTTATTATGATTACTTACTTGTGTGCTGATTGCACAATTAAATTGAAAGCTTCATCGGCCAGCAGCAAAGGAAGCAATGATTTATTCGATAACAAAGTGGTGCATTACTAGCCCAGCGGCTAGTCGGGAGAGCAGATTTGATCAGGCGTTCCCTTAGCCCCGTCCACACCGCGGCTTTATATGTAAGAACACTGCGCGAGAAAAAGGAAGGCCCCAGTTCTCTCCAGACGCTTATTAGCGCACCACCTGTGCCGGGAGTCGCGTCGCGTCGGTATCGTTGATATAAAACAGCCTCGGATGCAGTAATAAGTTACTCGGGATATGCGTAACCATGAAATCGTTTTCGAGTGAAGTGTTAATTCTGGGATGACTTTAATGATCTATCTTTAGTTTGCGTATGTCGTATTTTCACGTGCCGCCGCAGGACAGACATTCTACCATTATTTAGCGTGGCGTTTGATGAACATTATCATCAAATTATGGCGAGCATTCACTTATACATTTAATTTGAACAGTTATAGTTGCATCAGTGCATTAAACTCTGAACTGCTCTGGTAGTTGGATTGCGTGGATTCTCTTTGCCCTGTGACTTTCAGGATATAGTGAACATTTTAGAGAGATCGGTTTTTGATTATGAATCCCAGACAATATCCTAATTGAAAGGATATTGCGGAGACATGGCTTAGCCACAGCCTGGGGGATGTTTCCAGAATGAGATTTTCACTCTGCAGTGGAGTGTGCGCTGATACGAAACCTCCTGGAAGATTAAAACTGGGTGCCCGACCGAACTCGGGATCTTTGCCTTTCGCGGGCAAGTGCTCTACCATCTGAGCTACCGAAGCACGACTCACGCCCGGTACTCACAGCTTTACTTCTGCCAGTATCTCGTCTCCTACCTTCCAAATATCCTAATTCCTCAGAGCTATAAGCTGTAGCTATAAATATATTTCTCAGATGAAGTGGGCACTAGGAATTCTAATTACAGGCTTCACGTTTTGCTAATCACTTTCTGGTTGCCAATATTGTAGTTAGGGAGCCAGTGTTGAGAACGGCAAACAACAGCATTAAATAAATAATAGGAACATTTACAATTATTCCACCCACTGCCCCACAAGCTCATGGCGTAATTTGTTTTAAACACTTGGGCAATCTATGCAGGCGTACATTATTACGTACTACGTGACAATTAATAGGCAGAGTCATTAATTAACATATCTATTGCTATGAATAATATTTACATCCTATTTTGGCTGGTGCCCATCCTCTAACCTGCTAACAAGATTGCTTCTGGGCCTGGAATCTAGTAACTGGGCTAAATGTGTATCTACTGCAATGTATGAAGTGCATAAGTTAAGGAACGACTTCTGTACAGTATATCATTGTGCAAAATTACCGGAGCTTGCATACACATTATTACAGTTATTATGAGAATGAAAAGTGCTGCTATCGAAGCACAAAAAAGGAGAATATGTAATGACCTGATTTAGAGATGTAATGGAAGGGAATTAGCTTTTCAACTTATCTGGCAGCTTCAAAAATATTTAAATCAAAACATCTTCACATATTCACGCTTTTTTGTATTGTTAGTATGCGTGTCATTTAATATAATGCACCGTGTCAAGTAAGGTAACAAGATAAACGATGCCATATCGTACAAAACGACACATACCATGTCATGTCAAGCAATATGACACAACGTATCATTAAATTTTAGGATGTATGCGTTCCCACTCTGGGATACTTCCTGCTATCGATGCACCCCCACTCTCAGATACTTCTAGTTTAGATGCGTCCCCACTCTCTAGAAGCACATAAATTTCGGACTAGATGTTTTGTTGTACATGTTTTTGAAACTGCCAGGTAAGTCGAACAGCTAACTCCCTTCTTTTAAACCCCGAACTCAGCCCAGGACATATTAGCTCTTTTTGTGCTACGATAGGGGCTTTTCTCATTGTGCTTCCAACTTTTATTCTACCATGGTTGTGAAATTAGACCGCCATAACGTGACGACCGATGCAGATTTTTATTGACTCGGGTGCAGAGTGATCCGATATAGATTTTATTTATTAACTGTCGAACCATATTGCTTATATGGTATTATCAGATAAAGCTTTCACTAAACTGTTGTTAGCAATTATGTGTATCCGTCCACCTACTTTTCGAACCGATTCGCAAGCATAAAAACGACGCGCGCAAAACAACTCGCAAAAAAACGTTTCTTTTTTTGCACGTAAAATCCGAATAAAGCTTGATTTTTGAAGGAAAACTTCCAATTTTATCGTAAGAATGCATTTTTATTTATTTGAGTAATTTTAAGCCGTTCATATAATTTTAAAGTATAAAAGAGACACACTTCATAAACATCCCAGGAAACATTTCTTTTTTCCACGTAAAATCCAAACGAAGCAAAATTTTTCAAACTGTTGGTACTTACCTTAGACCGAGGTCCGATATCTAGGTGGATCAAATTTAAACCATCTGTCTCGCTCCAGTCCTGAGTTTTTTTAACGGTGACTGTTTTTGCACATAAAATATGAACGGTGTACACATATATGGTATCATTAGCTGAGCATTAATTTCATCCCAATTATAATCTTTCGCAAAAGAAATTAATCGATTCGCACAATATAACTGGACACCAGCTCCAGTTCGTCGTACAAACCTTGCTTATTGTACTGTAATATAGCTACAGTAAGACAGCTATCTGAATGTCTATACAAATAACTAAAAACTTTTTACCCGATGTTCCCAGCTCAAATATGAACCGAGCACAAAGCCATCCCCCCCTCACCCCAAAAAAAAAGCCTTGATTCTGAATGTGGGCTACCCATACGCATCTTCCTTACTGTAACTATTATTGTTATAATAATAATAATAATAATAATAATAATATGGCTAAGAAAAGGCAATATATACAGTGAGACAGAAGGATTCATGATTGCAATACAGGATCAAACAATAAACACCAGGTATTACAGCAAGCATATTATTAAAGATCCCAATACCACAACGGATAAATGCAGACTTTGTAAACAACAAATAGAAACAGTAGATCACATCACAAGCGGATGTACAATACTAGCAAATACAGAATACCCCAGAAGACATGACAATGTCGCAAAAATAATACATCAACAGCTTGCCTTACAACATAAACTTTTAAAACAACACGTTCCTACATACAAGTATACACCACAAAATGTACTGGAGAATGATGAATACAAATTATACTGGAACAGAACCATTATAACAGATAAAACAACGCCACATAACAAACCTGACATCATACTCACCAATAAAAAGAAAAAATTAACACAACTAATCGAAATATCTATACCCAATACAACAAATATACAAAAGAAAACAGGAGAAAAAATTGAAAAATACATCCAGCTGGCTGAGGAAGTCAAGGACATGTGGCATCAGGATAAAGTTGACATCATACCAATTATACTATCAACTACAGGAGTCATACCACACAATATCCACCAGTACATCAATGCAATACAGCTACATCCAAACATATATATACAGCTACAGAAATCCGTAATTATTGATACATGTTCAATTACCCGAAAGTTCCTAAATGCAATATAACACATACCGTACAGTTAAAACGAAGTGACGCTTGATCAAGGTCCGTGTCACTCCATTTTTAACCGGACTTAACGTCTGAGAAAGTGAAGGAAATAATAATAATAATAAACCTGCATTAGATGGAAAGACTGCAGGTTTAGTTTGTAACAAAAAAACTTAAAAAATGTCATACGCTTTCTAACCCAGATTCCTGCACTACTCACGAATTAGCTCACTCGTGATGTTTTTAGTATGGGTCCTGGCTCTTAACGAAATAAGTGCTTAGGACGTGGAGTAAACTGCTATAAACTTTATACGATGGTACGCCCATTTGGTTCAAGGGGACGGCTGCGTTGTGTAAGACATGAAGGGCACCAGTTGTGCCTCCCCGACCTGTTTCGCCTAAAGCACCAGCCGTCGCGACGCGCCGTCTTAACAAACAGCGCCTCCCCACCTCACCCCACACCCCTGACACATCCTGCCTCCCCCAGACGAGAGGAGGCGTCGCAGCGCTTCTATTCCTGGACTGTTTGCGCTTTTCACAGCTGCAGCGGGCGCTGCCGCACGCGCTATCGCGTGTGAAGGTCGGGGTGGAGCTCAGAGGGGGACCTTATGATTAACGGAAACGCCTTTACGGCACCGCAGCACTGCTACACAGGCCTCAGCTGGACAAAGCTACTTCCAGTTCTCTCTGCCGAACATGTCCTGTGAACTGGTGACCGTAGGTATTCAGCACTACTGAAACCACAGTGTCAGCATCGTATTACGTGATTTTTATGTTGCCTTACTTAATAATCGTTACATGGCGCTAGTGAAAGGGGGTTGTCAATACCGGATCTCACACAAATCAATACAGAAGAGTTCATCACTATTCTTCCCGATTGTCTGAATGTGAATGTCTAGGCCCTGACGCTTCTTCCGTTATTCTGGACTGTTCATCTGCTTCGACACTTGTTTGTTGTCGTACTGATTCGGCAGTGAACTATTCTAGAAAGGTTCAGATGTACACGTAAACGATCGTGTATATGATAGGTCTCCTCTCGATTTTCTGCTTTCACTCTTCAGTATAACAGATTCAATCATAAAATGATGAAAGAGGGACGTTAAAATTTGTTTATAATTAACACTGAGTTTATTATTTCTTAAGTCATGGAAATGTCTGTCTGAAGTCATTCACAATACATGAACACTCATACTATTCAAGATTTTTCTGGAATAAGCCATTGTCCTTTAAGCTTTATTTTGGTGCCGTAAAGAAAAGAACCTCACAGAGCCATCAATTACTTACACACCTATGCTGTAAGCTCCAAAAGCATTCCCCATTCCGTAGCTTACGTGGCATCCACGCACCACCTATGATCTAAGATCCAAAATGGACATCTCTGAAAACGGCAATCACTGGAGTTAGAAAGAAAAACATAGGTACAAGGACGGTGACTGCGAAGAAACCACGAGTAAGCGAAGAAATACTGCAGTTGAACCCGAGAGGACGTCGTACAAAATCGTTCAGAAAAATTCCGGAACACATACATACAGGTTACGTTGGAATGAAATAAATAGGAAGTGTAGGGAAGCTAAAACGAAATGGTTGCATGAAAAACGTGAAGAACTCTAAAGGAAATGATTGTTGGAAGGGCTGATGAGCATACAGAGAAGTCAAACCAGCCTTCGGTGAAATTAGAAGTAATTTTACCGTTAATTGTAGCAGTGGTGGAAAGAGTACATTGAAGACCTCTGTGTTGGAGAGGACTTGTCCGACGACGTGGTAGGAGAAGAAACAGTAGTTGACCGGAAACAGACAGGAAATCCAGCATTAGAATTTAAAATAGCTCTGGACTACCTGGGATCAAATAATACAGAAGGGACAGATAACATTCCATCGGAGTTTCTGAAGTCATTGAGGGAAGTGGCAAAGAAACGGCTGTTCAAGGTGGTATGTAAAGTTAAGATACTGCTGACATACGATCAGACTTTCGGAAAAATATCATCGACACAAGTCCGGAGACAGCAAGGACAAATAAGAGCGAAAATTATTGTACAATCTGCTTAACAGCTCATGCATATAAGTTGCTTACAACAATAATGTACAGAAGAGTGGAAAAGAAAATCGAGGATGTGTTAGAGGAGGATCAGTTGGCTTTAGGAAAGGAAGGCAATTATTACGTTGCGGTTGATAATGGAAGCAAGACTAAAGAAAATTCAAGACCCGTTCACCGGATTTGTCGACGTGCAGAAGGCGTTCGACAATGTAAAATGGTTCAAGATGTTCGAAATTCCGAGAAAAATTGGGGTAAATAAAGGAAAAAACGGGTAATATACCAGGGGCGTTTGGAAAGTCCGTG